>NW_026294469.1:4852500-6352500 GCF_007827085.1 Peromyscus californicus insignis | reverse complement strand
GTCAGGGCCTGGGCCCAGCAGCCCTAAGATGACAGGATTGACCATCCATCTCCTATAGGTCAATTACAGAGACAAATGGCAGGTAAGCAGCTGTAGTTGGAGTTTTCTCCAGTCCTACTCAGACCCAAGTAAACACACAGAGACTTACATTACTTATAAACTGTATGGCCATGGCAGGCTTCTTGCTATCTAGATCTTACATCTTAAATTAAGTCATTTCTATTAATCTATAAGTTGCCACTTGTGACTTGTGGCTTACCAATACTTTACATTTTACTTCTCATGGTGGCAGCTGCCAGCATCTCCTGACTCAGCCTTCCACTTCCCAGAATTCTCTTCTCTGCTTATTCTGCCTATACATATTTCCTGCTTGGCTACTAGATAACCAGTGTTTTATTTATCAATCAATCAGAGCAACACATTCACAGCATCCCCAGCAGAGCAGCAGATGGAGATTTATTCCATGTGGCCACTATGGGAAAAGGAAGAAAAAGGTCCAGTAACACCTGTCCCAAGTCCATCTTTGGCACACTGGATAAAACCAAGCAAACCTGTGCATCTTGACTTGTCAATGTCTGGTCTCCAGTCCCTCCTGCTAGGTGGTCTGACAGGTTGTCAGACTATGAAATCCCTTTACAGAAAATAGGATTCTTCCACCAGCTCCTGGACCCCAGGTTTTTCCTTTTCCCAGCAGAAGACTCCTAGAGAAATTCCTGTCCCTTGGGGTTCAATGTTTCCATAACCTGATAGCTAAAGGGCATGTTGTCTTATTAGAATACCTTCATTCCCGCTGGGTCAAGCACAGTTATGTCAATTATGTTTGATACGATTGATTATTGGTTATGGTCATAAGAGTTGGTCTCAGTTGTCAAACTGACTGGAGTAAGAGATGTCTAGCATTGACAAAGTGCACTTGTGGGTGTTTCTACGGGGGCATTTCCAGAGAGGGTTGACCCATGGGACGGTGACTGGGCAAGTGACAGGGTGATCCTTTTCATATAGACTTCACCATCCAATGGGCTCAGGGCCTAAACAGGAAACGGATAGAGCCCTTCCTCCTTCCATCACCTGCAGACAGAGTTGCCTCTTTCTTTCAGTCTTTCAATATGCGCTCAAAGTGAGCAACTCTCAAGAACTCCCAAGTCTTTGGTTTTGACCTGCCAGTTGCACAGACAGCTACCAGGTTCTCTGCCTCTCAGGCATGCTGATGGCTACCAATGGACTACCCAGCTTCCTAGAGGATAATGCAATCCGATCCATCCCTTTTTTTGTATATGTGTATTTTTTTATTGATTCATTTATTTTGTGGTTGCTCCCCTTGGGAACCCTGAGTTCTCCTTTCTGACGATCAGTTTTAATTATCAACAGGGAAAGAGTCTCAGTGGGGAACTTTTTAGATCAAGCTGGTCTGTGCACATTCCTGGAAGAGACTGGTCCATTATGGTAACTGGAGTGATAAGACCAGCCCAGTGTGGACGGTATGTTCTGTGGAATTACTTCACATGGGCTCTATTCTGTGACTCGGTGGAAATCAGGTTCATTCCTAAGACTTACATGGCTGACTGCCTCCTTTTCCTTCCCACTCACAGGGCTACTGTGTACAGTAATGAGGTCACATGTGCAGGGAACAAGTCAGTCCAAGGTCCATACACACCTCTAAACTGCTTGTCACCAGGACATTTCTGGGACATAAGGTTGCAGACAGTGACAATGTAGTTTGGATGGCAAGAGGCATGTTGGAAGTGGTGGGCCCAGGCCATGAAAGTAGAAAGTTCCAGAATCCTGGTTAAGGACTGTGTGGTTAAAAGAGTGCTCAAATGGAGGGTGGCACATAACAGGACCTTCTAAAGCAGGGGTGCATGTGAGTCTAATAACAGCATTGTTCTAGTCATCCTCTGGTAGTCAGTACAGTGGATGGGTACCAGGAAACAGAAGAGCCCAGCTTCATCCGAAAACCTTGATTTACAAGTGTCTTCATTCTGTGAAGCTTTCTGTGTGTTTTATCACAAGTCACTTGCTTTGTGTGGCCTGACCATGTTAAACCACTCTGCAATGAGGTACACCTACATCTGCATCTGCATCTTAACAGAAGTCATTCCCTCCTGCATGGTCTCTTTCCTCCTTATCTCCTTTCTCAAAACAGTCTCATTCCTCATCACAGAAGTAATATAAAGGTCACTGATGGCGTGAAAAAATGGCTTTAGGTGGTACATGGAATGGACTTTCCTGAAGATTGCATATTGAATTAAATATGCATTGTAGCTACCATAGCAAACACAAAATATTGTTAAACAGAGTGATGCTAAGTGGAAATCTGAGTGCTCTCTCTCTCTCTCTCTCTCTCTCTCTCTCTCTCTCTCTCTCTCTCTCTCTCTGTGTGTGTGTGTGTGTGTGTGTGTGTGTGTGTGTGTGTGTGTGTGTGCGTGTGTGTGTGTATACAGTCAAATGTTGCCTAAAGACAGTGACACATCTGAACAATGCATCCATTGGTGATGTCGTCGTACTGCGAACACTACAGAGCTCATTTAACAACAACCTACATGCAACAGGACAATCACTAGATGTGACCTCTGTCACTGCTCCAGTTGGCAGCATGAACCTGAGAGAGCAGGGCCTAAAAATGACGAGGACTAAAGTCTCATGCAAGAGCCAACTTTGTTCAGAGCATCAGACGACTTCTACTCTGAGGGTCAAGAAGAGTCACCTGAGGAAAGTATACAATCATGAGGACAAACTGCACATAGCAAAAACATGGTATTCCACAGCGCCATCTAACAATATTAGCCAGTTGTAAAGTAGCTCACCCCATCTGCTACTCCTGAGAGGGGCACAAAAGCATATTCCAAGAGCATCCCATGTTATGGAGGAACAGAGGCTAAGACTCTTGTCTTGTTTACGTGGAGTTTTCTCACAAGATCCCAGAAATCTCCTCACACAGTTTCACTCATGGACTGTGTTCTGACAGCCTCTTAATGTAATCAAATGATTTGGTAAATGAAATGATGTTTTCAGCTACCTTGGCTTACTGTGTGATAGTAAATTTATTTTATAATAGGAATAAGTCTAAAATGATGAGGAAAAGCACAGTAGAGTAAATACACAAACTAGTAATGTCGTCATTATTACAAATACCAGATGTCTTGTGCTGTGCATTACTGTGTGAGACATTCTTACACACAACTGGTCATCCAGGATGTTCACATACACCAGCATCACCATGGAGCACACTGGTGATGGACCTGCATCACAATGTTATGATTTAAAGTTGCTAGGCAACCTTTTTGCTGCTCTGTTGTAGTCTGTGGGGTCATTGTCACATAGGCAGATTGCTGCTAACCAAAACAGCATATATATATATATATATATATATATATATATATATATATATATATATATGTATATATGTATATATATATATGTGTGTGTATGTATGTGTGTGTGTATGTGTGTGTGTATGTGTGTGTGTGTGTGTGTTGTATTCCTTACATATGAAACACATAACTTAGATACAGAAAACCTGATACAGATGGTATAGAGATGGAAGACATTCAAGAAAGGCTGAATCATTAGGAAAATCTCTACTCTTTTGTCTCAAGACTTCCACTTCTGGATTACACAAACCTGAGCCCTGTAAAATCAATTTGCCCCATCTTCTTGTCTCATAGAGACACAGGAAGACCGAATGAAGAAATATAGGAGAAAGCTAAAATGTGGTTCTCTCAGAGACGGACCTTCCATCTATAATCCCAGCCAGCACACAGTCCAGATTCCAGGTCCCTCATTTGGACCTGTCTGTTAAGGGTCCTGCCCCCATTCACTGTCACTCAGTTGCTCTCATTTGGTTAAATTCTAGGATCCTGAAAACAAACCGTGTGTTCTATTTTTAGTCAGCTTAGACTGCCATCATAAAGTATCAGACGAGGTGGCTTACATGGCCCACATTTGCTGCTGATGACACTGGAGTCTAGAAGTCCATGATCCCAGTGTTTGGAGAGCTGGTATCTGGTGAAGCCCCTCTCCTCGGGGTGCAGTCTAACAATTTCTCACTATCCCCACATGAACTTTATGCTAGTGCAGAAAGAGGAAGAGGAACAGGTGGCCTCCAGTGTCTCGTTTTTTTATGCAGACACCAGCTCTTGAACATCAAGGCTCCTGTCTTTACAGTATCATTTAGTCTTATTTCCAAAGTCACATTCAGGCCTGTGGCCTTGACATACAAGTTTGGGAGGCATACAACAGTCTATGACCCTGACTTTCACCTTGTTTTCTTCATGACTGTACCAGGCAAATTATTGAAATCATGGCTATACACTAAAGAGTTTTGGCTGAAGATTTAACCACACATGAAGCTTTAAGTAATGACGCAATCCTGGACCCTCTGGAACCCGAAGCCTTGGAGAAGGCACCCAGGAAGTCCTGGCTGCCACTGCTGTGCAGGTGCGTCTCATGTGCACAGTTCATTGAGGAACTCTGAACTACATGACCTGTCTTTGTCCTCAGCTCCACATCTGTTCTGCCCGTCTGTTCCTTACTCTCTGGTGTTTTCCCTTCTTCTTCAACTGTAGCATCTCTTTCAAATACCACTCAAAGACTTTATGTTTGTGAAATTACATACCATTTCTACATTCCTCGTGCCCTTTAATATACCTGCACCAGCTGTAGCCTAGGGATCCAAAAGCTTTTTGTTTTCCAGACCATTTTGCACACACATCTTTCACTGATATTATCTAGTGTTCTTCACTGTCTCTTCTTGCCCCATTCTCCAAGGCACTGTCCTGGCACATCCTTGTCATCTTTTCCCAGAGTATCTACTAAATATGTCCAACATCTTCAATCATTATTTCTAGGAAAATAATCCTAAACTTTTTAGACTTCTTGAGTATACTTCCCATTAGCCTCTTCCAAATATATTTCTCAGGAATGTCTTACTCACTTATAAATTTACCATATTCATATTCATCAGATATTAAAGAATAACAGTGTCCCATGCTCTATACTAGATTTGAGGGGCATGAAGCAAAACTAGCATCATCTCAGCTTCTCAGCATGCATAGGTTAATGAAGAAATGCAAGCAGGTAACTACAATGTATGACTTTCCAATTCCATGAATGGGAAGCTCTGGACACTTAGGGGGTAAGGCCAACTAAGGATAGGCAGGAAATGCCTCCAAGGAGGTACAGTTTCTAAATTCAGTATTAAAATATAAGTAAGAGTTAGTGGGGGCAACAGGGGAGTCTAAATGGTAGTGGACATTCATTAATTCCTACCTGTCATTACCCCAGTCTGCTATTATAGAGCCCCTTAGATACAAGCTTTGAGGCATTTCTCAGAAGCCAAAAGGAACAAGTCTCCCATTCTCCAGCAAGGCAAACTTGGGGTGTGAGGATACACATGACTTGAGCATGGCCAGCTAAATGATCTTCCTAAACACCAAATTCTGAGTTATGAAATCACCACTTTTAGAATTTTTTAGAATTTTATAAAATTTTATTTTATGTATATGAGTGTTTTGCCTGCAGATATTTATATGCACCACATGCATGCCTGGTGCCTGCAGAAAACTGAGGGCTGGATCCCACAAAATGAGTTATGAATGGTTGAAAGCAATCATGTGGCTATCGGGAACCAAACCAGGGTCTTCTGCAAAGGCAACAAATTCTTTTAATGGCTGAGCCATCTTTCTGGTTCCTGGGTAAATACTTTTTTGTAGGACCAAAGAAGACTAAGAAGCTGTGAAATAGGTGGAGAATAACATGGAGAGTGGAGTTGAATGGGAGGGAAACAGGTGTTCCTAGAAGGCATTGCATTATGGGTAAGATCTCTGGGACCACAGCGACAGATTTGAGACTCTGCCCTTCAGTTGAGAGACGCATGACTGTAGGCAGCTTTCCTGGTTTCCCAAGTAAGGACTTGGAATAACACTGTCCCAAATTAAATGTCTTGTGGAATGCACAGCAATGCTCAGCACTAACCATGATGGAACAAGCGCTCGCTACAGTCAGGAGCTACAGGAGGGTCAAAGAAAACCAGAACGGAGCCTGTCACCTAGAGTCACAAAGACAGAAATCCCTGGAACCTGAAGAGACAAAGACAGAAATCCCTGGAACCTGAAGAGACTAAGTCACAAGGAGGGAAGGGGACAGACGCTAGATCGCAACAGGCTGCGAAGACCAACGTGTGTCTGGAAACAAGAGAAAATAACCCAAGGACAGTAGTTCTAACAGGGAAGTAGATCCGGTGGTCCCTCATAGGTGACATGGAGTTAAACATAAAATTGTACTTTTTTCCGAGATGAGTGATATTTGAGCATGCTTAAAAGCTAGCAGACAGAATTAAGTAAGAAATTATTAAAAACAGGGGTTAATTAACTAGATCAGTATGTCTCATGGTGTGCTGCACACCCCTCTGCATCCTTGAGACCTCTTCTATGGAAGCCCAGAAAATGAGCTTTTCATAACCATGGTAAGATGTAAATTCCCTTGCTGTCCATTGCTTCTGCTCCACCTGTTAAAAACAGTGGTCGGTCAAACTGTTGCACCTGGGCATGCATTAAAACAGAGGCCTCAAACCATCTCCTTCACCACCATACACCACAAAGTCAATGCCAGCTCCACTTACAATGTCCCTAATGAGGGACGAAAAGTGTTAACGTTACTCATTCCTAACCCGTGAGTCCATACTGTTTTAACGTCCTGTGCGGGAAAATGGGAAGTGTGCAGGAAGGACGGGTGCTTCAGACCTAGTCAGTGGTTTTGTTCACACCACATGTGAGCCACACTCCCTTTTCTAAGGAATACCATTTCGACTTTAAAGAACAGTTGGCAGACCATGATTATTCAAATTCAATGTCTGAAAAAACAATTCTTGGAAATAAACAAAATGAGCCTTTCACTCCAAGAAAACTTGACAGTATTGTTCCCATTAATAATATTTGAGCTTTCAAGCAAAAATTATAATGTTGAAAAATTATAATTTCTGACTGCCCTCCATGAGTTTGACAGTACTCTCAATATTAAATGCTTTCTTCATGTGATTAATGGCAGTGTTTAATGAATATGGTGTTCTGATATTGTAAAACAAATGTCCCAGTGCTCAGAAGAGTGCTAGCCCTCAGGAAATCAGCCCTTTCCACATGACAGAGCATGCACTTGAAGCCAGGTGTCGGAGGCGCACGCCTTTAATCCAAGCACTCAGGAGGCAGAGGCAGGAGGATCTCTGTGAGTTCAAGGCCTGTCTGGGCTACAGAGTGAGTTCCAGGAAAGGCGCAAAGCTACACAGAGAAACCCTGTCTCGAAAAAAAAGAAAGGAAAGAAGGAAGAGTAGTTCAAAATGCAAAAGATGATCTTAAAGTACCCAGGTCTGAAAAATTCATCCAAAGATCATGCATTTCAGCAGAAGTGTAAGAAACTATTGCTAAGGTGGGGTCAGAGGACAGTGTTCACAATTATCTGTGCTGGTACTAAAAGGTCCCTTCCCAGCAGTATCCAGATGGGAGACAAGATTTCTTACCATACTTCCCCAAACGACCTTGTCAGACAGACGACACGCACAGGTGGGTACAAAAATCCACTTGTCTCTATAGAGCCAGGTGTGGACAGACTTGTACAAAAGTAAACCAGTGACTGATTATTCACATTTGGAAGACTTCTTTTTATTTAAAAATGTAATCTAAACCAGACATGGCGGCTCACACCTGTAATCCCAGTACTTCGGAGAAAGAAGCAAGAGGAGCTGCTGCAGGTTCGAGACCAGCCTAGTCTATACAGCCACTGTCAAGCCAGCAGGGGTTCAAAACAAGACTTTGTCTCAAAAGGTTTTTAAAATTAAAATGTAGCTACTATATACTGGGTTATTGTTACTAATGCTAGTATTGTTATTCATGCTAGTAAATTGTCTGTTTCAGTTCCTAATATGGTATCCACACATACAATGCGCATGAAAGCTCACAGTGGGCATTCAGAAACTTTCCACCATAAAGAGCTCTTGAGGACAAATGAACGAGAAAGTTTCAGAACGTCTTCTCAAACTGTGGGTTGCAGACCCAATCGGGGGAGGGTCATGAAAACATTTGGCTGCAGCAATTTGTTTCTGAATGTCAAATGGCAAAGAAAGTTATTCAAAGTCCAATAGGTGATGAATTTGGGGGATTTTCTGTGGTAGCCCATGCTGTATTGCACAATGTCACTGTGGCCTTGGGTCTAAAGACACAGCATGAGCACTTCACATGTGTGTTCTGTCATACCACACAACACCAGCACATGCTGCCAAAAACTCTTGGCTCAGATGTAGGGCTAGTATGTGTCACCAATCTCGGCATTTTTTGCTGCATGGGCCAAATTGTCTGCTCTTGTAGAAACCCAACAGTTTAATTATAGAAAAAAACTGTCAATATTTTCCTAAGCATATAAATACCAAAATAATTTGTTTGGACTGGATTGTGTTAAAATGTTTAATTTGGAAAGTTGGTGTTTGGATTATTTATTTGAGTTTCATTTTAAAATATCATTAAATGAAATTTTGGTTTGGGATTAGGACAGAACTTCCAACAACTTCTGAAATGGCTCTCAGCACACTTCTGTCGTCTTGTACTACTTACTTGTGTGACACCGAGATCTCAGTACTGACGGTTATAAAGTAAAGATCCTGACCCACTCTGAAAAACATTGAAGATGCACTACACTCTGAGGTGCCATACATCAGCCAAGATTTCTTTCTTTATGTCAAAGTAAATAAGCACCTCATTACTACGTAAATTTGCTTTTACTTCTAATAAATTATGTTATTAGTTTTGATATATAATATCATTAAACATTAGCATATATGTCAAAAATATTTTAAAATTTGGGATTTGTAATCAGCAACTGTTTGATTTATATATTTATTTAAAAACTTGGGTTCAGGTAAACTTTTCAGGTGAAAAAGTCTCAGAGGGTCTCGATTAAAGAATGGTGCTACCTTGCACAGACTTGGTGCATTAAGAAGGGGCTTAGACCTGCCTAGGCTCAGTGTGCTGGGCTCTGCTGACTCCCCATGGGAGACCTCGATTTTGGGGATGTGGGGTTGCGGGGTGGCTTGGGAAAGAGGGGGTGGGAGGAGGGAGGGGGGTTGTGGATAGTGTGTGGAGTGAGTAGAAAATTTCTTAATAAAGAAAAATTAAAAAAAAAAAGAATGTTGCTATCCAAATTGGTAACCAATACCAAATAGTCAGCCCTAGAAACATACATTCAAGTAACGGTATACAGGCTGAACAAAGTGTAGGTAGAAATATATATGAGTATGTATGCATGTAACAACAATTGAAAAAGAAGCCATGAATTTGAATGAGAACAAGGAGACGTATATGGGAGGGTTTGGAAGGAGAAAAGGGGATGAGAAAATGATATAATTATAGCATAATTGCATATATAATAATAAGTATAGTATAAGTATAGTATGATGGAATAAGCATAGTATAGTAAAAAGTAAAATAAGTAATAATCCAGAAGAAGAATCATGCTACAGGAGACAGCAAAGGATGGGATTGAGAACAGAAGTAAAGCCAGGTGTAGTGGTGCACACCTTTGATCCCAGTACTCAGGAGGAAGAAGCAGGTGGATCTCTCTGAGGACAAGGCTAGCCTGGTCTACATAGTGAGTTCCAGCCAGCCAGGATACATAGTGAGACCCTGTCAAAAAATAGAAAGGAAAAGAAGGAAGGAAGGAAGGAAGGAAGGGAACAAGATCTTAAACGGACAGCAATAAAGGAAACCAGAGGGATACCTCCCACAGGAAACAGAGGAAAGGGATTAGGCCAATAGCAAACAGTATTTGGGGGTTTTGAGCAGGAATTTCTGTACAAAGGCTTGATTTCATTTTGACATCTAAATTGATGACAGGTGGATAGCAAGTCGATATCAGGAGATTGGCCACTCAAAGAACAACTCTAAGGGACAGAATCACCTGGTCAGAACCACAGAGGGAAGACTGAGCACCCAGGACTCCAGGATATAGTGGTTAGGGAAGAATCTGTCCCAAGATCCTAGCAGGTGCCTGAACAGTATTGCATTCTCTCCTCTCTCTCTCTCTCTCTCTCTCTCTCTCTCTCTCTCTCTCTCTCTCTCCCCTCCCTCACTCCCCCTCACTCCATATGTGTTTATACTGCTTTTTAATGCAGACAAATCTATACTAGAATTGGCTCTCTAAATTGGAATAATAGATTAACAACAATAATAGAGAAATCATCCTACTATGCCATAAGGTTATAAGAATGTAGCATTTAAATATCTTAGTGCTTACAATCACACCTTTTGGGATGATGTGAGGTACCACGATGCCTGCATGCTTAGATGAGTGAGGCAGATGACAGAACCCTTGTGATGTAGCCATTAGACTACTATGGCCATATAACAATATAGCAAGAGATTCTTTTGCTTCACCTTAGAGCATACTCCAAAGTGATTTCATCACCCCACTCAAAGTCGGGCACAATTTAAAACATAGGAGTTATCCCTGAAATTCCACATTTAATATTTTTGGCTATTGTTGACCTTAAGGATCTGGAACTGAGGAAAGCCACGCCACAGAGAAGAGGGCTTTGGTGTCTCTGAAAGGGGACAACCCTGCTTCCCACCTGCTGAGGGAGCTGAGCAGCAACACTGAGCATCCCCACCAGCTGGCTTCTTCCTGAACACCTGAACCCTACAGAAACACACTGCTAGCTCAAACTCCTTTCTGCCCATTCCCAACATATCGACAAGTTTATTATTTTGATGAGGTAACACAAACTAAAACTTTGGACTAATTTATATCTAAGCACTATGGAATATTTTTAAACTCTTGATTAGTTGCTTAGTCCAAAAGTGTTTTTTTTGTTTGGTTGGTTGGTTGGTTTTGGTTACCTTGGAAATCAACAATTTTTTAATTAATTTTCTGTGTTTGTCCTTAAATCTAACTCAGGAACTTTGTGACTTTAACTCCAGAACTTTGGCATATTATATTAGCTGCATGGATCAGACAATTTCCCACAGAAAATGGTTGAATAGAGTTGGGTTTGTTCTCTGTTTTAAAAGTATACGATGGCCGGGCGGTGGTGGCGCACGCCTTTAATCCCAGCACTCGGGAGGCAGAGCCAGGCGGATCTCTGTGAGTTCGAGGCCAGCCTGGGCTACCAAGTGAGTTCCAGGAAAGGCGCAAAGCTACACAGAGAAACCCTGTCTCGAAAAACCAAAAAAAAAAAAAAAAAGTATACGATGACCTGCTGACTCATTACATAGTGAATAAATCCTAAAACAATAAGAAATATTTGTGTTTAGCTTCCTTAACTGACGTGAATAAATTTAGTGGTGATGCCCTTGTGCTCACCCAAACAACAACCAGGGCAATATGGCACCACCGGAACCTAGCTGTCTTACGACAGCAAGATCTAAATATTCCACTGCAGCCAAAACACAAGAAAATGACCTTAAAAATAACTCTATGAAGATGATAGATGTCCTGGAAGAAGAAATGAAAAACTCTCTTAAAGAAATTGAAGAGAAGAAAAAAATTTTAGTGGAAATAAACAAATTCCTTGAATGCCAAAAAAGCCAAGAAAAAAATAAACAAGCAGGTGAAAGACACTATTCAAGACATGAAAATGGAAATAGAAGCAATGAAGAAGCCGGGCGGTGGTGGCGCACGCCTTTAATCCTAGCACTCGGGAGGCAGAGCCAGGCGGATTTCTGTGAGTTTGAGGCCAGCCTGGGCTACAGAGTGAGTTCCAGGAAAGGCGCAAAGCTACACAGAGAAACCCTGTCTCAAAAAACCAAAAAAAAAAAAAAAAAAAAAAAAAAAAAAAAAAAAAAAAGAAGCAATAAAAAAACACAAACTGAGAGAATTCAGGAAATGGAAAGTCTGGGTAAAAGAACAGGAACTACAGACACAAAGCATCACCAATAGAAGACAAGGGATGGAAGAGAAAAAATCTCAGGAATTAAAGATACAATAGAAGAAATAGATTCATCGGTCAAAAAAATGTTAAATCTAAAAAACTCCTAACATAAAACATTCAGGAAATCTGGGACATTATGAAAAGACCAAACCGAAGAATAATAGGAATAGAAGATGGAGAAGAATCGCAGCATAAAAACAAAGAAAATATATTCAACAAAATCATAGAAGAAAATTTTCCTAACCTAAAGACAGATATGCCTATAAAGGTACAAGAAGCTTACAGAACACCAAATAGATCAGATCAGAAAAGAAAGTCCCCAAGTCACATGGCATTCAAAACACTAAATACAGAGCAAAGAAAGAATATTGAAAGCTGCAAGGGAAAAAGGCCAAATAGCATATAAAGGCAGACCACTAAGAATTACATCCAGTGCCTCCCCATGGGATGCCTTGCCTTCTTGTGGGGGGGGAGTGGGGGTGGGTTGGGAGGGGGAGGCTGGGGCAGTGAGAGGAGGGAAGAGGGGGATCTTTGACTGGTGTGTAAAATTAATGAAAAAATTCCTCAATAAAAAAAGTGAATTGCAAAAAAAAAAATAAAATAATTTAAAAAAAAAGAATTACATGCAACTTCTCAGTGGAGACTCTAAAAGCCAGAGAGCCTGGACAGACCTCTTGCAGACTTTAAGATACCAAAGATGCCAGCCTAGACTAAATACCCAGCAAAACCTTCAATCACCATAGATGGATAAAACAAAATCTTTCATGATGAAGTAAAATTTAAACAATATCTACCCACAAGTCCAGCCCTACAGAAGGTACTAGAAGGAAAACTCCAATCCAAGGAAGTTAACTATACCCACAAAAACACAGGCAATAGATAATTTCACACCAGCAAAATCCAAAGGGAAACACACACACACACACACACACACACACACACACACACACACTACCACTGTCAACAACAACATAATAACAGCAAGTAACAATGAGTGGTCATTAATATCTCTCAATATCAATTCACCAATAAAAAGACACAGGCTAACAGAATGGGTACTATAGCTGGAGTTTTTCTCTCCAGCTCCCACCAAGCCCCTGCAGTCCCAGAGCCCACTTATAAAATAATCACTCAGATGCTTATATTATTTATAAACCATATAGCTGTGGCAGGCTTCTAGCTAGCTGTTCTTATATCTTAAATTAACCCATTTCTATTAATCTATAAGTTGCTACGTGGCTTGTGGCTTACCAGTATCTTAACATCTTCTCATGGTGGCAGCTGACAGTGTCTCTCTGCCTCAGCCTTCCACTTCCCAGAATTCTCCTCTCTGCTTGTCCTGCCTATACTTCCTGCCTGGCTACTGGCCAATCAGCATTTTATTTACACAGAGCAATATCCACAGCACTTCCCCTTTCCTTTTTTTTCAAAAAGGAAGGTTTTAACTTTCTCATAGCAAAATTACATATAACAATTATCAAGCAAGAATTACAGTTAAAATATCTAGTCTATAATATCTAGTCTATTTGGCAAAATTAAAGAAGATATCCTATCTATCCTATATTTGTGAGTCTAAGGTTTCATATCTAACTTATCTTTTATCATAACTAAGGAAAATTATAACTATCTAGTCTTCAACTACATCAAAGACCTCAGAAGGCTATACTATTATCTGAGAAATGGAAGAAGGACTCAAGCAACTTTGGGGAGTCTTGCGAGAGTAGACAGAGACAGTTGGCAGCCTGGACAGTCATCCAAAGTTCCTCTGTAAAGTTGTGGCATCTGACTTCAGCCCACAGGCCTAGAGTCTCTCAGTCACTTCTCTCTGTGTCCTGTAGAATGTCTGGCAGTTTCCTCTGTGAAGCAGGAACATGAAGGACCATTTTGCCAAGCAAAGTTCAGTGGTCACCTTCCCATGGGTCCTGCATGTCCATTCAATCAAGCAGTCCAGGCAAGAACAGTTTCTTGCCCAAATGGCTATTTTTGCCAAGAAGATAAACTCCTCCATATAGAGTGTCTTTGATGCCCATCCTCCTCTCTGAAGTAAATCAGTGCTGCCAGGAGCAGACATGTCTCATTGTCCAGAAAGTCTAAATTTTTTAAACATTTTAAATGCCATATTCTGTAGGTCTTTGAAGTATTTGAAGATTACCTATCTATCTGAAATACATCTATGTATACTAGAAAACGTAACTAACGTGGCTACAAGTATGATTATTAATCTACTAATATTTATTGGACTAATTATTAATCTATTTCTTAATTATCCATTACAATTTTAAATGAGCTGTACAAACATAATACCTTAACAAAAGTAGAAATATATACACAGTATAACAAAAATAACTTTAAATTTGTATCAATAAACTAAAATCTATACCAATGTAAAACATTTCAAACAAGTTGTTGTTCTTTAAAAGTAGATTCAATAATATAGCCTTTCATCTTATCATATCCCCTTCTCTTCTTTAGAAAGAGATCACATTTATAATCAACCTGATTTAAATAAAATATAATGGTTTTTTCTTTGTTCCACACCAGAGGGCTCTTCTGATATGGGACAAAAGAATCTCTCAACCTTTTTTTTTTCAATATACTTGGTTTTAGAGAAGGAGTGAGCCAATTCCATCTCCAAAACCAGCTTGGTATATTGGGGAATTTGGGCATAGCTTCTCATAGCACTTCTTGCTGGAGGGGGTCGCTGTCTTATGGGGACACAAAGAAATTTTTAAGCTTATGGGGTAGTCTGTGAGGCTATATTGTCTAAGCCAGTTGCCTTGAAACAGTTCTGGATGTTGGATCATCTGGGCCATGGTGTCACTGGAGACCTTTCAGGGGGTCTTGGCTGGTCAAACCTGATGTATCTTAATCTGGAACAAATCCATAGCCTCTGCCTTTCTGTGGAAACAAAAGCAGAGCCTCCTTTCCAGAGCAACATATCCTTACATCCAAATTTTGAAGTCAAGGTATTTTTAAAAATATACATATTGGCTTAACTCAACAGCTCTTACAATCAAATGTCTTTCTGTGGTTAAGAATATCAAAGACTGATCATGGTATCTCCCTTGCCAGAGAAAGAGGAGGGATTGTATGAGCGAGAATTGTTGAGACCATGATTGGAAAAAGCACAGGGACAAATAGCCAAACTAGTGGAAACACATGAACTATGAACCAATAGCTGAGGAGCCCCCAACTGGATCAGACCCTCTGGATAAGTGAGACAGTCGATTAGCTTGAACTGTTTGGTAGGCCCCAAGGCAGTGGGGCCAAGACCTGTCCTTGGTGCATGAGCTGGCTGTTTGGAGCCTGGGGCCTATGCAGGGATACTTTGCTCAGCCTGGGTGAAGGGAGGAGGGGGCTCAGCCCCCATCAGCTTCACAACATGGTGGTGGTACGTTTATTGCTAGCTCTGGGAGCCCTTAACTCTTAGAAACAGTGGGTCTGTGCTTCTATCAAAGCAGCGTGTAACCCAGAAACCTCTTTTTTTTTAACTAGCAAAAACTATATCCAACACACAGCATAGTGCGCAGCTTGGAGACACCTCTGTGTAACGTAGCGTAGGTCAAGCCTGCACGCATGCCACGAACCCACCATAGAGTAGCATGAGGCACCGTGTTCAATCCCCAGTACCATGTAAATAACAAAAATTAAAAAGATAATATGATCAATAGCAACTCCATGCTCCCATAGTTTATAAAATCATTATCATGTGCTCTTTGGAGTATTATAAAAAACTATTTTAACAAGCGCACATCACATGTCTGGTTTTTTACATAGGTCCTGGGAATAGAACTCCTGTCTACATGGATGGATGCCAAGCACACTATCCATTGAACCATCTCCTTAGTTTTGTGTGATGATTTTTTTTAAGTGACTTAGGGATAAGGTTTTGCTGCTGTATTAGTTATGTTTCTGCCCCCATGATTAAACACAATGATCAAGGTAACTTGTAGAAGTTAGAGTTTATTTGAGCTTATGGTTCCAGAGGGATAGGAGTCCACTGTGGCAGGGAAGCATGACAGCAAGCCACAGGCATGGCACCCAGGGCAGGAAGCTGAGAGCTCACATCCCAACTACTAGCACAAAAGATAGAATGAGCCAAAAGTGGAGGACAAGGCCTCAAAGCTCACCTCCAGTGACATTCTTTATCCAGCAAGGGCCTTGCCTCCTCAACTCCTCAAACAGAACCACCAACTGGAGACCCAGTCACACTTCAAATTACCCCAGATGGGAACGCTTCAAGAAGAGGTGAGTACCCAGATGTATTTAAAGACAAATCAGAGAATCGTGTGACAGAGACTGGGAAAGGGGTCACCTTTAAGACCACCAAGGTAGGGACTAGCAAGATGTGGCAGCATGGGGTCTCTACAACAGGAACACAGGCCAGGGTGCAACAAAATACACAGATCATTGGAAAGGAGACTTCTGGGACCTGGTGAATTTCTTCAAATATGCCTTTCTAAATGCAGGAGAAAAGGAAGTGCAGAGGTGGAGGAAAGGGAGGAAGTTCTGAGTTCAACAAAGTTCATCTGAGCAAATTCTTGCTTGACTGCTGCAGATAAGTTACTCTGAGGGAGTCATGGACTCTAGTAGTCATTAGCTACTTCTGCAATTGAAAACATTCTGATACTAACATTACTCTAAAGGCTTTAAAAAATACCCTAAGATTATTTTTTCCTGCTCAGTCTGCCATATCATGGTAAGCACAGAATTTTAAAACATCTGTTCTGCTCTTGCATACTGGTCGGGGAGGGAGTGCTTGTATGGGGTGTGTGTGTGAGCACGTACATAGAGTCCAGAGACCAACATCAGGGGGCTTCCACAGTAGTTCTCTACCTTGTTTTCTTTTCAGACAGGGTCTCTCACTGAACCTGCAGTTCACTCATTGGTAGACTGACGATGAACACACCCCTGGGCTGCTCCTGCCCCCTCCTAACCAACACTGGAATTACAGGCGCACTGCCATGCCTGGTTTTTACATCGGTGTTGGCATCTAAACTCAGGCCCTCAGCTTGAACAACAACAGCCTTGCTGAGCCCTCTCCTCAGCCCATGCTCTACTCTTGAAACTGAATCTTTGTTAGTCTGTTAAGTCCCTAAGGATTCTGAGCTGCTCTGTAGTGACCATTATGGGTGATAGTGACCACCAAAATGCTGCTTGAGCTCTAATACAGTCTAACTAATTCAAACTTGGAACAATCGTACTCTAAGCTGCATTTGGATGATTAGCTAGTTTTTAACCTGGTCCAGCTCAGTAGATCCCAAAGCTCTTGTCTTCCCAGCAAACCAATTTTCCCCTGCAGTGTGTACACTGCCTCTGAAGCACTAGCCACACTCTGAACTATCATATTAGCTGGGTAGGAGATAAGGAGCAAGAAAAGCATCCAGTCACCCAACCACATTTCTGCTTTTTTGTACAGGCTGCAGATGAAACACGGTCACTCAATAACGTCCTTCTGTTTCTCTCCCTCCCTCCCTTTCTTTCTCCCCACTTGCCTGGACAGGGGAACCCTAGACCCTTTGGAGGTCCGCCAGTCACACCAAAAGAATCTCTTGACTATTTTCCCAGGGAATTCCTGCCTTAAATGTCAGCAGAGCACAACTCCGCAGCAAAGGCTGTGGCTTACAGGTCTGAATCAAGGAAAATGAGCTTGTTCTACCAACTAGGAAACCCCACCCCATCCACAAGGCGTGGAAGAAAGGGGAGATTAATTTTTAAGATTCTGCTTTCACTGGGAAGCAAGTTTGCTCACCTCCACTTCAACATGCTGAGCCAAACAATCTAATCCTTGCTGTTGTTTAAACACTGTCTTTATCTGGCTCCATGAAAGGGGACAAAAGCCAGAAATTACCAGGAATTATGACCACAAGACAATGCCTCTGACACACATACACACATACACACACACACACACACACACACACACACACACACACACACACACACACACCCCGATGCCTCAGTACCAGTTGGGAAGCGTCTAGCAAAGCACACAGCTTTACTAGTCCTTCACTGTGGTGGTTTCAGCGGCTGTAGAAGCTGCTGGAGTTGTTTTGTTCATGTGTTTGTTTCTAACGAATATACTGACGCATCAGACCTGGGTGGGGGGGCGCGGGATTGTGTGATGCCAAGATTTGTGAAGAGGAAACAAGATTATTAGATGGGACTGAATCCTCTCCACCAGACTAGAGTAGAGACACTTCCCAACTGGTACTGAGGCATAGGGGTGTGTGTGTGCATGTGTGTGTGTGTGTGTGTGTGTGTGTGTGTGTGTGTGTGTGTGTGTGTGTGTGTGAGCTCCTGTGTGTGCATATGTATGTTTGAGTGTCTGTGCATGTATGAGCACACGCACCTGTGCTGAGGTCAAATGTCAGCATAGGTGTCTTCCAGTTGCCCTCCACCTTCTTTTTTGAGACAGGATTGTCACTGAACCTGGAGCTCACTGATTCAGGTGAACTGGCCTGCAAGAAAGCCCCAGGGTCCCCCCTGCCTCTACCTCCACAATTCTGCGATTGCAAGCACATGTCACTAGGCCTGGTTTTTATGTGGATGCTGGGGATCAAACTTAGGTCCTCATGCTTACATGGCAAGCATTTTGCCAACTGAGCCATCACCCAAGCCCTGTCAGTCCACCTTTGAAGGACTTAGGCTCTTAGCACCCAGTGTGGGAAAACAAATTAATTCCGACTGTCCTTTGTATCTAAACCCAGATCCGCAAAGCTCAGTTTAAAAGCCGTTGTTACTTTGACTAAATTTCCTACCTCCTACTGCCTGGCCACCATTCCCTCAAGCTTTCTTCCTAGGCTGTTTGCTGCATCCAGGTCCACAGGCAGGCCCACAGGAAATGTCTGTGTACCCAGGCAAGAATCTTGCTTATTGCACTAACATTGACACTGTTGTGGGAAGACCAGAAAAGCCAACTCAACTACAAATGGGACAACCATGCTAATAAGAACTCCCTCTGGTGGGTAAAGAGTTAACCCCTATCTGTCTCAGCCACTATGCAGAGTACCAATGAGGGTAAGAGGTGGTGCCAATAGGGTGGCTCCTCCCTTGACGGGAACACTCACCCCTTAGGAACTGGACTGTCAACACATCAGCAGCCAGAGAAAAGGGAAACCGTGGCAACCAAGTCTTGCTGGCACTTTGTGAGGTGGTAACAGGAACTTCAAAGGCCATGCCCAGCATGCTGATGAGCTCAGGGAACCTGCAAAGAAGTTGTCCCAGCACCCCACGGCCCCATGAAGTACCTGGCCCTGTGAAATCCTAGGCCTCGGTACAGGGTGTGTTCACGAAGCACCGAACTCCTCAGGACTCCTTGAGTTCATATACCTCATAAAGACCCTGGCTCCATTTTCTCACGGTCAAGGCAGTTACACTTAG
This sequence comes from Peromyscus californicus insignis, assembly GCF_007827085.1. Taxonomy (NCBI): domain Eukaryota; kingdom Metazoa; phylum Chordata; class Mammalia; order Rodentia; family Cricetidae; genus Peromyscus; species Peromyscus californicus. The sequence continues at coordinate 6,333,209 of NW_026294469.1, read as the reverse complement.
CACATCAGCCTAGAAAGTCAAGGATGTTAACTAGGTGGGAAAATGCACAGCTTTTTGAAATCTAAACAGTAAACCTCAAGAGTTAATATGAAATGCTTCAAAGGGTCTGTGCAGGTTCTTGCAAACTCTCCCTCCCCTCTCATCAGAATATTCTGACTTCAGGGAGAATATCATCAGGTTTCACAATAAGCATCGAGCAACAGTACTCTGAAGAAAGTCGATGCAAGTGTTGTTACCTGAGGATTACTAAGAAATAGTATTAAAGTGCTCCTCTGGAATTCCCATTCAAAAATTTAATCCCTTTTCCTAAGGAGAGCTGAGAGCTTTGTATATGTTGCCTTGTCTCAAGCAAACAAGTCAGACACCCAGACAAAAAGATGGAAAAGTGTAAGAGTCTTTCACTTCTAAATGTCTTTCTTATCATACTGCATACTGAAAATATTTAGAGAGATACACATACTCACGCACATGTGCACACATACACACATATATATATCTTCAATTTGAAATGAAGAAATCAGTTGAGAGCCAGAGAAGCCACAAGTAGAACTATTTATTACAGTTTTAATTGCAGAGTTGAGCAATGAATTCCTGATAATCATTATATTGATTAGACATCATTGATTAATTATTAAGATGCACTCATAAACCAGGGGTTAAGATTATTCCTTTGATATGCACCTATGGTCTATCTAAGGGAAAAAAAATGTAATGAGGACCTGATGGGGCATATAGATATTTCCTACCATGTAGCCATGCATGTAGAGGGGACCCACACTCTGCTCAACTCCCTGTTACGACAATCTTACAATCCTCAATAATTTCGAGCACTGTGTCCTGCACTCATTTTGAACAGCAAAGTATATAGTCAGCCCTGTCCCCAGGTTTCCAAATACTAAATTTTATCTACTCTTCCCAATAATACTCTGTCCTTATCTAACCCCTGTGTTTTTAAAATCTGCTGATTCATGTAGAGAAATTATTATAATAATCATTATTATTGGACTGAGGGAGTAGATACTGTAAGTGGAGTTACAGCTATATATTATCATTATCTTCTCAGCTCACACATTTCAAGTATAACTCACTGCCTATTTGCCACTTGAAAACTAATGTCTAGCTCACAATTCATCTAAATTGCTGGCTCATACAAACCCACTTTCTAATAGTCGTTCAGTTTCAATAAGAAACCAACAAGGCAAATCCTCCCCAGTTCTTGGTGATCGGAATAATCCAAATAAACATGCAGGGAAGTCTTCACTTGAAAAGATTAGTAGCTAGAGAAATATGTCAGCAAGTGCTTTGCATTCCTGAAATGCCCTCTGTCTATAGCGATCAGGTACAGGGACGATTTCTAGTTCAAATATAACTTAGTGATTGCCACATGGTGCAGAATCTTTCCACCCCTACACTCCAAAAACCCAATCAGACAAGTGCCCGTAATCTGACTCCCAGCTCACTGGAGCCCAGGGGCAGGCGATGAGAGCCGCACTCTGGCCAGGGACGGCATGAGCGACAGAGCTGCAGCAAGGCGGTGGGGGTAAGTTCTTCTCTGCTTTAGGGAAACAGTGCCTCTGAGCACTAACAGACGGAACTCTCTCATCACAGATATCCATGTCTTCTCAGACAGAATCTAGAGCGTGATTGACAACAGGACAGGTGGGGTTCTTTTAAGCCTGGGGACCAAGTTTAGACACAAGATAAGCAGAGAAAGGGAGAAGAAAAGGGATGCTTTACAGCATGGGAAATTACTCTGTTTTTCATTAGAAAATTCACTCACCCAGGAACTGTCCAGGAGGGGATGAGACAGTGTATTCAGCTAGGAAGTACTGTGTCTGGTTCACTGCTGCCCGGTCCTATCAACAAATCCCCCTTTGTTCTGGGCAAAAAATACCCAAACAGCAAAAACAAATCGTGTTGGTCCAGTTCCTATGAATGTAAACACACCAGGGCACATTGATGGTGATCTAGGGTCTCTGGGCAATGCTGGAGAGATTCCCACAAAGGCAGAGGGGTGCACACACGCTAGAGGTTTCAAGGTCCACAGCTGGCTGAGGCTGTTTGGGGAGATCGGATTGTTGTGGGTTTTGAGAGAAAGAGGGAGCGAAAACCATTTTAAGGTCTCTACTTATGGTTCTCAGGTTTGGGTGTTGTGTTCTTTTTTAATTTCTCTGACTGATGAAGATTTGACGTTCAAAGAGCACCTGGGTTTCTTGCTCAGGTCTCTGGAGAGGGGGACAGGTGTGCAAAGGAGCAGGGAGAGGTGACAGAGGGTGTTAGAGAGAGGCCGGCCTCTTCCAGGACCGCCTCCCCTGGGTGCTCTGCTACTGAGCAGGGACTGTTCCTGCCCACCCAGCTCCCTTCACTTCCTGCTTGGTCCTCCTTCCTCTGTGGCGCGCTGTAGAGGACAGCACCTGTAAGAGCCCTTTGCCCTCTGCCACCTGCCTCCAACCTGGGCTGCTGGTGAGTTCAGAAGTGACGCTCCTCACTCCTTTTTCAATGTGAGTTCTCAGAGCTTCTCCCTCTGGGGGACCTACCTAATGGCTCCCCTGGGTCCCCTCTCTGCCTCATTCCAACTGCTGTTTTTGTCTCTATATTATCTTCCTCTAAGGCATAGGTCAACGTTATCCCAGCTGGGGTCTTTCAGAACTGCGTGATTCACTTAGCGGGCCTCACTTGGGCAGAGGACATTTGGGGTTTAGCTGGCTGCTCCCCTGGGTGTGTGAGCATGAGCACAGCGTGCTTTCCCTTTTCAGGTCAGAAGGAAAGCCCCACTGTCAAACTAACAGCAAAGCAGAAGTCTTAAAGGTGAAGAAAGCCTCCCCAGCCTGTGTCATACAGGGTTCCTCACCGGCCACACAGAACCCAGGCTCCCTAGGCCAATCAGTGATGTTGAAAAGATAAGAACCTCACAGTGTGTGGGGGAGGTTACAATTCTGCCCTCCTTGAGCCCTTGGTTTTCCAGCCAGCCCTTCGTATAGTCTACTGTGCTAAATGCTGCCCATCTGTCTTATTACAGACCAGGGACAAAAAGGAAGGAATGTCTTAGGTAAGGAGGTAACTGGGGTGACTGCCCTTCCAACGGGGAGTTTAACCATTTCTGGCTAAAATAAGTAGTTGCATTGGTGTCTTCAAACCCGACCCTCTTCAACTCCAAAGATCTAAGAAAGTCAGTAAAGAAGGTAGACGTCAAGAGGAGAGCGACTCCCTTCCCAAAGGCGGCAGTGGCATCTCTCATTTCCTGACCCCATTTGGATCTGCTCCCTCACCTCCACAAGCTCCTCAAGAGGGGGCATATAAAGCTCCAGGGCCAAGCCCATGGGAGAGAAGTCCTCAATGAGAAGCACCATAACCCTCCCCACAGAGCCTCTCTGCTCTGTTTCCTGGACACGCCCCCCTTTTTCTTGCTAATCTTCCTGGCTCTGTACCCTGTGGGTGCGTAGACTGCAGGGGGCTGGCTCGCTTACTCCAGCCTCCAGGAGTTTGGGAGGAACAGGTGTATTGGAGAGATGCCCCATTAGTTGGGGGACAAAGGAGCCCGAGGAGGCACTATTCTGCGTTGTAAACCCTTTTAAAAGCTCCCCTCTCTGGTGCCTGCCCCTCTGACAGCTACTTCTGTCTGTTCACCTGGCCACTGCCTGGGAGCCTGGCACCAGCCTGGAGTGCCCACAGCCCCGCCCTTCCAAAGCCTCTCAGGCTCCCCACTGGGGATTGCGATTGTCACGTCCTGGTGCTGCAAGCCCAGATCTGCCCAGGGGCTGGGGCACAGATGCCCCTCTGGCTCCCAAGCTACTGCCACCGGCAGTTTGCCACCTCCGTGCTCAGGGCAACAGCAGGGAGTGTCTCTGTCCCTGCTGAGTCCGCGCCTATCCCCAAGGCCCACACTGATTACCAGAAGCAGCTCTACCCTCCAAGAGCTTACCTTCCCAAAGGACAGTTGTGCTGTCCTAGCTTCCTTGCAAATCTCCAAATCCACAGGCTCTTGAGGGTAGGAGCAGATACAGGGCTCTCCAAATCCATGTCCAAAATGCCTCTTTGAAGCTACAAAATACAAAACTAGAAAAGATCTGCCTTTTTAAGATATGTTTTTCTTCATTGTTCAGAAAGAAATTTTTTCTTTATTCTTCAGAAAGATACATTGTCTTTATTCTTCAGAAATGTATACACAATGAAATATGAGAACAACCACCCGTATTGTCACCCCATTCAACTCTCCCCATATTTCCACACCTCCAGTCCCTGGGATGACCTCATCCTCACTCATAGGAGCTGCTTCTTGCAGCAGACAGCAGAGGGTGCAGAGATGCTCAACAGGTGCTGGGAATCCATCCTACACCGAATGCTCTACCCCCTTCTTTTTCAACTGATCTCTTTCACGTGTGTGATGGATGTTTTGCCTGCATGTATGTCTGTGTACCACCTGGTGTATGCTCATAGATGGCAAAAGGCGGGGGGGGGGGGGGCTTTAGAGCCTCTGGAAGTGGAGTCACAAGTGATAGATTGCACTATGTGGGTGCTGGGAACCAAACCCGGGTCCTCTGGAAGAACAGCCAGTACTCTTACCTGCTGAGCCATCTCTCCAGCAAACCCCCTCCCCTTAAACTGGATGCCTGAGGGAACTAACACCCAGTTAAACACATCTTACTCTTAAGCTCCTAAGGAACTTGGTTGAGATAGTTCATTTCTAGGGACAGCTGGGGTTGCGGTCCAGAGACTAGGAAATCAAAGGATCAGAATAGTGACCTCTTGGCTACTAATTAAGGAGACTTCCAGAAGCATTCTGTCTTGGTTTGCAAAGAACGTTCAGTAGCCCATCCTCAGCCTGCAAGACTGAAGGCCTTGACCCCCTCTGCCAAATTTCAGCGCCCCTTCCAGCTGGAAAGCCGGGTTGGTGGCTCCTGATTCTCAATGTGTTCTTCCTTCCAGCAAGTGTGGACATTCGTGCAGCAGAGAGAGGATCATGGTGGCTTTCAAAGGGGTCTGGACTCAAGCTTTCTGGAAGGCAGTCGCAGCGGAATTTCTAGCCATGCTTATCTTCGTTTTGCTCAGCCTGGGATCCACCATCAACTGGGGTGGATCGGAAAACCCCTTACCTGCGGACATGGTCCTCATCTCCCTCTGCTTCGGACTCAGCATTGCTACCATGGTGCAGTGCTTTGGACACATCAGTGGTGGCCACATCAACCCCGCTGTGACAGTGGCCATGGTGTGCACCAGAAAGATCAGCATTGCCAAGTCAGTCTTCTATATCTCTGCCCAGTGCCTGGGCGCCATCATTGGAGCTGGTATCCTCTACCTGGTCACACCACCCAGCGTGGTGGGAGGCTTGGGCGTCACCACGGTAAGAACGCTTACGTTCTTATTTCTGTTCTAGAACTCCAGGCTGCATTCATCAAATGAGTCGATTAAGGAGTGCTTGCCTGGAATGCAGGAGGTCCTGGGTTCTAGTCCCAGCACCACATATATGACCAGAGAAGGAGCATCAGGAGTCAAGGCCACCCTGGACTGTATAGTGAAACCCTGTCTAGATAGAGGAAAGCTATTGAGAGGACATTATTATTCACTATTGAGTGACTTGAACATGATTTAAAAGGTCTCAAAATGCTTTGTGTTGTCTTTCTCTCCCACTACAGTAACGACTTGAGTATGGTTTTTTGTTTGTTTGTTTGTTTGTTTGTTTGTTTGTTTGTTTGTTTTGAGACAGGGTCTCATACTCATTATCTAGCTGAGGTTGGCCTTGAACTTGTAGCAATCCTCCTGCCTCAGCCTCCTACTTGCTGGGATTACAGGTGTAAATCAGCATTGACTGGCTTGACTGTATTTTTATCTTAAGGCCTTACAATTATTTGTTTTCTAGCAGGGCCAACAATTTGTTGCTTTTCGTGTAGGGGACTTTAGATGATCTGCATAAAGTGTCATGCCTTGAATCTCAGCACTCGGGAGGCAGAAGCAGGCAGGTCTCTGAGTTTGAAGCCACCCTGGTCTACAAAGCAAGTTCCAGGACAGCCGGGGCTACACAGAGAAACCCCACTGAAAAAAAAAAAAAGTGCGAACCCACAGTCATTGGATCTCCACTTTACTCTTTGTGGGTTGGCAGTATTACTGGTTAGCTCAGCGCCAGGGCTTTAGTTGAGACACCTAGGAACTAATCTAAACCTAATCAATGGGTCTAATAATTGCTTTGTAATATTATAAATCTCTGAAGAGCGTCTTTTATGCTCTAAGTGCAGCAGTAACACATTTTGCTTGTGTTGCTAAAAACAACATTCAGTGAAAATTCAGTCACTGTAAAAGTAATTATCTGTAATGGCCCAAAATGAGAGTAAATTGATTCCTTCCTTTTAGGAGGTGGAAGGCATTGAAATCGCAGCCTGGGGTTGGTAGAAGACTCAAGTTAACCATTGCTTCCTATGCAGATAAAATGCCCCCTTCAAACCCATTCATTGCTGTAGACCTAGACTCTTGCTTCGATTCTGATGGAGTATCTTTCCGTCTCTCTAGGTTCATGGAAACCTGACTGCTGGCCATGGGCTCCTGGTGGAGTTGATAATCACATTCCAGTTGGTCTTCACTATTTTTGCCAGCTGTGATTCCAAACGGACTGATGTTACCGGTTCAATAGCTTTAGCAATTGGATTTTCCGTCGCAATTGGACATTTGTTTGCAGTAAGTTTTAAGTCCATTTGAATAATTGATCATCTCACTTAGCCTCCCCCTGAAGCAGGCCTGAAGATGCTCTTTACAGCGAGAGCTCTCTTCAGCTGTTTTTAGTATTAATCAGCTGAGAACGCTGTATTGTTTCCTAGGACAAGACTTCTGCAGCCTTTACCATTGTAACCAGTGACCTGGCCAGTGCCGCTGCAACATCTGCGTTATTTCAAGAGTGTTGTTTACTTCAGTGTTATCTTTTCAACAGAGAGATGCATGTTAAAAAATGATCTGCCAACTAGACGGACATATCCATGTACCCTGCAGATTGTGCCACAAAATCCACAGCTCATTCAGATCCAGCCGAGTCGGTTGGTGTTAAGTGATCGATCACTTGGCCAACTATGAAGGGACTAAATCTCAGTGTTCCTCTGAGGAGAGAACAGCAAGTTTCAGCAAATGTTAAGAGCCCTGTTTCCAAAATGTCTGAGGTTTTGTTCTTTTTCCCTGCAGATCAATTATACCGGGGCCAGTATGAATCCAGCCCGATCCTTTGGACCTGCAGTTATCATGGGAAACTGGGAAAACCACTGGGTAACTACTAAATTGATATGCCCACCTTCCTGAAGTTAGGACAAGTGTCCATAAGACTTTTTATTGTCTTAAATAAATTAGCTTACTAGTTTCTGTGGCTCTCTCTCCCACTCCAGCTCTTAGCTGGTTATTGCCTCTGTCACAGGGGACAGAGAAAAGCCTAGCAGAGTCCTGTAGAAAACATCTCAGTATTCTGTTCTAGGTTGTCACTGACAATTGGGTTTCCTTGAACCATTAGTCTGGACATAGATCTGACAGACTGCAGCAGAAAACTTGGAACATAGGGTTTCCTATGTAGAATAAATTTAAATCCTAAGGATATGCTGAATATTAGTGTTTAAATCATTGAAAGAAAGCCTTCCCAGCAACAACAGAGATTGAAGTTATTATTTTAAAAGGAAAGAAAGGAATACTTTAAAGTATCACCTATGACAAAGGTTTTTAACCATGTTAGTTTACATAAGCACAACATAATTAATAGCACAGGAGCTGGAAGCATGGGAACCGTGGATCACACCAAATAAATGATGCAGATGCTGATGCCATTTGTCACCACAGCTGTGTCTAGAAAAACAAATGAGCCCCAAGAAGGTGCACTTTTTAATCTCAGGACTACCTTCTTGTCAGTATGGGCCTAGAGTGGCGAGAGTCATAATCATTTCTGTTTCAATTGTTTCTGTCAACAAAAGAATTTATATCCTTTGAATCACAGGCAATTGTGAAAGTCACTCATACTTTAACTTAAATAACCTACAGAATGTGATATATACATGCAAGCTTAAAATAGACGTAACTTTTATTGCCATTCATGTATTGTGAATGTGATTTTACATTTTGTAAAGTTATGAATGTAACAATCTGTTGTTTGTGCTTTGATCTTATGCATGTGGCTGCAATGGATTCAGCCACAACTACTCAAGGATGGCATGACCCAGCAAAAAGGAAAATGTCACACATGACTGTACAAATTCCCTCGTACAAAATGTGTACTGAGCTGTTGAGACAGAATTTAGGCACAGACATGCAAAATCTTGATCCCCAAAGTCATTCACTGGACTGGTCATTTTGCCACTGATATTTCTGAAAAGACTTACTATGTTAACCTGGAATTTGCTTTCTCTGTGTGTGTGATGTATGTTGGTGCTGTGTGTGTTCATATGTGTGAGTGTAGGCACACACCTGCCATGGCATGTGGAGGTCAGAGGACAAGCTTGGGGATCAGTTCTCATTTTCCACCTTGTTTGCCGCAGGGTCCCTTGGTGTTCACCACAGACCACCAGGCTAGCCGTCCTGGGGATTCTCTTATCTCCACTTGCTATTTCCTATCCTCACAGCAATTACAGGCATGCACTATGGTGTCTTGCTTTTACTTGGTCTTAGGGACTCAAATTCAGAACCTCACATTCGTTTTGCATGGAGACACTTTATCCAGTGAGCCATTGTCCCAGCCCCCAAATGGAAAATTTTAATGTGAATTTTATAGATTGTCCAATAAATGGGCAGGTTTTAATTAGGTAATATAATGACAATTTAGGAGGTTTTTTTCTAACACTTATGTAGTTTTTGTGTTTTTCTGTTTTCAACAGTAAAATTATTCATAAAATTTGAAAAGTACTTTAAAGTACACATAACTCTGTTTGGGAATAGCAATTTGGCACCAAGATTGAGTTTTGAGAACATGGGGCTAGCCGTCTCCTCCAGGGTTGGGGAAAGGGTAGTGATTGTTTAACAGTGGCTGTTCTCCTTGTGGACTTGAGGTCTGTGAAGTAACACCGACCTCCTGTGATCTTACCAAGGGAACAAAGAGCAAAGGCATTTAGAGGAGGGCTCTTGTTTCTCCTTTGAAAGGGTACAGGGAAGATAAACTCGCCTTTGGGCTCTTTCATGTTCAAGATAAGGAGCTTGGTTGGTCCAGCAGCTCTCCCAGCTATTTCCCTGTGAAGGATATGAGCTCAGCTTCACGGGGAAGCTTGGCTCTCCTTTGGGGTCTATAGAGAAGATGCCAAGTACAGTTAATTTCCAGATGGCATTTTAAGCGAGACCTAGTTATAAACTTTATTCAAGTGAGAGAGCAAACAGTAAATTGGTAAAAGAGTGTTCTGAAGTCATGTAAACCAGACATCTCAACTCAATCATTTAAGTATGCTATCTTAAGTAAGCTTGTGACCTCTCAAACTGTCAACTTTCCAGTCCATAAGAATGTATGTTTTAATAATATCTGTATCAAAGGTTATTAATGAGATAAGAACCATGCTCAGTACAGTCCGTTATAGTGCTCAGTAAACAAGGGATTGGTCCCAGGTGACTCTGTTGGATGAGCGCCTAACGTTCTACAGAGTGAGTGTGCTCTATAGTACATGCTCCAGCCTAATCAGACTGAAAGCTTAGTTCATTCTGGGTGCATCACTGATGCCATAAAACATGCAGTTTACTGAAACTCTGCGGAATCACTCCTTCATCCCTACCTAGTCACCAGCCCTAAAGTCAGCAGAGGTCGTCACTAAAGCACTATGCAAAGAGAAACACGCTCCAATGAGAGAGATGAATAAGCTATAGTGTTTCCTCTGCAATAAAGTCACCGAATTTTACAGAGGAAACGCATCTAATTAACAGCCAAGTCATACACAGAGCTTTAAATTGTCTAGGAAGCAGGAACTGAACTGGTTTCCATGAGCGAAAAACCACTAAGTGGTATTTCATTTAGTCCTCGAAGCCATGTGGAATATATAATAGCCCTGCTTTGAAGAAAGTAAGGTATAGACGTTGAGTCACTCGTGGCATAATTTAATTGGTAAAGTGCTCGCCCAGCATGCAGGAAGTCCTTGGCTCTCTCTGCGGTACCATACGCACTGGGCATGGTAGCACAGGCCTGTAATCCAAGCCCTCCAGAGGAAGAAATTGTGGGATGAGCAGTTCAAGGCCATCCTCGGCTACGTGGTGAGTTCAAGACAACCTGGGATACAAGAGACCTTGTCTCTAAACGGAAAAAGTTCCTGATGTAAGCACTCAGAACTGCTGAGTGGTGGAGTGTGGACTGTATTCATTGTGCCATACTGAATAACAAATACCCTGAATGATAGAACTGCACCATGATCTTGATTATACAGAAAATCAAGGTAAGGCTAATCAAGGCTAATATAGAATACATAAGAGAAACATGCTCCAAAAATTCTTTTTTCTTCTTAATTTAAAGAATTCCTAGTAGAGTCTGCTTAATTTGTGGAGCCAACAGAGAAGAGCTATTTTATGCTAAGACTTACCACAAAGTTGATAAGCCTGATGTGACAGTACCCACTAATATTTTTAACACTCATGATGCTGAGGGTGGAGGAATGTGAGTTCAAGGCTAGCCTAAGCTATGTAATGAATCTTAAGAGCAGCCTGAGCTAGACCTTGTCTCAAATAAATTGTCATCGTCATCATCATCATTACCACCATCAGAATATTAAAAATATAATATTAAAATAAAGAAAATAGAAGACATTATTCTTTCTTATTTTATGTTCAAATGTTCTTTAATAATTTATGGATCTTTTGAGTAGATTTGGTATATTTTTTCATTTATTTTCAAATCCATCTGTGTGTGTGTGTTTGTGTATATGTGTGTGTGTGTGTGTGTGTGTGTGTGTGTGTGTGTACGTGTTTAACACAGTTGCTGCCTTAATTTAAGTCAGTTAGATTCTACATTCATGGTTGTCCAGTGAGACCAGTTTTCACTTTTCTCTACTCCTCTCCTCTCCTCTTCCATCTTTCCCCAGATATATTGGGTTGGACCAATAATAGGAGCTGTGCTCGCGGGGGCCCTTTATGAGTACGTCTTCTGTCCCGATGTGGAGCTCAAACGTCGCCTTAAGGAAGCCTTCAGCAAGGCTGCGCAGCAGAACAAAGGGAGCTACATGGAGGTGGAGGACAACAGGAGCCAAGTGGAGACGGAAGACTTGATTCTGAAGCCGGGGCTGGTGCACGTCATTGACCTTGACCGTGGAGAAGAGAAGAAGGGAAAGGACTCCTCTGGAGAGGTACTGTCCTCGGTATGACTAGAAGAGGGCACTGAGAGCAGAAGAGACTCCCTGGAGCTCGCCTCGGACTTCCTGCCACCCATCAAGGAGACAGATTTGTTATAAGTCAGCCACCTGCAGGTTTCCCTTGTCACATCTTATTACTCAGTTTAAACAGCACATGTTTTACTAGTATCAATGGGGGGAAGAAGAAACCTATAATGAATATGAAACTTTAAAACAGATATATTTTTTAAAGTATACCCAAAGCAAATATGCAACTAGTTTATTGAGTTCCCTTTCATTAATAATAACTGAAAATGTGTACCAAGATTTGGTCAAGTCTTGCCTGACAGAGCATATGGGCACCTCCAGGATGAAGCTGGTATTGCCAATCCTCACTTTAATATTGACTTCATTGGATTGATTTAACAATGACAAAATGCAGTATGTCACAGTGCCGTGCTCATTCAAGAGAAGAAAAGTAGTAAGTTCTTTCATGAGCCATCCCTTATTTATAACTACCTCAGAGGGAAAAAATTAGCAAGGGTCATTGCTGATATGCCATTTGTATTTATATTGCAAATATCTGACTGGCAGTTCCCAAGCCCAACTCATTATAATCCTTCTTCCTCCCCAAACTCCAAGAAACTATAGGGCTAAAGTCAAGAAATTTGGAAAGAATATTAATCTGCCAATGTGTTAGTTCCATCTAATGGAGCATAAACATGGGACATCACTGAGGTTCAGGATAGACAGGCCTAGGGAATCTGGTGGGAGGTGGGGCCTGGCAAGTGTAAGAGCGAGGGGAACCTGTCCTGTCACCAAACGACTGTTCTGTTTTCAGTGCTGAGTCTTAAACGCACCACACAAGACTAACCACCTAAGCTTTCAACCGCTTCATTTACTTTTTAAAGTTTATTGGCAAAACTGGGGAATTCGTTTGTCATTCTGTTGTCTATATTGAAACACTAGCTGAGATATGTTTGACAAGATCTTGAGAAGCTGAGTTGTGCCTTTCTTTGGTGTCCAAGCCCTGCTTATTCTAGACGGTGTAAACTGGTCCTGCCCCATCCCAGCCTCTGATGCTGTCTCCCTTCCCATGACAACTGTTGGTGATCCTCACTGTGAGTGCATTAATACCTACAGTGAATTAAAATACGTGGCAGACAAGGTACAGCAGGGTTGCCGAATAAAGGGGTGAGGAGACCACCTCTGTTTCAAGCTCCCGTGAGACCCACCTTTCCTACTACTGCACATAGCTTAATGTGTTTTTAAAGTATTTATCCTACTGCCTGGTTTATTTGTTAAAACATTTGTTTTTCCCATACTGCTTTGCCTTCCTCCAGTAGAATGCTCTGTGGAAACCCCAGTTTCACCATTGTAAATGTCTAGCCCAGCATTTTTCTTAGACATCACACTACAAATGTCAACTTTGCTAAACAAAAGTTAGAGTAGTGGGAGAGAGAAGACCCATCTCTGTAAGACTAGAGAGCTTGAAAAGAGCCAATAATCAAGGGCTTTCTTCTCCCAAGCAGAACTCCAACTGTGTGTGACTTCTTATTGTTAATGGCAGTTTTGTGTCTGTGGCAACGAGATAATGGACCACTATTAAACCTAATTCTCTTCGGTGCTAGGAAACTGGTGTGCAAGTTCCCAGACAGCTACAAGACTAGCATACGCCTCTCAGTGCCACCCGCAAACTTTACAGTAGATGCTGGAAGCACAGGCTCCTTTTTCAGGGCATCAAATATGCTACACCAGAGCCTAAAGACACTCTCTAACTGAGTGGCACTCACAGAGCCAGGGCATAAGCCTCCCAAGGGTGGTTTGTGCCCATTTTTTCAAGTGTCTTCACAATACACCACATAGACTTAAGGTCAGGGTGCTTCAGTTCAGAGGGTGATATCGGCCATCAACAAACATGTCAGGTCAACATCAACTCAGTTGACAGGAATGGCCCAGCAGATATCTGATGACCCTGGCCTGTGGTTATTTCTAGAGTGCTGCACAGTTTACTTTGTGCGTACTCACTTAACACTCATTTCCAGTGATAGCATTCAATATGGTAGGGACTGAGAAACAGTGAATCACGGCAACTGGCATGGTGCCAGGCACACAGTAGGTAATCAAAACAAGCATATTATTTGGTAAAAATATTTGACTCTCATTTGGAATTTAAGAATACCAATAATCTCTTCTAATTTTTAATTTTGCCCAATATTTAATAAAAGTGTAATTTCCAGTATCATCAAAGGCAATATGGATGTGAAAACAAAGAGCGTGGTTTTACAATCTATTGTTTAAGGGCAGAGGGCGAGGGCTTCGGCATGCTTCATCTTTGCATAGAAGACAACATGTCTTGAATTTCACTCAAGGCTCTGCCAGTAAAGCAGTAATGAAATTGTACCTTTCTAATGACATCTATGCAGCAGGGGTCTCTTGCCTTGTGGATGGCACCAAATTATCCAGTGTATTAGGAGATCAGGGCTTTTTCCTTTAATCCCTTCTTATTAATGAAGTGCACAGTGCTGAACAGCATAGTGCTGTTCCCAAGGGACAACGACTGACAGACACAGCAGAGAGATCAGAAAGGAAAAATCAGGAAGACATAAAAGATTTATACGAGCCACGGAACGACGCCAACTGTGCTCCCTCAGGAAGAGGACACAGACAGCCCCCAAATTTCAACGTTGTCCATACACTGAAAATGCACATCGTCTGTTAAAACAGTGAAGAAGGAGTCATGCTTATAAAGATTTTGAGGGTTTCTTTCAAATGTAGGACCCAGATTTTAAATGCATGTTTCCATTTTCTTCCAAAACTCCTAATTTTTTACACTACAAGGAAGTGTTTTCTGGAGCCTAAGTCACTGGTGATTTCAATTGCTTCTATCATTTGACACTACTCAGAGATCCTTTTCCTTGAAATGATCAGAGGGGTGTTGTACCACAGCTCCCAGACACTGCTGGCCAGAGCAACTCACTGTTGAAGATTTCATAAGGAGTATAGAAATCTCTGTAAAGTGTGCATGAGTGAAATGAGTTGATTTATGAGAGATCAATTGCAAAAAGCACCACAGCTCTTCTAGATGAATCCAGGCAATGTGTGTACTAGTCTAACTTCATTGATAGAAGCAAAATTCCAAAAGAGAGTAACAGATTAAAATGCTGGCACTAGTCCTTGCGTGGGCCTTTGCTGCAACATGTTGACACCCTCCTCAAATGTCACAAATGGGGCAGGCACTGCCTCTGTGACAATTGAATAGACAATCGTATAAAAACTATAAAAAGTTCTTATCATAAGACTACAAGATATGCAAATCTGGAACATTTTGGACATGATAGTAATTACACCTTTCCCCAGTAAACTGACAGAGTGGAAATTATTAGGAAAGCATGGTTACTATATTAATAACAAAACTCACTTTCTTTACCTCAAATTTTCTGAGTTCATGTCTAGGTTTCAATGCTTTTCAGAAAACCCTAATAACACAAACCTTTGAAAACCATAATTCTCAGAAATAAATGTTAGACCTTTAATTTCAAAAATCAAAACTGAGACTACTCACTTTTTGCAAATAATTTCCCATAGCCTGTGAAAATACATACCCAACAAATGTTCTACAACATAAGCTGTGAACACTAAATTTAAGAGCAGTTATACTGTTACTCTTTTAAGTCAAAAATCAATGGCTAAAAGATACTCCTAAGTTATATAGCCCATTGTGATGTATTCTTAGATTCTTTTCAGGATTAAGTAAACATGCAATTTATGGAAATATATGAACAATTATTTATCATTTTATCACCCAAATCACAATAATTTTGTAACTCATGATGAACCAAGCAAAATAAATGTATGGTTATATTCACAATTGTTTATTAACTGAAATGTTATTCCAACATTAGAGTTAATGTTAAAGAGATTTAAACTATAATGTCTAATATTTGAAAAAAATCTATTAAAAGAATTAGCAGTGTGGCTGAGTTCCATGTCTTCTGTTGCATATCATGTTACTAGACTCACACAAATAAATCTTCAAATGCTTTTGAAAGTAAACTGTGTATTTCGTGGTGTTTTAAATTCAGTTGTAGTATTTGCACTCCCATTAAAATGAACAGGAGGTTTTGATACATGAGTATAATCTACACCAAACAAAAAGGTGGTAGATCCCATGAAATCATTTATACTTTGTGGAAGCCTGCAGAGTTATACTGGGATAGGCCCTGATTACAGACAGTGAAGATTGGGTTTTCATTGGCTTCGTTCATAATGTCCACATCTGAAAAATAGACTATAGGACATCAGCTATCATCACAGTGAATCCAAACACAGACTCCAACAACTGACAGGCGCTGCTACACGGATGGTCTACCTTCACGGTGTTTGGCAGCTCCTGTCCATCCAGATGGATAATATAGGCGCAGTAAGTACTTAGCACCCTCCCCCCACCCTGTTCTTGGTTTAAGGAACGTCTCAATTTTTAGCAGTTATAGACCTTTATTGCAAGGTTGGGGTTAATCATTTATGGAGTATACAACCAATCTGATGGGTGAATAATCCTTGGGAGCCAGATCAATATGTATCTCTCATAACATTTGTCATATTACAGTGAAATGATTTGCTTAGGTGCCTGTCTCCTCCACTAGATTCTAAACCCCTGAATGGCTATGAACGTGTCGTATTTATCCTGTGTGTTTCCCTTTCCAACTCTCACTCCTGTGTTGTAAGAGGCTTGACATCCACTGGATGAGTGCTTGCTACAAGGACAGAGCAATTAAAGAGTGTCTAATAATCGTGACAAAATGCCACAGAGCCCTCTTCTTCAACATAGTTGCTCTGTGCTGCTGAGATGTGCATGCTAAATATTTGAATTCTTATGATTCCAGGTAAGAGCTCAAAATCAGTTCAAACACAAAAAAAAAGAAAGTGCACACCAAGAATGCAACATTAATTGGATTTCTAAAATTTATACCCAATGCGGAGGCAACAAGACATGTTTTCATTGCTGTGTTTACGCAAGAGCCAGATGTTAGATGAAATTTAGTTCAGTTGAACACTTCAGCAAGCAGAGTATTTTAACAGGCATGGAAAGCTTAAGATAGAAATGCCAGCCTGCTTAATGTCCAAATCAATATGTCACCTGAACTAATTCTTACCATTTTTTTTTTTTCTGATTTTCCCACTTCTTCATTGTCTGGGTTTTTTGGAGGTTTTGTTGTTGTTGTTGTTGTTGTTGTTGTTGTTGTTTTCTTGTACTTATTTTATATCCTGGCCATAGACTTCCCTATCCTCTCCTCCAGCCCTTCCTCCAATTCCCCCTCCCACCCCTCAATCTCTTCCTCTTCGGTCTCCATCCAGGAAAGGGCAGGTCTCCTATGAGTATCAAGAAAACATGGCATGTCAAGTTGCAGTAGGACGAAGCACCTCACCTTCTACTAACACTGGACAAGGTGACCCAGTGTGAGAAGTAGGGTCCCAAAAACCAGTAAAAGAGTTGGAGACAGCCCCTGTTCCCACTGTTAGGAGTCCCACAAGAGGACCAAGTTACACAACTGTAACATACATGCAGAGGGCTTAGGTCAGTCCCATGCAGGCTCCCTGGTTGTTGTTTCAGTCGCTGAGAGCTCCTATGAGCCCAGTTTAGTTGACTGTGTGAGTCTTCCCGTGGTGTCCTTGACCCCTCTGGCTCCTACACTCCTTTCTCCTCTTCCTCTGCAGGATTCTGGAACACTGCCTAATGTTTGGCTGTGGGTCTCTTCATCTGCCTCCATCAATTGCTGGATAACACCTCTGATGACAATTGGTCAAGGCACCAGTCTGGTCACAGGAGACAATCAGTTCAGGCTACTTATCCACTATTGCTAAGCCTAAGTTGGGGTCCTCCCGTAGACTCCTGGGAGATTCCCCTACTCCAGGCTTTCACCTGACCTGCAATGCACCCCCAAGCCATCCTCCTCAGCACTCTACCACTCCATGTCCCCACAACCTGATCTCTCATGTTCCCACCCCCACCTGCCTTCAGTCCACTCACAATATAGGGAGATCTGGGTGTCCCCCCAAGGTAACCCTCCTTGATACTAGCCTCTCTGGGTCTGTGGATTGTAGCATAGTTATCCTTCATTGTATAGCTAATATCCACTTATGAGGGAGTACATGTCGTGTTTGCTTTTCTTGGTCTGGGTTACCTCACTCAGGATGATTTTTTTTTTCTAGTCCTAACCATTTCCCTGCAAATTTCATGATGTCATTGTTTTTACCAGCTTAGTAATAGTCCATTGTGTATACGTAACACATTTTCTTTATCCATTCTTTGGGTAAGGGGCATCTAGGTTGTTTCCAGGTTCTGGCTATTACAAATAATGCTGCTACGAACATAGTTGAGAAGGTGTCCTTGTGGTATGATTGAGCATCCTTTGGGTATATGCCCAAGAGCAGTATAGCTGAGTCTTGAGGTAGGTTGATTCTCAGTTTTCTGAGGAACCTCCATACTGACTTCTAAAGTGGCTGTACAAGTTTGCACTCCCGCCAGCCATGGAGGAATGTTCTTCTTCACAACAGGTGTAAGGTGGAATCTCAGAATTGTTTTGATTTGTATTTACCTGATGACTAAGGATGTTGAACAACATCTCCTTAAGTGTTTCTCAGCCATTTGTGATTCTTCCGTTGAGAATTCTCTGTTTAGCTCTGTAATTCCATTTTTAATTGGATTATTTGGTTTGTTCATATCTAGTTTCTTGAGTTCTTTATATAGTTTGGAAATCAGCTCTCTGTCCGAAGTGGGATGGTGAATATCTTTTCCCATTCTGTAAGCTGCCATTTTGTCCTATTGATAATGTCCTTTGCCTTACAGAAACTTTTCAGTTTCATGAGGTCCCATTTATTAGTTGTCGATCTCAGTGCCTGTGCTATTGGTGTGGTGTTCAGGAAGTTGTCTCTTGTGCCAATACATTTGAGATTATTTCCCCCTTTCTCTTCTATTAGGTTCAGTGTATCTAGATTTATGTCAAGGTCTTTGATCCGCTTTGACTTGAATTTTGTTCAGAGTGATAGATATGGATCAATTTGCAATCTTCTACATGCTGAAATCCAGTTATGCCAGCACTGTTTGTTGAAGATGCTTTCTTTTTTCCATTTTGTATGATTTTGGTATCTTTGTTGAAAATCAGGTGTCCATAGGTGTGTGGATTTATATATGGGTCTTCAGTTTGATGCCATTGATCCACCTGTCTGTTTTTATGCCAATACCATTGTGAGTTTTATTACTATAGCTCTGTAATAGAGCTTAAGATCAGGGATGGTGATACCACCAGAAGTTCTTTTATTGTACAGGATTGTTTTAGTTATCCTGGATTTTTGTTTTTCCGTAAAAAGTTGAGTATTGTTCTTTCAAGGTCTGTAAAGAATTGTGTTGATATTTTAATGGGAATTGCTTTTGGAAAAATGGCCATTTTTACTATGTTAATCCTACCAATCCATGAGCATGGGAGAGCTTTCCATCTTCTGATATGTCTCCAATTTCTTTCTTTAAAAACTTGAAGTTCTTGTCATTACAGCTCTTTCACTTGCTTGGTTAGTTACCCCAAGATATTTTATAGTACTTGTGGTTATTATAAAGGTTGTTAATTCTCTGATTTCTTTCTCTGCCCATTTACCGTTTGTATATAAGAGGGTTATGAAGATGATAGAGGTCCTTGTCCGGGTTTTAAGAAGACAATAAAGGTTTAGATAACTGAATTGTGTTCTTACATCTTCACATGTTCTGAAATCTCAAAAAAAAAAAAAAAACCATGATATCCAAGTTAGCAATCTTTTTATGTACCATAGAGATAGCAAATGGCTAGTGTCCATGAAATATAAGATGAATGGGTGAGTAGATGCACACATGCATGGATGGATGCATGTATGGGTGCATGTGTGGATGAATAGAAGAAATACTCTGATCTAGAGGCATCTGTGTGAAGAAAGGGAACTCTCAGCCTACAGTTCTTCTTCCCTTTCAAGGGACCACTTGTCACAGAAGAGTACAACTTTTTGAAAGTATTATCCAAGGGTAAGGAGGACAGAGAAAAAAATTAATTAGAATAATTAGCAGCTATAAAAGCATGTGGCTATAGAATTTATATATTGTTTGAATCACGTTATCTCAAGGCTCATTACAAGGTAAGTATCACTGTTTTTTTCATCTCCACAGATGAGGAAAACAAGTGTTTCTTGAAATAAACAAATCACCTCACACTACACGTAGTAGAAAATCAAAATCTGGAAACTTTTTCTCAATCCTAACCATCTGTATGATTCTCCTGTATCTAATACAGGAGACACAGTTGGCCCTACCAACCCAATCTCTCAACAGCTATATTTGCTTTCAGTGACATGCACACACATACACACACACATATGTGTGCACGCATGTATGTAAGTATGTTTGTATGTAAGTATTATGCATGCAAGGGGAATCCTTATTTTACCATACCACCATGGAGCAATAAATTAAATACTGAGAAGCAGGAAAATTACAGATCTTAGAAAAGATTTTACAAAAGGGGGAAGGTGAGTTCTTACAGAGGGTTTACTTATACTTTTGAAAACTTAGGAAATTGGGGGTTTTTTCCTTGAGAAAATATCACCAAAATCACAATTTAAGATACAGCTTGGTTGGTCCTGAAAAGGCTGGAGTTGAAGATTAATTGCAGCTTCTGCTGAGGGTTTCAACAGCTCAGTAACAATAACAACTGAGCACTTTCTGTGCACGCAGTACCTGACTCCCCCAATTTCTCACCCCTTACAGAAACCTTCCAGGCAGCTGTTGCTGCTACACAAATACAAGAGGAAACGAAAGTTTAAGAAAGTCAATCAATGTGTTCAGTCACAGGACTAGCAGGGGGACAGAAGTGAGGTTTTAACCCAGGCAGCGGTCCACATTCCCTGCTCCCAGCCACTGTGCCCTTTGGGGAGTCTTAGCTGAGCTGCATTCAGGTTCCAGGAGCTCCAACTTCCATAATCTGTATTTTTCATGCCTTTGATTTTTTATATCACTTTGAGATAACAATATACTGGAACATTTCTGTTGTGCCCGACCTAATCTCTCCTTATCACCTCAATGGCCTCTGAAGGAAGAGTTAAGCCTCAAGTGCAAATTCCATATAGATAAACCAACTAAACTTACGTAGTGTCTTTAAAGGGGACTTTGAGTGGCCAGAGAAACTTTCACTGGTGAGCTAGAGTAAGCCAAAAACCTCTCCTACAATGTGTCGTCTTCATTTTTGCTCAAAATTAGCAGCTCTATGTCCAGGGACCCAGAGAAAAAAAATTGTGAATTTATTTATTAAATATCTATAAATAAAATATTAAGGATATTTGTAAACAGTATTTGTAAATAATCCAAACTTCAGTGTGAGCACTTTGCCTGGAACAGACTCCAGAGTTAAAAGACAACTTTTGGAAATGTGCAAGATATTTTTGAATGAGTCCAATTGTAACACTTCCACAGTGGCAATATCTTCTGGAAATAATTGGCATGATGTCTATTGCCAATATTATCTCACTCAGTCAGAAGAAAACGGTTTGTGTGTAAGACTGAATGTACCCGTTACCATGATGTTTCCAAACTACAAGATGGTACCCAAATGCAGATGGGCAGAAGCCGGGGGGAGGGGGGCGCAAAACAAGGAACTGAATCTTTGAATACCCACTGCCAATGAGTGTGGGAATGGTTTTGGGAGACAGGAAGGAGGGGGTAGGGGGGAAGGACAGCATTAATCCCTTGGCAATAAAAGTGAGAAACAAGGGTTATAAACTCTTCTACACCACTCCCACCATAAGTTTTCTTAAAACTGCCATTGTCTCTTCATAAAGAAAAGTCCATATACAGCCAGCATGGCATGGTGACACTTATCTACAGTCCCTGTAACTGGCAGGCTGACCCAAGAGGATGACAAGTTCCAGGCTAGTCTGAGCTACCTAGGGAAGCCTTGTCTGGAACTTTTGTTAAAAGGGGATTAGGGCAGACAGCTCAGCCAGTAAAATGCTTGCCTTGCAAGCAAGACTTAAATCTCCCCAGAGCCCACATAAAAATACCCAGGTGTACCGGCATATGCTGGAACCCTAGCAATGGTTAAGATGGAGTCAATGACAGATGAATCCCTGGAAGCTCACTGGCCAACTAGCCGAGCTTACTGGAAGTTCTGGACCAGTGAGAGACCCTGTGTCAAGCCAAAAGTGGAGGAGACCTGCGGAATGGCACTCAGGATTGTCCTCTGACCAATGTGTGAAGGCACACAGACTGCACAGCTCTCTCTCTGTCTCTGTCTCTGTCTCTGTCTCTGTCTCTGTCTCTCTCTCTCTCAATGGTCCCTGAGCTAAGTCAACATCATAAGCTGTGTTGCTCTGTGTTGCATTAATGTCCCAGAGAGAACTGGTTTGTGTAGCACCTAGGGCAGACTGAAGCTCTAACTTGAGTTGTCAAAACTCAGGTTAAAAGAGAAGATCTTTCTTAAGAATGAGAAAAAGATTTTCAGCATCCTGATGTTCAACAAGAAATGCTGGGTAAAGGCAAGATTTCCTGATTTCTCTTAGGAAATTTCTAAAAATTATTTCTTTACAAACATTAAGATAGGGCTAGAGAGATGGCTCTGTGGTTGGAGCCATACTGTTTTAGAGAACAGAGTTCAGTTCCCAGCATCAACATGGGGTGGTTCACAACCATAATAATTCCAGCTCCAGTGAATCTGATGCCCTCTTCTGACCTCAGCGAGCACTGCACTCATGTGGATAAACCCACACAAACACATATACACATCATTAAAAATAAAAACAAAATATTTGTGAATTAATAGTAAAACAAGAGTATGAGCCTAAGCCTCAGTTTATGCTCCTTGGAGAGCTACTCCAAGATTTCAATGTCAAAGTTCATCACAAAGGCTTTGAGTTGATCTTATTGTTCCCAGAAAGCTGATTATATGGAAACAGTCAAAGTGAGGAAGGAGAGGGCTGAGATTTCTCCAGTGGCCTGCAATAAGGAAGAGTCTAGAAATACTGATGAAGATTATTCAGCCCTGTGGTGTTGGTGCATTGTGGTTAAATCATTCATATTCTTTGAACTCTCATAAATCCTCATCAAACAGTGATGACATTTTCATCTCATCAAAGTTTAATCACAGGAGTATTGTAATTCTGATTTTCTTCACCTCAGTTCAAATTGGAAGTAATTGTCAGGGTTACTTTAATTCTCACCATTCACGTGTCTCCTGTATGTTATTATTATGGCCCATTTCATTCTCTCAGAGCCATGTCACATTTTCCATTATTTGAGCAACCTTAGAACTTTATCCTTTACTTACAAATAGTATATATAAAGCTCATTTTAAAACACATTTCAGATACATTAACATGAATGACCATTGGTGTTTTTTTGCCCTTAAAACACAGACAGGCATGAGTGGGAATAAATCCTATTGAATTATTTTATACTGGAAGACTTCCTAATTGCCTGAACTCTTGATTGCTTCAAGGAAATTGTATCCAGCCCCAGACTTACGGGCTTACCACGTGCAAAAGCAGAGAGGGAAACATACCTGCTTTGCTTTGTCGCCTTGACACTTGGAAAACACTTTCTCCTCAAGGAACAGGGCAGAGGCTTACCCAGCTGAATTCTTTCTGATGTGTGTGGTGAGTGTGTGTCTGTGTGTGGTATATGTATGTGTATAGTGTATATGGTGTGTGTGGTATATGTGTAGTGTGTGTGTGCATGTGTGTGTGCATGTGTGGTGTGTGTGATGTAGGAGTGTGCGTGTGGTGTGAAGTGGAAGTGTAGGCCAGAAGTAGAGCTGTTATTGCTCACCAACAGTTGTCCATCTTGGTTTGTGAAACTTGCATGTGCAGTAGGCTGGCTGGCCAGTGAGCCCCAGGATCCCTAGTCATCTTCCCCAACGCTGGGATCACAAGTACATGCCACCGTTCAGGATTCTTCTTACCTTGGTTCTGAGCATTGACCTCAGGTCCTCACACTTGCATGGCAGTGTGCGTAGTGTGGTTTCACCAATTGAGCTGCCTCTCCACCCCCTGTGCAAGTGAATTCTATTCATAGCATCCAGGACATACAGGAAATTGGCAACAAAATCCAAGAGGAGTATAGGATTTGAGATAATCTATACATTGTGTGTTTGTGTTTTCCATTTCTTTCCATGAAGGATGGGGAAGAAAATCAATTTAAAGAAATCTCAGAGGTCCGACTTAAATATTTGTATCAGAAAGAGGCAGAAGGGGTACATACGGGACAGAAGGGTGAAACCAAGGCAGGGGTTTTAGGCTCCTGTGCACAGGAGCAGGAAGACCAGCAAAGTGAGAAGTCAAGATGGTGTGGGGAGCCGGGGCCACATGGGGCAAACTCACTTCTGCAGATTCATGCTGCCTGAGTACTTGGATACAAAAATCTCTGATTTTTCAGACAAATTTGACATTGTATAAAGTCTCCAACTCTTATCCGTTAAATCATTTGCCAAAAGGAAGGTCTTTTAAATTCCTATTGCCCACACCCATACTGTCTCTATTTGGCTCAAGCCAGTAAATAAAGAATTGTACACACACACACACACACACACACACACACACACACACACACACACGGAAATTCTCAGACAGGGGTGACTTTGCCTTCCAGGAAATAATTAGCAATGTTGACTTGTTTGAAGTTATCACAGCCAGAAATGAGATCCTTGAATCTAGTGAGCGGTTGTCGTGGATCCTTCTAAACATCCTGCAATGCAGAGGACAGGGCTCCACTGCCCCCATGAAGATTTGACTCAGTATGTCAGCAGTGCTGAGGTCGTGGGGTCTGCTATTGGTTTAGATCCTTCAGTCTTGTTTGCCTTTAATCCTTTTCCACACTGTGGCCAGAATTTTTTAATAGTAAAAATACAGTCCAAATACAATGGCTTCCTGTTAATATTCTGACCCACCCCTTGGTGCTGCCCCAAGTCCTGGCATAGAAGCCTCTTCTTAAGAAAAACTCCACCTCTTTCTCTCTCTCTCCCTCCACTCCCACGAGGTGTGCACCCCTCGACCCTCCTCTCTCTCTATTCTTTCCTATCTCCTCTTCATCTCTCTATTGTAATAAACCATTTCCGCCTGGATGTAGCATCTGGGTTGTGAATGTCTACCCGCCACCCCATCGGCATGCCCTCATGGAGTGGGTCACCTGCCAGGCTGCTGCTGCATCTGCCCAACATGTCAGCATGTTTTCCTGCATGCGCAGGATATACCTCCACCCACCCCAACCCACCCAGCACCCACCCCCTGCCCTGCGCATCTCCACATAATAATTCATAACACTCATATCTGTAATCCCAGTACCCAGGAGGTTGGGGCAGGAAGATGATCAGCCTGGAATACAATAAGCAAAACCCTGTATTAAAGCAACAAAATTAAAAATAGATACATTTTTCAAGTCTGAGAGGTATGGTTTATTTTTCTCTCCAACTTCCATATGCATGCCTCTTTGCAAAAAAAATCATTTGCTTTGGAGAAAGATGGGCCTTTGTCGCAAGGAGTCAACCTTCATTAAGCTTATCCAATCAGATTACAGTGGTCCTTCCATACAAACGACACACAACACACACACACACACATACACACACACACACACCCCACTCACACACCACACACACACACACAAACACCACATCACACACACACAACACACACCACTTCTCACACATACATTTCACACATCACATCACACACACACACACACACACACACACACACACACACTTTACATAATGGCCTCCCTGGGCCTCCATTCAAGGACACCCCTAACACATGCCTGGCCTCAGCAACTTTCCTTAGTCTCAGAGGAAGATTCCATAACCCTCTTCTTTCATCTTCGACTAAAGCCAGAACCACATGGATGAAGCTGCCAAGTTCTGCTGCTTGCTGGGACTGGAACATGGCTCCCTCCTTCAGGTGTATCTCTACCAGCTTTCTGCTTTTGATGGTTTCTTTCACTACCTAAGCTTGACTATTCTGGAATTTGCTATATAGACCAGGATAGCCTCAAACTCAGAGAACCGCCAGTTTCTGACTCTTGAGTGCTGGGATTAAAAGCATACACCACAACATCCAGCTCTAAGTTTTTCTTTAATTCCTTTTCACAGGTTGGAAACTTGGTTGGGTGGGATCTTGCCCTGAGGTCACCACTCCCTTTATTCCATTTCTTAATCTGTTTATCTCCTTGAACACAGAATTTAGCTCCATTCCACTTCCACTTCCAGGTGCTCTTTTTCTCCTCAAATTGTACATTTTGTGTTTTTCCTTACTCAGCTTTCTCCGTTTAATTATAAATCTTCATTAGCATTAACACTAATAGTCACATGACAGAGTCTATACTAGGCTGTTTTGACATTTCCTCTACCAATGTAATTAATTCAAAACTCTTCAACTTAGCCTCGGGCAGACTTTTTAGACAAGGGCAAAAAGTAGCCATATTCTTCACCAAAATATCACATGAACAATCTCTAAGCAACAAACTAAAATTCTTATCCTCTGAAAACTCTTGAGCCAGGTCCCTACAGTTCATTAAATCATACTCAGCAGCACTGTCTTCCATGCTCCTGTTAGGATGCCCATTAAGCAGCCCTTAAATCATTCAATTACTTTTCTAATCCACAGTCCCAAGATCCATATTCCTACAAACAAAAACATGATCAAGCCTATCACAGCAATACCCCAGTCCCTAGCACCAACTTCTGTCTTAGTTAGGGTTCTATTACTGTGAAGAGACATCATGACCATAGCAGTTCTTATAAAGGAAACATTTAATTGAGGCTGACTTACAGTTTCAGAGGTTTAGTGCATTATCATCATGGCAGGAAGCATGGCAGCATGCAGGCAGACATAGCGCTGGAGAAGGAGCTGAAAGTTCTACATCTTTTTCCACAGGCAGCTGAAGGAGAAACTGAGTACTGGGTATAGCTTGAGCATATAAGACCTCAAAGCCCACCTCCACAGTGACACACTTCCTCTAATAAGGCCACACACCACCTACTCCAACAAGGCCATACCTCCTAATAGTGCCAATCCCTATAGGCCAAGCATTTAAACACCCGAATCTATGGGGGCCATATCTATCTAAACCACCACATACACCATGTGCATACAAGTATCTTTGGAAGTCACACAAGGGCCTCAGATCCCCTGGAACTGGAGTTCCAAATGATGGTGAACTGCCAGACACAGGTCCTGGGAACCAAATCTGAGACTTCTATAAGAGCAGTAAGTGCTCTTAAGAATCTCACTGTCTCTCCAGCCCTTGTGATCATTTTGAACTTGGTTCAATAGTGAGGGTTTTCTCTGTCTCTTCTCTCTCCTCTGTCCTATTCCCATCTTTACATGTACTATTTCTTCTGCCTGAAGTTCTCTGTTAAGACAATTTCCACACTTTCAACACAACTGATGCCTTTCAAAACTGTAGACACTTCAACTGGAAGACTGACATGTTTAGCACATGCTTGGCTCAAATCTCCCAATTTCTTCTTGATGTGTTCAGACATAGAGTGTGGTGATATATTGTATACCCCAATAAAGCTTGCCTGGGAATCAGAGGACAAAGCCAGCAACTAAATTATACATAGAGTCCAAGCAGTGGTGGCACACACCTTTAATCCTAGCACTAGGGAGGCAGAGATCCATCTGGACCTCTGTGAGTTCAAGGCCACACTGGGAACAGAGCCAGGTGTGGTGGCACATGCCTTTAATCTCAGTACTTGAGATCTCACGCCTTTGCTACCAAGTATTTGGGAAGCACACATGCCTTTAATCCCAGCACCAGGAAGGAAGGAAGATGGCAGGGCACAGAAAGGTATATAAGGCATGAGTAACAGGAAGTCTCGCTCTTGAGGCTGAGGATTTCATAGAGGTAAGAACATGGCTGGCTTGTTCTGCTTCTCTAATCTTTCAGTTTTCACCCCAATATCTGGCTCTGGGATTTTATTAATAAGACCATTTAGCAATTCATGTTACAACAGAGCTCTTTCAATTTCTTAGATCTGAAGTAGCCTCTATGTGAGTCTTTCTGCTGACTCTGTCCCTAAAGTTGGCCTTCACCATCCATTTGGAGGCTCCTGCCCTTTATCCTTCCCTCCCTCTCCCCTTCTTATTTTTTGGTTTACATTGACAATTTTTAGTTTTGCTGATTATGAAAATTTTAAAAACTTCTGGTTTACATCTAATAAAAATATCTGGTGCAATTTGTCTTTCTGCTCTCCCCATCTTTCCCTAAAGGTTTTTCTCATTCTTTTTCTCTGGCACATTGAAATTGCATGATAATATGTCATTTCTTTTTTCATTCATTCAGTTTTACTAGGTACACAATGAGCACCTTCATTTAGAGATTGACTCCTCCACTTGTAAGAGAGCCATATCGGCTCAGGATCCCCAAGACCAAGTTCTCAGCACAAAGGAGATTCATTTGCCCCAGAGAGACAGAATACAGGAAATAAGAGACTAAGACAAGAGACAGAGAAGGAGGAAGAAGGAGGAGGGAACAAGGGAGAGGGGCAAGGATATTTCTCCAAGAGGAGACAGACATGGCTCATAGGAAAAATGGCAGTTTTTAAAGGTACAAGGAGAAACAAATTATGACTGAAAGACTCAAAAATCTCTTTTCCAAAAAATTTTGATGTGAGCTCCATATCCTTCTACTTGAAATGTTTCAGCTTTTATTCTAGATTAGGAGTCAAATAACATATCCAAATGAGGGCATGCTTGAACCTCAGAACTCTAAAAACACAACAACCCCCTCTAACTTCCAAGGAGAAATTAAAAGTGGACTAACAAGAAATTAAACTGATTAGGCCTCTTTTTATTGTTTAAGTCAAATACAATGTGAAAAGTGAGCAAATTGTACCCCTATTCTAAAATTCTATCATGTGAAGAACAAAAAATAACTCAGACTTCCCAAATACTTCCCACAATAATTTTGCAATTTCCAATTGCAAGTATTTGCAACATATGATATTAGAATCTCTTTACTGAATCACTCCCACAGTAATACTGAATTGAATCATTCAAAATGCTGTGAAGATATCCATGAAGGATTATAAAAGAAGATTTAGGATAACAAAATTTTCTTGAAGTAAATATCACTTCCTGTATCTTTTCTTCCTAACCTATTGTTATTGACTTTGGAAATTTAGCATATTTAGTCCCAACTGTCTCCCAGAAAGATTTGAAATCAGGGCTGGAGAGAAGGCTCAGCGGTTAAGAGCACTGGCTGCTCTTCCAGAGGTCTTGAGTTCAATTCCCAGCAACCACATGGTGACTCACAACCATCTGTAATGAGATCTGGTGCCCTCTTCTGGTGAGCAGGCATATATGCAGGCAGAATACTGTATACATAATAAATAAAATAAATCTTTAAAAAAAAAAAAGATTTGAAATGGATTTGAGTGTTTGAAAAAGTACCAGATACACACAGAAACAAAAGTAAGAAATAGTAAATGATATGTATACAATGGTGGTTGCCTGTATACAGAGATGAGATACTTACTGCCTTAAAACTATTTCTGATATCAAGTCAAAAGAGAAAATAGAATGTTTGTATTTCATCTCCTTTGATGTCAAAGAAAATTATTCTACCCATAAATTGGTGCTGCTCTCAATGCCAGGCAGGAAAGCCTCTTTTTAAAGTAGTCAGCAGCTGGTTTAGACTCCCCACTGGGCAAGGTGACTGCTGAGTGCTAAGCCCTAAGTGTGACAACTTTTCAAAAGCTACTATTTTAATTTTGTACCAAACTCCAAGAATAATTTAGCCATGGATCTTTATGAATAGATAGCTACAATATATTGATGGTTATTATGGACCAGGAACTCTTCTTTGTATAATCAATAATTTAATTCTCATAACAGAATGGCAAGACAGACTGTTACTTTACTTTACAGGCTAAAAATAAAGGCAGAGAGAGAAACATTACCCATGATCCTCTCTAAAACAGTAGCTACCACCGAACACATGTGGTCTATGGACTTCAGACTTCCACACTGTAGTGATACCTTTATCAGTGGTCACAGATGACCAAGGCCAACACTCCGTCAAAGCCAGGAGCAATGCTTGCTTTTGATTAACCCACAGCCCTGAAGTTCCTGAGTGAGACCATTAAACTAAATTGTCCTCAGCCACAGGGTATGCTGATCAATAAAATATCATCCAGATAAGTTTATTATTTAAAAATTAGTTGCACTAAAATTCAGTCCTCCCTATAGAATGGGAAAAGATCTTCACCAACCCCACATCTGACAGAGGGCTGATCTCCAAAATATACAAAGAAACCAAGAAACTATACAGTAAAATACCAAATAATCTAATTTGAAAATGGGTACAGATTTAAACAGAGAATTCTCAACAGAAGAATCTCAAATGGCCAAAATATACTTAAAGAATTGTTCAACATCCTTAACCGTCAGGGAAATACAAGTCAAAAGGATTCTGAGATAGCATATTATACCTGTCAGAGTGACTAATACTAAAAACACTAATGGTAGCTTGTGGTGGAGAGGATGTGGAATAAGGGGAACACTCCTCCACTGCTGGTGGGAGTGCAAATTTGTATAGCCACTTTGGAAATCAGTATGGCATTTTCTAAGAAAATTGGGAATCAATCTACCTGAAGACCATGCTTGGCCATATACCCAAAGGATGCTCAATCATACCACAAGGACACTTGCTCAACTATGATCATAGCAGCATTATTCATAATAGCCAGAACCTGGAAACAACAAAGATGCCCCTCAACCAAAGAAAGGTTAAAGAAAATGTGGTACATTTACAGTGAAGTATTATTCAGCTGTAAAAAAAAAAAAAAAAAAAAAAAATCATAAAATTTACAGGCAAATGGATGGAACTAGAAAAAAAACATTCTGAGGGAGGTAACCCAGATCCAGAAAGATAAACATAAGATGTACTCACTCATTAGTGGTTATTAGGTATAAGTAAAAGATAACCAGGCTACAATCCACAGACCCAAAGAGTCTAGGTAGCAAGGAGGGCCCAAAGAGGGATGCATGGATTTCCCTGAGAAGGAGAAATAGAAGAGATCTCCTAGGTAAACTGGGGTGGGGTGGTGGTGATGGATGGGAACATGAGGGATTGGGTTGGTCAAGTTGGGGGCGGGACGGAGGGGGAAAGTAATGAAAGAGATGTCTTGATGGGGGTGGGGACATTTTGGGGTTAGGGAGAAACCTGGTGCCAGGGAAACTCCCAAGAATCCACAAGGAAGACCCCAGCTAAGACTCCTAGCAATAGTGGAGAGGGTGCCTGAACTGCCTATTTTCTTTAATCAGATTGGTGACTACCCTAATTGTCATCAGAGAGCCTTCATCAGTAACTGATGGAAACAAATGCAGAGATCTGCAGCCAAGCACTGGGCCGAGCTCCAGGAATCCTGTTGAAGAGAGGGAGGAGGGATTGTACAAGCTAAGGGGACAAGGTCATGATGGGGGAACCCACACAGACAGCTGACCTGAGCTCCTGGGAGCTCACAGACTTTGGACCAACAGCTAGGGAAGCTGTGTGTTGCTGACCTAGGCCCTCTGAATACGTGTAACAGTTGTGTAGCTTGCTCTGTTTGTAGGGCTCCTAGCAGTGGGATCAGCACCTGTCTGTCCCTAGTACTTGAGCTGGCTTTTGGGAACTGATTCCCCATGCTGGGTTGCCTCCCCTGGCCTTGACACAAGGAAAGGAGCTTGGTCCTGCCTCAATTTGATGTGCCATGCTTTGTTGACACCCATGGGAGGCCTGCCCCTTTGTGAAGGGAGGAGGAGGAGTGGATGGGGAGTGGGGTAGATGGGAGGTGGGGGGCGGAACTGGAGAAGAGGAAGGAGGGGAAACTGTACTCGGTATTTAAAATAAATGAAAAAAAAGTTAATTAATAAGAAATCTTTTTAAAAAATAAGTCCTCTGAGTTCATAAAAATTGGAAAATGAGGTCATACTGAACTCACATGGGGACAGCAGCCATGAGCTGGTGCAGAGTGGCTTGGACTGTTTTTGGATGAGATGTGTTTCTGAAGACATAGGCTGACATCATTCCACACTGTCTCTTCCACAAGATGCTCCTGGCTCCTGTATGTCACCTCTCCACTGGTGGAGGCATTGGGACTCTGTTCTGGTGACTGGAATTCAGTGAGGCAAAATTTGGGACAGTGGTAGAAAGCAAACTCTCACAGTGCCAAGAAAAGGAACTGGCATCGGAGTCTGTCCCTACGGCCTCAGAGAAATGGTGTGTGTACTCAATTTGAAGGTGCTATAAACATAGCTAAGTACAGACGGAAGCCAATGTGCAGAGCAGTTCTCTTAGGGACTGCTACTGTAACTGTGGCGAAGGGGAGGAGGAAGGACTGTGAACGAAAGAATCTCCAGGAAAAATACTAGAAAGAGGCAGAGAAAGGCCGTGAAAGAGCAGTACAAACAGATAGTTGGGGGACAGCTGGCCCCTATAATGAAAACCCATCAAATCCTCCAACCCTTTTGGTGACAAGCACCAGAGAAGACAGCTGAGAGAAGCCACAGAGACTAAGCTGAGGTTTCGGGGTTCAGGTAACCAGAGAGATCTAAGGAGATCTAAAGATAGGTGGTGTCCTGGGTGGCCCAGCTTCCATGCCACCCCAAAAGAGGCCTCTGCTCTCTCAGCCTCAGGGAGGCTCAGAAGTTTGGCAGCAGGTGTGCTAAAGGCAGGGGGGATAGGACTCTACTGAACTCAGTCCTAAATGACCAGGAAACTTTTCCTTAATGATATTGGGAAACCTTTGCTGTATGATTCCCCTCTCCTCACCAACACCCGGCTGGGGGTGAAGGTGCTCTAAAAAAATAATAATAACAGAAACAATGGATACGTTGGTATCATACAAACTTATTCTGAAAGGATTGCAAAGACTTTGTGGAAAAAAATTAAAGGGGATAAATGAACCTGATGTACAGCAATCACTGATAATCTGTTGATAATTGCGCTCTCTTTTCTTTATTTTTGCTTTTCAGTGATTTTGAAGAGACATTCCCCGAAGGCCAGATGTTTAGGATCAGGATAACTGACTGTCAGTCAAAATGATGTTGATGGAACAAGCAGCAATAGTGATGAGAAGAAACGGCCTCCATGATAGCACCAGTACCGAGGTGCCATCAGAGCCAACGTTGCCATGGAAACTGTGAGGAGAGGCGGGTGAGAGGCCTAGGAAGTCTTTTACAATGGAATGTGGTGCTCCTGGAGAGAATGGGCATGTTGCATTGCATCCTAAATGCGATTCAGATAAGTAGCAATCCTGTGTGATAGGCACAGCAGAGAGGACAAATGGCTTGCAAAGTGGGAGGCAGTGCTGGGGTCAGGGGCTGGGGATTGCCTCTAGGTTGTGTCTCTGAGAACAGCTGCCCCAGCACCCTTTTAGGAAGGCATCTGAGCAGCTGCCCTGTACAGAATAGACACAGCAGGAGGAAAGAGTTCCAGGCATGGTCATGCTTTTCCATCTTCGCCACTGGGTAGGGCAGTTCCGGTTTAATAGTGGCACACACCGTTCTTTAAGACACAATACAGCAACTTTCTGAGCCTTGTTTCTAATGTGAAGGCTTATAAAAATCTCTCTGGTGATTCCCCAAGAACAAAAAGGGAAGGCTGGTGTAGAAAGAAGTCAGAAAGTCTATCTGGGTGGCTTTTAAGCTCAGTGACGCTTTCCACTGGGTATGCTCTTTGTTTGAAAGCTTTCCTCCCTATGTTATGCAGTTCCATGTGCAATCATCCCTCCTGTTAGTCCACACATCAACAGACACTTGTGAAGAAAATCACTCTTGTTGCACAGTCCACCTGTCTGAAAGAAGCACTGGGCGGGGTGGGTGGGGCGGGGCGGGGCGATGGGGTGGAGCTGTGTCACAAAGCAGGTTCTGAAGAACTTGCATCTCAGAGGTGGCTACCTCAAGGTCACCAGACAATGTCCTCACCAGATGGTGGTAGCTTGCCCAAGTCTAGCTTGCTACAAGAATCTGGAGTTTGGCATCTAGGTGACAAGGGAGCTGATGTCATCAGTATAGGCCGGTCTCCATTCTCCCTCCTACTTAGGAGACCCCGCTGCTGAATTTTTCCTCAATATGTATATTTATGACAAAAGTGTGGTATCTGTTGTGTAGTGTGCATGCTGATCTATTCATAGAATAAAAATTTAACCTAAATTGTGCATTTTTTAGTCACTTTTGTTAACCACAAGTTGGGATGCTAGAAGGAATGTCATGTGCTTCTCTCATCCAAAGCAAATAGCAATGAGTGACACTTCATGTGGACCTCAGAGAGCACCATCAGTGGTTTGGGGAGACAGCAGAATGGTGTTTAAAACCCACCTTTCCCACTTACCAGCTGTGGGAATTTTATCTTCCTCAACTTACGTTTCCCCTTTGTAGAATGAAGATGAGAAAATTGCTCAGATTTGGGGCAGGAGTCAAAGAAAGCTTAGATGGCTCCTATCTTGTGTGACCAGTGGAATTCTGGTAAGTTCTTCCCCCTAATGAAGAGTACAGACGACAGTGAAAATTCATTCCAGTATAGTGGGAAAGCTAGTCCAGAAGGGTAGCAGATGGAAAGGGAGATTGACCTTGAGGTCAGCCAGTGTAGGCCAGAAGGTGTGGTATCCTTCATAGAGTACACCCTAGAAATATCCAAAAAGATAACTCTACTTTAAGAATTGCCCCAACCCCAAATAGGTTTTAAACCCCTCTAAAGACAAAGAACTACACTAGTGAGGGTTCTTTAGAGGAACAGAACCAATGGAATGAAAATATATTAATATATATATGTATGTATGTATATATATATATATGTATATATATACATATATATATTTATGGTCTTAAGAGATTCCATAATATAGATTAGTAAATTCAACAGTGACTGTCTGTACCTGGTGCTGCTCAGTCCATGAGGCTGAGGGCCTCAGCAGTTCCAGTCTGGTGCTGAAAGCCTGGAGGATTCTCAGAGAACCTATGGTCTTCAGACCCTGTCAGGAGGCTGAAGAGACTGGGGTCTGATGGCGGAGAAGCATGGTACCAGCTGCAGCAGGAGAGTCACAGTCAGCAAAGGTATGCAGCATGCAAAGCTGCTTTTTCCTAAGATCCCTTCATATCTGGGCTCTTCTCCCCTCAATCAATCCTTCCTGGAAACACTCTTACAGACCTAAAAGTGAGTCTCTTGGATGATTCCAAACCCAATCGAGTTGACAACCATAAGCCATCCTTCCAGCTACTTTCACACATTGCTTCCCTGGGCACCTGACAAGGAGTAGCCATGGCTTCTGTGCAGAGGTCTTCTCAGATCACAGACCTAGCTCCAAGTTGCTTCTAATGTTTCCCTAAGTGGCTGTTTCTACAGAGTGCTTTCCTGATGCTAATTTAGAATTCTGCGAACAGTCTAGAACAAAGACCTCAGGCCTCATCTCTAAAGATTCACTTCTCCTAATGCCACCAATTACAAGAAGAATTCATAAAGTGGTATGAAGCATATGTTGCATTACCTAAGTCTTAGGTCCATTGATTTCACTGAAAGCAGTCATTCAAAGGACATGGTATCCCAAACAAACAGACTGACATGAAGCAGGAGCTAGTGATTAGAATTCTAAGAAGTTTTCCCTTGGAAAAAAAGCTTTGTAGTGAGGCTGTGATGCCCAGAAAAGAGGAAAAGGAGCCGAGTTGCAGAGGGAGCTCGGAATAACTTGAAAATCAAATGCAGTCTCCACATTTTAGGAGTTAGATGAGCACACAGTGAAATCTCAGCCTCTGTTCTTTCATTAAGATTTCTATTCTGTCTTCTATGAAGGCTGGTATCAAGCAGTGGACAAACACAGAGCATACACCCCCACCCCAGAAGGTTCAGAGGGCTCCCAGTCAAGGTCGGCCCTGTCATTAGTCGGAACAAGCAGCAGCCCTGAGCTGCAAAATATTAGAAGCAATGAAAACTCAGAGTGACTGCAGGTCCTGTGACTGACTGTAGGCTGGCAGGAACCAACACTACCAGTCCACCTGGAGCAATGAGAGTCTTCATTTCCACCTTCCCATTCAGTCAGAGACATGCAGTATTGATTTCCAACATCGAATTGCACAGAGAGTTCTTTGGCTATTGTGACTGAATGTAGCTATTCCTGGTATATATATATAAAACAAAACAAAAGGGGGAAAACTTGAAGGAGTTGGACAATTTGATATACTGTACACTCAAACCTATTTGAATAAGCAAATTGCATTGATTTATATAACACCTTTACTATCTGAATCCCTATGACAAGATGAAATTCTAAAGAACTTTAAACTGGGTTTGTTTAAAGACAAGATGCATCAGAAAGCACTGTGTTTCTGTGTGATAATTGTGAACTCTCCCAAATAAGCAACCCATCAACACACACACACACACACACACACACACACACACACACACACATCTAGCAGTGGTCTCTACGCTGTGTGCTCAGCAAAAGGCAGACAATCCTGTATCTAAATCCAGTGTCACCACATGTACTCTTATTATGCAATTTAATTAAATAATATTTAAAACAATTTATATCAGCTCTGGAGAAATGGCTTAGAGATTAAGAGAGCCCACTGCTCTGGCAGAGGACCTGAATTTGGTCCCATACCTCTATCAGGTGACTCCCAGCTGCCTGTAACTCCAGCTGCAGGGAATCCAACGCCCTCTTCTGGCTTCCACAGGCATCACACACATGTGCACAAACTCACACAGATATAAATAAAAGTAATTTGTAAAAAAAATAAGTTATATACATATAGGGAGCAAAAATTATCATTTATAAAAATCCTATCAGAAAGAAGCATGTGGACAAGTCACCTAAAAATTCCATCCAAGCAAAGGAGCAAGTGGAGGGATTGGGGAGGCAATGGTCAGGAAAGTCAGAGAACAACAATCTACTCTGTATGGTCCTTACACCCTCCCTTCTACTTCAGACACTGAAACTGGGCCCCATAACAGATGCTGCATGGATATCACATGTGAGGGGCACCAATGAAAAACACTAATCACAGAATCACACTCAACAGTGAGGTCATGAACTACTTCATAAGGCTAAGGAACTAGAGTATAATTGTGGGTTTTAAGTTTAAATGAAATATGTAAGAGCTATGTAAAGTATTTATCGTGATTCCTATTTTAACATTCTTTTATTAGGAAAAGAGCTAAATGTCAAAGAAAAGCAAATTAAAACTGCTTTAGGATTTCATCCCACTCCAGTCCAAGGGGCTATCATAAAGGAAACGTGACAACAGATGCTGGCCAAGGTGCAGAGGAAAAATGGGTCCTTACACACTCCTGGAAGGAGTGTAAACTGGGGTAGCCATTATGGAAACCAGTACAGAGGTCCCTCAGAAAAGCTAAACATAGAACTATCATATGGCCCACCCAGCTCTACCACCCAAGGGATTTAAATCAGCATGTGAGAGAGATTTGCGCACAACCTTGCTTATTACTGCACTTTCCATAAGAGACAAGTTATAGAACTCACTTAGATGTCTGTCAGCAGATGGGTGGATTTTAAAATATTAGGTACACATACACAATGGAATTGTATTCAGCCAGAAAATAATGAAAATATGACACTTTCAGGAAAAAAGTGGATTGAGTTGGAGCTCATTATGTCACGCAAAATAAGCCAGAAAGGGTGGGTATTGTGTGTGTTTCTCTCCATTGTAGAATCAGATCGTGTGTGTGTGTGTGTGTGTGTGTGTGTGTGTGTGTGTGTGTGTGTGTGCGCGCGTGCGCGCTTGCACGTGTGTGAAAAGAGAAGGTAATGAAATGTATGTGACATGAGAGCAGAAAGGGTCCTGCTGGGGAGGAAAAGGAAGGAGAGTGGGGAGACAGTGGAAGAGAAACAAACAGTAACAGGATACAGTGGGATACCTCAGGAAAATGCTACCGTGACACACACAACTTTATGTACCAAATTAACAATTAATTTAAGATGAAAAATGAACACATACTTCCTCCCTATATTTAAAAAGACCAAGAGGGCATCTGGAAAGGAGGCTCAGTGGGGAAAGTATTTGTCCCACAGGCATGAGGAAACTTGAGTTCAGACCCCAGAACCCACGTAAAGCCAGGCATAGTCACGCATGCCTGTAATCTCAGTGCCCTTCTGTGAAATGTGAAGCGGGCAAGATGTTTTCCAGCCAAGTCCCTGGGCCAGCTAGCCTAGAACACACAGCAGCAAGCAACAGAGCGATCCTGTCGCCAACAGGAAGACCAAGACCAACACCTGAAGCTGTCCTTCACACATGTGCTGTCACACACAAGCTGCTGCACTTGTACACATAAGTGCAGACACACCTACACACACAAAATTAAAACTTTTTAGTTAAAATTTATTAAAAAAAAAAAAAAAACTTAATACGTTCTCAGGGCCAGAGAGCTTACTGTATAATCACGACGACCTGACTTCCAGCCCACAGCACCCACGTTAAAAAGCTAGGCATGGCCACGTGCACCTGTGACCCCGTCACTTTGGGCTGAGAGAGGAAGACCATCGAAGCTCATCTCCAGGTTCAGTGGGAGACCCTGTCTCCAGGAAAGAAAGCAGAGAGTGGTAGAATAGGTCACCCAATAGCCTCCGCTGGCTTCTGCCAATAAACCCATACATACATGTGCACATGGAAGAGACGCACAACGAATATGTTCCTACTTAAAGCACTACTTTTTAATTTTTCTGCAAACAAGGCAAATTCTACAATGTCCTGAAGTAGGATACAGAATAACCAAAATACAATACAGCTCACAGAGACTTTCCCACAGAGAACTTTCATCATAAACCTTGATGCAATTTCTATATTACCCAACATCATGACAGAATTGGCTGGCTTCATCTGCATGCAGTATGTCATTTATTCAATCAATCAAAATCCTGGGTGCTTACCTGCTATATCCCAGAAACTCTGACCTGTGAGAATTCTTTGTAAAGTAGAAGGTGCTCTTCAAATATCAGTGGCTGCTTTAGTAGTTCCCAGACATTGGCTTCCCTTTGGCAGTTCTTGGCTGCTCTTGAGAAAGAAAAGAGACTGGATAAGTTTCACAGAGATAACAGAATTCTCAACCACTGCCACCTTTTGTATGGGAATCGGAGGATATTGTCATGTAACCAACACTAAAGGCGGCAGAGCTCAGCTAGGTGGCCTGACAGAGGACAGAATGTTGGGGAGGCAGCACCACCTAATGGCTGCTGGACAGAGCCTAGATCACCACCTTGAGAATATTGGCTGCTACTTTTTCATATTGAGGAGTTTTACTTATAGGCAGAATAGGCATCTGTGCTGTTATTTTTAACCAAAGTCCAAAGAAGCACATTGCCTGGACCACCTCCTCACAGGCTGGTGGACACAGGACTGGACGACGTGAAGATTACTGGAGCTAATACA
This sequence comes from Peromyscus californicus insignis, assembly GCF_007827085.1. Lineage (NCBI taxonomy): Eukaryota > Metazoa > Chordata > Mammalia > Rodentia > Cricetidae > Peromyscus > Peromyscus californicus. Next base: position 6,294,528 of record NW_026294469.1, on the reverse strand, counting down.
AACCACGGAGCATACTCAAAGCTGACGGACTCAGGGCTCCACCACTGATAAAAGTCTATCCTGTGTTCTGCTAAAGTCACCTCTTGTAATTCTTGCTTCAGCCAAAGAAAATAGAAACAAAACACCTTAGCATGGACACTGCTTAATACACAATGTTTTAGCATCTGTCCAAAAATGAGCTTCAAGGGGAATCCAGCCTAGGCTCTCTTTTCAAAGAGTATCTTCAAAGAAGCTGATGGAGACAAGGGTAGGTGTCTCCTCCTTCTCATTGCTAAACATGGACCTGAAGAAATGTTGCCTTTAGCTTTTTTTCCACCCTAATCATGAATTGCCATCAATCAGAGGCAGCCCGAACCCTTGTGCACCCAAAGGAACAAAGCATGTTGTTTTATTGGGCTAATTCATTAAAACATTCAGTTTCATTACTTCCAAATAACTTTTCTGAAAAATAGAATCCTCCTCCCCCACCATCCTCTCCTACTGCTTTTGAATCCGATTTCTGTCTTTGAGGTTCAACTCTGATTTTACCTCCTCACTGAGTCTCTAACTACTCCTTCATTTTCTCATCAGCATCCTGGTGTTCGGGGGCCCATGTACCTATTACTATACCCTCCTGTCTAATTTTCATTCTTACATTATTCCAGCCAGACAGCTTGGGTTGTGTTGGCTTCTTTATACAGAGTCTCAATACATAGCCTAAGCTGATGACATATGTATGATCCTCATGCCAAAGCCTCCTTTAGTGCTGGGATTGCAGGTGTGTGCCACCACATCTGGATGCCATTCTGGTTCTGATCTATGTTTTGAACAGTGAACATTACTGGGGAACAAAGCCACATACCCTTGGATCTGTCCATAGATAAGATCTACAATATGTTCTCACTATTTAAGCCCATCTCGCCTGGGTCCACTGAGAAATCCTTCATTCTCTCTACTGACTTCTATTGCATTTCTATTTTCAGCTCTTCCATCTCGTTCCCATCCTTCTCAAGTCCTGAGCAAACCACAGCCAGACCATCACAGCACTTACCTTACTGAGTTCACAGATGACTTCTGTTTCATCTCCCTTGATGGTCCATTTTCACAAACATCCCTCCTTCCCATTGTTTCTCCCTTTCACTAGCCTCTGCCAGACATTTCTGTCACAGCTCTCCTCTTTGCCTCGACATCTAACCTACAGATTCTCTCCACATTCTCCATCTCACCCTCTCTCTGGAATCTTCCTTCTTTGGTCAAAAACACTACTCTTAGCCTGGGCGCAGCAGCACATACCCACAATCTGAGCCCTTGGGAGGTTGAAGAGCAGGAAGCAATTTCAAGGCGAGCATGGTCATCACAGCAAGACTCTGTCTCAAAATAATAATGACAACAACAGCCACGTGCCTAGACCTCTACCCTCGAGCCTCCTGTCAGCAAGTTTCAGCCTGCCTTCCTCCTTGTTAAACTCCTAGAGCTAGCAGCTTCAACTTTGCCACTGTGTCTTCCCACCGTTTTAATTCCGGGGCTGGAGAGATGGCTCAGAGGTTAAGAGCACTGGCTGCTCTTCCAAGAGGTTCTGAGTTCAATTCCCAGCAACCGCATGGTGGCTCACAACCACCTGGAGATCTGGTGCCCTCTTTTGGCATGCAGGCAGAACACTGTATACATAATAAATAAATCTTTAAAAAAAAAAAAAGAAAGAAAAAGAAAATGTCTTTAAAAAAAAAAAAAAAAAAAAAAAAAAAAAAAAGGGGGCTGGAGAGATGGCTCAGCGGTTAAGAACACTGACTGTTCTTCCAGAGGTCCTGAGTTCAATTCCCAGCAACCACATGGTGGCTCACAACCATCTGTAATGAGATCTGGCACCCTCTTCTGGCCTGCAGGTATCCATGCAGACAGAATATTGTATACATAATAAATAAAATAAATCTTTAACAAAAAAAAAAAAAAAAAAAAAAAAAAAAAAAAAAAAAAAAAAGAATTCCCTAACTGCCAGACTTTCCTGTCACCGTCAATGGCATTGTGGCTCCTCCAGCACCAGTATGCTGATTACCCAATCCAAAGACCTACTCTTGGACTTCCTCTTTGCCATCTCTCTGCAGTACCAGCCTCAGCACCAGTATTGTGAAATCCCTTCTTTCTGTGGCTTCCAAGCACTTATGGCTATTTTAACCTTCTGCCTCATCCCCAGTCATTCCTTCTTCTCTCCCTGTGTTTTGGTATGGTCTCTATAGTAACCACATGTCTGATGTATGTGATACATAAAAGGATGACTTAGATAGCTCTGGCTGTCAAGTTGATGTATCCAGGGGAACCTGAGAAGGGAATCACAACTGAGGGATTACTGGGATCACACTGGCCTGTGCTTATGTCTGAAGGGGATTATCTTGATTGTCTATTGAGGTAGGAGAGCCCAGTGCACAGTGCCCTTCCCTGGGCTATATACAAAAGCTAACCTTTGAGCCAGCAGGCAGCACTCCTCCATGGTTTCTGCTTCAAGCTCCTACATGAGTTCTTGCTCTGACTTCCTCCAATGATGGGCTATGACCTAGAATTGTAAGCCTGATAAATCCTTTCCTCCCTGAGGTTGCTCTTAGTTAGAGTGTTTGATCACAGCCACAAGAGAGGAAGCAAGCCAAAGCATTGCTTCTACGCAGCTAACATTCCACAGGAAGGCCGAAAATATCATAAACTGGCAAATTATTTAGTATGTGACAAAGTGAAGCAACTGTGACTATTGTGTATTCCACATATGAGACAGTAGAAGCCCAAAGAGTAAATGCTTTCCACAAGTATTTATAATCTACATTGGAAAGCTTCCAACCCAGCATTCTGATTGACGTCCACTCTTACCCACAATGCTACACAATACCATCAACACCCAATCAAAGACCTCTGGAAAATGAATTCTCAGATGGAAAAGAGTTTTTGCAGCTTGCTTCACTTTTCCTTAAGTTCTTACTTCCCTTGGTGCCTGCTCTATTGTTAGGATCCTGACCACAGTTATTAGCCCTACAGTAGGTCTCTCCACATACAATCCCAGGCACAAAGAGGTCTTTATTTTCTTGCAATCACCTAGGACAGATAGCTTGGGATGTTGAAGAATGTCAACACCTGTTGTGACTTGAACATAAAATGCCCTCCATAGGCTCATGTATTTGAGCCTTGGTCCCCAGTGGTGGCGCTGTTTGGGGAGTTTATGGACCCTTTAGAAAGTGGAGCCTTGCAAAAAAAAAAGTACATCATGGTGGGGGAAGCATGCTTTGATGTTTTGTAGACTGCACCCCCTCCCTTCTCCATCTCTCTTCCTCCCCACCATGTATGAATGTGATCACTCTGCTTTCTGACTGCTAGGCTGGCCTCAAGTTCCTGATGTCACGCCTTCCCATCATCATGGACTATACCCCCTCTGAAACCATAAGCCAAAGAAAAATCTCTCTCCTCAGAGCTGCTTTTTGCCAGGGTATTTTCTCACAGCAGCACAGAAGTAACTAATACAACATCCAAGGAAAAGTTTTAGCAAGAAAATATACAAAAATGAGGAATAAGTGTAGAAAAATCTTACGAAGCACAGGTTTATGTCTTAGGTATAAATATGTAGTGTTTAAATGAAAATGACCCACAGGTTCATTTCTTTAACTACTTAGTTCCCAGTTTGTGGAACTGTTTGGGAAGGATTGGGAGGTTTGACCTTGTTGGAAGAGGTGTGTTGCTGGAATGTGCTTTGTGATTTCAAAAGACTGGAGCTATTCTACCCCTGGTGTTCCCTCTGTCTGCCCGTGACTGGTGGATCAAGATGTGAGCTCTCAGCTGTTCCTACTGCCATGCCCTATGTCTACCATCATGGACTCTAAGCCTCTGAAACGAGAAGCCCAAATTAAACATGTTTTTATATGTTGCCTTGGTCATGATGTCTATCACAACAATAGAAAGGTAACTAAGATAAACTATATAAGTGACAAACCCAACTCATCTATTCCATCTCTCCCCAGCTTCTGAAAATGACTATGGATAATATTTTCTAGACTAAGGGACCCAGCAAAAGGCAAGGTGGATGGCCATTGTGCCCCATGGCTCATCACTGCAGATACAGAGTATTAGATTTCCCCTTCCTGTTATGTTTCTACTCCTTCAACAATCTCCATTAAACTGACAGTCATACAAAAGTCAGTTCCATATTCTCAAAGTGGGAATCCATAAAAGTTAATTTAGTTCATTTGAAAAACCACTGAGCTCCTACTTTATGCAAAGCTCTGTGTCTGGTCTAAAGTTACAGATTAATCAATATTGGTCGAATGTATGCTGGGTAGAGGTGCTGGCATACACCTCAGGCCTGACTACCTGAGTTCGATTCCAAGATCCCACAAGGTGGCAGGAGAGAACAGACTCCCAAGGGTCTATTGCTCTGACCCCTACATATGTACAGATGCATTGATGTGCCTATACTCACATACACACAGGTGTACATACATGTGCACACACACAAACACACATGCACACCTTAAATGAAATAATTAATTAAGAAATGTTAGTTGTATAAATAAACAGAACTAAATCTTTGTTTTGCCACTTGATGAGGCCACACAGGTGACTAAGGCAAAATGCCATCCCTCAAGGAACAATGTCAACTGCATGTTGAGCAGGTAGACATTCAAATTTAACATATTTAAAAATGAGAGGTCAACCTTGCTTCCCCTCTTTGCTTCCTCACATTGCTAATCTCACTGAACTCCAGAGTCATTGTGCCTCCCTCCCTGGGGGCTTCCTGTTCTACCCAGTCCATGGCTCAGTTCCCTTCCCACTGCCTATGTCCACAGCCATGGTGTTATCAGCTCTCTGCTGAATGGCTGCAGCAGCTGAGGAACATTGAGCTCCAGTCTGCCCTGCCCCATGCATCGTACACAGTGGGGGCGTCTCTCGCTGTGAGAGAACAGGAGAGGAGAGGAATTTAAGGGATGAAGGATCCCCGTGCACTTGTGGTGGTGGAAACAGCAGAGAGTCTGAGAGTCTTCCGAGAGAGAGAAAGAGAGAGAGAGAGAGAGAGAGAGAGAGAGAGAGAGAGAGAGAGAGAGAGGAGAGAGACTGCATTGCATGCTTTCTCCTTTGCTCTTTCCTAGTCTGTCTTGGCCTCCAGTGTATGGGATGGCGCCACCATCGTTCTCTCTGGAAACTCTCTCATAGACATACCCAGAGGTGTGCCAAACTCATCTTTTAGGCACTTCTCAATCAAAACAGTCAACTGTCACAATGAACATCACAGCCCACCTTCATTGATGCCTCCCGCTTCTTCCTAGTTCCAGAATGCCTTCTCTGTTTCTTAGACAATTATCACACCAACCCCTGGGTATTATCACACCAAGCACTGACTGGTCCCCCTTCCTCTACTGTCAATCATAGCCATTCACAATGACGCCCCAGTCTCCACCTCCAGTCTTACCTGAGGAGAAACTCTTCCTCTTAGGAGCCCCTATGCACCCTCACTTCAGCCTGGTGAGGGTAGCTCTAAAGCTGCACTCTCCAGTCTCGGCTCCCTCTTCCTAAAATACCCCATCTCCACTCCCCTCAGGGTATGACTCAAGTCCCTTTGATCTGTCATAAGTGATTAGGGTCAGACCCACGGGTTTCCATACTCTTGGAGTCTTGTTTCAAAATGAAATAAGGCCAGCCAGGTGGCTTAGCCAGTGAAGGCATCAGCTACCTACCAAGCCTGACAATCTGACCTCAGGACCCATATGGTGGAAGGAGAGAACTGACTTCCTCAAGGTCTCCTCTGACCTCCACACATATGCCATGACACAAATACCGACACGCGCAAGACAAAAATTAATTGATAATTAATTAACAATTAACACAAGCACATATAAATAAATTAATTAATTAATTTTTGAAAAAAAACAACAGAAATAAAGATGCACAGAGATGACAAAGAAAGAAGGAAACTTTAATCAAGAGCAAAGTGATAGTACACGTCAGAAAAAAAAATACACTGTCCAGATTGACAGTCCGCACAGCAGTGAGAAGACTCCAGGACCCTGGCAGATACTGAGGGCTTCCATTTATGGGGTTCACAAGAAGAAGTTTGGTTAGTAGGGGTGTAGTTTAGGTGGTTCTCCATTTTAACAGACAGATTAAATTACATAGCCTTTTTTTCTATGCATGTCTCTTCCCATAATACATCTGAATTTAATAATATACTCAATTGTGTATAGGCATAAGACAGTAACTAAGAGAGTTTTCCTGAAAGTTCTCTTTGAGGACAGCTTACTTATTGCACATCTATCCAAAACTGCTTTGGACTGGGCTGAACTTTCTGCTCTCATACCCTTTCCAGATGTAAGGAGAGTGTGGGTTGGATAGACTCTGAGTTTGATGGTTATTAAGGGGAGAAGTTCAGAGGCAGGTATGTGTGCAGCTTGAAGCAAGTGCGTGGGGTGGGGGTGCTGAGTTGCTAAAATGATTCTAGGAAATGTAGAAGTGGGATGTGTGTGCAAAGTACAAACAGGTAAAGGTCTCAGGCTGCCAAGTGCGTAATTCAAAGAGGGATGTATTAATATCCCAAGTCAAGTTTCAGATTACTAAACTATCCCCTACATCTTCCTGCCTCATGTACCTAAGCATCTTCCTTGATGGACAAAACCTTTTCCCTCTGTTGATTCTTAGTGAACCACTCCCACTTCACTGTGGGATTTTTCACTGCTTTACTTTAGAGTCATTCCTGTCTTCCTCCTTGCAGAGTTCCAAACCCTGGGGAACTCGAGCTCCTTCAAACTCAACCGTGAGCACTCAGCCTAGTTAGGGCTGGATTGGCAGCAGTTATGTCTATAACTAAAATGAGTATCAAATGGTACCAATTCAGAGTAATGGGGCTTTAAAGACAAATTTTTAAAAGAAAAGAAAGAAAGAATTTGCTTTCCATGGAAAGAAACCCTAAATGCGGACTAATAATAGTTTTCATCAGTCCTTCAGTAAGAACATTGTCTTCCAAGAAACCCCAGGATTTTTTCCCCACAAATGCAAAGCCATACTCACAGGGGAGACTTGTGAGAGTTTTACTAACTCGAGCTTAATTCATCATCACTACAATAAATAGAGCTCAAAGTACATGCCCTGCAGAGAACAGGTCAATAATATCACCACTCTCATGAAGGATGGCCTTGGCAAAGGACAAGCTAGGCTGGAGAAAACACACACACACACACACACACACAGAGAGAGAGAGAGAGAGAGAGAGAGAGAGAGAGAGAGAGAGAGAGAGAGAGAGAAATCTGTTTTCCAATATTAGTGACCAAATCAGCCAGAAGAGGTCCTCTCCTCTTAATGACAGAATGGCACCGGAAGGGGTGGGAAGGAGGCTGCAAGATCAAGAGTCTCGCCCATCAGGTGATTCCTAGCCAATGAATTCCATCCTCCGCAACTTGATATTCATTTGCTTCCTAGACGCTAATGAGGTCTCTTCATATCCTCCTGGCATGAACAGCAATTCTCTCCCTCACACTTGGCCACACGCTAATGTGTATGGCTTCCCCTTTCTTGTATGGCTGTATGAAGTATGGTATTCTGAACTGCTCCTTGGCTCTGCTATTAATCACATCTCAGACTGGAATGGAGGAACTAATGCCTCTGTTCCCCAAATGCCCCAGTCTCCCGCAGCACATTAGAATACTGGAGAAAGGATGAACTTAAAGATGAGGGTGTCTATGACAATATGCATTTGCCTGCTGCATCCCTTCTGCCTCACCTTCTACCTAGCACACCATTAGCCAGTGATATATGATAATCACAAAATGTTGGACCATGTCTCTAAGAAAGAGACATGATGAGGTTGAACTGTAATTCCTACATGCCGACGCCCAGCATTAACTTCCACCTTGTTCCTTGAATGTCAGTCATCCTCTGGCTTATACAAGCAAATGTAACCCTGAGGTGACATCCTCATTGAAGGTCCTAATGCCAATGTCAAGTCCCTTTTACCCATGTTTCCCTTCATGCCTAGCAGCAGTTTTGCCCCATATATTAGTCTGATGTTTGTGTCTTCCAAAAATTCACACAGAAATCCAATCCCCTTCATGGTGATACCAAGAGGGGGGGATCATGCTTTGGTTATTGTGGCAAAGCTATGGCCAATTACCTGACAGAAACAGCTTAAGGCGAGAGACATTTATTCTGACTCTGCATTTCAGAGAGTTTCCGCCCATCAGGAAAGGTGATTCCGTTCATAAAAGTAGGAACCTTGCAGCTCCTGTTTCCACACCACAGCTGACCAGAAAGCTGGGAGGAAAGATTGGAAACAGAGGCAAGGATTATCACCGTGGAGACTTGCCCCCAGTGGCCTGCCTCCACCAATCAGTCCCACGTCCCAAATGTTCAAACCCATGAGTCTGTGGAAGTCATTGAACATTCAAACTTTAACACAGCACAAAGAGATGACTTGATCCTGAGAGTGGTATCCTTATAAATGAGGGTTATGGGTCCCTTCCACCATGTGAGAATATGGAAAAAAATCATTCTGAAGCCTTGTAAGTTCTCACTACACTACACACTGAACTCACTAGTGCCTTGGCCATGGCCCACAGAATTAAGGAAATGGTTTCTTACTATTTGTAAATTATCCAGTGTAGGATGAGATGGCCCAGTGGGGAAAGGCACTTGCCACTAAACCTGATGATCCCTGGAACCCATGTGATAGAAAGAGAGAGCTGAATCCTGAAAGTTGTCCTCTGACTTCCATGTGTGTGCCATATGCCATACATATCTCACACACACACACATAAACAATATTAAAAGTAATTTTAATTACCCAGTTTAAGGTAAGTTTATCAAAACAGCTAAAATGGTTAAAAACATCCCATTTTAACTATTTTACAGTGCAATTATTAATGTCAATGTTTGTTTAAATAATTTATTTTTTAATGGTAAAACTCTTTAACCAGAATCTGGCTGATCAAAATTTTGATTAACTTTTTGCATAAAAATCAATTAAGAAAAAGTCAAAAGATAATGAAAACTAATAGATGTTAAAGATTTCAGAAAATAAATTTCTAGATGTCCCACCATCAATTTCCTATAATTCTTCCATGTAAAATATTGTACAATAAAAATTTAGAGTCTGACTGTAACCCTCAGGCCCTTTAAAATTCTTAATAATCAAAAACGCAATTATGCTCACTATACTGTAATTACTAAAGAGAGAGAGAGTGCACTCATACATTTTACAAAGAATTTCTAAGGGGAGGGAATGGTGTTGGGGGTGGAATCCCTAATTAACTTTCAATTAATCAGAAATTCAAGTTTAACCAGGAAAGTCCACTTCCTAAGCATGCTAGGTGCCACACCCTGAGCTTCTTGTGCTTCGCAGTGCAAGCAAGCTCATTTCCTAACTGACGGATGGAACCCTTGTCTGGAAACCAGTTTGACAAATAACTCAATCCTCCATTTGCATGTCAAGGGAGGTCACAGGTAAGGATGTCAAGCTTTGGAAGGTTTAGATGTTTTAGATATGCAACTCCAAATGAGAAATATTCGTTTTGAATTATAGCCTACAAAAGTGGGAATTCTTCTTCCTGGCACAGAATACAATGTTCAAACTGTAATGTACAGCTTCAGTTGGGACTCTTTATGCTACCCATGTTGAAAAGAAATCAACTGAGACAGATTAAATGAAGGATATTTGTTAGTTGTAGCAGAAAGCCTGAAGGAAACCGCAGTGAAGTTAGAGGCAGCAATTGGAAAGACATGAGCAGCAGAGTTCTGTCTCTCCCTGGTGCTGAATGTCATCCAAAGTTGAACCGTTCTGGAATACACATCCTCAAGCTACCTCCTCCAGAAGGAGGAGAGGCTCATCCAGGAGCATCTGGGGAGTAGTCTATTTATTTTCCAGAAACCCCAGCACAGGTCTCCTTGGGTCTTTTGATCCCAAAAGGTTTAAAGATCCATCACTAAACCAATCACAGAGCCAGGAGAGCTGGATAGTTTTATACCAAAGGACAACCAGGGGTTACCTTGGAATCAATTTTAATTTTATCCCATCCCATATAGCTGAGAATAAGAGAAAATGGTCTCCCCACTCTTGTGTAACAAGAAAAAGAAAGCAAAACTGGGGTTAAAACGTAAGCACATGAATATCTAACCAGATCAGCAATCAGAAAGCAGATTTGAGACCAGTTTTCTATCAATAGCTTTGTGGTGTGTTTAAAAGAACTCTGTGTGCTATTTATGTGTATACACTTGCAGGCAAGCACGCGTGTAGACGCCAGAGGTTGAGATTAAGGATCTTCCTCACTTACTCTCTACTTACTGGGGGCGGGGGGGGGGGGGGGGCTAATCTGTCACTGAACCAGGAGCTCACCTACTGGAGCTTGAGTGGCCAGCAAACCCCAAGAGTCCAGCTGACCCCATCCCCACGGTCTCCCTCCCAGCACTGGAACTGTAGGCCCATGTCACTCACAGTGCTTGACTTTGTGTGTGGGCGCTGAGGAACTAAACTCATGGCCTCACACTTGTCCAGCAAGCACTTGACCGACTGAGTCACCCCCTGAGTTCCCCCGAGGAACTTTGTGTATGTGTGTACCTGTGTGGATACATGTTGTACTTGTTTCGAGAAACTCCCAGAGACCACCAAGGAGCTGGTTTCCTATGCAAGCACATAAGGGTCCTTTATTGTCAGATTCGAACCTGGACCACTGCACGGCAGATCGAGGGAAATGTGGCAGCAGCAGCGGGCCCAGGGGTAGAGAGTTTTTATAGAGGAAAAAACCCCAATCCGGAAATTACATGCTTTGGCAACTTGGGATTGGGTAGAAGGGATATGAGGCAAGGTGGTTTCTTGAAACTATTGGTCTAGACTTTCCATGCAAAACCATATTTGAAACTACTAGGTTGGACTTTTTGGCAGGGAACCACACCTTGTTGAGCAGGATTATCTGGGCTGCTCAGCAGGATTATCTAGATATCTTCAAGGGTCATAAACCACAGATACAATGTCTGCAGGAGCATACTGCCCTGTATCTGTTCGAATTGTCATGGCACATTCCTGAGGTCCTTCCTGGAACTGAGGACAGCAGGTGGCCTAAGATGGTAGCCCTTCCCTAAGTTGGGGTCTGTATTTCCTTCACATATACACATGTGTAGAGATGTATGTGACCATGTCTGTGCATGTAGGGGCCATAGGATAATGTCACATGTTTTCCTTTATCTCTTTCTACTTTATACATTGAGACAGGGGCCTCAGTGAATGTATAACTCTCAATTGGCTTGACAGACAGCCATGGAGCCATGGGCTCCTCCAGTTTCTGCCTCCTAGCCGTAGGATTGCGAGCATACACCACCATGCCAGCTTTTTGTGTAGATGCTGTGATCCAAAGAGGTCTTTGTGCTTTCACAGTGGGCACTGTACCTGCTGATCCCAGCCCCCACCCCCAGGAACTTCCTTAACTGATTATAGAAGAGTGAGTGATACCAGCTTAATGCTGCTCGCACTCCCCTAGAATCCTACTGTGCTGGGTAGAGCAAAACACCAGAGAACCTGAGTGTGAAGTCTCAACTGGCTCTTTGGAATGTTACATAAGCTGGAGCTATAATTGCTGGCATTGGTTATGGACTTGTTATGAGGTATTAGAAGCCTGCCTTAAACCGTGCAGCCCTCACAGCAACCCCACGAAGACCCTGTATTTCTGTGAGGAAACCCAGAAAGGCTAGCTAACTTAGTCAGGGTCACACTAATCACAAAGTGGGAAAAGCCGATAGCTGAGGCCCAGCCACCCACCTGGAGAAAGAAATAGACCGGGGACTCAAGAGTTCAGGGCTTTAGTCTGGAATCAGGATTGCCTGGAAGCGGCCAGAAACATCTTTCAGGAACATCTCTCATCATTGCTGCTTCCCCTTAAGTCTCCAATTTGGCTTCTAGAGTGTGTGTGCCAGCATCCTAGGAAGAGAAAACTGTATAAAACCCAACAACAAAAATCAGAAGTCCAGGGTCAGGAATTAGGAAGAATATCTTCAGCTGCAGGACGACAGAGCCAACAGGAAGGGCAGGGTCAATGGAGACCCCACAGATTCCTCTAAGAAACCAGAGTAGTAAAAGGTACCAGGTGGAAAAGAAGCCCTAATGGCCTCCAAGAAGAATCTGGGTCGCCTGCACCAGCCAAGAGGAGCTGGGAGATTCAGAAGTGGCACCCTTAGATTCTGCTAGCAGAGGACCTGGGGCCAGAGACCATTTTGCCACCCTTATCATTGTTAACTCTGCTTTGCGATGTGTCCCTCCAGCCAGTGTGACCTGGAAAAGTCAAGGTTGCACATTATGGGACATGATTAAAGGGAAAGTGTTACATTAGCGATACGAAAATCCTGGTAATTACCATGATTTCATCTTTTAACTAATCTTCTCTGCTTTTTGCCCAAGCGTTGGAAGACAGGGATAGAAAAGCATTTGTTACAAAAGCCATCAACCCATTAGATGTATCCATCCTCTCATCCTGCCGAAAATGTCCTCAATAGAGAAAAGTAGAGACTTCAGCCCAAACTCAATGCAGGGTAGATGTGCACATTGGAGCCACAAAGGAGAAGTCCTGCAGCTGCAAGGAGGAGATGAAGCAGAGGGAGGCAGGCAGCTCAGCAGCCCCAGGAGGAACAGCAGGGTTTGAATGAGCAGTCTTTGAAGCTGAAGACCCAATGCTAAGACAATGAGCTCTAGGGTGCACAGAAGGGGTGCACAGACATGCCTCCTGCAGACTCCTTGCACAGTGACTGCTACAGTCTTAACAACTGGTGGGAGAGGACAAGAAACTCTCCCTCCCTGGCGTTGCTTCTCTCCAGTCCACGGATAACTGCCAGCTCACGACACAGGTTAATGGCTAGTGGCACTTTCCAAAAATCTGACTTTCCCTCTCCACTATAAACGAAAAGATAAAGACTATAAACTGCTTTGTTAGCAGCTCTGAACAGCAGCCTTACCTAAATTTTTCATATATGGCTATAATGAAGATCTTGAGTAGGCTTTAAATATTAAAATTCAGATTAACCAACTAGATGTAATGGCAGCTAAAAAAAATGTACAGATGTGCTACAAGACTTAATGAATGAAAAATCTGGGAAAGTGTCAGCCAAATTTATAGCATTTCTTCAAATCGAAGAATTTCAGGCTCAATTTCCTCCACCTTTACTCCCCATCCGTTCTGGGCTTTACCATTAAGAGGTGGCCCTGCACAGCGTTTTAAAACCGAACCTATTAAAGCTAACCGTCCTTTCCTAAGACACACATTATCTGCACCGCTGGTTCCTCTGGACACTAAGCCCTTGTGTTCATTTTATGCACAGGACTTTAAAGACCTGCTTTTGGGGGCTGTGCCCTAGAGCGCACACCTGCTTCACTCAGCTCTAACATCATAGACTGATACGACACCACATTCATAGCCAGGATAAAACTACCTGGACACGGTGGCAGGCAGTGGGGGCGGGGGTGGGGAGGACGGAGAAGCCAATACAAAGGAAAAGTCATAGTCAGCGAGGCTGCCCAAGTCTCGCGCAGATGCTCTCCAGATGCATCAGAAGAAGCAATCACACCAGGGGTCCGTGGTGCTCTGCAACTCTGAAGCTCCACCCTCTGACAGGTGCTGAAGGAGGGCAGCTCCTGCCTTTGCTTATTCCTTCATTTTATTTTATTTCCTTTCTCTTTCTCAGTTCAGGAAACTGAACAGAGGGCCTCACACATTCTAAGCATGTGTTCTACCACAAAGTTGCAACTCCCCAGCCCCAAATGTCAAGGATTTGTGCATGAGCAACCTTCATGTTCAGTGTTAAGTTAGATACATGAATGTGTGGGTGCTCACATGCCCAAGGTAACCACTGGTGAACATGGTCGCTTGCTGGCCTGTGTTGGGTACACATACACCGAAACCGTTAAGTCTGGAGAGATGGCTGAATAAGAGGGTACCGGGGGTGGTTCTCACCAGGAGATCATTACCGGGAAACTGTGAACAGATACATGATCCTTTAACTTTTCATCGTATGATGTCCTATACAATGGCTTTAGTGACAGCTGTAACAACAGTACATGGGATGCCCCAGAGAGGTAAGATGAGGAGCGTAAACTACAGTGTGTGTGTGTGTGTGTGTGTGTGTGTGTGTGTGTGTGTGTACAATTAGTCAGTGTTGGCTCCCTCCTTCATTGTGTGGATCCTGGGAATCAAATTCATCACCAGACACTGTGGCAAACAGCTCTACCTGCTAAACCATCTCCCTGACTCCAAAACGGTAATCATAAAAAACACAAAAATCTGTCAATTTATGTTAAAAGTTAGGTTTTTATCTTTTCCTGCCCGCTCTCTTACCACACTGGTAAAGATTAAATGCCCAAATCACTGCTGATCAACTTTTAGAGCCCAAATGTCTTATAACCTAAGCAAATCACCCAACCAACTCCAAGATGCATAGTAACCGGGCACAGGGGTCTCATATCATCCCTAGGCACTATCCTTAGGGACAGGAAAAGCAGTATTTGAGAAAAAGTATGCCTTTGTTGAGGAGAGTAAACGGTGTTGCCAGTAAACAGCTCAAGAGGGAGTGGAGTGTACGGTGCTCTCAGATGCTTTCCGTGTGCAACTGTGAGCTAGTGCACACCCATTTGCTAGCTGCTTTCCAGAAAGTGGTAGGCTGCCAGGGCTGCTGTAGATTGAGGGGGCTGCACAAGGACCTGCTCAGAACAACCAGCACCCCACAGTTGTGTGCTTCTCCATGCCAGAGTTCATTTCCCTGTCTTCCAAATATGAATGCTGAGGCATGCCTTCTGTGAGCTCAAGCGATCTCTTCTGTGGCTCTGGGCTTCAGGGTTGTCAACTACTTCAAAGGTTGCTCTCTTTGACTCAGCTTGGAATTATTTCTTCTTTCAACACTCGATTGTTTTCCAGCTTGGATATCAGAATGCTTGTGTCTTTGGCAGACTCACTATTATAATTTAGTCAATAAAAGGCTTTCATAATGGAGAACGGGGAATGTGGATTCCAGGGGAATGTCTAGTGGGATGTAGAACACCCAGCTAATGAGGTGAGAAAGTTTAGAGACTATTACTGCCTCAGACTACTATGCATCTCCATCTGGGAGACCCATACCTCCCTAGTCATGTAAAAGATGCCTGGCCTGTTCCCACACAAGACACTCTGGTTTTGATTGTCCAAGACAGGACTCAGACATCAATATTTTTTTTAATCACTCCAAACGTTCGTAATAGACAGTTACTATTGAAGCAGTTCATTTTCAATGTAGTTGATTTACATATTCACTTGACATCCTTTAAGCTCACTGTGGAGATTCCATAAAATGTTATGAGTGATGGACTCTAGTGGTACCTAGGATACACCCTCAAGTGACCTCCAAAATCTCCAGGGTTACAAGAGGCTGGCAGAAAAAAAAGTGTTGTTCTTGAAACATCAGCCACCTAGAGGCACAGGCCTGCCTCCTCCCTGCTCTGTAAGATTTGCTCTATTTTTCCTTTATTAAGATAGATCATTAGAAGGATTTTGTTGTCTTTGTTCAGTCTGTGTGCCGCATCCCTCTTCCTCTTGCTCATCTTGAAAGCAGAGGGAAAGCTAGCCGGCATCACAATCCTCCCCTAGAGGCTTTTTAGGATAAAAGTGAGGTTTCTCTTGACACAATAAAAAAATCATTCTGTGTTGAAAATAATAAGTTAATTCCCACAAACCTCCTAATAATAACAGAATTAGCCACATTCCTCACAAGAGCAGCCTTCTATGCTACCAAATTTCTGTGAAGGACTATCATGAGAAGCAGAAGCTGTTACAAGAGGGTCATAAGGCCTTTGCTTGTATCTCCAGCTAACAGGCCAGCAGAGCTTGACAGGGTCCTCACGCTGGACCCAGTGTCACAGACTCGGCCTGCTTTCTTGCTTCAAATGGCCCCGCAGAACTCAGAGCTGTTGTGTGGAATGAAGTGATCCAGAGGCTGTAGAAGGTGTCATCATCTCTGACGCCCTTTGGGCTGAGACTGGAAGAAAAGACCTCGATGGCGCCAGCAGGTGACAGTGGATTATCAGAGGCTGTGCTAGCTTTCTGCTACCGTGGCAAAGTTCCAAAGGTAATCAGCTTAGCCAGGGAAATCTTATTTGGGCTCATAGTTTCCGGGGTTCAGCCTGTGGCCACGAGGCCCCACTGCCCTTGGACTTGTGGTGACACTGTATATCACGGCAGAGCGTGAGGACAGACAGAGGAAGCCTGTGCGTCTCACAGGAGCTAGAAATCATAGAGGAGAGGAGGTCAGAGTCTCAATGTCCCGCTCCAGAGCACGCCCCAAATGACCCTAACTTCCTCCCACTGGGTCTTATATTTTAAATAGCATGCCACACTGGTGAGCACATATCTTTGGGAGACACAGCAGTTGTAAACGACACAAAAAGCTGAACAGGGACTGCCATTCCTGCCCCCTTCACGAAGGTTATATAATGCTATGAATCTGTCATTTCAAAATCATTTCTAGGCCCACTTCTTAAACTGTGGGTCACTGCCCCATATGGGGCCATGTAACTGATGTGGAGGTCGTGAGACCCCTGGAAATAGCAACTTCTGGATGCATAATCATCAAAAATGAATTTAAAAAAAAAAAAAAACATGTCCTGAACCTGAGGCATTCCTGGCAAGCCTCGCCCACTTTGCATCATGGGACCTTACTACAGCATCAGTTCTGAACACACAACATGCTCACTTTGCACTATGCATGCCAGTACACAACGTCAATAATGCTGCCTGGAATGTTGGCTCAGATTCCAGACCTTTGTGTGTTTTCACTGTATGTATGAAGTCTGTGGCTCTCGTGGAAACACAGTGTTCTAATTGTGGTAAACAAAGACTTTCAACGTTTTCCAGTATCTTTCTTCAGCATGTAAGTATCAAATTAGACTATCTTTGAATTATGTAATTAGGATGTTTGTTTTTTAAACATTCATGTTTGAGTGGCAAACTTGAATTCCATCAAAAGTCCTTGCATGTATTTTGGTTTGAGATTAAGACAGAATTTTCATGTTTCTGACATTGCCCTAAACATACTTCTGTTACTTTATACTATGTACTTACTACAGCATGAAAGACCAGAAAACCAAAATACCAAATGCTGATCAGCCTGATAATTGTGCCCTTTGTCCTGCAGTATCCATGGTCAGCCAACTTTCATTTGTTATGCTGAAATAAACAAGCACCATCTTATTAGTTTGCAAACTTGCAAAAATCTTTAATAAGAGTTAAAATTACACATGTGATAAAGAATTGTTTTAACATGGGATGTTTTATGATTGTTCTCGTAAATGCTATATTTGATTTATGTATGTATTTTATACACTTAGATGCTTGAAGTCACATAAAAATTTCTGGCACACAGGGTCATGGGCAGAAAACAGTTGGGGAGCTCTGTCTGTAATATATGTGCTGAAGCAGAATCTACTGTATGTACTCGGATTAAAGTTTAATAAATCTTCCAGATAATTCATTTTAGGAAATAAATGAATACATATAATCAAAGAGTAGAACTGTGGTTTCCAAGGGCATGGAAGAGTGGGGGCGGGACTCCCTGTAGGAGGGGGAAGATGTAGGTCAAAGGGAAGAAAGATGCAATTGTACAGGATGGGGAAGGCCAGAGAGCCCATTTACAGCGTGGTTACTGTGTTATGAACTTGACACCTACCGAGAGATCAGATTTTACATGCTCTTACCACAAAAGAGAAAACAATCTTCATGAATGATTGGATATGTTAATTTGCTCAACTATAGATAATCACCTTAATAAATATATCTATATCAACTATCATGCCAGGCAAGCTGGCACATTCCTATAATCTCAGCAGTTGGAAGGCTGAGGCAGGAGGATTAGTTTGGTTTTTAGGCCAGCCTGGGCTACACTGTAAGTTTCAAGACAGCCTGGGCAAAGAGTAAGAGTGATCTCAGAAAAGCAGAATAAATCAGTTGTCACAGTAAAGTTGCCACAGGAAGTGGCAAAGGGTCACATTCCTGTAGTCTCAGAAGTGTCGCGTGTACAGCTAGAGCCAGCCTGGACTACCCAAGGAGACATTTTCTCAACAAACTGAGTAAATAAATAGTTGTTTTCCAAATAGTATAAAATAATTATTTATAAAAAAATAATCGTGACAATCAAAAATGTGCAGAGACTGTTATATCTTAATTTATCAATTAAACCTTGATTACATGACAAATGGTTGGTTATTAAATCATTTGTGATACCAAACATGTAAAACCAATCAAGAAGTTAGTATTACATAAATCATTATATTTATGATATATCTAAAGTATATAAAAGCATATGATAATAGAAATACTGCTTTGAAGAACAGTGAAGTTACAGGAAAACACCCATAAGATCATGGGTAAAGGGTCACCATACTGAATGAAACAAATACACAAAAATGTCGGTTTTATTTGTAAACATGGGATAGAACTCCAAATGTTCCTCAACTTCCTGTGTGGAAGTTAGCTCTCCGTAAACCCATCACAACTTGAAAGCTGGGAAGGAGAAACGGTATTTCCGACATCGAGCCCGGCAAACATCAGCGGTTAGCAACAAGCAGGACAGTGTGGGCTGCTTCCCTCCACGACCCAGGAGCTGCGGAGGGCCAGGCTTGCCTCTGCTGCCAGCATCAACACCACACAGCCAGAGTCTGAGAAAAGAGCAAAATTCAAAAACCGAAGCACAGTTTCTACCGAATGCTTTTCATATTGCACCATACTGGAAAGGCTGGAAGAAATGTTACGTTGAACCATTGTTAGTCAGGGACCCTGTGTATTTGTACAAAAAAAGTATCTTTAATTGTTTCACTCTGGGTGGATTATTTTTAATTCCTTCTCATACTTTCTGCATCTTACAATTTTTCTACACTAAGCATGTATCTCTAGCATAATCCCCAAATAAACAATAACATTTTTCTAAAATACAAAACATAATGCTTAACAGTGCACATGAATTGCTGTTATTATTAGCCATATGGCAAGGCTGCACTAACACTCTGGTTTGGCATTTTCCCACGTTATACTGTTTCTAAATTGCATTCACTTAGAAAACTTAAAGAAAATTCTCTGTGCTTAAATCACATCTTTATAAAATTAGCCATTTCTTTATTGCTTAAAGCCCTTAGAATCAACCACATTCTAAGTTGAAGGTCTTACAGTTGCTATGACGATTGACTCTGTATCTCTGCTACCCTGTGATCCCATCACTTGAGCATCTGACAGCATCTTATTTGAGTTGCTTGTGTAGTGATGCAGAGAATCTTTGAACACTCTTGCCTTTATGTAATATTCTCTAGTAAAGAACTAGTCCTTTCACAATGTGCCATTTGAAGAAAGTTCAGAGAGGGGAAGATAAATAATTAATAAGAAATAACAAGAAGATCATCAAGCACACGTAGTTCTGAGTACAGATTCATGGGCTGAAGCTGAGTTGCAAACAGAATTTGAGTAGCAAAGTCAGGGCATATGATAGTTAGGAAGCATGCCTACATTTTTCTTTTATATATATATTATATATATATAAAATGATGCTGCTATCCCACCATTCATAGTCTCATCTATTTACTGAATAATTAAAGTGCTCACATTCTGCATAAGCCCTGTGCTACTTCCAGAATGGAAGATACAGAGAAGAGCACACTAGCCCCCTTCCAGGAGGAGCTAACACTGGGCACAGTGTTGCTGGAGACGACATTTTTCAGGCACCTTTTGGATACCAAGGTGGTTGCATATCATTTAAAATGATATGATGAGGATGGGCTTGATGCATTATTTTCACAGATGTGGTTTGGAGAAGAGGGTGTACCTTCCCTCTTTCATCTTCCATCTGCTACAGGCTAAGGAATTCAAAGCCAAAGAGAAGGCAGAGCAATCCACAATGCAAAGGCCATGCAGGGTCCTATACTAGGGACCTTTGATCTTCTTTAACATGCTTCACTTTGGAGGATTCTTAGATATTCTCACTTTGGAAGGTGGAGCTTAATCCCCAATCTCTTGGATGTGAGCTGGACTCAGCGAGTGGCTTCTAACACACAGGATTCAGAAATGACAGCACATGACCCCGGGGGTCAGGTCATGCCACACAGGCCCACCTGCTGCCTCCCAGACTTCCCTTCCCTAGGGAAAAGTCAGCTGCTGTCTCATATGAGAAGATGCATTGTCATCTAAAGGTGACTCTGCTGACCCAGCCAAGCCTTCATGTGACTTGTCTTGATGAGCAGCTTTGACAAGAAGCCCATAAGGAACAGAAGCACTTCACTAGCCTGCTCTCAAATCCCTCCCCTACGGAAACAGTGATTAGTTCTCAAAGCCAGGAAGTTTAGGTGTCAATGCAGCAATAGATAACCATTTCATAAAATAAGTAGAAATAGACTGAAGGAGACAGATAAAACAAATGAAGTTTTGGATTAACATCTGGAGAAGAGCCTCTGGCTCCTCAGCTCCACCAAATTGGATTTCCATGTGAAATCACTATAGGTTGGGCATCTGTCAGATGTGCTAACGTAACCTTGTGTAGTCCCAGGAGGTAATACACATTCATATTCAACCTCCCATGCAGCACGTGTTTAGCACGTTTAGGTACTCAATAAGCATGTGCTGAAGGAGTCAATGACTGTGGTTATATGAAGATGGTCCCAGCATGCCCTAAGAGACAAAAGCCAAGAACAGTCATGAACCAGTAACAACAGTTCAGTATGTCACAGCACACATAGACAACAGTGACCACATGAGCTGGTAAAGGCCTGGAAGAGTTCCAGGCTATGGAGATGACGTAATTGTACCTTTGCCCCACAGTCTGTCTTAGTAGGGCTCTTACTACTCAGTGACTACCTATGATAACACCCGGCTCGCTTGCTGGAGGTATCTATCCATGATTTGTCTATGGCGCTTTGGGGCCTGTGTGAAACACCATGCTAGAGAAGATGGGGGATCTAACCCACTTGTCTCATGGCCACCACACAGAAGAAAGGAATGAGCTAGATGCTCCTTCAAGGACACTCTCACAGTAACCAGAAGACCTCCCAGAAGGCCCTACCTCTTAAAGCTCTATCATCTTCCACTTGTGCCACAGGCTGGGGAGCAAGCCTTTAATGCACGAACTTTAAGGAACATTCCAGATAGCACATAGCATATTACCCAAGCATTTGTGGTGAAGCTGGTACTTCACTGCCAGCTGTTTATGGTACAAAGCACAGTAAGTATGTGCCGTACATAGTACTTGGTAAGGAGAATAAACAGCTGTGTTGCTGGGTTGTGGACTTGCAAACTGTAATCCTCCTGCAGCAGATGCATGCCTGGCATGCTGACCACTTCTCTGGATTGTGTAATGTTTCCTCCAAAGGTGATTCAAACAACAAGGGCCCATCCAATGGTCTAAAGACAACACGGCGTTCATTTTCATCAGCGAAAGCAGAAAGGTTTTCATGGAACTGATGACATTGTAACCATGCCGTGGAATGGAGAACTCGAAAGACAGAATTAATGCTGAGGGCTCCAGACAGAAGTCACATCAGAAGAACAAGAAGTTGGAAGCAAAAGAGTAAAGTTGAAAGCTACGGTAGTTGATTGCAGCAGTCATATGGAGGATGAAGGGTCCATGTTGGAAACAAGACCAGGGGTCAAACAGAAGAGCCTTCAAGTAGAAAGGAAATAAGTTTTCATTTTCGGCCATCAGTGAAAGTGCCCTGCATGGAGCCCCACCTGGCCTTCCCATGCAAGCACTGAGCGGGAAAGTACTAGAAGACTGCCAGTATAAGCTCTGGGAGGACACAGGTCTCTCCTTCCAGAACAGAAAGTCAAGTAGAGCAAGTGCAGGAATAACTTGGACTCTGGGATATTTGGGGTCCCAGAGACACTAATGGTTTTGTGTTGGGCAGCCCATGTGTTCCACTTCCTGAGTAATGCTTGTGAGTAAAAGGGAATTTCTTCTCCACAAAGTTAAACTGGGAGACCCAGGAAACGTTCTCCTTAGTGCTGGGTTCTGACCGAGCTGCCAAGGCTTCCTGAAAGAGCACACCGTACCTTGCACGAGTCTAAAGAAAACAAGGGAGACCCGACCACCCACCTTTGCTCAGTGTTCAGCCCCAAAGCATGAGTTGTGCCTTTGAAGCAGAGCATGAGACGTGGGGAGGAGAACCTGGGAGGCGGACTCTCTCATATTCTTAGACACTCCACCCTGAATCTGGCCCTAAGTGAACAGAAATGGTCTGTTCCCCTCCAACAAGTCAATTCACACAGGGAAAGGGGAGAGCAACAGGTGGGTGGCGTGAGAAAACTACTGAGAGCTCCAAAGACTCCTCACGTCTCTTCCAATCCCCTTCCTTGAACAGCTATCTGCCTCCATCTTTCTCTCCAGCGCCTTCCCTCACCTGGGTCACTTCTACCTAGTCACTCACTGACTTCTGTGGCCATCTCCCAGGCCAGGACCCTCGGAAAGCTGCAGTCTTCCCGCAAAACGGACCCATTCCATCTTCCTTCCGTCCTGTCTCCATTAGAACGATTTCCTGATCCTTCCCCTTTCATCTCTCTTCCAGGGCAGAAGCCACACCACGCCACACTCCCGGATCATCTGCGACACTCAGAAGATGAGAAACTTGCTGGTATATTTCATCTCTCTTCGAGGGCAGAAGCCACACCACGCCACACTCCCAGATCATCTGCCGACACTCAGAAGATGAGAAACTTGCTGGTATATTTCAGCTTGCTTCATTAAAAACAACTCTAGGCACTACAAAGTGTGTGTTATTAATATGCATATGTGGTATCTCAGAGGCAGAGCTGCCTTTAAGGTGTATTTTCAGCAGGACAACGTTTTCCCATGTGAGGCGGGGGAACAACAGTGGATCATATGTGTGGGAGGGAAAAGCCCGTGGGCTATGTACAGTAGTCATTCCTTTGTGTCTCTCTTCCCTCTCCCACTCACCCCCTCCCACCCACTTTATTAATGGTTTCTGCAATTACTGGTAACAGTGCCTTGCCAGCAAAGAAAAATCAGTGACTGTCTGACGGATTGTCAGGAGGAGGGGCAAGAGAGGTTGCCTGTGAAGAGAGATGAGGGCATTGCTAGTACAAAATGGAGTTTCTGAAGGCAGTGGACTCTAGGATGTATGGAGGTCAGAAATCAGATTGGATAGATTTTCTATGCCCTGGCACCTGATGTTTTAAAAATAAAAAGGGGGGGGGGTCTCAGGAGAGGAAAGGTCACCCTAGAGCATACCCCCACATTACCTAATGATGCTTCTCAAGAGATCCCACAGGTGGACACAGGAGGGCCCAGAAAGCTAGGTATATTTTTATGTCTAGTAGAAGGTAAAAGAGACACATTTTATATGGTTCAAACACCCAATGAATGCATTTGGTCTTTCTCCTTTTTAGTTACTGCTTAGTGCATAAGAGATGGGATTCCTATTACGGCCAGAATAGACAGCATACCTTTGAAGGAAGTGTTACATCAAACAGATAACAAATAATAAATAGTTCTCAGAAGAATATGGAGAAATGCCTTTAACACTTTGCTTTGGCCTAGTGGGTTTGAAAATGGAAAAGCCAATACAGCTAAAGGCATTTAGGTTCTCACTCAACGCTTAGAACAGAGTTCTAAAATTACACAAAGCTTAGATCAGGCTAAAATTATTTTGCCTATCAGAACAGCCATATTGCTCTGGAAATAGAAGATTGAGCGTCTTTATGGGAATATTTCTATTTATTTGCCTTCTGTAAACTTGTAAATCTTGTGTGTGCAATGGACATTATGGTTTGAGGTATTTGAAATGACTTGACAGAGAACAGTTGGGCAGAAAGAGAAACCACTGTGCTTGAGGTAGAAGACCTGCGCTGTCATCGGTATGGGCTGCATTTATGGCATACCTTACTATATTTAAGGAAAATAAGTGATAAGGATAACCACAATATTAACATTTTTTCAAACTGCTGTTCTTAAAGATTTGGGGACATGTATGAATATACATACTAAAATCGTACGAACTAAACTTGCTGTTATTACAAAGTTTTAAAGACACCGTGATTAAGTGTCTAATGAGATTTTAATGGCTGCTCAAACTCTTCATTTTATTTCTTGGTAAAAGAGGACCCAGATGTACAGATCATGCACCGGTTGCCTTTCTGGTTGTGTGTCCCACTACCTGGCAAGCCACCCCTTAAGGAAGGAGAGACACTCCCACCTCACAGCTAGAGGCTGCAGCCCATCATGTGGGGAAAGGAACAGTGGGAGCATGAGGAAGCAGGTCACACTGTGTCAACAGACAGGAAGTTGAAAAGAATGATGATTTTCTTGCTTTCTTTTGTTTATTCAGACTGGAACCCAGCCATGGCATGGGACCACTCATATTCAGCATGATTCTTCAGCTTCTTCAGCTAACTCTATCTGGAAACATTCTCTCAGAAGTGCCCACCAGTCCGGTCAGCAATGGTTAACCATCAAAAATAATGATGATATAGGAATCTCTCCTCGTCTTCAGTCCTCTAACTGTACAAATCTGTGATTAGTGACTTCTCACGCTCCAAGAAATTCTCCTACCCATTCTACATTCACAGATCTCTATCTCTGTCTGTCTCTGCCGGGGTCTGTCTCTTTGGGTGTCTCCCTCTGTCTGTCTCTCTGCTTTTCTCTCCCTGTCTCTATCTCTCTTTCTCTCTCTCTCTCTCTCTCTCTCTCTCTCTCTCTCTCTCTCTCTCTCACACACACACACACACACACACACACACACCTTGCATGTCGCTCTCTCCCTCACAACGTATCCCCACACACAGAGTCCCTTTAACAGAGCAGTTTCTTTCACCACCTTCCTTGGGGGAAAATACATCAGTCTGCATGGCTGTCATTGATTCCTCTTCTCCTGCAGGGGACTGGGTTAATATCTGCATGACAAATATTCCCCATAAGACACAATCACACACACACATACAAACACATATACTATATAATTATATTATGTCATATGTGCTGTAAGTATAAATATGGTATGGTAGATATACTGTAAATATATTATATTGTATATACATATATATGTGTGTATGTGTATATATAGAGAGATGATAGATGATTGATAGATGATAGATACACAGATGATAGATAGATGGATAGATAATAGATAAAAGATAGATAGATAGATGATAGATAGATAGATAGATAGATAGATAGATAGATAGATAGATAGGTAGATAGATAGATCAAAGACAGATACAGAATCACACAGGGAGGGATTAGGACTATTCACAAGCCTTCTGAGCTGCTCTCTGGATTTGACTTTGTCAGAAACCCATTTATCTAACTCTGAGAGTCTGTTGACCCAAGTTCTGTGAGTCTCTGATAAACTTGGGTCATCAAGTCTTTCCACATCAGGCACTGAGTTGAGACCAGGGGTGAATGAGATACAGTCGCTCTTTCTATTGAAGGATCACAGATGGACATAGTTGAGAAGAATTAGAATTCTACAGGAAAGAGAGTATTGTCGGCTAACTCTGGGGGATTTCACCCAGAGAAAGGGATAGTAATGGTCTTTAAAATACAAGATACAACTCAAGTCCTGACCTGTGTTTCCAATCACCAGAGATGACCTTGTCCCTCAAGCTGTCTTCCTCCCTGACCTTGGTATTTGGAGACTACATATTTCCAATGGCCTGACAGAATAACCTACTTCCTCAGCACCTGACTCTGCCCACAAACACTAAGGACATTGTAAAGATTCTGCCTTCAAATGTCCTGGCCAAGGTGCACAGCTGTGTCTACCCTGAAGAGAACATCCCCTCATCACAACACAGGGCCAGCTGCTTCCTTGGGGTGTCTCTGCAGGAGATCTGCTCCCTCTCAAATCATGCCTGTTCCCTCCCTGGACCACTCAGGTTCTAATCTTTGTTCCTAGACTCCAGCCTCTAGAACTTCACACATTACTCATCAAGGACACCCAAGGTGACACTCACTTGCCCATCCTCCTCTGGGAATGCGCCCTTCAGAAGATGGTAGGAAGACTCACAAGGGACAATAGCCACAGTGAATGGAAACACTAAATGTTCTGCAGAAACCCAAAGAAGGTGAGAGTTCACCTTTGAAGAAAATGCTGTGTAGAAAGAAAGGAAGTGGCAGTGGTAATAGGCTTTGTAAAAGGTCTCTCCTGAGCCCATTTACATCTATCTACAGGTGAAGAGTCTCCGTGTCTCACTCACAAAGACCATGAGTTGTCACCACAAAGTCAAGGACAGAAAGATCAATAGAGAAAGACTGAAAGAGAGAAACTGATTTTGTTACTATTTCCAAAAATCTAAAACTTTTGCTTTTCAAACTCATTCATGTTTCCTCTTGTACATGGTTACAAATCCCACATATCTTCTGTTAACAATTCTCTCTCTCTCTCTCTCTCTCTCTCTCTCTCTCTCTCTCTCTCTCTCTCTCTCTCATGTGTCACCCCCTCCTAGTAACCACTGAGCTGTCTTTTCATTAAAATGGTAGAAAAAGTTGTTCTTCAACAAAAGAGTGGGACATGCTGTACCTTGTATTGGCTTTGCTTCCATGAACTTTTCCTCTGGTAAATTACAGAGGAAACACCACTAGCTCTACTTGGTGTTATTATAACACCTGGGAAACACGTCAAGTGTTATTTATATAGAAAACTTCTACCATTAATGGACATAAATGCCTTGCTAAACGAGCCAAGAGGAACAATCATTAGGTAGATTGACGGAGTAGCTTCAGAGAAGGGACACTGAATTAGTTACAAATGTACCTGGCCCTCAGGGCCCAAGTATGACCCATAGAATCAACACCAGCCAAGTGACACCCACATGAATGGCCTGCCAACATGCAGCATGAAACTAGGTTTGAGGATGGTATTTGTTACAATGGAAAGAGTGATGTCTATAAGTTGATCTTACCTCAAATCACAGTCTCCAAACTTATGTAAGGGGACTTGGGAAGTAACATCCTGAATACTGTGAGCAGGGATAAAAAAAAAATCCTATGTGTCTCATTTGCATATCTCTTAGTGATTATGGACAAAAATAACAATATTAACTCCCTGAGGGACAAAGTGACAGCTGAAAACAGTCATCCAGATGTCAATAGGGCTCTGAAGAAACCAGAGAAAAAGGTAAGCACAAAACAATGAGCTTAGGAATTTCGGTTGCCCCATAGAAAGAGCCAGTGGAAATTCCTGGTCCAACTTGTCTGCTGTTCACTCTATTGTCTTCCTTTTTCATATTATCAGTTCAAAAAGAGTGTTTCCAATGCTGTCTAGACCTGAATTGACCTATTATTGAAAAACATGTACTGCAGGATTCCGACACCCTTCACGGAAGTAGAAATTATTGGGAGATGTTTGGGCTGGGGAGGTGGCTGAGCAACTGTCTTGTTTTCTTTCCCGATGCTGTGATTTAAAACAAAACAAAACACAGCAAAAGCAAGGAAGAAAGAGTTGTTTGTTTGGTTTGGCTTGTTTTTGCTTTAATATTCTTTAATTTTTAATTATTTATTTTTATTTTAGGTGCGTTTGTATTTTGCTGGCATGTATGTCTGTGGGAGATTGTCAGATCCACTGGAGGTAAAGTTACAGATAACTGTGAGCTGCCATTAGGGTGCTGAAAATTGAACCCAGGTCTCCTGGAAGAACAGCTAATGTAAACCTCTGAGCCATCTCTCCAGCCCCAAAAGGGTTTATTATGGGTCACACATCAAGAGTCCAGTCTAAAGCAGCTGGTCACATTCCATCCACAATCAGCACAGAGAATGATGATTACTGATGCTAGTGAGATCTTTTTCTCTACTTATGTAGTCAAGAACTCCAGTCAGGGGAGGGTACCACCCACAGCGAGCCAGTCTTCCCACCCCAATTAATGAAATCAAGATCGTCTTCCACAAGCATGATTGGAGGCCCACTTCCTAGGAGGTTCTGCATCCTGTCAAATTGACAAGACTAAATACCATGGTTTCCTCACACATTATATGCATATACTCCCACAAACACACATATCAAACATGTATACATACTTATTGAAATGTGAACACACATGTGCACACACCCATGTATAACAGAAATGCAAAACAAAGATGTTTTTATTTCATGGGAAAGAATTGTACTCTGAGCTTGGTAAGAAAAGAAGTTCAAGAGAAACCTATTAAAGGAGAGTCCATTCAAGGACTCCCTTGCAGCTATCACAATGTTCTGCCACATTGAAAACAAGTAGCATAGTCCCTTCCTGAGATGACTAAAAATAAGAGTTATGAACCGCTGGAAGCAGGCATCTGATTTTCCCATGGCGTAGATGTCACTCAATTCATCATTGATGGCCATGATGCTTTCACATGCACAACCCAGACTGGCCCCTCTCAGGAAGAGAATTCCCTGAGCAAAGAAGATATTGGCATGTACCAGACCATTTAAATAAGGGAATCTACTAAGAATGCCAAGATTTCTGTTCAGATTAATGAGAAAATAAGAGAAGCTATGATGTAGCATTAGAAACCTCTTCAAAAGATGGGCATCCTCTACTTGAAACTAGATATCATACAAAAGAATGAGCTATTTGTTTTCCTTTCTCTTATCCATCAATGAACATGAAGACCTCAGTAATAGAACATATATTCAATAGTGAACAGAGAAAGAGCTTTAAGATAACAGTAGACTAAAGGAGGGAAGATATAGGATTAGGTACAAGATTAATGTTATAGAAAGAATTTAACACAAGAGAGTACATGATGAAGATTATAATAACTCAAAAACAGAATGTGCTACCTTAGATGATGAACAAGAGAAGTACAAGGCCAGAAAACCCTGATCCCAGATTCTGTAGCATCATTCCTGTGTTGGAGTGGGAGGTGGTCCAAATGCTCACCAAGGTCCAGAAGACCTAGGGAGCATAGTTCCCTATGCTCTACTGTAGTCATCAGGAACATATGTACATGTGCTTGGATCAGCATGGCTATGTGAAGAAAGAGAATATGTGAAGCCGTTATTCTGAAAAGCATGCTAAATGCAGAGCACATACATTCTGGAGATCCATGAATAATAAATAAAACATTTATTTTGTTGGTAGAGTCTGCCCCTGTTCTTTAACTTTCTATTTAGTGATATCCATGATGCCACTGGATATTCCCACTGTGGAGCAGAGCCAGTGAACAGCTTGAAGCATTCTACCTGTGATCCCCAAGTCGGGTAGGGGTGGGGTGTCTCAATTCTCCTTTTTCTGTCCACATATCTCCCTTACTCTCAGTCTCCTGATCTGTACATCAGGTGTGATTCACATAACATATATGTACACAACATATACTCACAACAAACCCACTGCGTACTGATCTTCACTAACAAATGACTTAAACAGCATAAAGAGAATGAAAGAATGTTTGTTTTATACTTTTAAGTTCAAGTTATGGGGTGTCTTTTTTCCCATTGATGTAGCTTGAATATTGTTTATTGAAAGCTCACTTGCCCCATCTCCAGGAACAAAACTATCTTTTTTTCCCCCACTACATCGATTTTGTGCTTCGATACATGAAGTATGAGTGAGTACCAGAAGTGGAGAACCATCTAATGCACATAAAGAGTTCAATGGAACTCCCTTCCCAGCCATTCATTCTTGGCATGAGGTCTGCCTCCCACCACACACACACACACACACACACACGAGTCCTCAGGGACAACCCATGCTGCAGACAGGCCACAGAGCCGAGGACCTCCACTTCACCCTCACTGGCCGCCTGCTGACAGCCCTGTGACAATGGTGCCTCTTCCCAGAGAGCCCCTTTCTGTGCCTCAGAACAAGCAGACCCTCTTACTCCTTAAGGCTAACTTTGCCTCTTCTTTCAGCTTCCGATTCTCTCCTCTAAACAGCTTTCTCCTTATCTTTCCATATTCTTTTTTTTTCCACATGTAAGAGCAAAGAACCTTTATTCCAAGCTCCAGAGCTTGGTCCCTCTGTCTGTCCAGCACAGCAGTCCCATATTCTTTTCTTGCCCTCATCTTTTTTAAAAAAAAGATTTTTAAATTTATTTCAATGTTTTGCCTGCAGGTACGTATGTGTACCATGTACATGTCTGGTGCCTGTGGAGATCAGAAGAGGTCAGATCCCCTGGGACTGGAGTGACAGAGGCTTGTAAGCCACCATGTGGGTGCTAGAAAACAAGCCTGTGTCCTCTATAAGGACTGACAATAAGTGCTCATAACCACTAAGCAATCTCTCCAGCCCTTCACCCTTAAATCTTAATGCTTGGTTGAAATTATTTACTCTTGTGGCAGGCATATATCTTTAATCCTAACACTCAGGAGGCAGAGGCTGGTCGATCTCTGAGTTCAAGGCCAGCATGGTCTATGAAGTGAGTTCCAGAACAGCCAGGGCTAGATGGAGAAACCCTGTCTTGATAAGTTAATTAATTAATAAAAAATTATCTACCCCCAACCTCTGTCCTCAGCAGCCGAGTTGTTTTTCAGGAGCTGCTATATGTCCTCACCTGACTATCCTTCTGACCTTGGAATCATGACAGCCCATTAGCTCATCCTGCCTCTGTCTTGGGTCAGTTCCCTCTAGGGTTTCCTTAACTGGAAACTAAGTTTAATCAAATTATCAAGTTATTTCCTAAGTTGCCAAACATTAATCCATCCCCTCCTCTCATTAATAAGTTTTTCTTGGGTCTGGGCACGTAATCAGTTGGTAAAAATGCATAAAGCCCTGGCTTTGGTTCACAGCACTGCATAAACTGAACGTGGTACATGTCCCTGAAATGCTAGCCCTCAGAAAGTAGAAGCTGCGGGATCGGATGTTCAAAGTCATCCTAGGCGACACAGCAAGTTTGAGCCCAGCCTAAACGACTGCTATATGAGACCCTGTCTCCAAACAACAAGTTATTTTCTCTCTCTTCTTGAATTTTCTCCATCACAACCCAGGGATCTCAGGTACAGCAGTTAAAACACAGAAGAGTCCAACAGGGACCAAGCCCCGCCTCCGACTCAGGGGTTTCCTTACCTGCCCTTTCGTGCACTCCATGCTGGCATTGACAGTTCACTCTATGCTCACTGTTTCCTAAGGCCCCCACCCTGTTTCCTCCTCTGTGGCTTATCTCTACTCACTCTGCACCTCCATCACTTTCTTTTATTCCCAATATCCCCTGCTGCTTGGCACCTCACACTCACTTGGCCAGGCCTTTCCTAAATACTACCTGACAAGCCTTTTCTCAACCCAAACAACCTTAGCATCTTGGATGTTCTCAGAGACTCTTGCCAGAGGTTCTTAACCTTGGCTGCACACTGAGTCACCCGGAAAGCTTTTCTAAAACCCCAATGCCTGGTCTTTATCCCAGACCAATTAAATCGGAACCCCGGGGGAGAAGCCCGGCGCTGGCGTTTTTCATAGCTCTCCAGGTGATTCCAATCTTCAGTCAGGGTCGATAACCGCCGCCTGCCGCCATTTATCACTTTCTCCCTTTTGGTTGTAATTACACTATATTTGTCTTATTCCCAGGACTAAATTCGAAACTCCTCGAGGGCAAAGACCGTCTACCACATCTGCTTATCCCCTGCAGTTCCTAGGGACTCAGAGTTGCAATAAATATTGTTGAATTGAATTTGAAACTTGAAATTAACCATAAACTTCAATTTTAGATCTTGCATATAATTTTATAAGAGGAATCGAATTAGTAGAGGACTAATCTAAGTCTTTTTTTTTTTTTTAAGTAAGAGCCTATATCCCATTACCAAAAATATTCTGATATGCCTTTCAAGTCGGGCAAGCTCTGGTTGAAAACCCTGGACAACCTGCAGGGATGTGTGTGGCTAATGCCTTCCTTGGCTTTTACACCTTCAGTTTTGAACTCTGCACAAATACAATAAATATTCTATTTTCATTGGAGAACCCACTGCAAAGTGTGGCTGGGTGTGTGCTCGTTGCTAACTGAAATAAATAAAAGGAGCCGGAGTGGTGCACAGTGATCCGCCTTCCCGGGGCTGATGGAGAAGACACCTCAAGCAAAGCCACAGTGTGAACTTAGCGCAGAGCACCTGACCTCCTTTCCAGAGCTGGGGGGCGGAAAAGAAGAGAAAGGGAAAAGAAATGAAAAATGAGACAAGGAAGATTCGCCAGCGCTTTGTTCGGCTACAGTTGCTAAGGAAACTGCTTGCTTAGCCTCAACCTGTCCAGCGCGGCCGTTTCAGGCATTCTTCTGGTCTTTTTGAAAATAAGGATATCAAAGAGGGGAGAGATGGTAGAGAATAAAAGTCAAGGTTGCAGTGATCCGACCGGAGCCTGCCGCTGTTTCTCCCTTCCATGCTGTCGCTGTCTGAGTCACCTAGAATATTCGCCACCTGGCAAAACCCTCCTGGAACTAAAATCTTAGAATTAGCCAATAGGGTAAACAAAACAATAGGAAGCCTATTTGACATGCAGCAGTAGCTAAAAAACTGCCTTCTCACCCCAACCTGCTCTTTTCTCTCCTGCTGGGAAAGGAGGAGGCAACCATAACCCAGCGGGGGAGCCACCTCAGCCCTCGCTCGCCCCACATCTCAAGAGAAAGTGCTCCAAGTTTTTTCAGCACAGTGGATACAACCCCGGGCTCCTGCAGCTCGGGTGCACTCAAACTGTGCACTGTGCAAGGTGGAAGCGGGCAGGGAAAGAATGCCAGGCTCCAAGGCAAGTGAGGGACTGGTCACAGGAAACAGGGATGTCAAAAGTAAGGAGTCCCAACTCAACCTCATTCTCGGAGCCCACTAGGGGTGTGATAGGGAGGTGTTGCCCTAGCAATAACCAGGTAAACACTGAGATTCCTCCATCATCAGTGGAGGAAGCATTCTGCTTGGCCAATAGTTGACACTGGCATTGATTTGGGAAAGTGACTTGATCATCAGTGTTCCTGAGATTCTCATTAGGAGATGATAGCACTTTGCTTCCTCCACTTTCCACTAATTAATGTATTCATTGCCTTCAGTGAAAACAGCCTAGTTCCCTCACCAATTCTGATGAAATGTAGCAAAGAAAAGTTCTCCAGACAAGAAATATTCAACCCATGTCGCAGTACCACATGCATTAAGGAGCAAAAATTAGGATCTCTGGGAAACCAAGGAGAAGAGGTTTCCATTGCAGCAGCTGGCTTTCAAAGTATGGAGCTGTAGCCCTGTATGGTATGGTCAGTGCCCTATGTATGCTAGGCCAGTGCCCTACCATTACATAAACACACATACACACCCCTAAACCCAACCACTGGCACTTTTTGAACTGGAAATTACATAAATATTTTTAAGTTAAAAATGAAATTAAATGCTGCTTTCCTAGACAAAAATGTCCAAATTGAAGTATGCATGTCATTTTTGGATATTTGAAGGGGAATACATATTGGCTGATTTTTGTCAGACTTATATAGAGTCTATATAACATATAAAATATATTTTTATCTGCTTAGAAATCCAGGCAACTATAAATATTATTTATTATGCAGCATATACATTTCTTTGATGGGGGGGTGCGTGCATGTGCTCATGTGTGATGCAGGTGCCCCCTTGCAGGCACGTGTGGAAGCCAATGGTCTGACATTGGAATATTTCCTTCAATCACTTCTTCACCTTACTTCCAGGATTTATTTTGTTTTTTAATTGTGTATAAGGGATTACATGCACATGAGCATAGGTTTCCCCAAAGGTCAAAGGCAGTTCTGCCTGGAGTTGGAGTCACACGCAGTTGTGAGTTGCCCAGTGTGGGTGTTGGGCACCAAACTCAGGTCCTTTCACCCTCTTAACCACGGAGTCATCTCTGCAGCCCTCCAACCTTACTTTATGAGCCAGCATCTCTCACTGATACTGGAGCTCACCAACTGACTGGACTGGCTAGTCAGGGGGCCCCAGGGATCTGCTGTCTCCACCTCCAGTTCTAGAGTCACGGTCACCGGCAGTCAGCACACCCAGCTTCTTACATGGGTGCTGAGGACAGAAACCTGGGCATTTTCCCAGCCGAGCCACCTCCCCAGCCACACATGTGCTTCACATGCGCTTTTGGGGTTGAGTTCTTATTTTCTTTCTTTCTTTCTCTGTGTGTGTCTGGTTGGACATGGTAATCTAACCCAGAGCCTTGCACATACCAGGCAACCTTGCTAGCACAGGCTACACTTCCAGCACCTCAGGCACACTGTGACTTTTAAATTCTGCTATCGTTGTTTTGCTAGAGAATCTCCCTGTATTGGTCCTTCTGGCCTTGGTCCTCTGCCTGTACTTCCTGTGTGCAGTAACTACAGGTATATACCACCATGCCTAGCCACAGAATTTTAAAACATGCATTAGTGCTGTGTTGTATGATGGCTTATTATTCAGATGCTCAAAATATTATAAATGAGTCAGGTAACAATCCTTTAGACCTAACAAAGGTTTTGTTTCTGTCCTTAAGTCAAAAAGCATTTTTTCTTGTGGTCCAATGGACAGCATTGCTGGGTAGACCATTGCTGTGTTTCGAATCTAAGAACTAATGACCCAAACATAACCAGGTAATTCTGGTCAAGCTACCCAAATTATTCCACTTGGAAAAAGCAGAAAGCACAACATAATTAGAGTAATGCAAAAAGACTAATTAATGACCAGTGGGATTCTCTCAGAGACTGTGAAACCCATCCAAACATTGATTAAGGGTTTCTTTCCCCCTTAACTTTACAGGTGGGTGGAAATATGCCAGTGTGCTCTCTTGGATATGTGTCTCCTGACAGGGGGTTGGTTTCCTGCTGAGGTCGCAGCCAGAGGCTAGTCTATTCTGCTAAGCTGCAAGATCACCATGCTGGTCACATAGGACAACGAGAGCACCTCAGTACCCCTGGAAACAAGCTCTGCAAAATCGATAGGTGAAAAGGGGTTCCTGTATCTAAAAAGCACGACAGTGAAGTGCACAAGAAATCCACTCAAAAGACAATATGCAAGTAGACGACCTGGTTTACACCCCAAGTTTCACTGTTCAGGCTTGCTGTCACCCCCAACAAGGCAGGGATGCTATGTGAAACAGGTAAGAACGGTGGACAATGCTTTCCCATAAGTGACAGGGGCCTTTTTGTTGCTGTGAAGAGACACCATGACCACAGCAACTCTTAAAAAGGAAAACATTTAATTGGGGCTGGCTTACAGATGAGAAGTTTAGCCCATTATCATCATGGGAAGCATGACGGCATGCAGGCAGAAATGGTACTAGACAGATAACTGAGAGTTCTCCATCTGGACCCGCAGGGAGCAAGAAGAGAGAGACACTGGGCCTGACTTGAGCATCTGAAACCTCAAAGCTCTCCTGCCAGTGACACACTTCCTCCAACAAGGCCACACCTCCTAATAGTGCCACTCCCTATGGGCCTATGGAGGCCATTTTTATTCAAACCACCACAACAAGTGAGTCAAAATCTCTATGTATGGGGCCCTGGTGCTTCCCAAGCTAAGAATCACTAATGGTTTATACAAAGAGTAATTTCAAATTGTCATTAGTCACAGGTAAAGTGATTTCTTAATGCAAGGGTTATCTTAAAAGGATATTAAGACATTCATCATTAGACTGTGGTCTGGAATAAAATGGTGTGTGTGTGTGTGTGTGTGTGTGTGTGTGTGTGTGTGTGTGTGTATGTATGTATGTGTACATGTGCACTGAGCTTCTGTGTGTATGGTACACTGTTTTGTGTTTTCTTAACATTTTTACTTTAGTTTGCTTTTTGTGTTTTGTTTTGGTGTTTTGGCTCACTTGTTTGTTTTGTGGTAATGGCAATCAAACTCAATGTGTGATAAGCAAGTATTCAACCACTGAGATAAAGCCTTAGTCCCTGTTCACTTGTTTTTACAAACTGCCTCAGCTAATAAAAGCTTGGGGCAAACTGGACTTCAAAAGGCATATCAAGGAAATAAAGCTGTAACTTCCCACTAGGGAATGGACTTCTGTAGAGGAGCCAATACTTTGGTCTGCCTGTAGAATGCAAATTTCCATATAAAACCTTGGTCACCTTTTCTAGAACAATCTGAACTGAACCACAAGGCATTCTGTGTTCCCTTCAGCACTGGCTGGCAAGAACCTCTATTACGTGAAGTTGTTCTCTCACAGATATCCAGGAGTATTTTGGGACACTCCTAGCCAAACTTCTCCTTGATGACTTCCTCACTTCCAGAAGACACACATTCATGCTCTGACAGGGGACAGACCTCCTTTTGGATTTCATTAGAGGGTTGAGTGTGTATGTGTGTGTTCATTTAAACACATCTCTATGCTCGTACAAGTAACTGTACTTAGGGGAGAGAGGTATACATGTTACACATGCACACACATGTAGAGATCAGAAATCAACTCCAACTGTCATTCCTCAGATACCATCCATCCTGATTTTTGACACAAAGTCTCTCACTGGTCTTGAATTTGCCAAGTAGGCTAGTGATCCTCAAGGAGTAGTTCTGGGGAGTTCTTCAAGACCCCATGCCAGTGTGATTAAAGAAATATACCATCACCCCAGCTCTAGAGGATGCACTTAAAGCCCGGGCTTCAGGCAGGACATAAACAGTCTGCAGACAGAGCTATCTGCAGGCCCATGTGCTTCTCCCTACCTAGCTTAGCATCTTGGGGGGCGGGGGGAGACAGTGGAAGGAGAACTGAGGAATGTCTTCATTTCCTTCGCTGTCATTAAGCCCTGCTGTGGCTTGGGCACTGTCAGCTCCAGGCAGACTCCCATCTCTGATGTGAGGCCAGGCTGCTTTGATTTCGCTTCGTTTGGGATCTAGCTCAACCTTGTTATATGCCAAATGCCCTCCAGGGTGTCCTACTTCTTTGAATCTTCTCCTGTGTCAGGGCTCCTGAAACTGTCTTTCTGTCCTTTAGGAGAGCCTTGCTTCCCCACCCCCACAGTTCCCAGGGAGAGCTCCCAGACCCCTTGGCTTACAGTTTTAAAATACTATGCAAAAAGCATCCTGTGATCTTAAGCAAACATTATTAAAATGAGAATCACTACGAGAGAAGATATGGCAGCCAGGTTGGAAAATAAATGGGGCATGCTCTGAATTTGATTGAAAGAAAAAAAAAAAAGCATTCAAAAATCATCTGAAAATTAGGCTGGGAAATAAATTCTCCTCTCTCTCCCCCTGCCCAGGTTTTTCTTAGTTCTTTGCTTCCTTCTCTATCCAACTCCAGATTATTTCCATTCCCAAGAATTTCTCAAGTCTAAAAGTCTGGTACAAATGCACATCGATCGGTTTTGAGGAAACAACAATATTTCAAATGAAGCAGGTTCTGGGTGAGACTAGGGTACCCTACAATTCCATAGACTCTGTAGTCACTGGGACTTGGGTTAAGTTCTTGATCTAACAAGTGACAGACCTCTTAATCCATTGGACCTTGGTTTTCTCATTATTAAATGAAAAGGTGTAAGAACACTAAATGAAATAATGACATATTGGTGTTCACTAAATATTGTGTTTAGACAATACAAGTTGGAGAGACTGAGGGCCCAGCTTGGGGCGGGTTCCTAAGACCCATGCTTAGCAGGCAAGAGGTCCTGAGTTCAATATTAAGCACCAAATAAACATACATACATAAATAAATAAATAAATAAATAGATAGATAGATAGATAGATAGATAGATAGATAGATAGATAGATGAAAATAATACTAATTGGTAAAGAATAAGATCATTAGTCTTCATCTATGGTTGCATAGTCTTGGGCAAATAACTTCTCCCTCTTCAATCACACACACACACACACACACACACACACACACACACACACACACACACACAGAGTGCTTTTTCAAATACTAAGTAAGAATTAAAGTTTTTGTTCTCAATATACATATGGCACATCCTAACTGCTCAGAATGTCAGAATCTTAGCAACATGTTATTTAATCCCAGACCTATAGATAATGATAATGGTTTTCTCTTATAAAGAAAATAAGTCTGTCTCAAACTCATGTTTTACTGAATAGCATGGTTATGTCTTCACACGTTAAATGTGCATGCTTATTTATCCTGTTTCTTACTATATGCAGTGTTTGTTTGGGACATTTGAAACAAAGGTAATTTTGTAGTGATCAGAAGCCATGGCCCCTCCAAAACATTTCTGTCCCCAAGTATAACATCTTCATGTTGTCCTACTTGGGAAAATCAGTTGCTCTGTTATAGATTAGGAACTGAGAAAGAATCCTAAGAGTTAAAAGCTAACAAGAAAAAGTTCCCATTGTAAAAAGGAATTTGGGTGGGCTGGTGGGAAAGCCTGCTGCTTCTTACAAACAAGACCCTGGGAAGGACCGACGGACTGAAGAGAAAGGCACACATTTAGGAGTCAGGTCCAAGAGAACCATTCCAGTTAGGGCCATCTGCCTTTTCAGACAGACCCCTAAGACCCAGGCTGTCCCCATGACTGTCTGTCAGTGGATCAAATAATGACAAAGCCTGGTCCAGCTTGACCTGTCCATCAGACATTTCCAAGAAGGAGTGAGCTCTGGCTGTAAGAGACTGCAGTCCTGGGGACAGAGTAGAGAGCGGGACCCTCTGGTGGCATTCACTGCTTTTGTTTACTCATCTGGTGTTAAGAGTGCCATTTGGTGGATACACACGGACAAATGGCATGAATGCTTGTGACATAATACAACATCTGGGTGCGAGAATGAATTCCATGGGACTTTAAATAAGCTTTGGATTCTGCAGAATAGGAATTTTATGCTATTGTTTTCACGGGTAGAATGGCAATTGAAGCATGGAAGCTATCCCAAACTCACACATGAGCAGTCCTCTTCCTCTCAACCACATTCCCTTGACCACCCGTGCAATGCATGCACACACACACACACACACACACACACACACACACACACACACACACACACAAGATGCAGTACTTCTCAATCCACATCAGATCAGCAACCACCAGCTTAGCCCTTTCTGTAGCCAGTCAGTCTCCGATGGCTGCTAGCTCTGTTCTCCTAGCCCGGGAGACACAATCACAGCCTCCAGGCTCTGTAAGGTGTGTACTAAAGTGGGAACCTAAAATAAATAAGCAGGTAAACAAATAAGAGCTTGCCACCCGGCCTGACCACCTAAGCTTAATTCTAGAATCCATATGGTAGGAGAGAATTCATTCCTATAAGTTGTGTTCTCTCACCTACACACACACACACACACACACACACAAATATAAAGGATAAAAGTTTTTAATTAATAAAGTAGGAACTGTCATTCCCCTCCTATCATTCCCTGGGCTCTCAGAATGCCTTACAGTACTTGTGGATACAAGGAAGAGATAAAAACAAAGGCGTCTTGCACTTTAGTTAACACTAACAAGCCCCAACTTTCATCATTTTCTTGTTTCTTTATGCTCGCTCTAAATCCAAGATCTCAGGGAGAAAGATGGATCTGAAAAATTAAGAACTGAAAATACTCAAAATAAATGCATTCTGAAAGGAAGTTTACAGGTATAAAAGAAGACTAAGACGCTGTGCTATCCATATGCATATGAACCACAAAAGTCAAAACTGTTCAAACTCTACTATGAGGAAATGGTTGTGTAAATATCTACATCTACACAGCAGAAAATGGGTTCCTTTAAAGCAGTGACTGAGGGACTTGGGAGATGGCTCAGCAGTTAAGAGCTCCTACTGTTCTTGCAGAGGACCTGAGTCCTGAGTTCAATTCCCAACACCCGAATCCCACATTGGGTGGCTCAAAACCACCTGTAACTCTAACTCCAGGGGATCCAACAACCAATTCTAGACTCGAAGGGCACCTGCATTCACACATGACCTACACTCACAGACATACACATAATTTAAAAATGTGTAAGTGCTTAGAATATTAATTACATAGAGAAATTCTCACAAATTAATTATTGTTATTATTATTATTATTATTGTGTGTATGGGAGTGTATGTTATATGTGTCTGTGGAGATTAGAGGACAACTCTGTCCTTCCACCTTAACATGGGTTCCGGGGATGGGACTCAGGTCACCAGATTTACTCAGCAAGCTCTTTACCCTATGAACCATCTCACAGACCCATCAGGAAATATCTTGAAGTAGACAAATGTATACTGTAGCAAAATGTGTAGTTCACCTAATCAGGGCAGGAGGTGTGCATACACACACACACACACACACACACACACACAGGCATTAGCAAGAAAGCTACAAGTGGTGTGTACATAACCCTTACACTTTTATATATCTTCCCCAAACACACGCAGAATTTGTATATATTGACTTTATTGTCAAATGGAAGTCATTATGAGAAAATAAAAGTCATATGTCTACTAAATTGGGGAGAAATGACTTGAGAATGCCTCTTCATGCAAGTTGAGGTCCCTAAACTACAATGGTTTCTGCCAGGCGTCATGGAGTGAGGAAGGTTGTTTCTATTATTGCCTCCCAGATCAAGATTTCTAGAGCTTCCCCCCAGCCCCCATTGCCATGTAAGAGGTCGCTGGTTATTCTGCACAATAACCCAACCTCTCACTTTTCCTGCCTGTTTCCCAAACAGGATTGACCACGACATCTGAGGAATCTCAGTTCTGAAACACAAAATTAACTTTGCTAGTGTCTGCTTATTTGTTTATCTGTTAGGGAGACCAACACTGACCACACACCGACGGGAAGTCATAAATAGCAGCCTCACTGGTTTGGGACCTCGGGAAGATGTGTCTCTGTGTGTAGCACGATAACATCTGTTTCTAATTGGAATGATTTATCAAAGTGCCCACCAGCAGGAACGGGTCAGCAACCGCTCAAAGCTAGCACAAACACTCTCGCCACAGAGCCGGGAAACAGTCTGCTCATTTTCTGACTGAGCCTGTGGAGACTGACTAGTCGCCACTGACTCAGTCTCCCTATCTGCATAATGGAATGGACATGAGATGCTGATGGCCAATGGATGTTTCTCCTTCACTCACGACATCCTCCAGTTATGCTGGACCCAGTACTGTTCTTTGTTCTCAAAGGCAGGCTGTGGGAAGATGCCAGCAACCCCCACAATTCTTCATAAAGGGTACCTGGGGCTCCCCCTGCCTCTCTCACAGGGTCCTGCTGTAATTAGGTTTCAGAGCGGCTCCCTAAGGTTCATCTGTAAAGGTTTGTCATTTATCTAGAGGCAGAACCTTTAAGAGGTTTAAGAGGTGAGAACAGTGGGAAGAAATTCCTAGGGGTATGATCTTAAAAGGGATGTTGGCACCTCTCTGTACGTCTCCATCTTTCTTTCTCACCACCATGAGATGAAAGGCTTCCTCCACCACGACCCAAAAGCCAAAGACCAGCCGGCGGCGGCGGCGCAAGCCTTTAATCCCAGCACTCGGGAGGCAGAGCCAGGCGGATCTCTGTGAGTTCAAGGCCAGCCTGGGCTACCAAGTGAGTTCCAGGAGAGGCGCAAAGCTACACAGAGAAACCCTGTCTCGAAAAACCAAAAAAAAAATAAAAAATAAAAAAAACAACTGAGACCACTAACCATCGGCTGAACTCTCTGTGAGCCAAAACAAACCTTTGGTCCCTGTAACTTTATTTTCTGTATACTTTATCGCAATGACAGAAAGCTAACTGAAGTGGAAATGGGAGATGGGGAAGGAAAGCAGCACCAGCCTCACCCTCGCTAAATATGCCATAGTGTGGCAGGTGACAGCATAAGTTACTTATCGTGTAAGTGGTTCTCAAATAAAGATCACCTTACAGCTGAGCACCCCAAAGTCCTGCGGGGTGAGTGCACTAGGAAATGACTAACAGTTTCCTTCCCCCTCACTTTGCTAGGGCTGTGCCACTAAGACCCTAAAAGTCAAAGCAAATTCTGGGTAAACAAAGGAAGGAGAGAAAAAAGGGGGTGCTTCTGTTTCATCTCTGCAGTGTCACAAACAGTCCTCTGGTGTCCTCAGCAGGAGGAGAAGAGGCCCACTCTCCCTGGGAAGCTGAGCTGCAGAGTACAGCCTAGGAGCAAAAACACCGCTTCCTGTGGCTTGATACCTCGGGGAACCCTGCTCTTCAGATTGGTGAAAAGAAAAGAAAAGAAATCAATTCCAGGATCTTCAGAACAACGCTGGGTTGGCAAATATACTCCAATTGCAGGCAGGACCACCAGAGCCCTCCCCTTGTAAACAGTCAGGAAGCCCATACCCATTGGAGGGCTGCCTGGCATCGGGCACAACGTGGAGGAGGCTGCATTTCCAGGGTGCGTTTGAATCAAGCCGGTGAGCTTGGTTTGAAGCTTGTCTCCTCTTTCCCATTTTCCTTTTTTGAATAAATCTAACCCAAGCAGGCAAGACCAGGGCTCTTTTTAAGAAGCATGCAGGACTCTTCTCAACTATTTCCCCAAATGAAAGGCCCTGGAACAGTTGAGAACCTGCAACGCTATCTATCATGTGTCACATGTCATGAGCACCGGGTCCCCAAAGCAGGGAATGGTTCACAGTGATGCATGCAAAGAAGCAGGAGCAAAATGGTCTTGCAACACGATGGTACTGGGTCTGATC
Source organism: Peromyscus californicus insignis (assembly GCF_007827085.1). Taxonomy (NCBI): domain Eukaryota; kingdom Metazoa; phylum Chordata; class Mammalia; order Rodentia; family Cricetidae; genus Peromyscus; species Peromyscus californicus. The sequence goes on along the minus strand of NW_026294469.1, from coordinate 6,252,110 downwards.
TTTCTATGAAGGAAGCAACCCTGACAACCAGACCAGCAGGTTCAGAATAACAGTCTTCACTGTCATTTAAAATCCTTCTGTGTGGTAGCTGGACTTTGGTTATGCAAAACACACTCATAGTGGAGTAGTTATATGAGCTCATGGTTACAGAGGCTCCAGTCCACTGCGGCAGGAAGGCTGAGTGGAGCAAACAGAAGGAAATGACGAGCTAGTTGACCTTGTTCTGGCCTCCTTCTCTTTCCTCTGCTTCACTGACGGGGGCTTCATTAATCTCCAGTCAAACTGGCCATCAAGATTAACCATCGTAACTGCCCCTTACCAGGGGAGATTTCTCAGGGTTCCCCCCACCCCAGACAAAGAACTGCAGGCAATTATGGACTGCTGGGAGAATGCATTTGCTTCTCCCAAGGATGAGCCCCCTTGTTGGTTAAAGAATACAGAGTGGTCAGGCTTGAAATAATGTACACAAAAACAAAAACAGACTAAGTGGGTACTTTGTATCTATATTTACGCATATACATGCATATGTATGTATATAACAAAGACAATCAAAGAAAAAGAGAATATCAAATGGAGGTAGGAGAGATTAGGGAAGGGTAATTGGAAGGGGCTAAAAAGTACCCCTTACCAAGAGACACCCGGACATACTTCCTTAAACTTCAACTTGTCTCCCAGAATGTATTCAGTCCATCTCTGAGTGCCCACAGTCTTAATATCTCCAATGTTGTTTGAAAAATCAAAGTTCAAAATCTCTGCTAAGATTTGGGCAGATTTATCTACAATCCTTTGTAAAACCTAAAGAAAATAACAGAGAAAAATTAGTACTTCCAAGACACAATGACATGGAGCACCAACTCCCATTACTAGAGGGAGGAGGGGGCGAATAGGAAAGAAGGATGGAAGAGAAGCAAGGCAAACACCAATTCCTCTAGAGCAGTGGTTCTCAGCCTTCCTAAGGCTGAGGCCCTAGAATACAGTTCCTCATGCTGTGCTGACCCCCAACCCTAAAATTATTTTCGTTGCTACTTCATAACTGTAATTTTACAGCTGTTATGAGCCATAATGTAAATATCTGTGTTTTCTGATGGTCTTAGGTGACCCTTGTGGAAGGGTCATTCATCCCCCCCCAAAGGGGTCACGACCCACAGGTTGAGAAGCATTTGTCTAGAGCCATGCTTTGTATTTGGGGCACATGGTATCATGATGTTAACTCAAACTGGCTTAAGGCAAGTTCACCCCTTTGGCCTTTTGGCTGTGGTCCACATTGCCTCTTGTGGTGGCTCTGCTCACTTCCCATAGTTTCCTTGGGAGAAGCTCCATGGCCCTGGCAGTTCTCACTTTGTAAATCGTGTGCTATGATGGTTAATTTTATTTGTCAGCTTGACAGGATCTAGAACCATCTAGGAGACAATCCTCTGGCTACGCCTGTGAGGAACCATCCAATTAAGTTGACTGAGGTAGGAAGGTCTACTCTACCTGTGGACGGCACCATAGACTGGGGCCTGGAGTAAATACAAAGGAGAAGGCTAGCCAAACACCGGACTCCATCTCTCTGCTTCCTGACTGGGGGTACGGTATGACTAGCTGCCTCACGCTCCTTCCACCATGCCTTCCCTGCCAGAGTGGACTGTACCCTGGAACTGTGAAAAGAACCCTTCCTTCCTTGGGTGCTTTTTTCAGGACATTTCATCATTTCAATGGGACAAGTAACTAATATATATAGTAAATTTTGTGTGTATTTCATCAAAAAGTTAAATGAACAGTATTTGCAAGGTTTTTTTAATATGTAAGTTAGAGTGATGATGTGTAAGTTAGAATAATGATAACTTCTGACCTCAAACATTTCTCTAAAGTCACTAGAGGTCATGTCACCCTAGTGACAATGTCTATCTGTTGGTTCATCTCCTCACTGTAACCTTACAAGCTGGCTGTTCAGTATGAGGTGTGGAGTTTAGAGCGATAAATTCAAAATGTGGCCTTTTCCCCTGAAGACTTAGAGTCTCCTTATGCATAGGAATGCCAAATCTCTGATCCCCATTGTCTTCCACCACACACCGTCTGTTCATAATTATTAGCAAGTATCATCAAGTGACTATAGAATGCAAAAAAACGCTTAAGTCCTGGTGAAAATGATACAGAGATATGAAACACAGCCTCTGACTTCAAAGACCTAACAGAAGACTTGCAACCACTGGACATGCGGGCAATGATACCCATGAGAGATGGTGTTTTCTGAGTATTAAGTGAACTCAGCAAGCCTGCCAAGTAAGCACATAAGTGTGCATAAAAATGGGAAGGAAAATCTAAACAAACTCTTCAAGCTATAGCAAGGTCATGGCCACTATACCCACTTTACAGTCGATCATGATACATAATACTCATCGAGTATCTCCTGTGCAGGGAACTGTCTCAAGCCTTTCACAGAAACCATCTCATAAATCCTATGTAAGAACCTGATGAGGTGATCGTCCTCATTCCAGTATTTCAAAAAAGGAAACAGGCTGGTTGACAAGACAAGGCAAAACACTCTGTCACTCAGTGAGAAACTGAGTTCTCACTGAGATCAGTCCATCTCCACAGCCTGTGCTCTTAAATCTCATTCTCTAGTCAACATGCAGTATCATGGTATACATTCAATTTCTTTTTTGCACCCTTTAAGTGTGACTTTGCATTGACATTTAGCATTACCAAAATATAAACTGTTTGGCACGATTGATTTCTGAACATGTGATGTATGTCAAGCATGTGGAGCAAATCGGGCACATATGGGCAAAAGACAAAAAAGAAAAATCCCAGGTTATGGTTTTGTAGCACAGAATGACAATTAGCATTCCGGGAATCACCCATGCACTAATTAATCATGGATGTCACTGATCGCTTTAGGACACACGGGTAAGAAACTGCTTTTAATATCCAATTTCATATTAGGGAGAGTCCTTTTCATGATCCTAGTGGGAAAGACAGGCATTAGAACATCTTCGTAATGGTATCAATTAATAATCTCACATGGAGCAATCTAAGACTTGAAAGGCTGAATGCTGCCCGGAATCTGGTCACTCACTTTCAAAATACCTAATAAAGGGTCGTGAATTCTTATGTGTCAACCACCAGCCAACATTCGCATGCTCTGACAACAGTTAACTTTCACATAACACCATCAGGGAGAGCACACTACAATACACCATTTGGGACATATTTTACCAATGAGCATGTGCATGTGCTGATTGGTCCACAGATTTTTCTAGCCAGATGCCCCACTGGCAAAGCCCAGGGCCTTCTCTTCATTAGTTCTCTGCTCCAGCCATCCGAGGTAATTCCTTCCTCTCCTCTCTCCTGATCTACCAGCTGCAAGTAAGACTCTATGCAAGGAATAAACAAGCCTTCCAGAATGTAATGGCTAGGCTGCTCGAGAGAACACATAGAATGTTCTGCAAGGCTTAGCTAGAATATGGAGGGGACACACAGAATGTTCTGCAAGGTTTAGCTAGAATATGGAAGGGCAACCTTCTCTTGGGCAGGCTGAGAGCAAGGCAGTAAGAGTTCAAGGGCACACAGGGAGGAAGAAAATAAGGCAACTCTTTGTTGCTATGAAGAAACCATCCATATCCTTCTCAGATCTTCCTTTTGTGCTCATTTGTTTAAAACACTGTGTTCTGATCGGCTTTCACTGCAGGAGAACTCAGGAATAAGTTCTTATGTAGCCAGACCAGTATCTCCCTGTCTAAGCAAATGGAGTAATGACGCAATAAGAACTTTTGAGTGAATGTATGTGGGATCAGGATGCAGGAACAGGCAGGCACAGCCTGTGAACTAGTTCAACATGGCCACTGTGTTCTGTGGCAGAGGCAGGAATGTGCAGCCTGTGAACTAGTTCAACATGGCCACTGTGTTCTGTGGCAGAGGCAGGAATGTGCACAGCCTGTGAACAAGTTATGCATGACCAGACGTCCCACCTCTATGACATGGTGGGCATGTTCACTAAGATGTGTCTTATCTGGGTAAATCCTCTCTTACTTCAGTCACTACCCAATGACAACTGTCGCTGTGGCCGAGGACAGCAGAGGACTTGCACCTGGTGCATAGAATTTTATCTTCTCTGTGCTCCATGTTCAAGGTCTAGGAGTCACCATTCTTTCATCTGTTTGAGATGATTTTTGTGCATTTCAAATGGAATAAAATATTTTTGTAAGCATTTCCAACTGGGAAGTGCAATTAGATTTTTTGTTATTGTCATCATTCTCAAAGGAGGGATGAGTTAGTATTTCTATTTTTAATTAAATGTATTTCTGTGTGTGTGTGTGTGAGAGAGAGAGAGAGAGGGAGAGAGAGAGAGAGGGAGAGCATAGATGCATGTTCACATGCCTTTGAGTGTATGGAGAGGGCAGAGATAACTTGCATAAGTTGCTTCTCTCCTTCCACCATTCTGACTGAATCAGGTGGTCGGAGTCGGAAGCAAGTGTTTTCACTCAGTGAACTCTCTTATTGGCCCAGGATGAGTTAGTAATATTTGTAAAAAAAAAAAACTTAAAACAATACTTAACACATAGTAAGTTCTATATATGTCCCTGCAGGCTGGATTCCATGTGCCATACATGGTACTAAGAGAGAAAAGAAGTCACCGTCTCACCCAGCCGTAGACCTTGTGAGCTGCCATTAGTGACTGACCTGGCAAGACGTGCCCACTGGTGCAATGGCAGCACAAATGTCTTGGGAGGAACCAACCAACTTGTGACTGGATTTAAGGCCCAACCCACAGGTTAAAACCCACTCTTGATCCAGTTACCAGAGCTAAGAACCTGTGGCTAGAGAGTTCATGGGCCCAAGAGGAGAACCTACTGCTATTCCTCTGCTAAATCGGCAGAGTGTTAAACCAACTCCTGACGGCTTATGGTTATCCAGGAGGTCAGTCGCCTCTTAGCCTTCTTCAGAGGACCTTCTTGCTGTAGGTGGTGATTAGAGACACGTGACCGGCTTTGGTGCAGACAATGAGAGACTGCAGGATGCTCTGTGCTGAACGGGACATATACGTGACACCCCCACCAAGGCTCGGGACCACTGCAAAAGAGAGGGCAGTCAGATAGGAGCCAGGGACGGTGGATGAATACAGGTGGTGGTGTTTTCCAGACAGCTGCCCGTGTGAACCTGCAGCACCAGTGTGAGCGTGCACAAGACCTGCATGGGTGAACCTGCAGCACCAGTGTGAGCGTGTACAAGACCTGCATGGGTGAACCTGCAGCACCAGTGTGAGCGTGCACAAGACCTGCATGGGTGAACCTGCAGCACGTGTGAGCGTGCACAAGACCTGCATGGGTGAACCTGCAGCACCAATGTGAGCATGCACAGGACCTGCATGGGTGAACCTGCAGCACCAGTGTGAGCGTGCACAAGACCTGCATGGGTGAACCTGCAGCACCAGTGTGAGCGTGCACAAGACCTGCATGGGTGAACCTGCAGCACCAGTGTGAGCGTGCACAAGACCTGCATGGGTGAACCTGCAGCACCAGTGTGAGCATGCACAAGACCTGCATGTGTGAACCTGCAGCACCAGTGTGAGCGTGCACAAGAACTGCATGGGTGAACCTGCAGCACCAGTGTGAGCATGCATAAGACCTGCACAAGTTAAAGCCGGACAAAATCCCACCGTGGAGAGTGGAGATGGGGACAAAGTCTCCCCCTAGCTGAGGCATTACAGGCATGTGACAGACGCAGGGAGAGAGTCAGGTCTCTGAGTAGACTGACCACACTGCAGTAGAAGGCCACACATCTAATCGTACGTGAGCATACAGACCAAGAGGCTGTGTTTATGGTTTATAAATTTATACTTACTACACAACAATTATAACAACTGTTATAAACAATTAAAGAAAAAGAGGCCGTGAAGGGAGTGTGGTACATGGACAGGGTGGGGGGAGGGCAAGGAGGGGGACAATGTAATTATATTATCATCTAAAAAATAAACATACTATTATATAATAAAATAGCATACAGGCAGCACAAATTTTATTTGGTGGGAAAAAAAGAAAGTTAAGTAGGTAGAGAAGAAAGGGTAGTTCTGGTGGGCATTGGGTGAGGGGGGAAATATGATTAAAATATATTGCATGAAGCTTTAAGTCTTATGTTCACTCACTCTACCACTCCCCACATAGTTCTCTGTTAAATGGCCTCATCTGTTTGGAGGTTCAGCATCTCCACAAAACAGCACCTTCCTGCCCTGTGTGCTCCACGCACCCACTGTCCCTGAACACTACTGAGGCCCATGCTTCAAAATTCAATCCCTCACTCTATTATTTACTTTTCTCATTATCATAGCCAAATGACTGACAAAAGGCAACTTCTGAGAATGCATCGGTTGCTTTTATGTTGCTGTGATAACATGCCATGGCCATTAACAAATTATAGAAGGCAAAGTCTATTTAGGCTTATGGCTCCAGAGGCAGCAAATGATGGAAAGGCGTAGAAGAAAGGGGATAGAGCAGGAAGCTGAGCAATCACATCTACAACAGCAAATACAAAGCAGAAAGAATGAGCTGGGAGTGGGGTGAAGCTATGAACTCCCAACATCCGCCCCCTGATATACTAGCCAGCTCATATCTCCTAAAGATTCCCTGACATCCCCTGAACAGCACCACCGACTGAAACCAAATGTTCAAATGTGAGAGACTCTGAGGGCATTTCTCATCCAAACCCCTTCAGGAAAAGGGACTTATTCTGTCTCACAGTTCGAAGAACACAGCCCTGGTGACAGGAAAGGTATGGGAACAGGGGAGGAAAATGTCTGGCCACTTTGCATCCACAGTCAGGAAGCACAGAAAGGTGAATGCTGGTGCTCACTCCCTTTCTCTTTTTAATTCAGTCCAGCGTATAGAATGGTGCCATCCCCAGTTAGACTGAGTTTTCCTATCTAGTCTAGATATGCTTTGGGGGACACACCCACAGGGTTGTTTCCATGGTGATTCTGAACCACATTAGGGTGACAATCAACCTTAACCATCATACCTACACTCTAGGTATCAAAACCAAATAGTACTGAGAGAAAAAGAGAATGTTTGACCCAACTTTAGGACCTTGTATTCATCTCCTGTCGTGAATTTCGGTGGTACTATGGCATGGGTTGGGGTCCCAAACTGAGTAAGAAAAGGAGAAAACCAGATGGGTAACCAACATTTCCCTCTCTCCATTTCCTGATCTACCCAGAGCAAACCAACAGGATCATGCTTCTGCCTCCACAGCCTCCAGTCACTCCCGCCACCATGCCTACCTGCCATGACGGCCTGTACCCTCAAACCCTGGGCCACAGTAAACCTGTCTTCCCTTAAGGTGCTTCCTATCAGGAATTCTGCCACAATGACAAGAAAGGTAATTAATGCAGATCCCAATGGCTGGACTTGTAGAACTGAGTCCCAGGGGCACCTGTAGAAGTATCCAGGTTCATGAGTCCCAGGACAAGAAATTTAACCAGGGACACATGGTTAGAAATAGAAGTAGAAACCATTTATTTAAAAAGTGGATCACCTCTAATAATGGGTATAAGCTGGTGAGCAGGGAAAGAAATGTACTCCCAAAGCATTGGGCCGTGAGTGCCATGACCCTTTATAGGTCATCTACACAGTACCGCTGTCTCCTAAAGTTGTATATGATGGGTTATTCTTGGGCGTGTTCTGCTCCTTGTATGAAGCCCAGCTGGGGAAAGGCTTCCAGTCTTTATCAACTGGCTTCTTTTGTGTGTTAACCTTGACATAGCTTTTCTGGTCTCTGCTCTCCTGTTCCACCCTTAACTTTACCTTCTACCACTCAGGAAGGAATGGGGCCAAGGCTAAGGTTTAGCTATGATGGTGAACATCTAGACTAGAGATGTCATCACATGACTGATGGATTCTCCCACTTTTCTGTGAGGAAGCCATGAGGCTCTGGATTCCCTACCTATCATGGGTGGTTTGGTTGGTTGGTTTGGGTTTGGGTTTGGGTTTGGGTTTGGGTTTGGGGATTGTTCGGTTTGTTTTTGTTTTATTGTTTGGGAGGTTTTATTTTGGTGTTGGTTTTTGGATAAACGATATGACTGTGTTGAGACACTGAGTTAAGCTGCCAAGTGCCCAGGGGAGAAGATGTCTTTCAGCTAGAATTAGAACAAAAGACAGATCCACCAGGATCCAGAGTCCAGACCCCAAACTGCTACAGCGGGGCAGGGAAACTGGGGAAGCCGTCCAGGGATGTTCCCGGCCACCACCTGTGCTTTAAAGAAAAGAAGAAGACAGACTTCCTCCAGGAGAGAACGGGAAGGCTTCCTCTGCTTTGCCTCATGACGCTCATGGAACGTTTAGACAGGTGTCTAGAAGAGACCCATAAAAGGCTGAAGGGGGCCAACCCAAAGCAAACATTAGTGGCAAAATGACCTACTGTTTTTATATTGACATTCATAGCTTTCTTTTTTCTCAGGGACTAGCTTTTACTAATGCATGATTGATACAGGTTTTCTTTCCCATAAATCTCAGCACCCAAAAGCACAGATGAGAACACTTCCCCACTTGTTGAGGAGTCAAGGATTTGACATACTACAAATGCATCTTCTTGGTGAAAATGTGAGGAATATGACTACAGGATCTGAAAACAATCAGAACCCAGAGTTTTCAGCCCAGATACTTCACTTTACTCCCTTATCTGGCTATTAATTAAACCTAAAAATGGTAGGATTAATTCACCTGTTCCAGGTTTAGATTGTAACAGTGGGGGTGGCATATGCCTGTAATCCCAGAACTTGGGAAACTGAGGCAAGCTGCTTAGCTCAAGGCCACATAGAAAGAGAACTAACTTTATAGAGAGCAAGAGAGAGAAAGACAGAGGGAAAAAAATTAAAGATAAAAATCAAAATTAAATGAAAAGAAAAACATAAAGTAAGGCGGGGAAAGGTAATTAATACAGGTCCTGGCTGACTGGAAGGAAGGAAAAAAGAAAGAGAAAAAGCAGTAGTGTGTATATTTTAGAGGAACGATCTCTTTCCCTTATTAACTGAGAAGAAAGGAATCATGAATGCTTTAGTTACTTTTGGCTGATCTTCACTGTCAGCCTGACTGGATTTGGAAACACACCCTGGGGTGTGTCTAGAAGGGTGTTTGCACAAAGGTTTAACTGGCAATGGAAGACCACCGTGAACGTAGGCGGTGCCGTCCCACGGGATAGGGTCCCAGACCGAGTAGAAGGAGAATGTGGCCGACGGCCACGCATCTCTCTGCTCCCTGACTGCAGTTCCTGCCACCGTGAAGTCCCTCCATGATGAACAGGGCCCCTCAATCCTCTCTTCCCTGGCTTCGTTGTTGGGCATTCTGTCACAGCTACAAGAAAAATAACTAATGTGACTCCAACCCAGCAGGAACAAAGGTGCCACATATCAGAAGGCAGGAATCCGAGTCACTTCCTAAAACTGTCGAGCAAAATAACTTTTTATTCCATCATTTAATGATTATTTAGTTGCCATTCATTCTATGCACTAACTACTTGGAAAGAGGTGCCAAGGTACATAAGAAAATATGTCTCTTATAGAAAGAATTTTATAATTCAGCTAGAAAAACCCAAACATTTACGACAATGAAAGCACTGTATATGACCACACAATGACATTAAATTGGCAATTATGTTAATTATCTTCTTCTGCCTTATAAATTACTGCAGAGTTGGTTGCCTAAGGCAACACACATTTTTTTGTTGTTTTGAAGTTTCCACGAATCGTGAGCCTGAGCGCTGTTTATCTGGGCTCCTTGTTCTCACCTTCTCAAGCCACAGTCAGGACTGAGCTATATTTGGGGTCTCATCTGAAAGCTCAACTGGAAAGAGTCTGCTTTAGGCTCACCACTATAGTTGCTGACAGAACTCCCTTCCCGTGGCGTCAACAGAACAAACAGAATCCATTTCCAGCCAACAGTTCACTGAAAACTGTTCCTGGGTTCTACATGGGTTTCACAGACCACACCTTGGCTCATCAAGCCTTTGGGAAGCATCTTCCTATAAGATAGACTCCACATCTCCTGTAATACAATAATGTATAATGGAACTGCAATCCCCTCAAGACTGAGAGATGGCATTCCTTAGCAGATTGCTCAAGGGGTCAGGATCACACAAATGAACGAATAGAAGTCATCTTGGAAGCTACCACTGCAATGTTTACATAAAGAAAACTACAGAAGATATAAATACTGACAACATGGCATCAATTTGAGTTCCACTAGCCATTTTTCTTTATTATATAAGATACTTAAAGCAGTAGAAGTGAGCCCTGAAGATATGGTTCAGTTGGTAAGATGCTTGTTGTGGGAGCACAAAGATTGAAATTCTGATCCCAGCTCCCCTGGAACAAGCTGGGCATCCCAGGAACACCTGTAACCCCAACTCTGAAGGATAGTTAGTCTACCTAAGAAAATGAAAGTCCAGGTTCAGGGAGAGAATCGGCCTCCAAGGCAGAAGTGAAAAGAGATAAAGGAAGAGATGGGATGCCCTCTTCTGGCCTCTGTGTGCAAACACAGGTGCACAAGCTCATATATATACTACATAGATAAACCCAGAATAAATATGTGAATGAACAAACAAAATTGGAGATGGATTGAGGCAAGTCACTGAAGTTGATCTCTGGCCTCTACATGCATGGATACACATCCATACTAACAAGTATATACACACATACAATATTACACACACACACACACACACACACACACACACACACACATATACACATACATACATATATAATACATTCAAAAGAATTTTAATGAAAAAAACATGGAAGAGATAGTTTAAGGCTTGAGGTACTCAGCTTATGAACAGAGAAGGGCTGTCTGAGCTTGTGGTTACAGAAGTCATGTCCCAGCCCATGGTCACTCGGCCCCACTGCTTTTGGACCTGTGCTGAGGCAGCTGATAGTGGTGGTGAGTGCAGAGTAGAACAGAGCTGTTCATTGTCTGGAGACCAGGAAGGGGAATGGACCAAGTTCTCAACATGCCGTTCAAGATTTCCATAGACACCCAACAGCACCAGGCTGGAGACAAGTCTCTCCAACCAGGGAACATTCCAGATCCAAATTATATCACAGGGAAACTAAAGTAATCCTCACTGCCCTGTGGTTTTGAACAGGTAAGATTTATAAGTCTCCTATATATGTTCTCACATGGAAAGAAGCCAGCCAGGGAAGGATGGAGGATGGGGTAAGAAGACTCAGACATTGCTCAGACAAGCAGTTGAGAAGACACTGCCTAGCCATGTGGCTCAGGGAGAGCACGCTCCAGTACAGACAGCATCAACACCGTAAGGGAACAAGGAGGCTGCAGTGAAAAAAATGGCGGATTCAAGACACCGTCCCAAGTCATCAAAGGAGAGAAACCCCTCCTTGAGCCTGGCAATTCGGTCTCAAAAAATAAATAAATGAATGAATGAACGAATAAATAAATAAATAACAGGAGCTGGAGAATACTGCAATGCTTAAGAGCACCCACTGCTCTTGTACAGAACCAGGACCAGGGTCTGGTTCCCAGAACCCACACTGAGCAACTCACAATGGTCTATAACTCCATCTCTACAGCACCCTCCGCCCTCTTCCAGCTTCTGTGGCATCTGAAGGCATGTAGTATGTATAAACTCATGTAGGCACATACATGTATGAATAAAATAAATCAATAAATCTTTCAAAACACACACAAAAGACACAGATAGAGAGGCACACTTATGTTTTCAGACGGTCTTGCTGTACCTTCTGTAAACGAACAATTGGAACTGTCCGGTGTGCACTGCGTCCTTGAGATCGGTGTTTGAAAGCTAGTTTCTGTATCTCATTTGCTTCTTCCTGGTTTTCTACCATGAATTAGGCGTGGAATTCAGTGGCTAGAAAAAGCCAGGTGTACAACTGACACTTTGAAATGAGCCACACATCCCATTTCCATAAGAGGAAAGGCCAGAGGGGACATTTATTTCTCCTCCTCCTGAACCAAGTGATGATACACCATTGCGACTTCTGTCAGAGGTACCCGAGTAAGGACGGAGTTGAGGCTGTGACTGATCGTTGCCCTCGCACACGCTCTCCAAGTATGAGGAGAGAAACCCAGGACTACCTCTCCTTCCACTACCAGAATTTTAAAAAAAAAAATTAAACTGCATCATAAATCCCAGCTGTCCCTTTGCCCCATAGTACCAAAAGCACAGAGCAATATCTGGAAGCATTGCAGAAAGCAATTCCCCAGGACTTAATTCTGTATCTCCAGGGGGAACCTAGGTCTGGTCTGCTCTGTTCTTACTAAATGTCATAGGCACCTGCTCTTTTCTCCTTATCATTTTTCCCATCTCTTCTCTTCCTTTACTAAACAATCTTCCAAACAGAACCTCCTTCTCCCCAAAAGCATTGACTTCAAGTGAGGGCTGGTGCTCAGGAAAATATAGTGAAGTTGATATGTTAAGTTCTAAGTCGAGATCTAGGTGTCTGTATGTTCCTCTTCCTGCAAAGCGGCTCTAACCTCCTGCCAGGCTAGAGGGATTCTCAGCTGACTCTGTGAGTGCACTTAGTACCTGTACTGGAGAACATGTTCATCTGATTGAAAGAGGAGACTTGGCAAAGCATATCAGAAATACATACAAGCAAAGGCATTGAGTCCTTATTTACCTTTAATAAGATGGTCAGGTAAAAGAGTGGATGGGTCATCAGTATCCCTCTAGGAATTGAATTGTTTCAGCCCTGATGTCCTGCCTACTATAAACTAATTAGGTCAGAACCTCAGGAAAGGGGTTTCAGGAAGGTCCCCCAAGAAGACTCCCAGATACACGTGTTCCTCCTCCATGGAAACAGCTTTCTCAACCAGATCCCCCACCCCCAGGTGAGCGAAGGCAGCAAGGCACCCCACCCTGCTTGGGCCATGCATTTTACAGCTTAGCCAAGCAAGGCTGCCCGTGTTTTATTTTATTTATTTTATTATTTTATTTTATATATAGCCCAGATCCGTCTTTAACTTTATCATCCTGCTTCAGTCCTCCCGAGCACTGGATCGCAGGTTCATGATGCTCAGTGTCTTAGTTACTTTTCTGTTGCTGTGATAAACCCCGTGACTGAGGCACCAGACAGAAGACAGAGTTTATTTGGGGCTTACTGTTCCATAGGATTAGACATGATCGTGGAATGGAAGCCGGTGACAGGCAGACGTGATAGCTGGAGCAACAGCCCAGAACTCACATTTCAAACCACAAACAGGCAAACAGGAAGCTGAGAGATCGAACCAGAGGTGGTGTGGGATACTTCCTCCGTTAAGGCCATACCAGCTAATCTTCCCCTAAAGAGCCACCAACTGAGGCCAAGTATTCAAATGCTGGAGACTTGTGGAGGACATCTCATTTGTACCAAAACACCCAACAAGGCTTTTATAATCAAGGTTACTTACACAAATACTAGCAATTACCTAGCCCGCCAGCTCTGGGCACTTTAACAAACTATTATACTACTAGTTGTCAAATTGCTGAAGAGTAGAATACAGAACTTAAATAAGCTGGCTCTGCCTTCCATTGACACATATATTCTGAGAAAGGAGCCAGGCACGAGGACCTGCTTCTGATGCAGCTGGCAAAATCCTTTACTATACAATGGCCAGGTACTTGGGGAGCCCAGAGGAGGAGGAATTCATTCAAAACTGTGGGGTACAGAAGACATGGAGAGTAAGAGTAAATGACCAGCATCCTAAGGACTGCTAAAGAGAATTCAACCTCTGGCCATACATAGAGGGTGTCCCAGATAGAAAATAGTGTAAAAAAAAAAAAAGCCAAAAAGTGTGAAAGTCCATGACATATGAAACTCTGTATTGTGGTTTGGGGAGATGCTGGAGCTGAATAAGAATGAAAGCCAAGTCTTTGGAAGCAGATTGCAGGCCACTTTCCAGCTCTGGACTTGATGCATCAGAACCAGACACACTGGCCTTGCGGGGAGGGGAGTACTGGGGTCAATTTGCGTCTTTTTCCAGTTCCGGGGAACACTCTACCACTGAACTATAACCCTACCTCAATTTCCATTTTAAAGTAGTGAATGTGAACATATTGACTGAATCTGAGGATATGAATATTAACAAAAGGAATCTGAAAGAGAAATTATAATGGGAAGAGAGAGATAATTGGAGATCCTAGGACGTGGGATTTGGTGGTTCTGTCCTGACTGTCAAGGTCATTCAACAAGGTAAATGTACTGCCATGAGAGAGCTGAAGGTCTCATTAGAAGAGCTCAGGTCCAGAAAAAGGTGAAGTTTGTACATGTCCCTTCATGAGAGAATCCAAATTCTCAGGATAATGTGTATTGATTTTCAGAGACACTTCAGCATCTTGGATGCAGTTGCCTCTATAAAGAACTTGTCCAGGGGCTTCCTTGATATTGTCAAACTAGAGAGCCACTTGGATAGCTGCTGGAGGTGTGCATGCAGGTGTGCTGTGTGCGTGTGGTGTGGGTTTCTGGGGATTGAATCTAGAACCTACTGCGCTGTCCAACAGGCACTCTACCCCTGAGCTATATCCACAGACTCCCGAACCTCCTCCTCATCTTCATTTTACTTCTTAAATTGTTTGAGACATGATCTCACTGTCTATAAGACTGACCTTGAACTTGCCTTAGTCTGTCAAGTAGCTGGGATTACAAGCCTGTGGCACCAACCCGTGATGGCTGCTGAATTGTTGACCCTGTGTTAGAATGATTCTTTCACAGTGGCTGAAGTTTCTTTATACTCCAGTCCCAATCCCAGGACACCTATGGTCCTGATCCAGAAAAGAGTCCTGGGCTGGTTGTGATTCCCAGCCCAGGAGGACTGTTAGCCCAGGAGGGCTAGGAAGCTCTGCAACCTGACTCAGTCCATTTTATTTCTCCAGCAGTATTTGGTGGCTCTGACAGTGCAGAAAAAAAAAAATGGAGCAGTTGAGATCTCCACACGGAAATCTTCAGATCACTTTCTGAAATCTAGATTTCTGGAGATAAGCCACCCTAAACTGACTGTAAAGGGTGCAGACTACCCTGGAGCAGTCGGCAAGGGTACGTCCCTGCCGAGGACCACATCACTCTCCCACAATGAGAATGGCAGTTTTTAAAGCTAAGAAGTGGGTTAAGTGCTCCCTAAATTCTACCCTGCTTTCAGTCAGTGTTCCTTTTTTTTTTTTAATTCTGACAAAAACTTAAAATTCTGTCACACCAGAGAAGTGCAGTCAAAGTGTGAAAGTGTGTGTGCTCCACCAACAGTGCTCACTCACACTTGCTAATGATTTACTCCCTTTGACACCAGGGCAGTTGTAGAGGCAGAGTTAAACAAACAGCTTCAGGGGGCCCAGAAATGAGTTGCAGGAGACTGGGCCAGCAGACTTGGAGACTCTCCAGTGCCATTTCCCTAGTTTAGACTTGTCCTAAGGGGCATTTCCATTTGGGGACCTGAAGTTCTGAAATTCCTTCCTCTTCCCGGTTCAACAAAACTAATTTATTGACCTGCAGGGCACAGTCAAAGACATCTGTTAAGTTTGGCATTTCCTTGACCTGTGCAGAGAATTCTGTTGAGTGAAATGGTTCTCCTTTTGTTCTTTACGGCTTTTTCATCTACGGTGCACATGCCTCCAGACAGGGCTAAAGGAAATGCCTTGTTATAAAGTAGTAAGCGGGGGAACAGTTTTACTTCTTTACATCAGAACCGCTTCCCCGGGGTGTCTCCTCGGTGGAGTCTCTTCAGTGTCACAAAACTTTGGGTAAACATCCGAGAATCCTCTTTACTGTATTCAAGGAGAAAAGAACTCTTTCTAAACGGTAATTTTCTGTGCTTTGCGTGGAGAAAATCAGCCCAGCTCCAATGTGAGAAAATTCCCGTATACAAGCCAGACAACTGTGTGATGAACACTGCCTCGTGGTTCAGGTTCACCTTGGATGACAGAGATAAGGAAACTTTGGAGCCCGGGAAAAGGAAGAGAAATGCTTGCTAAGCACCCACCTGCACACACTCCAGCCAGCAACTGACAGCCCAGGAAATGCCTGGCACAGCTCACAAGTGGAGATCTGAGAGACCAAAGCTTGATTATGTGCTCCCTGAACTCCAAAGGAGAGGTCCACTGAGGAGCACCCCCTCTGCTTCAGCTCTGGTTCTCCAGTCACTGTCTTTACCATGACGGGAGGTGTCTGGAGAAGGAAGCCGAAGAGAGATGTCGGGGCAAATCTTTACATTCCCTCCGTGTGCTAAGGAGAAAGGAGTGGGAATTTGCATGAGGATGGAGTGGGTTACCAAATCATTCACTTCATCAAAAAGAAAGAATGAAGGAAAGAAAGGAAGGAAGGAAGGAAGGAAGGAAGGAAGGAAGGAAGGAAGGAAGGAAGGAAGGAAGCATTTTATCTCCAAATGAGAGATTTCTCTTTTAGTATATCCAGATCAAAAGCAGAAATAATTCCAATTTGTTTATAGAAAATATAGACATGCCCAGAGGTTAGGATAAATTGAGATCTAAACTGCACATGGGATTTGAGGCTGCACACCTTATAATAATGCTAACCCATTTGTGGTTTCTTTACTACAATGTCCTCAGACCTCTCAAAGCCAAAATAATTGAACATTGTAGGAGGGAGAAGATTAAAGCTCTTTGATCAAGGATAGGAAGAAATGTTCTCTCACTTGAACTCTGGGGGAAGCCAGGAAGTTGAAAAACATGATAAAATATACTTAGGTCTATAGAGAAGAATTCCAGAAGTGACTGCAGTACACTTTCTGTTAATCTATTTGGCCATTTAAAATAAAGTTATACACTGGGTGTGATGGTGCACACCTTTAATCCCAGCACTCAGGAAGCAGAGGTAGGTGGATCTGTGAGTTCGAGGCCAGCCTGGTCTCCAGAGTGAGTTCCAGGAGAGCCAGAGCTACACAAAGAAACTCTGTCTTGAAAACTGCCCACCTCCCCAAAGATATATATGAGTTATGTTCTAGTTAACATTTCTGTCCCTGTGTGGTAAAAAACACTCTGACAAACAGAAACTTAATGGCCGGGCGGTGGTGCACGCCTTTAATCCCAGCACTCGGGAGGCAGAGCCAGGTGGATCTGTGAGTTCAAGGCCAGCCTGGTCTACAGAGTGAGATCCAGGACAGGCACCAAAACTACACAGAGAAACCCTGTCTTGAAAAACAAAAAACAAACAAACAACAACAACAAAAAGAAATTTAGTGGGGGAAAGGGTTTATTTTGCTTATCTTTCAGGTCACTGAGGGAAAGCTGGGCAGACCAACAATAGCTTGAAGAAGAAACCACGGAGGCTGGTACATAGGCTCATGCTTAACTAGCTCTTTTTAAACAGTCCAGGACCACCTTTCCACGGAATGGTGCTGCCCACAGTGAGCTGGGTCCTCCTACACCAATGAGCCACCAAGACAATCCCCACAGACATGCTCATAGACCAATCTAATCTAGGCGAGCCCTCACCGAGACTCCCTTCTCAGGTGACTCTGATGGAGCAAGTTTACAGTTAAAGATAACTAGGACAGATTGTATCTTAATGTTTGATGAGAAAGAATTTACTTTCTGATCTTTTCTGTATCTAATAAAAGGAAACAAGAGTACTCATCCATAAAACATGATCATGCTTTTTTAGCATGTTTTCTAAAGTATAAAATGGAGTTCATTGAGAAAGAAGAAAGAAAGCCTGTTATGGTTCACATTAAATTACTAAAGATAATAAATTCATAATAAACATGATCAAAGATAAAACACATCTCCTCAGTGGGCTGTTTTCTTTTGGTTTCTAGAAGTGAAATTCTCTGACAATCCCACACTATAAATATATCTATATATATATTTTCATAACTGCAAAGATCTGGCACAATTTACACACAGTGAGCACAGTTGTTGGCTCTTGGGAAAGGGGACCCATCCATTGATGTTCCTGGGCACCCTCAACTCCAGCAGAACCATCCAGCAGAAGAGAGTGGGACTCCATCTTCAGTAACACTGTTCCTTGAACGCAGAATGGTGCCAGGTCCTCTTAGGGGTGTGTGTGTGTGTGTGTGTGTGTGTGTGTGTGTGTGTGTGTGTGTGCTTGCGCGTGTGTGTGTCTCACATATACTATGGTTCCCATGCAGGTCAGAGGGTAACTTATGGGGGTCAGTTCTTTCCTTCTATCCCATAGTCTGTAACTCTTGAGTTTCAAGGGATCTAACATCAGCCCACCATGGCGGGGGAGTCACAGCAGCAGAATTTTAATAGAACTTGTCTCGTGATAGCCACAGTCCACAGTAGAGAGCAATGTCTTAATGCATGCTAGTGGTCAGCTTGCCTCCCTGTTCTGGCCTACAACTAAAACAGACATTCCTGTATCAGTTAATTAAATCAAGACAATTCCTCAGGGTCAGTCTCAGAGGCTAACCTTAATCAATCCCTCACAGGTGTGCCAGAGGCCTGCCTCCTAGGTGAGGAGTGGCCATTAATAGTAACCATCACAGTCACCGTTTTCATAGAATCATTCCTCCACTAAAGGAGGAATTCTTTTAAGTAGGGAAAGTAGTTTGAAGAAACAGAGAAAGGGCAAGTAGTTTACACAAAATGAAATGATAGGGAATTCGCTTTATATGTTAGTAATTTCAGGCTGTACAAATGGCTGAAATACAGCAGGGAAAACAGAAATTCTCAGATCAGACAAGTTCCATTCATGGAAACAGGAGATTGTAGAACAAGATAAACAAATGCTATCCAAAGAAAAACACAGACTTTCAAATGCAAAATGTGGGGCATTTTACAGGAACATAGTGTGTTTTTGAGAACTTAAGAGCATGAAAGGAGAAAGGGGGACACTTTATGTTAAAGTAGACTTAAGAAGCATGACAAGCAAACCACATGCATGGCCCTTGCTTCGAGCCAGGTTCAAATTACCAACTGAAAGAAAGCAGGAGTGAGTGAGGTACTAGGTATCGTGTGAGAGCAAAGGACGATTGTTTCTCAAGTGTAAGGGTGGCTTTCTAGATTTAACTGGTGAGTCTGGAGAGATGGCTCACCAGTTAAAATCATGCTGTTCTTCCAGAGGGCCAGAGTGTGATGCACAACACCCATGTGCACTGGCTCACAACCTCCTGTAACTCCAGCTTCAGGGGATTGCTCACCCTCTTCCAGCCTCCACGAGTACCTGAACACATGCTCACAGACCCCTACACACATGAGGAGGCATAAATAACACATCTTTAAAAAAAATAAATGAATAAATAAATAAATAAATAAAATGACTTATTTATGGATAAATAGAATACATAAGGCAAAGTGAGACGGTGTTTGGAATTATTTTAAGGTATATGTACAAAGAAAACCCAACAAAGGAAAAGGAATCTTTTTAAAGAATTAAGGAAAGCAAATGTTATAAAATCTTGGTAATTTATTAATCTTGTTAATGAATATTTATGAGGTTCATTGCAAATATTCTCAATTAATGACTTGATTTTTGTGGAAAACATTTTTTTTACACTTTCACTACCAATCACGTTTTTATTCATTTATCCTCCACAAGGGGGAAAAGCACAAAAGTGTTGAAATTACAAAAACTATTAGGTATACAATCTCCTTCATAGTTCATGAGCCCCTTTGCCCACATTCTGTTCTTCCTCATCACAAAATATTGCCCGTTTTGGGTCTCTTTTCTAAATGGTATACTCATGTGTCCACACAAATAGATGTAGAGATGTATACTTTATATTCTAGGGACTCCATAGGAGGGAGAGCATGCAGACTCTTTTTATTTCCGAGATTGGGTGACCTCAATTAATATTGTTTTCTTTATGGTTGGATATGGACTCCTCTGAGTAGAATAACTGGAGTATATGGTAATTCTATTTTACATTTTAGTTTCAGTCTTAACCTCCATACTGATTTCTATAATGGCTATACAAATTTGCAAATAAAGGGCTCCTCTTTTTCTCCATCCTTTGTAACATTTATTATCAGATTTCTTTTTTTTAATTCAAAATTTATTTTTTTACTTTATAATTTAATTTTACATATCAGCCATGGATTCACCCCCTCCCGCCCCTGCCTCCGCCTTCCCCCCAGCCCACCCCCCATTCCCATCTCCTCCAGGGCAAAGACTCCCCTGAGGATTGAGTTCAACCTGGTAGATTCAGTCCAGGCAAGTCCAGTCCCCTCTTCCCTTCACCCAGGCTGAGCAAAGTATGCCGTATAAGGCCCAGGTTTCAAACAGCCAACTCATGCACTGAGTACAGGACCTGGTCCCACTGCCTGGATGCCTCCCAAACAGATCAAGCCAATCAACTGTCTCACCCATTCAGAGGGCCTGATCCAGTTGGGGGCTCCTCAGCTATTGGTTCATAGTTCATGTGTTTCCATTCATTTGGCTATTTGTCCCTGTGCTTTATCCAACCTTGGTCTCAACAGTTCTCGCTCATACAAACCCTCCTCTTTCTCGCCAATTGGACTCCTGGAGCTCCACCTGGGGCCTGTCCATGGATCTCTGCATCTGGTTCCCTCAGTCATTGGATGGGGTTTCTAGCACGACAATTAGGGTGTTTGGTCATCCTATCACCAGAGTAGGTCAGTTTGGGCTGTCTCCCGACAATTGCCAGTAGTCTATTGTGGGCGTATCTTTGTGGATTTCTGTGGGCCTCTCTAGCACTTTGCTTCTTCCTATTCTCATGTGGTCTTCATTTACCATGGTCTCCTATTCCTTGTTCTCCCTCTCTGTTGTTGATCCAGCTGGGATCTCCCACTCCCCTAAGCTCTCTTTCCCTCGACCCTTGCCCTTCATTACCCCCACTCATGTCCATGCTGTTCATGTAGATCTCATCCATTTCTCTGTCATTGGGCAATCCCCATGTCTTTCTTGGGGTCCTGTTTTCTAGGTAGCCTCCCTGGAGTTGTGGGGTGACCTCAATTAATATTGTTTTCTTTATGGTTGGATATGGACTCCTCTGAGTAGAATAACTGGAGTATATGGTAATTCTATTATACATTTTATTTTCAGTTTTAACCTCCATACTGATTTCTATAATGGCTATATAAATTTGTAAATAAAGGGCTCCTCTTTTTCTCCATCCTCTTGTAACATTTATTATCAGATTTCTTGATGGCAGCCATTCTGAATGGAGTGAAGTGGCATCTCAGAGGAGCTTTAATTTGCATTTCCCCAATGATTAGAAACATTGAACACTTTATTTTTTGAGAATTTCATATATGAGTACTGCATTTACATAATTTCCAACTCTGTCTCTCCCTTCCTACTCTTCCTTCATTTGTTTTAAAATTCAAAACCTTTTCTTCTTGTTAAATGTGTGTGTGTGTGTGTGTGTGTGTGTGTGTGTGTGTGTGTGTGTGTGTGTGTAAGTATATATATGAAACCTACTAAGTCCATTTGGTATTTTTTATATGTAAATGTGTTTAGGGATGACCTGATGGGATTAGGTAACTGTGGTAGTTTGAAAGAAAATGCCCCCCAAGGAAGTGGCACTCTTAGGAGATATGGCTTCGTTGGAGTAGGTATGCCCTTGTTGAAGGAAGTGTGTCACTGTGAATGTGGCTTTGAGTTCTCCTTTGCTCAAGCCACTCCCAGTGCCACAGACCATTTCCTGTTGCCTTCTGATTAAGATGTATCCAGCATCATTTTTGCCTGCACCCTGCTATGTCCTGCATGATGATAATGGACTAAACCTCCGAAATGTTTTTCCTTTATAAGAGTTGTCGTGGTCATGGAGTCTCTTCACAGCAATAGAAACCCTAACTAAGACAATACCCTATCAGAGGGGGCTTGTTGTAGAGAAAGCTGGTTATCCCTACCTAAGCAGCCATTGGTTACTCATAGCACTTTCTCAAGAGGTAGAGTCTTGTGAAATTTCTCCTGTACATATTGGCACGTCAATTGGTCATTATGCAGGTCTTGTCTTGGTATGTTGAATACATTTTTAAAAGGTTTTAGTCAAGTTACAAACTGTTCTCTGAAAGATAATGTCTCACAGTATTATTAAGTAAAACAATAGAACATAATAGCTATATCAATATCAACCTTAAAAAAAGGTAGGATATATCTATGTAAATAACTAGATTCCAAAGCAAAAAATGAAAAGTTGAGAGGAAGAGACAAAATAATAGAAGCTACATACAAGGAGAAAATCCTAAACCTGTAGTTAACTAATGCCATTGTCCCAAACATAAAAATGGACAGAGGTGTGAAGAGTAAAACAGTGGGAAATTTTAGTGTCATCAGTGGGTTCGATGGCCGTCCCTTTAAAAAGGTCTCCACATCTGACCTGATACCCTCTAACCTGTTGTAATCACCATCGCTTTATTTGTGGTGGGGAGTTTTTACAAAAGTAATTGAAGTTCTTCAGATGGTACTTTGTATTATCTCAGTTGGCCTTAAATTTGATGACAAGCATTGGTTTTCTTATCTGTTGTTTTTGTTTGTTTGTTCTGAACAGGGTCTATTTGTCTTAGCTGTCCTGGAACTCATTATGTAGATCAGGCTGGTCTCAAACTCACAGTGATTCTCCTGCCTCTCTGCTTCCTAAATCCTGGGATTAAAGGCAATTGCCACCACACCCGGCCCAAGCATTGACTCTTATGTGTGTATTTGTTCATTTGCCTGCTTGCTTGTTTTATGTAGCCAAGGCTGGCCTCCAATTCAGAACCCTCCTGTCTCAGCTCCCTAAATAAGGAGATTGCAGGTGTGCACCACCTCACTTGGTTAGCAAGTGTCCATGTCCGTGTGTGTGTGTGTGTGTGTGTGTGTGTGTGTGTGTGTGTGTGTATGTGTGTATGTGTGTGTATGCATCACATGCATGCACTAGCCAAAGGACAACCCCAGGTGTTGTTCCTTGGATTTTGTTCCTCAGGCGTCACCCAACTATTTTTTGAGGCAGAGTCTCTCACTGGACTGAAACTCTGCAAGTAGGTGAGGCTGGCTAGCCAGAGATCCATCTTTTTCTACCTCCCCAGCACAGGGAACACAAGCATGAGCCATTATACACAGTTTCTTTTTATGTGGGTTTTTAGAATCAAACTCTGGTCCTCCAGTTCGCAAGGCAAACTTTACTGACTCAGGTGCCTCCCCAGCCCTAGCAAGTACTTTTATAAGGCAAGACACATGCAGAAAACTGTAGGACAAGCAGGCAGCCGCAGGAGTTCACAAGCCCAGGAATACCCTGAGCTGTCAGAAAGCAGCCAGGGCAAGAAAAACGCCTCCCCTAGTCCTGCAGGACAAGTGTAACCCTGCCACCACCTTGATGTCACACTTCTGACCTCCAGAGCTGCAAGACAGTAACTTTCTATTGTTCTAAGCTATTCAAGTTCTGAGAACCCTAGAGTGCTAGTAAATATATCTACCTCTAAAGTTGGTAAATCAAGCCAACAACAACAACCAAAAAAAAATCAACAACACAATTAGCAATTTTTGTTTTAAACCTCATGGGCATGTTGGGCATGTTTGGAAGCCCACTCTCAATTATCTTAAAAATACACATTCCTTTTCTTCATACACAGCTCATCTCTATGAAGTTGAGCAATAGAGTAGCTGAAAATAATTTCAGTCAATGGTGCAGAGCTGGGATCTATCCCCTACATGAGCAGGTGCATTGCCCAAGTGTGAGAACATTGTCTTAGAACGTTGGAGCCCTTCACTGTAGTAGAGACAGCTTGTCGTTGTCTGCTTAGGAGAGAATACAGCTCACTAATTAGGCACAAACAACTGTGTTATCCACTGTGGAAGGCTCTTATCGGACTCAGATTTTCAAGGACACAATTCTATTGTTGTTTCTAAATCAACACTCAAGTTGCTGTCCCTGTCATCTTGCTACTGGGATAATTACCCTTATAGTAACAGCTCCCGGAAGCAAGAAGAGCTTTTGTTTTTGTTTTAGTCATTGTAGTTTCTTCTCCGTGTTGGTGATCAACCTGAGGCTTCAGGAGCAGACACATGAAAAGTTAACTCGCTTAAGTAACTTTGGCTTGAATCAGAGCATACATTTTATGTGCCTCTCACCAAATAGTGTGTTAACATCCTCCAGACAAGGAGGAGGGGCAAAAGACTCTAGGTGATTTTTAGAAAAGAATCATAGTTCTTAGCTACCATGACAACAAAGGACAGCAGTCAAAAGAGAGTGATGTGGTGGGGTGTTGGAGATGTGGTGGGGTGCTGGAGATGATGTGGTGGGGTGCTGGAGATGTGGTGGAGTGCTGGAGATTATGTGGTGGGGTGCTGGAGATGATGTGTTGGGGTGCTGGAGATGTGATAGCGGTGCTGGAGATGTGGTGGGGTGCTGGAGATGTGGTAGGAGTGCTAGAGATGTGGGAGGGGTGCTGGAGATGATGTGGGCAGCCTTCTCCTTTCTCCCTGATTACATCATTCACACTGTGACCTCCCCAGGGCTAGAACTGGCTTCTGTTTTCTTTGTCTGATTGGTTGGTTAATTGGTTGGTTGGTTAATTCTTTTTAACCATGCAATGTGTGAACACTTCCAGCTGTACAAAGATCAGGTAAGAGAGACCTCTTCCCACTCTACAAACTGCTGTCTCCTGACCCCTAGCACAGAAGGAACTCCCTTAAAATTGAACCCAGTCTGGAAGAGGGATGTTTGCCCAGTGATGTGTCCTAGACTCTCTGAAGAAAGGTCAGTCAGCAGGGTTTCAGTCTCAGTAACTGTATCCCTTGGAGGTGATTCCTGGAGGAATTATATCATGCGTCTGAACAAAGACCTCCCTGGTTGCCACTTGAGCAAAGAAAGCTTTAGAAGGGAAAGTACCGTGAAGACGTGAAATGACAACTCTCTAGGACAGATTTGCGCTAGAGCCAAACAGTCTCATGACCATAAGACACTCAAAGTTCTCACCAATTCTACCTGCAGAGCAGGTTGGGACCTTGTCTCAGCACAGCTACCTCTGCCAGCAGATGTCATATGATGGGTGCCGAATTTCTGTTTAGTCCTCATTCTTCCTGGTATTGTGGCTTCTTTCTAAACAGGGATGACTTCTTTTGAAATTTTGACCCTTAAAGGAATGAAGTGATATTCTCTGAGAGGCGTCAGGTACTATCAAATTCCAGGTTCTCAGAGCAAAACTGTGATGTTCCAATTGCCCTTTCAGAACACAATACTTCTGAGGTTTTTTTTTTAATTATCTTTTCCTTCTACCATGAGAGTCTTAGGGAAGGAACTCAGACCATCAGACTCGGTAGCAAGTGTCTACCCATTAGGCCATTGTCTGCCCAGTTTTCAAGATTTAAAGGTGTTATCCCAGATTATAACTAAATGGCTGATTAAAAACTGATGCATATTAGCTATTCCTTAACTTCAGGAACCCAACAGTTAGAACCAAATTCTTGAATTGATTGCAACCTATAAATGGGTATCCAGAATCACATTCCTTTTGCAAGGTGGACATCATCATCCAGCTGATGTGGAAAACTAGGAAGGCTGGGAGTACACCTGAATGACAACCTTCATGCCCAGCATTCCCAGCTCAGCCTCATGTTCAGCATTCCCAGCTCAGCCTCCATGCTCAGCATTCCCAGCTCAGCCTCCATGTTCAGCATTCACAGCTCAGCCTCCATGTTCAGCATTCCCAGCTCAACCTCCATGCTCAGCATTCCCAGCTCAGCCTCCATGCTCAGCATTCCCAGCTCAGCCTCCATGCTCAGCATTCACAGCTCAGCCTCCATGCTCAGCATTCCCAGCTCAGCCTCCATGCTCAGCATTCCCAGCTCAGCCTCCATGTTCAGCATTCACAGCTCAGCCTCCATGCTCAGCATTCACAGCTCAGCCTCCATGCCCAGCATTCACAGCTCAGCCTCATGTTCAGCATTCCCAGCTCAGCCTCCATGCCCAGCATTCACAGCTCAGCCTCATGTTCAGCATTCCCAGCTCAGCCTCCATGTTCAGCATTCCCAGCTCAGCCCCTCCATGCTCAGCATTCCCAGCTCAGCCTCCATGCTCAGCATTCCCAGCTCAGCCTCCATGTTCAGCATTCCCAGCTCAGCCTCCATGCTCAGCATTCCCAGCTCAGCCTCCATGTTCAGCATTCCCAGGTCAGCCTCCATGCTCAGCATTCCCAGGTCAGCCTCCATGCTCAGCATTCCCAGAGCCCTGGCTATGCTGAGAAACAGAAGAGGCCGGCCCGAGTTTTTCTTTACTTAAACTGCAACATTCACATTTATTTGAAACTACTCTCTCTGTTGTTTAGAGGTTTCCTGTAAGAATGTATTGTGTGTTGAGCATATTTCCCTCAAGCTCCCCACTCAACACAATGCTTTTGTTCAAGTCACACCCATTTCCCTGCAAGTGATGTAACTCCATTTTTCCTCATGGACTGCCATGTCTCTTAGTGACTGACCCAGATTACAGCTCCGTCCCTCTGAGCCCCAGAGACAGGCAGCTGGAGAGGATATCCTGATACCCCTGCTACCTACACCATCTCAACTTTCTTCTCCAATGATTCCTAGTGTCTCTGCCAAAGGCTGTCTTTTTCTGGTTACCTTTAACTGTTCCCATTTTTCTGAGGCCCCTACAGTCAGTTAGGGGCCTGAGCATCCAAACTTAGCTTCTCCTTCAAAAGCTTTAGCCCTAACATTCTCCAAAGGCTACAACCCCAACACCCTCAACCTCAAAGGCTTCAATGCTTCTCTGCTAATTGGTCCCCTGGCCCTGTGTCTTCCCTTCCTTTACTTATTCTCTATTCCTACCACCCCTCCCCACACCACCAAGAAAGAAGGAACAAGGAAAGGCACGCAGCCCTCCATCCATCATGCTTAAGCCACACTAACCCTGTACACCAGCTTGCCCGGACTCCAAGGTATACAGCACCTGAACCTTCCTGTCCTTTCTGGCAGCTTCACATGCAACCTGAGAGCTTTTGCTGTCCATCCACTCACTTCCTTGTTCCCTATTTCACTCTTGCCTCTCCTGATCAGCGCAGTTCCCTGGCTCACTGTTTGCACATTAATGCAGGGAACTAGTGATAAATGAAAGCAATGAACTTTATAATAAAAATATTCAAAATGTTATGGTGTAACATATAAGGTCGTAATGGACCATTTCAAACAGAACTAAAAAAGAGTTTGGCCTTTAAGAAATCTGGCTGCATTCCTTAAATTTGAGCATATTTTTCTATATACTCCCACAAGGTCTGCCTTAGTCATTACATCAACGTTTATAATTAATGTACTTTATATGCTACCAAATATGTGCAGAACCCAATACATTATTTTAAAACATGGAAGTACTGACGAACAGCATCCACTTTGATGTTGGGGTTTTGCTGTTTTATTTTGACCCTTTTGTTTTAGATTTAAAATTTTTTTTCAAATTATATGTGTGTGGGGGTTGGATATTGCGCATGAGTACAGACATCTGTGGAGGCCAGAAGTGTCAGATTCCATGGGATCTGTAGTTACAGGCAGTTGTGAGCATGGTTGCTGGGAACCGAACTCAAGTGTTCTGCAAGAGCAGTTTGTGCTCTTCAGGACTGAGCCATCTCTCTCGGTTCTCTTATCCCATTTTTATTTCATTTACATCCACAGCACTCGTGTGGAGGTCAGAAGACTACTTGCAGGAGATGGTTCTCTCCTGCCATGTACATCCAGAGGGTCGATTTCAGGACCTCAAGTTTAAAGAAAACTGCCTTTACCCACTGCACATCCCTAGTGTTCACTCTGTTTTTTGAGTGTTTTTTAGGTTAGGCTGACTGGCCAGGGAGCCCCAGGGATCTGCCTGTTTCTGCCTCTCTTAGACTGGGGTTACAAGCACATGCCACCATGCCTCGCTTTTTTGCACAGGTTGTGGGGGATGAACTTAGATCATCTTGCTTTGCAGAGCAAACCTGTTATCTGACTGAACTACCTCCCCAACCTTTATCACGTTTTTCTTCTGAAAGGAAATCTATGCTTTGCCTTTCTTGTCAATACTCTCTGCTTAAAACTAACCTCCAAGCAAATTTCCCTCAGTCGATGGCACCAAAATTAAGTGATGGGACTGGCAGCATCAGCATGCATCTGTGTCAGTGTGGTGGTCTGAATGAAAACGGCTCCCATCAGGCCATCGGAGTGGCACTATTAGGAGGTGTGGCCTTGTTGGAGAAAGTACTTCACAGGGGATGAAATTTGAGGTTTCCAGAGCTCAAGTCAGGCCTAGCTCTTCTGCCACCTACAGATCCAGTTGTAGAGCTCTCAGGAACCTCTCAAGCACTATGTCTGCCTGTGTGCCACCATGCTTCCTGCCATGATGACAATGGAATAAACCTCTAAACTGTAAGCCAGCCCCAATTAAATGTTTTCTTTTAAAAGCTGGGTGGTGGTGGCGCACGCCTTTAATCTCAGCACTGGGGAGTCAAAGGCAGGCTGACCTCTGTGAGTTTGAAGTCAGCCTGGTCTACAGAGTGGGTTCCAGGACAGCCAAGACTACACAGAGAAACCCTGTCTCAAAAAAACCAAAGAGAGAGAGAGAGAGAGAGAGAGAGAGAGAGAGAGAGAGAGAGAGTTGTGGTCCACAAGCACCACCTGCACCATTTGGGACAAGAGACCAATTCTGCCACCCAATCCCACGCAACCCACCATCCTCCCCTTGGTCAACCATCCCCCTGCAAAATCAGCAGCCCCTAGAGGCACAAGCACCACCTGCACCAATTGGAAGAAGAGCAGCCTCGCAGTAAACAACCCTCTCCAGCAACATTAGCAGATCCTACAGGAACAAGCACCACCCACACCAGGTGGAAGAACAGACCCTCTAAACACAAGTAAAGCCCACACTAGCCAGAATAACTGTACTATACGCTGGATCTACGCACCCAAACCCCAGCAAGCCCTAGCTGAAACAACACTACTCGACCAGACAACCAGCCAGTCACTAGAACCCTTGGCCATTCAGGCCAAAAGACAATAAAGGAAACAGACAATAAAGGAACAAAAAACCAACCCACCCAACAAAGACATCACAAGAATCAACACCTATTCCTATAATTATGTCAAACACAGATAAGTAAACAGCAGTGTAAGAATACATTCAACAATATAAAGAGCAAAATGGCAACACCAGAACCTAGTGATTCTGCAACAGCAAGACCTGAACGTTCCAACACAGTTGAAACAGAAGAAAACGACCTTAAAAATAACTTTATGAATATGATAGAGGCCCTTAAAGAGGAAATGAAAAATTCCCTTAAAGAAATCAAGGAAATAAAAAGGAAATGTGAAATTCAAAAAAAAAAAAAAGAAATCGAGGAAAAGACAAACAAAAAGATTGGAAGAAATCAATACATCCCTTTAAGAAAGTCTAGAAAAGCCGGGCGGTGGTGGCGCACGCCTTTAATCCCAGCACTCGGGAGGCAGAGCCAGGAGGATCTCTGTGAGTTCGAGGCCAGCCTGGTCTCCAAAGCGAGTTCCAGGAAAGGCGCAAAGCTACACAGAGAAACCCTGTCTCGAAAAACCAAAAAAAAAAAAAAGAAAGTCTAGAAAATAAAAACCAATCAAACAGATGAAGGAAACAGACTTGAAAATTAAAATACAGGCAATAAAGAAGACACAAACTGAGGTAATTCTGGAAATGGAAAATCTGGGTAAATGAACAGGAACTACAGATGCAAGAATAACCTATAGAATATTAGAGATGAAAGAGAGAATCTGGGGAGTTGAAGATACGATAGAGGAAATAGATGGATCCGTCAAAGACAACGTTACATCCAACAAATTCTTTTTTTTATTTAAGATTATATATTTAAGATTATATATGCCCATATAGTATTTATTTATTTTCTTTTTTTATAATTTAATTTAATTTTACATATCAGCCACAGATTCCCCTGTCCTCCCTCCTCCCACCCCCTCATACTCCCCCCAGCCCATCCCCCATTCCCATCTCCTCCAGGGCAAGAACTTCACTGGGGATTCAGTTCAGCCTGGTAGATTCAGTCAAGGCAAGACCAGTACCCTCCTCCCTTCACCCAGGCTAAGCAAAGTGTCCATGCATAGGCCCCAGGTTCCAAACAGCCAGCTCATGCACTAAGGACAGGTCCCGGTCCCACTGTCTGGGGGCCTCCCAAACAGTTCAAGCTAATCAACTGTCTCACTTATCCAGAGGGCCTGATCCAGTTGGGGGCTCCTCAGCTATTGGTTCATAGTTCATGTGTTTTCACTAGTTTGGCTATTTGTCCCTGTGCTTTTTCCAATCATGGACTCAACAATTCTCGTTCATACAATCCCTCCTCTTTCTCGCCAACTGGACACCCAGAGCTCCATCTGGGGCCTGGCCGTGGATCTCTGCATCTGCTTCCATCAGTCATTGGATGAGAGTTCTAGCACGACAGTTAGGGTGTTTGGCCATCCAATCACCAGAGTAGGTCAGTTCAGGCTTTCTCTCAACCATTTGCCAATAGTCTATTTATGAAGTGATCTCCTGTGCCAATGCATCCAAGACTACTTCCTACTTTCTCTTCTATCAGGTTCAGAGTAACTGGATTTATGTTGAGGTCTTTGATCCACTTGGACTTAAGTTTTGTGCACGGTGATAGATATGGATCTATTTGCAGCCTTCTACATGTTGACATCCAGTTATGCCAGCACCATTTGTTGAAGATGCTTTCTTTTTTCCATTGTAGAGTTTTGGCTTCTTTGTCAAAAATTATATGTTCATAGGTGTGCAGATTAATGTCAGGGTCTTCAATTCAATTCCATTGGTCCACATGTCGGTTTTTATGCCAGTACCAAGCTGTTTTTATTACTGTAGCTCTATAGTAGAAAAAAAACACATGATCATCTCACTAGATGCTGAAAAGGCATTTGAAAAAATCCAACACCCCTTCATGATAAAGGTCTTGGAGAGATCAGGAATACAGGGAACATACCTAAACATAATAAAGGCAATTTACAGCAAGCCAACAGCCATCAAATTAAATGGAGAGAAACTCAAAGTGATTCCCCTAAAATCAGGAACAAGGCAATGCTGTCCGCTCTCCCCATACTTATTCAATATAGTACTTGAAGTTCTAGCCAGAGCAATAAGACAACAAAAGGAGATCAAGGGGATACAAATTGGAAAGGAAGAAGTCAAGCTTTCCCTATTTGCAGATGACATGATAGTATACATGAGTGACCCCAAAAGTTTGACCAAGGAATCCATACAGCTTATAAAAACCTTCAGCAACATAGCAGGATACAAGATTAACTAAAAAAAATCAGTAGCCCTCCTACATACAATTGACAAACAGGCTGAGAAGGAAATCAGAGATACATCACCCTTTACAATAGACACAAATGACATAAAATACCTTGGGGTAACTCTAACTAAGCAAGTGAAGGACCTATATGACAAGAACTTTAAGTACCTGAAAAAAGAAATTGAAGAAGATGTCAGAAAATGGAAAGATTTCCCATGCTCATGGATAGGCAGGATTAACATAGTAAAAATGGCAATCTTACCAAAAACAATCTACAGATTCAATGTAATCCCCATCAAAATAACAACACAATTCTTCACAGACCTGGAAAGAACAATACTCACCTTCATATGGAAAAACAAAAAACCCAGGATAGCCAAAAGAATCCTGTACAATAAAACAACCTCTGGAGGCATCACGATCCCTGACCTCAAGCTCTACTATATCCAACAAATTCTTAACATAAAACATCCAGGAAATCAAGGACACCATGAAAAGGCCAAACCTAAGAATAACTGGCATAGAAGAAGAAGAATTCCAGCTCAAAGGCACAAAGTCATAAAAGAAAAATTTTCCCAACATTAAGAAGGACATGCCTATGAAGATACAAGATGCTTACAAAACACCAAATAGACTGGACCAAAAAAAAAAGTCCCCTTGCCACATAATAATGAAAACACTAAACATACAGAATAAAGAAAAAATATTAAGAGCTGCAAAGAAAAAAAGGCCAAGTAACATATGAAGGCAGACCTATCAGAATTGTATCCAAATTCTCAATGGAGACTCTGAAAGACAGAAGATCCTGGACAGGCATTTTGCAGACATTAAGAGACCATGGATACCAGCCCAGACTACTATACCTAGGAAAACTTTCAATCACCATAGAAGGAGAAAACAAGATATTCCATGTCAAAACCAAATTTAAACAATACCTATCCACAAATCCAGCCCTACAGAAATTACTAGAAGAAAAACTTCAACTCAAGGAAGTTAGTTGCACCCAGGAAAACACAGGCAATAGATAATCTCACACTAGCAAATCCCAAAGAAGGGAAATATACACACATGACCACCAGTAAGAACAAAACCAAAAATAGCAGGAATTAAGAATCACTGGTTATTAATGTCTTTATGCCAATGACTCAATTCACCTATAAAAAGACACAGGCTAACAGAATGGATATGAAAACAGGATCATCCTTCTGCTGCATACAAGAAACACACATCAACTTCAAAGACAGACATTACCTCAGAGTAAAGGGTTGGGAAAAGATTTTTCCAATCAAATGGACCTAAGAAACAAGCTGGTGTAGCTATCCTAATATCTAACAAAATAAACTTCAAACTAAAATTAATCAAAAAAGATGGAGAAGGACATTTCATATTCATCACAGGAAAAAATCCATCAAGATGAAGTCTCAATTATGAATATTTAGGCCCCAAACAGGGTACCCACATTTGTAAAAGAAACATTGCTAAAGTTTAATAGCACATCAAACCCCACACACTAATGGTGGGAGATTTCAACACCCCACTCTCAGCAATGGACAGGTCTGTCAGACAGAATTTTCCCAGAGAAATAAGGGAACTAACAGATGCTATGACTCAAATGGATTAACAGACAGCTCTAGAATATTTCAGCCAAACACAAAAGAATATACCTTCTTTTCGGCACCTCATGGAACCCTCCCTAAAACTGACCACATACTTGGTCACAAAGCAAATCTCAACAGATACAAAAAAATTGGAATGACCCCCTGTATCTTATTGGATCACCCTGGCTTTAAAGTTAGAAATCAACAACAACACTAATTACAGAAAGCCTACAAACTCATGGAAACTGAACATCACTCAGCTGAATCACGACTGGGTCAAGGAAGAAATAAAGAAAGAAATTAAAGACTTCCTAGAATTCAATGAAAATGAATGCACAACACACCCAAACTTACAGGACACATGAAAGCTGTGCTAAGAGAAAAGATCATAGCACTAAGTGCCTTCATAAAGAATTTAGAGAAATCTCATACTAGCAACTTAACAGCACATCTGAAAGCTCTAGAACAAAAAGAAGCAAACTTGCCGGGCGGTGGTGGCACACGCCTTTAATCCCAGCACTCGGGAGGCAGAGGCAGGCGGATCTCTGTGAGTTCGAGGCCAGCCTGGACTACCAAGTGAGTCCTAGGAAAGGCGCAAAGCTACACAGAGAAACCCTGTCTTGAAAAACAAAAAAAAACAACAAAAACAAAAACAAAACAAAAAAAAAAAAAAAAAGAAGCAAACTTACCCAGGAGGAGTAGATGACAAGAAATAATCAAACTGAGGGCTGAAATCAATAAAATAGAAACAAAGAGAACAGCACAAAGAATCAATGAAATGGAGTTGGTTCTTTGAGAAAATCAACAAGATAGAAAAAACCTTTATCCAAACTAACCAAAAGGCAGAGAGAGAGTATCCAAATTAACAAAATCAGAAATGAAAAGGGAAACATAACAACAGACAATGAGGAAATCCAGAGAATCATTAGGTCATACTTCAAAAACATGTACTCCACAAAATTGGAAAACCTAAAAGAAATGGGCAATTTCTGGATAGGTACCACATACCAAAATTAAATCAAGACCAGATAAACAATTTAAATAGACCTATAATCCATAAGGAAATAGAAGCAGTCATTGGAAGTCTCCCAACCAAAGAGTCCAGGGCCAGATGGTTTCAGCACAGAATTCTACCAGAATTTCAAAGAAAAGTTAACACCAATACCCCTCAAATTGTTCCATACAATAGAAACAGAAGGAACATGGCCAAACTCTTTTTATGAGGTTACAGTTACCCTGATACCCAAACCATACAAAGATGAAACAAAGAAAGAGAATCACAGACCAATCTTCCTCATGAACATTCATGCAAAAATATTCAATAAAATATTAACAAACCGAATCCAAGAACATATTTAAAAAAATCATCCACCATGATCAAGTAGGGTTCATCCCAGAGACCCATGGATGGTTCAACATATGAAAATCTGTAAACGTAATACAACATATAAACAAACTGAAAAGGAAAAAAAATCACATGGTCATCTCATTAGATGCTGAGAAGCCTTTGACAAAATCCAACGCCCCTTCATGATAAAGGTCTTGGAGAGATCAGGGATACAAGGAACATACCTAAACATAATAAAGGCAATATACGGCAAGCCAACAGCCATCAAATTAAATGGAGAGAAACTCAAAACAATTCCACTAAAATCAAGAACAAGACAAGACTGTCCATTCTCTCCATATCTATTCAATATAGTACTTGAAGTTCTAGCTAGAGCAATAAGACAACAAAAGGAGATCAAGGGGATACAAATTGGAAAGGAAGAAGTCAAACTTTCAATATTTGCAGATGATGTGATAGTATACATAAGTGACCTCAAAAATTCTACCAGAGAACTCCTACATCTGATAAACACCTTCAGTAATGTGGCAGGATACAAGATTAACTCAAAAAAAGCAGTAGCCCTCCTATATACAAATGATAAACAGGCTGAAAAAGAAATCAGAGAAGCATCATCCTTTACAATAGCCACAAATAACATAAAATATCTTGGGGTAACTCTAACCAAGCAAGTGAAAGACCTGTATGACAAGAACTTTAAGTCTTTGAAGAAAGAAATTGAAGAAGATATCAGAAAATGGAAAGATCTCCCATGCTCTTGGATGGATAGGATTAGCATAGTAAAAATGGCAGTCTTACCAAAAGCAATCTACAGATTCAATGCAACCCCCATCAAAATCCCAACACAATTCCCCACAGATCTCAAAAGAACAA
This sequence comes from Peromyscus californicus insignis, assembly GCF_007827085.1. NCBI lineage: Eukaryota > Metazoa > Chordata > Mammalia > Rodentia > Cricetidae > Peromyscus > Peromyscus californicus. Next base: position 6,217,157 of record NW_026294469.1, on the reverse strand, counting down.
TACTCAATCTCATATGAAAAACAAAAAGCCCAGGATAGCAAAAAAATCCTGTACAATAAAGCAACTTCTGGAGGCATCACCATCCCTGACTTCAAGCTCTACTACAGAGCTATAGTAATAAAAACAGCTTGGTATTGGCATAAAACAGACATGTGGATCAATGGAGCCAAACTGAAGACCCTGACATTAATCCACACACCTATAAATACCTGATTTTTTTTTTACAAAGAAGACAAAATTGTACAATGGAAAAAAGAAAGCATCTTCAACAAATGGTGCTGGCATAACTAAATGTCAACATGTAGATTGCAAATAGATCCACATCTATCACCCTGCACAAAACTCAAGTCCAAATGGATCAAAGGCCTCAACATAAATCCAGTTACACTGAACTTTATAGAAGAGAAAGTTGGAAGTAGCCTTGAATGCACTGGCACAGGAGACCACTTCCTGAATATCACACCAGTAGCACAGACAATGAGATCAATAACAAATAAATGGGACCTTCTGAAACTGAGAAGCTTCTGTAAGACAAAGGACATAGCAAATAAGACAAAACAACAGCCTACAGAATGGGAAGAGATCTTCACCAGCCCCACATCTGACAGAGGGCTGATATCCAAAATATATAAAAAACTTAAGAAACTAGATATCAAAATACCAAACAATCCAATTAAAAAAAAATGAGTACAGATCTAAACAGAGAATTCTCAACAGAAGAATCCCAAATGGCTGAAAGACATTTAAGGAATTGCTTAGCATTCTTAGTTATCAGGGAAATGCAAATCAAATTGACTCTAAGATACCATCTTAGACCTGTCAGAATGGCTAAGATCAAAAACACTGATGACAGTTTATGTTGGAGAGGATGTGGAAAGAGGGGAACACTCCTCCACTGCTGGTGGGAGTGCAAACTTGTACATCCACTTTGGAATCCAGTATGGAGGTTCCTCAGAAAACTGGGAATCAGTCTACCTCAAGACCCAGCAATATCACAACCTAGATGCCCCTCAACCAAAGAATGGATAAAGAAAATGTGGTACATTTACACAATGGAGTATTACTCAGCAGTTAAAAAAAATGGCATCATGGGGTTTGCAGGCAAATGGATGGAACTAGAAAAAGTCATCCTGAATGATGTAATTCAGACCCAGAAAGATAAACATGGTATGTACTCACTCAGAAATGGATAGTAGATGTAAAGCAAAGGATAACCAGGCTGTAATCCACAGCCCTAGAGAAACTAGGTAACAATGAGGACACTAAGAGGGACACATGGATCACCCTGGGGAGGGGAAATAGATGAGATCTCCTGGGTAAACTGGGGGCAGAGGGAAGGGTTAGAGGGGAGGGGATGGGGGATGGGAGCATAAGGGATAGGGATGATCAAGTGGGGGACGGGTGGAGAGGGAGAGCAATGAAAGAGATATCTTGATAGAGGGAGATATCATGGGGTTAGGGAGAAACCTGGTGCCAGGGAAACTCCCAGGAATCCACAAGGATGACCAAGATTCCTAGCAATAGTGGAGAGGGTACCTGCACTGGACTTCTCCTGTAATCAGATTGGTGGCTACCCTAATTGTCATCATAGAGCCTTCATCCAGTAATTGATGGGAAGAGATGCAGAGATCCACAGCTGAGCACTGGCCTGAGCTCCAGGAGTTCAGCTGAAGAGAAGGAAGAGGGATTATATAAGCAAGGGGGTGGGGTCAAGATCATGATGGGGAAATGCACAGAGACAGCTGACCCAAGTTAGAGGGCGCTCACCGACTCTAGACCAACAGGTAGGGAGCCTGCATGTGGGTGACAATTGTAGTTTGGTCTGTTTGTTGGGCCCCTAGCAGTGGGACCAAGATCTGTCCCTGGTGCATGAGATGGCTTTTTGGAACCTACTCCCTATGGTGGGATGCCTCCCTCAGCCTTGATGCAGCGGGGAGAAGCTTGGTTCTGCCTCAATTCGATATGCCATGCTTTGTGGACTCTGACGGGAGATCTTATTCTTTCTGAGGAGTGGATGGGGACATGTAGAAAGAAAATGGGGGAGGGAATGGGACGGGAGGAGGGAGGGAAAACTGTGGGTGGTATGTAAAATAAATAAGTTCTTAAAAAAGAGTTGTGGTCATGATGTCTCTTCACAGCAACAGAAACCCTAAGACAGGATCAGCCTCAGCAGGAAGCTGTTAGAAATGCCTCTGTTCTACTGCATGTCAGCCAGTCTTTGTCTGCCTCTAATGTCCCTTCTATTCCAAGTACTGAGGATTATCAGATGTTAACTCTATAGCCAAGCTGCAGCTTCCATAATATCGCCCCACCACAATTAATCCTGCAAAGGCCCTACCTAAGAGCTTCTTTGGAAGGGCCTTCAATTTTGCCATTAACAAAACTGTCAAGTAAGTTAAAGGATAGATGCTCTCCTCCTCATGCGACCTCCTTGCTTCCTCCCGAGTGTCCCAGTGCCCATGTGCTCATACTTGACAATGTCTCACTTGCAGCCTCATCCTGCCTTCCACTTCCCATGCTATCCCAAGAGCCAGTGCTCCCTCTTCTCCCTTCAATAGGGTGACCATTCACTCAGAATGTCTCATCTCAGCTGAGTCTTTGCATAATACTTCTTATGACTTGGGTATGGTTCAAGTGTGTCCCCCAAGGGACAGATCGTATGAGGAGCCTGGTCTCCAGTCTGGCCAAAGGGAGGTCATTTTCAGCCGATCCCTGAGCTCTGGCTTCCTGTCTATTTGATCTCTTCCTCTCACACATGTGCCCATTATGATGTCATCACCGTGATGGGATCCCGGCAAGGAAGTCCTCAGCAGAAACCAAGTAAATGATGTGGCCCAACCTTAGATGTCAGCTTTCATAACTGTGGGTTAGTAAACCTCTTTTCCTAATAAGGTCCAAACTTAGAAATATAATTATAGTAACAGAAGTCTGGCCAATGCAGTATCACTGATTAATTTCAATATCAGTGAACTGTCCACTTTAATTGGTCAGATGGTACAATATTTTTAAAGGTGCTTTTTCACCCCATTCTATCCCCAAAGAACTCTGGGAAGGTTATGGGAACTTTGTTTTGTTGGTTTTGTTTCTGGGGTACCTATAGGAAGAAGGTGACCAGTGCCCTTTAAAATATAGCAAGTCGTGGAGCAAACACTTTGGCTCATGGCTATCCAGTCCTGCCTGGTAATTCCATTCCTGCTCAGCAGCCTGCCAGCGAGCTGACCTTGAAGACACAGAACCAGGCTACATTCCGTTTTAGGTGGTCTTGGGGGCTAAGTTTTAGTTGGGGTTTTCTTGTTTTTGTTTTTGATGCTGTTGTTCTATTTTTTTCTGCTTACACACTTCCATTTCTTAGCTGAACAGACTCTCATTGGAGTATTTTTATGTATACCCTGAGGCCCTCGGGCACAGTTATATTTTTTTAATAAACCAAACAAGTAGATTCTAAGTTTTGTTCTAGCCAAGATGTCCTCCCTCTAGCAGTGGCTCCCTAGACCAAGATCCCCCAAAATACAGGAATGACGCCCTCTTAGTGGGGAAAAAAAGATTTAAAAACAGAACATGGAGGTTGAGGAGATGGCACAGTAGTTAGAGCACTTGCAACTACTCCATATGACCTGGGTTTAGTCCCAGCACCCACTCCGGTTTCAGGGGATTCAACACCCTGTTCTGGCTTCCACAGGCACTGCACACATGTGGTGCACAGACATATATGCAGGCAAAATACACGCAAAACAAAAAATATTTAAAAAATTATTAATTTTTACAAACAATGAAATTCATGGCATCATTTTTTTCCAAAAAAAAAAAAATCCTACCTAGTACCACCCTCTAGAGATTTCTCTAAACACAATGGTATATGCAGAAGGAAAGGAAAATCAGTGTCTAATGGCCATCGAGTCAGATGCTCTCCTATGGGGCTGCTAGGGTGATTTTAGAAATAGCCCCCATGAAAAGAAATTCCAGTTACTGGCTAAACTGCCAGGCCAATGACTTTACTTTGCAAGGGATAAGCCAAGGCTGGAGCATCACTGGACTCATTTCCAAGCTAACGCTTTGCTTTCAAACCTGAATGGAAACTAAACTCCAATTTAGAAGAACAGAATTTAGATCAGTCAAGATATTGCTTTGAATATTTATGAAAGTTGTCTCGTTTCTATATCTAGTATTTATTAAGTATGTCAAGGGGCTGGAGTGATGGCTCAGCATTAGAATCATGGTACTGCTCCTGGGAGGGGCATGAGTTTGCTTCCAGTACCCACATCAGGCTGCTCACAACTGCCTGTAAACCCCAGCTCCAGGAGATCGCCCTCTTCTGACCTCTTTGGGTACTGCACTCCTGTGCACAAACCCATACTCAGATAAATATACATAATTAAAAATAAAAATAAAATATTTTAAAATATTTAAAAAACAGTGTGTGGCAAGCTTTTGGGATTCACTGAAAACAATGCCAGGTTTTCTGTTCCTGGTGGAGCTCCTAGAAGCTGCTTACATTTTAATGTTCCTCAAGTCTCCTTTAGGACTCTGGTTTCCTGGGCTCTGCCAGCTCCCCTTTTGTATCCCAGCCTCTGGTGGGGTCACTGCTCTCTTCCATGAGTGAGCTGTTTGTTCTTTATTGTGCCATGCTTTCTTTCAACAACCTCTCAGCTTCTTGGTAACCATTCTCCTGTATTAACTCCACTCTGTTTCAGAGAACAAGGGGGCATTTTATTTTTAATATTTTATTAATCCTTTGAAAATTTCATACAATGTATTTTAATATTTTAATATTCACTCCCTACTTCTCCACTAACTTCTCCCAGATCCAGCCCTCATCTCCCCACCTCCTCCCAAATTCCTGTCCATTTTTTTTTAAATAACACATTGATTCCAATTTATGCTGCCCATATATTCATGGAGCCCTCAGCTGGAGATAATTGACCTTCCAGAAACCACACCTGAGTCTGAGACCAAAGCTGAGTCACCCACCATCCCCCAGGTGACATCCATTGTCAATAGTTCCTCAGCTGAGGATAATGGCTCAAGAGCCTCTACCCTCTTTGGTTTTTCCATCAAGGATCCTAACAGTTGTGAAATGAAAACCTAATCAAGACCTGCTTGCTCCTGGAAAAAGAAGGGAGTAAACCTGGGTGGGACCAATCCCTCCCTGTGAGCACTAGACTGATCAGCACCTGGGATGCATGGAGTTGAGGAACGATTTCTGTAAGGATGTGTATCCGGGTGTCAGTGGTAAACACATCTCCAGGCATCTCTCTATGTGGATGTTTCTGTGCCTAGTAGAAGGAACAACCTAGGAGATTTTTCTGGATAAGCAACAAGAGGAAGGGAGGAAGAGAAAAGGAGATGTAGGCTATTGTCTTGGTGATGTAGCCTGTGTGTGGTAAGGTCTGTGCCTATCTATAGGCATCCAAGCATGTCAAGGTGGCTAAGGGGATGAGCCTTGCCACCTGGAACCCAGAGCACCAGGACTAGAGCACTCTCTGGTTTTGGAGAACTCAGCAAGCCCCAGCACATTCTTCTTGGTCCTCGGTAAGGTTGGCCTTTTAGTGCCACTTTTCCACCGAGCTGCTCCTGTGAAGGTCACAGATGTCTGTGTGTGCCAACCCACAGCTCCTGTGAAGGTCACAGACGTCTCTGTGTGCCAATCCACCGCTCCTGCTCCAGTTCTCACCGGAGTGACTCTCAACACCACTAATCCGCTCATCTGCGCTCTTCTCCAAAAGCTCCAGCGTTAGACATCCCGCTGCTCTGAACGGATGCCAAATAGCCAAAGGAAAACTAATCCATCACCTAATCCGTCCAACCAACAAGAACAGTGACAGCAGTAATGGGTGACACCAGGGAACGTTTTTACCTTGTACCAGATCCTACTCTGAGCATTTCAGGATTAGCTCACGTAATCCCCTCTGCAATCCTCAGACGTGAATACCACAGGTATTTTCATTTTCCAGGTGAGGCCTCTCAAACACAGAAAGGTTAAATCACTTCACAAAGGTCACTCAGCTTATAAGGACTGGAACCATGTAGTCCCCAAATTTTTTTAACTTGACCTCAAACAAATCAAACTGAGTACTATCAAATTGTCATCTAGATGTGTTTGGGCAACACTTGTATCTGGAGGAGGAGGAACTGAGTTCATGAGAAGAGGTTCATGAACCTCACCTGCCTTTTCCATGGTACTGTCTTAGCTCAGGCCATGGCTGCTCATGGTACACAGACCTGTAACCACCACAGGGGTCAGAACACCCATCGCAGGAGCCAAGAGGGACATCTGTCCAGGTCTGTGGACAGACCACAGACCTTCAGACATCAGCCCAGGGTTCATACTCTGAGCAGGGCTACAGGAAATCTTGGTCAGAGACCAGTGGAGAAATCTGCCCCAGAAGCTCATGTAGCGGGCTTTCTTTTGGACCACCAACCAGCTCCCAAATCATGACACAGAGACTTATTATCAATTATGAATGCTCGGCCTTAGCTTATGCTTGTCCCACTAGCTCTTATAACTTAACCTGTTTCTTTTCATCTACATTTTTGCCTCAGGGATTTTAACCTTTCTTTCCTTCTGTATGTCTGTATGTCCTACTGTGTGTCTGGCTGGCTAGACACTACCTCAATGGCTGGCCCTGGGTGTCTCTCTCATTCTGTCCTTGAGCCTAGATTCTTCCTCCTACTTATTCTCTCTTCCAGACAGCCCCATCTATCCCTCTACTGCCTAGGTATTGGCCATTCAGCTTTTTATTAGACCAATCAAGTGCCTTAGGCAGGCAAGGTAAAACAGCAACACACCTTTAAATAAATTAAATAAATGCAAATAAATGCAGCATAAACAAATGCAACACATCTTTATGTTGTTAAAGTAATATTCCACAACAGAAGACCCAGGTACCAGATTGAGGCTTTCTATGCTAGAGTTGGAACGGGCAGGCTAGGAACACAGCTCAACTGTTAGAACATTTGACTAGTATGTATAAAGGCCCAGGTTCAATCCCAAGTATGGTCAGAATAATAATACACAACTAATCAAAATGCAGAGTTATAGAGCCAATCCAAACAAATACATCTACAACACAACTCCTACACCTCAGGCTCAGGGATCATTTCAGAAGAGGGGGCACAAAGACTGTAAGAGCCAGAGGAACAGAGAGCTTGTTGTGAGATTGTGCTCCTAGAAATGTCAGAAGTTACACCCATGGAATCTCTCACCAACATGGCTAAACATGACCTGAACCAGGAAACTACCATGGACAGGGAAGAACTCACGAGGACTCAGCCCTAGACAAAGAACTACGAACAACCAGGAACAGCTGAGCGTGGGAGAAACAGTCTTCACCTAGGAGGATCACAACTGGTTATACCAAGTGATCTGCCCTGAAAATGTGTACTTACAAATAACATTATTCAGACTGAGCAGATTGTATTTACACACATGCACACACACACACTCACATGAGCAACAACAATTAAAGAAAAGGGAGCCATGAATTTGAAAGACAGCTGACTGGGAGGGTGTCTTAGTTAGGGTTTCTATTGCTATGATGAAATGTCATGACCAAAAAGGAAGTTGGGGAGGAAAAGGTTTATTGGGTTTACACTTCAGCATTGCTGTTCATCACTGAAGGGAGTCAGGACAGGAACTCAAACAGGGCAGGATCCCAGAGGCAGGAGCTGATGCAGAGGCCATGGAGGGGCGCTGCTCACTGGCTTGCTTTTTCCTGGACTGCTCAGCCCATCTTATAGAACCCAGGTCCACCAGCCCAGGGATGATACCACCCACCATGGGCTGGGTCCTCTCCCATTGATCATTTGTGCCCGTGTCATGAGACACCCCCCAACCCCAACCCCCACCCCAAGCAAGACCGCCACACAGCCAATATCCAATGCAAAACACACAGCGGTTTATTCACAACAAGCGAGCCCGGGCTTGGTCTGTGTCCAACACTCAACACAGCGGGTGAAGGAGGACAGCCCTGAGCTCTCAGAGTGAGGGGTTTTTAAAGGGAAAGACTGCAAGCAGGGTGGTACAAGACTTGGCATCATATGATTGGGTGAAGGTGTGTAACCTTTGAATTTACTGGTTGGGGGTTACAGTTATCATTTTTGGGCAGGCCTGGACAAGTCCCAGGCTCTGTCCTTGAGCTGCCATGGAGGCTGGCTGGCCTAGCACGTACTGACTGTTGGGGCTGACTAGGTGGCCCAGGCTCTGTCCTTGACTCATGCACATAGCTCTAAGTTGGTGAGGGGTCCCAGACAGTAAACAACGGGCTAAACCTTGAGCAGTCAGAGTACATGTAGGGAGCTACTGCAAGGACTATGTCTTTTGTTCATTACCCTCCCAGAAACTGCTTGCTCAAGTCTGAGGAAACTGAAACTGAGGCCTAATCTCTGAGAGAAGACTGAGCAGCCTGTTATAGCGTCTGCTTGGTCCTTTCAATCACTAAATGAGAAAATGCCTTATAACTGGATCTCATGGAGGCATTTCCTCCACTGAGTCTCCTTCCTCTCTGATGACTCCAGCTTGTGTCAAGTTGACTCACAAAACCAGCCAGTGCAGAGGGGTAAGTGGAGGAAGAAAAGGGAAGGGAAAAAACACTGTAATTATTTTATAACCTAAAAGAATTTTTAAAAATTAAGTTACTGATAATAAGATAGCCCTAAAAAGAGGGATTTAAAAATCTGTGTGTGTGCACACGTGCTTGGATATGAGTGGGCACTTGTATGTTACATTATATATGCTGAGTTTAGAGGACAACCTTGAAAGTCAGACTTCACCTTCTACCTTAAGACAGGTCTCCTGATGTTTGCTGCTACACACACCAGGCTATCTGACCCTAGAGAATCTTCTGGCTCTGCCCTTCGTCCTGCTGGAAGGGCACTAAGATTACAAACACACGCTGTGGCATCCAGCTTTGTTTGGGTTCTGAGAATCTGAACTCAAGCTCCTGTGCTTGCACAGCACTTTATCCACGGAGCCATCTCCCGAGCCTCTGAAGAATTTCTCTGTGGATAGCTAAAATGGAAAAAATAGCAATGAGGCAGGAAACTGGCCCGTGCTACATCACTCCCTGGCATACACCCAGTGTGAGGAGTTCCAGTTGTCCAGTCTCAAGACTGTCACCACTGCATGCTCAAGTTCATAGTCAGAGGTTCCTGAGCACCAGCCTTGCAAGAGGAGCCATACCAGGCTCTCCCACGCTGGTCTATGCACTGGGCTAGGGCTGGAATCCATTTAGGGACACGTGAACAGTACACACTATGCTGAAATTGGACATGCACTTTGGGGTCTTATGGCTGAGAATGAATGAGTGTGGCCTCCACAAACTAGGCAGGCAGGCAATTTCTTTATGTTTCTTTCCAAAGGACTCCTCGTATTTCCAGATTTCAGGGTAATTGTTCATTCTGGTCACACTGCTGTCCAAGGCTGCCTGCATCACTGAGCACTCACAAGGGTTGATAAGAACCGATGGGATCCTCTGATAGTTTTTGAATGAACTTCAGCAACAGAATCAACTATGATCAGGAGCAGAGCATCCCTGAATTCTTTTCCTTTTCCTTTGTAAATACCCTTTATGTATTGATTTCCAACTGGCTAAAATGTGACTCTAATATGTATTCTATATATATTGGCACTTCCCCAAGGGTGAGAGGAATAAAGTGTGTGTGTATATATATGTGTGTATAAAACATATATGTGTGTATGTATACATATATACATACATATGCATATATGTGTATACATTATATATAATAAACTATAAATATATATATATATAAACTTTATTCCTCCCACCTTTGAGACAGTGCAAAAACAAATAAATATAAAATATGCAGTTGTTCATAGTCATCCTCATATAAGTTAAATCATATCACATGCTCTGTGGCCAATTGAGCAAACAATTGGAACTATCTGCTATTTTTTACATCTAAAATAAAGCACAAAAATCTATAAATTTTTTTCAAAGTTTGCTAAGTCAATCATTCTGTTTGTGATTGCCTTATGTATTATATGCATTAAAATATATCTATAGAGAGCTGAAGAGGGTTTAAAAATTAAGAGTACTTCCTGTTCTCCCAGAAGACTGAATTCAGATCCCAGCACCCACATCACTTGGCTCACAGACACCTGTACTCCGGCTCATATATCCCAGAGTTTAGGAGACTGAGACAGCAGGATTGCCATATAGTTGAAGGTAGCTTGGGCTACATAATGAGTTCCAGGTGAGTGTGGGATATATAGAAAGATCTTATATCAAATAATAATAATAATAATAATAATTGTGCTATATATTCCTGTCTTAGTTAAGGTTTTTATTGCAGTGAAGAGACACACTGACCATGGCAAGTCTTATAAGGAAACATTTCATTGGTGCTTGTTTACAGTTTCAGAGATTTAGTCCCTTATTGCCATGAGAGGAAGCATGGCAGCATGCAGGCAGATATGGTACTGGAGAAGTGGCTTATAGTTCTACATCTAGATCCTCAGACAGCAGAAAGAGAAAGACATTGGTCCTGGCTGGAGCCCACCCCCAGTGACACACTTCCTCTAACAAAGCCACACCCACTCCAGTAAGGCCATACATCCTAATGGTGCCACTCCCTATGAGCCTATGGGGCCATTGTCTTTCAAATCACCACACTTCCAAATTACCAAAATCAATTTTTAATGTTTCCAGCATGAAAACATGGAGAGGAGATGATGGATATGTGGTGATATATTGTTTGCCTGAAGACCAGAGAGACAAAGAACAAGTCACTGCCAGCTCTTACCTCTAGGACTCCTCAGCCTGAAAAGGCTTTAGTTTCTGTCTCCTCATCCCTTATATACCGTTCTCCACCCAGCCATATCTCTTCCTTCTTAGTGCTGGGATTAAAGGCGTGTGACTTCCCAAGCAAAGGCATGAGATCTCAAGTACTGGGATTAAAGGTATGTGCCACCACTACCAGGCTCTGTTTCCTAGACTGAATCAATCTCATGTAGTCCAGGGTGGCTTTGAACTCACTGAGATACAGATGGATCTCTGCCTCCTGAGTGCTAGGATTAAAGGTGTGTGCCTCCACTGCCCTGTCTCTATATTTAATCTAGTAGCTTGTTCTGTTCTCTGATCTTCAGGCAAATTCTATTAGGGTACACAATATATCACCACATGGTTATGTCAATTCACTTGATCTAATTTTCCTATTTTATATATATATATATATATATATATATATATATATATATATATAATCACATCTATTCACTTAATACACAATTTTTATTACTTTATTCAATCATGGGTTTGTTGTTACTATTGCTTGTTTTTTGAGACAGGTTCTCACCATCTGAACTCACCATCCTCCTGCTTCAGCCTTCTGAATGCTGATATTACTATGATGCACAGTTAATTTTAATTAAAAAAATAATTAAATCTAAAAAGATAAAGAAGGTACATTTGAAAAAAAAAAAGAGCAATCTGCAATGGCATCTTCCTCTCCTCCTTCCCTTTCTCTTCCTTCCTACTACCATGAGGCATCCATGTTCACCAGAGAAACTGCTAATGTCATGGGTTCTAAGGACCGCCATTTTCCAAAAGCCAATACATGATGCTATTAGCAACTTCAGATGTACAATAAATCCCAACACAGTCATAAGCCTGTCTCTTATCTTTCGTTATACTCAACCCTCCTGCCTTGTGGCCAAAAAAAAAAATGATTTTAGATGTTGTGGGATCTTTTGATAGCATTCTTCTGACACTCCCAAGAATACCCAGTGAAGTTATACCTTGAATCAGGAGGCAGAACCAGTGACTAGCTGACCAGAATTGGCCATAGAGAAGCCAGCAATTTGGATAGAGAAGATACACAGGAAAGAAAGGGTGGGGACTTGAGTTTGGGATGAGGGAAGGACTGAGTCTCTTGCTATATCTCTGGACAAAAAGCACAGTCATCTAGTTGCTGCTCACCCTGTCTGAGTTAGCAGGTTTTCACCCCAGGCTTGGACATCTGAGTCTTACTGATAAACAGAATGATAGAGACTTAATTTAAACCTACGTATTGCAGCTAAAGCAGCACCCGGCTGAAGGACTGGAAGCCCCACCAGGCCACTGCCTGAGTGGCTGGCAGGGCACTGACTGAGGGGCTGTGGGGTGACAGATGATAGCTAAAATCTATTCCCAGGAGGTGGAATCCCCCTCTGACTACTGCCAGACTCCAGCCTTTTCCTTCCCTCCAGTGTGGGATCCCTGGGGAAATTCCAATCCCTTCCACTATCTGATAGCCAAAAGAGAGACACAGTTTCTCTCTAGAATACCTTCATTTCTGCCAGGATGACTACAGGATGACATGCATTTCATATGCTAAGGACATGTAACACCTTACAGATGCAGGCAAGAAGTTTGGGAGACTCTTAGGGAATTGTGAACAAGTGACCAAGAAGCTCCTGCCTTGCATTTTAAAAGACTACCTTTGAACTGCAGACAGGGCTAAATGGTTAAGAGAATGCATCTCTCTTGCAGAGGACCCAAGTGTGACTCACAGTCCCCTGGAACTCCAGCTCCAGGGGGTCTGATACCTCCTCCTGGCTGCCACAGATACCTAAACTCACACGAGTGTGTGCGTGCATACACACACACACACACATTAAAAAATAAAACACAAGTCTTAAAACATACTTTGAATGACCAACCTGGCCATCTGTGCAGATGGGGGGCTGCAAGTGTAACTGGGAAGGAACCCAAAAACTAGACGGCTCCTAAGAGATTCTAGTGATGCGCTTGCTGACTTACATTCAACTGGGAAGCAAAGGGAAGGCATCAGGGGACAGAAATAGCCAGATGACAGAAAAGAACAAAAGAGAGAAATGAGGCGGCAGATGAAGTGGTCTTTGAGCTGGGGGTGGGGTGGGGGACTGGGGAGATAGCCCGGTGTATAAGATGCTTGCCTCTCGAGACTGATGACCCTTAGAGTAATGTGGTGGAAGGGGAGCACTGACTCCCGAGTCCCCCCAGTGTCCTCTGACTGACATTCACATAAAGAGAGAGGGGCTGGGAATGGCAGGGACTTTTGAAACCTCAAAGCCCACCCACAAGGACGCACCTCCTCCAACAAGGCCACACCTCCTAATCCTTCCCAAACAGTTAAAAATTAAAAATAACGGATGTCTGTCTTGGGCAACAGCACCCAAGGACCCTTTCTCACCTCTGCATACATGAACACAGACAGGCACCCACTCTTCCAGCCCTCCCATACACAAACCAGTGAGGGGACAAGTCCACCCACTGTGCCACGTACCCAGCAAAGTTAAGAAATTGTCCAATGAGGCCCCCTGTACAGGTGGCCCCGAAGCCCATTGCTCCTCTCTGGTGACTCTTCTCCACCACCTGTGGTTCCTGGCAGGCAACACTGAGCAGCACGGGAATGTGACTCATTATTCTCCACTGTGCCTGTCATGTCCCATTCCTCTTCAGGCCCTGCCAGAGCCCTCCAGAGGCTGATGTGTGATAACCTGACACCAGTTCCCCAGCTCTGTACCTCATTAGTGGGAGCTGCAAGGGCAGGAGTGAGGGCCGACCTGCCTTGTGCTTCCCACTCTCTCCACTACTTAGTAGTCTCTTGATCTTCCTGTGGCTGTCATTGGGGGCTCAGAGTTTTATGTCCTGGTCAATTTCCAGGTGACAGCTTTTAGTGTCAAAGTGATCAAGGAGAGTTGCTCTCCCTCCCTCCCAGTGACAACAGCAGACAATCACAGGAAATTGATCATGTTGGCTAAACTCACCTGATCCTAAAAATGATATTGGCTTCATGCTCCAGGGCAGGGCAAAAACAACTGAAAAATAATTGCCAGTAGACCCCAGAGGAAAATTCTTTCTCTTCCCCAAATTTGACAATCAATCTAGCCCAGCTCACGTGACTAACAATCACTGCTGTGAAGAACAGAAAGCTCCATTTATACACCAAAACACCATGGCAATTTGGTTTGAATCAGGGTCACTTTCCTTGGTTTTTATCTTCCCTTATGAAAGCCTTATGAGGCTAGTGAGAGTTTACCACATGAAAGCGACTGTCATGTCCAGAGCAAGTTCAGTGCCCTGGTGCCTCTTCCTGTCCATCCTCAATGGATTACAATATTGAGCTGCCTTTCATCATTTAAAACATTTTTCAAACTGTGTGTTTTAGTCTTTTTTCTATTGCAGAAGTTGGATTTCTCATTCTCAGTCATTTGTAAAGAGGTTTGTTTAGCTCTCTATTCTGTAGGCAGGAAGCCCACATCTTGGCATCTGACGGGATCCTTCTTGCCGCATTACGCTATGGTGGAGAACCTCATTCGGTGAGGCCGAACCAAAGCTCTGTCAACCCAAGTTTGTCTTACACTTCGGAGAAAGCCACAGCCTTGTTATGGAGTTCCCACCCTGACAATCTCGTAGAATCCTAATTAATTCCTGAAGATCTGACCTCTAAGTATTATCAGATATGAGTTGAGTACTCAGTTTCCAATATATAAGATTTAGAGATACACTCAAGCTCAGTGATGTGAGTCACAGCAAAGTTCTCCCCTGTCACTACCCTTGATGTTACTTTTGTCGTTCATGACAGAAAGCTTCGAAAATGGGTTTGTTCGTGTCTCTGGAAATGAGGAATCCAACCTCAGCAGTGTGGTACACCAAAAGAGACTCTGGAATCAGGGGGGAAAATGGTTTGTATTTCTTCACATGTAATCTCCAGATGTAACCAGGGGAACTTTAAATCTTCACATTCATTGGATCTTAAGAAGATATGAAAGAAATCATTCGGTGAGGCCGAACCAAAGCTCTGAATTAGTAAAAACCTTACATAGTGAGGTTGTGGGTCTATAGTGCATATATCTCTTTTGAATATCTTGAAGTGATTGTGGTGTGTTTGCTCATCAATTAGCAGACCCAGACTTCTGTGACAGAACGACCTGGTATTCATGGTGTGTTATTTCCAGCATGTTCTGTGTGTGGCTTTCCCTCTTACAGCTCTGCTCTCTTCAAAGGCCAGCAGTCCTCACCCACTGTGTCCTCCACGGAGCCACCCACCACGCCACTTTCTTCCACAAATTCTTGCCTGGGTTTTTCCAAATAGGAAAATGGCCCTAATGAGTGTGCAAGAAACCAAACTACTTGGAAAAGAAGACCAGAGCCCTGGTAAATGAACCAGGGACAAATTCCAGAACCGTTTCCTGTTCCCTCTGTCATTTTATAGTTAAGAGAGTCAGCAACCAAGAAACTCGCGGGTCCAGCAAGAAAGTGAATGTATTAAAGACAAGGGACAATTGAGTGGCAAACTTACCCAACTCCCTAACAGTGGCATTGTCCTGTAAATGGCTGGGCTTTCCTGCCTGCAGATCAGATGTGGTTTGGGCCTGTGGATCGACAGATTTACCTGTACGGTAAGTGCCTTTGGTTTTCTTTAGATCTTGTCCTAAGCACGTGAAAGGCCATGAAACTAATAAGATAAAAATTGTAAAGGGAAATGATAGGCTCAGTTTCTTCATTTGTTTTGGGGAGATTTATGGTCAAACCCATGGTTAAGCCTGCTTGGGTCTCGGGTGAACGAAGATCTGAGAAGGTGGAGCCTCCGTCCCAATGAGCTGGGCAGCATGGCTTAGTTGGGATGCCAGCCACGTTGTGTATTGACCACTGTGCTTCTTTGAATGGGTTTCCTATTCCCTCTGTAGCTCAGTGTTATTGATGGAGTAGGACAAATAACCCTCAAAGGGTGGCTTTTCCTTTTCTTTTATATTTAGTTACATTAATTTCCCTCTTCCCTTTCTCACTTCCAACCTCTCCCCTGCCCCCTCCTGGCCTCACTCCCTCTCAAATTAATGGCCTTCTTCTTTAATTATTAGGGGGAATGTGTGCATGTGCTGAGTAAAATGATTCACACTCACACATACACTATATATATATATATATATGAATGTCTGTTTCCCAATTGGTAGACTGTTTAGGAAGGATTAGGAGGTGTGGCCTTGATGGAGGAGGTGTGTCTCTGGGGGTGGGCTGTGAGATTTCAGAAGTCCATGCCAGACCTAGTCCCTCTCTCACTGCCTTCTGCCTGTGGTCAGGATACAAGCTCTGAGCTTCGTAATGGTGTTTCATCACAGTGAAAGAACAGTAACTAAGTCTCTTTCTCTCTCACACACACATTTATGCATAAATGTATGCATACAACTCACAGAATCCCTTTAGTGTTGCTTGTGTGTATTTGATTTCAGGGACGACCATTTTGTATTAGCTAAGCGCTTAGAAGGCTCACCCCTGGGAGAAGCTAATTCTCTCTCTCAACAGTCATTAGTGAGCTGTAGTTCTTTGTCTGCGGTGGGACCTGTGAGACTCCCCTTCTGGGTTACCGTGTCTGTGGGTGTTTTTGAGACTTTTATGGAATAACATATTTAATATAAAGCAAGGATCCCAGTTCTTGGCATATTGGGGGGATCGATACATAACTAGTATTTCTCTCTTTTACTTCCAGTTAGATGCCTAGATACATTCATCTAGGTTTATAAAATTCTTAGAAACCGTATTTACATTTAATATAGTCTTTAATAAACAAGAACAGAATTATAAGCTAGTCACACTTTATTCTGGGTTCCAATTTAAAATCAAAATGTCCATTCTGTTCTGTACTGTGGTGTTAGCTCCAGGACACTTGGAGCATTTGAGAAGTCATTGGTGAAGCTTGAGAAGGGCTGACAGCCAAAGCCGGTACCAGATTTCAAAGATTTAGTACCAAAAAAAGTTGTAGCCGCTTTTGTTCTGATTACAATTTTAAATGCTACTTTGCATATGGTGGAAGAAATCAAGTGTCTTATTAATATTAACTTCACCTGTTTCGTTTTATCTTTCTCTTTTAACCTACTTATGACTATGGAAATTTTTTAAATTATATCTGTACTCCATATTATATTCCTATTAGACAATGTTAGCTCAAAGGACAAAGACCCAGAAATATACCAAAGGAATCACAGAGGTGAAGTTTTTCCCACATCCACTAACACCCCACCCTGAGGTCAGACTCAAAGCATTCAGTTCATACCTTTATTTAGCTTAGTCCTCCAACTGCTGTGCCCAGCACAACCCTGCTCTTTGAATTGCTGTTCTCTGTTTTTTCTCTTTTCTTCTCTGTTTTTCTTTCTCTCTTTCTTTCTTTTTAAGGCGGGGTCTCACTATGAGACCCAGACTGACCTGGAATTCACAGTCTTCCCTACCTCTGCTCCCCACATCCTGGGATTACAGACATGTGCTCTTTGACAAAGCTGAGTGAACAACTGCCCAGAAAGATCTACAGCTCCGTTACCAACCCGGATGCACCACATTTAGAAGCTGGCAGACACAGGGTGGCGAGTGATTTTAAATTGGAATCCAGAATAAAGTGTGACTAGCTTATAATTCTGTTCTTGTTTATTAAAGACTATATTAAATCATGAGCCACATCATGGCTCAGCTCCATGATGCCCCAGTTTTTTACTACAATAAGAGGGTTGTTTGGGGCTGGAGAGATGGCTCCGAGGTTAAAGCAGGTGTTCAGTTCCCAGCACCCATGTCACGTGACTCATAACCACCTGTTACTCCAGCTTCAGAGGGTCTGACTCCCCCTGCTGGCCTTGGAGGGCATCTGTAATTACATGCATACACACACAATTTAAAAATAATAAAAATAAACCACTAGGGAAAAAGATAGCTGCCCCTGGTAAAATCAGGGTAAATTTTCAAAACAACCAGAATATAGCTCTAGCCTTACAAAGAACCAGCTTGAGCCAAGCTCTCTGGATCTGAAAGAGACTGCATCCTTGAGTATTGAGATTACATTGCTAACCTGTATTTAATTTCTATTTGCTAGTTTGGGGCTGGCTCAAAAATAAAAGATCTTTGTTTTACAGAAGGCTAGCAAATGAGAAACAAGGCTTATAGTTTAAAGAAACCAATACAAATTCTCCCGTGCTACTGTTTTCCAGGGCTTGTATTTTTGATCCTTGAAGAATTCAGAGGAATTCTCCTTGACTGACTATAGACTGGGTACAGGAGGCAGCCACATGAAGAATCCGAATCAAAGGCGATTCTTGTTTTTGTATAAGTCACAAAATAGCAGACAACAGGCTTTTTGGTATCTAAGGCTCTGCTAGCTGGCAGCTCTACACAGGAAGAGGGCGTGCTCCACACACAAGCACAGTGACATCTTTTACACACAATGCAGATGATTTTTAAAGTGGCAACTTTAAAATGCTGAGATGGCCTGAGGACATGGGGTGCTCGCCCAGCACCAAATAAAACCAGACGCCATGGCTCAGGCCTGTAATCCTAGCACTCCAGCAATAGAAGCAGGAAGATCAGAAGTTAGTTAGCCATCCTCGGCTATATAGTGAGTTTAAGGCCAACCTGGGCTACGGAAGATCTTATCTATAAGTGATTAAGTAAGTAAACAAACAAATAAAATGGTTGGAGAGATGAATGGTTAAGAGTACATACTGTTCTTTCAGAATGCTGGATATGGTTTCCAGCACCCACCATATCAGACAGCTCCCAGCTTCCTGCTCCTGCTCTAGGGGATCCAGTACCCCCTTCTGGTATCCTCAGGCACCTACCTGCATGCATGTGTACATTTCCACAAACAGATACACATATGGACATACAATTTTTTAAAATAAATATTAAGCTGGCCAGTGGTGGCACACACTTTTAATCTCAGCACTTGGGAGGCAGAGGCAGGCAGATCTCTGTGAGTTCGAGGCCAGCACGGTCTACAGAGTGAGTTCCAGTACAGCCAAGGCTACACGAAGAAAAAAAAAAACTGTCTATCAAAAATAAATAAATATGAAAAGGAAAGAGAGAGAGAGAGAAAGAGAGAGAGAGAATGCAGGCAGGCTGTGTACATACAGCTCTCCCTCCCACCTTCCATGCAGAATTCTGACAACAACCTGCTGCAAAGGCATTAATCGTTCAGTTTTCTGGGCTTCGCACCTTTTGAGATCTCCCTGCAGAGGGAGGAGGGTCAAGGAGAGCTAGGACTCACAGTAACCCGTGTTGTGCTCTGAAGATCAACTTCGATTCTCCTCTTCCTTAGACTGGACCAACATCTTGGGTTGCTTTATCTACTTCATAAAACATGTGCTTGTTTCCGGGGACAGAGGTCACTTTCCTGAGCCATTGGACCACACGGGAAACACAATGGTAAGAGCAGTGGGATTAACTAAACTCTCCTCTTGGCCTGGCTCCCTCCACTCTACCCAAGTCTCCATGGACTAATTACTTAACCCTTCCACGTCTGGTTTCCATCAGTCAATTGGAAGCAGTGGCTGGAGCTCCCCTCTCCCACACAAACACTGTCACTGCCGGCAGGCCTGCTGGCAGAAGTGAGTTAGCATCTTTCCTCTGCCTGGAGGAGTCCTTGCTACAGCCCTATGTGCTCACCCAGCCCCCAACCCTCTTCCTCCTTCAACCACCCCGCTGCGTAACTAAGGAGGGGCTGAGAGGTAGATGTGTGTGTAAAGTGGGGCTCAAGGAGAGAAAGCTCTTAACGGAAAGCAACTAGTCCCTAGTGGTTTTGAGAAGACTCGTTTCTTAACTAACTTGACTCATCGTCTAAGTTACTAAAAGCCTGGTGCCCCTTCCATCTCCAGCACTGGATTAGGGAACCTGCAAAAGACACTGAGAAAAATGTGATAATGTTACTAAAGCTGTTAGGGCCACAGTCTGGGGGCTGGCAACCCTAACAAGCGAGGCTCCACCAGTCATCTTCAAGAGGAATTAGGGAGACACGTAATAGCCAAAAAGCCGAGAGAAGAGGTTATGGGTGTGGCAGGACTGGGAAGAAGGGGGACCAAGAGGTCTGGTGACTCCCGCCCCCACCCACAGTCCGACTTTGGGACACTAACATGAAGTGAGGTTTGGATAACCACGGCCCAGTGAAGGTGTGGCCCTGCCCATCATCCACCCATCAATGTATCCGCTCCAGCCAGTCGGACAAGGCGCTCTGCTGTCAGAACCGTGTGCAGTTTCTTCCTGAGAGACAAGCTCTTCCTCTGGCTGGACCCACGCTTCCATCTTTTCTTGCCCCTAGCATGCGATTTCTGGGAAATTCCAGCTCCTTGGGTCCCTTGTTTCGGTCATCTGATGGCTAAGGGGAGAGGCACGCGTGTCTGCACGCGTGTCTGCACGCGTGTCTGCACGCGTGTCTGTACAGAAAGCCTTCCCTCTTCAAGCTGTAAGCTCCTCTTCTCCTGCCCTATTGTTGTAAGAATGGAAGCCGACAATAAAAAGCAAAACAGAACTTCAACTCCAGTCCCACAGTTCTGACACTGTCTTCCAGTCTCCACAGGCGTCTAGTACATACACATGGTGCACACACATGCATACACACACACACACACACACACACACACACACACACACACACACACACAAAATATAAAATAAATCGTTGAAAATTAGGTCAAAGCCAAGACTGGTGACACGTACCTCGGGTCCCAAATACTCGGGAGCTTGAGTCAGCCTAGGCAGTATAGTAAGGCCCCAGCTCTCACTCTCATAATTAATTAATTGTGTAGTGGTAAAGAAATAACACAGTATTCTGGTAAACTAGGTACTGAATATGAGAACTACATCATTTCAAAATATGCAGCACACAGGGTTAAATTCATGGGTTTCCTCACGGTTTTCACAGGATGTTTGTAACTGGCTGCTTGGACTTGTCCTGCTCAAGGGGACACATGCACTTCCCCTCGCCGTTAGGGGCTCTTTGATGTGTGCCTTGGAGAAGTTCATTTCCTAAACTTCTTCGATACCACCGGTGCTTCTTGTCACTCAAGCGTTTCAACAGATAGCACCTCCGAGAGTCCTGAGCAAGGCACAGTGAAAACGGCTAGCCCTCCTTCCTCTACGGAGTGAACAGTGTCTAGCCAAGTGTCTGCTCAAACCGAAGAACCCGGCCATCTCTGAAAGTCCTCAGCGGTGTCCGCCCACACTGCGCTCTGGGTTGCTCGTCAAGGCGAATGGCACACCGCCATGAAGAGGTTGGTGTGCCAACAAACCCAACCCAGCTTCCTTATTTGCAGTCCACTTGTCAATATAACCAAGTGCAGAATGTTCTGGAGTTCTAGAAGGCAAATGACGTACAATGAAGGCTCTCCTTGGAAGCAGAGAGAAGAAAGACTTAAAAAAAAAAAAAAACAAACTTTTATTTAAATTACCTGTAGGAAGTTGGTAGGTAGCTCAGTCAGGAAAGTACTTACCTTGACAGAGTTCAATCCCCAGAATCCACAGGAGGGGAAAGGCCTGGCAGAGTGTCTGGAGATTGTGATCCCAGCATGAGGGTAGGGAGGCAGGGACTGGTAAATTCCTAGGGCTCACTGGCCAGCCAGTCCTAGCCTTCTTGGCAGAGTCCAGCCAGTGAGTAACTAAAAAAACAAGTGAAGAAAGAGGTAGAGGTGGATGGCGGCTGAGGAAGCACTGAGCTGAAACCTTACCTGCACCTTACCTCCACACACTTGTGCACACAGACACACACAAAGTTCACTTTTAAGTTTCCTTTGGACTTGCTATTTTCCCGCTAAAATGCTATCTATAAGATCAAATAACATATAGGACAAGACTCCTGCTCACTGTAGACTAACAGAGACGTGTCTATCTTCCTGTCTTACGAAACAACCCAAACAAAGTATGAATTGCCTTCAGGCACTGAAATGAAGGTCGCGTGGGGCTGTGATTACTGACAGGACAGGGGCTGAAAACAGACAAGGCAGTTTGGGGGCCTCTTTGCAGGAAAGAAGATTCCACACAGACGCCGTCATCGAGTTGAGGAAGTGACAGAATTCCGAAAAGTCAAGAAAGAGGCCATAGGAGCAGCAGAGGGCCAAGGGAGATAACTCCGGGTCTTTGTAGGAAAGTCTCCTCAAGACTTTGAATGAGTCCTGAACTCCATGTGCAGCAAAAGAAATTTCTGGAAGAAAAAGAATAGCCAGAGAAAAATACATAAAATTATTTTCAGAGTTAACATAGGCTATCTGTGCCAGCAGAGAAACCAGAAAGATTGTGTAACACAGCCTGGTGGGTAGGATGTACATAAAGTTTTTGTCTTAATCATGTGATTAAATTAGAGCTTCAATGAAGCTTGATTATGATCATTCCTAACGTAACTTAAAAGCAAATAATAGAAGAGTCACTGCAGGGAGGGAGGCATAGGTAAGTGATCAAGCACCTGCTTTAAAAAAAAAAAACAAAAACA
The DNA here is from genome assembly GCF_007827085.1 of Peromyscus californicus insignis. Taxonomy (NCBI): domain Eukaryota; kingdom Metazoa; phylum Chordata; class Mammalia; order Rodentia; family Cricetidae; genus Peromyscus; species Peromyscus californicus. The sequence continues at coordinate 6,194,939 of NW_026294469.1, read as the reverse complement.
GTGCCGGGCAGTGGTGGCACACGCCTTTAATACCAGCACTCGGGAGGCAGAGACAGGCAGATCTCTGTGAGTTCGAGGCCAGCCTGGGCTACCAAGTGAGTTCCAGGAAAGGCACAAAGCTACACAAAGAAACCCTGTCTCAAAAAACAAAACAAAACAAAAAAACTACACAAAACCAAAAACACTGATCCAAATAAACTGTGCACCAGTATAAAACTGGATGAGATTTTTAAAAATACGACAAAATCCAGAGACTGGAGAGATGGCTCAGCAATTAAGAGTATATACTGTTCTTTTAAGCAACCCAAATTCAGCTCCCAGCACCCATGTCAGGTGGCTTACAACTGCCTGTAGCTCCAGTTCCAAAGACTCCAAGGTCTCTGGCCTCCAAGAGCAACTTACTCATGTGCACATACCTCCACAAGACACATAATTAAAAAAAATTTTTTTTTGAATAAGGATTTCACTATCTAGCTCTGGCTGTCCTGGAACTCACTCCATAGGCCAAGCTGGCCTCAAACTCAGGTCTGTCTGCCTCTGCCTCCAGAGTGCTGGGATTAAAGGTGTATGCAAGCATACCTCGCAAAATAAAATTTTTTAACAAACAAATACAGCAAAGAACAATGTAAAATTCCCTGCAATGTTTGATTTTAAGAAATAAGGTCTCAGGCTGGGCGGTGGTGGTGCACGCCTTTGCTCCCAGGACTTGGGAGGCAGATCTCTGAGTTTGAGGCCGGCCTGGTCTACATAGTGAGTTTCAGAGAGCCAGGGCTACAGTGAAATCTTGTCTCTAAATAAATAAATAACAGGAAGGTGTAACTAGTGAATGAAAAGTAAAGCTCAAATGGAACACAAAAATAAACTATTCCAAACGTAAACTGGAACTGGAGATAAACACGATGGAGAACAGATGAGGCAAGTGGAAAACAGGCACCAAATGAAAGGTTTAAATTTCATCAGACAGATAATTACATGGAATATATGAATAAGTATTTAACTGCTTTAGTTAGAATACAGAGTATTGTATTGTTTTTGCTCTTGGGGGGGGCACCCAGCTCCCAAATAAATCACACACAGAGGCTTATTCTTAATTATAAATGCCAGGTCTTAGCTTGGCTTGTTTCTTGCCAGTTTTTTCTTAAATTATCCCCTCTCCCTTTTGCTTTTGGGCTTTTACCTTTCTCTTATGTCTGTATATCTTACTTTCGCTCTTACTCCGTGGCTGGCTGTGTAGCTGGGTGGCTGGACCCTGAAGTCCTCCTCTCCCTGTTCTCTTGCTCCTTCTTTCCCTTTCTCCTCCAGGATTTCTCGTTCTACTTATTCTCTCTGCCTGCCAGCCCCGCCTATCCTTTCTCCTGCCTTGCTATTGGCCATTCAGTTCTTTATTAGACCATCAGGTATTTTACATAGGCACAGTTACACAGCTTCACAGAGTTACACAAATGCGACATGAACTAGATTGACTGAAAAAAAGAAAGAGAAAGATCTAAATATGTGCTCTCTACAAGAAACATGTTAAATATACAATGATAAGTTAAAAGTAAAGGGCCAGAAAATTATGCTTATAAAAATACCAATAAAAGAGCCGGGCGGTGGTGGCGCACGCCTTTAATCCCAGCACTCGGGAGGCAGAGCCAGGCGGATCTCTGTGAGTTCGAGGCCAGCCTGGGCTACCAAGTGAGTCCCAGGAAAGGCGCAAAGCTACACAGAGAAACCCTGTCTCGAAAAACAAAACAAAACAAAAAAAAATACCAATAAAAGAAAGAATTGCTGGGTCGGACAAGGTAGACTTTAGAACACAGAATATTGTCTGAGAAACATTTTTTTTGAGACAAATTTTCTCTGTGTAGACCAGGCTGGCCTCAAACTCACTAACATTCTATTGTTTGTAAAGGCCTAGAACAGTAAAATAGTGTTTTATTTAATCTTCCTTCTTTTATCTTTCAGAGCTACATTCCTGATCTAAAAATTACAATAAAGTCTTCCTTTAGTTTTGTTGGAAGAACCGTATGAGAACGGCTATAAAAGAGCTCTATAAATTGAAAGCAGACACAAGCCATTGTGAGGGGCATAGTGTGCAGTTCAGGGGTGGAGAGCTTGCCTAGCACACAGGAGACCCTGAGTTCAGTCCTCAGCAACACACACACACACACACACACACACACACACAGAGAGAGAGAGAGAGAGAGAGAGAGAGAGAGAGTCAATGTGCTCTTTAGACGGAGTTGAAAGCAAACACAAATAATCTCATTGAGAATTTAATACTTTCCTTTAGCAAATTATTCTTATCTGCAAATGTACATTTTCTCCCAGAAAACAATGATGTGGTTTTACCTGAACAGAAAAATGATACTAGTGATACATTTGATAAAGATGTCAGAGGTCAAAGATGGCAGATGGTGATAGATAATAGTTTTCTTCCTTGTTTGATACAAGGAATTGTCAAGGAGCTAGAGCTCAGTGGTTAACAGCACTGGCTGCTCTTCCAAAGGACCTGGGTTAGTTCCTACCTCCCATGTGACCGCTAACAACTATCTGAACTCCAGTTCCAGGGCATCCACCAACCTCTTCTGGCTTCTGCAGGCACTACATGCATGTGACACACAGACATACTTGCATGTGACACACAGACATACATGCAGGCAAATCATTCACACAGAGAAAATAATATATTTTTAATTTTAAGAGAAATAGCAAACAGAACTGAAGAAAGTTGATTTGAATCCACCAATAGATCATAAATGTCTAAAACAAAAACTAAAACAAAAAACAAAAAAGACAAGGCCTAGCTGTCTGCTTGATATTCCTTTTAAACACTGAATATTCTTTATCTAAAGACAGATAAATTCTGGTCTAACACATACAGAAACCCTTCCCTGGGATGGCCTAAAATCTGCTTTAAAACACAAGTGGAAATATGTTTGCCATCATCTCTCACCTGTAAAACACTGGCTCACCCTCAGAAAATTTTAGCTTTTCTCAGCAAACAGAAAGAGGTTCTCTACTCCTATTTATACCGAGTTCTACCAAAAGGACTTTGTGGTGCCTGCCCAATGGGGCTTGAAGTTGTCTGGCCAGAGATTTTTTTCAGGACAGGAGAGAGTGCCAGAGGAGAAAGAATTGGCAAGGAGCCAGGGTCAGAACCAGGAAATGCCCAGAGCCGAGATTAAGGGGCATGTGCCGACCCAAGTTCTACCCATGCTGATCTAACATACAGTGTCTGAAGCACCACCGCCTGTTTAAATCAACACATAACATTTGTCGTGCACCAGAGTCTATGCACACTAAGTCTAAATGCCAACTAGATTTAACTAACAAAGATAAGGTTGAACTTGGCCCAAATTATCAAACACTCAGACGACCATTCCATCACTGCAGAAAACACTGGATGGCAACACAGCTAGAAGACAAAGGCAGCGTGTGTAGCTGTCACTTCAACCCCATCGTGGTGGTCTGTTCCATCAAGCTGGGGTAGGAGGACAGCTGTGACCATGACATTTGTTCGCAAGACTTTCGCTGCAACAGAGACACATGTGAACACAGAGTAATAGAAAGTGACATTCCTTATGTCATGTCAGCTTTGAAATCCAGATAGACAGAGATATAGATGTCAGCTTGCAGGACAGGCGGGCTTCATTGCCCATGGACACCACGCTGCCAGCACCTGTCCACTCAGCAGGTTGTGTGCCTCAGAGTGAAGGGGGCCACATGATCTCCTCTCCGGCCTCTCCACCCCAGGCTGCAGCAGCCGCCAAGGGGGCACCTCCTCTCAGTCTGTGTCAGCACATGGAGATCAGTCAGGAGAGACCACTTGTAATTATCTATGCAGATGGTCCCTGCATTAGTGTAGCTTCCAAGCATGCAGTTCCGGGGTGGAGATCGACTCCCTCCTCTTCCCAAGCAAGTCTTTGGGAAGTCAGGCAACATACTTTACACAAGCAGAGGCCTGTGTGGGGAGAGCATTTCTTCTAGGAAACCCTGCAAGAATGATGGCTTCCTGGGTGTGCAACATGAGTCAGACACAGATGCACCTGTCTCTAAATGAGGCTGGCAGTGTGTGTGGAGCTCCTCACAAAGCGGCAGGCCTCGAATCGCTCCCCTTTCCTGGAGAGGCAGGAGTCCCACCTCCCCTGGAACAAAGAAAAAAAACAGAGAGTAGGGAATGCAGAGGCTCTGATACTCTAAATCTGAACATGGGAAGGAAATTGAGAGGGAAGAGCATGTCTACAACCCCAACAAGCAGAAACACAGGATCTGGGGTTCAGGGCCAGCCTGGGCTACCTGGGCCTGGGGATGTAGATTATTTGGCCGACATCTGTCTAGTATGTGTTGTGTAAACCTGGTATGATGGCAAATTATGCCCCAAAGTCCCAGCACAGAGGAGCAGAGGCTCAAGGTCATCCTAGGCTACACTCCAAGTTCCGGGCCAGCCTGGAACATATGAGACCTTGTCTCAATCAGTCAATCAGTCAATCAATGGGTCTGGTGGTGTAGACCCATCTACTAGGGAAGCTAGGGTAGAAAGATTTCAAATCCTGTCTGGACCACTTGGCAAAGCTTTCTCTGGAAATGAAATATTTTTTAAAAGCTAGGGATATAATTCAGTGGCCAAGTACTTCCCTAGCATGTGCAAGCTCCTGTGTTCAGTCTGTAATACCAGGAAAAATAATTAACTAATTAATTTAAAAACAAAAAATATAAAGTCCAGTGAGTTTGTTTTGTTTTGTTTTTGTTTTTTTTAAGGAGACCTCTCTTTGGGGAAATCACATCATTGGGTAAAAGACAATGTATAAAACAAAAAGAACAGAACTGTTTTGAAGGAGACGTAGAAGTCCCTCTGCCTAGCTCCTCCCCCTTGTCCCCTGAAGCATTGGGGGGGCTGATTGATAGGACCTAAATTTTCCTAGGAGACAATGTGGCAGACTGATTAAGCTGAGGCTCATCTGTGGAGAAAGGACCATAGTGCAAGCATCAGAAAGATGAAGTGACTTATCCAAAGTCAACCAAGAACTCTCACAAAGTCTCAACAGAAAGAGTTTCCCAGGGGCTGGATACTTGGTCAACTGGCAGAGTACCAAACCAGCATTCAGAAAGGCCTGGGCTTTATCCCCAGTACCATATAAAGTGGATGTGGTAGCAAATGTCAGTACTGGAGAAGCAGAGCCAAAGGATCGGAAGTTCGAGGTTATCCTTGGCTGTGCAGGGAGTTTGAGGCCAATCTGGGCCATATGAAACCCTGTCTCAAGTGGAGAAGAGGTAGGGAGGGAAGGGGTGGAGAAATGACTCAGTCAGAAAAATACTTGCTGTACAAACAGAAAGACCTGGTCCCCAGGAGTCATGTAAAAAACCTAAATAAGAGTTTTTAAAAGTCAGTGCATGAAAACAAAACAAAACAAAAAGTGAGTGCGTGTTGCTGGCCTGCTGCTGTGGGAGTGGGAAGGAAGAATCCTTGCTGTTTCCTGACCAGTAACCTAGCCTGCTCAGAAAGCCCCAGGTTCCCAGTTCAAAAGTAAAGAAATAAATAAGGTGGATGGATGGTTCTTGAAGAATGACACCCGAGGTCGACCTCTGAGCACTGTATAAATTCACATATGAGAACACACAAATCCTCAAATCGTACAGAAACAAGCAAAAAGACATCCGTCACCCTCTGACCTGCCTCTCCAGCTTACCCCACGCTCTGAATTAGTGAGAGAATGCCTGTCTTCTTGAGCAGAAGGGATTTGTTTCACTGTTAGCCCAAAGTTCTTCTCTCCTACACGAAATAGAAACACCCCAGAGGGGTTGCATCGCAAGGACCATGCAACACAACCCCCACAGCCCCCCAAGAAGAGCTCTGAAGGTACGTACCATCAGCCCAGCATTCCAGGCCACTAAATTACAGCACATGCCTACCCCATGCTAAGCTATGTATCTCATGGTGAGTTGAGCCCCCTCTTTGCAGGGAAGAACTGAGGAGGCAAGATCTTGAGGCTCATCCATGCAGACAGACCATCTGCAACAATGCCAGGCTCTCTACTCCCCATTTCCATAGAGGTTTTTCTGCCTGAATTAAGAGAATAATCACACTTGGTCTGAGCTCTATGAAAAGAGCAGAGAAAATTGTCCCATTCAGAAAAGGAAATTTGCCAAGGTTCTTGATAGCTCTTTTGTGTAGCTGATATTTTTTTTATGAAAACCAGTACTATTCTTAAAGAGAGGCAGCAAGCCAGAGAGCATGGGTTCATCTCATTGTCCACAGCCGATTAAGATTTAGAGATGCTTCTGCCACATTCATTTAATGTTTCATTCAGACCCTGTGCTCCATGCAGCCTCCATGTGTCTTTTCACTAGTCAACATTCATGTCTTTTTAAAACCATAGTAAGTCCCTTTGATTGGGACTTGAGGCTGGGATCATTCAATTTGTGTTAGCAAACTGTCTTATCTCCTTTTGTGCCAGGCTGTCCCTGGCATGTCCAGAACTGCATCTCAGCGTGCGCCAGGATGTCAGAGCAGAAGGCGGCCAACAGAGCCTTCGGACAGGAAAGACAGGCTTGGGCTCTCCCGTGACTGGGCTCCCAGGGACGACAGACAGGAAAACACCAAGTGATTATTGCGAAAGAAAATGAAAAGGGAAGGCTGCTTGTCTTCGGTAGAGACAGGCAGGAGCCTGAGCACAGAGCAGTTGGTTCCAAAGGGGAAGGAACAGCACCACATATGTTCCCTGTGCATGATCGTACACAGCGTCTGCAAACTCCAGGAAAATACTTCTGATGGGAATGTTCTTAAAGAGGAGGCTTTCCCCTGCAGTTTTAATCTTATGTGTGTATGCCGTTTTTTGAAACTGTTTCTTCCCACAAGTCCTCTTGCCTTAGCCTCCTGTGTTCGGAACTAAAGGCATGCCCCCATGCTTAGCTGCCTGGTTGCTCTTTTCTTTCTCTTCATTCCTTAAAACCTCTATCATTTATTGAATGCCTATTAGCACATTTTCTTGTACACGGATTTTTACACCCATTCCTCCATCAGTTCACTCATCAATCAGCTAAAGGATTGTTGTCAGGACCCTTTTGACAGTTACCAGGGATACAGAGAACAGAGATATCTAAGATGTGGTCCTTAAGGCAGGGGAGATGACTCAGATCTTAGTTCCCAGCACCCACATCAGATGGCTCACAACAGCCTGCAACTCCAGCTCCAGGGGACCGGGCACCCTCTTCTGGACTCGGTGCACTAGCATGTGCACATTCCCCCACAGGAACACACACATATACACACAATTTTTAAAAAAATGGAGGATCTTTAGAAAAGGATGTAACCTGCTTGGAGAAGGCCAAGGATTAATTATCTTGTTGAGTGAGTGTTTCCTCATTGCTGAGCTCTACCTAAAATCCCTTGGGACACTGTCCTCCTCATGATCACTCAACATTCCTGGACAGGAAACAGTAAGATACTATTCTGACTTTACTGTCAAAATTGTTTCCAGGTCACGATTGACTACAATGTACGAGGACAAGGAGTGTGTTGTGAGTGTGACAGACACGTAAGGAATCAGCACTCCATCCTTTCTTCATTCAGAAGACAGTAGTTTCCATCTTCTAACTACAGCTTCAGTTAAAAAGAGACAGAGGGCAGTTCTGCAAGAGACTAGACACCAATACCACATGAAACAGGACGCACTCCGAGGAGAATGTCCAAAGAAGGAAAAACCTGTGTCTATGAACATCCTCAGCAGCATTACACACAAGGGCTCCAAAGAGGAAACAAACTCAGTGTCCATCAAAGAACGTATGGACATATGAATCATGGCAGGACATGTTGAGGAATTTCGTTCTGTAAGAAAGGAGAAAGCACTGGTATACAGTACAATCTGGATGGGCGTAAGTTAAGAAAGCCAGGCACACAAGCAAGCAGATGGCATGACTCACTGAAGGGTCCTCTCACGAACTGCTGTTTCAGACAATGGTCAAACTGCAGTGGCTGCTGTGGAGCACCCAGCACCTCTCAGGCAGGGGTGAGGGAGGCAGCCAGAGTGTGGACAAAGGGGAGGCCATTCCCTTCAGCTCCAGCTCTCTCTTCCTGAGCCAGTTCTGGGCTCTCCACCCAGTCATGTCCTCATCCATTTCGTTTGTTTATTTTTCAAACAGCCTCACATAGGCCAGGCTGGCTCAGACTTCCTGCCTCCCTCTCCTGAGTGATGGGATTGGAGGTGTGCAGCACCATACACAGTTTAGGACATCCACCTTCTTGTGCCTTGACTTCGGGCAATTGTCTTGGCATTCTTTTGAACTGATTAACTCTCCCAACATTAGGCCTCAAATTAAAGAATAAAAGAAGGGGTTTCTTCATTCACAGCATTTTTCTCCTCTCAAAAAAAAAATGGCAACTGCCCATTTGGTCTTCAGTAAGAGTAAAATTTGAGTTGACAGTCACTGAATGTGAATGCCAGTTGGCACCACTGGATCAAACGCTTCTAAGATGGACCACTGCAGACCTGGAAGCCTCCTTCTGTAACACGAGTCTTAATAGGTCTTATTAATAAAAATAAAAAACCCAAGGCCAGCTATTGGGGTGAATGCTGGAAGATCAGAGAAGTAGAACAAGCCACAGCTTCCTTACCTCGCCAATTCCTCAGCTGATCCTGTTTCCTCAGACTGGAAGCCTCTGAGTCCTCATCCAGAATGAATCTCAGCCAGAACTGCTGCTCAAAAGCCTAAAAGCTTAACCAGGCTCTAGTTCCTCATCCTCACGCCTTAAATACCTTTCTGCTTCCTGCCATCACTTCCTGGGATTAAAGGCTCTTGTTACCACACCTGCCTGTTTCCAGTGTGGCCTTGAACTCACAGAGATCCAGACAGATCTCTGCCTCTGGAATGCTCGGATTAAAGGTGTGAGTGCCACCATTTTCTGGCCTCTATATCTAGTGGCTGTTCTGTTCTCTGACCCCAAATAAGTTTATTAGGGTGCACAATATTTTGGGGAACATAATATCATCCTTCCAAAGGGTCATAACTTCTGTCACACATCTCTACCATACTTCCAGAGGGCTGAAACCCCCACACCCCCACCCCATGTACACACATCCTGGCCAGCAGGGAACTGGTGCACCCATGCATAAAGTTGTAAATCCTCCTGTCATTTGGTACTGGACCCTTTATTGACAAGGGAGAAAGGTGAGCCCAGGACACATACGTTTCTGATCCCAGTCACAAGTTAGTGGAGGCCCCTTCCCGCCTGTACCCTGACCAGGGCTCTCTCAGCCAGGCACATTGATTCTGAGAGCTGCCTGTATGGACTATATACTTAGATCTGTGGAGAAGCTCAGTCAGTTAAACAGATTGGTCCCTGGAGCCCCCTGGCCAGCCAGTCAGCTTACTGGGTAAGTTTGTGGCAAAAAAAAAAAGACACTGCCTCAAAAAAAAAAAGACTGATGGCCTCTGAGGATGATACCCAAAGCTATCTCTGGCCTCCAGGTACATTCATGCATGGACATGCATACACATACATGTACCTGCATACACGTGTACAGACACACAATCAAACCCTCAACACATCTAAGTCTGTACAAACACCTATTCACACCCCACTCTCTCTGGCCCCACTGGAGCACAGACCAGGAACTTCACTCATTTGGGGCATGTTCGTGGATTCCAACAGACCAAACCCTGGTTATAAGGGAGCCGAGGCAAACAGGCCCTGTACCTCAAATCCTCATTGTCGTCTTCTGCCTATGGTACTCACCATTACAGCCTCCACCTCTGGGAGTAAGGTTGTCCTTGGATGTTGACTGTCAGAATCCTTGATTAAAATGAGAGAAGCCAGCAGAGAGCTAAGGTAATCCCAGCACTCAGGGGTGCAGAGGCAGGTCACTCCAAGTTCAGGGTCAGCCCGAGCTACACAGCAAATTCTAGGCAGCCATAGCCATGTAGTGAGATCCTGCCTCAGAAAGGGGTGGGTGGAGCAAGCAAATGAGAAGGAGGAGCAACACAAACTAGCTTATGAAAAATTTAAAATCAGGGTGGGGAGATAGCTGAATGGAGGAAGTACTTCCCATACAAGCGTTAGTTCAGATCCTCGGAAACCACATGAAGTCGGGCACAGTTGGAAACATACTGCAGGGCTGTCGCCTTTATAGGAAGATGGGAGACAGAGACGGGAGGATCTGGAAGGTCATGGCCCAGCTAGCCTGGCATATACAGCAGTGAACACCAAGAGATTCTGCCTTAAAGTGGAAAGGTGATGTCCAGCACACGAGGGTGTCCTCTGACCTCCACATGCACACCTTAGCACACACGCACACTCACGTAAATATACACATCATACGCTTATGTCCCACATCCACAGACACACACACACACACACACACAGAGAGATTAGCACAAAGAAGCGGGCCTTATGTATCTTGGTCAGGGCTTCAGGAATATCACCAAAGACTCCCTGGTTCTCTCTCTCTACTGACTCTGCTCTATGTAGTTCCCTGCTGAAGGTGATTTGCTCACCAAAGAACTTACTTCCACTTACCTTCAAGGACTGGAAAAGAGCAAATGTCCACTCTCTTCCTCAGTCCCACAAAACAGAACTATGTATGTTCTGTTCTATGCCACAAACTGGTTCAAATGAGATCTTTCTCCCTCCACAGAAATAAAGCTGCCTTTTGTGTTCTGTGGTGCTAGACTGAACAACAGAGCATCACTAAGCCTGAAAGGCAATCCAGCCACCCTTTGGCCTAAACTTACTAACAAAGCGACCCCAACCCAGACTCAGTCTTCTAAAGAGCAACCCCCACCCAGCTCAGACACCAAAACCCCACTCAAGGGGAAACGGGGAAGCTTATGAGAATCCTTGACTGGGTCTGTACAATATTTTCTTCAGACCAAGAGACTGCTTATTCTCTAGAGGTCTGCACTGCTAATTCCGATGCACAGTTTGAGGCTGTGAAACTGATCTAGCAGGAAAGCCAAAGGAAGCCTCCTGCTATCTGTGATGATTCATCAAAACCAGAAAGTGTGACCTGCCGCTCCCCAACCAAAGGAAACCTCTGGAAAACATGCTGTTTTTAGAGTCATTTGGTTCTACAGATAACTGTGTGTCCATCAGCGTGGGACACAAGCAGAAACACAGCATAGAAAAAGTTCATCCTCTCTATTAGCAACACCCTTCTTCCCAACTTCTATGAACTCTTGGCCATTCCCATGCCCCACCAGTGCCCTCCTGATGCCCCAGAGGCCCAGCACCTCCTTCTTTAGAGCCCGTCTCTCTCCTGGAAACATTTCACCATCGTTATGAACAAATTTCAGTTGCGTAGACAAAGTGTGAAGACATTTACAGGATTTGTTGGGCGACTACGGCAGCAAGTGATGAATACCTTCGTCCTTTGTAAGGAGAGGGAAGATGGGAAAGGGAGGAAGGGAGGGGAAGAGTTGGAGTTTTCTTCTGCTGAAGAACCATTTGCTCTCAGAACCAAGCTATGAGATGACAATACTAATCTTTGGGCCTGAACCTGAAGCCAACCCAGAAAATAATTGAAAATGGGATATACACAGTTGTCACCATTAACTATTTGATTAAGTAGCACCTAAAAGTTTATCCCTAGGGCTGGAGAGGATGGCTCAGCAGTTAAATGTTGTGTACTGCTCTTGCGGAGGACCAAAGTTCAGATCTCAGCACCCACATCAAATGACTCACAACAGCCTGTCACACCAACTCCAGAGTATCAAACCCTTCTGACCTTGGCATGTACCTATACTCACACGCACGCGCACACACACACACACACACAGAGAGAGAGAGAGAGAGAGAGAGAACACTTAAAAATAAAATAAATCTTTTTTCAAATGTAAAATTGTATCCCTGACATTTTTATCAAAGCCACTAAATGGTCTCTTTAGTTCAGTTAGTTCACCTGTATTTATAACCAAGTCTTAAAGGATATAACAGTGTATGAAGTATAAAGTATAAGTCCTGGCTTTATGGTCCAGGCAGGAAGTTCAAAAGATGCCCATTGACCACACAGGCTTCCTTGTCAGGGCTCCTTGCACCCCCAGATTTGGGAAAGAGCTGATTGATATGCCATATGACCTCTATTCTCCCTGTTCTTCCCCACCCCCCTTTACTATCAGGTTTTGGACTGATCATGTAGGTAGCCTGCTGTCTGAACATCGGATCATCCTCCAATGACCTGGTTTTGTTAGAGACTCCTTGGTCCAGAACATTCTTTCTATGAGCAAAGAGCTAGAGTATCATGACTTGCATTATGATGCTTTGGTACTCCCATCCATCACTGAATGGAACACAGACACTGTTGGGTCGGGGTCTCGCAATAATGGGGGGACAGACCACCAAAGTCTACAAAACCAGAAGCAAACTTTATTCCAGAAAAATAAAAAATAAAAAATTATGAAACACCGTGAGGCACAAAAGCTTATCAGCTAGCTGAGACCACAGCCAATGTTGGAATTCGGAGGCTGTGGCAACGGACGTGGGTACTGGCCCCCTTTAATAGTGTCAGGCACAGGGTGCATGCTAGAAGTCACATAGAAACATCAGGCATGGGATGCATGCTAGAAGTCACATAGAAACATCAGGCATGGGATGCATGCTAGAAGTCACGTAGAAACAACTATTAAAAGTTAACTTTGGTTTCAGTAGTGAGTGGTAGGGGGTTATCAAAGAATAGCTAACCCCAGGGCTGCCAAAGGGCAGTCTTTAGTAATAGAATACTAACATTTGGGTTGTTGACAGAGCTGCCCATCATGAAACACAGACGAGCCCAGTTAAAGGTTAATTCTTTGTTTTTGTTTTTTTTTTTTTTTTGCTAGCCAAACTGATGGCTGTCAATGTTTACGCCGTAAGTTTATAATTTTATATTTCTATATTCCTGAACTCTTCAATATCACTTGACAGAATGGTCCCACCAGGATTCACTCAGCAAGCACTTGGGTGGCCTCTAATCAGAGGCTGAGGACTACCTAAACACAGCCGAACCAGTGCTAGGGATGGAGCTCAGCCGGTAGAGTGCTCCAATAGCATGCAGGGAGCATCGGGCTGAATCCTCAGGACAGCGTTAACTAGCTGTGGTGATGTAGGGCTGTAATCCTGCATGGAGGGAAGAGAATCAAAAGTTCAAGGTCCTCTACAGCTTCATTCCAAATTCAAAGGCAGCCTGGACTACAGAAATCGTGTTTCAAAGAAAGGTCGGGGCACAGAAAATTAATTAATTAATTAATTAATTAATTAATACACAAATAAACAAACAAACAGTGAATCAGAACCCAAACTAGGGACCCTAGAGGAGAAGGAAAGAGGCCAAGAGAAGACCCTTGTTGCCAGCTCTACTGCAGACACCAGGATGCTGGTGAACACACAGAAGCCACTGCTCAGAACTCCCACCAAGTTTAGCTCCATCCTCTGAAGGTCCTGAACCCTTACAGATGAGATGCATAAAAATAGAAGACTATCTTCAGCAACAGGGACTCACCTTCAACCTCTGAGAGTCAACGGAGGGCAATGGCAATAGTCTATATTGTCCAGAGAGTCTTTTGTACTACCTTGACCAACAACGCCAGTGGAGGTTCATCGTGTGGGAGCATCGTCAGCCCGATAGCTTAACTTAGTTAAAGATTACATATATATATATACTCATATATATATATGCATGTGACACCTGTAAGTGTATGCATTGTATATAATTCTTGGTAAATGCAAAATAATAATCCCTATTGCTAAAGGCACTGCACATTCACACACTTTGGACACAGGACTTGGGAAGAGTTGAGCTGTGTCTGGTCTGAAAGCTTCCTGTGATCTAGCTTCTGGTACCAGAAAGTACTACTTAAACTGCAAAGGGAGGCAATCAATAGTTTTATCCAGCTGTGATGCCAATGAATTATAACAATGACCAGCATGGCAGATTATCTTTAAAGATTCAATAGCGACACTCGTATGGTGGCAGTAACCAACAGCTATGTAATTGGACTTGGGACCCACTCAGGAGGAGGGAGATCAGGCCCGGCACTAAAGACCTAACCAACTACCCAGGGTTGGTGAAGTCATGGATCTCAGAGAAGAAGCTACCACTGTCACTTTAGTAGACCAAGATAACTCCTAACTGCATTCAGAAAGGTATCCTATACCCACAAGCGTAGCTCTCCCCCGTCGTGGAAGAATCCTGTCTAGGACAAATGCAGAGCACTACAGGAACCATAACAGGTGATAAGGCAGAAGCCAACAGTGTGGAGCCCAGTCCCAACAACACAGCCACAGTTCCTGCCCCAAAGATTCAGGGAGTATTGGGCAGAAAGACTGAGTGAGCCACAGGACCAAGAAGTCAGCTGTGCGACTGTGTCTCCTGGAAATGGCATGAGATTTCATGAGATCCATGAAATCTCAACCATATGGCTGCCTAAACAAGACCTGAACAGTGATAATACCAATAGGCAGGCTAACGCAGAAGGAAGAAATCGCATGGGTCCCAACCCTAGGCAGAGAACTACAGGCACCCAATGACTGTTGAGAGAAGGAAGGTTAGCCTCTCCAGGAATGAGTCTCATAATTGCTTATCCAATACAAAGTGGTCAGTCCTGAAATCATATATATCATCCAAGTGATACCCAAAAACTCAGCAGGGTGTATTTATATATTTCTGTGTGCACATATGTAGCAGAAATAATAGTTTAGAAAAAAGATGCCACCAATTTGAGACAGAATGAGGAGGGGGACATGGGAGGGGTTGGAGGGAGGCAGGGAGGGGGCAAGTATTATAATTGTATTTTAATTTTAAAATTAATAAAAATTAAAATTAAAAAAAATCACCAACAACAAATAGAAGACTATCAAGAACACAGATAAGATTTCATTAATGAATGGAAGGTAGCTGGCTAATGAAAGAATTCCAAGGGAGGGGTCATCTCTCTAGGAAAGGCAGGAAACAGTGGCAGGGAAAGATAAGAGCCAAGGTGGGCAGTTAGAGTAGATTTGAATTCTGCGGCTATACACTTAGAGCATTTAAAGCACCAGCAGAGGCAGCCAGCCAGGCACTCCTGCAAAGGACCTGCTGAAAAGACCTGTCTGAGCCCCCTTTCCAATCAAAACAGACCTCCTATCTCCCGTTCCTGGAGGCCTTATTCTTTTTCCTCCCTGATCTGATAAACTAATCCTTGCTGAGGTGGGAACGGATTGATGAATAGCTCCTTCTAAGTAACATATTTGCATTTTAATAGGGACCTTCCGGACACAGCCTTAAACCAAAGAAACAGCAGTGAATGCTGGTCAATCCTAGAATGAATACTGGCCATTTCTAGTACGGTGATAAATTGGTGGGGGAGAAATTATAGGGTAGGTAAATCTCTCTTTCTTCCCATAGGGAGCTGGTCTCATGGTTCAGGGTTTAATAAAACACAGTTTGCCTGGAAAGAGTTGGTGGGAGCACTATTATCACATACTGACCACCAGAGCATGGCCTCCTAATCAGGGCTCCCTGGGAAAGCCTGAGCAAGGGTCTGAACGCTCTGCAGGCCCAGTGACAACTTCTGTGCAACAGAGTAGCCCCGTAGTGCATGGGCCTGTTCTCCCCGCGCGGGACAGATACATCGGTCTTGAAACATTATAAAGCACAATAAACACGTTCTTTGCAGTTTGTCGCCTCTCCCTACCCCAAATTTCTCTTTTAATGACAACAAACATTGTTTAATGAAGTACATATGTCACGCAAAAATATTACAGCTAGAAGTGAAAGGCATATTGTAGATTTCATAAAAGCTTAAGCAGCTGATTCATTTTAATTTCATAGACAAATCATTAGTGTATTTGAAAGGCTCCTTTTCCATCTCAGGAGGCCTACCTGCTGTTCAAGGACTGGGGCTAAGTTCCTCCTACAGGAGGTCTGGAATCAAAGCGCTTCCACAGCAAGGTAAGATCTGCCCAAACATCAACACTATCATTTCATTCTCTCTCTATGTCTGGGTCATCAGCTTCCTTAACAGAATGGCAGAAGAACACAGCCAGGTGTGGGGCACATGCCTGGGATGCCAGCACTCAGAGGCAGAGACAGGTGGATCGGGAGTTGGAGGCCAACATTGTAGTCCTCTGAAGGCCAGCCTGTGCTACATGAGTCCCTGTTTATATATATATATACATATATATACATGTATATATATGTATATTTATATATACATATATATACATATATATATGTTTATATATACATATATACATGTATATATATATGTATATATATATGAAAATAAATTCAAAATATTTAAAAATTAAACTTAAATTTTAAAAATTTTATTGATCCTACCACAAAGGGAAAAAAAAGTTCTTTAAAATAAACTAGAAAACTAATATTATCCGGTGAGTCAGAGTGTAGACGAAACAAAAGTCCAGTCTACCTGTTCTCTGCAAGCATGCTGCTGACACAGATTTCACAGGAACTGGATTTGAAGGAAGCACCACCTTCTCTGGTGTGTCTAAAGGGCATTTGCGCACATTTCCAGTTGGAAAGTGTCCAAATGGTGAAGAACACTGAGCCATCTCCTATCCCAGTGACCCAAAGTCTAGATTCAGAAACAACTGCTGTGAGGCCTCGAATCACCCCACAGGCTGGTGTGTGGAGAGGCTTCTTAAGAGTCTTCCGTGAGCAGGCTCCTCAGCTGTGACCTGATGACTGTTCTCTGCAAAGCACCCTGCGTTCCACTTCCCACAAATGGGACACTTTTCTTTTTAACTCTTTGGGGCCAGCCACCCAGCTCCCAAGTAAATACATGGAGTCTTATTCTTGCATATGAATACCCTGCCCTAGCTTGGCTTATTTCTAGCCAGCTTTTCTAACTTAGCTAATTAACCCTTCTTCTTCTACATTTCACCTCTGGGCTTTTTACCTATCTTAATTCCATATATCTTTCTTTCCTTCTTACTCTGTGGCTGGCTGTGTGGCTGGGTGGCTGGGTGGCTATGTGACTGGGTGGCTGGGTGACTGGGTGGCTGGGTGGCTGGGTGGCTGTGTGGCTGGGTGGCTGGGTGTGGCTGGGTGGCTGGGTGGCTGGGTGGCTGGGTGGCTGGGTGGCTGGGTGGCTGGGTGGCTGTGTGGCTGGGTGGCTGGGTGGCTGGCCTCTGGCATCCTCCTCTCCTCTTTTTTTTCAAACCTCCCACTTTCTCTCTCAAGCCTAGATTTCTTCTCCTATTTATTCTCTCTGCCTGGCAGTCCTGCCTATCATCTCTCTTGCCTTGCTATTGGCTGTTCAGCTCTTTATTAGACTAATCAGGTGCCTTTGACAGGCACAGTAACACAGCTTCACAGAGTTAAACAAATGCAACATAAAAGAATGCAGCATATCTTTGCATCACTAAAAAATATTCTACAGCATAAACAAGCGTAACACATCTTAAGCTAATATTCCAACAACTTTCCATTTTAAAAGCAGCCTTTGAATTAAGAATAGCCAGATTTCCATTTTCTTCTGAACATGTAAAGTAAGCTCTCCATCTATGGATTCACGAAGGCCCTTCCACAGCAACCGGGCTGCTACCATACAGTGACGATGTGGGAACATTGTGGGCACTGGCAGTGGTTCTGCAGCATGCACAGGAGGCAGAGTGGCAAACAGCATACGCCGGTTCAGAGGAACAGGGTGGTGGGCACTGCAGGGGCTCAGGGTTGAAGGCATGTAGACCAACTTCTTTTTGTAATCCAATTCTACTTGGTTTCATTTTACTTATCAGTAAAAAAATAAAAATAAAAAACTATGGAAAATTATCTTAAGATTTTTTTTATCACTAACCATTTCTAGAAAATACAAAATCGGTTCCACCTTCCTATAGAGGAGCACTGTGAAAACATGAACTCCCAGAGAAGGTTCACAGTCTTACAAATAACTTGTCCAGCTTTAGTCTGTCACAAACGTCAAACACACACCTCTCCCAAATAAAAGACACTACTAGATGATTTCTAGTTCTCTTAAAAATGGGCATAAAGATATAGTTACAGGAGGCGCTCTGGGGACGACACACGTTAAGAAAAACTTAGTGGCTGGAGATGCCGCTGCATTGGTAGGATGTTTGCGTGCAAAATGCTCTGGGTTTGATCTCCAGCACCACTTAAATCAGACATGACAGCTCCTCAGGAGCTGGAGGCAGAGGATCAAATGTTCAAGGCCATTCTTGGCTTTGACTAAACAGTAGGCATAGTGAGTGAGGCTAGCCTGGAGTACGAAAGAGTAGGAAGGAGAAGAAGAGCTCACTAGAGTCAGGTCAATTTTCTTATTGTCTTAGAGCTTCAAATGCCACTAGAGAAACGACTGGTACATGCCTCTTTTGAAAAAAGTTCCCAAATGTTTCAAGAGTTTTAAAATAGAGTTTTAAATCAGTATTGTTTGGGGCTGGGGGGCTGGGGAGTAGGATGGCAATCATAGCACACTGAGGACTGACCAGGAAGTTACTAGAATGTGAAGTCTGCACAGGAGTATGACCCTCCCTCCATCCAACAATCCTCTCCAGGAAAATGCCACCAACTTCATTACTCCAGATTTCAAGATGACTTCTTTTGGGGGTCGAAGAGGGGATAGTGGCAGGGAAGTGGGGACTTGGGAGGAGAGAAGGGAGGGAAAACTGTGGACAGGATGTAAAACAAATTAATTAATTAAAAAATGGCTTTTCACACTGAATGTTTTCCTGTAGTAGCATGCAGTCCCAAAGCTGTCCTCATAGGTTTCTTTTGTTGTTGGTGGTGGTGGTCTTTCAAGACAGGGTTTCTCTGTGTAGCCCTGGCTATCCTAGAACTCTCTCTGTATACCAGGCTGGCCATGAACTCAGAGATCCTCCTGCCTCTGCCTCCCAAGTATTGTGATTAAAGGGGTGAACCACCACCTGGCTGGATTTATTCTTGATTTGGTTCCTAGAGAACATCTCAGCCTGGTCCTTGGAAAAGAACCAGGTTGTTTTCTATATGTGTGTGTGTGTGTGTGTGTGTGTGTGTGTGTGTGTGTGTGTGTGTGCATTTTCTATGCCTACATATACTTTCTGTGTGTATGCATGTTCATGTGTGTGGCAGCCAAAGATCAATGTCAAGTGACTTCTTCATGGTCCTTAGTCACTGTTCTATTAATGTGAGGAGACACCATAGCCATGGCAACTTACTAAAGGAAGCATTTAACTGGAGGCTTGTTCATAGTTGGAATAGTGTTAGAGTCCATGACCATCATAACAGGAAGCAGGGCAGCAGGCATGGTGCTAGAGCAGTAGCTGAGATCTTACACCTGATCCACAAGCTGGAGGCAGGAAGAGAGAGAGAGAGAGAGACTGGGCCTGGTGTGGGCTTCTGAAACCTCAAAGACCACCCCCAGTGACACACCTCCTCTCATAAGGCCACACTTCTCCCATAGGCTCATATGTTTGAATACTTGGTCCCCAGTTAGTAGAACTATTTGGGAAGGATTAGGAGGTATGGCCTTGTTGGAGAAGGTGTGTCACTGGGGGAGGGCTTTGAGGTTCCAAACGACTTGTGCCATTCCCAGTGTCTTTCTTTCTTCGCCTTGTGGATTGTGAATCAAGATGTGAGCTCTCAACTATTCCTTTGCTCCACTATAATGGACTCTACCTCTCTGAAACCATAAGCCCCAAATTAAATGCTTTGTTTTGTAAGTTGCCTTGGTCACAGTGGTTTATCACAGCAATATAAAAGTAACTAAGACATGAAAAACCAAAAAAAAAAAATGTTTCTCAAGAATCTGGAGCTCACTGATTGGTTAGGCAGGCTGATCAACGAGCCCCAGGGCTATGACTGTCTACCCCAGGCCCCAACCTCCACCCTTCACCCCATGCACACCAGCACCAGGGTTGTAAACTCGTTCCTTTGTTCCACTTTGGATCCTCCTGCTCTTACAGCATCCCCCCCAGAGCCTGGCTCCTTTTTTGCTACTGTTTTGGTTTTTCAGTACTGAGGTTTGAACCTAGGGCCTTGCACGTGTTGGGAAACCGCTCTACCATGAGGCTACATGCCCAGTCTCAAGTACTGTGTTCTTCTGCTGAGGACCTGGATTCCCACTTGCCAGGTCAGTCATCCTTCTGATGCTGGCATCCTGAGTTCCCTCCTGCACCTGCTGCTGCTGCTGCTTGACCAGGAGCTTCGTACAGCCCCCGTCTTGTAACCCCACTCTAGCTGTTTTAATTTCTCCCACGGCCACTGGATTTCCCTCCAACACAATAACAGAATTCGGACTCACCCTCACTGGCCCACAATGACGACTCAGACCTTTCTCTCAAATACCTTTGCTTTCGGTTGCCCCACCTGCAGTCAGGTCTGGTTCCTTCAGCGTTGTCTCCAGGGCTGCCCGGTGCCCCGGGAAGTGAAGTGTGCCTCCTGGTCTCTGGCGCTGTCTCTGCTTGACTTTCTCATGTAATATTGGTGATTTCACTTCCCGTCTCTGCTTCAGCTAAGGATTGGGCCTCATAGCCTGCAGCCACCACTACTTCAAACTCAGCTGGAGATCTCAGGCCTGCAAGAGGTGTCACAGAAGGTCAGCAGCTTGCTTGACATGCCTGCAGGCTAAGCCTCGTCTCCTCATTCCCCACATCCTTGGGAAGTTCCCCCATGGCTCCTCCTGTTTCTTTGCATACTGCCAGAGTCTTTGGCTCAAGTATTCCAGAAAGAGTTTGTCTTTACTTTTCCTCTGTGGAGGCTTGCTGTCCCCCACCAGCCGCTCCTAAGAGACTTGGGCTGCTTTCTTACTTACTGAGTTTCCTTCTGTCCTTTTCCTTTGCTCTCCAACTTTGTGTGTGTGTGTGTGTGTGTGTGTGTGTGTGTGTGTGTGTGTGTGTGTGTGTGTGTGTTGGGGGGGGTCTGGCTTGAAACCCTAACTTAACATACTCAGATATGGTGACCATGGAGGGGGATTTCAGGACCTCTAGACAAGCATGTGCCTAGCATCCAACTGTTTGCTAAGACAGTTCTAGAGAGTGTGCACAGGGACCACTGAGAAAGTCATCACTTTACACGTAGACATCAAGGAGGTCCTCACAGCTTCTCCATTAGGTGTACAAGGCAGTTTGGTTGATTCTGCATAGCCTGGCCGTGAATCCCCACATCACTGCAATCCTGTCCAAGGCAGCCTAAGCAGTTTAGACTTCTTGGGTCCCAGTAATCCCTGGGTGGTAGATAGCACCAGGTCTTGGGACAGGCACAGTTAGTCACTGCTTCTAGCTTACCTTCCTAGGAATTGAGGATTCGCTTCACCCAGGTCCTCTCCTAGGGCTAGTCAGCACCTTCTTCCTGAGTAACTACTGTTCTCCTCATTTCTGCCTACCTTCTCAGTTACTATACCTTATCTCACCCCAGCCTCTGGCTCCTGCCCTGTATCTTCCCTCACCTGAAATTGAAACTAAATTCTTGATAATTAGTGTCTGGAATGTTGAGGGTATTTTCTCTGGCCCTGCAGCCTCTCTGTGGTGTGATGGGAGAGGCTGGAGGAAAGATGGTAGTGATTCAGGCTGAGCTCCAGACCCCTGTGTGCTTCTGTTGGACATGTTAAAATCCTAGAAAGCCACTTTGAATAGGTAGCATGTGTAGTGTGGTATGTGCATGGTATAAGCAGGTGAGAAATTGCCAATAGCAGTCAGAAAACCAGGAAGAAAAAATGGGGGGGAGTGGTCTCTGAGGTGTTGAAGAGTCTAGTCGCTGGCTTTCTGAGAACCTGCCATGGAAGCCTCAGACTCCAGTTTAGGCCAATCAGCAGTATCTTCTAAGAACCGTCAGTGAATACTTTGTAAATTGATAACATTATACTGCTGATGAAATGACCAACTTCTCTAATGCCAAGATTGTAAGTAACTCTAGTACAGACCATAGTGGGAGCATACAAGTTTCCTGTGACCTTCCACCAACACTTTCTTACCCACTGAAGACAGAGCAAACAATGCAGTTGACAAACAGCAAAAATCTATAAGAATAATAACAGTATTGAGTTCAGGGAGGAGAGGACTCAACACTTGACAGGCTTAGGCAATGTTAGGAAGATTGTTACCCAAGCCCCCCTGAACTACACAGTGAATTTCAGGCTAGCCTGGGCTACCATGTAAAACCCTGTCTCAAAAAACAGTTCTTGAGTACTAAGACGATCCACAGAGTCAAGATTCAGGAAGGTTAAAAAATGTTCATGTTACAGATGAAGCTGGGGGAGGAGTCTCCTAGGGTTATCAGAGTCGAAGATAGGACAACCCTAAATATATCGTTCCCAAAAGAAAAAAGAGTCATCAGTTAGAATACTTCCCCAAGAGCTGGGTTGTAGCT
This sequence comes from Peromyscus californicus insignis, assembly GCF_007827085.1. Classification (NCBI taxonomy): domain Eukaryota; kingdom Metazoa; phylum Chordata; class Mammalia; order Rodentia; family Cricetidae; genus Peromyscus; species Peromyscus californicus. Next base: position 6,172,683 of record NW_026294469.1, on the reverse strand, counting down.
CAGCTGATAGAGTGTTTGCACAGCACGCACAAAGCCCTGGAGTCAGTTCCCTCCTGTATATCAACCAGGCAAACAGATGCAGGTCTGTAATCCCAGCAATTGGGAGATGAGGCAAGAGGATCCAAAGCTCAGGGTAAGGGCTACAGAGAGGACTCAGTGGGTAAAAGTGACTGCTGTGCAAGCCTGAGTCCTGAGTTCAGATCCCCAGCACTCCCGTAACCAATACTCACCTCTGCTTTCCACGCACATTCCCGTAACCCCGGTACTGAGGGGGTGTATTATCTAGGTTCCTCTAAAAGAGCACTTCTGATAGAAAAAACACACATATATATGTATATATCTGTAATTTAATCAGTGGCTTACCGGCTGATGTCAGAGCAGTCCAACAATGGCCATCATGAAGGATCCCGTACTTGTTCAGTCCATGAGACTGAGTGTCTCAGCAGTTCCCAAAGAAGTCCTCGCATGTGGCCAGTTTTCAGTCCACACTGGAATCCTGAAGAAGTGGGTTCTAACACCAGGTAAAGATTGGTGTTGGTTCAGTATCAAGAGAAACGGATTTGCCAGTGAGCATGAGGGCAAAGGAGCAAAAAGCAAGTGCTTCCTTCTTACACGACCTTTCTGTAGGCTACCACAAGAAGGGGTGCCCAGATTTAGGGTGGGTCTTCCTCCTCAAATCACCCAATCAAGAAAGTCCCTCCCAGGTGCTCCCAGCCACTTGGGTTTTAGTTAATTCTGGATGTAGTCAAGCTGACACCAAGATTAGTCATCGGAGGAGATCAGAGACAGAAGAACCACTGAGCCTTGATGGCTACCATCTTGGCTCTAGGTTCAGTCGCAGGAGGCCCTATCTCAAAAGACTAAGATAGAGTGATAGAGCAGTCACCCAATACACTCCTCTACTTTCCACTCACACACCGGCGTGTATACCAGCTACACAGACATGTACACATGCGCACGCGCACGTGCACACACACACACACACACACACATACACACACACACACACACACACGCCATATATATATGTGTGTATGTGTGTATATATATGTTTAAGGAACCCCAAGTTCTTCTGTGGCATGAACAAATTTTCTAATCTTTCCAGATCTTAACTTTTTTTTTTTTTTTTGGAGGCAGGGTTTCTCTGTGTATTCTCTGTGTAGTAGCCTTGGCTGTCCTGGATCATAACATTCTTGTTTGTGAACCGTATGTGATGATTTGGCAACCACTGAGTGGTATCATCAAAGTTTGTTAAGGGATCTTAAAAAACAACAACAACAAAAAAAAACCACTAAATTCAAAGTTGAAAGAATTGATTCACTTGTTACACTTCAATTTTATTTGGCTTGAAGTATTATTCAACTCACTACAATTCAGTTGTAAAATACAAGGAAATATATATATATATATATATATATATATATATATATATATATATATATGCTTTTGTAGACCTGAGGACCCTTCAGTGGGATATCATTAAGTACATAATCCTCACCACATCTGTACAATAGAAAAATTGGCCTCTTCCAGCGGCCTTCCTTAGAACATTGATTAAAGCCAGCCCCAAATGGCTGTTCTCGGCAGCAGGGCACATGGCTTTGTGCAACTCCTCTTCCTTCTCAATAAGGTGGTGCACTCAACGATGTTTTTACTCTTGAATTCCCTGAAGGGCCATTATAAGCACCCCACTTTCTCTGGAGTTTAACCTGTGTGCAGTTTCAGCTCAAATCCACCTATCCAAACTGTGCACGGCCTCCTGATGACGCCTGGGCCACAGCGCTCATGTGTTTGGGGTTTCTCTGCTGTTGCTGTTGCTGTACTTTGAATAAGTAAATTAACCAATGAGTGCCTGAGGACACATGGCACATGTTCAGGGTCTGTGACACAGGAGGGCATAAAAGCCAGGATGTAATATCTGCTAATGGAACTCCCAGCTCGTGAGGGGTTTTCATTTCTTTTGTTTGCACAGTTGAAATAGGCAAAGCTACCCCTTTAAATGACAGGAACCTTTTGTCCCTATGAGGTTTCGGTTATCAGGCCACAGTCTGTCGGTTTGAAACCATTTCCTTCCCAATTAGTTTGCAGTTGGGTGATGCTCCGTGCTGTGTTGAGGTTTCTCTACCTTGGTTTGACCTTCAGCAGCATCTGTAAAGCTCTCTGCTTAGCGGCAAACATCACATCCATGCGGGAGGCACCGGGTGTGTTTGCTCAAGAATTTTGTGCTTGAAACCTTATGGCTCCAGAGAATTTGGGGACCGAGGGCTGTCTGTAGTCAAAGGTTTCCTCTGTAACCAAGAGACTTTGTCTTGCCAGGACCGTGGGGGATGAAAGCCCAGGGAAATCTCCCACACATTTAAGGCATTAACAGCAGTCCAGGGGAAAACACCTTTATCTGCAGCTTCTATCTCTGCAGCCCTTATCTTGTTTGAACTGAGATTTGGGCTATTTGCCCTGAAGTGAGTCCTCTCAGCCATCCCAGCGCCTTCCTTCCTGTTCCAAAATTACTGCCTGCAGACAAAGCACGCCTTAAACATTCTTTTACTGCGGCCAGTCAATTATGAAATACAAGCGTAGGCGGACAATGAAAGCACGGGAGTGTCAGCTGCAATGCAGACAGTCTGTCCAGGAGGACCCCAAAGCAAATGCAAGATCAGTCCCACCTCATCCAGCATGTCCCAGTGTGACTTAGGAACCCAGCGAGCATCATGAGCTACTAAGGCATCTGATACAGTCAAGGGCGCAATTGTGAAAATATGAAAGAGAGACCTGGGGCTGGAGACATAGTTCAGTTGGTAGAGTACTTGCCTAGCATGCATAAAGCCAGGGGTTCGAGCCCCTGCACAGTGGAGAGAGGGACAGGGTGGAGCATGTCTGCAATCTCAGCCCTTGGGAGGCAGAGGTAAGGCTTTTACAAGTTTTACAAGTTTGAGGTCATCTTTAGCAGCTATACAGCAAGTTTAGGACCAGCTTGGGATTCATGAAGCCGTATCTCAACAATGTAAGAAAGAAGAGAAGGGGGAGAGAGGGAGGGGAGAGGGGTAGAGGGAGAAGGGGAGAGGGAGAGGGGGGAGGGGGAAGGGGAGGGCTGTTGCCATGAACACATCAGAGTACCATGAAGCTACTGGAGGGGATATAGGAAGTATTAAAATAACAAATAATTAAAGGAAAATGAATTAAGAATCTTTACCTTAAAACTTCAGAAATATTTCTGAAATTATAAACAAAATACAAAGTTAGGTTTGAAATTTCAAAAATGTATAGCAATGCATGTGTTCAGTCTTACTCTCCAAGTGAGGGAACTGAGCCTCTCAAATCCATTAGTCAGAGGGAAGGAGGGGACCCTTCACCAGCTCTGCCCATGGCCCTTTCGTCACACCCTTCACTTGCCCTTTTTATCCAGCTCTTCAGGACTCCGAAGGAGCCAGCCAAGCAGTGCTGGTAGAAAAGAAAGGTGAGTCCTCAACCTTGTTTATTCTGCATTTTACTGGGAATTTGCCTCTTTGAACATTTGAGATACGAACCTGATGCTGGGCGAGAACTCTGAGAAAGAAGAAAAATGGTGGAAGTTCTTCTAACACAGACGTAAAGCTGGGCAGTGTGGAAAGATTTGAGCTGAGGATCCCAGGCACACAAAGAAGGCCTCTTGGAGCTCACTGTGTGGAGCATTCGCCTGAGCATCGGTACTGCCTGGAGCACCTCCATCTGTCACCCAGGAAACATCAGAGCAGTACTTAGACAGCTGAGGCCAGACCCAGCAGCCAGTGTGACACATTTCCAAGTGAGATCTAAGAACTACCGATTGTCCTCTGTGCTAGAGAGGTATCTATCCCACCCACATTTCTTCAGCAATTTACCAAAATGACTGAATTTGACCAAACAGATAATACCAAACACATATTGTCAGAGGGACTGGGAGAAGGCTTGAAGTGGGGCATAGTGACTTACACCTATAACTCACCACTGGAGCAACTGAGGCAGGAGGATTACCAGAAGTTCTAGGACCAACAGTTTGAGGCCAACCTTGAGCCTGTAGGGAGTTTTTAGATAGCCTGGGCTACAGAGTGAAGCTATGTTCCCCAAACAATCATACAAACAAAAACAAGCCCTGGATCTTAAAGCAATGTGCATATAGCTCATCCCTGTGTGTGTGTTTGAGACAGGGTCTTGTACATCCTTAAACTCTCGCTCCTCCTACTTCAGTCTCCTGGATGCTTAGCTTATAAGTGTGCATCACCATTCCCACCTTGCTATTTTATAATAATGTTGTATATAATATTTTTACCTTAAGACTGGGTTACACAGGTCCCCAGATGTATCAAAACTCAGCAAATATGCCCTCCAGACCTACACACTTCATTGCATGTAAATCATGCATCAGATGAAGTTATGAAAAGAAACATTGAAATTTAGTTAGACATGAAGTAATTTGAGGGTAACAATATGGTGTCTTCAATTTACTTCCAAATGTATTCCCAAACAACAGATTTGGGATGGGGGTATACCTTAGTGGTAGAGTTCCGCCTATCATGCACAAGGCTCCCAAGTCAACCCTCAAACCAAACACACACACACACACACACACACACACACACACACACACACACACACACACACACACACAAAGAAAACAAAAAAGTCACATTCACAGATGGATAGAGGGATGAACATATAGATGATAAACTCTCAGCCCTGTTGTCCATATGAAAGTTTTTATAAATTTTGGGAGTAAATTTACTAAAATTTAGGACTGTGCTCTAATGCTCAATCCTCTCTTTTTTTCTCTCTCTCTGTCTTTTCACACACACACGAATACAAACTTCACATACACATTTATTTCCAACTCTAACTGTAAAGTTCATCTCCTTGAACATGAGCATATCACCCAGAGCATCCTCCAAGCAGCTCTCAGCAGCACAGGAAGAAAGTGTGAGCCTATGGCAAACTTTGCCCCACAACTCGGTCAGGCTTGAATCCTGGCCCTGCTAGATTAGAAGATATTGCCTATTTTCTGAGCTCCGCTGCATAGTCAGACTTTCCTTTGTATGACTAGCTCGTAAATAACAACACAGAGACTTATTATCAATTATGAAAGCTCAGCCTATAGCTTAAGCCTGTTCCTAACTAGCTCTTATAACTTAAATTGACCTATTTATATTAATCCACTTATATCACGTGACATTACCTCTCCTACATCTGGTACCCCCTGCTTCCTCTCCATGTCTCCTGGTATCTCCTGTGTGCCTTGACTCCTCCTCCTCCTCCTTTCTCTCCCCAGAAGTCCCGCCTATACCTCCTGCCTGGCTATTGGCCATTCAGCTTTTTATTACACCAATCACAGCAATACATCTTCACATAGTATACAAATATTCACAACATTTCCCCCTTTTGTCTAAATAAAAAGGAAAGGTTTTAACTTTAACTTAGTAAAACTATATACAATAAGAAAAATTACCAAGTAAGAATTACATTCACGATGTTTAGTCCATATGTATTTGGCAAATTTGGAGAAAATACTGTATTATCTATCCTATCTTAGTGAGTCAAAAATTTTATACCTAAACCATTTTCTATCATAACTTGTATTACCATTCTAAAAATATCTTTTTAAACCTAAAATCTTCTTCTTAGATAAACAACTTAAGCTTTTATGTTTCTCAACCTTATAAACTTTATATCTCTTATGTAAGTTTTTTTCTGAATTTGGTAATGAGGAAAACTGTATACTATCTAGTCTTTGATCCCTATCAGAGACCCAAGAAAGATATATTACCTGAGTAAACAGGAAGTGCAGATCAAACAACTTCCAAAACTATAGAAATGACAGAGACAGCTAGTTGCCTAGATAGTCACCCAAGGTTCCTCTGCGATGTTGAGACATCCATCTTCAATATACAGATCTAGAATATCTGGCAGATTTTTTTTGTGTGAAGATGAAATTTTTGAAGAACTGTCCTACCTTGGCTTAGCAAAATTCAGCAGTCACCTTCTTTCATGTCCTGTCTGTACAATTTGGACAGCATACTGTCAGAAGTCAAGACAAGTGCAGTTTCTTGCCCAGGGGCTAACTTTGCCACAATAAAAGCAAACTCCATATGAATATTCTTCAATACCCATCATCCTATTTTGAAGTAAATTGGTGCTGCCAGGAGAAGACGTGTCTTACTGTCATGAAAAGCCTTCAATTATTAAAACATCTTAAATGCCATATTCTGTAGGTCTCTGAAGTGTTTGAAGACCATCTGTCCATCTAAAATATATTTGTTTGACCTTGAAAACATACCTAACATGGCCACAAATTTGATTGTTAGATGACTATTAACCTGTATTTCTTAATTATCCTAAATAGTTTGTAATAATAACTTCCAAGGACTAGAAATTTATATTACATTGTTAAATGAGCTGCATAAAAGACAATATCTTAAACAAAAGATTATATATACATATATAGTTATATATATATATAGTACAACAAAAATAACCTTAAATTGTATCAATATATAAGAATCCATACCAATGTAAAATATTTGAGACTAGTGATTGTTCAAAAATAGACTCAACAACCACCTTTTTATCCCATCATTTCTATACTTTTTCCCTTCAGAAAAAGATTCCTAAATCTAGTCTCCTTTGTTCAGCTTTTTATTTCTGACCATAACCAATAATAACTTTTAACCAACTCCCCTAAACAATGACGAACATCCATAACTCACTGAATGACCAAAAACCATCCACCCCACCTCTTGGGAATATGGGTGTTGGTTCTCTAGACTGCCTCCTGTTGTCTGGGGGTGATGGTATCTTTAGGGGACCCTGAGAAAATTGGGATAATGGTTGAGTCCTGGGAGAGCTAGCTGTATTTTTGTTGTTGTTGTTGTTTAGTCTCTGTGTGATAGGAAAGTGTAGAGTTTATCTGAAGTCTTGGACGGATAGTCTGTGAGGCTGGACCATCTCAGCTAGCAGTTTTGAAGTTGTTCTGGATATAAAATTTTGAGGAAACTGCAACAGAGGCATTCTGAGAGGGTGGATCACCTGGGCTAGTTGTCTTCATTGGTTTTTGGTCCATTTTTCTTAAAACACATAAACTTTGAAAGGTCACACACACACACACACACACACACACACACACACACACACACACACACACACACATATATATATATATCTGCATTAATACAAGTATGGAATATATGGTGCACACAAGTCAGTTAAGGATGATTTTTCTGTCCTATGTTTGAGCAGGTAAAAGGCATCTGTTACCTTATACACTTGTTTGGACTGTATAGGCAATCCATATGAGAGGATGGCATGTAATAATAAGTCATTAAGACTCTGTAGCCAACAAGATTTATCATGTCTCATCCAATCTCAGAGCTGTCCCCATGTGCATCATCTGTCCTATAGTCTTTCTTGGTTTCTTTTTCATGTCTATAGCCAAGATTTTCAGGTCTCCTCCAATCAAATTTGATCTTCATTAATTTTGAAAAGAATCATAACTTTTTGTTTCCTGTGAAAACAAAGGCATAACCTCTCCCCCAATGCAACACATTTTTCAACTCCCATTTTGAAGCCAAAACATCCCTAAAGTATATGGGCTGGTTTAATTCAACAGTCCCTTTCATAACCTCATAATCCCCCAGCAGCTGCTGTTTACTCATCCGCATTCAAAAACTTTAAAGTCAACAAAACACCGTACAGGATCCAGATGCCCTGTGTATTTTCCATCTTTACATGGCTTATTTTTTTTCTTTTATATTGCTTTACTCTCCCTTTAAAGACTTTATTATTTTTAAACTATTTTTTTCTCTTACTGTATATACCCATTTTTTACTATATAGAGGCTTTTCTCAGTCTGGACACTTTACTGCATGTCTGCAGCTTTCTCTAACCAGACAAGCCAAGCTTTGAACTCACCGCAAGGCTCCACACATGGTGCTGGCTGACTCAAGCCTGCACCAGGAGCTACATCTCTGTATGCCATGGCCCACCTGAGAGACTGTGGGACTAGAAGGCCTTGCCTGGCTCTGTGTTTATGTGTTTGGAGCTTTTTTTTTTTTTTTAAGCTTTCTCAGGTCCTGTGTGGAAATACACTCCCCACATTGGATACCATATGTAGTCAGATTTTCCTTTGGGCCCCCAGCTCCCAAATAATGACTAGGAGACTTATTATTAATTATGAAGTCTTGATTTATAGGTTAAGCTTGTTCCTAATTAGTTCTTATGACTTAAATGAACCTATTTATATTAATCTTTGTTCTATCATGTAGCATTACCTCTCTTCATCTTGTACGTCCTGTTTCTTCTCCGTGCACCTAGATTCCTTCTCCTCCTCCTTTCTCTCCCTAGAAATACCACCTATACCCCCGGCCTAGCTATTGGCCATTCAGCTTTTTATTACACCAATCACAGCAACACATCTTCACAGAGTACAAATATCCTACAACACTGCTGTTCTCATCTGTAAAATAGCTCTTCCCCACCCACTTCTGTGAATTGGAATGAGACAACCCCTGTAAAACACCAGCCCATCCTCAAGCTTACAAAGCACTCACATACAGACCTCATTAGGATGAGCACTCAGCAAACAGTGCTCAGTTTGGTCCAGTAACGTGCTAACGACATCAACATATTAGATGCTTTAATAATGTGTAGCATCTGTGTGTTTGTCAGGGTGGGGTGTATGCATAGGGCAGGTGCCTGGCAGAGTCCAGAGGAGAATGCCAGATCCTCAAGAGCTGGAGTTACCGGCTGTTCTGAGCTGTCTGTGGGTATGGGGCATCGAACTCAGGTCCTCTGCAAGAGTAATCTACTAGATATTTGTTCATTTGGGGGAAAAAACTGCACTTGAGACAATGTCTATTTGGAAGCACACTGTTTTACCATCTAGCTTCCTTCATCTGTTCATGCAAAGCAGTTTAAAGAAGGCGAGAGATGCAAGGCGTAGGTGTACCTGTTCCACTGGGAGTCCCACGCTGTCTAAGTAACAGCACTGAAAACCATGTCAGGGGCTGGAGAGAGCTGTGAGCCTAGGAGAACATTCTGCTCTTGTAGAGGAACTCAGTTTGGTTCCCAGCACCCATGTCAAGTGGCTCACAGCTACTTGTGACTGCAGCTCCAAGGGATCTGACACACTCTTCCGGCCTCCAGGGGCACCTGCACTAATGTGCACAGTCCCCCTCACAAATGCGTGCATATGCACGTAAATAAAAGTAATTTTTAACTAAAAAGAAAAAAATCAATGTGAAGATCTGGGGGCGCTGGGCCACTTGGGCTCCTTGCTTGATTTCATAATTTTCCTCATTTTAAGCCTGAGGCATGCCCACACACACCATGGCCCTTTCCCCTTCTGGAAGGCAGCACCCTTCTTTCTCATAAGGACCGCCCACCCACACCCCTGCTCAGAGCACTGAATACTTCATCAGCTTTTCCTTAGCCTGCACAGAACCCTGACACGCTGAACAATAAGAGCTCTGTTCTCACAGGGATGCTCATGCCAAAAATAAAAAATAAAATCCCTGTAACCGCACCAGGATTAAACCCTTCTCCTTGTTCCTGTGGAGTGCCTGTGTTTCAACATCACTAATTCTTAGAGAAAAGCTTACTAAGGGGTCAAAATTGCACAAGGCATCATAGATGCCACACCTCTTGAGGGAGTATATTGCAAAGATTATGTCCCTGGAGACTCTATGCCGTCTTCTCTGCAAAGTCATTGCAGCCTCAAATATGAGGGAGGTGACAGCATAGTGACAGGCAATGAGGCCGCCAGCCTGCTCCATGCGAGTAGCTCCCTCTGCCTATTGACCTGCTCCGCCCAAGTGGCTCCCTTGCCTATTGACCTGCTCCGCCCAAGTGGCTCCCTCTGCCTACTGAGAGTATTTCTTTGCCAGATTCATGATGCACATTGCAGTGGGCTCACCTCCTCTGAAGGGAGGATTTAATTATGGGTTCAGCAGACAACCCATAACAGGAAAGCCAGAGACCTGAGGACTGAGATCCGTGCGTGGTGGTCATCCAGGTGGGGACATGAGCAGCCTTCCTTACAGCAGCTCCTGCGCTGCTTCCCCAGTATAAAGGGAACTGCCTGGTCATCCTGCTGGTGAATTCAACAAGAGCACCCACCATGCGTTCATCACTTTGGGGCTGTCACTACTCAGCACAAGTCCAAACACACAGAATGTTTTAGATAAATGTTGGCTGAACTAAGTTATAAGGCTGAAAGGTGATAGAAGAAATCAGCATTTACATGCATGAGCCCTGCCCCGCCCCGCCACAACCGCTGGAGCACCCTAGATTCAAATCCTGTCTCTGATGCTTATTAGCTCTTCAACCTTAGACAGAACAACCACTCAAGTGTACACACACACACACACACACACACACACACACACACATATATACATACACACATACACATATACACATACACACATATACATATACACACATACATAAACATACACACGTATATACATACAACATATACACACATACACATATATACACATACACACATATACACACACATGAACACACATTCTGTTTTGGCTTTCTCTGATGTAAAGTGGGAAAAAAAGAACAGACCATAGAATTGTTAACAACTGAATAAAGTAATAAATATAAAATGTATGGAACCCTGTCCCACTGTTGTATGTGCCGTATAGATGTAAATTTCTGTCTTGATTTGGACAGTGAAATTTGCCTGTGAGTTTTCTAGGTCTTCTTGGTAGAAAATAAAGAGCAAACTGGCTCAGAAGCAGAAATCCAAATATTGCCTCTACAAAGGTCTCACCTTGTGGGAGGAGTAGAAAGATGATCCCAATGTCTTCATCGCGTGAGGGGAAATTACCTCAGATTTATTCACTCAAAAAAGTTTCAGTCTGGGCCCCCAAATGATGTGGTCACCCCACACACAATCTATCTTCAGACTTTGATTCAGAATGAGTAAAGAATTGAGTTGATATCCCCAGCCCCCTGCCAAAAAATTCCCTTTTAACCACTCTAGAAACAGAAATAGTAGGACCCTGGAGCTCTCCTGGTTGGGATGAGAAGAGAGGCCCTTCAAATTCAGGAATGTTGGACTAGGACCCTGATGCCTGGGGGAAAGTCAACCTCGAAAGAAACAGAAGAGGAGAGAGGACTGTGGGACACCCACTGTGACGCTGGTGTGCAGTCAGGGAGAGTAAAGGACTTGCTGACCCAGTCTCTTCCTCTCTACCCAATGGTGGTGCTCTTCTGGGTGAGTAAGCCTGCTGGAGCCTGGGACCGGGGATTTGCAAGAGCACTTGTCTGCAGAAGGAAGCCACATTCTTCAAGGTAGGCTCTACCCTTGCAGTGTGTGTCTAGAGTGGATGCCTAGCTACAAAGTGTACGGAGCAAGTGAGTGGCCAAAAACAGATGCTTCTAATGACGGTTCTTTTCCTTCACATTTTTTATTGCAGTACAGTCTACAATTGCTCACTGTAAGGCATGAGTTAATCGTTAGCTGTTTGGGTTTTGTTTTGTACTGTTTTTTCCTCAAGGACGGGTCTCTTGTAGCCCAGGCTGCCCTTGAACTTGCTACATGGTCAAGGACTTTGAACCCCTGATCCTACTGCTTCCCACCACACCCAATCCCAGTGTTAGAATTACAGGAATATACCGCTAGGCCTTACGCAGCACTGAGGATAGAATAGGGTTTTGTGCACCCTATCAAATGCCCTAAAATGAGTCACATCCCTAGGCCACTTTGACTGTTTACATTCATTCTGGTGGCAGTCAAAGGACCCAGAGCAAATCATGGTCTCCATTTTTTTATCCTGGACTGTAGGTCTGCACTGAGCACATGGCTCCCCGCTCATACTGTACAGGGGACTACGAAGTCCTTCACCTAGACATCCGCAGGAAGAAGGAAGACATGAAGGAGTCCATGCCATTGCATGCAAGTCAATAAGGAAGAAAAGGACTCAATCAAAGGAGGCTGTGAGAGAGAGGAGGTGAATTACCCGACAAGCCTGCAGCTTCCCCTCCCCTGGGTGCCCGCACTGCGGGGATGAGCCGAGCTGTTGGTTCAGAGCAAGCGATCCTTCTAGACTCACCATGGGCATGAATCAGGGCTGCCTTCCCCAGGATCACAGCTTCTGGAATATTTTCTGACTCTTCCGTCCTCTGGGGCAGAGAATCCCAAACACTTGGCCTAGGGACTCTCTTCCACTCTTGTGAATTGGCAAGAACCCTCAAGGCGCCATGTTTATGTTGCTTACATCTACCTATCCCAAGAACCATATTTAGAAATTAAAACAAAATATTTTAAAGTATTCATGAAGCCATCTCTTTCAATCAAAACATGAATTTGCTACATGCTAGCATAAAAATCTTAGGTAACATAAACGACATTTTTATTTTGTAACAACAACAAAAACTGCTTCCAAAACAAATGAAAGGTAGATGCAGAGAGAGCGCTGCCTCCTGGTTTCTAGCCTCCTAACATTTGTCATAATAAAAGGTAGTTAGTTTCTCATATCTGCCCCTATATTCAATTTGCTGCAATATGTTGTTTTAATTGTTGTGTCTGAAGGAAACCCAGCCTCACAGGATTAAGTGCTTGAAGCCTCCCAACCCTCAGAGACTGTCCCATGGTCCACAGACCGCATTGTGGTGTCTGCAATGTCCCAATAGAACAGGAGAGCGGCTGAGGCTGGGTTCTCTCCCCCACCGTCCATCTGTTTACTGCATACCGGGCTTCAGCCCACTCTGCCCAGCTCCTTTCTTCTCAGGTAATGAGGAAAAGTCATCTGTCAGAGTTTCTGTCACTTGAGAGCTGCCCCCCCCACCCCGCCCCAGAGCAGAACTGCCAAACAAGAGTGAAACAGAGTTAGCGCTTTGCCAGCCTAGTCTCTACTGTGAACATCTTCTGGGAAGCCAGGGCAATCGTGGACAAGCAGCTCACTGGATTTCCAGTCACCCAAACATTGGTTGTCCTTTTGCACCAAAATGTCTTGGGCACCAGGCCGCAGTGGCGCACACCTTTAATCCCAGCGCTCAGGAGGCAGAGCCAAGCAGATCTCTGTGAGGTCAAGGCCGGCCTGGTCTACAGAGCAAGATCCAGGACAGGCATTAAAACTACACAGAGAAACCCTGTCTCAAAAAACCAAAAAAGAAAAAAAAGAAAGAAAAAGAAAAGAAAGAAAGAGAAAAAAAAGAAAAGAAAAAAATGTCTTGGGCAAAGGGTTGTGAAGGGAAGGGACATCTGGACTCCTAGCTCAGAGGTTAATGTTCAGAGTGTTTGCTGCTACTCTAGGCGATCCACGTTCAACTCCCAGCATCCATGTTGGGTGGCTCACAACTACCTGTAACCCCACTTCCAGGAGATCTAATACCTCTGGCCTGTCAGCACCTGCACTGATATGCCACCCTACCACCACCCCCACCACACACACACACAAAAAAAAAATTAAAATATCTTATTTAAATGTCTTGCTGGCTAGAAAGATAATTCTGTCAGTAAAGTACTGGCTGTGCAAGCATGAGGATCTGAATTCACTCCCAGAACCTGTGAAGAAAAGCCCAGAGAAGTGGCACATACTTGTAATTCCCAGGGAAGCAAAGCAGGCAGATCCCAGGAGCTCAATGGCCAGCCAGCCTAGCTTAGTGGCAAGTCTGGGGTCAGAGTGAGAGACCTTCTCTCAAAACACAACATGGTGGCACCTGAGGAAATATACTCATGATTGATCTTTGTCCTGCACATGCACATGTCCTGCACATGTGCTCCCAGACACAGGAGAAAAGCACACACACACCTGCACACACACACACACACACACACAAACACACACACACACATACGTGTGCATCCTAACTTCTCCTCTTCACCTCTTCCTTCTGTCATATCTCCCTAGGGATACTTATGAGACATTGATGGTATCAGAACCTTTTTTTTTGGTTTGTCAAGGCAGGGTTTCTCTGTGTAGTTTTGATGCCTGTCCTGGATGTCACTTACAGAGTGAGAACTCACAGAGATCCTCCTGCCTCTGACTCCCGAGTGCTAGGATTAAAGGCGTACACCACCACCGCCACCTGGCAACTTCAGAACATTTGAGAACCTCTGTTTGACATTCATCCCAAGAGATAAAGATGCCCCCCAACAAGAGACACAGAAGCCATCTTGAGAAAGTTTAAGCAGGAGCAAAGGCCAAAAATTCAAGAGAAAAGAGAAAAGTAGGGACAGTTGTTTTTAAAAAGCATGTAATTATTCATACGTGCTATTACCCTTCTCTAAACATTCATTTGTGTGGTGGAGGGGCACACAAATACCCAAGCATACGTATGAGGTCAACGGACAACCTGCAGGTTCCAGTCTGTCCTTCCACCATGTGGGCTCAGGCGATCAAACTCGGATTTCAGTTTGACAGGCAGCACATTTACCCACTGAGCCATCTCAAGGGCCATCCATTGTATTACTTTGCAGGCCTGGTGAAATGCTCGGCAGGGTAAAGGCACTTGCTACCAAAACTAATGACTGGTTCCCCAGAAACCACATGAAAACAATTCCTTCAAGTTATCCTCTGAACTCCATGTGAGACACACACACACACACACACACACACACACACACACACACACACACACACACACACACACGTTTTAGAATATTAGTTGAGGTTACATTTGTTAATGCTGTTGCATTCTCTTTTTTTTTCTTTTTTTTTTTCTTTTTTTTTTTTTTTTGAGACAGGGTTTCTCTGTGTAGCGTTGGCTGTCCTGGAACTCACTCTGTAGACCAGGCTGGCCTCGAACTCACAGAGAGTGCTGGGATTCAAAGTGTATGCCACCACCGCCTGGCTATGTGTTGCATTCTTTTATGTTGCATCTGTTTAACTCTGTGAAGCTGTGTTACTTTGCCTGTCTAAAACACCTGATTGGTCTAACAAAGAACTGGCCAATAGCGAGTCAGGAGAAAGGACAGGAGGGGCTGGCAGGCAGAGAGAATAAATAGGAGGAGAAATCTGGGGAGAGAAGACTGAGGAGTGAGAAAAGGAGAGGAGGATGCTGGAGGCCAGCCACCCAGCCAGACACGGGATAAGAAGGAAAGAAAAGGTGTACAGAAATAGAAAAATGCAAAAGGCCAAAGGCAAAAGATAGATGAGATAATTTAAGAAAAGTTGGCTAGAAACAAGCCAAGCTAAGGCTGGGCATTCATGAGAAAGAATAAGCCTCTGTGTGATTTATCTGGGAGGTAGGTGGCAGGCCCCCAAAAAGCAAAGAGTAAAAAAACAGCTGGGGTTGGGGATTTAGCTCAGTGGTAGAATGCTTGCCTAGCAAGCGCAAGGCCCTGGGTTCGATCCTCAGCTCCACAAAAAAAAAAAAAAAAAACAGCCAACAACAACACACACACACAAATCTAATTTTAAACTTTTTTAGAGAAGTTACTTATAAAGAATAATTTTATAAAAAGAAATACTTTGGAACCAGGAAATAGAGATGAAAACATCATTTATACATTACAAAGTCAACATCAGGAATCGTCCCCTCTTATAAATAACCAAAGTATATTTACTTCCAAGGTAATCCATGCCAAAGTTATTCAGTGGGCAGCCAAGTTCCAGGGCTCTTTTACCAGCAGCTCCTAAGACTAGAGTTGAGTCTATTTATGTGGGGGTGGGAGGTGGTCACCACTGATTTCCATAGACCAAAGCATCACTGCCTTTTCACTCTTATCAGTACTTAGCTGAGTGACTATATGATCCTTGTTCAAATAACTCAAGTGAGGCAGTAGGCCCCTGCCTCAAATTCTTGAATGACAGCACATACTGCTCCCTAATGACAGGACGGTTGCTGAGCTGTCAGAAACATGTGCATCCTAGCAGTGATCCTACGCCTCGCAGCCACAGCCATGATCTTGGCTACGCTATCATCAAATGTATGTGTGTGTTGGGGGGGGGGGGCGGTGCATACACAGACTTCCACCTACTCGTGCTTGGCTCTGGAAAAATGGGAGAAGTAGCCTTCTCCTGAAACACTGACTCTAGTCATGCTGGGGTACCTTGCATGCCTTTGCTTTTTCTTGGAGCCCTGAAGCTTATAAAGATCGCTTAGGGGAACACTGCCCAGTCTCTGCCCTGGGAAGGATCTTCAATGTTTAGTAAACTGTGGAAAGCTGAGGTCTGGTGCTGTGGGATGTTCTGTATGGCAAATGTGTTGCTCTGATTGGTTAGTAAATAAAACACTGATTGGCCAGTGGCCAGGCAGGAAGTATAGGCAGGACAAGGAGGAGAATAAAGCTGGGAAGTGGAAGGCTGAGTGAGAGACACTGCCAGCCGCCATGATGACAAACAGCATGTGAAGATGCCGGTAAGTCACGAGCCATGTGGCAAGGTATAGATTTATAGAAATGGATTAATTTAAGCTGTAAGAACAGTTAGCAAGAAGCCTGCCACGGCCATACAGTTTGTAAGCAATATAAGTCTCTGTGTTTACTTGGTTGGGTCTGAGCGGCTGTGGGACTGGCAGGTGAGAGAGATTTGCCCTGACCGTGGGCCAGGCAGGAAAACTCCAGCTACAGTCTGGGGTCTCAGGCTGATTCTCAAGCCACCTGTCGCCTCTGCTTAGCAGCTCCCCCATCTAATTGTTACCCCTAAAGGGCTTGCTTCCCAATTTCCTCTCTCTGTTAAACGTCTCTTCACCCTGCCTTGTAGGTGAATAGTATACATTAACGTAGGGAGTGTGGTAGGAGTGCACACAGAGGCTGGGTGGAGTCAGTGGTACAGCAAATGCCACATTCTTCCACATATAACCTACCCCAGTGCCCCTGAGGCCCTGTGCCTTGGATACTGGAAGATCCATGCCAACCACAAGCATCCAGAAAGAACACCTGGCACCACCCCCACGTGATCGCTCACTAGAGGGGCATTCTCAGAACTTCAGCTGACAAGGCTCTTGGAAGAGTTTTCTGCATTTCCACAAGAGATGTTCCCAAAGGGAGATTCAGGTCACACACACACACACACACACACCCTGATTTGTTTCATGCATTAACTTTAGTTTTCAGTTAGCTCTTTGCAGGAAATCAATCAACACATATTTAATCAGCATCTACTATGTATCTATCACTTGGAGCCTCTCTGAGTAAGAAACAAGAAGGACCACAGCACAGTCTTTGCCCTCCAGGGGACGGTGACCTATTTAGGAAGACAAAGTGAACACAGAACAATTAAATGCTGCTCCCGTGGATCTAAATAAGGCAGAGAGTTGTAGGAAACAGAATGCTAGGAGAGGGGGAATTTGTCTTAGGACTTGAAAGACATGTAGGATTCGAACAAGGAGAGGAGAGGATGGGGGGGGGGTTCACTAAAAGCAAGAGGAGATGGTGTAATTAAGGGCACTAAGAAGATGTATCATTAGCAAGAAGATAACACCCCAGGATGCCTTGGGAAGCAGGGTGATTAGAGACCACAGTGTGGAAATGCAGAGAAGCCAGTGAATTTCAACACAAGCTTCCCCTACTTTATAATGTTAGGGTTTCCCTGCAAAACAGAGCATATTGTCAGCCAGGTTGAAAAATCCAGTTTGGACCTTGAATGTTGCCCTTTTTTTATTTTTAAGCATTATTAAAACAGCCAAACAGGAAGGGCATCCATTTTAATGATCCTTGAGGGCAGTTGTTTTTGCCTTGAGCTCCTCTGAGCCCTTGGATTCCAAAGGGGGGCCTCCAAGGCAGCCTTGAGAGATAAGACAGATAATGCAATGAGGCCAGCATGCCTTAGAGCAACTGGACTTGTTATCGGGTGTCCACTTAGGATTTTCAAAGGAACACATAAATAAATCCTCGGTACAAAGGCACTCTTGGTGGCCAGGCATTTGTGTGTTATGAAAAGCAGTTAGCAGTTTTCATAGGTTAAATCTTCCTTTAAAGGAGACCGCCATACACACACACACACACACACACACACACACACACACACAGAGAGAGAGAGAGAGAGAAAGAGAGAGAGAGAGAGAGAGAGAGAGAGAGAGAGAGAGAGAGAGAGAGAGAGACCACCACAACTACAGTATATTGACAGATTAATTCACTCACTCCCATATTTCTCCAGAACTTACTGAGGACCTCCTAATACATAGGTTCGGCACCTACTTGTCAATATGTATAGAATGAAGTCAGCCTACTGGAACTGACCTTGAATGTCAGGCTAAGAAAATGGATGTAAAGAGGCTAACTGATAACAATAATGCTGATGACGGCAATGGTAGACATCAATGCTCAACAATCACTGTGTGCCAAGGATCTGACTTCGTTGCTGTGACTTTAGAACAAGGACATGTATACATTCTTTAAATATTATTTGACAAAAAATGAACATTTCTCTATGGTTTTCGGGTTAAATAACTCTTCTCTGATGCTGTAAAGAAAGACTCTCCTATGGTATTTTCCTCGCTTTCCTAGCCGAGCTGGCTCTCTTGCCCTGAGCCCATAGCCTGCCAAGCTTGAGACAACAAATTAAACTGAGAAAAGGGAGAGGAGACCCAGAGACCACTTGGACTCCAGCCTCGCGTCTTTTTCCAAGCATGCCACTATTAACTTCCTCCCCAAGCTGGTGACACACACCCTGTGACTTTGTTAGGGCAGAACCCAAGCTCAGAAATGACATTATTTCCTAACAGGATCTGAGTACTTGCTGTTGTCACATGGCAACACATTTTAAAAAGAAAAGGGGAGAAAGTGTCAAAAGACATCTCTGAATTGCTCCTGGAAAATGGGTTTGCTCCCAGCATTACACAGTTGCTCCGTCAGGTGCCATTGCTCTTACGGTCACTTGGAACAAAGTCACACATACTCTGCAGAAATCCGCAAATTACATCAGGCCTTCAGCAACTCCTAACTTGTTTTCAGCAATGTGTTATCAGTCAGGCAGGAGAAGAAAACAACCCAGCCAAGTCCTACCAAGACACTCCCTTGCTGTCTGTCCACTCACATTCCCACCAGAGAACTTTATTTTATTTTATTTTATTTGCTTTTTTCCTATGAATCAAGTTACGTGGCATAAAAAAAGTACATCATTAGCATAAAGCAGTATTAGCCTTAAAAAGGAAGGGAAGCAGAATGCTAGGTAGACAGCAGAAAACAGCTCACATTCTGGTCTGCTCCTTTCATCCATCTCCACTCTAGCTGACAAACTGAAATTTCCATAATAATACAGAGTTCAGAAAACAAACAGCAATTGTATCTGATAGGGAAATTGCATCCTGTTACTGGATATAAAATTCTACAGCATGTGCAATGGTATTTTTGAAGCACTGAAGATGTGGGCCTATGTTTTCATTTTGAAATGGAGTTGTAATGTAAATAATAAATCCAACACAATTTGGCTAGTCCAGAGACTGCTGGCGTCATTAACTCGGAAACCCAGAGACACAAACGCTCTACTTATCTTGGTAGGCCCTCAGCTACAAGGCTCCCATCACTCCGGATGCTCATACATGCCCTCTGCTTCATCCACTGCTGTCTCGCTCAAGGGTCTTCCAGGCTTCCCTATTGCTATTTGTATCACATTTTACCACTCGTTGATGGGATGCCCTCTTTCCTCCCTTGCCTGTGTCCTTTTTTTTCATTTTAATTCTTCCTCCTTTTTCCCTTAGCTCAGCAACAAATCTAACAGCCCCTCCCTCAGCTTCTTCCCCAGGACCGTAGATTAAATGAAATGAAACACGGCCACACTTCTCACCTTCTTTATCCCTATCTTTTGATAGTTTCCGTTCATCCCATCTGAAGGGCTGGCCCTGCAGCTTGTGTTCACCAGTAGTCTGAGACCAAATAGTCTTAGACTAAGGTTAATTCTTAGGATGTCTGAGGGTTAAGGTTGATTGTCAGCTAGACTGGATCTGGAATCAACTAAGACACACATGCTGAGTGAGTCTATGAAGGTGTTTCCAGGATGAATTATTGAAAGGATAAGCCCCTCCCCACGCGGAGGCCGCTCGCTCTCGAGGCAGCCCAGACAGAGGTCCCAGGGGAAGCAGTGCTGCGGCCTTACCTGCCTTCTCTCCTTGCTGGTCAGTGAGTCTGCCCTGTGTTGCTGCTGCCATCAGATCCCAGCTTCTCGGCCACCTTCCAATGTGGGTTGAAGACCGGCGGCTCTCAGGCATCCTCCAGACCTTCAGCCCCAGGCTGAGACTGCGGAGGCTGGCCTCGTGGACAGAGCTGCCCATGGATTCTCAGGCTCGCCAGAGTTCTGACAGCCACTACTGGGTACCCTCCTATCAAGTAAAGCAGTCTAGTGGACCCGTTTGTAGTGTGTCCTTTCTACCGGTTCTGCTCGCCCAGAGAATGGGGACTATTACACGTGCCTTGGGTGTTTGCGATTCTTAAGACTACCAACCTTGTGTTAATTTTCTAGAGAAGGGGTCAACCTACCTAGTCAACCCAGTGTTTACAACAGATGGTGGGAAAGATGAAGCCAAAACTGTCCAGCTGAGCTCAGCCTAAATTGCCAGACCACGTTGGCAATTACACTCTTTGAAGCCACTAAGGATGGCTGTGGTTTTAAGCCACTAAGTTTCAGGGTGATGTATTACACTGTGAAAGCAAAATGATACATTTATCTTATCTTGTTTTCCCTGTCTCTGCATTCATCACACTTGACAGAACACATATTTCTTCCCAAGAATTTTAGCACATGTTGGAAAAGGACATTTGCCAACCAAAGAAATTATGCTTCCCCTAACTTGCAGTGTGTATGTGTGTGTGTGTGTGTGTGTGTGTGTGTGTGTGTGTGTGTGTGTATGTGTGTGTGTGTGTGTGTGTGTTGTGTGTTTGGTGTGTATCTGCAGAGGATAGCTTATAGGAATCTCCTTCTAATATGTGGGGATCTAGGTATTGAATTCAGGTCATCGCAGCAAGCTCCTTTATCTGCTGATCCATCATACTGGCCCCCAATCCCAGTTTCTACCATCACCAACCAGATTACTAGTTGGAAATTACTATTTCACAGTTATTTCAAAATTACTCATATATTATATAATACAATTTGCTTCCTAATTTTTTCTTTGTTTATTTTTATCTTCCTAGTTTTACCTCTTTTTAAGGATTTATTTTTTTTTAACTGTGTATATATGTGTGTAGGTATGTGCACATGAGTACAGGTGCCTATGGAGGTCAGAGGTGTATGATCCCCAGGAGCTGGAGTCACAAGTAATAATGAGCTTTGCAGTGTGGATGTTGGACCTGACTCGGGTTCTCTCTTAAACTCTGAGTCATCTCTCCAGCTCCTTAACTTTCATTTTGTTGTTGTTGTTGTTGTTTGTTTGTTTTCTGTTTGTGTTTGGCCTTGGTCTCACAGAGCTCCACCTGCCTTTGCCTCCTAAATACTGGGATCAAAGTCATCCTCCAGCCTCAATTTAAAAGCTGGAAAGTATTTGCTTGCTTTCAAATTCACCCAGCAACATGAAATACTTCTGTAGGATGAGGAAAGTGGAATCCATTGGGTTCCATGTGACTTGATGCATCAATACTTACAGAGTATGCATCACAGCTACTGTAAGGGGACCATTCTTAGGTAAGATCCATATCACCATAGCCGACACTTACCACAACAATGTGCATGGTTCCTTGATTCTCATTCCTCTGCAAAATGCCCCCAAATCTTCTCTTTTGATGCATTGTTTAATTGACTTATTACAAAAAACTTAAATTTGTCTATTACATTTTCACCTTTATCAAGAATAAAACTGAAATCAGGTATGATGAATCTAGAATCCCAGAACTCAGGAGGCAGAGGTAAGAAGACCAAGAATTCAGGGCTAATCAGAGCTACATGAGACTCTGTCTCAAAACAACACTCCCTTCAAAAACAATGACCCAAAGAACAAAAATGAGGCATCACACTTCCTGGTTTGATAATCACCACAAAGCTACTGTCATCAAAATAGCATGGTATGGTGTTGACCTAAAAAGCAGACAGATAGACCCATGTCACAGACGGAGAGCTCAGACCATACATGGATGGTCAAGTGACCTTTGACAAGGGTGACAAGAATAAACGATGGGGAGGAACAATTTCTTCAATAGATACTGCTAGGAAAATCTAGGTACCCACATATAAAAGAATGAAATTGGACAACCTTATCTTACATCATGAAAAAAAAAATCAGGTCAAGAGAAATTAATGGCTTAAACACAAGATTGAAATTATAAAAGTCCCGGAAGAAAACAGAGGGGAAATCTTTCCATAGGCTCCAGTGATAATTTCTTAGATATGAAGTTAAACACAAGCAATAAAAGAACAAAGTGAAATTACATTTTAAAAAAGCCTCTGTGCAGCAAAAGGAACAATCAACAAAAGAGAAAGGCGGCAAGGAATGGGAGGGGATATGTGCAACTCAAATATCAAATAATAGATTAAGATCTGACCTCCATACGCAAACCGTGGCATGTGGACTCACCCCCCCCCCACACACACACACGTACACATATGCCAGTCAACTTTAGTAACACATTTTTAAGACAAGCCAATAAAGTGAATTTATACCTTCAATATGACAGGACCACTGGCTCAGCGCTTGGTACACATGACCAAGTCAGTCGTTTCTCCTTGCATTGAACTTTGGTTTAGTGCTGATACCACGCTTTTTTGTCATATGTGTCAAAGAGCAGATGAACATTCTATGGACTTTGCATACATTGACAGTCCTCAATTACTGTTTCACAACAGCAAGTGCTTGAAGAAGTAATTGAATAACTCTTAAAAACCATTCCCAGGGATCAGGAATTATTGGGAGGATTGGGATCACTGCTAACAAACACAAATTCCAACAAGACAGGTGTCTATTTCTAAAGCAAGAATGCAGATGCATGTGGACCAAATGTATCAAACCGCCGCTGTGAAATAACTTGCTCTCTGAAGACCTGGGAACACAGGACTGGCAGAAAGAGATATTCTAGAAACATTTATGTCCCTCCCTAAGATGATCAAACTATTAAAATAATAATGTCCAAAGAATTAAACGTTCTCTAGAAATCTCATGTTGGGAGAAGGGAAAGGTTAAAGCCTGACGCCAGATGGAAAACGATCTTGTCGCCCAGACAGAGATTCACACAGCTCTTACATCTTTACCAGACCACCTTGCAGCAGAGAGGGAGCAGAGACAATGCTGGGTCAGGAATGGCCCACACTTTGACCATGCCCGCTTAGTTACCCATACGGCTTGCCCTCGACGGAAACCCAAACCTCACGTCGATGTCCCTGACTACATCTGCTTATCTGTTCCTTGTCTTCCTTATGTGACCGCATTGAATAGATCACTTTTCTCTGCTTTTCAGTATTCTTTGTCCCTTCGATTGACACATTGGGCGGGCGTAAGCCATTGGGGTAAGCCTGCCATAAATTACTGGGACTGTCAGAGCCCAGCCTCTGACCCTAAAATGTCCAGTGACAACAATTCTGACATTTCTGAAGATGACACCTCATCTCATGACATAAGATGACAGAACTCCAACAATCACACTACAGTTTGACCACACACTGGGCAAAGAACAAAGATAAAGGGCATGGGAACTTGTTTGTTGTTGACTGTCTAAGATAGTTAACTGGAGAAGCTGTTTAAGTCCCACTGGCTTCAGAATGGGAGAGGATAGTTGGGGTATTGTTTTACCTTAAAAAGAACAATTGGAACTAGAGATGTGTGTCTCGTATGTAGACATGTGACACAACATGGAATTTTATTTGATTTTCCAAGATTCAAAATTCAAGTACTTTGTAGCACATGTAACTCCACTCCAGTGAATAAAAGAATACAGATAATAAGAATAAAACCAATCTCACAGGCTTGATATGAATACTAAATTATACAATACACTTAAAGCTGTAAAGAGCAACTCTCCTAGTAAGAATAAGTTTGAAAAAGTCCTGTTCTTCAAAGGTTATCATCTACTCTGTCAAATTAGGTCACTCTAATACCGTCATCGGGTTCTTCACAGAAAGAGAAAAGGCAATTCCAAAGCTCATATAGAAACACGAGAGACTTGGAGTAGCCAAAGCATCCCTCAGCAGAAAGAACCAAGCTTGGGAGAGGGGATGGAGGAACCCCAGTTGGACCTCCCTGCCATCTTGTCTAGCTGAATCAGTGAGTTCCATGTTCAGTGAGAGACCAGCTGGGAAATAGACCATTGACCTTCACACACATGCACACACATGTCTATGCACGTGAACTTGTACACACGCAAAGTGCTTAAGCACACATTGCAGCAGAAACAGCTTCCACAAATGGTGCTAGAGAAACTGGTTGTGCACATGTCGAACACTAACACTCCATCCTTGTCTTTCCTTGTAACAAAAGCAACACAAAGTGGACCACAGACTTTATAATGAAGTCTGAAACTAGGAAAATGAAGGAATGCCTCCCTTGAGAGGTGGGTATAGGAAAGAAATTTTGGGAAAAGTCTAACAGCTCAGGAAATGATGGAATAGACAAATGGGTTTTCTTTATGTTAAAAAGCTTCCACACACAGCATAGAAAACTCTCTAAAGAACAAAGAAACAGCATACAGAATGTGAGTGAGTTTTTGCAGCTTTCCATCTATCTCATGGGGAGGTCATATCCAAAATATATAAAGAGCTCAAAAAGTAAACTGCATTTCAGTCCTGTTAAAATGCCTGCCATCAGGAAAGCAAATGCTGGTGAGGACAAGATGGCATCCTGTATGCACTGTCAGTGGGAGGGGAAATTAGTACAGCCATACAGAAATCACTCTAGAGGCTGCTCAAAAATAAAACTAGAATTACTGTATGACCCAATCCTTGGTATATAAACAAAGGAATTGTTGGAATTATCAGATACCCACACACCAGTGTTTAGTGCTACACGTTCACAACAGCCAAGTTATAGAATCAGCATAGGTACTAATCAACGGATGCATGGAAACCTAAGGAAAATGTCAGACTCAGAAAGAAGCCTGTTCTCCCTCACATGTGGAAAAGAAAAGACATAAATGTAGAAGGGGTAGGTTGTTGGTTTGTTTGTTTGTATTTTCCTAGACAGGGTTTCTCTGTGTGGCCCTGGCTGTTCTGGCACTAGTTAGCTCTGTAGACCAGGCTGGCCTCAAACTCACAGAGATCCACCTGTCTCTGCCTCCCCAGTGCTGGGATTAAAGGCATGCGCCGCCGCCGCCGCCGCCGCCACCACCACAGGACTAGCAGGACGTTAAGGAAAGTGAAAACAAGAGAGGGTAATGGGATTGAATATGGTCAAAGAATGTTATTTGCAGTATGCAAATGTCATAATGAATGGCACCATTATTTTGTACAGTATATGCTAATAAAAGTGTTTGAGAAAATGACATTGTTGCCATTAGTAGTGTCTCTGCTGGCATTTGAAGGTGTCTAGTTGGGGAGCTGGCAGGTCTCGATTCTGCTTTGCTTTTTCCGAATGGTCCATTCTCCCCGTGCAGCCTGTCTCCGCTGTGTCTTCCTTGATTCTGCCCCCTGGAGTAGCTGTTATTAGTCCTCTAGAATTAGTAGGCTCCAGCAGTCTGTCTTCAGCAGTCTCCAGTTGCATTTCATCCTGAAGGTCTTCAGCACACAAATGTGCAGCAGCTTAGCCTCTGTACAGATGACAGCTTTGCAAGCAGCTTCCCCTGCTGTTTCTAGGTAAGTCTGTCTCCTCCCTGGGGAAACCCTGGGAGAGGTTTGTAGCCTCCGGGCTGAAAATGTTTCCAGGCTGAAAGGGCAACCTAACTACCTACCCCCCAACTCCCTGATATTTTGTCAACGGCAACAGAAGCCCCGCCCTTTAAGGCTTACCATTCTAAACCCTCTAGTTATAGCGTCAAACATTCGTTGTCAATTGTGAATAACCGCCACGGTCTGCAGCGGAGCCGCCGGCCTCCCAAATTCCAGGCCTGTTAGTTGTTCTTCTCCTACACTGGGCATGTTGACGTGTTATTATTCTCTTGTCACAGACAAGGAAACCGGGCTCAGACAAATTCCAGTTGTCTGCCAAGCACCATATGAGGGTGAATTGTGAGACTCTCTTTGACGTGTTGCTATTATATACTGTTCTTGCAGAGGACCCAAGTTGGGTTCCCAGTGCCCACATAAAGAGGTTCACAACTATCTGAAATTCCAGCTCTAAAGGATCCAACAGCTCTGGCCTCCTGGGGCACTACAGTCATATACACACGATAAAAAATAAATTAAATGTGGACTATTTCCTGCAGGATGATGGAACACATTTTACTCATACATTTGATTAATTGGGGCTGAGGACCCAGCAGAGTTGATAGAGGGCTTGACTAGCATGCACTCCACAAACCAGGCTGATTCCCAGGCTCCACTTCTCTCTCTGGGTGACTCCTATAAGTGATCCATTTATATATTTTTAGAAGAATTTAAAATCAATGCTAAAAATTAACTGAAACAATATGGAAAAGGTCAAAATAGATGGTCTTATACACATACTTTTAAAAAGACCTTTTATGCCGGGCGGTGGTGGCGCACGCCTTTAATCCCAGCACTCGGGAGGCAGAGCCAGGCGGATCCCTGTGAGTTCGAGGCCAGCCTGGTCTCCAAAGCGAGTTCCAGGAAAGGCGCAAAGCTACACAGAGAAACCCTGTCTCGAAAAACCAAAAAAAAAAAAAAAAAAAAAAAGACCTTTTATAAACTAATAATTCACTTCTGGACTGGAGACTTAGCTCAGTGGTAGAGTGCTTGCCTAACATGGAACCTAGGGTCCATGAAGCCCCAGGTTCCATCCCCAGCATGTCCGATGAAGATGATGATGGTGGTGGTGATGATATCAATAAACTTCTGATCTATTTTCAACATTGATTTACTTAAATTACATTTTTCTCTTAGTGAGACATGCCTGATTCCTAGTTTGTCTCAGTACTGGGAAGGTCCATTGTCTAGTTCCCAAATCCCACCTTTATTTCTCAAACATGTGGATGAATGGGCTCTGGGAAGTCATTCTCAGTGACGTGCAGAGACCAAAATAAAACTTCTTTTTTTCTCTTAAATAGACCACTCATTTCCTAGGTACATTTTCCAGACTCTGCATCTAAGTTTCTGGCAGATAATGGCACTAAGAACGTTGAGTCCCATCATCTCACTACTGTTTGAATTCCTCACCTACTGAAATCCTAGCCAAAAGGCTTTCTTTGGTTTTGTATTAAATTATCTCGTTTGGTTGGCTGCCTTAATCAACTTAACTGATTATTTACCAGCTCACCGTTTCCCTCCGTGCAGACGCCGTATCGAAGAGCATAGGAGTGGGCCCTGGCTCCTGTTGGTTTTTTGTTTTGTTTTGTTTCTGACTATCCAGATTGTCTCCCATCCTTCCTCAAACAATGCCGTTGTCCACAACCTCAGATCCTAATGCTTTCCAGCTTCTGTTATTGGGTTTGTCTGGAAAGACAAAATTAGTTGTTTGAGATTGTTGTATTTCCTAGCTGGGGGAGAGCTGGAGAGGTGACTGAACAAAGCCAGTAGTGCAGTTAATGCTTTAACCTTGCGTATAATTTATACAATAAACAAAGTCACATGCTCCCTAATAATTTAGATGTAAGCAAATGTTGATTTATTCAGGAAGGCTACGGCCCCGAGCAAGACCTGCAGCACTGAAATCTGAATTAAACTAGGACAGAAGCAGGCTAGTCTATAATAACATTTGTATAATTTTATTTTTGCCCTTGGCTCGGTTCATTTCCTCGTACAGTAGACGCATGAAATTGGCTCTCCAGCCACCTTTAGCTGTTCACTGATATCCGGGCAGGAAGGGAAGCCGCACGAAGCTCCTCTCTGAGTTTTGTTTTTAATCACGCAGGTCTTAGATTCCTAGGTCATTCCTGACAATAATTACCTCCCTCTGACTTGTGTTTTTGGCAAATATCTCCTAGAATAGCTTCATTTAACCTAAGGAGAGAGTTTTTCCATCTGACTGTGAGAAAACTCTGAGAACTGAGCTGGTTAAATAGATGTGAGTGTTGTTGTAATTTTTTTTCTTTATTCGAGCCCTGGGGCATGAAGTCTGAGTTCGCCTACTTTCCTGTCAGCAGTGAAATGAGGGCCTTAGGAAATTCCTTAAATGGTGGAGGGAAAAAATAAACATTAACTTGAAAGAGTGAGGGATCAGCCTCCCCCACCATTAACCTTTGACTTAAATAAAAATTAAGAACTATATCATATAGGCTTGGGGTGGGGGGGAATGTGGCATGTCTAACTCCCTTTTAAGCGAGCGTGTTTGAGCCAGTCAATAATTTGTGAGAACTTCTCAAAGGGAGGTAAAGTTCTCCATCTAAACGTGGCGAAGTGAGTTGTCCATAGTCAACCCTTACCCCGATGTCCACCAATAGGTGTTTCACAGCCTAATCACCTTAAAACGTACCCACAACTTCTACACCACCCCCATAATACTTTCATCTCCGGAAAAGTAACAGCACTATTTGGGGTCAAAAGTTCAAAATAAAGAATTTTTACCCTCAGGGCAGGAAATCAAATATGCTAAACCTTCTCCCTAACCTTTTGTGTAGGGGGAGTTTAACAAAAGGGGGGGGGGGGGAAATCCTGAAAATTAGAAAAAAAAAATTGGCATTTACGGTCTGTGTGAACCATGCATTTCTCTCTCCTCCTTGCAGCTGGGAAGGTAAACAACAAGGGGCCCAGTGTTAGGGAGGCAAACATTGTTCCCTCCTATTCTCGGTAACCAATCTGCTCCCAGGCCTCCTCCACCCCGGCCTGATTGTGCCCTGGGGCTCCGCAGGCCAAAGGAGGCTTTCAGAGAATCCGGGGCCTGTTTTGCCTTCATTACGAATTCCAAATAGAACAAGTTTTCGCCTGGCTTAGGCTCTGGTTATGAAAGTTTCCCACAGCTCTCAAAAAGATACAGAATAATACATGGCCAAGCAGAGCCGTAGAGGGCAGCAGGACGGCCATTGAAGGTTCTGGTCAAGTCAGAACCCACAATTGCAGAGCTGGAGGACCTACGGTCACTAGGACCCAGAGAAAAAACATCTCGCCTTTGGCCTGAGGTCAGGAGTTGGGACCCGAGCTTTGTGGTTAGTCCTTTGTTCCCAGGTCGGCTGGCGGCGAGAGAAGGCCTGTGGCCCCAGCCTCAGAGTGGAGAGAGTCCTTAGCTCCTGGCCTTGTGGCCGATGGCTGTCTCTGGGGACATGCTGTGAGGCACAGCAGCGTTGGGAAATCTTCTACCCCAAGGGGCAGCTGTGGAGCTTCAAATGTTTTCAGGCATTTCCAGCATAAAAGCAAAAATTGATGAGTTTCAGTGGGACGAGGTCTGAAACTCAAAGGAAAAAGCCCCGAGGCTGTAGAGGGAGAGGAGGAAGCGTTTTATTGTCTTGCTGCGGGTTTCTTTTCTTCCCTTCCCTTAGCTGGTGTCTTTATTGAGTCAAGATGTTCCATGAATGCACCAGTGAATTATCACATGCGAACTCTTCGGGGGATCTCTCAGCTCCGTGTTTACAGAGGAGGCTCTCTGGTGCTCCCAAGTTCCGGTGATCACCCTTCCTCTTCCACCTACTCCAGATTCCCCTCTTCTCAGCCTCCCCACCCCCCTCTTTAAGGGCTGAGCACTGTACCACTACCCTGATGACAAGCTCCAGAAGGCTGTCTCTCATGAGCCCTCAGACATGGGCTCCACCAACTTCTATACAAAGCTTTGTTTCCTACACATTTAAAAAAAAAATCCCCCCCAAATTGACCAGTCTATGTGTCCCTTCCTAAAAGCTGATTTGTATTATTGTTTTTATTCTATTTTATTTTCTGCCGGTAACTGGGGCCTGGCGAGCTCTAAGCCACCACACTGACATCATAGGGCTGGACTGTGACATTTAACCACTTGATTGTGGCTTTTTATAGTTAGTTCATGATGCAAGTACACACATCGTAACCTCTTAGACTCACTGAGGCACCTAAGAATGTGGTCAGTGTTTACAGACTGAACAGGAAGGTGTTCCCCTTTTTATAAACAAGGTCTTACTATATATCCTGGGCTGGCTTCAAGCTCATGAGGCCACTCAGTGCTGGGACTGTGGAAGTGTGACAACATGCCTGGTCCCTAAACTCATCGTTTAGGAGTTTTTACACATGACCAGATTTCATCATACTAATGAGAACACGGCATTAGTGTGTCCTTTTCAGTCCCACACTTAGTTAAATGTGCAGTAGTCTAGGGTGTGTTTCTGTAGTGCAAGCCTAACATGTTACATATATGAGTTCCATGCCTAGCACCAAAAAAAGTGTGTGTGTGTGTGTGTGTGTGTGTGTGTGTGTGTGTGTGTTGTCTATGTGTCTGAGGTGTGTTGTGTGTGTGGTGAGGTGTGTTGTGGGTGGGTGAGGTGTGTGTGTGTGTGTGTGTGTGTGTGTGTGTATGCTGTGTGTCTGTGAGTGGGGGGGTGGTATGGTGTGTAGGGTGGGTGGGTGGGGGGAGTGTTGTGTGTCTGTGAGTGTGGGGTGTGTGTATGTTATGTGGTATGTGTGTTTGCAAACCTTCCCTTCAGGTAGACTTCCCTGGGTAACCACATTTAACAGAAGCATTAGACAGAATCTATAAGAACACACTGATTCCTTCTTTTCTCTTTATACTACAGCATATACATAAAATATAAACCTTAAATCTGATTTGCCTGGAATTAAAACAGAAATTGTTTTCATGGGAAATCTGCACTTGCAGGGGGATTCTCCAGGAGAATGTGCCATCAAGTGACCGTCCTTATTGAGGCAATGTAGTGAAAATGGTAGGGAACAAGGTGAAAGAGAGGAGACCTGAGACTTCATAGATGAAAACACACTGTCTATATGAGACACTAATCCCAAATTCCCCAGTAAAATACATGCACCCGTGACAGCCTCAGGCTAACACGGACACGCGGAGACCAACTTTTCCCTTGACTGTGTGTGAGTGAACTGTCCTGTGAGTGAATAAAACTAATACCTACACTTCAGTGGAAGGAAGGAAGGAAGGAAGGAAGGAAGGAAGGAAGGAAGGAAGGAAGGAGGGAGGGAGGGAAGGAAGGAAGGAAGGAGGGAGGGAGGGAAGGAAGGAAGGAAGGAAGGAAGGAAGGAGGGAAGGAAGGAAGGAAGGAAGGAAGGAAGGAAGGAGGGAGGGAAGGAAGGAAGGAAGGAAGGAAGGAGGGAAGGAGGGAAGGGAGGAAGGAAGGAAGGAAGGAGGGAGGGAGGGAAGGAAGGAAGGAAGGAAGGAAGGAAGGAAGGAAGGAAGGAGGGAAGGAGGGAAGGGAGGAAGGAAGGAAGGAAGGAAGGAAGGAAGGAGGGAGGGAGGGAAGGAAGGAAGGAGGGAGGGAGGGAGGGAGGGAGGGAGGGAAGGAAGGAAGGAAGGAAGGAAGGAAGGAGGGAGGGAGGGAGGGAGGGAGGGAAGGAAGGAAGGAAGGAAGGAAGGAAGGAAGGAAGGAAGGAAGGAAGGAAGGGGAAGAAAATCCCACTTCAGAACATAGGGATAAAATTGCTTCTGATAAAAAAAGTGTCCCTTTAGGGCAGTTTGGATGAAGCAACAAGCTGGAGACAGCAAACCAGGCCATTCCTTAAAATACATGAACTCGGAGAAGTATCTTTTTCTGTTTAAGGCAGTGATCTTTGTGATGAATCTCAGACCATCAGTTAAACTGCTGATTTGGTCAGAACGAATTTTTACTGCATAAGATGGCAAGGTTGGTCTGACAGCAGACAAAATGTTGATCAAGATGCTAATTAATAAAGAAGACTTTGGTGTGTTTTTTTCCCCCTAAGAAAAACGACTTTCTTCAAGTCATTTCAAGAGGGTAGGATTGTCTGCTCCTATAGGGTGGCCCTGTGAACCCTCTAATGTGAGCACAATCCCTGACTCTCAGCCACCACACCCCTCTGCTCCCATTCCCCTAGCACCTGGCTGACACGGGTTACCCTGAGTCATCCTCAAAATCCTTTCCACATGTGCAAATTAAAAGATAAGACTCGGTCCAGGATGCTGTGCGGACTTCCATCAAGTGTGAAGCTAATGGCTGCCCTCTTGATGTTGTGGGTCTGTCTGTATCTCACTCAGAGCCCGTCACCCGACATTCCACGAGTGTCTGAAGCAAAGCTGTCATCAACGCTGGCACTGTAGCTCTTCATCCATCCACTCACTCACTCGTCCACTGTGCTTGCTAACGTGGCCTGGCACTGGATCCCAAAGCTGAGAGATAAGTAACATCCTACTCTCAAATTTATTTCTTCCATTTTTTTTTAAAATTTTGAAACATTTATTTCATGTAGTCCAGGCTGGCTTCCAACTCACTATGTAGTCAAGGAATCATGAACTCCCCATCCTCCTGCCTCTGCTTCCCAAAGTCTGAGATTAAAGGCATGCACCACCATACCAGCTTCAGGTCCTGCTGTAGACTGAACCTAGGGCTTCATTCAGACTAGACCAGCACTCTCCCAACTGAGCCACAGCCCAGCCCTCGGGTTCATTTTCTATTAGGCAGACATAAGCTAAGTCAGCCAACAAAGAAAGCCAACCATTTCAGCAGTAGTGAGTGAAAGAGGAGCCCTGAGAAGATAGTGGGGGGTGGGAAGGGATAGTGGGGGATGGGAAGGGATAGTGGGGGATGGGAAGGGATAGTGGGGGATGGGAAGGGATAGTGGGGGATGGGAAGGGATAGTGGGGGATGGGAAGGGATAGTGGGGGATGGGAAGGGATAGTGGGGGATGGGAAGGGATAGTGGGGGATGGGAAGGTCTCACTGGGGGGGTGATGTTGAGTTTGAATTCTAATCATTTCTTAATGTTGACTGATTCAAATCACTGCATAGATTATTGAACCACACAATCTCTCTCTCTCTCTCTCTCTCTCTCTCTCTCTCTCTCTCTCTCTCTCTCACACACACACACACACACACACACACACACACACACACACACACTCCAAGCAGAAATATTAATCCCCACATAGCTTCCCCTTTCACGTACCAGCAGGACCACCCCAGGCATCACAGCCCAGCTGAGGACTTTATTTAATTATGGGATGTTCTGCAAACGTCTTCCAAATTGTAGAGATAAAGCCGTATAAAGCGCTGACCTTCAGGAGCACATAGCCCTTCGTTTATCGGAAGGAAGTCCCTGGTGAGTTTGAATCTTCAACAGCTAACCATTTGTTTAAATTTACTGTTGTTTTCTTAAATTCTGCCTAACAACCAGTTGCCTGCCAAAGTGTGTTCAGTTTTTTCATTAGATAGCCAGCACCACTGCCGTGTGAGCAATTCTAGGCTTGAGCAAAACATGCAGTTGCTGCTGCCCATGCAAAACTGTGCAGGCAGATACAGAAACAATCGGTTTAGTTCATGGCTTACATCACTTAATCATTTTTAAAAAGTTTTCGTACGGGCCCTTTCACTTTTGTGGCAAACCCAAAGGCCAGGTGGAAAGAGAGAGACAGAGAGAGAGAGAGAGAGAGAGAGAGAGAGAGAGAGAGAGAGAGAGAGAATGCTTAGAATATGATTGTGTTGAAAGGCATAACAGTTGGCCATGACTGCCCCGTCGCATCTGGATTCCTCCATGATGGTTACTTAGGTATCTGATGGTTTGTCAGAAAGCTAACCATAACTTAGGCGGAAAACTGGACTCCATTAAAAAAACATTAAAAGCTGAGAGGGAGGCAAGTTGATGTGGCATGGCTCCCAGCAATAAGAAAGCAAGGGTGCATGCTGCAGCTTCGAAATAGAAAGTGACGTCCTCATAAAAACACCGCTCCAGGCGGCTGTGCGGCTCCAAGTTCTCCTGCCAGCTTAGAATATCTCGCTCCCAGGGATTTCGACTTTCAAATGTATCTTTAGATGCAAAATAGGCTGCCCAGGAGAAGACAGCCTCCAAGAAGGGCAAGAAGCATTTGTTCCCAATTACGACCAGTTTCTGTTAAACCTAGGTTTTTATTTTTTTAGGTAGAATACTTTATCAGGAAGCGTGCAAGTACATTTGATGTACCACCTGGCTGACATCGAGTGATCCACTGGCCTTCAAAACCAGTAAGCATTGCTGTTAGCCGGGAGAGCTACACAATATTAAGAGCTCCAGCATTACTGGATATCAGGGGAACCCTTCATTCTAATTGGAAAGCTCAAAGCCTCAGGCATCTGAGATTTTTGGTTTGGGGGCTTTTCCACGGCATTCTATTGCAGTATACCCAATCAATAAATATGATGCTATGCACAAGACCAGCGTGAGGCTCATCGGCTCCCTTGAGTTTTGTATTTGACTTGTTAAACTGTAAAAAGAGTTAGAGAAACAAACAGAAGACAAATAGCTTGGTCCCTAGCTGCCAAAATAGAAAACAAATAAACAAACCCCAGAGCTCAAAGAAAACTGGAAATGGGGAAATGGAAAGAACACAGACCTATTTTCAGGTGCGCTGCACCGGCAGGTGGGAGCCTGTCCTGTGAACTATGAAAGGAGCTTCTGTCCTTCAGCTGGGATTCTGAAATTGAGGTGTGAGGGTTGGGAGGAGCTCAGTCTGTAAAATACTTGCCTTACAAGCATGGTGAGTTCTATACCAGAAACTCCAGTGAAAAAGCTGAGCACAGTGGCCAATGATTGTAATCCTGCTGCTGGGGACGCAGAGACAGGTGGATTTCTGGGCTCGCTGGCCAGTTAAGTTAGCCTCCAGGCCAATGAAAGACAGTACTGGAGGACAGCAACCAACTATATCTACTGGCCTCCACATGTGTGTACACACAGGTATATTTGTGCCTACATACACAAACATGTACCTGCTCACATGTGAACAGGTGCCAACATGAACAAGTGCCAACACACACATACACACACACACACACACACACACACACACAGAGAGAGAGAGAGAGAGAGAGAGAGAGAGAGAGAGAGAGAGAGAGAGAGAGAGACTGAGACTGAAGACTTTGCTGTTAGAGGTTTTATTTGTTTTGTTTTCTAATGAATTGTGTGTGTGCGTGCACAATGTAAGTGTGTGCATGTCTGAGTGTGGCAGTAGAGAAGGCTTGCAGGAGTCAGCCTCACTGGGACAGGGTCTGTCTGGGCCCCACACTGCTGCTCCATCCAGGCTTACCGGCTAGTGAGCGTCGGCACGCTGCTCCTGCCTCTGTCTCCCACTTCTCCATGGGATTACAGATACAGCCCCATCCAGCTTTTTACATGTGCCCAGGGAGAGAGCTCTGGCTGCCAGGCTTCCTCTGGCAAGCCTGTTTCCTGGCTGAGCCACTCCTTGGCTTTGTTAGTTTTTTTTTTGAACAGTGTTACACTCTGTACTCTGTAGCCCAGGCTGGTCCGGAACTCACTATGTACCAATTCATGACAATCTTCCTGTCTTGGCCTCAGAGTGTAGGAATTACAGGAGTGAGCCATTACATGCCATCAACAGGAAGCTTTTTACCTATGACAATCTTCTACCCAACCCAGCCACATGATGTGTTATGAATACCAAAACTAGAGACATGTGAAGGAAGTTCACCACAATCCCTTCCTAAGAGCCACCACATGCAGGAGGCTTTGTGAGTTTCCTCATCCTTTCAGTCTCCACAGAATGAACTGGAAAACTTCTACACTCATAATTGACAGAGCGCCTTGGCTCAGAGGTTTGGATTGTGTGCTCCATAGGAGCCCTGAAGCCCTCTGAGTTTTTCAGGCATTGACTGAACAAGGCTCTTAGCTGTCTTGCTAGAGGGTTAGGTAGGAGCATGAGAGATGTTGGTAGTTGAGTAAGAACTGGGTGCTTGGGGCTGGAAAGATGGCTCAGAGGTTAAGAGCACTGACTGCTTTTCCGAAGGACCCAGGTTCAATTCCCAGGTTACAACATCCTCACACAGATATACATACAGGCAAAACACAAACAAAATACAAAAGAAATGGGGTGCTGAGAAGTTAGATTAAACCCAGCACTGTGAAACATCTACCCCAGGGCCTGGTGCCAGGAACCACTCCTGTACGCCCAGTAAATAGAGCTGTGGGTCTATCCCCACATTGATATTTCTGAAATCTGTGTAGGCACACTTGGACTTAACAATGCCAAGTTGGAGAATGATGAGAGCCAAGCTCAGAGTATGGTATTCTAGAAATATCTTTGCCAAATTTATTTATATTTTTTGTGTATGCACAAGATATAAATGAGACAAACCAATGACCAAACAAACTGATGTTTTCCAATAAGTATCTAATACAAATCCCAACAGAAGGCCAGGCACTTAGCTCACTGGTGGGGCACTGAGTCTGCATGCATGAGGCCCTGGGTTCAATTTCCAACACTATTTTTCTAATTTAAAAGTCCAAATGAGGGACTGGAGAGATGGTTCAACAGTTAAAGCTCTGAATGTTCTTCCAGAAGACCCAGGTTCAATTCCCAGCACCCATATGGAGACTAGCAACCATCCATAACTCCAGTTTCAAAGGATCCAACACCTACTTCTGGCCTCTGCTGGCACTAGGCACACAAGCGGGGCACAGGTGTACATGCAGGCAAACTCATAACCATAAAATAAATCTTTAAAAAAAAAAAAGACTGGGTGATCATGTTTTATCTGGTGGAAATGCTCCTCCACAGTCCATTTCCCATCATGCCACACTGCTTCACCACAGACCCAAAGACCATGGGGCTGAGTGACCATGGACTAAAATCATAAACCAAAATAACCCTTCTCCTATGTTAAGATGACTGTCTCGGGTACTTTGTCGCAGTAGTGGAAAGCTGACTGATACAGAAATAAAATAATGTTATGCCTTAGGATTGATGACATCTTGGATCTCTAGTATCTTACTTTATTATCAGCTTCATATGGAGAATCTCTGGTTCCTAAAAACATTCTCAAATACTACTGCTCACTTTACGACTGAGAAGAATGCTTCCAGTGAGAGCAGAGTATGAGGCTCTTCAGAGATCGAAGTGTTCACTATTAGGAGGAACCTAGGGTTAAGAGACTTACTCCACTGTATACCCATGCAGTGGGCAGAAGTCATGAGGGACAAGCTGGTTCATGTGCATTTTGAAGGGGAAGGGCAGCCCCCACAACAGGTTGCCCCCCTCTTCACTCCAAAAGTTAGTGTGCAGATTCTCTGAGCCTGCTGTCACAGATAGGGTGAAAAGCTGGCCCAAATTCTCTGCCATAGGGGCACATGAACAAACTAATGGAGTGAGGTTCTGGGCATATCTCATGGGGGAACTCCTTTTTAGCGACCATTTCACACACAAGAGTCAGCCCTAATTGATGAGTCCTTCTTCTGATATCTCTGATTTAACTTGAGCCTGGGTCGATACAGGATTAAACTTACCAAGAGATAAGTAAACAGAACCAGCATGATCTTACGATAGAGAAGTAGATTCAACCCCGGCCCTTTCCCAAGACTCGCGGTGTCCCTGTGCTGCAGCTTGAAAACAGCTGTTATTCTGCTTTGGGTTTTAACTCTTGGCAATGAAACTGAAGGGCTCACACATGCCAATCAAGTGTTCTACCACTGGGCCACACTGCCAGCCCTCTTCTAATTCTTATATTAATACAAATCACAGCTTTCCTTGGACCTTTTCCAGAAATTTGCAGACCAGCTGCAAGAATGAGTGATGAAAGAAGAAATGAGTTGGAAACCATATTCTCAGATCTCTGAAGTCTAGGACAGGGGCCACTTTGGAGGAGAATGTTCAGAGTTGGGTGTTCTGGGAATAAGCAACAAATCTGATCAAATTTAGGCTGTAGATACAAGGTCATGTTCACAACTACTGTAGCTCAAATAGTAAGCTCGAAATTTCTAGAACATTCTCTGGTCCTAAGAATTCCAGAGAAATCCTGCAGAGTATGTAAGCGTGTGTGTGTGTGTGCGCGCGCGCGCGCGCACAACCAATGTTTGAGTAGACACTAAGATGGAAAGAAGCCTTCAGGCTACTTTGTTGTTGAGTGTCTTCCAGATGAAAAAGAGTGAGGAACACACCTGGAAAGAAGAAATGGTTCTTTCTCTGAATGATGTGAAATGGATCCGCGTCAAGAGAGGAAGAAGGAGTTTGAGTTGATCTTACATGGCAATAAATAACAGTTAAATACACAACTTAAAGGAAACACGGACACCGCCCCCTCTGAGGCTCACAAAACACGGGAAGAGGAGGAAAGAATGTAAGAGCCGGAAGAAGGGGTGGGGTGTTGTGGAACACTGCCCTCCAGGTATGCCGTGACTATTGCACTCTGGAACGCTCAGCGGCTGTAATTACCTCTGAAGAGCTACAGAAGATGAAGCCCATCCACATTTCTTCGTGGACTAGGAGAAGGGCTCACAAGTCCCTGCCCTTCCCTGAGGACTTATAGGCAGTTAGTTAATAGTTGCTGGGGAAGAGGAGACATTTTCTTCCATGGTGTAGTCAGTGGCATAAAAAGATGTAGATGTACAAGGATAACTAGCGGGGAAGAGAAGGGATCGTCGGGAGGGAGAGGAGAACAATGGGTAATGGTGAGAGTTTGATCAAAATGCACCATACACACGAATGAAATGTCATCATGAAACCCATTATATAATCCGTGTGTGATGATAAAAACTTTTGAAAATAACTAAACACAGTCTGGATGCTGAGTTGGAGAGGGCAAGCCAGGAAGAAGGGAAGAAAAGCCTAGGGGTGCTGGAGGAGAGAGAACAGAGGGAGGGAGGCAGGATGGACAAGGGAGAGAGAGAGAGAACCCCTGCAGAAGACCCTTGGCCAAAAGCTTGTTACCTAAGGGCAGGTGCCCTGAAGACCAGTCTAAGCTGCGTACATCTCGAAGGTGAAAATGCCTCCAGAAGAGCTGTATTTAAGTCACTGGGTTTCAACCAGATGACAGAGACTCTGATTTAAAGTCTTAGAGAAAAATGTCTCTTTACTGAGTAACAACTGAGGGGGTTCCTTCTGCTTCTGCTTTGTTTGTGCTGTTGGGGGTCAAACCACAAGCCTTGCACATGCTAGGCAAGTCCTCTCCCACTGAGCTACCTGCTCAACCCTGAAATTGTTCCAACAACAGTGATTATAATGGCAAAGGGACTCTGGGGCTTTACTTGTAAAGCGCACTAGAGGTTGCCAAGGATATGACGAATGGATGGATGCTTCCTTCCTTCCTTCCTTCCTTCCTTCCTTCCTTCCTTTCTTTTTTCTTTCTTTCGTGTGTGTGTGTGTGAAACTGGAATTACAGGTGGTTGTGACCTGCCTAATGTGGGCACCAGGAACCACACTTGAGTCCTCCACAAGAACAGCAAGTGTACTTAATCACTGAGCCATATCTCCACCCCCGTGATGGATGCCTTATAAAGGCTCTCACTAATACAACCTGTGTGGGTGTTACCAATGGAGGGGAGAATCTGGGGAGTCCTATAGAGCCGAAGGAGGTCGAGTGTGGAACCTGCCAGGGTTGAATAAGTCCCACACAGGTCATGTGTTTGAACACTTTATCCCCAGCTGATGGTGCTCTTTGGAAGGATGTGGAACTTTGAGACGCCTACAGGGGAATGCTGCAGGTTGCCATTTCCTACCTATTCTCTGCATCCCTGGTGCCATGTCTTTCCTGCCATGATGGACTATACCTTTCTTTAAATGGTGAGCCAAGAACACTGTTCCCTCAAATTGCTGTTTGCCAGGTGTCTGGGCATAACACGGAGAGAAGTAACTAATACATTGCCCCACCCCCACTCCACGCAGTAAAGCTTGATGTAATCACGGAAGATGGCTCTCAAGAGAAGCTCCATCATTGTGAGCTTGAGAAAAAGGCAAAAGCTCTAAGTAAAGGGTTAATAGCAGACTAAAGGACAAAAAGGCCCTCAGAAGAGCTGCATCTAGAGAGCTGTGGTGGCGGAGGACCTGCCTGCCTCTGAGCACACAGCCAGAGTGTGAATTGGAGGCAGAAAGTGTGCTGGCGGTGTGTAGGAGCAGTGTGGGATGCTGTACACTCTATCAGAAGACTAATCAAAGAGAAAGGCTCTTTCCCTCATCGTCCCTACTCCCCATCCCATCCTTAATCAAAAGAAAAGACAGGATCCTGAGAAGTGGAAGGGTGGGGGTGAGGGGAAACAGGAAGGGAGGGGTTGATGAAGAGAAGTGGTTTCTGCATTTGAAGACAGACTCCTACAGGTGAGACTGGCGGGCGAGCGTTTCCAATTACAGGGAAAGGTGAGAATGGCAGAGAAGATATGAAATATCATATTTGTGTTTGTTCTCTACCAAAAATGAGGCTCTTCCTACCCCAAGGACAATTTCTGCAGAGAGCAGAACACACTGTGAGGGACGATGATGTCTCTCTACAGATTCTTGCAAAAGCTCAAATATGGGGACACTACCACAATGGCCCCCGCAGAACCCCTGGGCCCCGCACCTGCTGGGGGGAGGCCAGTAAGGGCCCCAGACTCCCTTACTCCGGACTGTGGCGTTCACTCCATACCTGATTAATGCAGACTCCGGTTAGATCCGACCCACAAACACACAGGGAGATGTGTCCATTGGCAAAGCACTGTACCACGGGGCTGTACCCCCAATACTGTAGTTTCATTAGCACCAAAACCCCACAGGTCCTCCACCTCCCTTTTCCTACTCCTTCACCCCAGTCCATGCATTTTCTCCATGTTTTCTGCTACACAGAGAGATCTTGGACTGCCTTTAGGTTATCTTTGAGCTGATACGCTGTTTCCTCTTAAATGACTGGCTTCTGCTCTTCATCCCATACATATGTGTCCATGTACATATATTCTCTTCCATCACTCAAACCCATGACCACGTAATTGGATGTCAGAATCTGCTTTTTCTCTACTCCGACTTCTTGCCACTCTCTGTCTATTTAAACAACACATTCCCTTTCACTTTTCTTTTTGTTCATGTGTCTCTGTGTAACTGTGGCATTTGTGCAGGTGCCCCAGGAGGACAGAAGTTGGATCCCCTGAAACCAGAGTAACAGGCGGTTGAGAGACGCCCAGGGTGGGTGCTAGGACCCCTCTGCAAGAGCAGTATGTGCTCTTAGCTGTGGAGCCGTCTCTCTGGCCCCCACAATCTGGGGGAAACTCACTTCTTTCTCGTAGTGTTATTGAATTACACTGTCTGTGCTGTGTGTCACTTAACTTTCTCTGTACTGTGACTAAGTACCCAGTACTTAACAAAGCTGCTAAAGGGGGAAGGATTTGGCTCAGAGGCCCAGAAGTTTCAGTTCATCTTGGCAGGGTACAGCAGAATGCTCACATCATGGTGGCCAGAAAGGAGAGAGAGGAAGAGAGAGGGAGGGGTGGAGAAAGCCTACACTCTGAGCATTCTTCTTAGCCCTCTTTTATTCCATTTGGGCCACCAGACTAGGAGGCATCGCCATTTCCTCATTTGCACCTCTCTGGAAGCACTCTCACGGACACACCAGAGGGGTGTAAAGGCAGGCTTTCCTAGTCTCCCTGCTGCTTCTCGCTCCAGTAGAACTGACACTTAGGATCCAATATTTCATATTATATTGCTCATTAAGTGTTGAGTTGAGTGACAGTCAGTACATTAACAGTGTGGAGTAACCACCATCATTAATCCCTGAACATGTCCATCCACCCCCAAAGAAGCCTTAGTACCAATAGCATTCCTCTCCTTTCTTGCCCACGCCTCCCTCCCCTTACCCACTTCATCCCCTGTACCCATGCCTGTCTGATCTCTGGATGGTTCACCTTGTCTTAGTCAGTGTTCTATTGCTGTGAAGAGACACCATGATCACGGCAACTTTCATTAGAGAAAGCATTTAAGCTGGGCAGTAGTGGTGCACGCCTTTAATCCCAGCGCTTGGGACGCAGAGTCAGGTGGATCTCTGTGAGTTCGAGGCCAGCCTGGTCTACAGAGTGAGTTCCAGGGCAGCCAACAAAACTACACAGAGAAACCCTGTCTCAAAAAACCAAAAAAAACCAAAAAAAAAAAAAAGAGTTAAGACCTCTTTTGGGGCTAGAGAGATGGCTCAGTGGTTAAGAAAGCATTTAACCTGGGCTTGTTTACAGTTTCAGAGTCCATTATCCTCATGGTGGGGAGCATGGCAGCACATGGGCAGACATGGTAGCTGGGAGTGTCACTCCCTAATGACCAAGCAAGCATTCAAACTTATCCTCATGGTGGGGAGCATGGCAGCACATGGGCAGACATGGTAGCTGGGAGTGTCACTCCCTAATGACCAAGCAAGCATTCAAACATGGGAGCCGATGGGAGCCGTTCCTATCTGGCCAGCATACACCTGCCGGGGAACTTTCACACACGTGACGTCGTAGCCTGTGTTCCTGGCTGGCTACTTTCATTCACTTGGTTTTGAAGTTCACTCATGTTTAGCATGTGGATTCGATATTTTCCTGACTGCTGTGACAGAATACCAACAAAAGCAATGTGGGAAAGGAAGGGAGTACTTCGGCTAACGGTTTGAGGGTGTAGCTCATGGCTGGGATGGCGCAGTAGCAGGAGGGGCCACAGCTGTCATGTCATACCTGCAGTCAGGAAGCAGAGAGTCAGACAGGGATGCTGGTGCTCAGCTTGCTTTCCTGTCTACGGGTGGATCTTCCTTTCCATTAAACCTCTCTGGAAACATCCTCACAAACATGCCCAGAGTTGTGTCTCCTACGAGAATCTAAATCCAGCCAAACTGACAATCAAAAAGCATTATATCAGTACCGTCTTCATTTTTATTGCTGAATAATATTCTCCTACGTGGATATGCTGCTTTTTGTTTATCTGTTCATCAGTGGAGGGCATCTGGGTGATATCCACCTTTCAGCTGCTAAGAATATTTCTGCTTAAGTACTCAGGTTCATGTTTCATATGTACACATAACTTTATTTCTCTTATGCACAATTGTTGGGTCAGATAATAATCTGGCATTTCGTTGTTCCTAACTTTTATATGTCTATGCATCACATGCATACCTAGTGCCACAGAAGTCAGAATTAGCAGTCCCCTGGAACTGGGGTTACAGATGGTTGTGATCCACATGTGGGTGCTGGGAACTGAGCCTGCATCCTCTGCAAGAACAAGTGCTCTTAACCACCATTTCTCCAGTACTAATTCCAGCTTTAATACACAGAGGAACTACCCAGTTCCTTTCCAAAGTGGCTGCATCTTTTCACATCCCCCAAGTAGGTGCAAGGATTGTAGTTTTCTGACATTCTTCCCATCGTTTTGCTATTTTCTAAGACTCACTTTTAGTGAGACACACAAAGAAGTCACTTTGCCAATCTTTCACTCTGGTCAACACCTGCCTCCTCTGTGTGTGTGTGTGTGTGTGTGTTTACCTTATTTAATCTTTAGAATTATACACATGTATTCTATATAATTTATCTTATTTAATCTTTATAATACCTTGAAAAATAAATATCATTTTCCTTATTTCACAAATGAAGTAACCAAGGATTGGAGGTCGTCAGGGTCACAATAAACAAACAAAAGAGCAATCTTAGGGCAACAGCTCATCCCTCTGTCTTCCTCCAAAGCCCAGTTTTAGGCACCACCCAGGTGCCCCACAATGCCTTTGCAAGTACAAGTGTTAGAAAATGTGTCAGGATTTTTTTCCTTCTAAAAATTGAACGATACTATTGCCTGTGTGAGAGAAAGAATGCATGTATTCATGAGAGGCAGGGGTGAGGCTCTGGGTGTGAGTGCGCTCATCTGTGCACATGAGGCAGGGGTGAGGCTCTGGGTGTGAGTGCACTCATCTGTACACATGAGGCAGGGGTGTGGCTCTGGGTGTGAGTGCACTAATCTGTGCACATGAGGCAGGGGTACGGCTCTGAGTGTGAGTGCACTCATCTGTGCACATGAGGCAGGGGTACGGCTCTGAGTGTGAGTGCACTCATCTGTGCACATGAGGCAGGGGTGTGGCTCTGAGTGTGAGTGCACTCATCTGTGCACATGAGGCAGGGGTGTGGCTCTGGGTGTGAGTGCACTCATCTGTTCACATGAGGCAGGGGTGTGGCTCTGGGTGTGAGTGCACTCATCTGTGCACAAGAGGCAGGGGTGTGGCTCTGGGTGTGAGTGCACTCATCTGTGCACATGAGGCAGGGTTGTGGCTCTGGGTGTGAGTGCCCTCACCTGTGCACATGAGGCAGGGGTGAGGCTCTGGGTGTGAGTGCACTCATCTGTGCACATGTGGACGCAGAGGACAACATCAGGTGCCCTGCTCCGTCACTCTGATTTAGTCCTTCGAGACAGGGTCTCTCACTTAACCGGGGGCTGTGCTGGGCCTTAACAAGCCCAAGTGATTTTCCTGCCTCTGCCCCTCCCCAGCCCCAGTTCACACCTGTGTGGGGTTACAGGCACACGAATGACTTA
This sequence comes from Peromyscus californicus insignis, assembly GCF_007827085.1. Lineage (NCBI taxonomy): Eukaryota > Metazoa > Chordata > Mammalia > Rodentia > Cricetidae > Peromyscus > Peromyscus californicus. The sequence goes on along the minus strand of NW_026294469.1, from coordinate 6,128,455 downwards.
CACCAGCTCTTACCATAGGTATTGGGATCCACACTCTGCTACTCACACCTGGACTTGCACACCAAGCACTCATACCCACTGAACTATCCCTCCAGCCCTTACACGAGTACTTTATAAGACAAAAATCTCACGGTGTCGCCCAGGATGGCCTCACTATCTTGCTGCCACTACCTCCTGGGTACTGGGTTTCCAGGTTTATGCCGCCACCCACATGTACAACTTAGTATCCATTCATCTACCTGTGACACTCGGATGTGTACAGTTCTTGTCTATAGCACTTCTGTGAACGCAGTTACAAATTTACACTCTCCTGAGTGGGGCCTTAGGTCTTGAGACTCATTCTCAGGTCTTTGAGCAAAGCCCCGACATGCCAGATGGTGACACCACCAAATGACAATGACATACAGTCTTCCCTTCTCAGACCCATAGCAGCCCTGGTCTTGTCCACCCCGTCCAGCTGCTTTCTTGATGACTCCTTTCTCTATGTCATCCATTCTCTCATCTACTCAGTCAATGCATTCCTTCATGTTGCATATTGGGCAGCAGCCTCTTGCTGAGCTTTATGTTAGGTACCGGGACCCTTCTGAGACAAGGCAGCCATTGTTCCTACCTGACGGAAGCAAAGGATGATCAAATCCCACAACTGCATGGGCATCAGTTGATTTCTGTTTAAAGGCAAAGACTAGCCAACTGTGATAGCTGATTGTAATAGAGAGCTCTGAGCTGGTCCCAAGGGGAAGGAATGAAAGATGAAGAAGAATTAGATGAGGGAAAGGAGAGATCATTTTGTATTCAGGTAATACCTCCTGTGTAAAGGCCCTGAGGCAGTGAGTAAGTTAAGTCAGAAAAGCTATAGAGTAGCAAAGGCAATCCAGAGCAGGGGAGACTAACCCCCTGAGGGTGCAAAAAGAGATGGGCAAGACCAAGCGAAGCCTTGAGAGTCTTTGGAGATCTATCTGTTCTTTAACATCAGGCCGCTAAGGTCCAGGTCCCATCTATGAACACTAGGAGTCTATCTACATCCTCAGCAAGCATAGGAAGCTGCAGTCTCTGCCCCTGCACTGTGGTGACGTCTCTCCTGTGTGCGAAGAGGAAACTTGACTCCTCTACAAAACACGAAGGGAGCACGGGCCTAAGCGTTGACAGGCTCACTTTCTATATTGGAAGTCAGTGGCGTAGATGCAGTTTCTTCCTGGACTTTCTTTCCATTTCTCACTATTAGACTGTCTTCCCACAGACGAGCACTGAGAATCCTATGTCAGCATGGTCCTTTGTCGACCATCAAGGACGTTTGGAATTAAACAAGCCACGGGTAATCAATTCGGATGCTTTAGGCTATGAGACCACCCGTGGGGCTTCAGAGAGATATTTCCTGTTGTATATAAAATATACAATTGGCTTTGTGTGCCGCTGGGACTTCTCCCCCCTCTGCCCTGACGGATGGCATTGTGGCCTCTGCCAGAGGCAAGTTACCTGACTCCCCAGAGCAGGGTCCAATTCAGCTTTGGGAATCTTAGATTCATTAAGAAATAATGGGGTTTGTTTTCATTTGTGGGAGCAATTTCCTTTTTCTTCTTCAGGAAGAAGTGTATAGCCGTGTGTGGAACTGGGAGGGGATTGCACAGAAAGACAGACTGGACAGAGAAAGCTGGGACAATCTTCCAGCTTTAAGGGATACACTTGGACACTCTCCTCCCCAGACTTTCAAGAGCTTTCAACATCGGAAGTATAACTAGGCAGAGAATGAAAAGCCATCGTCTTTTGTGCAGGTTGAACTGAAGCTGGAGTCGGGGAGAGTGATTACAAAGGGAAAGTGTCTGCACTTTCCTTGGGACCCACCGGGCGATGTCTTGTGAACACAGCTCGCCTGGGGGAGGCAGGAGCTGCAGTCCCATTAGGATTTCCTAGTCTAATTAGGAAACATACACAGCCAAGCTTCTCACAAATTAAGAGCCAGCTAATTAGGCTGTGAAGATCTTCCTCTAGAACTTGCTTTGGTTGGGAAACACCTTCCCTTTGTGTGTTATGAAGAGGGGATGAAAGAAAGTGAAAAAGAGAAGAGCAGGAATAAAGAGAGGAAGGAAGCAAGAGAGGGAAGGATGGAGGGGGAGGAAGGAGAGGAGGAAAGAAGGGAGGAGGAAAGAGGGATGGAAGAAAAGGGGGAAGGAAGGAGGGAGGGAAGGAAATAAAGGAAATAAAGAAGAAGAGGGAGGGAGAGGAGGCAGAGAAAGATAAAAGAATTGAGAGGGAGGAAGGGAGGGAATGAGGAAGGAAGCAACAGGGTGAACGGGCATCTGACGACTGTGGACCTTGTGTGTCCTCTCCCCATCCATTCATCTTCCAGGCATCCTGGTTGGACTCTGTGACTCCATCCAGCCACATGATTTGGGATCCAGCATAGCGTTGTCCAGGAATCATTAGCATGGTCACCCTGGGAATGTTCCTGTTCCTCTCCCACCTGCCTGCCTTTCTACCCCCTTCCGTCCAGAGATCAAAAAACCTCAACCCCACCATGAATAGCTCAGCTCGTTACTCATCCTTCATGAAAAAGCCACCACTTTCCTGCTCAGGAACAGGACAGGGGTCTTACTGGGGTTCCCGGAGGACAGCTGCTTCTAGCTGCATGAAGAGCAAGCAATTCCAGAGAAAGGGGCTCTGTCCACAGAGAGATCGGCGCAAAGCAAACGGACGAGGCGAAGTCTCCTGGGAGCAGAAAGGAGGCAAAAAGGAGTCTTACCCTCCTGGCTACGGTTCCCTGACTTGATTTCCCTCTCTTACTTGATGGCTAGTGTGGTGCAGTCAATTATCTGAAAACTCTTGTTGACTGATTTGCTCTCTGGAAAGCTAAAGAGGGATGCAGAAGAGAGATACGAAAGCCAGGTGAGTGGGTGTGGTCTGACAAGAAGTCCGTGTGGGCAGTCCTCTTCTTGGAGTCCAATGCCTCTTCCTCAAGCTGCAGGACTTAGTGAGAGTCACTTTTTCTCCTCACCCATTTCCCACATAGTGAGGATAAGAACCCTGAAGGAAGTGCACAGTGACTTCCATCCTGGAGGTGAGATTCCCTGCTAAGTGATAATGACTTCTCATTGTCTCCCTCTAATAAAAAAGTCATAAACAAAGGGGGTTGTGATAACAAAATAAGCAGAACTGGGTGAAGAATGTGAGAGCCAGTTCAAATACAGACTGTGATCTGGGTCGAGTAAACACGATTTCTAAAGCCATGCTAGTCGCTGCCGGCTTCATCTACTCCTCTCCAGAGGTAAGAACCTTTGAATCCAACATCCCAGGAAGGGGAGCAGCGGTTCCATATAGTCACTACCGCTCAGCCCTGGTTCTGGGCCCCCTAACCCTGAAGAGAAGCCAGATGGTTGAGTGTGTGCTATCCCTTAAGTTGGCAAGTATCTCTTAAATACTATTTCCTAAGTTTCTACGGTAGGCTGATTCTTCCTAGAAGTGTTCTTAGCTCTTTGGGTTTGTTTGACCCCTTCTTTCCTTTGCCCTTCCTTCATTTCTTACCTCCTCCCTCTCTTCCTCCCTCCCTTTTCTGTACTTTTTGCAGGAGGAGGCATAGGTAAGAGAGATAGGGCCTCCTGTAGCCCAGGCTGGCCTAGAACTTATTATGTAGCCAAGAATGATCATGAATTCCTGAGTCTCCTCCTTCTGTCTCCTGAGTACTGGGATTACAAGCACACTACACTGAAGAACTTTTTTTTTTTAAGATTTATTATTTTAATTTATGTGTATCTGTGTGTTTGTGTGTGTGCCACAAGTTCATGGTTGCCTTCGGAGGCTAGAAGAGGGCATCTCATTCCCTAGAACTGGACTACAGATGTACGAGCCACAGACATGGGTCCTCTAGAAGAGCAGTAGGTACTCTTAACCACAGAACCCTCTCTACAGTCCTGGTTTTGAGATAGGGTCTCAGCCCGGCCTTAAACCCACTATGTAGCCAAGGACAGCCTTGAACTCCTGACTCTTGGCCTCTACATCCAAAGTTGGAATTATAGAAATGTTCTACCATGCCCAGCAAGCAACAAGATTCTAACAATAGTCTATCAAAATCTTCAGAAGCAGAATAATAAAATAAAAGGTTAATGATTCACTATCATTATCTTCTAAGTCATCCAGGAAGGCTCTAGAAATACATAAGCAGACTTATGTTTTCTCAGTAGGAATTGCAGCATGCTTGGTACAATGGATTTTTTTTTCCTTTTTAAAAAATTAAGAAATCCATTATCTACAGAGTAACCTTGGAGGGACAGGCTGAGGGCTGTGTTTTAGAATTTCCTATCTGCCTTTCAGAACCAGATGGTCTATATGCAGTGGAGGTTCCTACCATCACTCCCAATTGTTTCTTCTGGCTGTTATGAATGGTATTATTAATAATTGTGCTAGAACCATTTAAAAAGTCCCATGGACCTGCTGCCCCATGATCAGTTTAACTAATCAGGCTTAGACTCATTAGCCCCATAGAAATATTTTTTTCTCTTCACTTTAAAGAAACTACATAGATCCTTGCTTCCATTAGCGATTTTTATTATTTTTATTAAAGTTCTTACTTCAGCTTGGGAGTAATCTGTTTATTTCTTATTTAATTATTACATTTTAACCAAATAGTTTGTGTGTACATCAGCACACATTTGTGTGTATTTGTGTGCATGTGTGTGTGTGTATGTGTGCATGTGTGTTTTAAACAAGAGCACATTGCCATTCTTTTAAATAAATTGTGTTTTTAACCTTAGCATGATTCCATTGGATAAGTTTTACAGGGTTTTTTTTTTTTCCTTCCAGGGGTGGAGTATGAAGAGGTTTTTTAAAAATTGAAATATGACATCCATATCATTAGGGTTTTAAAGTTAGTAATATGCTTAAGGCAGATTTTTTATGGTTAGCAAATCTGAGAGGTTCTGACACCACAGGGCGCAGGCGGAGATAACTTACATAAATGTATATGGTCCCCCGAGGGGCCACAATTGTATTGCGGGGTTTCTCATGAACAGCCTAGCTTCAGTGGAACAGCCAAGCAAAGCTAAGTGGTTCTGAACCGGATGAGCTGTCCATGAGCCGAATTATGGGCAAATGGAAGTAGCCTGGATGCCGGCCCGTTCCTGTGAGGCGCTGAAATGGGAAAGCGTATGCATCTAATGAAATGCTTATCTTATTAAAAAGGATTCTTTTAAAACAGCCTCTGCATAACTTGAAAATGGATACCCTAACAGATTACCCGGCACAATCGGAACATGATGAGTTCTAAAGGTTAGGAAAGGAAATACCCATAAACCTGGAGGGGGAACACAGGTGATGAGACTGATTGATGGGACACCTTAGAAACTGGAAATCAGTCCCAAAGTTCATGTCTTCCTATTTTCAAAACTGGATTGTCTTTTCTTTTCTTTTTTTCTTTTTTTTTAAGGGACTTTGTAATTCCTGAAAGGCAAAAGCAAATAATTATGAAGAAAGAATTATGAAAGAATTCTAGTCAAGTCTTGCTTCTTACTCAATTATACAAAACGCTTAATTAATTGTTTTATGTGTATGAGGCCGTCTTGTCAGAATGAAGTGTGCTCAAAGGAACAGACAGGAAGTGTGCTCGCTTGGAGGCAGCATCATAAAAATAGGATCCTCTTACCCCCTCACCCCTCCACCTCTCCACCCCACCCCTACCTCACATCCCTGCTCTTTGTTTGTTGAGTAGGTCTTGGTACACAATCTAGGCTGATCTCAAACCCACAATCCCCCCACCTCAGCTTCCTGAGTGCTACAATTACAGGCGTGTGCCACTGTGACTGCCTTGTATATTTTCTTATGGCTAGGATCACCTCCAGAAGGTGAGGAGATCTCAGTCATTCCTCATTATTTTTCATATGAAAAAAATGAAAGATCTTCATGACCTTGAGATGCCATAATAACTCGACAAAGACAATTCTTCTTGTGTGCTTTTAATTTAAACTGTAGCACTTGGCTCGGACAGCATTAATTACTGAACAACTTCTGGAAGCCACCATAATGATTGCTGTCATTGGCTGAGAGAGTACACCAAGCTGCTTACAGTTCTGAACAAACTCTACATGTTAATCCCACTTAAACTCAACCCTTCAAATAGAATTTTTAATTGTTTCGAAGTTTTATATTTATAGATACAGTATATTTATATTTTATGGCTAAAGAAGCTAAGGTTCTCTCTTGACAAGTTAAGGTGTCAAGAGTTATGGTTGTAATTTAGAGTCATGAAACATTTGCAAGTGTTTATTAAAAATTAGTGATTCTTGGGCAAAGACTTTTATTTTTAATTTGTTTTACCTTTATCTGTGTATCTACGCCTATACGTGTACACATGTGTGTGCCATGGTGTGGAGGTCAGAGGACAGCCTGGAGGCATCAGTTCTCTTCCACCATGTAAGTCCTAGGGATCAAACGTGGGCATCAAAATACCCTTTATCTGCTCCACCATCTCATTGGTCCCCACAAAGAATTTTTAAAGCAGATGAAAGATACACATCCTTTTATTCATCATAGTACTACATAATCTCCTTCCTTCCTTCCTTTCTTTTTATCTATCTATCTATGTATGTATCTGTCTGTGTATTTATCATTTTCTATCTATCTATCTATCTATCTATCTATCTATCTATCTATCTATCTATCTATCTATCTATCTAAAGACAGGGTCTCTCTATACAGCACTGGCTGTCCTAGAACTCACTCTGTAGACCAGGCTAGCATCAAACTCACAGAGACCCACCTGCCCAGGCTTGGCTTCCTTTCAAAAAAGAACAAAAACAAAAACAAAACAAAACAAAAGAACATAGCAGTCATGGTGAGACTCTGTTTCAAAAATAAATGAGTAAATATTTGATTATTTTTACAGTGCTGGGAACGAAACCTAAGGCCCTGTACATGTTAGTCAAGCACTCTACCACTGAGCCGTCCTCACCCCCAGTCTCCTCTTTTGTTTTTCAGACAAGTCTTGCTATGCAGGCAGGATAGCTTCAAACTCCAGACAAGCCTCCTGCCTCAGCCTCCCGAGTGCTGGGATTGCAGGTACATGACACCTTCCCTGACTATACCTCTCCCTTGTGATCACGTATATTTTCCCATTAAATACAACTACTACAGTTGCATGTGATTTCTTCTTGCGTTATCTGTGTTGCTTTATAATGAGTGTTCACATTGGGAAGACAGAGAAGAGTCTCTGGCAAAAGATTACATTGATTAGAGGGCCTCTGTAGGAAGACTTGGTGTGTGTCAGAATCACACACCAGTGGAAAATGACACCCATCAGTGGACTTGCAAGTGACAGAAGATCTGTCTTGTCAGAGAGAAGATATCACCAACCCGTGCATAACATCCACAGTGAAGCAGAAAAAAGCTATGATGCCTTGCAAAGGCTAATTATAAACAGGTGGTGGCTGGGGCCAAACTCCAGGAATACAAACGCATTCTGTTCAGTTCATTAATGCTTCTATTCAACTCCAGGAAAAAATGCGCATTCCATAGCATTACAGGAGTTTTGGGTTGGCTGATAAAAAACAGGTGATTTCCAACCCCCAACCCCTAACTGCCTAACTGACGGGGGATAAAATAAAACAGCATAATTGCCCTTCCTGTGTGGCAGGACCTCTCGTGGCGTCACAGGTGGAAGCTGCTGGAGCTGTAATGGCAAGATCTTCATCCAGAGACCACACCAGTGAGAAAGGCTGGCCACACAGCCTCAGCTAGTGAGGTCTCGGCACAGCCAGGTTGAACGCAAGATCCAAGGTCTGTTTGCATTTCCTAATACGAAGTGCAGCTGATCTGTTCAATTCCATCTGGGTGTCGGGCTGCTTCATTGGAGGGCTCTTCAATTTCACATTTCATCTCAGCAACTAATGTCCACATCTTGTCAAATTGCCACCAAGAAGGCACCTCAGGGCTGCCCTGGACAAAACTACGATGTTCTGTGGGAACTTGCGATTTGAGGGTTCAGTGACTACGAAGCGACCAAATGATCTGCCCCACAGTAACGCAGGAAAGAGGGAGCACACACTCCTGGGAGGACATGTTGTTTTCTCTTTCACAACCATCAGCATGCTCAACTTTTCCAGCCAAGCTCCTTGCTGCAAATTCAAAATATCTTTTTTTTTAATGCCTTTCAACACTAGTAGAACTTATGACTCTGAAATCTTGGAATATTCACGGAAATCGCTGAGTTTGTATCCTCGCTGGGTTTTTTCTTTGTATCTTTTATTTTGTTTTGTGTTTTGAGGCAGTCCAGCCTGGTGTCTCAAACTCACAGCAGTCCTCTAGTCTTCGGACCTTGGCTTCTTGAGCATTAGCATTACACCCTGACTGTGCACAGGTGTGCATCAACAACACCCTGGCTGTGCACAGGTGTGCACCAACAACACCCTGACTGTGCACAGGTGTGCATCAACACCCTGGCTGTGCACAGGTGTGCACCAACAACACCCTGACTGTGCACAGGTGTGCACCAACAACACCCTGACTGTTTTTTTTTTGCTGACAAAAACTATACCATTAGCTCTTGCTAACGAGTGTTAGACTGCTGGTCTTTAGATATTTGTGGACAGTAAGAGCTTAGAAAGAGTTTGAATGTTTCATCCTGTAATTAAAACACATATGTTCACACACATTACACAAACTCCAGAGTGGCTGAAGTTCATATTTGGTATCAGTCAGGGAAAAAGTATTTCCTTTTCTTTTCTCTCCCTCTTTTTCTCTTTTTCCTTTTCTTTTGCTTCTCTCTCTCTCTTTCTCTCTCTCTCTCTCTCTCTCTCTCTCTCTCTCTCTCTCTCTCTCTCTCTCTCACACACACACACACACACACACATTTATTTATTTATTTATTTATTTATTTATTTATTTATTTTGAGACAGGATTTTCTTCTCTAGTCCTGACTGTCCTGGAGTTCCCTTTGTGAACCAGGCTGGCCTGGAAGTTACAGAGTTCCACCTATTTCTGCTTTCAGAGTGCTGGAATTAAAGGCATGTACCACACCTGCTGAAAAAGGTATTTTCAAGTCATTTTGTGATTGCAAATAGAATTGAAATTGGCCTTGAGGTAAGATAGGGCCTGGCTCCTCTCATGCTGTTTCATGAATAGCCTGTTCATTTTAGGAGACAGTCTCTGTAGCCCAGGCTGGCCTAGCACTCCCTGGATAGCCTAGGATGACTAGAACTGGCAATCCTCCAGCCTCCACCTCCCAAGTGCTGAATTACGGGTGCACTCTCATGCCACCTATTTTAAAATTTAAAACTTAAAGATCATCATCTTCACTATTTAGAGAGCCTGAAGTTCGTTCATCTATTTGTATTGCATAAAACAAAATGCATTTTCAAGCTAGTGAAAATGAGAAGTTTGTGTGGACTGCCTGCCACTGGAACTACCACAGACTTGGACCACCTCAACCTATCAATGAACCAATTTTTATAAAGAGCATCTTGGGCCAGCACAATGGTTCAGCAGGTAAAAGGTGCTTGCTGCCTGAGCCTGATGACCTGAGTTCAGTCTCCAGAACCCATGTAAATGTAGAAGCGAACCAACTCCACCAATTGTGTTCTGACCTCCACACAAGCACTTTCACCCATCCATTCACCATACACACCCGCAAAAATAACCAATGAGAAATGGAACCTTTAAAAAATAAGTAGGCAAGCTTCTTCACTTCCTACCTTCATTGCTGAAATGATGGTGACATACTAGTCTGCAAAGGAGCTTCCAGCTCAAACATTCCAGGACAGCAGTGCACTGTTCTCCACAGGACATGTGGGTTTGAGATTCTGCGGGGGTGGGGGGGGGGGGTGGGGGTGGGGGGGGTGGGGGGGTGGGGGGGGGGGTGGGGGGGTGTGTTTCTGTTTTTTAATTAATAGTCTCTATAGATCACGGCTTTAACAGACAGGTTGAGCATCCCTAATTCCCAAACTCTGAAATGCTGTGCGTTGGTTTCTTTTTCTGTTACTGTGGTAAAATGCCATGCAGAAGCAGCTGAAAAAGGAAGGGTTGATTTTACTCACAGCTCCAGGTACTGTCCATCTTGGGTGGGGAGGGGAGTCACACCATGAAGAACCTGAAGCATTAAGTCAAATCATCCACAGATAAAAACAGAGAAAAAATGAATGAATGAATGAATGAATGAATGAATGAATGAATAAATGAATGCAAGGGTGCCTGTGCTCGGCTTGCTTTCTCTACTCTGCGATGTTGCCACACACAGGGTGTTGGTCTTCCCACTTCAATTAATGTAATCAAAATAATCACCCATAGACATGTTCAACCTGATCTAGACAATCTGTCATTGATACTCTCTTCCTAGAAGATTCTAGATTACATAAACTGACAAAACTATCACATGCTCCAAAAGTTGAAACTCATTGAGTAGCATTGTGATTGACTGCACAAGGGGAAAACTCCACACTGGGAGACTTGGCTTGATGCGCAAGAGTCTTAAATACATTGCACAATGGCAGGGAGACAGGCTCAGTCAATACTCTTGCCTTGCAAGAATGAGTGCAGCGGCATACCTGTGGGATCCCAGAGCTGAGGAGGCGGAGATAGGGACATTCTTGGGGCTTGCCGGTCAGCCCGCCTAGCTGGATCAGTGAGCTTCAGTAAGAGACCCTGTCTCAAAAAACTAAAACAAAAGGAAAACACTAGATGTTGACCTCTGGCCTACACACACACACACACACACACACACACACACACACACACACACACACACGAAATTGCATCTGCATACATGTGCACACACACATGAACACATACATCGACACCCCACACAAATGTGTGTGCTTACCTTCAGGCTGTGCGCGGAAGGTATTACATAAGATATAAATGAATGTCATGTTCAGAGTTGGGTCCCATCCACTCATGTCTCTTTATATGTATGCTTTATTTGAAAATCTGAACTCCCTGATTCTAAGCATTTCAGGGAAGAGATCCTCACATTGCCTGAATTACCACATCAAATGACTGGATTTGTTTTTTCACTTCTCTATGTTCATGTCCTTTGGAAAATGAACCATCCATTCTGTTGAATTTAGCTTTTGTAGTCACTTTAAACATTTTATTGCAGGTCACAGAATATATCTACCAAAGAGATATGCAAAGAAACTATGAGTCTCTTTGTGTTGCTTTTTAAGATATTTTTCTTTTCTTCCAAGGGAATGATGTTCTCAAAGCAATTGCCCATGCCCTAATATACTTTCCACACTAAAAGGAAAAACCTACCACTACCTCTGACTCTTCTTATAACATCAGTCTCTTAAGTCATTACAGATTAGTTTGTTGGACCCTATTTTTAAAAAGACAAACGAATTCCTTCCTTTTTCTACTGACATTGTAGCACTTCCTCACCTTGAAGGTAAAATGATGGGTAAAATCACTTCCTGTAAAATGCTGCCAGCTACAAGTATTTGCAAGGCATATCTGGTTCTGTGTAGGCTTTCCTGTTTCTGTATCCTTGGCCGTACAACCTGCTCAGGCGCTCGCTCTCTCTCTCTCTCTCTCTCTCTCTCTCTCTCTCTCTCTCTCTCTCTCTCTCTCCACATGTATATGTATATATACATGTATATATATGAAATGTCAGCAAAGTCTTTGAATTAATGAACTGTGAAGTACTCAAAAACATACCATTTCAAAAAGCATCCTGCAAGGATTTAACACTAATGGGAGGTGACCCCTGAGTTTACAATCAAATATCCCACTCTAACTGAAAAGAATTAAGATAAAGGACAGTCTTCAGCAAAAGTCTTTGAACAAAGACCTAGAGAGGAAGAAGTGATGGGGGGAAGGGTCAGAACCCAGAGCTGCAATCTGGGGAGATGTGTTTGTGTTTCTCTCTTTCCCTACATGAGCCCTTCCGTCAAATAATGGACTCCCTACAAAGGTATCAGGGGGAGGCAAGCAGAGAATACAGGAGGTATGTTCAGAAGATTGATCAAATAAACCTAAATGGTAGGTATGTTGGGTTTTGTTTTCTTTTAATTTTGCCACTAAAAAAAAAAAATGCAGTGTAACTCCTTCAATCTTTTTACAATTCTGCATGGTTGAACATTTGAAATGAGTTTGTGTATCACCCCCAGGCACTGATTCAGACTTGATTGGGGCAAAGCAGACTGCATGTGCTTATTTTTATCCACGTCATTTGGGACATTTATGTCGCCAAAGGAACCAAAACCATGCTGTTCTATTGCCAAATTATCACCTAGCCTTTGATCAGACAGGGCGGTGAGCCTCATCAACAAGTTGTGGGACCTTCTGGTAACAGCAACGTCAGGTCAACTCGAGAAAGTGAAGCGAGAGCTCTAAACACAAATAAAAAAAAAAACAACCAACAATCCTTATAATTATCATCATCTGCTGCGTTTCCCTCTTTTGGCAAAGAAACACTCCATCCATTTGTAGAAATCGCCTGCGGACACGTTACATCAAAACTAATCACAACGATTAAAATCAGCTTTTCTGTGCAAGAGGAGAGTGAAAAGCAAGTTGGAGGATGGAATGAGACTGTTTTTCCAACAAAAAAAAATCTGGGGAAAAATTCCTATATGTATATTTCTCTATAGTCGATGTAAGGCTTTATTTTTGAAGATCAACTGTGCACCCTGTGATCGGTTAATTTGATTTAAGTTTTATTTTGGAGATTTGGACTAGAGGTAGAGGCGCGAGCTAATTGTATCCTGATCCTTGCCTTGAGGGGTTTCAAAGCCCTGGAGCAACTCTCCTCTGTATTTTGTTCTGTCTACCTTAGCCAAGCTATTGCATTTCTCTCTGGTGTGGCGAGGCGAGCAGATCGCTGGGAGAGAAATCGGAAAAGGGGGGAGAGGAAAAGGAAAAGGGGACTTGGAGAGAGACTTTGTGCTTCAATGTTTCAGGTAAGATCTGACGGTTTGGGTTTGTTATTATTTGCTAAGGAGGGTATGGCTGGGACTTTGGGCGCAACTCGCTTTTACGCATGTGCCAGGCATGGGGCGAGAGCGCGGCACACTCGCACACACGCAGCCGGGCGCGGACGGCGGCTGGGGATCCGCTCGCACCGGCTGCCGCTGCGGCTCCTCGGTTTTCTTCCTGGCAGAGGGAGCCGAGCGGGTGCCGGCCGAGGCGGCGGGAGCCTGGGTCGGGGCTCCGCGGGGTCGGTAGCCGGCGCGCGGACCGGGCTGGGGTGGTGGTGGTGGTGGTAGGGTGTCCCCGCGGCCGGGTCCTGCGTCTCCCAGCTCAGCCCCGCGGCTCTCGGACCCCCGCGTCCCGTCCCTGCTCCCGCCAGCCGCGCGCGTCCATTCTTCCCGGGGCGCCCCGGGGCTCGGCGCCGATCGCGTGGGGGTGGGGACCGTCGCCCCGCTGGCAGCCAGCCTTGGCGGCGCCCCCCGGGACACCCGCTCAAAGACGCCATTGTGGCTGCCGAGCGGATCGGGCCCCGGGGCGCTTTATTTATTTATTTATTTTTCCCTTCCCCTTTCTCCCGGGCTGAGCCCTTTTGTGAGCGGCGGCTGGTGCCGAGAGCCGGCCCGCGTGCAACCCGGGCTGATCCAGATTCGTCGCCTCCGCCCACTCGGGCGCCTTTAAAGCCCTTTCCCATCCCCTCCCATTTCCCCTCCCCCCTCCCGGGGTGCAAATGTTTCATTTATTTTTTAAAAAGCGCCGGTTCCTCTTCCTCCCCACCTCCTCCCCGGTTAGAGAGCCTGGATTAGGAAGTCTCCCTGGGAGGCCGGCGCAGGCTGGGGGCGCTGGGGTGGGGGAAGGCTGCGGTCGCCGCAGGTAACGGCGGTGGCTTTTGGCTTTCGCCCCCTCTCCCGGAGCCAGCAGCGCGGAGTCCGGAGCCGCCGTCCTTCCCTCCCCCTCTTCTGGCGGCCACTGTTCCCTTAAAGGGACAGAGTTTCCTGGTCGCCACCGGTGTGCGCGGTCGGAACCGGCGCTCCGGGGCGCAGAGGTGGGAGGAAGGGAGGCAGTTTGGCTCCTTTCTGACCTCTTTCCTCCCCACCCCCCAGCCTGCCTCCCCTCTTGATGGAAATGTGGAGTGCGCTTCCTCTCCTGCCCCCAAGAGGGACCTGGCTGGAAAATAAAAGAGTCCTCACCTCCTGGAAAAAAGAACGGGGCGGGTGACGCGTTGTGGTGAATTGCTTCCAAAGTGAGGTGGAGCCCCTGAACGTCCAAGAAGGGGAGGGCGAAGCTGTGGTGCGGGGACTCCTTACCTGGACGCCCGCCTGGCACAGGCGTCCCGCATACAGCAACTTCCTAGCGATCGCTGGCCGACAGGGATCGCCTTTGTGCTTTCCAACACTTAGGCTGTCGTGGAAATGATTTTCCAGTGTCAACACGTTTTCACCGTCACTGTGCTTCGGGGGCCGGCTGGGTCGGAGCGGACTAAGTTAGCAAAGTTACGATGGGGCGGTCGGCTTTGTACGTGGAGAATCGCACGCGGGAACTGTCCGAGACCCTCTTGGCTCTGGCTTCCTGGCTAAGAGGGACTCCGCAGTAGGCAGAAGTAATTTGATTCAAATATTGTACAAATATTGTACTACCGTTTAGACCGTAGTACTGACTGCCTTCAAGCAAATCTTTGCTCACCCCTTCCCGTGGTGTGTGTGTGTGTGTGTGTGTGTGTGTGTGTGTGTGTGTGTGTGTGTGTGTGTGTGTGGTGTTTGCCCTTGGTGGCACTCAGGGAGACACAATAGTTTAGCATACTCATTCTTTAAGAAACGTTTGCCTTCTGTTTTCAATCAACTAAGCTGGCAGCCTGAGATACAAGTTTATTTGAGAATACCCTCTGGGTACCAAGCATGCTTGGATTGTTTTAGCAAATTAAAAATGAGCAAAATGCTTTTACCTTCTCAGCAGTAGACTCCTTAAGAGACCTCCTGTTTCGTGTGTTATGTGTGTGCGTTCCGGGGGAAGCATTTTCTGTGTGTATCTCAAATGTTTTTAATGTGGGAAAGAAGAAAATAAAGGATTTTTAAAGGCTGAGACTGATGCCATGGAATGATTCATTAAATCTGAGCCAACATCAAGGAATTTACCTGCCCGTATGGGAGGTTGTGGGAGCTAATAGCCAGCCGGCTTGGTGAATTTTAAAAAGCAGTGAGTCCATTTGTCTCGAGGATAATGGGCAAGATGCCGCTTTATTCCTCGTGTTTAGATTTTGGTGACATGTGGCTTCGGAGAAGGGGCTGGCTGTGTAGGAGTCCTGCTGATGCAGATTGAGAAGAGCTGTTGGTGACTGGAAGGATGGCAGCAGGCTAAGTGGTTACTAATGAGGGGACAAAGGTGACCCTGGAACTTTAAAACTCCAGATCGCAGAGAAAACTTCACGGGATGGGGCTTTTGTGTATAAGGAGAATGTAACTGTCGAGGCAAAAGTGCCATTGGTTTCCCGGGACGAAATCTCTAGATGCATTAAGTATGAATGATAGTTGGGGGGGAAATCTCCCTCCACAGCACGCAAAATGACTGCAGTGGTTTTTGCTCTATTAATTATGCCCGGAGCACAATATAAACTCCCCGAACACACACTAGAGGTCTCTCTTCTAGCTGTACAATTGTTGGGTTTGTAATTCTTTGCCAGACCTTGTATAGTAAGGGTGCTCAGTAAAGGCCTGCTTCAAAAGTAATTTTGTCTTCCTGGTTATTCTTCATATTCTAAAGGGAGGCATGTATTTGGGGGAGAGTATTCAGTAATTACTGCCCATTTGATGCTACCCAAGCATTTGGAAAATAACTATAGTAAGAAAGACTTCTACTGACTGGTGAAAATGTACTGGTCAGTTTGCATTGAATCCTGCATTTTAGGCTTACCTACACCAAATTATTTACCCAAAGCAATTTCTTTTAAAATGCAAGCATAGAAAGTGAAAGCTGTATTCGTTGGAGAGAGTTCTGAAATTAAGTTCCATTTGACTCTGCATTTAGCAAATAACGCTTGTACAAATGCTTTCTGGTCTTGACATTTCTAAGCTCAGTGTGATGAGTGTAGCATCCTGAAATACACTTTTTGCTCAGATCTCCCCTTTGCATCCCTCTTGAGTGACTCAAAGACTCTTTTAAAGTTGCTTCTTAAACTGCATTTTCTGAACTTTTTTCAACTATAATTTATCTTTTTCCAATAAACAAAATTTTATCTATCCTCAAGATGAAACACCTTGGGAATATGAACTTTTGGCTCTGTGTGCTTATTTTGAGAGCTTCCTCGTGCAGACTCGAGGAACAATTGGACTTCCCTGAAAACAGTAACAGCTCCCTGACTTCTCATTCATAAAAATGTACTAGACGTAACTAATATTTTGCTTTTGAAGAGTTTGATTTGAGAGCTCTGTGAAGAGTAAGATGAGATTATCGTTTAAGAATCATTTTCTGAAGTCTGTCCTCATTAGGCTCATCCATTCATTCAACCAATATTTATTTGTTCTGGCTGTACAGGAAACTCCCCGTTCGCGGCTGGAGACTCCGTGGTGGGGAAGGGCATCCAGAGCCGTGATTGCCTGATTCCAGAGACAGACGTTAACCCAGTAACCCAACAGCTGATAGAGATCAGTGCTTTGAAAGAAAAGGGAAATTTTAGTAGGATGAACCCAACAGGGGCAAAATGACCATGCCTAGGGTCAGATTTCCAGAGAAAGCTCCAGAAGCTGAGATCTAAATGTTGAGAGGCAGGGTGAAAGAGCTGGGCTGCAGGACGGAGACCTGGTTTTCACCCTCAGAGCAATACCAAGGGCTAGGTAAGTGAGAAAAACGAGGAGAGCCATGGTGAGGTGTGTGCACTGGAAGGACAGTTCTGGAAGCACAGAGGCAGATGATTAGACAGCCCGAGGTGGGGGATGTGCAACCCTCGAATTGGCTATTGCAGTGGGTGGGGCAAGAGCAGATGGAACTGTGGCAGAAGAAGCAGTGATGGAAGAATCTGAGATCCATTTAGAAGGTAAACATTGCAGAATCGAGGGAAAGGTTGGTTGCGGGTCACCAGAAGGAGAGAGTTGTGCGGGTCACCAGAAGGAGAGAGTTGTTAAGTGTCAAGGTTTGGGGCACGTTGTGACTTGACTGTAAAATGTCCCCCGAATAGATGGCGGCTGGTGCTACAGATTTGGACGGTTATGGAACCTCTAGGAGGCAGAGCCTTGCTTGAGGAAGTAGGTCACTGAGGATGGGCTCTGAGCCTCATATCCTGGCCCTGCTTCCTGTCCTCTCTGTGCTGGCAGGTCAAGCAAGATGTAAGGGTGGGGGGCGTCCGTGGGCATACCCCTGCCACCTAAAGCCGTTGCTACCGTAGCTTTCCCGCCGAGAGGGACTGGCCCCCTCAAACTGTAAGCCTAAACAAACCTTTACTTCCCTAAGTAATACTCCTGTATATTTGTTCGGTCGCAGCAAGAAAAGTAAGGAATACAGGGCCTGTTAATCAGATAGAGGGTGGTGTTTGGTAGGCAGGGTTTGGCAGTGAGAAGCCTCATTCACACCCAGTGTCTCTGAAGTCACAAAGGCAGCCAAGGCATTTGGTCTGCTCATTCTTCAACGGCTCCATTTGTTCTACAGTCCTGTGCGGTGGCCGCAGCACATCAGGCCCTCCTCTGCCTGCCCTTCACATCCTCTTCTCCAAGCCCCCTTTTTCTTTGTGAGCTGCCCTGTGAGGTCTGTTTAACTTGCTCCTGATAAGCTGGGAGTCATCATTGAGAGAGGCTTGTGTTTAACCTACTGGAACAAAATCAGATCTGTGTCCTATAACACACATTGTGTCAAGAATCTCATAAACCAGTGGTGTTGTGACTGGCAAGCTGCCCATGCTTCTGTAAATAACCCTGCACCCATGCCCCGTAAGTCAGTCTAGTTCAATTCATTGGGTCATTTAAAATGACGCAAGAGAAGGAGAACTGGGTGGGAAGAGGAGGGGGACGAGCAGGAGTTGGGGGACAAGGAAGGAAATGGGGTGAATAGAATATTGTGTGCATGTATGAAATCTGTTATTGTGTATAATAAATTTATCCTAGTAATTTTTTTTTAAATATTAAGGTGTTAAAATACTAGAAAAATCGTTTGGTGGCTGGAGAGATGGCTCAATGGTTAAGACTGCTCACTGCTCTTACAGAGGACCTGGGTTTGGTTTCCAGCACTCACATGTTGGCTCACAGTGGCATATAATGTCTGGCTTCTGTGAGTTCCTGTATTGCATGTAGTGCACATAAAATGTAGCGGGCAAGGCACACACACATACATAAAATAAATGAATAGATATTTTTTAAAAATTAACTGTTCAACTCTGCCTTTTAAGGTCATTTACATACAAATAATATAATCATTGTATGTCTCTCAAAAGAAGGACTTGTAATGATATAAATAACCCTTAGATCGTCTCCTGCCTAGATAGATTATTTTTGCATCTGTCCTTTGTGTAGGTGACTGTCTTAGTCAGTGTTCTCTTGCTGTGAAGAGACACCATGACCATGGCAACTCTCATAAAAGAAGGCATTTAATTGGGGCTGGCTCACTGTTTCAGAAGTTTAGTCCATTATCAGCATGGTGGGAAGTATGGAGGCACACAGGCAGACATGGTGCTGGAGAGGAGTGGAAAATCCCACATCTGGATCCAGAGGTGGCAGGAAGAGAAAGAGAGACACTGGGCCTGGCTTGGGCTTCTGATACCCCAAAGCCCACCCCCAGTGGCACACTTCCTCCAGGAAGGCCACACCTACTCCAACAAGGTGACACCTCCTAGTCCTTGTCCAACAGTACTACTCCCTAATGACCAAGCATTCAAAGCTAGGAGCCCATGGGACCATTCCTGCCACCACAGTGACTTTTATGTCGCTGGGACAAAATACCGGAGAGAAGCGATTAGGAGAAGAGACGTCCGTCTTGGTTCTTGGTTTCAGCTTAGGACAAGAAAGACATGGAAGAGTGCTTTGGCTGAGAGGTTCATTTCAGGCCGCAGGCTCCTGTGGGGGCTAACCAGGAAGTATAGACATTATTTCTACCACCTAGACCCACCTCCTCACCAATCCACAGCCCCCTAAAATACCTTCATCCACTGGAGAACTAACATCCAGACCACGAGCCAGTTGGGGGACATTTTAAATTCAAACCATATGATCCCTAAGGCAGTTTGAACTTTATCCACTGACCCTTGGCTAGCCTGGTCTCCAGGCAACCTTTTCATATTTCTATATAAGTGAACATTTTGGTACTTCTGATATCTGATATTGGTTCCTTCTTTTAATTTGTTCTTATGTCTCCAAAACTTCTTCCTTGATGTCTAGATTCCCAAAAACACAAAAGAGCTAGCAGATCATTTTGTCCAGTATGCTATTCACCACCAAAGCAGCACTAAGTACTGACTTCGTTTTTAAATAATTTAGAATTGGGCATTAAGTGGTTTTGCTTTCAACATCAAAATTTATTAGGAAGGGAATTTCCACTAAAGAAGTCTGCTACAGATCTTTTTTAATAATATGTGCCTTTTCTGGTTGTACTTCTTCCAGAAAATTCCAGGCTGGGGCTCCTTCCAGAAAATTCAGGCTTCAGTGATTTCCAGGAAACAATGTGAATACCATTCTCTTTGTGGGAGTTTGATACACAGCTAGATTCCCTAAGACATTTTTTCCTGATGGTTCTCAAGCAGGTAGCCTTAAGGCATGGGCTCTAATTAGATAAATATCCCCCAGTTCGGCCATATCACCTGTAGTTCCAACTCCACCCTGCCTTGTGTGGTTGCTAAGAGTACATACAGCTTCAAATACCCCAAGGCAGGTGCTTGAGCCCCGCTGTGTCCAGGCTGCATGAGTGCCCAGACACTGGGAATGTCCATGACGAAGAGGAGCAAATCCACCATGCTCACTGAACCCATCCAATAACACTACTTACAATGGTTATATGTGTAAGTCTGGGGTTGGGGCCGAGCAGGGATTCTAAGCCAGTAGATCACCTATCAGATGTGTTGGGTGGAAAGTATTCGTGGTAAACTCAGAGCCACCAATAATGTGTTGGTACTGAACTAAGGGAAAGAAATTGTTAAGTTTCCCCTTGGTGTAATTTCACCGAATTAGTGAGGCTAGATTTGAATTCTTTCTCTCCCTGTGTCTTCTGTCATTCCTGTCTGTTGGTTGTATGAGTCTGAATCTCAGCCTTCCTGAAAGGTGTCTTGTTTGTCCCTCTGTCCATCAGTCACCCGTCTGTCTGTCTCTATCTGTCTCTGTCTCTCTGTCTCTCTGTGGGTGTGTGTCCGTCCTTGCATGTCCGTCTGCTCCTCCCTTGCTCTGTGTTTACTTAACAGGACAGAAGCACCACATGGGGAAGGAATGGGGTACCTCACAGAAATCTTCAGCAGAGTTTCACAAGTCACTGACTCTAGCTGACCTCATTATCAAACAAACCAACACTGTCCAGAACTATGTGAATGCTGTTTACAGCATTTGTGGGGAGTCTTCGTTTGATAAGGCTGCTTTCAGCCTGTTTTCTGTTTCCAACATTTATTACCATAACACACACACACACACACACACACACACACACACACACACACACACACACACACACTGCTCTTGGGTCTGGGCATGGAAGAGTATATAATTTAAGATTACAGCTATGGCCGGGCGGTGGTGGCGCACGCCTTTAATCCCAGCACTCGGGAGGCAGAGCCAGGCGGATCTCTGTGAGTTCAAGGCCAGCCTGGGCTACCAAGTGAGTTCCAGGAAAAGGCGCAAAGCTACACAGAGAAACCCTGTCTCGAAAAACCAAAAAAAAAAAAAAAAAAAAAAAAAAAAAAAAAAAAGATTACAGCTATGCATTTACTTAGGTTATAAAAGTTGATTATATGGGAAATATAAGTAAGGTTGGTTTTTACATTGTTCTCCTAAAAGCAGTTTCTGGAAACAGGCTTAGTATGCAGTAGAATAGCAGTCTGAAGTCTTAAGTGATTCTAAGGTATATTATTAACTTTGTCTATGGGGTCCTTCAAAAGTTTCTGTCCCTTTGAATGGAGCAGGTATTTTCATAATAATGTATCACCACAGCCAAACCTTAGCATTAATCTTTTCATTGTTTCATGCACATTCCTAGCTCACTATCCAATCTAGGCTAATGGGATGGGTTTTTTTGTTTGTTTTTGTTTGTTTTAGGTTGTTTGTTGAGATGGAGGGTTTCACTATGTGAAATTCCTAGGTGGCCTAGAATTCACTATGTAGAACTGGTTAGCCTTAAACTCAGAGAGATCCTTCTGCCTCTGCCTCCTGGTTCTGAGCATTTTGATAGGCACTGTGCAGAGTGTTCCTGCAGGGCCGTCAGCTCCCATTCATTCTCTGAACTCAGCAGCTCCCATTCACTCTCTTCCTCCCTTCCCTCCCACTACTACCCCATTCATAAGAGAAAAAGGAAAGAATGGAAATGGTTTTAGGGGATGGGGAGGTGGCTCAGTGGGTAACAGTGCTTTCTGCACAAGCCTGAGGACCTGAGTGTGAGTCCCCAGCACCCACATAAAAGCCTGGTGTGGTAGTGCTCACCCGTAACTCCAGCACTGGGGAGTGGGGTGAAGCAGACTCCAGGAGCTCACTGGCCAGCCAATCTAGCCAAAACAGTAAGCTTCCGATTTCAGTGGGAGAGCCTGTCTTAAAAAATAAGATGGAGAAACATTGAGCTTGACACCAGATAGCAACCTCTGGCCTTCACACATGCCCACACGCATGTACATACCAGTGTATGCAACCCTCACATACAAGTACACAGCAAAGTGGCTTGGGATTGTTGCCATCAGAACAACCCAGTTATAAAGCTCTTGCTGAGCAAAGTGTATACTCATGCATATTCTGTTCTGTCAGTCAAAACGTGGATTTGTTTTCTACAGAGAGCGAGGAGCTGACAATGGTCCCTGCTGCTGCCACAGGCTGTCCCTAGGACAATGCCTTCTGAACTGAAGAGAGTGTTAACTGGATGGATTGCAAATGCTCTCTAGAGGCAGGGAAATTCTTCTGGATGAATCCTTCCTAAGCATCTATTGTCATCATCACTTACTAGTTGGGTACCAGTTTTACTTTGCTGGCAATCTGTAGCTAATGGAACAGAAAATGTATGTAAAACCAAAGACCAGGAATCTCTGTGTGAAAGAATCAAGCACTATGTTGGTCCCGGGCATTAACAACTCTTCCCCCAAACCTGCCCCCTCCATGATCCCATATTCACACCTGCCTCCATCAGTTTCTAACTGTATCGTCTTGATTGACCTCATTTTTCTAAGCCTTGGTGTTCAGAACTGTAGAGGAGATGGTAGTAGTTTTCTGCCCTGTGACTGAGGTAACAGTATGGGATGACTATAAATAAGACAGTAATGGCCTGAAGATTTTTCTGAGAATTAAGGAGGTTCATATGCCTACCATGCACTGACCATCAGAAGATAGCATGTTCTTTTAAGAATAGAGGCTGTGTTTATTTTCCTTGCTTATTTAGTTCTTTTTGTTAGGTTGGGTTTTGTTTTAAATATTTATTTTTATTTTTCATTTATGTGTGTCAATGTGTATGTACGCCCATGGAGGCCAAGAGGGTTTCTGACTCCATGGAGCTAGCATTCCAGGCAGTGGTGAGCTGCCCAGCATGGGTATGGGAGCCAAACTCTGGTCCTCTGAAGAGCAGCAAGTGCTCCCAACCTGTGAGCTCCCATTTTTTTTTCTTTCAAAGTTTTATTTTTATTTGTGTGTATGTGTGAGTGCCGGAATGAAAGTATTGTGCACTATGTGGGTATCCATTTCGCTGAGGCCCAAAGAGGGTGTCAAATCCCCTGGAACTGGAGTTGCAGGTAGTTATGAACCTTTATTTTCAGCAAGGACAGCGAATGCTCTTAAATGCGTAGCCATGGCTGCAGCCCGTTTACCTGTTTGTTTTTCTTGAGTCAGGCAGGGCTCACGTAGCCCAGGGTAGCCTCCAACTTGCTACTAGGCAAGGTTGGCCTCGAACTCCTTATCATCCTGCTTCTGCTTTCAAGTACTGGGATTGCCCGTGCTTCCTGCCATACCCAGTTCTGTAAGGCATACAGCATTGATGCTCAGTAAATCTGAATACATGAACACAGAATCAGCTGATTTTACCTTCCTGTAAGTCCTTTCTACTGCTGACAAGAAGATCTGTGTTCTGTCAGATGCCCTGGCCTGATGGCTATGGGCTTTTTCTAATTAACTAGATCAATCATTTGGAACATACAAACTTTCTTTCAAAGACAGTCCTCTTTTACTGTTTTGTTTTGTTTTGTTCTTTAAAGATAGGGTCTCTTGTAGCTCAAGCTGGCCTTGAGCTTGGCTAATGAGAGCCTTGAACTTCTTAGCCTCCTGCTCCCACCTGCTGGGTGCTGGGATTATAAGTGTGTGCCACCACAACTGGTGTAAACCGCGCTGGGAGACTGAACCCAGCTTCATCCATGCTAGACTGCATTCCCGGTCCCCATTTACTGCTTGATTGCTCACAGGAAATTCATCCTGTGCAAATTCGTAGGGTTACCAAACACTGCAGACAATTAATAAGTCACCGTGTTCTGACCCCACCCTGATCGGAACCAGAAGATTTTTACTCAGTAGAGAGGCTCGGGAGCTGGTGCGATGCCCATTCCATCCAGCAGATGGCGGTGACGCACACTCCTGTCAAGCCTCAGGTTTTTTACTTTCTGGCATTTCTGGGTTGAGCCAACTTTTAAAACCTGCCTTGGCTCCTCCATGGGAACAACTGAGGCTCAGAGGGACAGCTCAAAGCTCGAAGCATCAGCACCTCTACGTAGCCCATTTCCTCCTGGGCAGTGGGCCAGGGAGGAGAGATAAAGAGTATACTTTCGTTAGCATCTACTGTGATTTCCCAGAGATGGGAATTATCTGGGACTGGGGTCCTGAATGCCTAATGAAATCAAGAGGAAAGTGCTATTATCCCCCAGCATTAGTCATATTATCACATGCTCCGTTGAAAAGACTTGAGATCAGTTATTCCTGAGAAATGTAGGATTTAATAAAGATAATAACTCAGTTGTAAGTATTCATGAGCCACCATGAAGGGAAACATGCTACATGTCACTGAACAGTTATTTGTGGTTCTGTCTTGTAGGGCACTGGAAAC
Organism: Peromyscus californicus insignis; assembly: GCF_007827085.1. NCBI lineage: Eukaryota > Metazoa > Chordata > Mammalia > Rodentia > Cricetidae > Peromyscus > Peromyscus californicus. The sequence goes on along the minus strand of NW_026294469.1, from coordinate 6,104,397 downwards.
TTGGTCTTCCAGTTGCTTGGAACCCTGAGTCCACTGTTAACTCTATGACCATAAATCTGGCTTCATTAAGTACTTTGTAGATATTAATTCTTCCTAGCCACTCTGTAAAATGGGGAAAATAGTTATGTCTTGACCTATAAAAAACACGAGAAGGCACTTCCGGGGCTGAGGATGTGGCTCACTGGGCAGAGTGCTTGCCTTGCATTCAGGAACCCATGAATTGGGTCCCCTAGTCATCTCAAACCAGGGAGGGTGGCACAGCCCTGTAATCCCAGCTCTCAGAAGGTGGAGGCAGGAGAATTAGACTCCAAGGCCATCCTTGGTTACGTGGGTAGTTTGAGCCAGCCTGAGATGCAAGAGCCTTCATGGGGGGTGGGGGAAGAAGATTTCAAAAGAAGCATAAATCCTTTGGCTATAATTCATACTCAGACCCAGAAAACGAGTGAGTGGCGAGCCTACTGTACAGTAAAGCGCTAAGCTCTGGGTCCTCTGAGAGCCTGGCCTTGATTTACAGATACGGGGAAATCAACAATGAGAGCATATGGGGATTATGTTCTAGTTGTATGTGATAAATCATATCAGCATTAAAAAAATGCTCTTTACATTTTTAATGAGGGATCTTTACACATTTATAGCCTTTAAGCCATTTTCAGAAAGCTGAACTGTTAGCTGAGGCTCTGGATGGCCTCACTCCCCTGGATGGCCCCACTCTGTGAGAGGATCTGGATGGCCCCACTCTGTGAGAGGATCTGGATGGCCCCACTCTGTGAGAGGCTCTGGATGGCCTCACTCCCCTGGATGGCCCCACTCTGTGAGAGGCCCTGGATGGCCTCACTCCCCTGGATGGCCCCACTCTGTGAGAGGCTCTGGATGGCCTCACTCTGTGAGAGGATCTGGATGGCCCCACTCTGTGAGAGGCCCTGGATGGCCCCACTCCCTGAGAGATTCCTTCTCTCCTAGGCTTGCTACACGTGATCTCCCAAGGAAGTAGGAAAAGTCAGGTGACTTGTTAAGTCTCTTTCTTTGCTATGTAGTGAAAGATGATTGAACTTCTGATCTTCCTGCCTCCGCCTTCCAAGTTTCGAGACAGCAGGCACACTCCACCACAGGCTTTTCCCATCGCTTATGAGGGACAGCCAGTAAAACAACTCTTTTACACATGAGTTCTGGCAACACACAATAGTGAAAGGAAGTCACATGCAGTATGCACTAACTGAGCCCTTCCTTGACCCAGGGGTGGGCGTGGGACGTGGGACACCAGACTTGGGACACGGAGGACATGGGACATTGGCCTTAGGACATGGAGGCAGGAGGATTCTGAGTCCAAGGCCAGCCTGTGCTACCTTTATTGAGACCCCTCTCAAAAATAAACAGGCTGACAAAGCAAATGCCCTTTGCAGCGTGGGAGGTAAGACTAGTTTTAGGGCTGAGCTTTTGTGGGTTTGGACTCTGTGGCCTGTACTATCATCAAATGAAGTGGTTAGACACATCAGTCTCTAAAGGAAAGCCAAAATTTCAGAATTAAGTCTTCTTTTTGAATGGTTGAAATATTTCAGAAATCTGAAGGAAAGCAGTGATGAATCATTCCAAGGTTGTGTAAGTCACACTAGCTGTATAAAAAAGCAGGTGGTTTTCTGAAGGAAAACCAGGACTTGATCTAACCTTTGCCCAGTTTATGTGTCACTGCTGAGCAGGAAAAAGCATGAGAGTTCACAGCTGGTGGAATCATGGAGACCCTGACAGTCATGTATGTTGGTAGATGAGTCAGAACTGAGGACGTGAGATGGAGTAAGTTCCTCAAACTTCCACCTTAAGCAGTCAGGGCTATTTCTTATCATTGTGTCTCCTGCATCAAACTTTTGTGTTTATGCAAATCATTGCACAACGCTATTCTCTTGCTTCTGATATGTCTTTGTGTCCAAATGCATGAGAAACTATGAATATTTCTAGCAGAAGCTCAAATCATTTAAAAAGTGCAACCAAGCCAGGCTGGTGGTGGCACACTCTTTTAATCCCAGTACTCAGAAGGCAGAGGCAGGGGGTTCTCTGAGTTCGAGACCAGCCTGGTCTACAGAGCAAGTTCCAGAATGGCCAGAAACCCAGTCTGTTTCAAAAACGAACGAACAAAAGAAAGAAAGAAAGAAAGAAAGAAAGAAAGAAAGAAAGAAAGAAAGAAAGAAAGAAAGAAAGAAAGAAAGAAAGAAAGAAGAAAGAAATGAAGGAAGATGAAGGAAGGAAAAGAAAAAAGATAGGAAGGGAGAGAGAGAGAGAGAGAGAGAGAGATCGGAAAGAAGGCTGAACTGGTTCATTCTGCATAATTACTCAAGGGTCTTCCGTGGTCATCCCTCGACCTTAAAGAATGTGTTAGTCAAAATAGATTAAAGGGCCAAGAAAAACAGTTCACGGGGCAAAGGTTCCTGCCACTACCAAGCCTGGTAGCCTGAGTTCAATTCCCAGGATCCACATGGTGGGTGGAAAGAATTAACTCCCTCAACTTGTTCTCTGAACTTTAGAAAATGCCCACATGGGAACGTGAGTGCACACAACTAAATACATAAGTAAGTAACAAGTTATACAATTTAAATGCCTTTCAGACTTCAGACATAGATTCAGATTTTGCTTTGGAAAATGTGCCTCTAGATTTCTTTCTTTTTTCTTTTTTTCTTTTCCTTTCATTGTACAATTGCAATATTCATGTACTTCAGTTATTTTTGACAGTTCTTCTGCAAACTATAAATGCCTGGGAAGAACATTTCTAAATTACCCCACTAAGGAGTAAGACAGATAGCTCTTTTTTTTTGTTTTAACAGCTGAAAAACAAAAGCTATCTTCTGCTAAGTTTCTGTGTTAACTCAGTACCTTATGAAGATGGTATAATGCTTCTAGCTGATTGATGTACAAGGTTCTTTGCATATAATTGTTCTTAACCCCAGATTATGAGTTTGTGTAGTCATACATGGGCTCCGTTTGTGGTTATTCAAGAGCTAATAATGCAGTTTACAAGTGTTCTGTCTCCCAGGGCTGGCATGTAGCTCAGTTGGTGGAGAACTTGCCTAATATGCGGGAAGCCCTGGGTTCAAACCGAAGAAATGCAGATACTACAGCATGCTAGTGCTGCCTGTAATCCCAGCACTTCGGTGGCAGAAACGAAAGTTCAGGGTCATCCTTGGCTACACAGTGAGGTGAAGATGAGTCAGCATAGCTTTTGTTCCTGCTCCTGGCTGCTGCCGCCTAGTTCTTCAACAGGCCACGCCCCCTACCTTATTCCTCCATTTCCTGGACCCCTTGGTTCTTCTTGGCTCTCTAAGGCTCCCTTTTCAACCTAGGGACATGAGTGATGATGGTACTTTGTCACATATTTCTGCTCATTGGTGCCATTAAAAAATTATCTGTTCCTGGCTGACCAAAATGGGTCCATGGGTAAAGGAACTTGCCATCGATCCCAAGGATCTGAGCTCAATCCTCAGGACAATTCCTCAGTAGGAGGGAGGTACCCACTCCTGCAAGCTGTCCTCAGATCTCTACATCCGTGCTACGGCACGTGCACCCAGCTCCTCTTAACAGATAAATGAATGTAGTTTTAAACGTGTTTTAAAGTCATCTGTTCATTTAGACACGATTTATATGTTTTGTTTTTTGTTTCTGTGGGTTTTTTTTCTGTCTTGTGTGTGCCAGGCATGACCCTAAATCTTCCTAAACAGTGGGGGGCAAGGCAGTGATCCAGGGTCTCATTTTCATTCTTGGGGTAACAGAATAAGGTAATCAAGGGCTGGGGGTGGCCCAGTCAGTGAAGTGCTTACCATACAAGCTTGAGGAACTGAGTTTGATCCCCAGCAACTCCACTAAAAGCCAACCACAGTGGTACACACAGGAATGCCAGCGCTGGGGAGGTGAGACAGGAGGATGTCTAGAAGTCACTGGCCAGCCGGTCTAGCCTAGTAGGAAAGTTCCAGGCTAGTAAGAGGCTCTGTCTCAGAAGCAAGGCGAACAGTGACTAAGGAAGACAACAAAGAATGACCCCTGGGTCCTACACTTGGGCACACACACACACACACACACACACACACACACACACACACATGCACACACACACACATGCACACATATGAATATGTATACAGGCACACATACAAAGAGGTTAACTGGGTATAATTAAGTGCTATGCAACAATTGAAGCAGGTGCTTGAGTGTGGTACCCAGGCCAGTGTCTGGATGGCATCACTGTCACTGGGCATAGCTGGTCCCTTGGTATGGCTTGTGCTTGGCAGACCCTCTTACTGTCTTACCTCATTCTTCATGGGGGGGGGGGTTCTGATATAAAAATCCCCTTACTCTCTTCAGTGGCCCTTGACCCTGGCTTACAACTGCAAAAACAATTCCTGTGTCTGTGTGCCTCCCCGCCCCTCAAATTTTTCATCTTTAAGCTCCAGTGTGGCTATTTTTGGAGATCTGCCTTTGGGCATATAATTAAGGGAAAATAGAGTCATAAGGGCGTAGAGTCATTACCTGGTCAGGTTCGCGACAGAGACCTGTTTTCTCTGCTTTTGCATCAAGAGACGGCATTGGTTACTTCGGGCATTGCTGTTACAAACTAACTACCTGACAGAGCAGCTGAAGGTCAGGAAGGTTCATGGCAGCTCAAGGAGCTAGAGTTCAGTGTGGTAGAACGGCTGTGGTAGCGGGAGTGGCCGGGCGGGCCCACAGAGGGTGAGCAGCTGTGGTAGCAGGCATGGCCTGGCCTACAGAGGGTGAGCAGCTGTGGTAGCAGGCATGGCCTGGCCTACAGAGGGTGAGCAGCTGTGGTAGCAGGCATGGCCTGGCCTACAGAGGGTGAGCAGCTGTGGTAGCAGGCATGGCCTGGCCTACAGAGGGTGAGCAGCTGTGGTAGCAGGCATGGCCTGGCCTACAGAGGGTGAGCAGCTGGTCGTGCTCCACCTGCAGTCAGGGAGCTCAGCGCACTGACTGCTGGTGCTCTGCTGGCTCCCTGAGACCTCAGCCCTCAGACATGGCACACCCACATGCAGAGTAGGTCTTCCCACCTCAATTAATCTCCGAGGAAACACCCTCAGAGACACACCCATGGGGCTCCAGTCAGTGAGGCTTACCCACCAGAGGCTGCGGAGTGCACAGCAGACAGGTGGCTGTCTGAGCACCAGGAGCACCCCTTGCCAGCACTTGATTTGGGCAGTGCCTTGATCGTGGAATTCCTGGCCTCCAGAATCAGGAGAAATAAATTTGTTGTTTAAAGCCAACTTGTCTGAAAGTGAGTTATTATAAAACCCAAGCTGAATATAATACACACTCTTAAAAACAAAAAGACTCTGGCACACTCACACACATACACACATGCATGCATGCGCGCGCGCACACACACACACATGCACGCACGCACGCACGCACGCACGCATGCCGGGCTTCCTCTCCTTCCTGACTCTTCCTTCCCACAGACTGCTCTTTTCAGATCAGTTCCTTTCCTCGTGGGTTCTAGTAGCATGGCCGAGTAGAACAGGATCACAAACGCGGGTACAGCATGCTCCACAGGGCTCTCCCTAACTTCTCTTCCAGTGGAAACCTCTGCTGCCTTCCAGTATTTCATGCTACTTAATTGACCTTGAAGGCCACTTTGGTCTCTGCTTGTCCCTGAATCTCAGCCTCTTTCCTGATATAGTGCTGTCTTTTTCTTTAACTGAATGTATTTTCCCAAGCGATTTAGAAAAATGGGGAACTATCACTGAATTTCTTAGTATTCCACATAGGTATCATTGGTTGTCTGCCTCTTTCCAATTGGAGCAGAAATGCAAGTTTGGAATCAAATTTGGGAAGATGGTTTAAGGAAATTTTTCCTCCTACACTCTGCTGCTCCCCCCCCTTTCCTGTGTGTGTGTGTGTGTGTGTGTGTGTGTGTGTGTGTGTGTGTGTGTGTGAAACCTCAAGATTTATATATGAAATTAGAATCCCAACAGCTGTTTATTTAATGGAATAGTGTCACATCACATGCCTGCAAGGCCCTGTTTATCTCTAGGATACATGCCATCACTTTCCCAAGTCAACCCGTGACAGCCAAATCCTGGTCACTGTCTGTGGGAGAAGTGACAGTAGGTAGAGATGAGAGCGTAGAACGCTGACTTCTGCTGCCACGGGTGACTTACAGCTTCCATGCTGCTCAGCTGCCCCAGCGCTCCTGCAGGAGTTACCCTTTTAGCATCATGCACAGGGAATCAAAGGCAGGGCCCAGATTCTGCAGGCAGGCCAGGCACCTGCAGGGCAGAAGCTACATCTGGTGAGCACTCCGCCTGAATCCTGGTGAGTGCTCAGACAACGGCAGTGATGTCACCCCAACCTTTGTGAGGTACGCATCATGTCTGCAGACGCGCTCAGGTACACACACGCACCCGTACATGAGTGAGGTGTTTTTGTCTGACTACGTAGCCCAGGCTGGCCTCAAAGTTGTAGTAATCCTCCTACCTGTGTGTTTAGATCCTTCCAAGTGTTTAGATCACAGGTGTGTACCATCAGCCTGGCCTTTCTGCTTCTAAATGGAACCGACCGGTCTAGTTTTGTTTGTTTGGTAGGTTTGGTTTGGTTTGGTGTATGTCAGTCTCCATAGCTGAGGATAACCTTGAACTTCTGATCCTGTTGGCTAGGGTTACAAGTGTGAGCCACCACACCCAGTTTATGTGGTACTGTGGATCAAACTCAGGGCCTCATACATGCCAAGCAAGCACTCAACCAGCTGAGCTACATTGACAGTCCAGCTGTTAAAGAAACACAAGATGGAGTTGTGATAAATGTATCACGAACTGATACCTCCTATCGGAGTTGCTGGAAAAGCCGGGAAAAAGCCACTGCATTTTGTGTCTAAATGAGGCACTGAGCAGAAGAAGCAACCTGACCATCAGAATGATGCGCTCCTACATGGAGAGTCCAGCATGCCAGAAGGAATGCACCTTGAACTCTGGAGAGGAGGGTTCTCATAACTCAGGGGTAAGGAGACTTGGGGGAAATCACTGTGACAGAGACCAGTAGGGAAATTTTTCAAAAAGCAAACTGAGCAGAAAATGAGGTTCAGCTCCGGCTGCCCGAGTTACCAAATGCCAGCCCGACAGGGAAAGGGTCTGTCGTGGGAAGAATTCTCAAAGCTGTGACTAAGCTAAAAAGGGCAGAGGAGCTTCTGGTGTAGAGTGCGGGTGTATTTTTAAAAATGCAAACTGTACGAGTGGGTTTTATATATGCTGTCAGTTACAAGCACTGATTCCCCCAGCATCTTGTCACCTGGCATGGCTGGGCTGTGAGAATGGTCCCCGTTCTCGAGCTTGGGATCTTGGGGGAGGAGAGTAAATGGCATTAGGAGCAGCTGATGACCACCCACCACCCGGCAGAAGCCCAGCAATGTCCACAGCTTACTGGAGGCAGCAAGGACCTGTGAGGACTCTGAGTCCCACAAAGCTGGGACAGTAAAGCAGACCCAAGATAAACGTGGCTGCCACAGAAAAAGGCAGTGTGGGTTCCGAGATGCTGTTGGCTCCTTCCTAGGCTCTAGAGCCCCCCAATTTGTCCAACTTACAGTTCTTGCCTTCTTGCTCTGGTTTCCCTGAGCCTCCTCTGAAGATGTCTCCCTTTGATGATGTCTGTCCATCCCAGAAGGTATCGTGTCCTGGACTAGGGGAAGAACTATTTTCCTCCTGTGTCTCCACCTGCCTAGGGTACACCTTCACCTGGCAGACAATTCTGTGGGGTCCCCAGGTGAGCCCACTGCCCTCCTGCTCTCTCAGCTTCTCCTGCAGTGGCCTTACCATCCGGCCACATGCCCAGTGTGGAATCCTTGTGGCGTCTTTCCTCCCTCTGTTACCCCCCCAGACACACAGCGACTCGAGGGCAGATGTACCATGCAGGTGGTCCACGCTCGTGTGGAGCATGCTGACACGCACACTGGAAGGCGGCTTCAGCCTCCCTGGTGCTGGTGCTGGGATTACAGGCATGTACCACCACGCCTGATGGTGGCTGTGAGATCCTTTCCCAGCCATCACACTGTTCTTTTCTTTGGCATTCTGTCCTTGCTTTCAAATAGCCAAGAAACTCCCACAGCCTACTGGACTTGGCAGAAGAGCCTGGGCCCGACCTAGGATCCCTACATCCACTGGCCTTGGCCAGATTTACCTGGGACCCCTCCCACTACCCCACTTATATCCAAGGCTAAGGCCTCTCTAGACTTCCTTGTCCCAACCCGCTGTGTCCGGCTGTCTTCTCTACAGTGTCCTTCCTCAGGGACCCTCATCTCCTTCGGCTTCAGTACTGCAAGGCACACCCTTGAGCACACTCAGAGACACAGGACCGATACCAGCTGCTCGCTCCCTCATGCTCTGAGAGATTCAAGCCCAGGTCTCTCGTGCCGACCTTGGAGGAGAGCTTGGGCTGCAACTGTGTTAGCATCTCCCCACTTCCGTCAGACTTCTCAGGTGTTTGAAGAGGACCAGAGATGGGGAGTAGAGGTAAAGGAGAGAGGAGGGCTTCCCTGAGAGCATGACTAACAGAGAATTTGGGAAGACCTTTTGACTAGAAGGACATCCTGACAAACTTTCTAGAAGTATGGGTTGGTAGTACAGTTGTCCCTTGTATTCAGGTGCCAGGATTTCTGCTGATACCGAAGTCTATAGACACCCAAGTCCCGTATGGCATGGTGTCTTCCTGTAGCCTTCACAGTCCTCCCATCTAAATTTCTTATAACACTTAGTGTGGTGTAAATGGTCGTGCTGTGTCATTTAGGGGAAGGCATTAAGGGGGAAATGTCTGCACATGTTTGTTATCGAGCGATGTTCCCAGACTTTCTATCCATGCTGGTGGAGGACCATCATGTACCGAGGGCTGACTTCAACAAGAGCCGCAGACTTTCTGTCCTCGCTGATGGGAAACCATCATGTACCGAGGGCTGGTGCAACAAGAGTAGATAATGTGAGGAGGTTAGGAAGCCAGTTGAGAGGTAGTTGGCAGTGGTGATGGTGAGACACATGGAACTTTCTGCAGATTCAACCATGTGCTATGGTGGCATGCTGTTGTCGTCCTCCAAGTTCACGTTGTAGAGCCCCAGAACCGTACAGTCAAGTCACAGAAAGGGAATCTCTCTCTCAGAGTTACCAGAAACACCGTGGAGACAAATAAAATATTTACGAGACTAGAAGATTACTGACTGTCCAGGTGTGGTGATTTAAATGAGAACTACCCCCAAGGTCTCAGACATTCCAATACTTGGTCTCCAGCTGGTGGCACTATTTGGGGAGGCTTAGGAGGCGTGGCCTTGTTATAGGAAGTGTGCCATGGAGAGTTTAAAAACTTGTAGCATTTCGGGTTTGTTTTATCTGCTTTATACTTGGGGTTTATGGTGGTTTGAAAGAAAATGGCCCCCAAAGGGAGTCGCACTATTAGGAGGTATGGCTTTGTTGGAGTGGGTGTGGCCTTGTTGGAGGAAGTGTGTCACTATGGAGGTAGGTTTTGAGGTTTCCTATATGCTCAAGCCACACCCAGTATCTTAGTTCACTTCCTGTAGCCTGCTAGATGTAGAACTCTCAGCTCTTTCTCCAGGACCATGTCTGCCTGCATGCCGCCTTATCCCACCATGATGATAATGGACTAAACCTCTGAAACTGTAAACCACCCCAATGAAATGTTTTTCCTTTATAAAAGTTGCCGTGGTCATGGTGTCTCTTCACAGCAATAGAAAGCCTAACCAAGACAGGGTTCAAGATGTGAGCCCTCGGCTCCCTGCTCTGCCACCTGCCGCCTCTGTTCTCCCATCATATACTCTGACCCTCTGGAACCATAATCTCAAATAAACACTTTCTTCTTTGGTCATGGTGTTTTATCACAGCAATAGAAAAGTAATTAACACAGTGGGACCTTGGGAAAGTGTAATTAGAGTGAATTTGGAATGGTTTGCTATTAACTGTGGAGAATGGGGGTTTAGGATTAATCACAGAAGCCTCTACTACATAAGGGATGGAGAGCCTTTGAACTTAATCTCTTGTGGGGTGATAGGGAGGGAAGTATATGGTGGATACAGAAATTTGGGGTGTTATTCATGGGCGAATTATCTACAAACAGTATTTCAAAGCATTATATGTTTGAGAGAGACTTCTACAACTTTCTGAAATGACGCTGGGGATGTGTGGTGCATTAACCCGAGCTGTCCTTAGTTAGATTTTCTAAGAGGAGCATAGTGATGGCAGCAGCCTGCGAGACCTTGTACTGGCCCTGGTGTCAGCATCATGTCATTCACCGTCCCCACCCTTCAGACGAGGAGACGGAAGCACAGAGAGCTATGTCACATGTCATTCTCATAGGGTCACACAGCTTAGACCACAGCGGAGCTGAGATTGCAGACCAGTGGCCTCCCAAGCTGGACTGGTGGACAGATTATTTCCCCACAGCTGCACCAGAACACCTGGCAAATGCAAGGGATGGAAGGTTTACCTGGGTGGGGTTAGGGTTTGAGGGCACAGCCCACCACAGCAGGGAAGATGTGGAGGAGCACCAGGCAACTGGTCACATTGCATCTACAGAGGGAGGTGAATGCTGGCCCCAGTTCATCTCCTCCTTTTATTCAGTCCAGGATCCCGGCCCTCAGACTGGTGCTGTCCACATTTTGGGTGGGTCTTCCCACCTCAGTTTCCCTAACCTGGACACTTCTTCGGTAGCGTACCCTGAGGCTTGTCTCTTTTGGTAATCAGGATTAAGTGACACGTGGATATTGTATCTAGGGTGGGTTGCCCACTGGTCTCACACAGCAGCTTCCTCTACCAGGCTTTTTTTGGGCCACCAACCAGGTCCCAAATCAAGACATGGAGACATTCGTTATAAATGCTCAGCCTTAGCTTTTGCTAGTTTCTGGCTAGCTTTTTTTTTTTTTTTAACTTAAACCAACCTGTTTCTCTTCATCTATGTTCTGCCTTGTGGCTTTTTACTTTTCTTTCTGTATGTCCTACTCTGTCTGCTGGCGGCCTGCTGACTGGCTGGCCCTGGGTGTCCCCCCCTCCTTCTCCCTCGTTCTCTCCCCTTCTTCTCTCTCACACCTAGATTCCTCCTCCTACTTACTCTCTCTGCCCGCCAGCCTGCCTATCCCTCTCCTGCCTAGCTATTGGCTGTTCAGCTTTCTATTAGACCAGTCAGGTACCTTAGGCAGGCGAGGTGAACCAGCAACCCATCTTTACATAATTAAACAAATGCAGCATAAGCAAGTGTAACACATCTTTTAAATGTTAAAATAATATTCCACAACAGCTTCCTAAGGCTTTCGGGTTCTGGAAACCTCTCCAGAGAGGTAAATAGGCCTCACCTCACAGGAATGACTGTTTTCCTTGTCTGTTGAAAAGCTGGTGAGCGAATGAATGGGATTATCCACTGATAATCACAGCTCAACTTCAGTCTCCAGTTCCTGAAACCGGTAGAGTGGAGGGTGGCCACCCTAAGTGGGCTGACCCCATAATAGAAGACTTAGCACATTTCACAGCCCTGCCTACGTGCTCACCACCTCCTCCTCACAGCTAACCTCAGCACCACCCCCAGCAATCTGGATCAGCCGCCCGCCTGCCGTGTGAGAGAATTGCCTTCATGTTCCGGGGCTTTGGTGGCCAGAGAGCCAAGATGGAAGCTCTGAAGGGAAGCTGTCATCTAGAGCAAACGGGGACTGGGGGGAGGTGGGAGTGCAGCCGGAGCATGTGGGACCCCCAAGCCCCAGCAGGACGCGGGGCTAGGGAGACGGGAAGAATGAGAGAAGAGCGGTACAGAAAGATGAGTGCACGTTTCCAAACGCTGTGCAGGAAAAGAGTGAAGCATCAGCTCGTCAGCTGACGAGCTCCGAGGAGTGCTGGCGTGTCAGCTGTGGTGGAGGGGTCTGGAGGCACACAGGGGACCTGTGCAGTCAGCGAGAGAGGGAAAGGAGAGTAGTGGTTGGTTCAGGAGCCCAGGAGCAGGCTCCTCACTTCAGGAACCTGCTTTACCTCCGGGACTCACTCAACCTCTGTGAACCTCGGTTTCTTCTTCTTGATCATAGCAGAGGTAATAATGGACATGGAAAGTAGCACCTGCTGTGATGGGGTCCAATCCTGGGTGGTGTTGTCTCAAACAAAGAATATTTATGGCATTCTTATCTATTATAAAGTGTGTGTGTGTGTGTGTGTGTGTGTGTGTGTGTGTGTGTGTGTGCGCACACACGCATGCACATGTATGCTTGTGGATTCCAGTTGCATACATCTGGAGGCCAGAGAACAAGCTCGGGTATCATTCCTCAGGCACTGTCCACCTTGTTTTGTGAAGCAGGGTCCCTGACTGGCCTGGAACTTATCATGTCATCTAGGCTGGCTGGCCAGCAGGCCCCATGGATCTGCTCATCTTTACCTCCCCAGTCCTGAAATTACAGGCGTATGGTGCCACACCTGGCTCTGTAATGTGCCTTCTTAGGGGCAAACTCAGGGGCCCATGCTTATGCAGTGAACACGTTACCAAATGAACCCTCTCCCTAGCTCCTATATAAGCAATTTGAGTCACTCCAAATTGTCCAGCTGGGACCATTCCGCCAACTCAGTGTCCCGAAATCCTGTATTGGTGGATAGTGGGAACAGTCTGGCTGCTAGGCTTTCCTACAGCTATCCCGATACAGGGCCCAGAACAGCCATGTGCTCAGTCTCTGAAGGGAGGGCAAGGCCTGGAGCTCTGTGTGAGCTCCATTTGGGGTTCGGGACACGTTGCAACACTAGTCCATCCTGGCACTGGGAAAGGACTTAGAAAATTCCAAGGAAGTTGTTGCAGTCTGAGGGCCCGATTTCCCCAGGTCGGAGAACAGTACTGACTGTAGCCTTCCTCAAAGACATAGGTTTCATTCTCAGAACCAAAACAGCCACCAGACAAGGTCACTCTGAGGCTACGTGAGAACAAACCCCATTGGCAGACATGGATAGCAGGAGAGAAGAAGGCCGCAACCAGGAACAAAGATGTCCCTCCTGTGGCCAATCACACTCATGCTTCCGTGTCAGCATCACTTCCACCCTCCCAGACAAACGTCTGTCCCCGGGCCTCACCGGCCAGCCAGCCTGGCCTACTTCACAAGTTCCAAGCCAGTGGGAAACTCTGTCTCAAAGTCAAGGCGCTCAACGCCTTGTGGCAAGCATTTTACCAAATGAGCAATCCTCCCAGCCCCCATAATAAACAATTTGAGTCACTCAAAATTGTCATTCTGGAACCATTATGCCAACTCAATCCCCCAAGGTCCTGCAAAGAAAACACTGTACTGTGGACGGTGGGGATAGTGAGCTTGCCAGGCTGTCCTGTGATGTGTTCAATCACACGGCATGAAGAACGACAGCTAAGTTTGTCCCCTGCCTACCATATCCATGAGTACACATGTGCCTGTGTACCTGCACACACAGGAACACACACACACACACACACACACACACACACACACACACACACACAGGCACACACCCACATTTTAAGAAGATGCCTCTACCATCCAGTTGACCTTGCTTTTGCATTTTACCAGCCCCAATACTTAGCTTCTCTTTTCCTTCACCCCGCTGACACACCCCCAACAGTCCCACCCCATAAATCCTCCCAACTCCCGGCCCAAACTTTCTTCTTCTACACCCTTGCCTGCCATGGCAGGCTGAACACATCTATTTCGTAAGAGGTGTGTTCTTGGTAGTCTGTGGACATCAGCAGGGCTACTGTAAAGATGCATAGCTCACAGCTCTGGCTGGTGTGTGGCGTGCCATTGTTGGGGATATTCTGGAGTCTTTCTAATCTACTCACCATAGGCCTCCCTAGTAACTCCTCATTATACAAAGAAAGAGAGGCCTGGGGACAAATAGCCAGGATGTCACCTGGAGCTTGTTGGGAATGCAGACTCTTTTGTCCCATCCCAGACTCTCGCTTGCTAAGCTTATGTTCTACCATTGAGGGGTTTGGTTTTGTGTTTGTTTTTGTTTTTCAAAACAGGATCTGATATGCCCCAAACTGGCTTCAAATACTATGTAGCAAGATGACCTTAAACTTCTGCTCTTCCTCCAATGTTGGGGTTATAGGTGTGAGCCACCATGCCCAGTTGGGGCAGTGTTGGCGACTGGACCCAGGGCTTCATGCCTGGGGCACAAGTGCTCTACCACCTGATCCGAATTCTCAGCTCCCAGTGTGGTTTTGTTTTGAGTTTTAAATTTATGAATGATTTTTCAGTTTTACTTTGTGTGTGAGTGTTTTGCCTGCATGTATGTGTACTGCATGCCCTGCTGGTACCCTCAGAGGTAAGAAGAGGATGTCAGACTCCCTGGAACTGGAGTTACAAAAAGTTGCGAGCTGCCATGTAGGTGCTGGGAATCAAACCCAGGTCTTCTTCAAGAACAGCCAGTGTTCTTAACCACTGAGCCGCTTTGCCAGCCCCCAGAGCTTTTTAACAAGATTGTGGGTGTGTGTTTGTTGGAGGGAGTCTCTCTTACATTCAAGAGAAGCACTGCTGTGTCACAGGAGACCCACCTCCTATCACGTGCTCAGGCTGGGGTGGAGGGCGTGATTAAAGAGATTGCTGCCAGCTAAGCCAAGACCAGATTCTTGGGGATTTCCCAGAGTTGGTGTAGGCAAGCCAAGCTTGCTCAGGGGGTGTGTCCAAAGCTAGGGGACCTTACATGCGCAAGTGAGACTACCATTCATGAGCAGTTCCAGCGTCAAAAACAGAAATGGCAGAAGCAATTTCATGTCCACATCTTCGTAGTTTCTCAGCCCAGCCCTATGAAGCAGCACAAAGTTCATTGTTGTTGTTATTCTCATTCTGTAGATGAGAAAACGGAGCCTCAGAGATGTGTCGCGGCTCTGTTCTGTCTCCCTCAGGCATCGCTGTGTAGAGACAAATGGGTCAGAGATCAGGATGAAGCAAGTGATATAGACTAACCACCAGGGACAAAGTTTCAAGTCTGAAAAAAAAAAAAAACCCTCAGAAACTGAGATAAGTAATAAAATGTTTTTATTAATGCTAGGGGATTTGAACCCAGAGGCTCGCGCAGACTAGGTAAGAACACTACCACTGAGCCACATCCCCAGCCCTTTCCTAATTTAACTTGGAGACAAGGTCGTGTGGAGGCATCCAGACCCATCTTAACCTCATGGTCCTCCTGGCCTCAGCCTCCCTGGTAGCTGGGACTATAGGAATGCACCACTGTATGTCGCTCCAGCAATAGTTCAATGCAATGTTTTTGGGGATCAAAATTAATGCACAGAAGCTATGGGGAACAAAATATGAAAATAGTCGATAAGGATAGGGTCTAAGGTGGCTGATTCTGGGAGAGGAGTGAGGCAAGAGAAGTGATAGGGTCTCATGTAGTTCAGACTAGCCTCAAAGCCACTTGTAGTCCAAGATGATTTTGGATTTCTGATCCCCCCAACTCCTGTTGTTGTTGTTTTTACTTTTTTGCTCTTTGGGGGCCTGCCATCCAAGTCCCAAATAAACACATGGAGACTTAGTGTTACTCATAAATACCTGGCCTCCACTTGGCTTGTTTCTAGCTAGCTTTTCTTTTCTTGTTGTTAAGAATTTTTTTATTCATTTTGCATACCAACCACAGCTCCCCCCTCTCATCCCTCCTCCCGCTCCTTCCCAGCCTTCCCCCCAAACCTACCCATGCCCTCCTCTGAAAAGGTAGGGCCTCCCATGGGGGGTCAGCAGAGCCTGGTACATTCAGTTGAGGCAGGCCCACGCCCCTCCCCCCGTATGAAGACTGTGCAAGGCATCCCACCATAGGTGGTGGGCTCCCAAAAGCCCCCTCCTATCACCAGTCTAGCCAGCTGCTCTTAAATTATCCCATCGACCTTTTCCTCTGGGCTTTTACCTTTCTCTATTTCTGCGTATCTTTTCTTTTCTTCTTACTCCATGTCTAGCTGTGTGACTGGATGTCTGGCCCCGGCATCCTCCTCTCCCCCTTTTCCTGCTCACCCTCTTCTTTTCCTCCTATTTATTCTCTCTGCCTGCCAGCCCCACCTATCCCACTCTCCTGCCTCGCTATTGACTGTTCAGCTCTTTATTAGACCATCAGGTGTTTTAGACAGGCACAGTCATAGAGCTTCACAGAATTAAACAAATGCAACATAGAAGAATGCAACATATCTTTGCATCATTAAACAAATATTCCACAGCATAAACAAATGTAACACACCTTCAACTAATATTCCACAACAGCCTCCACCTCCGAAGTGCTGGCATTATAGGTGTGTACCACCACGGCCAGTTTTCTGCCATGCTGGAGATGGAACCCAGGGCCTCCGGCACGGAAGGCAAGCAGTGAGCCATGCCCCTAATTCCTAGGATCCTTTCTCCATTGACAGGGCTTCTGTTCAGCAGAGTGTATGTGTGAGTGCCTGCATGTATGTATACACATCACACTGCACATTCATGCAGTGCTCTAGGAGGCCAGAAGCATGTCAGATCCCCTTGAACTACAGTTACAGTCCATTCTGAGCCACCATATGGGTGCTGGGAACAAACCCTGGACCTCTGCCAGAACAGCCAGTGCTCTTAACTACCGAGCCATCTCTCCAGCTCAGCATAGATATAAAACATAATAATAATTGTATGGTTTTCAAATTCTCCCTCTTGCTTCCTGAGTTTTTTGAACCCCCCTTAAATGTTGCCACTGTCCTCTCTGCTTCAGCCCTCAGAGGATGTTGGGTGTGTGGCTTGAGGAATCGTGGTGGCTGGCTTTAAATCCTGGGGTCCATACTTCCCCATCGTGTTCTCCTGGGCAAGCCACAGCCCACAGCTCCTGCGCCTCTGTAACACTGAAAGGAGCGAGGGTCACCTTAGGATGCCAAAGAAGGACCCAGCACCGCAGTTTGGATGCAGATGATCTATAAACACAAATTTTAATTCTCTGAATCACAAACACATCACATCACTCTGTTGGTTTTAGCTCAGTCTTTCCTCTCAGCTCAAGGCCCCATGCCTCCTCTTTCCCTCCATCCCCATGCCTTATGGTCCATGTTGACATCCCTGAACTGGACATAGCATGGGTCTGTAATTCTAGTGATGGGTTGACAAAGCAAAAGGATATGGAGGAAGCCTAATCTGGGCTCCATGACAAAATTCTGCATCAAGAAATTTGAAGAACTACACTTAAAAAAAACCCAATATGTATGTTTTTCTATATCTCTCCATGTTTCCATAACAAGGTATAGAAATATATGACATACTAATGCGTATAAACATATACACACTCATCTATGAAGGTTGGGACTCTTGTTCCATAGAAGAGGATGATGTCATAAAGACTTTTCTGAATTCTACCGATGGATCATAACCTGGAAATCCTGGCAGCTCTGTCCCTGTCTATCAGTGGCAGTACACTGGTCCTCCACAGATTCAACCTCCCATTCTCAGTGGACAAGACTGTACTTAATCCCACTTTTGAAAATAATGCCACAGTTACTGATTGGAGGTTCCGGTGCTGTAGATTCATTTCCCCAGGTCTAGAACAGGATACAAATGGAATCTCGCACAGCCAGGACTCGGCTATGGCAGGGTTATTTTCTCAGTGTAATGTTTTTTAGAGTGAATCACCATGATTGTTTTGGTTCCTTTTTCTGTTCCTGGGATCAAATACCCTAACAAAAGCAGTAAATTAAGGGAGAAAGCATTTCTTTGGGCTATCGGTTTGAGGTGAACGTCCATCAAGGCAGGGAAGCCATGGAGTAAGAGCTGGAGCTCAGGCAGCTGATCACATACATGGTCCTCAGTCAGAAAGCAGACAGCATTGTGTGTTTGTGCTCAGCTCATTTTCTCCTTATGTAGTCCAGGATTGCAGCCCAGGGAGTGGTGCCACCAACGGTGGGCTGTCTTCTCACCTCAACTCACCTAACAAAAATCATCCCTCGCGGACATTCCAGGAAAGCAGTTTCTAGTCGATCATAAATCTAATCAAGTGAACAGTTACCATGAACAGTCACACTACTGTGTATAAAATAGTTCTGTTCATTGTTGAGTGGTCTTCCATTGTACACATATGCCATAGCTCATTTTTTACGTCTATTTTACATAAACATATCAGTAGATTCTGCCTGGATCTTAACCCAAATGCTATAAACATCACATGTCTACAAAACATCAACAGCATAAATTGTAGAAAGTTTTGACTTTGGCAGGCTTGATGGACCTACTGTCCAGTGTCATTACTTTACACGACTATGGCAGATTACAGCATCTTTTTGTACACTTGTCTGGATTTATGGCTCTATAAACTCTCGCTCCTTTGTCTTTATTTTTCTGTTCTGTTACCAGTTTCCAAAGCCACTTCCTATGTTATATAAGGTTTTTTTGTCATTTTAATTATAAGATTTTATTTTACCCCAAATCTAGCATTTGTGGCTTGAATTTGTTTATAATACCTTTTACCACACAGATGGGTTGTAGATTTTAAAGTTTTATTTTAATTTTCAAATAATTATTGTATGTATTATGGGATCATATAAATTTTTAATATGCCATTTTTATATTGATATGGCCTCTGTGTTTTCCAATCTGAAACAAATTTCTTGGTTTCTACATTGTCTGTGAACTCTCCTAGATATTGCTGTAATAATTTGTTTTGTTGTTCATGATTAATACTGTAGTCTCTGGGGATATGTTTTTGCAGAAGGGTATTCTATTTTAGGTGGCTAGCCAGTTACACTGGTGGAGTTCTGTGCATGATTTGTCTTCCCACAAAACAGAACTGCTCATTTGATGTATAATGTATATTAAGTTCTCACATAGAAGACTGCTCCTAGATTCTCTTTTCTTTTCCATTGCGTTCTTATTCTCATGCCCACATAACCCTTATTTCATATCAGCTTTATAGTGTACTCTGAGGTCTGGGGAGGCAATTCTGTTTTTTTGCTATTTCTTTCCAGTATTTTTGTGCTATATTTAAACATCTCTTCTCCCATGAAAGCTTGAAATCATTTTGTGTAGGCTCCTGCCACACTGTGGGTTACACTTTGGGAACCATTGTTCTAGACAAATGGTTTCCTGTTTTGTCCTTTGAAAAAGCCAATGTCATTCTGACCTCAGGACCAGCATAGGCTGGTCCCTCAACTGGACCTCTCCTACAGAACTATCCTTTCCTGGCAGTTCAAACATCTCTTTCACAGGTCAGTGCCCAAAGTCACAATGCTCTGTGCTCTGGACCTCCAGTAAACACCAAAATCTCCACCACAGCTTTTACTGAAACTTGAATTACATAGTTCCAGTATGTTTATCCATTGATATCTGGTTCTCAAAGAATATAAACTTCTGACCCCACCCACTTCTTCTGCCTCATACTTCCTCACTCCCGACATGGCTGAGCATAGTGTCCTCAGTGGATGGGTTGAACAAATCAATGAATGGTCTCTGTGCTTGAAAAGGGAGTCCTGAGAACGTTGTCCCTTGACTTCCACACCCATCCTGAGCACCACATACACACACATCCACCACAGACATAAATAAACATACTAAAGAGTGTTCAAATAAATAAAATCAATCACGACAACTTCCCCCTTTCTCTCTGTCTTTCACTCCTCCAGCTTTGACTGCCAATGCAGTGGGGTGGAGGTGACTAAGGGGTAAACGCATCTTCTGATGGGACATAGTTCCAAACTTCCTGCCTCATACTTTGCCTTGGGCTTCTCATCATCTGTGAGCCAGAAAGACAACCCCAGCTCTTCCTGTTCATCTGGGACAGCCTCAGACTTCCTGAGACTGTAAAATCTTTCTTATTTATTCACTCGCTGCAAGTCCCCTGGTCCCTGAGCAAATACACACACTTTGCAAAACCTTGAAAAGTCATCAGAAACTTTCCAGCCATTATGAGCTACACTTAAAAAAAAAAAAAACACTCTGAACTTACAGAATTATCATTCTGCCTCAGATTTAAGCCCAGTTATGGTGACTGCAGTGTGGATTCTGCAGTTCTGGCCGAGAGGGCAATTTAATTAGAAGCCTCTGTCTCTAGGCACTTGTAACCCCACCCCACCCCAGCCCCAAAAATAATTCTGTAGAATGAAATTCATGCTGACTCTCAGCCTAAAGGTATATTTTCTTGTAGAGCGTTGAGTGAGATTTCATTTAGGCTATTTTAAAAATTCTAGTAAAAGGGCAAAAGGGGGGATTTCACCACTTAAGAAATCACTCAGATACATTTTTTATTTAAAAAAAAAAGCTCAATGCAAAGTGATTTCTTAAGAACTTTCAAGTTACCTTTCTAGGCGCCTTTGGAATATATGAAGAAATTTTGTTGAACTGTAATGAAGTTGTTTCCCAAATGTATGTTGTTTGAATAGAGATTCATTTCCACTTTTTAAGAGCAACTAGCATAGAAATGGTCCATGGGGAATTATGACAAAGTCACATCTATGATAAAAGGTGTGTGTGTGTGTGTGTGTGTGTGTGTGTGTGTGTGTGTGTGTGTGTGTGTGTGTTGGTCAGCTACTTGGCTTTTGTATGAAAATGACCTCAGAAGTCTTTGAGGGTCAGGTCCTTGTTTTACAGGTGAGAAAACTCACATCCAAAGAGTTATATGAGTGGTTTGGCCTGAATGGAAACGTGAGTGATGATGAAATGGGCGCTTCACAGAGAACACAGTGGGTTTTGGAGGGCCTCTTGCCTAGGAGAAGGCTATAATCACACAGATCCTGGCAATCACAAGAGGGGATGTACTGGCCCTGGCAGATCATGTAAGGGGAACTGGGAGGGGCCCAGCCAGCCTCCTGGCAGCCTGCCTGTCTTGTGTGCACTGGTTTGCCTTCTTCCAGCCCTTTGTTGAAAATCAGTTCCACCACCGATTTCCCAGCCTCTGTGGGGAGCAGGTGCTTCTTCCTGTGTGAGTAAATGCAGCCGTGACTTCCCTCAAAGTGGCTCGTGCTTGTGATCCCATGGGATCTGTCTCAAAAAAGAAAGAAAACAAAATTAAAATGCCCAAGAGCTAGGTCTAGTGGCACAAGACTGTAATCCCATCTACTCAAGAAGCTGAGGCAGGAGGATTCCAAATTCAAAGCCTGCCTGAGCTACAGAGCAGGTTCCAGGACAGCCTGAGTAGTGGGACTCTATCTATAATAAATAGATAGATTATAGATGGACAGACAGACAGACAAACAGATAGATAGTAGATAGATAGATAGATAGATAGATAGATAGATAGATAGATAGTAGACAGATAAATAGATAGTAGATAGATAGATGATAGATGATAGATAAATACATAGATACATAGATATAGATAGATAGATAGATAGATAGATAGATGATAGATAGATAGATAGATACATAGATATAGATAGATAGATAGATAGATAGATAGATAGATAGATAGATAGATAGTAGACAGATAGATCTATGGCCACTTCACCCAGGCTCAAGTAACCCTCCCTTTTGTCTGACTATATCACTAAAATTTTCATAGAGACATAAACCTAAATTGAAACAAATGCTAAATTGCATACTGTTGGAGTGCTCCATTGTGGTTTTTCTATTTACTGACCACAACTAATTAATGGGCAGTCAGGTGACCAAGGACACAGGGCAGTATTTTCATAGAGAGTTTTTCAGAAGCTGAGAAAATGGTAACTTTGAACTATGGTGACATTTAAAACGATGTTACAGTACGGATCAAACGATAAGCATTTTCGTTCATATTTTCCAGTTGTGTCATATGAGGTTACATAAGGCCATTTTCACACAAATGTGCAATGTGCACTGATGCTCGTACCCATGCCTGCTACTCTTTTCTACCCCTGTCAACCCCCTGGTTTCCCCAAACAGTTGTTTCTGTTTTCCTGACAGGTGTATTTACATGGCTTTGTACATCTGTAATATCCAGGGCCTACAAATGGGGGGAAGCATGCCATGCTAGTCCTTCATCAGATGGACCTGATCCACTTACTACGATGACCTTGATGACATGCATTTCTCTGCAAAGGATATAATTGCACTCTTCTGGAAAAGTTCCGGTGTGTATAATGTACCACATGTTCTTTATCCACCCCAGCAGCTAGGCTGGCACCATAGCTTGGCTATCGTGAGCAGTGTTGCATGATGTCCAGTGGTTTTGACCAGAAAGCACATTATAGTTCCATTTGTTTCATTCAAATGTGTCGTGTGCATCTGGTAGGGAACCTGTGAACCTGTAAACATGGTGTTTTCAGAGCAATTCAGATTATACACACTAAGATTTTGTGATGAACAAACCAAAAATATGAGATGCTCTCCAAGACCCAAAAGTAATATAACCACAAGAAAAGGGGATCAGCAAAATGGTTCCGTTGGTAAGGGAGCTTGCTGCCAAGTCTGACAACCTGAGTTCAATCCTTTGGACCCACTGGTGGAGGGAGAGTAAATTGTTCTCTAATGCTACACCTTTGCCATGGCAAGTGTACTCCCCACCCCCCCTCTCACACACACACACACAAGTAAATAAATTTTTAAAAATCTAAATCATGAGAAAAGCATGCAGCAGTAAAGATGGTACACAATATACGTCTTTCCATGCGAAGTTTGAAGTACAAAGCTGGTCTAGCCTGGAAACACTGTAGCCCGAAGGAGGGACCCTGAGACCAGCCAGGAACCATGGCAGAAGGAGGTGGGACATACATTAGGCCTTGAGATCTTCAGAAGATCATGGCTACCATGGTGCTTTCCTTCCATTTTTGGGATCTGTCAAATGACTCCCTACCCAGGGCCTGTGTTGGCTGCTCTCTTTGCTCAAAGGTTCTTTCCCATCGGCCTCAGCTCCTGTTTGTCACTGAGCATCACCCCCTGAACAAACTCCTGCCTGCCCAGCCACACAGCCCTCCCCCACTCCAGCCCTTTCCTTCCTAGACATCACCAGTACATGAACTGCCTCCTCCAAGCCCTGTCAGGAGAACACAGCTGCGTGAGAGAGGGCATGCCTAGCACAGGCTCAGGCGCTTACATTGTAAGCAACAGAAACCCCACTTGAACTAGATCCAACAATTTGGTTTTTTTGTTTTTTTTGTTTTTTTTTTTTTTGCCACTGATCCCATAAATCTTTGAGGGAAGATCCAGTGTCTTTCTGTCTTCACTGGTTGCCACAGTGTCAGTTTCAGTTTACCTCATGGTGGCAAATTGACTGCCACAGCTCCGGGCTTCACACTAATATGACATCCTCCGGGATAGAGAGCAACTCTTTCCAAGGATTCAAGAGGAATCTTGAATGCCTCTGATTGGGCTGACTGGAGTCATTTCATGTGCTCTCTCCAAAGCCAGAGTAGTAGGTCCAGAGAGAGGATGTTGAGTTACCTGAGCCAAGGTAGAAGATGTAGAGATTTAAAACAAGAAGGAAACTCTGGGCCGGGCCCGGGTAGGAACCTGAACTGTAGAGGACACTCGCTAACCACGCTGAAAACCTGAGTGTAGGAAGATGTTGGGGTTTTTTTGTTTGTTTTTTTGGGGGGTTTTTGTTGTTCTTTTTCTTTTTCTTTTCTTTTTTTTTTTCAAAAAGGGTCTTGCTGTGTAGCCTGGGCTGGTCTCAAACTCGTGGCAACCGTGCCTCAGCCTCCTAACTGCGGGGATCACAGGTGAGGTTCCACACCCAGCTGGTGCTGAAGAGCGTAGAGGGAGTGTCTAGCCATCATTCGGTAGGTGATGGAGCACTTCAGGAAGCCTTGGTTACCTCCTAATCTCGTTAATGAAGTGCCGTGGGGAACGTTGGTAGATGTGTGTAGACTCATTGAGAAGAGACTTCAGCATGGGGAGGGGCAGGGTGGATTGTTGGGGACAGGGAAAGTCCGGAGCCAGGGAGGCCTATCAAGGAATAGTCTAAGCAAGCACATGGGTAAGGTAAGTAGAAGACAGAGCTGGGCTGGGTATGTAGTCACGTGGTACAGTGCTTGCCTAGCACACTCCAGACCTGGGGGTCCATTCTGAGTACCCCATGAACCAGGCATGGCACATGCCTGTAATCCTAGGCCTTGAGAGGTAAAGGCAGGAGTTGAGACCTTGTCTCAAAAGCCAACAACCCATAGATATGTTCAAAACTAGTATGAACCAGTGTGAGGGCTGACTGGATACGGAATGATGAATACCAGAACTAGATAGAGAAGCTGCACACGTCTCCTAGAATAAACCACCTGCTGAGGGCTGAGAGACATAGGGGGCACTTCCTCCCATGTCCCCTCTCATCCGAGGTCACACCCATCTTCTTTACATTCCTGATCGACTCAGCTGGGGTCTTCACAAACCCAAGACCCTGCAGGCATATCCCCAAATGCCACCACCTGTCTCCTCACAACTGGCGGGCGCCTATACCTGCTTCAGGTCATACTTAAATGCCACCCTCATTGAGAATCTGCCACACTCCCAAATTAGCACACACCCATTGTTTCCAGTAAGAATCCTCCTTTTCTGCTTTGGCACTCACCAAAGTGACTCAGACCAGAGCGAAAGGACTGTAGGCCTTGGGTCCAGACGACTAGGAGGAAGCAGTATGCTCCCAGGAGGCTCGGCTAGGGAAATGGCTTTAGGAAAATATGATGGCTTTGATGTGGGTGTCATTGATGTGACCAAATGCTGGACAGAAGGAACTTGAGCTGTATGTGGACACGTTTAGTTTAGCTCAGTTTCATGGTAGAGAAGGCATGGGGACTGAAGCAGCTTGGTCCATGACAGCAGGCCGGAGCTTGAAAAATGTCATATACTCAATTGGTGACTGAGGAACAGAGCTTCAACCAGAGGTAGGTTGTGATATAACTGTGAAAGGCCCACCCCAACCCCGTGGCCCACCTGTGACACCCCTCTCCCTATCCTGGCACGCTCCGGAAACTTCCCAAACGGTGCCAACAGCAGGTCACTAAGTGCTCAACACGGGATCCTGTGGTGGGTATTCACACTCAACCCCCACGCACCCCACAAACCTATGTTCTAGGAGCAGTGAAAACGGGGAGAAATGACTGTTCTTGGAAGCCTGCAGTGCTGTTGACAGCAGCGGCATGCTCCCAAACGGGACTGGGACGTCACCAGGAGAAAGAATGGTGGACATGTTTCACTTTCCTCATTTTCTTTATCAATTTCAAAAACTGAGTACATGGTCGTTTTTATACAAGCAGAGGGAAAATCTACACACAAAGACAAGAAATGAGTACTGCTTGGGGATTGTTACTGCTGGAGGATTGTTAGTGCTGGGGGATTGTTAGTGCTGGGGGATTGTTAGTGCTGGGGGATTGTTAGTGCTGGGGGATTGTTAGTGCTGGGGATTGTTAGTGCTGGGGGATTGTTAGTGCTGGAGGATTGTTAGTGCTGGGGGATTGTTAGTGCTGGGGGTTTGTTAGTACTGGGGGATTGTTAGTGCTATGGGGGGATTATTAGTGCTAGAGGGATTGTTAGGGCCATGCTCACACAGGAGGCTTGCACTGGGCATCCCCAAAAGCATCAACTCTAGTTTTTAACCAGAAGGAGCTGGTTAACCTACTTAGTACAGTGTGGTGCTCCAAAGGTTTGGAAACAGCAGAGACACGCATGTAACTTGTGTCTAGACTGAACTCTGTCCACTCTACTGGAAATCAGAGGACTGGGATGGGCTGTACTCTTCAGTAGAGTGCTTACTAGAGTATGGGCAAGGCTGCATTTGATGCCCACGATGGTAACATCCACACACATCCAACCCAAAATGCCATTCATCCTGTATAACTTCTCCGAGAGATACACTGTTACTTCAATTCTAGCTAGGTAATAAGAACCCTGATTTGCAAAACAGAAAACCACCTGAAGGAACGTTGACTGGATCTGCAGCACATCACATTCTGCACAGATCCACACAAAACTGATGAATCTTGCCGTTAGGTCTCTCCCAGTCCACACTTTTCCTTGTCATGGGACCTTTTCTGAGGAAGATGGAGATGCAGGCACTCTATCCTAATTTCCTTCGGTCCTTAACTTGTGATTTCTGAAGATGGAGGTGGGGTCTGCTGGTCCAGTACTACATGGTGGGGCTCTCCGACACCGCCTGGCTTACTGCGCAGGGGCTCTGATGACGCACAGTGAACTCAGCTCTCTAGAGCACCTCATCAGCACCCTGTAAGCTCAAGTCCCTGGGCCTTTCCACTTGGGCCACCCCCGAGGGCGCCACCCCCCATCTGCACAGCTGCTTTGAAGAGGCTTGTGCCACCTCTTTTGCAGATGAGAAAAATAAGATTTAAAAAGATAAAATGGATTGCTTGTGGTCATATGGCTTTCAGTGGTAGAGTGTCATCCCCCCCCCCCCCCCCCCCCCCGCGCCCAGCCTTTTAACTTCTTACTCATTCAGCGCTAGTGGGTGTGTTTACTTCATGACTGCAGTCTTGGTGCCCAGCATAGGAGGAACAGACAACAGAGGAAGGGCTATTTTCTGAGCCGTGGTGAGGGTCATTCTTTAAAAGTTCACATGGCCAGCTGGCTTTCTTGTTTCCTTTTATTCTACCTTGTCTCCCTCCCCTCCTTCTCTTTCCTTTCCTTCCTTCTTTCTCTTCCCTTTCTACTCCTTTCCTGTCCATTATTGCTCAGAGCTGTGGTTTAGAGATAAAAACAAATACATTAAGCTAAGTTATCTCTCCCTTCCAACACTATACACATACACACATACATCATATGTGTGTGTGTGTGTGTGTGTGTGTGTGTGTGTGTGTGTGTGTGTGTGTGTGTGCAATGTTCATTTTAAGTATAACATTCAGGAGATCTGCATACCACATTCTAAGTGCCAAACCATCTTGCGCCGCATTGGCGGCTGTGGCATAGTTTGAAAAATTAAAAGCATTAAACGGATACCGTTGGTTAACTTAAAATACCTCTCGTCATTTATAAAACATGATCCCCCTCTGCCTTTTTCCTATTTTTAGCTCAATAATAAAAGTATCCAGCAGGGCAAAAGAATCCTGCTTATCTTGATTTTCCTGTCTCATATTTCAGAAGCTAGGTTGTCGGTTCCCTCACTTCTAGAAAGCTGTTTCTTCTCAAGGAAACGTGGGAAAGAAGTATGTTGAGAAGCCCCATGGACGATACGCATCTGTGTACAGTGGTTGACAGTGCATTCCTCCTGGCTGACATAACTAGCCTGGTGGATTATAGCAATGCCTGTTTGTTGACCCTGAGTTTAGCAATACCCAGACATAATCTATGCTTTGAGTGCTTGAGAGGGCTTAGCTAGAGAGGTGACCTTGGGTGTTATTTTGGAATGACCGATTTTTTTAAAAGTGGTCGTTCCCACCACTTAGAGGTGTCAAGTGAGCAGATCATGACAAGCCCAGAAAGTCATGGCCCCTTTTCCTTTCTGACTGTGTTCGGTCAAGATCAGAGAAAATACACATTCTAATAACAATCAAAATAATGACAGATTTTGCTTGTTCTCCACATTAGCAAAATACTGAATATTGAGCTTGCATATCAAAGTCTACCCCTCTAAGATATTCTCCTCTAAGCAAGCCAATCTCCATGACCATCTCTCTGACCATGGATAAGAAAATAGAAGCAGCTCTAGGTTATGTTAAGTATGATGCTTTGAAGAGGAGGGCAAAGTGGTTCAGTGGGTAAAGACGATTGCCAAAAAGACTGGTAACCTTAGTTCAATGTCTGGGACCCAAAAAGCTGGACCTGAGGAGAGCTGCAAGTTGCTCTCTGATTTCTGCATGGCACACATGTGCATAGACACAATCAATTAATCAAAAAAAACCAATCAAAATGCTATCATTAATTAAAACAAGAAGTGATGCATTCTAATGGGGATGTAGACGGTAGAGTGCTTACACAAAGCCCTGGGTTCAATCCCCAGCACCTACTAAAAGTCAAGCATGGAGTCACATGCCTATAATCTCGGTGTCTGGAGGCAAAGGTAGAACAATCAGAAATTCAAGGTCATTCTTGGCTAACTAATGAGTTCAGTGCCAACCTGGGATACATGACGTCCTGTCTCAAAAACAAAATAATATATTAAACATCAAGATAATGTCTTGGGTGAGCATAAAAGGAGTAATACAGAATGGGAAAAGAAAGAGGCACAGAAAACACGACCCACACCTGGTAGCAGCACACAAAACATGTAAATATCCCCCTGAAAAATCCCAAGCAAGGTTGCCTCTGATGGGGGAGTGAGGGAGAACACAGACGAAAGACACTCAGTCTACCAGTCCCTGAAACAGAAACCCACGACAGTGATGAGCTGTGGATGGCAGCATTGACTAGCTCCAGTCACGATCTGAGGTCCACTAGGAAAAAGAAACAAACAAGCAAAACCACTAACCAACTGCTGTCCCCCATGTTGATGAAAGGTACCAGGGCCACAGCTCCTGCCTCTGGAGCTGTGCTGTGCATGCCATGCCCATGTGCGTTCATCCAATGGATGCTCCACAGTCCAGGTTCCCTGCTTAGAATTCTCTTTTGTCTCAGTCAGCACCAAACACTGCCACTTTAAAACAGGTATACACTCACACTCCAAATGGGACAGGATGCTGTGCCTCAGGCTGTGCAAATGTGCAGTACTTGAAGGGGGTCGTACTGAGAGCAGAAGGACTTCCCCAAAGCAAACATTTCCCTGACATCTCCGGCTCCAGCCTGAAGTCCAGTCTTGGCTTCGCACTCAATTCACTATAGTCCTCCCTGGGACAGTGCAATACTCAATACTGCTTTTTTTCTTACGTCATCTAACTCTGCTAACCGCTAACCACTCTCTCTCCCCAAACTCTGGTTCAGTCAAGCCAGCAAAGTGTTTACCACGGTGCTGGGGCCCTTCCAGGACCCTGACATGGCCCTTTCCATCACCCAGTCAGGATGTGCAGGTCCCTGCAAATGCTATGGCCGGCAGAGGAATGATCCTTGAGAGGCAAGATGGAAGTCCGGTTCCACATGACTTAGGTAGTTGGTACTGGCTCAAACTTCTGGAGTCTGACCCCAGGCAGTTTATTTTTGACACATTTAAGTCCAGTACAGCTTTGGAAGACAGTTGCTTTGACAATTGTCACAGCAAAGCTTAAGGCACGACTACATCGAAACTTCTTGCAAAGAGCACGTCTTTTGCAAAGTACCTGGGACCTCTTCCATAAGGGTGGGTTCTGTTGACTGAGATGCAATGCTCGGGATGAGGGTCTAGGGAGGAAGGGTTTGTAATAAGCATAGCAGTAAGTTCTTTTCAATGTACATGGGACCTCTTCCATAAGAATGGATTCTGTTGACTGAGAAACAAATTCAGAAGTCTGGGGGATCCCAGTGAAGCCTGGCTCTACAGAGTAGCCAAGGTGGTCAGGTTATCAGAGACACCCACTCCCAGGGTGGCAGACAGGCGTGCCTATCCCTTCCTTTGAAGAGACAGGCATGTGTGCTCATCATTCCTGGTTTTGCTAGTGCTTATCTGTGAACATGAGAGCCTCGTGCCCTCTATGCCACGAGGGGTGAAGAGAGATGTCACCTGATAGGTAGGTTTTGCCCAGCCTCTAGGCGGCTGGGCACCATTGGACTGGCTGAACCCAGCTTCTCCACTGTGAAGTGTAGAGATTTGGTGGAGTTAGATGGAATAAAGAGATGGGCTGGGAAGCTGTTGGCAAAGTTTTATGGTAAGCTGGTCAATAAGGTTTTGTAAGACTTGCTCAGACAGGGAGAATATTGTAATTTACGGCCCATGTCACTATTCTGCCTTTCCATAGGCCATTTGTGATTTATCTGGTCACATAACCAGATCTAGAAGCTTCCTCAAATAAATGCTGGGTTCATTTTTAAACAGAAACATAAATGAAAATTTATGTCTTTTTTTTTTTTAATTATCCAGTGAGCAAACCATCAGTGAAAGCTACTCATTATACGTAGAGTGTTGCACTCTCAATGTGTGTACCTGCTGGGACAATCAATCTTCATGATCAGCTTGACTGGATTTAGAATGACCTAGGAGACTAGTGGCAATCTCCCCCAAACCCCCGCCAAAGTGATATTTTCAGAGCGAAGTAACTAACAGGCAGGGATGACTCACCCTGAATGCGGCGTGTCTCCATCCCATGGTCCTGAAGAGAACGAGAGGGGAAAAAGAGGAAAACCGGCTGGGTGGAGGCCTTGCCCCATCTCTGTTTCTCATCTACCCAGAAAGGAAGACCAACCTCTGTCACACATGGCTGCCTCCGCAGTTTAAGCCAGTGCTTAGGGCCAAGCAACCACAGACCAAACCTTCAAAAGCCGTAAGACACACTGAATCATCCTCCCTTTAAATGTCCTGCCAGGCAGTTGGCTAGAGCAGCGTAAGGGTAACCTGCTAGAGAAGCAGCACACGTAAGTGTCCTTGAAGTGTCAAGACACATGCTAGTCACCACGCTAACGACTTTATAATCAGTGGGGCACTGAGAGACATTCCTACATCCCAGATCAGAGACTGGAGAGCTAGGCGTGGATTTAAAATACTACCTTGCCTAACTCCTTTAAGATAAATTCTAAACACCAACCACCATGGCCACGATCATGTCCTAAGCTTCCAATGGAACCTTTCTCCTGCTCTATTTTCCTGGACCCAGCCATACAGACCCCCCCCCATGTCTAAAACATTCTTCCAACTCCTAGGGTTCCAAATAGCTGCTCATTTTGTCCCTTCAGGCTAGACTCACTCCTTTCTTCCCTGCCCATCATCTTCTGGGACAAAACCACTCCACATCTCCTCATCCCTTCCTCCTGTGTGCTTTCAAAATATGGTGCTTAATGAGATCTTCTGCATTGGAGCGCCATTCACAGACAGTGGTGTTTGCCTTCTCCCTGGGGGAGAACTCCATGAAACAAAGTGTGGGAGCCATACCCACCACAGCTTCTCCATGGGAGAAAGTCGGCAATCACATCTTCATCAGGTCATCAGGTATCCATTGGGCGCATCCTGGCGCTGTGCTAGGCACTGAGAATATAGCATAAACTGCTTCAGGTTTCATGAAATACACCCTACAGAGGGCAAACAGCAAATGCATTAAACAAATGGGTGGATATATGCTTATGTAATTTTCACTGCCAAGGCAGAAGGAGCAAACGATATGTGTAAGAAAGGACATTAGGCTGAATGAAAGAAACGTCATGTGGGTATGAGTGGTGGCTGCCAGGCTCTCAAGGGTGGGTATTTGGGAAAGACCACACTGAGAAGGGCACCTGTAAGCCTAGGCCTGAATGAAATGAGTTCGAGAACCCTATGGCTATCTGGAGGAAGAGAACTCTAGGCAATGAAAGCAGTATGTGAGGCCCTGAGACAGGAGCATGCCTAATAATTATTGGTTAAATGTATAAAGTGATATTAGCACACTCTGTTGTTGTTTGACTTGGGGTGAAATAGAGCTCAGATGAGCCTTGAGCTGCCAATGCCCACGGTGAGCCGGAAGTTCTGACCCTCTCAGCTTCCACCATCTGTATCCGAGATGACAGCCCTGTATATTGCTGCCACCACCCCAGTTAGGGGGTGCTGAGGGTCAAACCCAGGGCTTCTGGTGTGCTAGGCTGACCCTGTCCCTACTGAGCTACATCCCAGCTCTGTTCTGTCAGCAGTTTGCTTCTGTGAGAGAAAATCTCCCCTCTTTGATTGAAGTAGGACAAAAACGCCCACCTTGTCAATAACGTGTTAACATCCCGATTCCACCCATAACAATTGTCACCTTTTTGTGTTAGCCTGTATTACGTAGTGCACCATGTGTGTGCCTGGTGCCCCCAGAGGACAGAAGACGGCATTGGATCCCCTGGTGCTGGAGTTACTATGGAGCTATGAGCTGCCATATGGTTGCTAGGAACTTGGGTCCCTTGCAAAAGCACCAAGTGCCCTTAACACTGAGCTGCCTCTCCAGCCCCACTTATGAATCTTAAAAGCTTGTGTTTGGCAAGGCTTTGGTCTCAGTGGGTGCTTTCCTTTAGCAATACTATAAAAACCTGAAGCTTCAGAATAAAACTGAAAGTGAGTTCGTCTCCAGTGTCCTCGGTACCTCCATCATGGAAGGCAGGATCCACAGAGTTACGACTGCTTTAAAGGAGCAAACAGTGAGGGTGGGAAATCCAGAACACCAGCAGGCTGTTCACTTTGCTTGGCAGTCTGGGTGGTTTGAGACCCAAGTGTTTCTTCAGGTTCTGTGCTGAAACATACGTCTGTTAATTTTAAAAGGAAATAAAGTGCCACTTCTTTGAAAACAAGAGAAGAACAAAAGTATTTTCATTTCGGATCATTAGTCTTCTTTCTTTTTTTCCTTTATTTCTTTTTACTTTTTTAAATTTTGAGACAGGGTAGCTCACTTTGTAGCTCTGGCTATCCTGGAACTCACAAAGATGTACCTGCCTCTGCCTCCTGAGAGCTGGATCGAAGGCATGCACCACCACAACCTGCCCTCAAGCTATTTTTCACGCTCTAAAAGTATCAAGTGTAATAAAAAAATTTCTCATCCCTTGATTTTTCGTCATGAGCCAATCTTTAGTGTGCTGAGTCCAAAGAACCAAAAATACACGTCCAGCTCAGAGTTGTTCAGCTCCCTGACTGTGAGCAGGGTGCTAGCACAGACATGGTGGTTGGTACAAGGAATTTTATTTAGGTATGGCCTCTGATTCAGAGTTTACAATCGCATTGGTGTGCTGTTTGGTGTTAAATGTGAAATGTCCCTCACGGACTCTTGGATGTGAGTACTTATCTCTAGCTCTTGGTGCTGTTTTAGAAGATTGTGGAATCTTTGGGATGTAGGGTCTTGCTAGCAGAAGTGGATTGATAGTAATGCCAGCTTCCATTTCCAGCCCAAGCCTTCTCTGAACCCAGTCCGCCGAGGTGTGAGCACGCCAGTCCCCAAGCTCTTGCTACCACAGACCAAGCCATTCCCACAGCCGTACTTTCCCTCGATGATAGGCTGCATCCTCTTCAGTGGTTCTCAACCTTGCTAACACTGTGACCCTTGAATACAGCTCCTCATGCTGTGGTGATCCCCAACCATAAAATTACTTCATTGCTACTTCATAACTGTAATTTGGCTACTGTTATGAATTGTAATGTAAACATCTGATATGCAGGATGTCTGATGTGTAACTCCTGTGAAAGGGTCGTTCGATCCCCAAAACAGTCAAGACCCACAGGTTGAGAACTTTTGCAAGCCGTGAGCCAAAGCAAAGCTCTTCTCCTTGAAGTTGCTTTTGTCTGGTACCTGTCACATGACAAGAAGAGCAATGAGCACACAAGCCCAAACAAGGTTCCAGTACGGCAGCCTTGGTCAATACTCAGCATCACACAATTAAGAATCAAATGTGTGTGTGTGTGTGGGGGGGGGGTGATAATTCAGTCAATAAAGTCCATGCAATACAGGCATGAGGACCTGAGTTTGGTCGGCAGAACTCACATACAAGAGTCAGGCATTGTGACACTCTCCTGTAACCCCACTGCTGGGGACACGGAGACAGGAAGGCTCCTGGGGTCAGTTGGTCAGCCAGCCTAGTGGTCTTGGTGAGTTCCAGGCCAATGAGAGACTCTGTCTTAGGAAACAGACGGACAGCATCTTGAGGAATGACCTCCACACAAAAACACACAAGTGTGATTAAACATCTGTACACATGCCCCCTCACACATGAAGGCACACACCATTCAAATGAGAACTGCCCCACCACCAGAAACAGCAAAACCCCAAACAGATGCTGGCTTTGTTATTATTGTTGCATTACCTGTTTGGGGTGTGTGTGTGCGTGTGTGTGTGTGTGTGTGTGTGTGTGTGTGTGTGTGTGTGTGTGTGTGTTTGCTCACATGTAAATTATGGAAGTCACTTCTCTCCTTTCACCACATGGGTCCCACGAACTCAGGTAACTAGGCCTGGCAGCATGTGCAGTGCCCACTGAGTCATTCCCTGTACTATATGTAAAAAGTACTCAAAATGGATTGTAGGAAAATTAAAACTAGAACTTCTAGTGGATCCATGGCTTCACCCATGCAAGAGCAAATTTATAAATTAATTTGAAAAACATTTAAAATTGCTCTCTTCAAATAAGATATTTAATAAACAACCCACAGACTGGAGGATAATATTTGCAAATCACGTATCTGATCAAAGGCCTATATTCAATAGTCCCCCTTATCTGAGGAGGTCCTCAGTGGATAATTTTCATTATCTTCATAGGATTCAGTTGGTATAATATAGATGCCTACCTAAAGATAGCATTGTAATTCACATTTTGTTGTGGCTTATACCTATTTTATAAACAGTCCTCTTTCCCCTTCTGTTTTTTCATTCGGATTCTGTGTAAAGAACTTAACACCTTTAAACATCATGCTGTAACTCAGGCTTCTGTGAATTTGGTGGCTGGTTCTGCCCTGTGCCACGCTGACGGAGACATTGGGAAGGTGGCCACTGGGCAGGGCATTCAAGATGGTGCCCACACGTGCAGGGAGCTTCCTGAGACCTGGCCACCAGGCGCATCCTGATGTAGTCTCCTGTGGTATGCACGTGGCAGCTGGAGTGTGAGTGTGAACATCCTGAGAACAAGAGCCATCAACCAACCCAACGAAAGGCTTTGGATGGCCAGTGTGAGACCGGATACAGGTTCTGCAGCATTCTTTCAGACAAAGTTAGCCAGAGGCTTGGATCAAACTCACAGTCACAGGAGAGCAACACTGCCTTCCACTGAGAGGAAGAATAAAAGACAGTGGCTGGGGCTGGGGAGATGGCTCACTGGCTAAGAGCCTATGCCGCACCAGGGCAGAGACAAGAAGATTGCTGGAGCTTGCCAGCCCAGCTCCCGCTTCAGTAAGAGACCCTGTCTCGAGGGAATAAGGCAGAGTGAGAGCAAGACACTTGGTGTGTACACTCTCACATGTGCACATACACACACACACACACACACATACACACATGCACACACAAGAAGCTGTGATCCTCTTTCATCTACTGCACTTCCTTCTGTGACATTTGCCAATGTGAAAATATTTGCTTATAGATGTGGTTACAAGGTTACCATAGATACATACATGTTCTACATTGTTCTCATAAATATTTAGGCCTCATTCTCTTGCTCCATTTATTTTGAATGGAGCAGGTTTTCTTGTTTGTTTGTTTTGTTTTTTTCCAAGACAGGGTTTCTCTGTGTAGTTTTGGTGCCTGCCTCTGTAGACCAGGCTGGTCTTGAACTCACAGAGATCCGCCTGGCTTTGCCTCCCGAGTGCTGGGATTAAAAGCGTCAGCCACCACCGCCCAGTGAATGAAGCAATTTTGAATGCATGGTTGGATGTTTAGTAAATAAATTCCTCACAAGGCAGATATAGTGTGCTGTTAGTCTGCTTCTCTGATGCTGTGATAAACACTGACAGAAACCGCCTTGGGGAGGAAGGGTCTATTTGGCTTACAGGTCGAAGTCATGGACAGAAACCAAGGCAGGAAGCTGGAGGCAGGAACTGAAGCAGAGGCTCCAGAGGAACTCTGCATCTGGCTTGTTCCTCGTGGCTTGCTCAGCTTGTCTACTTACACAACCCAGGACCACCTGCTTAGGGCTGACACCACCTACAATGGGCTAAGCCCCTCCCCATGTTAATAATTAATTAAGGGAGTGCCCCAGAGGCATGCCCACAGCTAATCTTGCAGAGCCAGTTTCTCAATCCAAGTGTCCCTTTTCCCAAGTGACTCTGGTTTGTGTCAAGTTGAGAGAAACCCAGGCAGCGTAAGTGTGAACTCTCATTTTGCACCTCACAGACAAAACAATAACGTGACACTGTGTATGTCAAGGCAAAAGTTTTATTCACTTCAAGCCACATCATTTTAGAAGTCTATCAGTGAAATCTTAACAAATGTCCCCCCTCCCTGTGAAATATAATTGATTTTGCACTTGTGGAATTCATGTCTTGAAAACCCCTTCCGGAATTTGAAGCACGGAATGTCACTGAGACAGCAGGAAGCAGCATTAGTCACCATAGGACAGCAAGAGTGGTAAGGGTCTGGGGGCTGGTCAGGCCAAACAATCTTCTTCAGAGTTCCAAGAGGGGCAGGAAAATCGACTGTGTAGAACATGAATTGAATCCAGAATTATAAGCAGAAAGAACTTTACAGAAAGGCTTGTCTGTCCCCTGACCTGTGGTTGAGACAAGACTTTCAGACACCTGGCTCTCCGACTCCATTAACCTTGTAAAGGGAGCATGGCAGCTTCTGTGTGAGGCCAGAGCGGAGTCATATTGAATTCATAGCCTATTAGGGAGAATTAGGCCATGATGCACGATGGCCAGGCACTTGAGATGTTTACTCTTTTCATTAAATGTTTTACTTCTTAAATAATTAATGCTGAGGGATTTTTATTTCCATGTAGTATACAGAATGCAATGGCTGATACAGCAGGATTTCTTTGTTACATTGTATGAACAGTTGCTTCTGTTTTAAAAATTTATCCAGAGAGATCTAGTGGACAGGACACAAGATTTATGACCCCAATTGTGACATCTTCCTTTGGACCCATAGGCAAGTGCCACTCGTCTCCTGTTGCTGTTTCAGTATCTCTAAAGCAAGCATCCTAACTGCTGGAGCCCCACCAGAATGCCATGAAGTGTAACTAATTAGTGTCTGCGCTGTGGCTTGATGAAAGGCCTTAAATGTTTTGTTTTTTTTTTTTTATTATTCTGTAAAATGATTGCTAACTTAGACTTCAGCAACAGCCAGCTAGGAAGACAGAAAAGCTTTTCCATGAGATGGAAGTTTGCAACACACATCTTGTTCCTATAGCTCCTTCTCCAAGATAATTAAAAACCCGTGTAATTGTGAAGCCAGAGAAGCATTGCTGGGCACAGTGAGATATGGGACATGATTTCAGTCAGCCTGGGGTTCCATGCCCACTGATACAACCACTCACAAATGGATAATATCCCCTAGTCCGTATGCACTAAGCATGTAAATACAATTGATTGTTCCTGTCATTATTTCTCAAACAAAAATAACTACGTCCCCAGCATTTTCATTATTGTAGGTATCATACCCATCTGGGGGTTATGTGGCCCAAAGGAGGATGTTCATAGGTTATATACAAATACTTGGACTTTAACATTCTCGGGGGACCAGAGCTCACCCTCAGTAGACACTGAAGAACAGCTGTAATTATAATTAAGACATTCCGAGACTGCCATAAAACAGTGCAGAGGGCATTGGGGAGCAGTGGGCGACTGGGGGCGACAATGCAGAGCATGGACAGTTGGCCACTGGAGTGAGGGCTTCTGTCTTCTTGCAGACCCCTTCCAGAATACTTCAGTGATTAGCCAGAGGATCATCTGGGCCTCTCTTCAGGTCCTTCATCACAATTTGTCATTTTTCACTAAGGCCTGACATTTGAGACTTGAGCGAATGAGACAACTCTAAAGAACTAAAAGCCACAGGACACAGAATCCCACCTGACTTCCAAAAGGCCCGTGGTGAGAACAGCGTCCTTACTTCGGAAGTACAAAATTAGTGAGTTGAATAAGCTGAGGTATCAGACAGAACGGCCGTGGCTGATCCTCCCGGAAGTGGATGTTCATGCATTCAATGTACAACCTTCAGCTGCCGTAGGGAGTAGAACTGGAAAGTAAGGGAAACAATTGAGATACTTCTAAGAACCCAAAAGTCTCATAGTCACATGACTACCAAATACAGGACGTTGCCAATCAAAAACAACATGACATTGTGTAACCTCATGAAACTCAAGAAGATGCCTTAAGTGGACCCTAGAGTCTGTGTTGGAACCTTGACCGGTGCAGTAGCGCCAGGCGACTGCTAAGAGGTGACCAGTGTTCTGCCCTCGGGGGTAGATTGTTGTCGTTACTGTGGTGATGTATTCCTTCTCTCTCCAGAGGAGGTTTGTTCTAAAAACAAGTCCTGACCTCTCTTGAGCTTCCTTTCCCAAGTCTTCTGTTCTCTTTGGATGCATCCAGAAGGCCCACACAGGGTGCGGTCCTTTGTCCTAGCACAACTCAACCTCTAGAACCAGGAACCAAATTCATTTTTGTCCACTATGAACTACCTGATGCATGGGGTTCTATTACAGTGGCACAAAATGGATTAAGACAGAAAAACACACCAGCCAGTGTGTAATCGCTAACAGATAAGGGTGGGCCCACACCACAGGAAGGAAGACCCGGCAGTGTAGGGAATGGGCTTCGGTTCAGAAGACAAGGCAAGTCAGGAAAGGGCTTTACATTTGCTCCGCGACCTACAATTTGAGAGGTTTTTATTCATCTAAGTACTTTTGGTATACCCCCTACAAGAGGTGATCCTTGCACTCGGCTACCTCTGACTAGAGGAGAGATGGCTGTGCCTGTGAGAAACCAGAAGTCACATGCTCAGAGAGAGCCGGGAAGCTCACTGAAAGAAGCAACTAGACCCAGACAAGAAACTTGCCTAACTGCTGTCGAATTTGATCTGGGTCCTAATTCATAGATAAATTTAAGAATGTACTAAGATGGAAGAAATGGGATGAGGCCTCCAAGGCAAAGGAGAAACACACACAAAACATAATGCTGCTTAACAAGCAGGCTTTGTGGCCTAACCCAGCAACCATTTATTATGTCTCAAGGGTCTGTGTGTCAGCCAGGCCATCCCTGATCTGTGCCTGGCCAGGTCTATCTCACGCAGACTTGCTCACAGACCTGGGGTCAACAGGCAAGTCAGCTGAGGGCTGGATGATCGGAGCCGGTTTTGGCTGGGCTGACTCAGCCATAGCTCTTGTTTTCTTGTGGTCCAGAAGGCTAGCTCTGGCTTGTGCTAATGACAGAGACAGTGGTCTAAGAGCCTGCAGGGCCACACAAGGCCTCTTTAGACCCAGACTCAAAACCTGTACTCAGCTCTATACATACCTGACTAAACAAAGCAAGTCACAGGGCAGCCATAGAGTAACGAAATAGGCCTTATCACTCAACTGAAATAAGTAAGACACATTACAAACTGGGATGGGTGGTCTGTCTGCAGCAGTTACAAAGATGTCAAAGAAACTGATTTAAGGAGATAAAAATGGGATCTAGGTGAGACTTGAGCAAGTTTAGGGGTTTAGTTGGTGGGGCAGTTGCAAAATCATTGTAGGATTAGATGGTTACATCTGTATTTTAGAAGAGTTATAAAGAAAACATCCCAGAAGAGACTGGAGTTTAAAAACAAGTTAAGAAATTCCCTGGGTATAGGTCAGTGATGGAACATTTTCTAAGAGTATGAAGCCCTGGGTTCCATTCCCAGCCTTGGAGGGGAGAAATATGTGCTAATTTTGGTATGGAATGATAAAGGTTTGTGCCAGGGAGTCCAAAGTGGACATGGAAGGGTTAATTAAATTTGGGGATGTAGGCGAAGAATGTGTAGTAGTGCCCATTGTTGCTCTTCCTCTTTTCCCATTATAACACCTCAGACAATGTTGACTGAGAACAGAGGGCATGTTTCCCAGCTTCTCTTGCAGCTAAGCAAGATCATATATTATGGTTTGAACTTCAAGTATCCTGGGTGGGCTTGTGCTTTTAACACTCCTCCCCCAGCTTTAGAAGACCATAGAACTTTTAGGCGGTGGGGTTTGCCTGATGGAAACAGGTCACTGGGGACAGAACTTTGAAGGTTCTTGCTTGTGGTTCTGGTCAGAGTGCTGCGCTTTCTGGTCTGCAACATGTGACAAGCTTTTGTCACACACTTTGGTCTTCCCCACTACCATGGAACATAAGCAACCTTCAAACTGAAAGTCGTTTCTGTCATGGATTTGGTTACCAACACACAGTGCAAGTACACTCTAGTCACTGGGGCTGCAGCCAATGTCACACGGTGGTTTCCTGAATTTTTGCTAAACCAGAGTTGAGCACACTGTTTGGCCATGTTCTCCACTGTCTTATTTCCTGGAACATGAGCATCCATCTTGGGGGCCAGGAGAATAAAATCAATACCTGAAATAGCATGTGATCTGGAGGGAGTCCAGGTTCCCAAAAGCCACCATATGAACTTTTGACTGCCTGCCTATTTCCTGAGTTTCAGATAAAAGAGAAACTCATAGACTGTCCGGAGTGTGGGATCTCTGCTCATGTGTGAGCCTTCTCTGAGCTGTTAGGACAACCCAAGACTGTTTTTTATGAGTTCTCTCATATAGCTGGTGGGTTTACCACACCCACGGATATACCAAGATTTTAAGCCTAAGGTTTGGAGTTGTATGAAGAGAACCTGGAAGAGTGACCAAGACCACTTAACCTGATACTAAAACCCTTTACATACATTCCTGCTGTGCTGACTGCTTATTTACCTAAGCATAAATGACTAAATGCCAACATTTCACAAACATTTCTAGGAAATAGAGAGGAGAAGACAATGCTTCCCAGCTTAGCCTACAAACAACATCACTCTGGTATTGTTCAGATGAAGACATCCAAGACAGGAAAATGACACATTCCTTACAGATACAAGTACACAAACACACACACACACACACACACACACACACACACACACACACACACACACGCTCACTCACACTTTATTTATTTTATGAAATAGATTACTTTTCTGCCTCTAATTTCCATTTTCTTTATTTTTAGATTTATTTATCTTATGTGTTATACACATAAATATTTTGACTGCATGTATGCATGTGTCCTACATGCAAGCCTGGTGCCTGAGGAGATCAGAAGAAGGTGTCAGATCCTCTGGGGCTACAGTTATAGATGGTTGTATATAGCTGGAAGTTTCTCTGGTCCTGCGAGGCCCCATGGTCAGGACAAATCTCTCCCATCCGTGTCTTGCAGCTGCTTGGTCCCAAGTAAACACACAGGGGCTTATATTATTTACAAACTGTATGGCCTGTGGCTCAGGCTTTTTGTTAGCTAGTGCTTATAACTTAACTCAACCCGTTTCTATTAATCTATATGTTGCCATGTGGCCGTGGCATTACCTGGGTCTGCTGGCATCTTCTTGCTCCTTGGGCAGCAGACTGGTGTCTCCCCATTCTCCTGTCTTCTTCCTTCTCTTCAGTTCTAATGTCCCACCTAACCTTATTCTGCCTCGCCATTAGCCAAACAGCTTTATTTATCAACTAATCAGAGCAACACATATTCACAGCATGCAGAAAGACATCCCACAGCAGTTGTAAGCCACTGTGTAGGTACTGGGAATGAAACTCAGGTCATCTATAAGAGCAATAAGTGCTCTTAAGCATTGGGAAAGTTCCCCAGCACCCACACGTACATTTTGAAAAGCAGCTGGAAGCTGCAGAGTTAATGACATTTGCTGCTCCTTGCAGGGGACCTGGGTTCAGTTCCCAGCTCCCATGTCAGCCTGTTTACAGCCATCTGTAACTCCAAGTCCAGGAGGACCCAGCGTCTCTGAATTCCGCAGGTGCCTACACTCAGTACCAGAAGCCCCCAACCCACCCCCAGCCAAACACATACACGTAATTAAAGGTTTTTTGTTTTTAAGTTTTTGTTAAGAAAGAAAACAAAATGAAAGCACCTGGATTAGAAAAGATATAACTAACTGCAGATGCCATTAGTGTGTGTGTGTGTGTGTGTGTGTGTGTGTGTGTGTGTGTGTGTGTGTAAAACACCAAGAAATCCACTAAAAAGTTATCAAAAAATAAATTCTGGAAGGTTGTAAAATACAATTTTCATATTTAAAACAACTCTATATGTTAACCGTGATCAGTTCAATGAAATTAAAACAATGAGCAGTCTTGTGTAGTCAGGAGTGGTGGCACACACTTATAATTCTTATACTCAGGAAGCTCACCTCCAGGTCAAGGCCCGTTTGTGATACACAGAGAATTCAAGGTAGCCTGCGCTAGAAAATAGAAAGACAAATAAAAGAGACAAAAGACCCCAAATAATTTCATGTATGATAGTGTCAAAAAGAACATACGTTGGAGTAATTTTAATGAAGGAAAAACCAGACTTGTAAACTGAAAATTACAAATGACATGGAAGGAAATGAAAGAACAGAAAAAAGAGGGACGGTGTCCCATGTTCACAGTTGGGAAGGTGTTTAGATGGTGGCACAAACTGACGTGCAGATTTAGTGCACTCTGTGAGAATCCCAACTGCTGTAGAAACTGACATTAGGGTCTTGACATTTATGGGAAAATCTGAAGCATCACAATGAGCAAATCTTTTCATTGTTGAATGTCGAAGCCAGAGTCTTACACACACAAGGCAAGTGTTCCAGCAACGAGAGCCTCCTAAGCCTCCACAGAACCACCTTGAAAAGGGGAAAACAAAATTGGAAGGCCCCAATTCCCTCAATTTCAAAACTTACTGCAAGGATACAGGAATCAAGACATTGGGTGCTGACACAAAGATTGTGTTATAGTTTGGAGAAAATGTCCCCTCAGGCTGGGTATGTGGAAGGGTTGGTCCCCACTGTTGAGAGGTGACCTCATCAAGAGATTAACCCGTTGGGGAATTCATAGCTGAATGATCTGTTAGGAGGTGGGGCCTGGCTAGAGGAAATAGGTTGCTGGGGAGAGCCTCTCTGGTCAGTGATCTCCCATGTGTTGAGCCACTCTGCTCTACCGAATGTGCCCTATGATTTTTCTATCTCACTATTTTACCTCACAAGATGGTACAATGGGCCAGGGATGCAAGTCAGGTCACAAAATACTTACATAGCATTCATAAAGATCTGGGCTAGATTCCCGGCACCGCACACCTGTAATCCCAGCATAAGGATGTGGATGCAGAAACCTACACATTCAAACTCACATCCAGCCAGCTAGCAAGTTTGAGGCAGCCTGGGCTACATAAGACCTTGTTTCCAGAAGCAGAAGAGA
The DNA here is from genome assembly GCF_007827085.1 of Peromyscus californicus insignis. NCBI lineage: Eukaryota > Metazoa > Chordata > Mammalia > Rodentia > Cricetidae > Peromyscus > Peromyscus californicus. The sequence goes on along the minus strand of NW_026294469.1, from coordinate 6,061,694 downwards.
CTAGGGACCAAGGCTGAAACCATGACTCGAGTAAACGCTTCCTCTTTCTGTTGTGTCTCAGATGTTATGTCACGGCAACAGAAAATGACTACTACAGATTAACAGGTAGATGAATGGAATAGACCTGAGATTCCAGAGTCCTCAGCTTTGTTGTCCATTGAATGGGTATGAATGCCAAGACAGTCTAATGAGGACAGGATGCTATCTTCCGCAAATGGGACACTATGTACCTGTGAGGAAGAGAATATGACAAGAAAGAGAACTGAAAGGCATGCATGATACCGCGTGCAGAGTCACCGTGTACAAAGGTGAACTGAACGGCTAAGTAAGCAGGAAAACTCATAGAAGATGAAGACATAAGATCTTCACGCTCTTGGATTTGGTAATATTTGTTGTTGTTGTTGTTGACACCAAAACCACAAATACAAAAGAAAAATAGCTTTATTAGACTTTCCCCAAAATTAAAAACATTTTTGTTTCAAAAGATATCCTCATGGGCTGGGGATGTAGCTTCACGAGTTGTCTAGCACTCACGAAGATCTGGGCGGGACTCCCCAGCACTAAATGCCTATTAGAAGGCAGAGGCAGAGGGATTAGAAATTCAAGGTCATTCAGCTACATAGCAACAGGAGCCACCCCCAACACACACACACACACACACACACACACACACACACACACACACACACACACTCATTCACTAACACCTTGTCATCAAGAACTCAATAGACAACCTATAAAGTAGAAGAAAATATAAATTATGATCTGGTAAGAGACTTTTTATCCTCAATACATAAATAACTTTTATGATGCAACAATAAAAAAGATAGTTTAAAACATATAAGAGTTTCATCAGAACTGGAAATGTTTATCTTCATGGGAAGCCTCAGCTCTGGTGTTGCCACTACAGGAAGTGCTCCACTAGCTCGCCGAGTTAGTCGGTCCTTGTTCTAGAAGGTCCTAGGTCACGTGCTGCCCGAGTCAGAGCAGGGAGCTTTGTGTAAGTGGGATTGGGATGATTGCTTAGCTGACGATGAATGCCGTTTCCTAATGCACGTTTCCTCGGTAGTGAGGGTGAAATGTTGGCACGCATGCTCAGACCAGTCCTTGCTGATGTTCGTAAGTCAGCTGGAGATGTTTCCTTTCCGGTCTGGGTATTTTCGTTTTATTTGACTTTGCTGCTGTGTTGTTTTGAGAAAGGCCCTGCTGTGTAGCCCAGGCTGGCCCTGAACTCACTATCCTGCCTCAGTCTTCTGGTTCTTGATTACAGGACCACCATACCCAACTGAGAAGTGATTTTTATTAGGATCTCTTAAAAATCAAAAAGTTTTAATTTAACGAAGTCTTTTAAAGGTGAAAAATATGATTTACGATGACTATCACTGTGAGACGCATAAAAATCACAGTGGAGCCCATAGGGCATCCTCTCTCCTCTCCCTTCCTCCTCCTTTTCCCCCTCTCCTTCCCTTTCTCTCCTCCCAGCCTCCTTCTCCTCCTCTTCTACCTGACATATTCTGAAACCAAACACCCAGGGCCTTCCCAGCCAGCGAAATGCTTCCAGCAGCTGGGCGCAGGCAGGAGTGAACCGTGGGAGAATTGCATTGTCCCTGGGTTGGGGCTGACCCAAACCAAGCACAGGAACACCAGAGGAGTCAGGAGACTGGAAAGACCAGCCTAGGCTTGGAGACCTGAGAACAGAGTGGGTGTGAGGCAGAGCGAGGGGTGGGAGAGGTGCTGTGCCGCCGGCCGCTTCCAGTCCCTGAAGCCCACATCAGGGTCCCAACAAGTCCTCTGTCCCATAGGGGGTTCAGACGCATGAAGAATGTGCCTGTCACACGGCCAGCTAGACGATCTCCCTACTGCTAAAACTGTCCTTTCTTTCCTACTTGTTTTCATTACTCAGCTGCCTCCAGGGTCATGAGCAGAGAAGGAAATAGGACAGTGCATAGAAAGGGGATTACAGTACGTCAGCTCCAGGAGCCAGAGCTGGCGCAGGAAAAGGCAAAGCCGGCGCTGTGGGCGTGGAAGTGGCATGGGTCTCCTGTTGGGTGGGTCCGTTGGAGGCTGGTGGAGTCCAGGTGACAGCGATTTGGGGGAAGAAAGTCAAGAGTAGATGCTGGGAGAAGAGTTGGTAATAGTGAGATACGGGGCACAAAATCATCCCAGGTAGATGAGGGCTACCATCATCCACTGCAAATGAGCCATCCTAGGGCCATGGGCTTCTTCATGCCCTTCACTGACAAAAAACTGAATAGTTTCAAAAGCTTATTTGAATTATCTTTGCTGTCCAATGAAAGTAAACAAAACAGTTTTATATTGTAAAAGTTTGTTTTAAAGGATAGGTTTTAAGAATCATTTAAGTCAGCCAGGTGTGATGTCCTCACCTTTAATCCTAGCATTTGGGAAGCAGAGACAAGCAGATCTCTGTGACTTCAAGGTCAGCCTGATCTACACAAGGAGTTCTGGGCCAACCAGGGCTACATAGTGAGACCCTGTCTCAAATCAATCAATCAACCAGTCAATCAATCATACAGTCAACTTGTAAGAGATAGGAACTGAGAACTCAATCCTTTTAACTGGCACTCCTGTGCAGCCAGCAAGGCCGTGTGAGGCAGGACAGGTGCTCGTCCCTTAGTAATGGGGACAGGCTATGAGAAATCCGTCACTGGGGAGTGTCTTTGCTGGGGGAACATCAGAGAGCACGCACAGGCCTACATGGTTTTCAGTCAGTCATTCAACTTGACCCCTTAAAACACTCAAGAGCTGCAGAGAGGCAGGAGGCTGCTGGCTGTAAGCATCACATTGTTAGACACTAACCTTTCCTGATGAGTATGCGCTTAGATAATAATTAAAAAGCATAGCATAACAAATATACAGAGCAGCCACATGGTTATTTATTATCATCATCAGGTAGTGTGTATTGTGCACAATCCCATGTGCTGTCCTTTTTAAAAAAGAATATATATTGCCCTAGCGTGCACAGTGCTCTGAATTCCACCCTCAGTACCACGTTGTCTGGGCATAATGGCACACTCTGTAATCCCAGCACTGGGAAAGCGGCAGCAGGAAGATCAGAAGTTTAAGATCACTCTCAGCTACACACAGAGTTTGAGGCTGGCCTACCCTAGAGACCTTGTCCCAAAAAATCATTACTATTTCTGTACTAGTTCTCAGTGCTGCGACTTGAACCCAGATCCTTGCACATGCTAGGCAAACACATGCCCACTGAGCTCCATCTCTGGCCCAAATGTCGTCTCCTGCACGCACTCTTACCTGCCCAGCAGCACAGTAGGCTTTTACAGCACCAGCACAGTCACATGACCCGTGTATTGCCCTGCCCAGCAGCTACTTGTTACTAGGTGGCAGAAGCCACTTAGCTCTGCTCTGATGGAACCACCACCATAGCTGTGGCTGACAGGTGGCACATGGCTCCATGAATATGCACAGGTGCCAACAGTTGCCTCTCAAGTGAAAGAATGAGTAGCCATGGTAACGGAATGTTTTGTGGTTTTATATCTGCTGGGGAAAACAATTCTGGACCCAGGCTTTTCTTTTTATCGCTTTAGACAGGGCGCTAAAGTGTCTAGAGATGGGCCCAGCTGCCTCTGCTGTCTTTTCCTGCCCACTCCTTATGTGCATCGCTTGGGCAGCTTATGCGATGGCTGGGGGTGGATAATTCTAGAAGGTGGGGCAGAGTGTGGCACACGTGACTGTGTTCCAAAGTCAAGCAGACTTGACATCCAATTCCAGCTCAGGACCTCTTAACGTGGGTCAGGAGACCTCGAACCATATGAAAGATGGTTAGGTGGTCCCTAAAAGAGGTGCAGAAAGGATTCAAACAGGTTCTCAAGGTATTTTCAAATACATGATCTAATCTGAAGTGCTTTCTGTTCCCTCTAGTGTAGGAAATAAAGGACACAGCCCAGCAAGAAGTTAACTAGCGTGTGCTGTTATGGCCATTAGATAGAAACTTTGTTTTTTTAATCATTAAGTGAATTTCTTTTTAAAATGAGTCCCTGGACACAGTGTGGCTCAGCCAACATTTGCTGACGACGTGATTGATGTCATACCTTCCACGTGTGTCACATCCAGAGTTCTGGGGGTAGGAACACCCAGAACGCATCCAGCAATCCCTACCCATAATAGACTGTGCATCGTGGACCAAAGGAGGGGAGCTTGCTAGGGCAGCCGTTAACATGGCTCTGTGAACAGCAACAGGAGGGATGGCCTGATGCATGGACAGGAGACTTCGGCTGAACACAGCCCTCTATGGAAAAGTGTTCCTTGATCAAGTATCTTCTCAAGGAGGATGCTTCTAGCTGAAGAGTGGAATGTTAAAAATAGTCTAAAATGTTTCTAATGAACAAGAAAAACTTTATTGTTATTAAAGAAGTACAGAGCAGCTGAGGAGTTGTCTCAACTGGTAAGGGGTCTTGATAAACAAGTATAAGGACCCAAGTTCAGATTCCCAGGCCACAAATAAAATCTGGGCTCAGGGGAACCTGTCTGCACTGTGATCAGGGGGAAGAGGGGACAAGAGGACAGGAGGATCCCTGGAGCTTGCTGGTCAAATAGTCTAGCCCAATCAGTAATCTCCCGGTTCAGTGAGAGACCTTGTCTCAAAAAATAAGATAGAGAGCTATTGAGGTAGATACCAGGCCTCATACAGACAAATGCACTTGTGAGTGCACACACACACACAAACACACACACACACACACACACACACACACACACACACACACACACACATACTCACTCCAGAATTTGGTAGTTCTGTAGCTCAGAGCTAGGCCTTACGGAGTTTGTTGGCATGTGTTTGAGGCCACCCTGGGCTACATAGTGACTTTCAGGCTAGCCTGGGCTTCATAGCAAAGTTTTTATCTCAAAAGAAAGCAAACAAATAAATAAATTGAAAACACCAGCCGCTCAACCATAATGTCTTTCCATTCACCCTCTCATATCAACTCTCCTCAGGCTCACAAGGCTGACGTAGATCATTCTGCCACCTAGTAACAGGTAGCTGCTGGGCAGGGCAATACATGGGTCACGTGACGGTGGTGGTGCTATGCTGCTGGGCATCTAAGAGTACAGGAGACAACATTTGAGCCAGAGATGGAGCTCAGTGAGCAAGTGTTTGCCTAGCATGTGCAAGGATCTAGGTTCAACCCGCAGCACTGAACAATACTACAGAATTGTGTAATTGGCTCCATGACAAGAGAAAAGCTGCTGTTTCCTCCCATGGAACTCTTTATTAACAGGAGTACTTAGCACGTTCTAAGGTCTGCCCCAAGAGCCAGAATTATCTTGTGTGTCCATTTCTGACAAGGAGGCAGACCACCCTGTTGGGTTTCTGCTAGCTCAGCTCTACCCACTGTGTCCAGAGAAGAAGAGAACCTTGTCTGACACAACCAGGCACTGGACACAAGAATGAGGTTGGGGCTCAGCTAACGAGGGAAAAGGGAGGCTGGCCAGGAGGCAGGTAGCCGTTGACAGTAGCTACCACAGTGCCTGAAGCATGCTGAATGCATCTTTAGCATGTCGTTTTCAAGTCTGCTTAATCCAAACCGAGTTTTAAAAGCTAGTTTTCATTTAAAAAATGTTAATTACGTTCATTATTTATTTGTGTTTGGTGTGTGTGTGTGTGTATGTGTATGCGTGCGTGCACACACACAGCTGTGTGGCACACACAGAGGAGGAGTTAGAGAAGAGCTTTTGGGAGTTGATTCTGTTTCCACTATCTGGAACCCCAGGGAACAAACCCAGGCTTGGCAGCAAGCCCCTTTACCCACTGGGCCATCGCATGAGCCCTATAGCTACTTAAAAAAAAAATTCAGAAAGCCTGCTCCTCCATGTACCCTTTGCTCTCGTTACTTAATTTCTCTGTTTCTGTAAAATTGGGGGGGGGGGGCGGGAATAAAACCTTATAAAATTTTTGTGAGGGTGAGACAAGGTCTACTTGGAGATTTCATCACAGAATGCCTAGTATATAATAAGTGCTCAATTAATGCCAATTGTTATAATCCTCACTGTTTATTAATGTTCTCATGTGGCCAATGGCTAACCCAGGATCTAAGACTCAGAATTGGAGCCCTAAGCCGAACCTCACCTTCGCTGCCTTCTTTCTCTTATTTCCATCCCAGATGCAATCCGTGGATGGAGTGAGAGGTCTTGGTTGCCAGCTGACTCCTGTAAGCAGCTCCATCAATGGGCCCAGGAGACAGAACCTGGTTATTTATTGAAGCTCTGATGATGGTTTGCAGTTAATGGTTTTCTTCCCACCCTCCCTGAAGTCTAGGATCTGAGGCCAAGCCTCAGGATTGGCTAGGTCAAGATGGGGACATTGGTAAGCACCAGTAAACCAAGTGCCATGTGCCACTTCCCAACTTGGGCCAAGGCAGCCCGCTTTCCCACCATATGTCTCTCAGGGGCTTCTGTTTGAGTCTTGTTGAGAACAAAAGGCCGCTTGCTCCTAGCACGGGCTGGATGATCGCTGCAGTGGGGTACCCAGAACTTACAGAACCTTGCTTAGCTCTGCACTTATCTCTTATCTCAGGCAAAGTCCAAATGTCTCAGCTAATGCCCACCCTACCAGCTCCCTGTGGTTGCATGCCTCTTGAGCAGCCCAGCTGCCAAGGAAGTGGTTTGGGAGTCTCCAGGAACAACTCTGTGATGATGTGTTTTGTGCACACTGGCTGCCTTGTTTCCCATGTCAGCTGCTACCTGTACAGCTGTCACCACCAACACTCTACCCAGCATGGCTGTTCTTACTCCCAGGACAGTCTTTCTGCCACTCCTGATTACTCCAAATCCCATGCACACAGATAGGTTTAGGCTGTGCTCATCTTCTGTATCCAGTGTCTTCCTTCTGCCGTGACAAAAGTCATGGAAGTCACCTCCGGGGCACACAGTTCATGGATTATGTCAATCAAATTATTGTCATAGCTCCTCTAAGTCATTGTTACTTTCTCCTACACTGTACAGTGCAGTTTTCTAGGGGACACGTCATGTGTGACACCTGAATAGATTCAATGCAGAAGCAGAGATGAGGGCCCTGACGTCTTTATTACATCAGACAGAGACTTAGGGAAAACATAACATGATGTCACACTTCCTACTGTATTTTTTATTGTTTTGGAAAATAAAAGTCACAGTTAAGATAAACATGGTGTATACCTGTAATCCCTGCACTCAGTAGCCTGAGGCAGGAGAATTGTAAGGTCAAGGCCAGCTTGGGCTAGCTATCTAGTCTTGGTTTCAAAAATAAGTATGAATAAAAGCCAATTTCATTAAAACTCATGCGTGCATGTGATGTTTTCAAAATATTTTTAAAACTATCTTTCAATGTTTTCTTAGCATTCATTTTTTAGATAATAAATACTGATAGATACAATCCATGCACGAAAGCTTTTTGGGGACCTTAAATGGTTCTTTATAAAAATCTCAATTAAATCAATGGCCTTAAAATTTTTTTAATTTCTTTATTGTGTGTGTATGTACATGGTGTATGTGTGCGTGTGTATGTGATGTTTGTGTCCATTGTGTGTGTGTGTGTGTGTGTGTGTGTGTGTGTGTCTGAGTGTGTGTGGGGATGCACATGCCATTACGGTGTATGGAGGTAGGTCAGAGAACCCCTTCCACAGGTCCAGGGGATCAAAATCCAGTCCAGGCTTGCACAGCAAGCCCTGTTACCCCCGGAGCCATCTTCCCATCACCCTCCGAACCATCTCACCAGCCCTTAATGGCTTTTGCTAATGGAAAGTCATTGCAAAGCTGAGCAGTCCAAGGCTGCTATTCGACACCATGTTCTAGGATTTCCCAGCACAGTGCCTTTGTAGTCCCTGATGAATTCTAGAATTTTCCACACAAAAAGAAGTTCCACAACAGAGGCTAAATATTGACTTGGGTTGGAAAAGGCTCCAACATGAATGGAAGGGCTTCAAAGTTCTCCCAATATTGGGCTGAGGGTGTGGCAGAGCAGTTGATTGCTCACAAGGTGTGTGAGGTCCTGGTTCAACCCCAGTGCCATGAGAAGGGCCACTTGGCCAGTCATGTTTGCTTAGTTCATATTCTAATTAAAACACTGCTATTGAAATGCGACACTTTTAAATTCACCTCTTTAGAAAGATTTAAAAACTAGCGTCAGGAACATTCTGTCCAAGGATTGCTGGTACTCTTCCGTTGACCAGTTTGCTTAAAAATATCAGATGCACCAACACAGCATAACTCAACAAAATGTGACACTTTGAACAATAGTTGCAAAATATGCAATTACTCCTCTGACTTGGGCCATTGAGCTGAATAAAATCTCATTTTGACCTTCTTGCCATTGTGCCTAGACATTTCCCAGTTAGATAATTCATTGCCGAATGTGAATCATGCACCAGACTCTGTGAAAGTTAAAACCCAAAGGAAACTACAGGTCTTTGTGTGAAAGCCCTCATTACCAAACAAAAAGAGGCACCAGCCTGTTAATTGTGTTGTTGAAGGTCACTCATTAAGGAGGTGAGGAAGAGCTGCTGACACCAGGATTGGACTGCACTGTCTTGGTCGAACATGAAATTCTTTGTATGGAAAAGGATTCCATTTAGGGCTACCAAGATGGCTGAGCTGGTCAAGGCTCTGGTGCTAAACGTGATGATCCAAGGTCCTCCCTGGACGTGTCTGGGAGGACAGCACCGACATCCATGGGCTTCCCTCTGACCTCCAGGCAAGTGCCGCGTGTGCTCACACATGTGCGCACACTAAATAATTGTAATTTTTTTTCAAAAAGAATTCCATTTGAGTAGAGCTGTTAAGCTTGAAGTAAACTATGAAGACAGATAATGACCTTACCATGCTTGCTAGGTCATTCTCCAGTGATCGAAATGAACAAGGAATGCCTCCTCCCCTCAGACCTCAATTCTGGCTAGGTATGGCACACGGGGTGATGTGTCTCTGTCTAGCCCCTCTTTCTCTGCTCTCAGAGGCGACTTCTAACATGATAACAACAGGAAGAAAAAAGCTTAGAGCTGCGGTATATTCCTGCATACCAGCTCTCAGGACACTGAAGCAGGAGGAGTCTGAGTGTGAGTCCAGCCTGGGCTACATTGTAAGACCTCGTTCCAACAAACTAAAAGAAATTAATAAAATGGAGGTAGAAAATTTGCTGAGGTTTCACGCGAAGTCATAGGCAGCCATCAGCTGAGAGGAGGCATCCTGAAGACCAATCCTGCCTGCTATAGTCTTTGCTCTCTGCTAACAGACTAGAGCTAGGCAGCTGGTACCTTCTCTTACTTCTCCTACCCCTCAAGGCACTTTGTTAACTCCGCCCACTTCCCAGCTCTCAGCTTGAGTTGCTTCTCCTCTAGACCTCCTTGGTCCTCTGATGTGGGTCGCCACACCCTGACCACCTGGGCTAGGTCAGGAGTCCTTCTGTACATGCACTCAAATTACTTGTGAGGACCTGTCTCCTGCACAAAAACCAAAAACCAATGCTCCTGAAGACAGGCAGTGTCGGTTCTCACCAGGGTGCCTCATGAGTCCAGCTCTGTCCCTGGCACGTAGTCATCTCCTTATGGATCACTGCTGAAAGAATGCCTGGCTGAGCTAGTACCTTTAACTTGGTGCTGTCAAATATAAATACAGTGCAGGCTCATACATGTGGGCTTTAGTTTCCTATGGTCAACTATCAAAAAGCAAGAAGCAAATGAAAATGATTTTGTTAATATATTTTTATTTAACCCAGTGTGTCTAAAAGTTCTTTTTTTTATTAAGAGATTTTTCTATTCGTTTTACATATCAACCACAAATTCCCCTGTCCTCCCTCTTCCCACCCTCCAGCCTTCCCTCCAAACACCCCCCATTCCCACCTCCTCCAAGGCAAGGTCTCCTCTGGGGAGTCAGAGCCTGGTAGATTCAGTTGAGGCAGGTCCAAGCCCCTCCTCCCTGCACTAGGGCTGCGCAAAGTGTCTCACCATAGGCACTAGGCTCCAAAAAGCTGGCTCATACACTAGGGACAGGTCCCGATCCCACTGCCTGGGAGCCCCCTACACAGTTCAAGCTAAACAACTGTCTCGCCTATCCAGAGGGCCTAGTCCAGTACCATGGGGGCTCCTCAGCTATTGGTCCACAGTTCATGCATTTCCACTAGTTTGGCTAGTTGTCTCTATTCTTTTTCCAATCATGGTCTCGATCTCTCTTGCTCATAGAATCCCTCCTCTCTCTAAAAAAGCTTTTTTAAGATTACTTTTAGCATTTACTTATGTAGTTATCTATTCTCTCTCTCTCTCTCTCTCTCTCTCTCTCTCTCTCTCTCTCTCTCTCTCTCTCTCTCTCTCTGTGTGTGTGTGTGTGTGTGTGTGTGTTGGAGCGCGTAGAGGTCAGAGGACAGCTTGCAGGAGTCAGTTCTCTCCTTCCACCACATAGGTTCTGCCTGGGGGTTTGAACTCAGATTGTCCAGTTTGGCAGCAGCCAACATCATCTGCTGAGTCATTTCACGTTTTTTTCCCCCAGAGACAGTGTCATGCAATCCAGACTAGCCTCCAAATCATTATGTAGCTGGAGCTAACCCCTGATCCTTTTCCTTGCACTGTCCACACTGGGATTACAGACATGCATCATCACACCCGCCAGAGCTCATTTTCAACACATAATCAGTAAGACATTGATACTAAGATAGTTAACCTTTTCTGCCCCATCTTCAATATTCTAAATGTTGTATCAGAGTTATAGCACGTCTCAATCTATGGCAGGTACATTTCACAGCGCAACACTGCTGTCATGGGCAACACGGACAGATTCCCTTTAAGAAATTTCTGTCTGGGATATTGCATCACTTTCAATGGCCCTCAGAGCTCACTCTCCTGCCAACAGTATTGCCTCAGAGTCCTGACCTTTCACGCCGGGGATGACCTCAAATTGACAAAAATTCCTGGGATAACACCAAACTCAATTGACTTTTGGAAAATAGACCTCATTATAGAAGCTGTGTGTGTGTGTGTGTGTGTGTGTGTGTGTGTGTGTGTGTGTGTGTGTGTGTAAATCAGCCCCAGGATATTCTGAGTGCTCAGCATGGAGCTTACCATTGAGATACACCCACAGCCTACAATTTGTGTCATAAATTTGAGAGTCACATTCCCTTGAGGATACAAAACAACAGGTCAATCTCAGAATCCATAAAGTAGGCATTTATTAGAAGGGGAAACTGGGCGGCCGTCCTCTGTGTTAAAAAAGAGCGGCCAGGCCAAGTGGGGCACACCTGTAATCTCAACGTTCAGAAGGCTGAGGCAGGGGGACTGATACAAGTTTGAGGTCAACTTCACAGCACATAGCAGGAACCAGACCAGCCAGAGCTGTGTAGCAAGACCCTGTCTCTGTCACAGACACAGACATTTCTTCCGGGTCCTTTGGAGCTGGTTTTATAGATTGCTGGCCTGATAAATGCAACAAACTTTGTAAAACAGAAAAGGATTTGTTTTGTTTTTACTTTTGATTTCCTAAATGAACTACTCAGGAGACAGCGTGTGATGGAGGAAAGTGCAGAGTGACCCACAAGTGACCTCGCTGCAGCTTGGCATGCTGAGGATTTAGACGTGGCAGGATCCGATGAGACCTGTCTACCTTCCTCGTGTGACTTATCCATGGCCAAGTGCTTTTGGGGCAAAGACAAACGGGGCTCATCCAGATCGTCAGCGTAGGATCAAGTCACACCCAAAGCCAGGCTTAGATGTGTTAGGTGGCCCAATGGTTTTCAGAGCTGTCAAAATAAGTGGTTAACTCATGTGTCTCTCAAGAAAAAGCCCACGCCCCTTTTCTCTCTTGTAACTCATTACGGCTTCTTTGTTTTCTCTCTGCATTCCCTATTAAACGGTATAGGAATATGTATCTTAGGGCTCCGTGGATTAAAGCACTTGCCACACAAGCCACTCTTGTGGACAAGGATTGAAAATACGAACTAAAAGCGAGACTGCCTCCTCCCTGGTCCCCAGCCGACCGGGTTCCCCCGTCACAGTAACTCCAGTACCAGTTTCAGCTGCCTTTCTCTAAAGACGACCTATGCTGGGACTCCACATAAATCCTTCTATTCTTGCTTTTTAAAACAAATGGTCGCTGCAGGCGTGCTCTTCATACTTACCCCCCCAGAGTTTGAAGCGCCTTCCAAGTCTACGCAGGAAAGTTGCTTCTTTCTTCCCTGGTACTGCATGGTACTTTGTAGGCCATCCATTAATCTATCTCTCCTGCTGATAGACTTTTTTCCTGATATTACGGAATTATGAATAGCCCCTCTGTGCAGCATGAGGCTGTCATTTCCGATGGGGAGGTTTCTGTAGGACAGTTTTATAGACTGTCAGAGAATGCATGCACTCTTGGCTTGACTAGACGGCTTAGATTTGGCCAAACTGTGCTCCCTAGAAAGCCTGGCCAAGTCACAATTCTATTAGTACAGTGTTTGCTCACGGCTGGAGAGATGAGGGAGCGCAGCATCTTATATGGTGCCACTTGGTTTCTCTGTGAGTGCGCAGGGCCATTGGTGCCAATCTCACACACCCTTTGCAGTTGCTGTTCTGTTAATATCGTTAGCACACGTGTCCATAGAGTTCACGACAGGACTGTTTGTAGGAACTCATTACGAGGCAGGCTTTGGGGGATGGGGATGGACCACGGTTGGTGGACTGCTGGTCTAGCATGCGTAGAGCCCCGGGTTCCATCACCATGTTTACACTTGGGAAGTGGAAGCAGGGGGCGGGGGCAGGAATTCAGGCCATCTTCAGCTATGTAGAAAATCTGAGTCCAGTCTAGGCTGCATGAGACCCTGTCAGAAGAATAAAGGAAAGAGGGGAAGGAGGGAGGGAGGGAGGGAGGGAGGGAGGGAGGGAGGGAGGGAGAGAAGGAAGGAGGGAAGGAAAGAAGGAAGGGAGAAAGAGACAGAGCTCTCAAGCAAGCCAGGCATGGGGCACATGCCTAGAATCCCAGTACTCAGGAAGACAGGATTGCACTTCAAGGCTACCTCAATAACAGAGTAAATCTTGTCTCAAACAACAAAACAGAGATTTTAAAGGAGGCCTTGATGGTTTGTGGTGAAAAATCATGTGTTCTACACAACCGAATCTATGCATCCTTTCTTTTGTTGGCCCCCAGGTGATTGTGTTATGATCATTCACTCAATGAGCATTTATTGAGCATGCGCTGTGGATGGCAAAGTTCTGGGTAGCAGAGATACGAAAGTAGGCTAAGCAGACTCAGGATGCACTCAGGATGATGGGATCCTACCTGTACAGAAGCCAAATGCGTGGCCTTCAGATTAGTTTTGCTCTTACCAATGCAAATGTTGACCATATAGACAGCTATTTTTCATGACTGTATAGTATCCTTTCCCCAGCACATTGTAAACACACAATTCTCTTAGCAAAAGATCAGCACACTTTTCCTTATAGGATGAAATCATAAATATTTGAGTCTTTGTGGAACACACAGTCCAACCCAGCTGTCAGTTCTGTCGATGTAGCCCTAAAGCATCCATGCTCAGTATGTTGGAAAGGAGTGGGGCCATGTTTCAATAAAATTTTATGAACACTGAAAGTGGAATTTCATAGAATTTTCATGTTGCAAATAGTCCTCACTTTATTTCTTATTTTAAAAATGGCAGGAAAACAATGACAAAACCAACAACAAAAAATCAAATACTGATTCTGAGGCCGTGGTTCCTATAAAATACCAAGTGGGGTGGATTGGCCTGTAGGCCACAGGATGCTGACCCGAATGCTAACGTTTCCAGTGCACTGCCTCCTGGATGCCCTCCAAGCTCTGTCTGTGGCCTGTTACAGAATCAGGTTTAGAAACAAGAGGAATATCCTTGCCAAGGTCGGCAGAGAGCAAAATATCAGTAATAGTAATACCAAAAGTAAAAATCATGCCCTTGGGCAGTTGATGCCACAAACCAGGTCCTCTCCAGGATGCCCCCCATTGAGCGGTCTCTGTGTGCCTGCCTTTAGCAGAGTGTAGACCACAATGGGAGACTAAGACCCGAGGTGCTCCTCCAGGGAATCCCCGCAGCCCTGCAGATCCTGAGCAGCCTTGGCTCCTCCCCTATTGGCTGCAAGCCCCGCTCACCTAAGCCCTGTCTGCATTCCCAGACTTGCCTAACCTCTGCCATCCTTTGCACCCTGGTGCTCAGGACAGCTGATCCCACAGCATACATTAATGAATTTCTGGTTGTTCCTACTGGACTTGGTGTGAGAACTAGGTCTGCTTTACTCGCTGTTTGGTGCCTGGAACTCGGCTGGACATCAGGTGGTTTGGAAGTGTGCTTCCTCTCTTCACACATCAATGGCCTGTCTTTAGGCTGCTGGAGACTGAACACTCATAAACGTAGAGAGCCTCACTAAAGATGAAGCTGTGCTGGACAACATACCGAATTCAAGGTCGACAGGGGCAACTTACAAAACCCTCTCTCAAATTTCTACAAGGTTTAAAAGTTAAAACACTGAGAGTGGTAGTGCATGCCTTTAATCCCAGCACTTGAGAGGCAGAGGCAGGCGGATCTCTTATAAGTTCGAGGCCAGCCTGGTCTGCATAGTAAGTTCCAGAAGAGCCAGACCCACAGGGTGAGACCCTGCCTCAAAACAAAGGCACAAACAAAACCAAACAAGTAGCAACTCAGGAGTAGAGCCCCACACGGCAGGCTTGAGACCCTGGAGCCATCATCGCCAGCACGTAAAGCAGCAGCAACAAAACTGTAACAAAATAGGGCTGGGGATACAGCCCAGTCTGTAAAATCCTAAGTTTGATCCCCAGGACCCATCTGGAAAAAGCCAGGTGTGGCAGCTCACACCTGCAATCCCAGAACTAGGAGACACCGACACCGTAGAGACTGGTGGATCCCTAGGGCACCTGGCCAACCAGTCTAGTCTATTCCATGAGTTCCCCGGCCAGCGAGAAATTCTGTTTTAAAAAAAAGGCTCAGTGGCATAAGTGCAGGAGAACTGAACTGGCCCCTCCCTCGCCAGTGGCTGCAACAGGAGAGCTGACCCCAGCTGACCCCACTTCTCCCTTTGCTGCACCAGGAGAGGTGGTCCTGACCCTCACCTGAGGGGTCTGGACTGGAGGTCTGGACTGACCACCTCAGCTACCACCCAGACCCCTATCTAGGGCTTTGAGTTGGCCCGCCCCAACATCTCCTCCATCTGTGACCTGCTGGAGCAGAAAAGGGACAGGTCCTGTGGAACCATAGCCACAGGATCTCCATGCCTGGGGCAGCAGCAGGACATCTGAGAGGAGTTTCAGTGAGGGTCCAGTGATGATGGTGTGCCAGAAGCCAGAGGCCTTGAACATGACCAACAACTCATTGCAGTGAACACCTGCAAGTAAAGCTGTTCGGGCAAAAGGGTAGACTGCAGGACACACCGCAGCTCCCAAGGAGGCTAGGACAAAAGAATATGTGATGGAGAGGTGGGAGGGCAACGTGTTTTGTTGTTTTGCTTTGGTTTTCTTCTTTAAATTATTTTTTTATTTTCTTTTGTGTGTGGGAGGCTACAAGGGTGGAGGGCAGACACGAAAGGACTGGGAAATGAGTAGGATTGGGGTGCATGATGTGAAATGCCTAAAGACTCTATAAAAAAAAAAAAACTGCTGAGCCGGGCGGTGGTGGCACACGCCTTTAATCCCAGCACTTGGGAGGCAGAGGCAGGTGGATCTCTGTGAGTTCGAGGCCAGCCTGGTCTACAGAGTGAGTTCCAAGAAAGGCACAAAGCTATACAGAGAAACCTTGTCTCAAAAAAACAAAACAAAACAAAACAAATAAACTGTTAACAAAAAATGGTGGATAGCATTTGAAGAAGGATGCCTTTTGGTCCTCTGGCTTCTGTGAACACACACACATACACACACACACAGAGGCACAAATACAAAAAAAGACAAATTAATGAATAACATTTATCTATCTATCTATCTATCTATCTATCTATCTATCTATCTATCTATCTATCTATTTTCAAGACAGGGTTTCTCTATGTAGTCCTGGCTTTCCTGAAACTCACTCTGTAAATCAGGCTAGCCTCAGACTCAGACATCCACCTACCTCTGCCTCCTGAGTGCTGGGATTAAAGGTGTGCACCACCACACCCAGCAATAAATAGTATTTTAAACAGGGGACTCAAAGAAACTGCACGAAGACCGAGTTACTATTCGCCACTTGTCCACATGGCCCAGTAGACAGAAGGCGCAGATGGACATGCTCACAATTCATCACTGACCCACTTGCTTCTGTGACTCAAGAGGTAAACAGATCCCTGCTGGAGCATGGAAACCCATTAGCAAAGGAAATTGCCCAACAGGAGAAAAACTAAACCAAACCAAAGCTAACTATCCAGTCCCTCACATTATCCTTGGCTAGTCCTAAACTATCTCATTATTCTTCATGGTTCTTCATGCTAACAGGAAAGAAATGGGAAAATCAGGACTTTCCACAGAATTTATGTAGAGCTGACCTTTTACCCCCTCGAATATTTCCTCTGTCTATGTGTGAATGTATGTATGGTGCGTGAGCATGTGTATGTGCACATCCCTGGACAGGCCAGAAAAGGACAGCATGTGTCCTGTTCTGTCACTTATTTGGGGGACTTGGGGTCAGGGCCTCCCGCTGAACCTGAAGCTAGGCTATTGCCAGCAGGCTCCAGCAGTCCTCCTGTCTCCTCTCCCACAGCTCCGGGTCACAGGCTTGAGCCACACCCAGCTGTTTGCTTTTACACAGCTTCTAGGGACTCGAACTTGGGTCCTCACACCCAGGGAAGCACCTGCTCTTACCCACTGAGCCATGTCCCTAACCCTTCCCCAAACATTTCTGTGTAATGTTTTCATTTGAAGAGAACATTACTAATATGTATACTTTAAGAGAATACTACTAAATTCTCAAAAGGCAGCAGGCATATTAGGAGAAACAGCACAAAACCCAAGCTAACTTGAATTGGCCTAATCACCTTGATTGGAAATCTGTTTCTCTCCGACACACCACCTCATGTAGCCTATGTTAGCCTCCAACTTGTTGTATAGCTGAAGACGATTTTGAACTTCTAACCCTCCTGCCTCATCTCCCAGTGCTGAGATTCCAGGAGCTTGTTTCCAGGTCTAGTTTATGTAGTGTTGAGGATTGACCAGGGCTTCATGAGTGCTAAACAACCCAGCAAGCAAGTAGAGACCAACCGAGCTACATCCTCAGCCTCTGACTTGTGTTCTCTATAGGACGGAAGGAAAGCAGACTGTAAACCTGGAAAGAGGCTCTTTGGCATGGAGCCACATTGTCATACAGAACCTTGATCTTACCCATCAAGGAATCAGGACAAGATCATCACTAACGTAAATACAAGCTCTGAAGCTTTTTAAACTCAAGCACTACACTGGCACATTCAAACCTCTGGATGAATTTTGTGTGTGTGTGTGTGTGTGTGTGTGTGTGTGTGTGACAGCAAGAAAGAGCTCGTGTTATATAAAATTAGCTTCCTTTTTACTGGAAGTATTTCAACGATCCCCCAGGTCTGATCAGGGCATCCGCACCAAGCCCCCGTGAGTGCTGGAAGGACAACCAGGAGAGATGAACACAGAGTCTGCAGTCTAGTGTGTTTCCTACTTCCTAAGCCTACATCTTCCATGTGTGTTCAGTATCTGGTAGAGTGGGGGAGAAACAGGCAAGAACACATCCTGTGGGAGCTGTACGGGCCACAGAAAATAAGCCTGGCTTTGTTGAAAAGCATTCTTATTTCCTATGCAATTGGCATGTGGTAATTATATTTGCTTTTTCATTCCTAATGAGCACCTCTTAAGTAATTGGCACCCTGTCCGTGCTCCTGTGCACTGAAAATTACACTGGATCACTTCCACGGAAGTGTGTGTGTGTGTGTGTGTGTGTGTGTGTGTGTGTGTGTGTGTAATCTGATGAATAGGAAGGGGAAGCACCCATAATAATTGAAATCAGTTTCCTTGGTACATTTAATATTGGCATACCAAGAAAGAGAAAGGAAGTCATAAAACTGTGATTAAAAGGGAGTTTCTCAGCATCTCAAGGGCTACTTCATATAGTTACCTATAGACAAAAGGGGGAAACCATGGCGCTCTCATGGCCTGAAACCCCGAAGTCAGCACTGTAGAACCAACAGGAATTGTCAAGGTGGGTTCAGGGGAGGCTAGCTAACCCAACCTAACACCAACACGCAGTGTGAAAAGGACCAGTTAAAAGCAACCAGTTTTAAAAAGAGTCCGTTAAGACGCAGCCCCAGCAGATCTTTATGGACCTTTTCACAGCTCACTACAGTTGGGGCAAGAAAATAAGTGGCAAGTTCAGTTGCTTGACAGACACCACACCTGGTGGTACAGCCTGTAATCTCAGGAGGATTGTGAGTTCAAGGCTGGCTTGGGCTATAGAGCAAGTTCAACGCCATCCTGACAGCTTAGCAAGACCCTTCGCAAAAAAAAAAAAAAAAAAGGAAAAGAGAGCCAGGGATGTAGTTCATGGTAGTGATCGCCAGTTGCCGAGGGGGGCGGGGTGGGGGAAATAAAACAAACAAAATACCTCCGTCCTGGAGTATTTTTGTGATGGTTTATTGCATTTGTTTAGAGAGAGAGTATGTGTGTGTGGAGGTCAGAGGATGCCGCAGTAGCTGCTTCTCTCCTTCCACCAGGTGGATCCCAAGGACTGAATTCAGGTAGGAGGGCTTGAGGGCCAGTGCTTTACCAGTTGAGCCTTGGCCAGCCCCCTTCAGAGAGTTTCAACTTCAATTGTGAAAGCATTTCTGTTAAAGCAAGTTTGGATCTTTTACGAACAACATACACTCCCTGTATTTGTTCATAGGACTCTGAAGTCATTGTTCATAAAGAAGTCCCTTGAGGGTAGGCTGCGGTGATAACATTGAAAAGATCGTCTCCGATGGCTTCTTCCCAGATCTTTAACGTGGTCCCAAACCGATTCAAGCCACAGATATCATTGATTTTTATGGGAAAGCAGAGTTTCTAAAAAAAAAAAAAAAAAAAAAAAAAAAAAAAAAAAAAAAAAAAAAAAAAGTGCTCATTAACTTTCCTGAAAGGATCACATTCAAAATAAACCGTGGACCCAGTTCAAGATGGCAGTCTACACTCGTGAATGTATCCCCGTGACTCTCCAAAGCCTGCATAACAAACGCATCCTAGGATGAATGAACCCCAGGACAGATGTTATTTGCAGACAAGAAATCTCAAAAGAGCCAGGCATGGTAGCTTATGCTTGTAATCCCAGCTGAGTCAGGAGGATTACCATGAGTTTGAGGCCAGCTTGCACTACGGAATAAGATCTTACCTCAGAAACAAACAGAAGGAGAGGGCAGGACTGAGGGGAGGAAGAAGGGGAGACAGAGGTGAGGGAGGGAAGGAAGGAAAAATTCTGAAACCCGTAAGCAGAGGCACTGCAGAGAAGAAATGGAAGCTGCTAACGGCCGGATGTAAGCATCATAAACCGTGACAATGATCAATGGTATGAGTGAGAGCAGTTTGGAGGCTGGAGGGAGCTTAGCTGCGCTAACATCTGCAAGGCACCCAGCAGGGTACCAGTGGCTGCTAAGGTGGATGGAACCACATAGAATGTTAAGTGCTTTGCATAATGTTGCCAATGTAACCACCAAAATAGCTAAACAGCACAACAGAAAGTCAGGAGAGAGACGGGTAGAAAGAGAATGGGATAAAAACACCAAATTCTCAACTCCGCAAGGACCTAACAGAGCCTGTCTAATGTTGACACATTAAGAAGCAATGTAAGGCTGGAGAGCCGACTCAGTGGTTTGCCCAGCTCCCATGTTAGGTGGCTCACAACCGCCTGCAACTAGCTCCCTGCCATCTGACACACTCTCTGGCCTCTTCTGGTTTTTTTTTTTCACCCCTCACACACACATACACTTCTTTCTTTCTTGTTTTCTTTTTAAAGAAATAGTTTGAACTTGTGGGGATAACTACTCAGCATATTAAAAGTAAGTATGGCCAGTATATTGGCTCATGTCTATAACCCCAGCACTTGGGATACTGAAGCAGGAAGGTTGCCCTAAGATGAGGATCAAGACCAGCCCCAGCTCCATGAGTTTCAGGCCAGTCTAGACCATATGTAAGACTCTCTCAAACAAGTAAACAAAGTATGTAGGATTCTAAGCATTTACCTCTGAGGTATTGAATGAACAAGGAACAGTAACGGGGGCAATTTTATATCTTATTTCATAATGCTGACATTAGAATAGATAATGTAGATAAATAAATATCAGAATGAATAAGTATTCTGAACTTGTACATATGAAGAATAGTTTAAATGTTGTTTGAAAAACAAAGAATGGAATATACCTTAAACATAATAATAATAATATTTTAAAAAATATTTGGCTGATATATTAAACACATGTTTATAAAGGTAAAGAAAAGGCTTTTGTGTTAGTTCTTCTGTAGAGAAACGTCATGGAACTGGTGGAGAGGAATTTGGAGAAATCTCTAAGTGTTTCCTCTAAGTGTTCTTCTCGTTGTTCAAAAT
Source organism: Peromyscus californicus insignis (assembly GCF_007827085.1). Classification (NCBI taxonomy): domain Eukaryota; kingdom Metazoa; phylum Chordata; class Mammalia; order Rodentia; family Cricetidae; genus Peromyscus; species Peromyscus californicus. The sequence continues at coordinate 6,041,185 of NW_026294469.1, read as the reverse complement.
AGTTACCAGGAGCACCTGTGACTCCCGAAGGTGTAAACACAGTTCATAACAACTAATTATGGTGAGATGGCTCAGTGGCTAGCGGCCTGCCACCAAGCCTGGTGATCTGAGATCCACCCAAGAAGAGGAGAGAAAGGACCCCTGACAGTGTCCTCTGGTCTGCACAAGCACTATGGCATGGATGTGACCCCCCCCCCCCCCCAGTAAATATGTAGACAGTTCTTAGTAGTTAAGATAAAGAAATAAAGAGATTGGCAAAAACATACGAAAATATCAATTCACATAAACACACATGGATACCCATTCATTCACTTCTCAAGCAATTGGACTCACCCATCTCTCCCATGATGCCTTGTACTCAACACAGGAGAAATGGCCATAAATGATGTCATCCATGCCTTTGAGGAGTTCGGACACTGTGATAAATGATCTGATAGGTGTAGGCACAGAATGTTGGCCAATAAATAAATAAATAAATAAATAAGAAAGAAAGAAGCTAAATGTGGTAGCACACACCTGTAAGCCCAGCACATGGGAGGTGGGAGCAGGGGGATCAGTTCAAGGCCAGCCTGACAGTAGTGTTGTCGAAAGGGTTACAGAGACAGCCATGTGGAGGGATATATAGGGCATGTCGTTCTGTAGGGGTATAACTGAATATGCCTGGGTATCTAGGATGTGCAAGCATTCGGATGACACAAAAGTGTGCTAAACAATAGCAGGGGAATGTCAAGCCTTGTCACAGCTTTGGCTCTGTACCACAAACGCCAATAATAAAACTGGAAGCTGGTCCACTGAGAGCCTGAAGAGAAAGCCAAGACGATCTTGTCAAGTTCCCAGGCACGCAAACTTCCAGGGAGGTCTGGGGAGCATCTTAAAGACTGAGCTCCTAAAGGATGATCAAACATCCAAATAATCACGACAAGGATTCTCCAAGGTCTGCCTAGCTAACCCAGGGCTGAGCAAGCCTTCTCCCAGGACACAGGGACAGTGAACACTCGCACAAACACAGTACGCAGAGTCTGACCAAAGGGACCCAGAGGAAAGTTAACAAGGTTCTGTCCAGGAGGCCGCCGTGGGTGGGAGCCAGCCCTGCATCCCAGCCAGGTCCCCACGCACGCACGCACGCACGCACGCACGCACACACCGCGCTGCACGTGGCCTTGGGGGATGCAGGGCTTGGCACCGGCTGGACCAGTTCAAGTCTACACGTGTATCCGAGTCACCGCAGCCCCGGCAGAACCTTCCTGGCAGGTTCGTTATGCCCTGCAGTACTTTCGGTTGGGTTTTATGGTCTTTTAAAGCCACCATGAAAGTCAGTGGGCCTGGAATTCAAACTTCTGACATCTTTCCCCTCCATCCGCAGGACTGGAGTGGCCCAACCTGTTTCTTTTTGCAGCAGGAGCCGTAGCGTTTAAGACAAGATAAACGTGATGGGACAATAGCAGAGGAAGCTGTGGTTTATGTCTCCAGGTGGGCTAATTTCCAAATTACACTGGAGAAAACTGCTCAGGATAATTTCACAGATTTCCTCCCCGGTTCGCAGTAGCTGGGCTGTTGCACCTGCAAAGTTTAATTACACGTTTGTTTTTTCCCCTGCCGCCAAGATATCACGGTAATTGGAGGTTGCTTGTGTTAGCTGGGCTTGTTTCTTGGGGGAACCTAGGAGAAGCAGTTCCATCCTGAGGTTGAATGACGATGACGCAGGACTGTCTAGTGTAATTATGCTGCAGAATTCAGGTGACTTCACTTTATCTCCAATGAAATCACTGGTTCAGCCACGTGAAGAGTTTTGATGTTCCATGACACTCGCCTGTGTCTCCCACTGAGCAGAGGACATACTCATGTAACTCTTGAAGCTGTGCGTCTGGAAGCATTGGCACTTGGATGTTTTGGTTAATTTAAAGAATTTTTTTTTTAATGTATGTGTTTTGCTTGTATGCGTGTATGTGCACCTCAGGGTGCTGGTGCACACAGAGGCCAGAACGAGCATGTCCCTCCGATCCCCTGGAACTGGAGCGACAGGAATTTGTGAGCCCCATGTGGATCCTGGAAACCCAAATTGGGCCCTCTGCAAGAGCAGCAAGTGCTCTTAACTGCTGGGCCATTTCTCCAGGCCTTGATTAATTTAATATCGGTAGTTACTATAAATAGCTCATGTGGACAAATTGAATTCATTTCAACAGATACATTGAAAAGAGTGCCCTTTATGTATCTCGAGAAGTTCTAAGATAAGGAAAGCCCAGCCCCACAGCACCTGCACTCTGGGGAATGTATGTGTGCCTATATAAACACCAGTGTTGGGTGTGTTTCCTGGGACCGGTTTTGAATGTGCCTTAGTCTCTGTGGCGGGTGCTATGATCCCGGAAGGGTATCAGTGTGGATTCCAGTCACACCGAGCACCAAGGACTCATTTTTTCCAACATCAGTTCATTTGCTGGTCATCTTTTATCAGAGGAGATGGGGGGGGGGGGCTGTTTATTTTAGATTCTCTATTATTTGGTTTTCTGCTAATTATGAAAGCTTATCAAAATTATTTTATTATGTATGATCAATAAAAGAATATAATTATAATCACTAAGAACGGGGAAATTTGGTGGGACAAGAACTCTAAACAGTGCCCATGAAAGATCGCCTGATTCCCGACACAGAGTGCAGACAGCCTATCGGGCTCTCAGGATGGGCCCTGGTGACTATGTGGAGGGCCTTTTGGCAGTCACCACGGCTGCCATGACAGTGGAGTTCTGCTGGGATGTAATGGAAAGGAGCCCCAGCGGGATACATGGTGGGATGCTAAGGATAGTCCCAAATGCCAAAGGCCTGATCCTGTGTCTTCTGTGACTTTCAAATGCAACCCGATAGGAAGGTTTATTGCCAATGGATCCAGCCTGTTTTGTACACAAACACTCTTTCTGCAAGATTTTAAACAGGACTGAGTTTTCCAAAGACTAAACAACAGTCTACATCCAGAGAGAACCTCCGCTGTTTTATGCAAACTTCTCATGCATCATTTGGCAACCTGGTCCACAATAGCCCTGGAAACATACTTTGGCACACCGTGTTTGTAACACTCATATTCATGCTGATCCAACAGCTTCTTGCCACCTCGTTACCTCATTTAGCATCATTGTGCCCAAACATTATTGTTTTTGTTTGCTTATTTCAAAATAACTTTATTTCCCTTTATTTATCATTTGTATTATGAATAGGACAAAATCATTACATTTTATATAATGTGTTTTTGTCTGTGTGGTGTGGTGTGGTGTAGTGTGTGTGTGTGTGTGTGTGTGTGTGTGTGTGTCTGTGTGTGTGTGTATGTCTGTGTGTCTGTGTGTTCCACAGTGAACAAGTAGAGGTCAGAAGATAACTGGTGGGAATCAGTTCTCTTCTTCTGCCATGTCTCAGGGATTGAACTCAAGGAGACAGGCTCTTTTACCCTTTGGGCCATCATGCCAGCCTAAGACTATGACCTTTTGTGATGGTAGCATCACTTAAACATAATGTTTTATAACATATTACATAATATTTACCATCCTAGCCATTTTCAGTGAAGGGGTATTAAACACACTTATGTTGCATGTTCATCTATTTATAGCCTCTTTTCAGCCCTTCCAACCAGAAACATCTACATCATATATAATGTTTTCCTCCAAGTCTAAGTCATATTGGGCTGGCTGTTGACTCCTTGGGCATTCCCAGTGCTGTTCTGGTTCTTACACTAACTAGTTTGGCCATCTTGAAGTTTACTCTGGTCAACAAAAATAGAAACTTGTCACATAAATCAAGACTTCTTAAATTCTTTTATACTTGTGACCCTTTGTCACATAAGAATTTTTTACATGATCTCGGGATAGACAGGTCTTTAAGACCGGTATAGAAATCAAATGTTTAATAATGATGAGTCATATAGAAATTTACTTTAAAACAAGTCTCTGATATATAAAACTTTACCCATTTATTAAAGAGGAAAACAAATTTGCATACTAATGAGATGAATGCTTGTTTTATTTTTATACAAAGAAGTAAATTTTGACTGGGTATTTGATACTGGGAGTCTTGGAGCAGCTTCAGTGTCCTTTGGAGTTGAATGACATTTTGCTATTATAATCACCAATTCTGGGAATTCTGCTTCACATAAATACATAGCATATGCTGGCAGAAGTGTGTCTAGTGCTGTTTCAGAATTTGTTAGGGCCATGCCAGAAATTCTGTCCTCATCCCCAGCCAAAATTCATTTAATGATTTTTTTTTAATGAGCAACTCAAGAGTTTTAAAAAACAAACATTCTAACACAATATAACTGAAGATATATTGCTGTAATAGTTACATGCTGAGGAATGATAGAAAAATTTTCAAATCTTTGATTTCTATAATTTATTGTGTTTTATAGAGACAGAAAATGTTGTGTATATAGTATATAATTTTTGCAATTCATACAGTAGTCTCAATTCCTAGTTAGGGTGTTTGGGATAGCTTATTGATGTGGTTTGGTAGGATGGCATGCACAATGAAAAGTGTGCGTGTTGTGTGTGCAGAACCAAGGCTACAGTCACATTGTGTGGTGCAACACAGGTGAGTACACCCCAAAACAGGAGTCATGTGCATTTGATTTTTGAATTATTTTGGTTTTTGTACATTCACCTTTTACTATTGATTCCCTTTCCATCAGTAGCATGATTGCACATGAAGTCCTTGCCCAAATTAAGAAACTGGTCCAATTTATTTAGTATCTTGGGAGTATACCACCATGACACCACTCCTGGATAAATAATGGTTGGTTTGTTGAAAGATACATTAATGAGAAGGAGCCTGGTGTGACTGGGAACCAAGCCATGAGGTTCGGCCACATTCCATTTGATGGTTTCTGCATCTGGAAGGACCCAAGCTTTGCACCCAGAGTCAGAGCACCTCACACTTATCAGTTCTGATGGGTTGGTTATAGAGCACCTCACACTGATCAGTTCTGATGGGTTGGTTATAGCGCACCTCACACTGATCAGTTCTGATGGGTTGGTCTCAGAGCACCTCACACTTATCAGTTCTGATGGGTTGGTCATAGAGCACCTCACACTGATCAGTTCAGATGGACTGTTATATTGCTGACAGTCATCACAAAGTTCAGATACATTAGCATCGCCCCATCTCTGGTCCCAGCAGAGCCCTCCTAAAGCCAACAAAGAGGATTGAGTAAGGGAATGTAGAGGTCGGTTAGTAGAATGCTTGTCTTACACACACAAAAACTTCTGAGTCCAGCATTTGAAAGAGGAGAGGGTTGGCAGTTCAAGGTTGTCTTGGATCCATAGCAAGCTCCAGGTTTGGGATACATGAGACCCTAACTCAAAAAAAAAAAAAAAAAAAAAAGTGCCGGTGGACACCATCTGACCCATGACCCATGTGCTGCTGAGCACCAAGCCTATGATGGTTAGTTTACTTCCCTTGAATTATCTAAAATGGTTTTCTTACACTGAGAGAAATCTTATTTGTCATCCCATAGCAGTGCAGGCTATGAATAAAAAAAATCTTACAATTAGCATGAGGCCGATTAAAAAAATGGACCTGAATTAATGTCATCGGTACTTGTCATCCTCACTGAATAAATTCACCTGGTTCTGTTTGCTCCTCTGCAGCTTCTCCTAAGGACGTTGATCTGAAATGGGATTGTTGGGCAATGTGGACAGTTGTCACACATGAGTCCAAAATGCCTGTAAATAGTCAGATGTGGGCATGTTTTAAAACTGCAATTATGCGGTGTTTCTTAATTAGTTCTCGTCTTTTCTTTATTGTTCTTAGGATTGTGTCACTTTTCCAAAGAGAACCAAAGTGCAGCCATCCTCTACTTACTCGCCCATCTACCCATTCCCTGGCATGGACTGTCCAGGTCCAGTAAGAAACAGTCCTGACTCCAGCTTACACAATAATGGATGGAGACTCCGTTCTGGTCCTCCAGCTAGTGAGAACACTTACCCACACTTCATGGTTACTTGGAAATGTATTAGTAAGCCCTTAGAGTTTCTAAACAAAAGTGGAGGGAGTTTAGATGTAATGGCTATGTACCAGCAAAACTATTTTATAATTAGTGGTAACAATAGAAGTGAGGGGTTTGGAAATGGTGTGTGTAAATATGTCCTTAGAATGCCTAGAACAAACCCAGAGAGTGACAGGATTAGACGTCTTTGCAGAGAGACGGCACTATCTATGACCTGGGCTTTCTTGGGGAGCAATGGAGTTCTCTTCAGAGTACATAAGGAGGGTGTTCAGCAAAAGAATTATAATGATAGAAAAACTGGAACATTCCAGGACAGATATTGAGTTGTGTTTAGTGTATGACTTGACCATCCTTGGACATTATGGAATCATAAATCTCTGAAGATTATCTTCATATTAAATTTCTTTATTATTTCAGTCAACTGAAGCATGATTTCCCTGTCCCTAAATTTTGAATTATGGAACTCATAGAATTCTTTAATATTCAAGAAAGAAGGCAACTTGGTTGTCTTCAGAAGATGAGGCTGAAATCTAGAAAGATCAATCAGCCTGAAGTCATAAGTCTCATCAGGCAAGTGCTCAGACAGAGCCCAAGTCCTCTAAGGAGGATCTGCACTGGATTCCGGGAAAATGCTCAGACAGAGCCCAAGTCCTCTAATGAGGATCTGCACTGGATTCCGAGCCGACCACATATTGTAGAAGAGGCTTGTTACAGTGGCCCTTCGGTCAGGCCTATCTTCAACCCCACTCCGGCTTGGCATCTTTTTCTGAATAGCCCTGCATGCTCACAACATAAACAGTCTCAGAACACAGCTCTCTCTGTGTCTTCAGTATCTCCTGGACTTGATACTGACAGTGGCCTAATCAGTGCTGCAGAAGACCCCTCCTAGATCCACAAACCCCTGCGAGTTACTCCAGTTATTCAGCTCTCCCTGTTTGGAACTTGGTTGTCTTACTTAGAGTGTGATTGACAGCATGGTTATGCTGGCTTTTAAAGTCTTTGCTCAATATTGAAGCCAAGGATCTTTAGTGACAAACAAGTTCCAAACCAATTGGTTGTTCAACTGGTGAACTTGCCCTTCACTTCCCATGTGACCTTGGTCTGCGGGTGACATAGATGAGCCTTGGTGCCCACTTTAGGTGTCTTTTAACAGGCTGTTGCTGTCTAATTTACTCAGACTCTTGGACAGTATGTGCGTTATTGTTATACACTTTATGTGCTGTGTGCCTTTCTATCTAAAATAAATTTCCAGGAGATGGTGTTCTGTTTGAAGGGAGAGGGTGAAGATGGAGTTTTTAAAACGTCTTTCTGACCCTAGGTAAACTTGAAGCTACATGTTCTTTAAGAATAATCCTCACCCTGCTTCCCCCTCAACAATTAATCTAACAGCTCAGTCACTGTCACTGTCATAAAAATCCAGGCAACGTGTGCCTCCCTCCTCCCCATATGAGTCCCAAATGCTTTCTGCAAGAAGAATCTGACAGCCTGAATAGGAGAGTGTTGCTCAGGGTGGGAGGGAGGCAGAGGAGAGGGAGGAAGTGTTTCTTTTCCCTGACATTTGAGCTGGGAGTTGTCAGGAAGGGAGGGCTCTGAGTGGGCTTTCATTCCATACTTAGTGAGGCTCTGCGCAGAGCAACGCGGGCAGGGCAGCGAGCTGATCCAGCCTCCTGTAGCACTTCTGGGGAGCTTGGCCGCCGCCACCATGGCACAGGGATGGGGCACAGCGTCGGGGATCCGAAGCCAGGGCTAAGTTTCACCCTGCACATTAAAAACAAACCAACATCCATCTTCATACTACATTTGTTAATGTAATCATGTGCAAGGCGGGGTGCGTGCACAGGCCACAACGCGTGTGTAGAGGTCTGAAGACAGCTGTTGAGAACTGGTTCTCTTCTCCACCATGTCTGTTCTGGGGATAGAACTCTGGTTGTGAGACCTGACGGGAGCACCTCCACCCACTGAGCCGCCTTGCCAGCTTCCTCACCCTGCATAAGCAGTTCTCATCAAGTCGAGGCTAACAGAACTTCCTCACTGTGCGTTGTGAAGTGTAGTTAAGTAGTACATGGAAAGCGCTTTCTAAACTGTAATCCACCACACAAAACTCAATTCCACGTTAGTATTTCAGGTGTTTTTCGCTCAATCCTGTGTTAAATATTACTTCAGCAATGGAGATGGAGTCAGTTAACAGGCCAAGCATCTTTAAAAATATTCAGGAGTAACTCCTATCTGTTCCCTCCAATTCAAATCAAATATTTACACCAAAAATTGAAAAAGAAGAGAAGGTGGGCAGTGGGGTGGGGGGAGTGAATGGTTTCTTTTTCACAAGGAAAATACATGTGAAAGCAGCTTTAGAATTGTTTATTTTAAAACAGGGTCTCTCGTAGCCCATGCTGCCCTGAAACTCATTATGTTTATGTAGCCAAGGATGACCCCTCCCTCTGCTTTCTAAGTGGCTGGGATTATGGGCGGGCACTCACCTCTCTGCCTGGTGTCCTGGTGGTTTTTTCCCCAGAGCTGAATTAGAGCCCAGGGCTTTAAGCATGCTAGTCAAGCGTTCTCCCAGCTAAGCTACATTTCTTTTTCTTATAATATTTTAAGATTAAATACAATATTTTAAGGTGTTTTGCCTGCATTCTGTCTATGTACTGGTTTCGTGTCTGGCACCCTCAGAGACCAGAATTGGGCATCAGATCCCCGTGGTTGTGAGCTGCCATGTGGGTGTTGGGAATCAAACCTGGGTCGTCCAGAAGGGCAACCATTGCTTTTAACCACAGAGACATCTCCCCAGCCCCTCAATCTTTAATAGTACCGACCTACAAAGGTCGCTTTAGCATAAGGCGGCATTGGTGCAGAATGGGGACCATCAGTTTCCTTCCTGTCTTCAGAGCTGGGTATCAAAAGTCTACCAGTAGAGGATCAGCTACAAATCAGCTGGGAACAGAATGTTAGCCCTGAATGAGCTTGAAATGGATCATGCTAATTTGATCTTTTTTTTTTTAACTTGTATTATTCTAGGGTGTAATCAGTAGCTGCAAGGTGATGTAAAAGACTGTCTTCACACCCTATCACAGGTTGTTTTGGGTTTGTTCTTTGTTGTTGTTTTAATGTCAAAAGTAAAAAGTATTTAAGTGTGATGACTGAACCAAGCCGCTAAGGTTAGCTTAGCACGTGGGAAGCCACAGAAAGGGACGGATGCAGCCTGAGCCGGTGGGTCCACCACTCTCTGCTACTTAGTCCGTCTTCCACTGTGATGATTTACTTCTTCCTTTTGCCATATGTGGGCTTTCTTTAACATCACCTTCTGGAATATCGCCACTATGCTTCATTAAGCACATAGAAAACAAATTCTCTGTTGCCTGTAGAAGAAAAGGACCTCAAACATTCTAACTTAAAATCCCGCAAATGTTTAAGAAAACAGGCCTTTGATCATCTTGGTTTGGACTGCATAGACAATATTCCTCTGAAAATGTATCATTCTACTGCTGCTTCTTGCTGACAGAGAGGCGGTTCTAGGTGGAAAAGCTGCCTAGAGAGGGCTGGAGAGGCTTCGAAAGGAATTGAAGGGAAATCTCAGGCACCAGCTTCAAAGCTTGTGTCTATTTCTTGTTCTGATCACCAAGTCCCAGGCCTCTTGTTTCTGCATGAGAACAGGCCCTGGAATTCCAGGCTCCCCTCAGACAGGGTCCTCCTCCGGAGCTACAGTGACGAATGTATCCTTACTCTGAAGAAGTCACAAGTAGATGCCACAGCCATTGTTACATAATTTTTATGTAAGTAACTTTCCGCTGAATTGCTAGCACATTGCCTGTCGCTCTGAGACATGCCTGGGGTTTCTTATCCCAACATAAGGATTAGCAGAAGCCTTGCAATCCCCTGTTCTGGGGAAAAATACTAAAAGTAGACTTGAGTGGCGTTTGCCTGGATGTGTTGGCAACATGATTTATGGCAGATTAGGTAGCTAGTATCAAAGGAAGGATGATGGGGATGTGAATTCCAGGAGGAGGTGAACTTGACCCTCTAAATTATTTTCTCTCATTCCTTCCCTACCAGAGTCCCCTGCAGCCAGGGAAAATGTGTCCTGCTCTTGGGTCAGTGAGCGGTCCCAAGTGGCATTGACCTCCACACTGATACCTCCACCAGCCTGGGGACACCAGAGACAATTCTGGAGTAAAAAATAACAATTAGATAATCCCTTCCCTTTCTTCTTTAAGATCCCACTCCCCAGACAGAGTTTTGGGGACCGTAGCCTAAGGTTCTGGGAACCAGCAGAGAAAATGCCTGTTGTGTGGGCTGTGACTTCGGAATGAGACCACAGGGCCTGTAGAGTCAAGTTGAACTTCTAGTGCCAGACTCTGGGATCTCATGGCACACAGGCTGCTCCACATAATGTTCCAGCAGATGCTCCGTGAACAACTACCCTCCCAGGCTGCAAGTTCAGACTCCCTGTCAAGTTGGAAAAGACTCATGGAGTCCCATCATCACCCTTGATGGGCAGAGACGCACTCTCTGTGAATTGTTAACTAGCTCAGAGATCCTGGTGGTGTGGTGGGAGGGGCAAGTTCTAGCAGTTTGTTTGGGGACAGAAAGAGCTTGATGGAACTGGCCTGGCCGGGTGCCTCTGAGGTGCAGGTGTGAGGCCAGCAGTGTAGGAGGCACAGCCAGGGAAGGCTGGGCAGACATCACGGTTCTTGTGGAACCCAGCCTCCTACCCCCTCCATGCCGGGGTCACAAATAAAGAACCCAGGGGCCTTGGGCAGATCATGAAACTTAGAAAAGTCAAACCCCTGGGCACAGGAAGCAATTCAATGGTAGGACACATGCCTGGCATGTTTAATACTCAGAAGAGAAGGAGAGGAGGGAGAGAAAATGAGCAGGAGGGGAGGAAGGGGAAGAGGAGGAGAAGAAATAGTAGTAGTAGTAGTAGTAAACAATAATAATAATAATGGTTTAAAATGCCCAAATCTTGCTTGAAATAGTTTAAAGGAAAACAAGATTTAATTACAGCATTGGAATGGCAAGCCATTGGATTTAATACAGTTCACAAAATGGTTCTTGACCATTATGCACTTGGCTCTGTGTGAGGCACTAGGTATAAAATGAGACAAAACAGAACAAACCACAGGACTCACACTGGACCGGACACAATGAACAAACCACAGGACTCACACTGGACCGGACACAATGAACAAACCACAGGACTCACACTGGACCGGACACAATGAACAAACCACAGGACTCACACTGGACCGGACACAATGAACAAACCACAGGACTCACACTGGACCGGACACAATGAACAAACCACAGGACTCACACTGGACCGGACACAATGAACAAACCACAGGACTCACACTGGACCGGACACAATGAACAAACCACAGGACTCACACTGGACCGGACACAATGAACAAACCACAGGACTCACACTGGACCGGACACAATGAACAAACCACAGGACTCACACTGGATCAGACACAATGAACAAACCACAGGACTCACACTGGATCAGACACAATGAACAAACCACAGGACTCACACTGGATCAGACACAACAGAACAAACCACAGGACTCACACTGGACCGGACACAATGAACAAACCACAGGACTCACACTGGATCAGACACAATGAACAAACCACAGGACTCACACTGGATCAGACACAACAGAACAAACCACAGGACTCACACTGGATCAGACACAATGAACAAACCACAGGACTCACACTGGACCGGACACAATGAACAAACCACAGGACTCACACTGGACCGGACACAGGTATTATCTTGGGTAAGAAATGTAAAGAATACTTGTGAAGAAAAATTTTTTTCTTTTCCCTAAAGGGAAACTTAACATCATAAATCTAGAAAGAACATGATCCAAGCATAAGAACGTCTCTGAATGGGTAGTTCCCCAACAATAATAACGAAAAATAGCAATGATGCATGTACTTAGCCCAGATTTTTCCCCCCTTTCATCTAATGATTTCAAAGACTTTAGCAGACACTTCTGTGTTAATCCTCTGGTACTAAAGCTGACTCTTCCATGCTTCTTTAAAAGGACAAAAGAATTGGCATGCGAATATCCACATCCCACAGGGAAGAAAGTTCTGGAGACAATGTGTGCTCACCCTATATGAGAAGCATCCAGCAGCAAATTTAAGAGTCCTATTAATTCACCCAGAAAAGCAAGGTGGGACTCAAAAAAAATCAACCCCAATGCCCACAAAATGCAAGCTACTCAGAAGGGAGGTGGGTGGTGGGTAGGAAGCTATTTTTAATGCACCTTTGGGCCTTCTGATGTTTTTTCTTTCAGAGCTAGGCCTTGAACTCCGGGCCTTCTACATGCTAGGCAAGTATTCTGCCACTAAGCTGCATCCTCAGCTCCTTTAGGCACTCTTGCTGGACTTTCCATATGTCTCAGAAACTTGAAGTCCCAGGTACTTTCTGGGAAGGCTTGTTTTCGGAAATAGAAAGAAGTGTGCTGGGGATTTAGCTCTCTGGATAGAGTGCTTGCCATACAACTGTGAGGACCTAAGTTTGGACCCTCAGCACCACTGTAAAAGCCAGGCATGGTGACCTGTGTCTGCATCCCCAGCAGAGTGTGGAGACAGAAGCCCACTAGCCAGCCAGTCTAGCTGAAACTCGATCTCCATGCAGGTCGCTTTCTCAAAAACTTAGATAGAGAAACAATCGATGGAAACAACCTGGCCTCCAAACACACCTGCATGGGCAAGAGCAGCTCTGTATGCACGTGCATACCATACACCCCCCACCACACACACTCACACACACACACACACACACACACACACACACACACACACACACACACACACGAAGGGAAAATCAAGGTTTCATTTCTACAGTATGACAGGTAAAGACAATAAGACAGTTTGGTGGCTGACCCTGTCCAAGCCTTTTGGTGGATCCCCTCGGGAACATAGCCATATGAAGAGGAAAACACAAATGCAGGAATGAAAGGGTTTGCAGAATTAAAGTGGCCAGGATCCCTAATTATGTAGCAACCATACCTCCTTAGCATTCTCGCCCACATTCTCCATCTTCAAAATCTCTTTCTCACCGATAATGGGATGCTGCACCTCCTTCGCTTTCCTCTTCTCCTGGTCAGCTGTGATCCAAAGGAAAGTCGGTTGAACTCTTCAGGCTTGACTCACGCAGTCCTGTCATCCAGGGAAACAGTCACAAGCAGCCGTTGGCTTTTGGTGCTCTGGGGGGTCTCCTGTGCCTGGTTCTCAAGAAATAGCATATCATCCACGGCCTTGCAAAATTCCTTTGAATATTCTCTCTCCTTCCACAACTTCTCTGCGGAGGTACAATTATAAAATAATACAGAAGCATTGCCATTGGACATAGAGTAGAGATGAGGACCGGTGATGTAGGTCAGTTGCGGGAATGCTTGCCTAGGGGCTCAAAGCCCTGGATTCCATCTCCAGCATGGCACACAGTGGCTAGGTAGCCCAGACCTGCAATGCCAGCAAAAGACAAGAGGATTACTAGTTCAGGCTTAGTCTTAACTGTGTATCAAGTGTGAAGTTAGCCTGGTTTAGACCCAGTCTCAAAAACAGAACAACAAAGACAAGTATTAGAGATGGTTTTGTGAAGCCATCAGGGTCTTCACAGATAATTAAGAACATGTTGACTATTTCAGAAAGTAAAGCATCCAAGGCAGAGTGAGAACACTTGAACAAAGGTTCCTGACATTAGCAGACACAGATGGCCCAGTTCATAAGGTCGCTGCAATGAGACTAGAGCCCAGTCTGGGTGTGCCAGTGGAGTTCCTTGAATTGAGACTAGAAACGTGATTTGAAGGTCACACAGCCAAGAAGTAGCAGTGATTGATTTTAGCAAGGCTGTTGGCTCTGGGTCCAAGTAACTTGCTAGCCCTCTGTCTCTCCTTGTACAGAGAGAAAGATAGACAAAGGAGCTCATGGGCTAATGGGTAACATGAACAAGTTAAGGTCACAGCTATACACATGCATACAAATCTGTTGAGTATTTTCACTATGCCAGGCAAGCTCAGCACCAATACAAAATAAGAGCTCAGGCAAAGGACACCAAGGCATCCAGGGCCATCCAAAGACAAGAACTCAAACAAAGCCGGACGCAATGGGAAGCAGTGCAGTCTCCTGGGGAGGGCACTGTTCTACTCTTTGTGTTTCCTCTGCCCCTGGATCAGTGACAGACGTGCTATTGGAACAGGAGAGCATGAAGTGAACGGGACAGATTTGGTGTGGATGCAATAGGACAAAGAAGAAAACTTCCAGGTTCCTGGCTTGGAGGCATGTGAAGCAGGGAGTATAGGAGGAGATGGGGGGACTTGAGTAAGCACCCCATCCCAACCAATTTGTACCTTGGGAGCGACGACCCCCAGTGTGACTCTGTTTAGGTATACAGTCTTTAAGAAAGTAACCAGGATAAAATAAGGTCTTGAAGGTAGGACCCTAGTCTGGTAGAGTCTTTGGAACAAGAAAGACAGAAAAACCCTAGCGAGCTCTCCGTTTCAACCAGAGAAGAGTCAGCCAGCCCCTACTGGCACTTTTATTTTGGACTTTTAGCCTTCAGAAGGATGAGAAAATAAATGTCTGTCATTTAAGCCATCCGGTCTCAAGTATTTTGTGATGGCAGTTAAAGCGGATAGACACAATGGGAACGGCAGTTAATTCTCTTATTGATAAAGGCTCACTATGGATTGAAAGCAAGCCATGGGTTAGGCAGGGCTTGGAACTCCTGAGCAGGTGAGAGGCTGAGAAGGACCAGGCAGAGGAGCAAGGGTTGTTTAAAACCTTAGACAGATGAATTATGGGGGCTTTCCTTGAATCTGAGATGCAGCCCCGACCTGGGCTGAAGGAAAAGAAAGAATTAGCATTTCTTAGTTGTAAGCAAGAGGAATTTTTTTTTTTTTTCGTTTTTCGAGACAGGGTTTCTCTGTGTAGCTTTGCGCCTTTCCTGGAACTCGCTTTGGCAAGAGGAATTTAAGTCAGGAGCGATTCACAGTACAGGTGTCATGGATCTATAATGGAAGTAGAGAATCACTGAAACCCGAGGTCAGAATTCTAGAGTGCATCATCTTGAAGGCCAGCCTTCAAAAAGTTTCCGACACAGAATGTCCCCAGCACTGTCAGCTGGAGGCACATCACAGGCAGCATGGCTGGACTCCTTCCTGGCTCCACTGTCCTTCCTTCTCTCTATTCCTAAGAGACAGGCTCAAGTTTCTGGCTGTCCCAGGGACTGGTTGTCCCAGACACCCATCCTCAGCCATGTGACAGACCCTGCCCCATCACCAATGGCTGTGAGCGAGGTGTGGGGTTGACGGGCACTTTCCAGAAGCATTTCAGGTGGAGAGTAGGACACTAAGGTCATTATTTGGGGTTTTAGCCTTGCTTGATTTAAAGGATGTTTAGTTGAAAACACAAGACTTCTTGAAAATTCCAGCAAGTATTTGAAGATGTGGACTACTCAGCTGAGCAGGGAAAGCCATACAGACAGGTTCAGGGGTGATAGATAAACACCCATCTCCAATTAATGAAGCAAGAAGGGACCACATTTCTAGGATACAAAATTAAAACAATACCAAGGCATAGTTTCTGAGAAATTAAAGTCTTTCGGTATGTGTTGAAAGAGAGGTCATGCCCCACCCCGAATCGGTACAGCACATACTCAGCACCAAATTCTTAGCACAAAGGAGACTTATTACTCTGGGGGGGGGGGGGGCAGTGAAGAAGAGGCTGCAACGGAGGCAGCAGCAAGCAAGAAAGAGGAGAGAGACAGAGACAGAGACGGGGTGGGGGTTCTGCAGGAGTGGGTTTTTAAGGAGGGAAGGGGAAATCTGGGCTAGGGTGAGCTGGTAAATCCTGATTGGACATGCTCACCAAATAATGAATGTTGATTGTTGAACCTTGGTGTTTTGTCTCAGGAATGAGTCGGTGCCCAAATAAGGGAATAGACCTTGGGAGCTAGCTTTAGGAATGGAACAGTTTTTAGCAAGGGAGAAGAAAGGGGGTAAAAGGGAAGACCTGTCTGCAGTGTTTGCCATGCTTGGGCCTGCTAGAGCATCTCCACCTGTCTTCTCCCACAGTCACCACTGTAAATGGTCACACGTTTTACACACACACACACACACACACACACACACACACACACACACTCATGGTTACATCTGCAAAATTTGTCTGTAACCTTTTAGTTCAGTTTTTTCATCAAAATTCTTAGAGGCAGGTGCACTCAATACCTACAAACCTATGTTATTCCATCTGCAGTTGGCATTCTGTTGAATGGATCAGACATTATTTATTCACGATCCACTTCCAAAATTAGATTCAGTCCAGCGATTCTGAATTAGAAGCTATGCTTCAACAGCATTCTGGAACACGTCTGAATACGGCCCAGATTCTTAGAAATGAGTTGCTGGGTTGAAAGAGTTACACATTTTGCCCACTGGCTTCACCTGCCATCCATCCTCTATAACAGTGGCTCTCCACCTTCCTAATGCTGCGATCCTCATGCTGTGGTGACCCCCAACCATAAAATTATTTTCGTTGCTACTTCATAACTGTAATTTTACTACTGTTATGAATCATAAAGTAAATATCTGATATGCAGGATCAGATGATATGTGACCCCTGTGAAAGGGTCATTTGATCCCCAAAAGGGTCATGACCCACAGGTTGAGAACCACTGCTCTATAAGATGGTACCAATATACACTGCTAGTAATAAAGGATGATGTATAGTTATTACCCCACATCTGGACTACTTAAGCTATTTTGGGTCATGGACTCCTTTAAAATTTTGTGGATCTCTGTTCTAGGAAAATATGCAGATATATCACATACATGCTGCAAATAGTTTCTGTGGGTTTTAACCACCTGGGAGCCTGCCTGCTTGTATGAAATAACTCTGAATACACACGTGTGAATGGGTCTCCATCTTTAACTGCTCACAAGAATCATCTGCAGAGCTTGGACAAGCTCCCAGGCCAGACCACTACCCAGAGCAGATCCATCAGGCTTCCTAGGACGGAGCTCTTGGTCAGCAGATTCTGCAGTCTATACATGTGCTTTTAACTCACAACCAGACTCAAAAGCTTCTGTCATAGAGGAGAGGCCTGAGGGAACTAAAGAACTAAGTAGGACCCAGTGCCATGGCTCAGCAGGTGAATGTGCCTGCTGCTGAGTCCGGCAGCCTGCATTCTAGACAGTCTGCATTCTATCCTTGAGACCTGCATGGTGGAAAAGGAACTGGCCCTACAAGTTCTTCTTTTGACCTCCGTACGTATACCCTGGCGTGCATTCACATGACCCACCCCCCAACACTAAATAAACACAATTAAAACAATTTTTTTTTTTTTTTTTTTTTAAAGAATGAAGACAGGGCTGAGGAGATGGCTCAGCAAGTCAGGAACACTGGCTGCTCTTCCAGAGGACCCAGGTTCAATTCCCAGCACTCACATGGCAGTTCACAACTCTCTGTAACTCCAGTTCCAGGGGCCCCAACACCCTCTTCTGGCCTCCATGAACCCTAGGCACTCACATGGTACACAGACATACATACAAGCAGAACACCCACACACATAAAATAAAATGATAATAAAAATGTAAAAATAAATCAATAAAAGAACAAAGGCAATGTGGATCAGCAGAGGAGAAATGAGAAAAAACAAAAAACAAAACTGGTGTTTTAGGGCAGGGCCAACTCAGATTTCGACATCCTCCCAGCTTCTCCCACACTAGCTGAGCCATGGACGTGGCATGAAAGACACTTTACCATAGTCCTGCCGTGCCAACCCGAGGAAGCTTTGCGCCCTTGACCCTTACCCCATTGTCCCTCCTTTGCTGAGTCATTCTTTTGGGTGTTGTCTCAGCCCATTATCTGCTGCAGTTACAAAATACCTTCAAGAAGATGACTTCAAGGAGAGACATTTATTTTGGCTCATGACCCTGTAGGCTGGGAACCCCACAAACAAGGTGATGGCATGGGCCTACTTCAACTCATGACAGAGAGCAGAAAGGCAAGCAGGTTGGTACAGAAGGGACACACACACACACACACACACACACACACACACACACACAGTGGCCTCACTATGTAACAACCCAATCTTGGAGAAACTAATGTAGTCCCTGGAGAAAGGTATTAATGTCTCCTCTGGTTCACAGTGCTGGAGAGCAAACATGGGCCATGTAAGGTAAGCACTTACTACCGAGTTACATCTGCAGACCTTATGGCAATTCCTCCAGATGATCAGTCATCAAGGCTCCACCTTCCAACACCATTGCAACAACAGTCAAATATCCACCAGTGCTTCAGAGGGGACACATGACACTCACACCAGAGCAGCTATGTGTATCCACCTTCTCCTTGGCCTGTGGTTCTCAAGAATGAAGTGGGGAGTCAGCAGCAGTCCCTGGGAATGTAAACCCCCTTGTCCTACCTGGGTCTGGCTCCATCAGACACCAGGAGAAGGCCCGGCACTCCCAGTTCCCATCGGCCTCCTGGGCCATTTGGAGGTCCAGGCAAGTGTCAGGATCAGTTGGAACTGCCAGCCATGAGTTGGCCAAGTATGTGGACTTTCTAGCCTTTTTTCTTTGGAGTTCTCTTACCCGGGAGAGACGAGTGTCAGGGAAATCCCACAGAGGATGCCGAGTGACTAGACTAGGGCTAAATCCTGGAGAAGTTAGGCTTGGAGTTAAAGAAAAGAAACATGCTAACGTTGGGGACAGGAGAAGACATGTACTACAGTGCTGTTGAAAATCAGGGCTTAGGCAGCCTTGACCCCAGCCATTCCCACTTCCCTTAAATGATTGACAGGTCACATTGGTTCAGCATGTGGATCTTCTAAGGAAGAGGTTTCATAATTTTCATCCCATTTTCCAGGGGATTCACAGTTCCAATGTGGCTAGTTACCATTGCTGGAAAGGAAATTGCTTTCTGGTTTAATAAATTATATTAGCTTTAGAAGCAGTGTTTCTTGTGGTGGGGTCAGACTGGCATTAAAATTGTCTGTGTTGAGTGTGGCGTGCACGTCCCTGAGCCACATTCCTGACCTCTGGAGCTGACACCTGAGAATCTGCATTTTTAAACAAGTTCTCCAGGGGAATGGGAGATTCTGATGCTGCCTTGGGCTCCAAATCTAAAAGCCAGCAACGCCTGGGCTGGGGGACAGCTCAGTTGGCGGAGCGCTTGTCTTGCAAGTTCAGTTCCCAGAACCCAAAGAAAGAAGACAGATGTGGTATAGCCTGCTTATAGCTAATTCTAGCAGTGAAGAGGCAGAACCCCGTGGATACCTGGGATGCCCCAACCGGTCACCTAGCCTACTCTGTGAATTCCTAGCCGGTGAAACACCCCTTTTCAAAAAACAAAGTGAACAGGACCTGATGAATGACACCTAAATCTGACCTCTGGCCTGAATACACACACACACACACACACACACACACACACACACACACACACACACACAGTTCTAAGAAAGCTAAATTAACTATGAATTTAGAATACATATTAGTCACCAAAAACATGGTGCTAAGGTCTAAAAAGCCCTAAAAAGCTACCAATCCCCTAAATGTACCAAACTGGGAGTGACTCCAGGCTCCTCCTTCCTAGTCCTCTCTCTCCATGGTCATCCCCTTAAATGTTGTCTCCTGTATGTCACCATACGGCTGCAGAAGGAGCCTGGCTTGGATATTGTCTTCAAATCCCAGTAACTCAAAACAGCTTTCCAGGATGGGAGCCCTTCAAAGGCACGCTGAAAGAGGATAGCCAGAAGAAAGGCCTAAGAAAAAACTATTAATAAACACACCAGCCTACCTAAGCCACATCCTCTCTAGTGCCAGGTGATGTGTTTCCTGGAACACGGCCCCTTCCTACCTGCTTTACCATGTGCTTGGTACATTTTACCAAAAATCCATCATTATAGTTTGTTTTCTCTCATGGAACCTCACAGAACAGGCCATTGACGAAGGAACGAGATTTATTTCTTGCAGTTCTAGAAGCTGGGAAGTTTAAGAGCAGTAAGAAGGGCAAACTCGTGAGAAGCTTTTAGCTGGTAAGGACGATGCAGAAGCCTGAAGAGGCACAGGGTGTCTGATGCAAGAGAGGGTAACTGTGCCAGAGAGAACAGGCTTTATGACCAAGCCACTCCCTCCATTACCCATTAAGCCATTAATCCCTGAGTGGATTAATAGGTCCATGAGGGCCAAGCCCTCGTGACCCAGTCCTCTCCTAAAGGTCTCACCTCTCAAGTGTCATTAACATATCACTTTAGGGATTAAGTCTCTAGCACATAAAATTTGGAAGATTCATTCAAACCATAGCATCCACTGATGGCATATTGTGACTTCTGAAAGTTTAAATATTTAATACTTAGAACTTAAACAGTAAACTCTGTGCAGTTGAATCTGTGGGAATATACTGGAATACACACACACACACACACACACACACACACACACACACACACACACACCGTAAAAAAACAGAAAAAGGATGAAAAGAGACTGGCCTAGAGAATTGTTTAGAAAGTATGTGTGCTCTGGAGTTGGACTAACTGCCTAGGAAGATGTGGGAGGAGTTATTTAAGCCCTTCAGGTTTCCACTCGTGTGTAACACAGGGACCAGCTTCACGTGTATTTGTAAGAAAGAAATCCGTACTCCAAGCTGAGACCCTCAGCAAACACTCCCTAAGTATGAACCAGAAATCACACACACACACACCCCTACCCAGGTTAGATTCCTATGAAATTGTTCATTTTATCTTTAGCCAGAGAAGAATGATAAACCCCAGTCCTGCTTTGTGCTTTTTAACTTCAGGGAAGGGCCGAAGACAGAAATGATAGCAAAGTGGATGCCATCAATACTAGAGGAGTCTGGTTCTGTTCGGAGAGTCACATGCGATCCTGGGATGGGTCAGTCAGAAGACAGACTGTAGAAAGAGTAACCGTGAAGAGCTAAGACTCTTCCTCCGTAGTAACGCTGCCCCATCTCTGCACATGTGGCTCACAGGACGGAGAGGCCGGACACAGTGTTTCTGGTTTCCTGCCCCTCTCTACCGCAGTCCTCTCTGGCAGGTGTGAAGCATCCCCAGCATCAAGTTGAAGAAATGGAACAAACTCATCCCAGGGCTTCTTTAAATATTCAGATAGACCCACGTGCCCCTATTGGTTAAATTAAGCTTTTCTAAGAAAAAAGTAAGTCAATTAGTTCAAAATGTGGGTTAGTGCTTCTGGGTATTTAAAAGAGGATTTTTTTTTCTTTTTTAGTTCATTAGAAACACAGCCACAGGGCAGGTACATACCGACTCCTCCTCACATCCTGTGAGGTGCCACCAAACACCTTGATACCAGTTCTGCTCTCTGGAGCTTCAGATGCTGGGCCTTGAACCGCCTCAGAGCTTTGGACGTATCATTAATATTTAGCCCTTTTATTTAATATCCTTTTATCTTCAGTTTTATTATCAATAGTCACCAAGAGGTGCCTGACGAGGCTACTGAGAAAGTATGTTTCCTTCTTCATTTAGGAATACTTTTTGAACTTTTGTCAAAGAAGTCAGGCCTCCGAGACATCATGAAAAAAACACTGTGGAATACACTTTGAACATAAACTTCAGAACCGGTTAGTCCAAATGGCCTAGACACAATAAACCAAATGAAACTAAATAGAAATAAAACAAGATATTTCTTAAGAAAATGGCCTTCTGGAAGTGATTTCTTGGCCAAAGACTATGAACATTTTCACGACTTGCGGTCATTTTTCTTAAGAGGCTGTCCTACCTTGATGATAATGACAAAAAACATGAAAAAAATTTATATCAACATATTGTTTTTAATTTTGTTCATTTTGTTTTGATCTCCCTAGTTCAATAAGCTATTTGAACATAGCAAATAGCTTCAGAAATAATTTATATACTGAAACCATTATAAAGAACCCCATTACTCAAAAACATTTATTTCATGACATTAATGAACTCATTAGCTCTTCTTCCACTTTCATTAGTATTGCGATGAAATGAAAATACATATTTCTTAACAGCAGAACTGACGGATGCTTCAGTGGACTCTGTAGAGGCACAGCTGGAAGATAAGGAAGTGGCACACCTTGTTAATAGTAGGTTTGACTATCTTTACGTTTGAATGCTTTATTGGCCAAGTGACATTTTATTGCCAGGATATTATAACAAAGGGAGACAGCACATTTTCAGATTTCACAAACACACAATTTGCTTATGGAAAACCACACTCCTCTTGTACATTATTCATTTAAAAAAGCACCCAGGAAACTGGTAGATATGTACTTAGCTGGAAAAGTCCAGAGCTACAGTCACCTGGTAGTAATTAGAATCTAAACATTCTACTCCTATCAATCACTGTGTTGAGTTTACTGTGACCTGTTTTTCTGGCACAGAATCAAAGACAAAAATATGCAATATTCTACCTTGCCCTCCAAAGATGCACACAGAAGAGCCCGGGACTTGGTGGGTTTGCAGGCTAATCTGGTTGGGTGAGGGAGCATTCCTTTTGTCTCCAAATTCCTCTAAAACACAAATGTGTCTTTACTTCCAATAAGCTAGTAAAATAGAACCACTGTCTGGCAAAGATTATGCTGTGCTTAGACTGTTTCTACAGTACTTGAAGTCCAGGACCTCAGCCTAGCGGCATCCTGCCTCCCCAAATCCCTAAGTCACAGGCAAAGAAATTTGAGTGGCAGGGAATCGTTTCCTTGAGAGTGAGTGGTGTGTGTGTGTGTGTGTGTGTGTGTGTGTGTGAGAGAGAGAGAGAGAGAGAGAGAGAGAGAGAGAGAGAGAGAGAAGAAAGAGAGAGAGAGAGAGAGAGAGAGAGAGAGAGAGAGAGAGAGAGAGAGAGTAGAAGAGACACTGTGTGTGAGAGTGTGTGGGTCGGAGAGAGATTTTTGTGTGTGTGTGTGTGTGTGTGTGTGTGTGTGTGTGTGTGTGTGAGAGAGAGAGAGAGAGAGAGAGAGAGAGAGAGAGAGAGAGAGAGAGAGAGAGAGAGAGAGATTATTCTTTGTTTCCTTAGAGGCTGGAAGTGGTCAAGAAGTTTGGTCATGTGCTATGGAACCAGTTTGTCTACGCTAGTGAAGTCTGGAAGACCTGGGCCACATGGTTTAACTTTTTAACTTCTGTTTTCAATGTTTCTGCAGTGCTGGGGACCAAATTGAGGGCCTCTTGCCTGCCAAGCTGGTGCTCCTTCACTAACTACACACCACAGCCTTGGTTTTCTTGTGTATAAAGAAATGTGGGAAAATATTGGAGTTTTAATAGCTAATAAATAGCCTTGTGCGGTTCAGCATATGTGGCATTCCAGCACTTGGGAGGCCGAGGCAGAAGGATCTTGAGTTTGGGGCCAATCTGAGCTACAGCAGGAGTCCCTGTCTCAAAACTCAAAACAACAACAAAAATAAAACAAAACAAAATGAGCCAATGGTTAAATGCTTACTAATGTTTCAGATACCATGTTAAATGCTTGGATGCATACTAACTTATTTAAATTTCAAAACAACCAAATGTTGTGTCCCAGAACATAGAATAAGGAGATTGAGGCATTAAAAAAAAAGCAGCTGGAAGGTAAAATGCACCCCACCACAACCTGGGTTCAGACAGAGGCTTTCAGCCGTTCTGCTCCACAGTCTGCAATTAGCATCTCTCTCCCTACACGTGAGCACGTGCACAATTATTGTGTTTACTATATGCCAGCCATCTTGCTAAAACATTTGGGGAAAATAAATGGGGTTACAGTCACAAGACATATTTTTGTCCTTTCAGAGTTATTTCTCTGCCACTTTGTAGAGTTAGATTACATGAGTTCAAACTTCATCTGAATTCAAAAAACATTACTCAAGATGATCTTCAATTGAATGCAACAGAATTAATAGTGAAATTGAAAAGAAAGACATGTCAAAATAGCTTCGATTTGAATTCATATTTAGCCTCAAAATCACTTTATGAATCCTTAAGTAATCAAATCAAGAGAGCATGGTTTTCTCTTTTGATTTGTTTCTTTAAAGTGATTAACTAAATGCTTTTTCTGGCCTCTGCCCAAGAGCCTACAAAATCCTGTGGGTTTACCAGGGTAAATCCCCTCAACTCACCTCTCACAACACACAGACACCTCCATTCCCTAGCCCTCTCTTCAAAGAGTCCATAATAACTGACTCCACTGGGTCGGGGGAGGTGGTCCCTTCCTCTACTGCTGTAATCACTTTCTACAAAACGTTCCACCAGAGAAAAAATCTGATGGTGGACATATTAACCCAAAGCAGTCCCTGAAGTCTCTTTAGCTCCCAGGAACTGGTGGTGTCTAGTCATTCTTCTTTGTCCTGCTTTTGAATTGTAGAATATCATTCATTAGCTTTTTCAAGTTAAAAAATTCCAGTAAATATAGGATTGGACTAAATGCTACCCTGATTGTTCACGTGTTCATTCATTTGTAATAAATGGCTGGAGAGCTCATCCTGCTCTGGGCAGCGTGCTGGGACACTCAGGTATATTGGGTTAGTAGAGGAAGCATGGCACTAAAGGCACTTAGACAGAGTTCCTAGCAGATGAGCCTGAGAAGGCTGGAAGCGATAGCTCAGTCGGAGTGTGAACATTTTGATGGCTTTTGGAAGAGTTTGTCTGGTGGTTTTCCTAATTGATATTGCCAACAAAAATATGAGAATCTGGAATGGGAATCCATGGTTGTTTATAAAGCAGGTGTGTGAGGGGTGCTGGGATGATCTCCTCCCCAAATCACCTTGTCTCTACTTTCTGAGACAGGGAAACAGATACAGGAGTGGTCTTTTCTGGTGATGTTGGTAGAGACAGCTCATGTGGACAAACCATCTTGTGGAAGCTGCTCAGATCTTCAGGTGGCTTACGGTGAAGAATCTAAAAGTTGATGGCTGCAGCAAAAGTTCCACACTGAACTGGATTGCTGTTTGTAATACAGAAACCACATCTCTCACACAGTTTAAATGGTGAGCAGAATAGACTCCACGATGTGAAGGACTTAGAAAACAGAGAGGCTAAACAAATAATATTGCCTCTACAAAAATAGTAAGAGGGCATTTAAAAAATTTCGATTTCAAATTGAGTATATGTAAAAGATCATTTAATAAACCTGGAACTGAACCCTTTTATGAGTTCAACTGTAATTTTATGTTACTGGGTTTTAACAATTAAGCAACCTTTCCTCCTTATCTTTCATTTGATGGGAGCAGTGGAGAAAGAGCACATATTTCTCGTTGTGTTTGTTTGGTTTTGTTTGGCAGTTCTGCCTGGTAACCATGTTGGTTACTAGCCTGACGAGGTTTTTTTAGTATTTGATGAAGTATCCTTACAGGTACAAAATTTTGGTTGCGGGGCAGAAGCCGATGCGATGCTAGGAGGTGGATAAACAGTCCTGCGACAATCAGACCAATTCATACTTTCCAAGGTGTGTTTTTCATCCCTAGTTTAAGTTCGGTCCTGCCCGTTGTTCCAAAAACGTCGAGGCAGTTTCTGAAACTGCTGTTTCTCCAAGTCCGTTAAAAAGTGATTCGTGCCTGGGTGGCATTTCCCCCTCTTTAGCCCTGCCATTCCCACCTCCACCGCCTGGCTTTTGCCAGTAGGGACTTGCCCTGGGGGGTATTTTGTCCTGGGAACACAAAACTATTTTCTTTTCTGGAAATACGTTGACGTCAACTGGGAGCTGTTTCTGGTTGCTTTGCTTCCCCGGAGCGTCCAATCCAGCATACTGCCTCCGGCAAACTGCGAGCAATTGGAAGCAGCTCCCCCAGAGGGGAGTGGAGCCGGTGTCTGCGTGGGAGCGGGTTGGAGAGTGGTTGTAGCCGGTCTGCTGCAAAAAGGGGAGATCTGGAGAGCTACTCCCTTGTGGGCCCAAGCGTGGAGCTGGATCCCCTGGCAAAGTCTGAGGCGCAGTCCCCGAGCTAGGGTGAAGGACCCTTGGTTCATGGCAAGTCTAGAGATCAAAGCCACTGGTAGTAAGGTGACTTGCCCCCGGCCCAACTGAGGTCTCAGCACCCGAGCAATTCTCAGAGATTACAACAATCTGACAGCATCCCGGGATCAAAGGTCCGCTCTCCAGAAGAAGCGGTGTGCGACTAGCATGTGCAGGCTCATGAGCTGAGCTCCGGGGCCATGTGTGTCCGCTTAGCCGCCCACTGCTCCCAGGTCTGGGAAGGTAGTGCATCTCACAACATGTTTCCAGGGGCTAAGAGGGCGAACAGAACGCTGTGACAAATCCGACCACCTCTCTAGTAGGACCTGGGAAAGTAGTCCCTAGAAGTCCAACCCCAAAGACCCTCTCCTCCTCCTCGGACAGATGTAGTTTGTCTGTGATGAGAGGGCGCGTGGGCGTCTGTGTGTGTGTGTGTGTGTGTGTGTGTGTGTGTGTGTGTGTGTGTGTGTGTCTCCCCGAGGAGCTTGAGGAAACCTGAGAGGCAGGGACTTGTTACAACTTGTTTCACACCTGGCATGGCTTCCCCAACGCTCTGTGGTGTCCAGGGCTAAGGAGGCTCTCTCAGAGGGCGACGAAAGAAGGCTGCAGAGAAGGCCCTGTCATCTCCCTCTCGGATGCCCACGCTGCCCGGACTTAGCTTTTCTTTCTTCTTACTTAACATTCCTTGTAAATTACATTGTGATGGCTGGTTTCTATTGAGGCACAAAATGATAAACGCCCTGAAAAAACAAAACAAGATAGGCAACAGGGAAAGAGGGAACAAATAGTTGAGACAGAACTCCCCACAGCCACATTGAGACTTAGAGGCAAATTCCAATGACGAACGCAAGGACCCTGTGAGGCTGCCTCCAGGGAGGCCAGGCCTGGCACATGGGTTCACTGCTGAGATCTGGCTCCATTGGTTTTCCACGGCCTTGAGTCTCAGACCTCGCTGGAGAGCCTGGGGACAGTTGGGCATCCTGAGGAGCTGGAGAAAGTTAGGATGCCGCTCATCTCTGGAGACCGCCCTGGCTATTGCCACCAAAGAGCAGTTAAGGTCCGGTTGGCACTAGGGCACTGGCCCCCAGGGCCGGGAGAGAACGGGAGGTGGTGACGCGAAGACGTGCCCAGAGCCTGGGCGCGCCAAGGGCGGGGGTTTGGCTGGAAGTGGGACAGTATCTCCTATGGGAAAGCGGGACCCAGCGAGCTCTTTGGCTGTCTTTCCAGTTTCCGAGGTGCCCGCCCCCACGCGCCGGAGGCAGCGCAGCCCCGAGGGCGAATGCAGGGCAGTTGGCAAACTTAAAAGTGAGAGCGCGCTCGAGATCCAAATTGCCGGAATTGTGGCTAGAGCGGGGGCGACCCAAGCCCAAGTTCACTTTTTCCAACAGCCGGCTCTCCGGCTTGTCCTTTAGGGATCCGCGCTGCTTTGGTGCCAACCTAGGCATTCCTTGCCCCGGGGTGTTGTGTCATTTTGCTCTGGGGCAGGGAGGACGGCGGCCCGAGTGGGTAGCGAGTGGGTCCCTGGGGTCCCGGAAAGCTGCTCTTCCCACGTCTCCCCTCCCACCAACCCCTCCCAGTCTTTCTTTCTTGCACTTTCCCGGGGCTGGCTAGACCGGCGCGGACTTGCCCCAGACCTTTGGGGAGCGCCCCAGGTCTTTAATGACAGCTTAAAAGTGGCAGTTGGAAAAGTCTAAACAGACGAGGCTGACGAGGGGCGTGTTCCGCTCCTTAGCAAGAGTCGGGATGGGAGCTGGGAGCCGCGCTGCTGGCCCCAGGCCCCCGCGCCTCGCCGCCAGCAAGTAGGTGGGGGAGCCGCCGCTGCCGCCAGCCCCATCCCGCTCCCAAGCCTCGCCCGCTGCGCCCTGGCCGCGGGCGCAGAGAGGGTGCAGGGCCTCGCGGAGCCTCCTCCGCCCAGCTCATTAACCTGCCTGCTCCGGGCGGTCCCGGACACCGGCTCCTCGCAGCAGCACCCGCGGCCCGCACACTGCAGCAGCCGCCCGGATCCCCCGGCTCCGGGGGGCAATGAGGGGGCGGTGGAGGGGGCACTGCTCCTCCGGCATTACCTAGGGAAGCGACACCGCCCCGCCCTCCCGCCGGCCCTCCCTCGCGCCCGCCAGGGCCCGCGCGCCGGCTCCGCTAGAGGGTAAGTTGGGAGTGTTTCGCCCCCACCGACAGCTCTCCCTCCCCTTCCTATTTTTGTTTTTTCCCCAAAGTTTTCCTAGAAGTGGGGATCGGGCTAGGGGGGAGGACGAAGGTCCCACTGGGCTCCCTCTTTTACCCTCTCCAGGCCACAGTTACCCCCCACTTCCCCTCCCTGGCATCCCCTCGCCCCTCCCGAGTGGCGCTCGGGAATGACAATTGGAGCGCGGCTCCTTTAAGAGCCCGGCTTTGCCTCCCGGTAGCTGAAGGTCATTAAACACAAAAGCTCTCAGCGCTGCGGTCCAATATAGCGCATGCGCCCTGCCCGAGGACTGGCAGGGAGACGGCAATATGGCGAGAATGCCTGGCAGCGGGGACTGTAACACCAGCGCGGGCGGCAGCGCCGCCGCAGCGGCGGAGAACAATGGGGAGCGGGGCGAGGGCGAGCGCGGGGCCGGGGGCCGCGGACGCCGCCACGGCCGCCCGCACTACTGCAGCGCGGGCGAGGAGGAGGAGGAGGAAGAGGAGGAGGAGGAGGAGGACGAGATCCAGGAGGTGCAGATAACGGGGGACGAGGAGGAGGAGGAGGACGGAGGTGGGGGGCTGGAGGACGAGGAGGAGGAGGAAGAGGAGGAGATGGGGATGGACTGGGAAGAGCCCCTGGAGCCGGAGGACTCGGCCGGGGAGGAGCTGGAGCCCGAGCCGGTCCATATGATCCATATGGACCAGAGCGCCGCGCTGGAGCCCGAGGCGCCGCCGCGTCTGCTAGCTCCCCGGGCCCGCGCGGGGCCGCCGGGGGACAGCGCGGAGCTGGACCCCGACGTGCTGCAGCGCCCCGAGCGGGCCCGGCTGAGCGAGAACACCCGGCTGGCTACCCGCTACGCCGTGCGCATCTTCCGGGAGTACCTGAGCGAAAAGGCTCAGAGCCCGGACTTCGAGACCATGGACAAGGGGGCGCTGTGCCGCGTGCTGCGCTCCTTCTACGCCGAGGCCCGTTCCAAGAGCGGCCAGCTCTACAGCAAGTCCTCGCTCATCAGCATCCGCAGCTCCCTCAACCGCTACCTCAACGAGCCCCCGTACTGTCGCACGCTCGACCTCACCAAGGACCCCGAGCTGCGCAGCGCCAACCTGACGCTAGCCGCAGTCATCCGCAAGCTCGAGGAGCAGGGCGCGGGGCCCGTGGTGCAGAAGCAAGCCATCACGCGCGCCGACCTGCGCAAGCTCTACACCTCCAGCGTCTTCAGCACCAACACGCCCTTTGGGCTGCTCAACAAGGTCTGGTTCGAGACCTGCATGTACTTCTGCACGCGCGGCCGCGAGAACCAGCGCGAGCTGGAGGAGGACTCCTTCGGGCTGGCCATGGACGAGGACGGTCGCAAGTTCGTCTACTTCAAGTCGCTCGGGCCTTACCACAAGTCGCGTTCCTCGTCCTGGAGTAAGAAGCGGGCGGAAAGCAGCGACGAAGAGAACTTGCCGCGCATGTACGAGACGGGCACTGAGTTCTGTCCCTATGCCAGCTTTGTCAAGTACCTGTCGAAGCGCAATCCCCTCTGTAAGGCGTTCTTCCAGCGGCCCCGGGACCACTGCAGCGAGGGCGATGTGACCTGGTACGAGAACAAAGCCATAGGCAAGAACTTGCTGGGCACCAGGATGCAGATGCTCTCCAAGGCAGCCAAGCTGTCCAAGACCTACACTAACCACTGCATCGGCGCGGTGTCCATCGCCACGCTCAACAGCATCGCGGGCATCGGGACCAAGCTAGGTTCCCCGGCCCCGCAGGGCTGCTATACCGAGGCTCTGAACGGGTCAGCTCGTCACCACTCCCACCATCCCCCGACCCATCCTTCCCACCACCACCGCCCCCAGCCGCCCTCGCTGGGGAACACGTATATCCTCCCCAAAGACAGCCAGGTCGGGCCCGACGTGAAATCCGAGGCTGCGCCCAAGCGCGCACTGTACGAGTCAGTGTTCGGGTCCGGGGAAATCTGCGGCCCTTCTTCCCCCAAAAGACTTTGTATCCGTCCTCCCTCGGAACCTGTGGATGCGGTGGTGGTGGTTTCCGTGAAACACGACCCCCTGCCTCTTCTTCCAGAAGTCAATGGGCACCGAAGCTCCAATTCTCCCACCATAGCCTCACCTGCTATTGTTTCCCCCACCCAGGTAACCAAACCCACGTCTATGCATGAAATATTTGTCGGTACCACTTCGGGACTAACTTTTGTGTTCCTGTCGGTCGGGCTTGGGGTGGGTGGGGATTTTTTTTGTTTTTTAAACAAGTAGTCGTTATACCGCACCGGATTTGATACAGTTCCTAGAAATGTAACTCTTCGTGCTTTGGCGGAAACTCTACCCCAACTTAAAAGATGCCAGGGATCCTTAGCTTCCAAGTCTTTGCAGCGAAGTAACGCTAGAAACCTCGAGGTTGTCAGAACAGAAGGTTTAAGCTCGCTCTTGAAGTGCCTCTCCATGATGCCTGAGTTTTATAAGGCAAGGATTGCCAGGGCGCTTAATAGATCTTAAAGAAATTAGAATGAAGTTACTTTTAAAATGCTTCATTACATACTCGCCACAACTTCTGAAGGTAGAAAAAATGCGCTTCTAAATTATTAAAAAGAAAACATGCCAATTCCACTTCCTGTAGATTGCTTTTTTTGTTGTTAAAGAAAAGGGGCGGAGACTGCCGCGGCAGGCAATGGAGTGCCAGTTTATTCTTTTATCATGCAGTGGCGTGTAACGTGACCTTTGGGGTGTCATTCCCATTAGTGTTTGTTAACATTACTCAGATGAGAAAGTGATGTCTGAGCTACGGACGTGATACACAGATGATGTGCAGCTGTGACGTGCCAAGCTGGCTGTGGGCACTGAAACAGATTTATTCATCCCTAGCCCAGTTGAGGCTCACTATCTGGGGCCCAAACAAGGAAGAGAAAGAAAGTGGGGGGGAGGCATCACTCCAGAGTAAGTGAACAGCCACACCAGGATCGAACTTGGGCAAATCAGTTCACCTGTCTGGACTTTAGGTATCGTCGTTAAATCTGAAAGAAACCCAACGAAATTATCAGTGACCGTAGTGACCACGCAGAGACTAGGGCCTGAAGTGTTGGAGGCTCTTTTCCCTGCTGCGTTGCCTGGAGGAACCTGTTCACCAGCACTGTTGAGGTTATGTTCCTGTCCTGGATGCTTCTCCAGAAGGCAGACCTAGGAGGCCTCTTATGGCCCCGTTTTGCTGGCAGGAGCCACAGGAAGTTTTTACCATCTTGACCCCTCCCCACCCCCACTCCCCCCCATCAGCAGAAATAGGAATTCTGCCCCAAGTCTGGAGAAATAGTGAAGGCCCGTCATTACCTCTGTGCTCCTTCTCCAAAGTGGAAATTCCAGTTTGGGACAAGCTGACCCTTTCAGAGGCTTACTAGCTAATGGGCATGCCTCAAGGCTGCCAGGAAGGGCTGTGAATGGCAGTATAAACACCACTGGCTTCTAAACCCACAGAGCCTGCAGGCTGTGTCCTGTGCTGCTCTCTGTATGTGGTTCCTTCTGTCAGGGGTTGTTTAAAAGAATTTTAAGGGTGGAGAGTCGGGTTTGCTTTCTTTGAAAGCAAAGCAAAAATGTTCACAGTCTTCTAATAAATACCCTTAAAATACCCTGGGTTAGAGGCGCATCCGATTAAGAGCTTTAGCACCTAAGAATGTATATTAAATATGTATGTCCGCTGGAGAATAATGAAACGTCAGTTCTGGATATCGGTGTTGTATAGACGTGCGACTGAAGAGTCCATAACAGTTGTTTGTTGTTGTTTTTCTCCTTCTTTCCGGACTTTTGTTTTCTGATTGCACTCCCCCACCCCATCACGGTGTTTCATTTACCCTAGTGAGCTAAATCAGCCTATAAAACTTTATACTGACACTTTTATTATTCTCAAATCATTGTCAGGCAACTCCCAAGTTAAATGTAGATCTGGGTATATTTTGCTTATGTGATTACTAACTGTGGCTGTCCAATAACATTTTAGCTGTTCCACTCTTTTAGTTACAACTACAGAAAAGGCATTCTATTTGCGCTTCTTTGTGGGGAGGGGGTCTAAAGATCAAGCCCTGTGCATGATGGGCAGGTGCTGTACTGTTCATTGAACTCCACCCCCAGCCGTTTGCATGTATTTAATAGTCAACTTGTCAGTTAGAATACAGTAGAAAACATTTCTTTCTTAAGAAGCCAGTGGTTTTAACAGTTTAAAACACGTTTGCTTTAAGTAAAAAGATCCACTAAACGTTTACCTTTGGCATATATTAAAATCCCTGTCTTTGCAGATTAATCACGGTCGAGGTTAGTGGTCAGTGGCAACATGGGAGGCATCCATTCTTCCCATCGACTCAACCCCCTGGAGATGCCTGGAGACTGGAACTCCAGCTGTGATTTTCTTAATGTCACCCTCCCACATAGCACTGAACCAGGGGTATGCCCTGATGTTTTCCCTAGACATACACACCTGTCATAAAGCTTGATTTAAATAGCAGGCACAATAAGAGGTGGACAATAGTATCTTCTGATAAAAATGGAACAAGTACAATATCCTACAAGACACCTTACCTAATGCTTATGACTTATTTATTTCTGGAATTTTCCATTTAATATTTTTAGACCGTAGTTGACCCTGGAAAGGAGAACTTTGGGTAAAGGATGAATAATCTCTTTCTGAGGATGTTAACTAGTGTCTTCATCTATGGGGAAGGTAGGAAAATGAATAGGAGTACGGAGTCCGTGAGTTTCGGTGTAGAGTGTCTGTCTGCTTTGGGAGGGTGATGGTAGTTCTAACTGGTAACTCTGATTCTCATCAGTGGTGTTAGCAGTCAGAAGTGCTTTATGTCCCTCCCCCACCAGTGTCATGATGACCAGGTTTTGGTAGTAATCACTCTTTCCATTTTACTTGGTTATTTATTTCAGTGTCTGGGAACTGAACCCAGGGTTTTGCCTATGTTGAAGACATACTTGCTGTGCTCCATTTAAAAAATGTTAACACCATCAAGCATGGTGGTACACACTGTAATCCCATCACTGGGTAGGTTGAGGCTAGCGTGCGCTCTATAGTGCAACCCTACCTCAAAAATAAATTTTAAAAAATATTAAATTGGAAAAATAGGTTTAATACTATATCCTACATCTTTATAGCTATTCTCTTTGCATGAAAATACAGCATTTTACCTATTTCAGGAGATGGTAGAAATTTGTAATTCATTTGTTGTGCTGTGATTGAACCACAAGTCTTCAGTATGTTCAGTAGGCCCTAACACTGAGCTGTACCTGGAATTTTATTCTTCATAACCCAAAGGAAGAAGTATTAATAATTTTACGTTCTACTTGCCGTAGTTTTTTGTTGATGTGTTTGTAGATGACTTGCGCCTCTAATGCGAAATAAAAATGGGCAAGTTAGTGCACTGTAAAACATGCTTGGGGCTGGAGATGTAGCTCAGTGTTAGAGCTTATAGTTTGCATGCACAGAGCCCCAGGCAACACCTCTCTCTCTCTCTCTCTCTCTCTCTCTCTCTCTCTCTCTCTCTCTCTCTCTCTCAAGTGTGTATGTGTCCCTCCCCCAAACATCCGGAGTACTTGCAACTTGTGACCAAGGTGTCTGGTTACGCTTGCTTGACCCTAGCCCAGATTCATTCTGGAAATACTTTCAAGGAATTCCGTAAGTAGAAGTTGAGTAGCATAGAGGTTCAGGTGGGGTTCTGTGTGACCCGTCTTACAGTGTTCTTGAGTTGGCCCTTACAATATACAAGCTAGACACAGGAGCAGCCACCTAGCTCTCTGTCTCTGTCTCTGTCTCTGTCTCTGTCTCTCTCTCTCTCTCTCTCTCTCTCTCTCTCTCACACACACACACACACACACACACACATTCACCTTCAAGAAGGAGTCAGAGGCTAACATCACTGTTGCTTTTTTGGGGGTGCAGTGGTGTGGAGAGAAGGTTGTGCCGTGTAGACCAAGCTGGCCTAGAATTGCTAGTCGTCCAGCTTTGCCTCCTAAGTGCGGGATTACAGGCGGCTCCAGGGGCCGTTCTCTCACTCAGGTGCTGTATTGCTGGAGGAGCTGCAGTGTGCTGCGTATGTATTTGATGGAAAGGAGTGTGCATTTGCCATACTGGAACAGACTCCAAGGCTGTATGATGGGTTGGAAGACGAGGCAGGAGAAATGCCATGTTCTAAAGGTGAGCGTTCGTGCAGGCGGGAAGGTCAGTGAAGCAGGCGCTGACTACTTGGCAGTACTAGGCTTCCTTGCCTCGCTCACGATGGGTGTTTTCCCGTGTTTTAGTGTTGGTTTGTGGCTACACTCCTTTTCTACAGTAAGAGGTTTGCTCTTTTAGGGAAACTTCAAACTGGCAGAGGAACTACATGTCTGGTGCATAAGTATGTAACTGGTAGTTGTTGTTTTTCCGTTCAGGGAGTAGTTACTGAGTGTTGACTGTTTTAGCTTTGTGCCAGGAATTTATAAATTGATCAATTTTCTACTTGGCAAGTCTTGTTGGCAAGATTTCAGCCTCATTTCGTATTAAAACCAGATTAAAATTTAAAAAAGTTAAAAGGAATTGTCCGGGATGGGCTGTAAGGCCTCACATAGCCCAGGCTAGCCTTCAACTCCTAATCCTTCTGTTATTTCCTAAACTCTAAGTTACAGGTGTCAGCTGCCTGGCTGATAAACTCAATGTTTTGCAGCTGTTGCTGGAAGAAAGTAATCTAGTTTTATATCCTCCTTATGTACTCTTACATATTAATATTACTATCAGTATGGGGGGATATTATTATTTTGTTTTCATTACTACTGGTAAAATAGCATCTCACTGTGTTACACAGGCTGGTCTCAATTTTCCTGTCTCAGTCATTTGAGCAGCTAGAATTATAGGGGCACATCACCACACCCAGAAGTTTATTATTTCAAACGTATATAAATCAACACCAGGGGCCAGTTTGCTGTGCATTGAAGCAGATATATGGAATAGGAAAAAAAGTACCTGCTGAGAAACAAAGGCTTGGGTGTCATCTATGTAAAATTGGAATGTCCAACCTTTGGGGCTTCTCCAGCCTCGTGGTCATCCACCAAGTTCATGGTTATCCCTCCCAACCTCTAAATCTCATAATACCTTAAGTAAGTTTATGCTGGACTACATTCACAGGTATCCTGGGCCATAGGCTGGATACTCCTGATGTAAAATTGAAATATTTTTATCACTGATTTGAAATCAGGGACCCCTAGACACCCACTTGTTATGATCAAAGTAGATTTTGGACAGAGAGAAGCTCCATATCCCTTTTGATTTTCTAAGACAGAGCTCATGTAGCCCAAGCTGGCCTTGAGTTCATTCTGAAGCCAAGAGTAAACTTGAGGCTCCTGAGTTGGGATTACAAGGATACACTGCTCCACCCAGTTTATGTGACACTGGGGATTGAACCTACAGCTTGATGCGTTCGAGGCAAGCGCTCTACCAACGGAGCTACATCTCTAGCCTGAGAAACTCTTTTCAGAACTGCTAGTTGGACTGGAGGTCAGTTGGGGTTCTGGAGGCAGCATAGGCCAGTCAGAAGGCCACTTGAGCTCTGAAGTTCTTGGTTTCAGGTTATCTTTGGTGTGGTACTGCCATTTCAGAAGGTGACTGATGTTCGAGTTCCTGGGTCTACACTACACTTAGAGCAGCTGTGTAAGCCAGCACTCCGGGTCCGAGCCAGGCTTCTTGTTCCAGTCCGTTGTGCGAGCTCTCCCTCCAGCTATAGTCCACTGCATTGTGCTGATTGGTGAAGTAGTGGTTTGAAGACTTCTTTGGAGAATATACGTAAGGGATGGTGCAATTAAATTCATTCTTCCAGACAGAATATTGATTGATATTAATAAACTAAAGTGTATAACACAACAAAACAAAATACAGTTTTAGGTCTTTGAAGTGGCCCACCATGGGTGTGTTTGTGTGTGTGTATGTATTTGTGTATGGTGTGTGTGTGTGTGTGTATGTATTTGTGTATGGTGTGTGTGTGTGTGTGTATGTATTTGTGCATGGTGTGTGTGTGTGTGTGTGTGTGTGTGTGTGTGTGTGTGTGTGTTAGGCCAGAGGTTGACTTTGTCTTCCTTGCTTGCTCTCCATCTTAATTTTTGAAATCAGGTCTCTCAATGAACCTGGAGTTCATTGATTTGGCTAGCTGGCCCTCCAGTGACATCTAGGGGTCCTCTTGCGACTCCCTCCTCCCCTCCAGTGCTGATGTAGACACACCTGTCCTGGGCCTGGCTTTTCTGGGGGCTTTGATCCTCATGCTCATGGCAAACACTTCTCCAAGCCATCCCTACAGTTGAAGTGCCCCAGTTTTATGTAACACTTTTATGTTCTATGGTGCTGAATTCACTTTGGTCGTTGTTAATTGAGCGTCTTGCTGTGTGCCGAGGCAGTTCTCTGTCTGGTTGCAAACACAGTAGAAATGGGTAGACTCTTCAAGCCTGGCCTCTAGAAACTTCTTTTGGACTTTCATGCTTAGGTAGCTTTCTCTCGGCCTGCTCTTTCCCACCTTCCAGAGAGAGGTCAGACTGAGCGGTGTGAAGTGGATTCTGTGTGGTCTGTAAGGACATGAGCAGTGACGCCCTGTGAGATGCCTCATGACAGCAAAGTCCATCACGGACTCAACACGGATCCGTGGTGGGATCTGCTCATGCCCGTGTCTGTCACTGGGTAGGAAAGCTTGCTGCAGTGAGCTACAGAAGGCCAGACCCCATGAGGGACTCTGAAGGTTTCCAGTAATTCTCCCAGTCCCTCCGACCCACACTTTCTTGTCAGGCTACCTTTCCATACCTTTCCAACCTGAGAGGGATCTCTCTGTATTTAACAGTTAACTTAGTGCCTTTTTTTTTTCTTCTGTCATAG
This sequence comes from Peromyscus californicus insignis, assembly GCF_007827085.1. Lineage (NCBI taxonomy): Eukaryota > Metazoa > Chordata > Mammalia > Rodentia > Cricetidae > Peromyscus > Peromyscus californicus. The sequence goes on along the minus strand of NW_026294469.1, from coordinate 6,004,222 downwards.
CTTAAATGTTGCTCAAGTCCTAGGTAATGGCTTTTGTTGTTGTTGTAATTGTAAAAGTAGGACTGGAGGGCGGCAGTGTTGATTAACCTTGATTAACCCATGAACTGCTTGTAGGCGCGTGTCTGTGTTTGCACGGGGCTGTCCACGTGGTTAGTCCCAGGGGACAATTCTTTTTCTGGAGACCCTCTACGTTCTGAGGTGTGTAATTTGAGCTCCTACTCTCTGCTGGGCAGTGAGACTTTGGTTGTTTTTAATCCTCTGAGGCACAGGACAGTGAGGATGGTGACAGTCTCTCCTGGTGAACCCTTTAGAGACACCCCAAGAACTGAGAGAACTTGAGTGACCTTGAAAGGGGAAAAGGAGGGCAGGCTGGAAGAGCTGTCTCATGCCTGCTCCCCAAGGCCTTTCAGCTCCACCTCCGGCTCCCAGCCCATCCCCCTGGGATACTGAGCAGGGCTGGTGCTCTTAGAAACCCCCTTTGCGGGGCAAACCTTGTCTGGGAGCCTCACTCACACCAGGAACTGCTGCCTTCTGCTGGCTGGCAGTGACCTCTGGCAGACTTGTTGTGATTGGGTCTGAGAGGAGGGGCGCAAGAATGTGCCACAGGAAGGGGCTGACAGATTTAAGATGGCATATGGGACTGAGAAAAATACGCAGCAGCCTGACCCAGGATGTCACTTCCTTTATGAGGTGTTCAGTTACCAAATTAAGATGTCAGGACAGTTTGGGAAGCTTGTAATTGTCAATTTTTAGTTTTACTTCATGCCAGTAGTCGAAGTTAATGTAGCTAGTTCGGTGTCTCCCATTTGGTTCTTTCTGGACACACGGAAAGGGAGTCACTATTGATAGCACAGTTCCCATTTGGAGCCTTTCCGCTCTGTACCAAGCTAGGAGGCTACATTAAAATGTGTATATTTATCTATTTAGCACATTAAATATAATAAACATTTAAACTCTTGTATTATCTATATATTTGTCTACCTTATTCTTTTATAAAAATGATCATCATCTTTACACACTTGCACACAAATAAATTTGGTTGTGTGTGTGTTTGTGACAGGGTTTCATGATGTATATTCCCAAGCTGGCCTGGAACTCCCTTCTATGTAGCTTAGAGTAGCCTCAAACTTGTGGCTATTCCTACCTCAGCTTCCTGAGTGCTGGTTACGGGTGTGCATCACCACACCCAGCTTGCGTTTGATACTTTAAAAGAACAATCCTTCACTGTGCTATAGTCTGGGAAGTAATTACTTAGGGCAAGCTTCCTGAACGTGATTAATTCCGATACCCTTGCTTGCTCCCGTTTCCAACATGTAGTTTTAAGGGCTGTCATGTAGGCATGTGAACTGTTTCCACGTTCGCAGCTGTCATGGGTCACAGAGTGGACTAGCCGACCAGATCTCGGCAGGAGGGAAAATGGGTTCTTGTTTCATCGGGCTGTAGGCTGCAGAGATGAACGGAGCTCCACACTGCCGTGTCCTGGTGTAAGTGTTCACAGCCTCTCACTGAGCACTCAGTCAGCAGTGACCTCTCAGTCAGCAGTGACCAGGGCTCCATCAGGCAGCACGGAGACACCGTTCAGGAGCTTGTTGGAAGTGCGGTGTATTGGTCAGGCTTTGGGGGGAGTGACAGAATACCTGAGAAAATAAGGGGAGAAGGACTTCCTCGGCCCGTGGTTTCAAGCCCTGGTCTCCATGGTGTGCAAAGCATCCTGGTGAGGAGCATGCCCTAGCATGCAGTTGCCCACCTCATGGCTGCTGGGAAGCAGAGAAAACAGACAGGAAGGGGCGGGGTAAGAGGTAGCCCCAAGGCCATTTTCCCAGTGACTTACATGCAGCCCTACCTCCTGAAATCCCAGCACCTCTGAAAACCAGGCTAAGCATCTGAAGATAAAGCCTTCAGCTGGTGGAGTTGGGAGGGAGGCAGGCATTTCATATCCAGACCATACAGTGTGGATTGTCACCATGCCGGCCTGGTCAGCGTCTTCAATTTGACAGGAGCCCTAACTGGTTTACGATCACTCGGGGTTTTGCTGAGTACTGAGCTGGTCTCTCATCTGAAGCTCACGGCCCTGAGTCATGGCCCTGCTTCACAGTTTACTGTGGGGACAAGGCTAATAGATGCTGATTTACTTGATGACTTTCAGGTAACTAAGCTGGGATTTGGACTCATAGATTTGAATATATGGTCTATTGGTACCAAATTTCTTATCAACTATTCAAATAAAATAATCTGAAAGAAAAGACAACGGCACATCAAATCCCATCTCAGGCTTAGGGGGTTTCCCTTGACAGCTTGATTTTATATAGCACTAAAGAAATAACTACGTACAAATATAGAGAATACGAATATTGTTTCCTATGGTCGGCATGCTCACGTAGCCCTGTGGGACCTCAGCCTTTGCTGCATTTGGGGACTGGAACAAACCCTTGAGAGACCAAATCACAGAGTAGTTAGGAACAGTCCCCACAGTTAGACCCTGACCAGCCCTCAGCTCTGCCTCCCACTCCCTGGGGATCATCTCCCTCATTAAGCAAATGGGATGCCCATCAGTATTAAATTAGTTACTGTCTGAAAAGTTCTCTATTAGGTTAGGGATGTGGCTTCGTTGGTAGGATGCTTGCTTAGCATGTGTGAAGCCCTGGGTTCAATTCCTAGCAATTAAGTGCGATGGCACATGTTTTATAAACCCAGTACTTGAGAGATGGAGGCAAGAAGATCAGGGGTTCAAAGTCACCCTCAGCCATGTAGTGAGTTCAAGGCCAGTCTGGGCTTGGTCCTTTCCCAAAAACAAAACAAAACACCAAAAGAAAGAAAAAAGGAAAAAAAGGAAAGAAAGGAGAAAAGATTGAAGATTGATCTCAAGACAACTGTTCTAGAAAGAGTTACTGTCATTTTGTAAGCCCAAAGTACTACATGTGGCGGGGAAATGCAGCTGTTGAGTGAGCCTGGCTCTTCCAGGGGCTGGGTAGGGGCTGGGATGGTTTCCTCTCTATGGACTGGACAGGGATCACTGGAGACCATGGGCCTCCTGATAGATGGTGACGTTTTGTTGTAGCCTGTGACTCTCTGGTCCTCTCCGACCTCTGCTCTGTTACCTCACAGAGCCCACCCATCTTTTTAGCCAGCTTGATTCCCAAACTCCATGTTGTCGTTCTCTCTAAGATTTGCCTGGGCGGCCTAAGTGGAGATTCACTCTGCACCTTCAGGGCTTGCTCTGAAGCCTTTCCTGTTTCTCTTTATAGGATTGTGGGGGTTTTTAAGGCTGAAGGGGGTTAGGGAACCACGGATGGATATAACCGCTGCCCAAACTCCAATGATTCAGCAATATTGGCTTAGACAAAGGCTTTTCATAAGAGAGAACATTTTATCTGGAATGGCTTGGGGCTTAGAGGTTCATCACACTGGGAGTCTTTAATACTTTTTTTTTACATTTATTTGTGTGTGAGTGTGCCTCTCTCTGTGTGTGTGTGTGTGTGTGTGTGTGTGTGTGTGTGTGTGTGTGTGTGTGTGTGTATGTGTGTGCAGTTCAGAAGATAACTTGCAGGAATCTGTTCTTTCCCTCTGCCTTGTGGATTCTGAGGCCTGAACTCTAGTTGCTCAGCTTGGCAACAAGTGCCTTTCCCCACTGAGCAGTCTCACACGGGTGTTCTTCAAACATGAAAATTGTTAGAGCAATCACTTCCCTGAATCTTCTACTTTCAGTACTCCAGAAGTGGGGTTCCTGTTGGTCTAGATCTCATGTTCTACTGCTTGCCTTTCTCAAATGCATAAATGGACTACAGTTTTCTAATTGAAAATTAGAACTGAAACCACATTCCGCCTGGATGCAATGTAAACGAGGAAGTTGCAGTTGGTGTTTGCGGTGCCCCAGGAGTGTCCTGAATAGACTTCAGGATCAGGGTGATGGGGTTTTAATGGAACACTGCCAACCAATTCGTGACCTCTTGTGACTTATGTTTAGTGTGACCAAGTGTGCTTATAAAATAGAACTGATTGATGTGAGAATGCAGGGATTTATGGCCTTCAGTTTGCCCTTCAAAAGTCCGTGAAACTCAGCCAGTGCAGTCCTTGTTGGATGCGTTTGTGGGCTTTCAGGTACTAAGTTTTCTTAGGAAGATAGCTCAGCTAGAATGTTAGCGTCTAGTTTTTGCCATCCTTTCTGATAAAACTTATCTTAATAGGTTTTAGATATTTTAGGCATTTTCTTCCATCTTGAACAAAGATCTTATTGTGGGTTTTTTTCTTCCTCTAGGAGAGAGGGAGGGATGGAGGGATAGAAGGAAGGAGAGAGAGAGAGATAAGAGAAATGGAGAGAGAAAGGGGGGCAGAACATTTATTTTTTTCAGTGGAGTGAGATAGCAATTCAAAAACATGTTGCTGTGGAAACAGACCAAAATAAAAGCCTCGCAGGAACTTTAGAAAACTGATTATGATCATATCATTTTCTCTTCCCACTCCTGGTGTCTGTTCACATGTTGAAAATTAATGGCAGGCCATCTATAGAAGTGTTGATTTCTCTCTCAGAGACTTTTTCAGACTGGGGATGACAAAGTTTCAGGAATTTTCCTTAGGTCTCTGTTGTTTTAATGTTTTTGACACGTACGTGTGTGTGTGTGTGTGTGTGTGTGTGTGTGTGTGTGTGTGTGTGTGTGTGTGTGTATGTGTGTGTACATGCACATGTGCCAGCCAGTGTGCATGTTATAACACACATGCAGAGGTCAAAGGACAGCCTGTGGGAATCAGTCCGCTCCTCCTACCGTGTGGGCTCTGGTGACTGAACTCAGGTCCTCAGGTCTGGCAGCGAGTGCCTTTGCCACTGAGCTACCTCACTGGCCTTTTTCAAAGAGTGGAATCGTGAATCCCATGCTGGCCTCACCGACTGTTTCTGCTGACATTTTTTTTTTGAAATGAGAGCTATTATTGCAGAGTAGAGAAGTAAGTGATGGAGACTTTTACTCAGGAAAGTTCTGAAAAGTTGATTTATTATTTTAACATAGGGTCCCAAGTAGTCCAAGCTAGCCTGGAGTTTCCTATGTAGCAAAGGATAGCCCTGAACTTCCAATCCTCGTGGCTCCACCTCCTAACCGCTGGGATTGCAGGCAAGAGCAACACCCAGTTTTATTTAGTGTTAGAGATGGAACTGAGGACTTCATGCTCGCCAGACAGGCGCCCTTCCAGCTAAACTACACCTGCAACACCTGGATTAGTTTACAAATGTGTTTGTTGAACATTTACCAATTTGGTCAGGGTTTCCACTGCTGTGACAAAGCACCGTGACCAAAAAGCAGCCTGGGGAGGAGAGGGTTTACTAGGCTTACACTCTCTATCGCTGCTCATCATCAAAGGAAGTCAGGACAGGAACCCAGAGGCAGGAGCTAATGGAGAGGCCATGGAAGGGAGCTTTTTACTGTTTAGCCTGCTACCTTATAGAACCCAGGACGACCAACCCAGGGATGGTCTCACCACAGTGGACTCCCCCATCAGTCACTAATTAAGAAAATGCCTCACAGCAGGATCTTACGGAGATATTTTCTCAACTAGGCTCTCTCCTTTCAGATAACTCCAGCCTGTATGTCCTAAGATCAGTTGACGTAAGACCAGGCAGCACACGTACTTTGTGCAAGGGTTGGAGGAGCTTGGAGGAGAAGAATTTAGACGTGCTTACGAGAAGGCACTGGAGCCACAGTGTGCACTTGGATGAGCCCAGGAGGCTGGTGGGGAGGAAGGCCACCCCTCTTGTTTCATGACTGATCACAAGCCCTAGAGTAGAGAGCAAATGGTTGGTTTGTGCTAGTCTCCAAGAAACTCGACTGAAGACGCCTGACAGAGCTGAAAGATTTCGCCGTTAGTTTGTATAGTATGTGGAAACTCAGGAAAAAAAATAAAATGTTTGCAACATCAAGCCTTTTCTTTGCGATAACACTTCAGCTTAGTACAGCCTGGGTGTCCTTTATCCAGGAAGTTTAGGATGAGAAATATTTCCAGTTTCAGATTTTCATTTTGGCATTTTTAGAGTATTTTCATATACATAATAGGATCTCTTGGGGGCATAGGACTCAAATATATACGTGAAATTCCCTTATGTCCCCTATGTTCCTTATACGTACAGCCTAGAGCTGATTCTGTAGTACTGTTTCACGCCAGTCTTCAGACTGCGATCTAGCACATGAGGTAAGGTGTGGAATTTTCCACTTCCGTGGAAGGTGGCACTCAGAACAATTTGGATATTCAGATAAAGGATATTCAACCAATATGTGCACTAGAATTGAAATGCTCCGACTCAGAGTAAACTGCCACCTTTCACAGTATACCAGTCACTCTACGTGTTCACCATGTTGTCAATCTGTATGTTGTATGGTTGGAAGAAAAATGAAATCCTCTTTGGAGGACTTAGTCATGTATATCCTGGGGAGTAGAAACATAACCAGAGTGGTAAGTCCTGACAGTGTGATAAACCTGTGGTATTTTGTGAGAGGGGAGAAACACACTGAGGGAGAGGGTAGACATCATGATCAGACCCATTCAGCAGGTGGAAAGATCTGACTTTGAAGAGTTCAACTTCTCAGCTTCCCCAACCTGCAAAAAGCAAGGGGAAAGTTCTAGTTCCTGGTTGAGGTCTAGGCCTCTTATACATTGGCACTTTTTTTGTTTTTGTTTTTGTTTTTCCAAGACAGGGTTTCTCCGTGTAGTTTTAGTGCCTGTCCTGGATCTCACTTCGTAGACCAGGCTGGCCTCAAACTCATAGAGATCCTCTGGCTCTGCCTCCTGAGTGCTGGGATTAAAGATGTGCACCACACTGCCCAGCAATAGTGGCACTTTTTTAAAAGCATGATAACTAACATTCTAAACATGGTACAAGTAGACATGAAGGTGGAGGGAGCTAGGCCTGGTAGTGCAGGCCTGTGATCCCAGCTCCTCTAGAGGCTGAGGCAGGAGGGTCACAAAGCTCAAGGCTAGCCTGGGCAAATTAGTTAGCCCCTGTCTCAAAATTAAAAGTTGAAAAGGGAAAGTAAAGGCTGTCTATAGCTCAGAGGTAGAGTGCTTGCCAAGCATGTTTGAGAAATGGTTTCATTCTCTAGTACCAAAAATAAATGGCAGAAGTGGGGAGGGGAAAGAAGAAAGGGGCGGGGAAAAGGATGGACCTCAGGACACTCTGGACATGTCTTTGGAAAGCAATTGGATTTTGGAGATTATAGAAAATAAACATTATGGATTAGGATGGAATGGCCTGGTCACACTTCAGCTGTCAGTGACCAGAAACTACCATCCTAGGTTGATTGAGGGATTTTTGTTTTTATACAAAGATGAGCACACACACCCCAAACCCCACCTTTTCAGCAGTGGTGGGGTGCTCACTGGATATTCACTGGGAGTCAGACACTCCTGGTGACCAGGCCAGTTCTCTGTTGGGCAGCTGAGGACTCACTCCCCAAATCCTTCCATCTTTTCCACCTAACTCAGAGCATTTAATTAAAAGAAAGAAAAAAAAAAACACAAAAAACCACACAGTTCTGATGCAGAGTTGTAACTAGTAAAAGCACCAATAAAAATGACCATAAAGTGCCTGACAAATAGAAAATGTTTAATAATACCACAGCGCTTTATGGGCAAGAATTCGCCTCCTGGCATGGGATGACAGGCCCTCCCCACCAAGGCCTTCCTCTTGCGGGCTCTTGGCAGGCAGTACTCGCCCTGCAGGAACAGGCTGGTGAAGAGATTCAGCCCTCTTGGAGTCACCTGACTCGTTCTGCTGCAAGAACATCTCTGGGAAGTGACAACCACAGACATGTAGACCTTTCCGTTGTGATGACTATACACACGGAATAAAGGCCAGGTTGGTGACCCATCTTGCTAAAGAAAAGAGAAACCCTGGGGTTTTTTTCCTAGTTATTAGCAAAGGGTTTCTAACCATCATTTTCCCATCAGGCTGTTTGAGACTAGCCCGTGGAGTCAGTCTTCTCCTTGTGTGCAAAGTTCGGCATGACCTTGAGAACACCATCGTGCCTCATCCAGGCCTCTCTCATCCTAGAAAGGCCTATCATGCCACTCAAAAAACTAAATGAGTCACTTGGGAGTTGGGGGTGGGGGACATCTTTCTCTCTAGGTGCTTCTTCCTCAAATGCTGCTTCTCTCTCTCAGACTCCCGTGAAGGAGAGCATCTGAGGTGTACCTGTGGGATCAGCAGCCGGCAGCATAGGGCTACGTTCCTACTAAATGCTGACTCATAGCGGAGTCATGGGGTTAGATTCTGAGAAGGAGAGATTAGCCAGGATGGATGCTAAATTCCATCATGCCCTGCCAGGCCGTCAGATGACCACCAACCAGGTAGGAAGCACTGACCAGGCCCATAGGATCAAGAAATGGTATCTGGCCAGGTGATACACATAGAATCTCTCCCTTCCCTGAGAACCTATGATTCTGTCTTGGCAAAATATCTGCAAATAAAATGTTTGCAGATTAGGTCAAAACAAATACATGGAAGGAAATTATTTTTTTTAAAGCTCCGATTTGGTGCTCACTTTGGCAGCTCATATACAAAAGCTCCGATTTGTCTGTCCCTGGTATGAATTTCAATATTAGCTCTTTAATACCAAATGTATTTGTGTGTACTCTATGACATGATATCTATTGCTATTACTAGTTGCCATTTGTATGTTGAGAAAAGGGTTTTTTTTTTGTTTTGTTTTGTTTTGTTTTTTTAAGGTTTTTCTAGACTGGGTTTCTCTGTGTAGTTTTGGTGCCTGTCCTGGATCTCGCTCTGTAGACCAGGCTGGCCTCAAACTCACAGAAATCCACCTAGCTCTGCCTCCAGAGTGCTGAGATTAAAGGCGTGCGCTACCACCACCCAGCGAGAAGAGGTCTTTTTTATAATATACTTTATATGCATTGAACTTAACATATTTGAACCAATGGTTGAAATTTTCTAATTATTTTTAATTTGATGTATGCAGAATAATTCTTCTAAGAAAAGTGGTCAGTGAGCTGGTCTGGTGGTATAGGCCTGTCATCCCAGCTACTTAGGTGGCTGAGACAGGAGGATCATAACTTTAAAGTCCACATGGGCTACAGATTCAGCTCCAGACCACCTGGGCAATTTAGTGAAACCCCATCTCAAAAGAAAAAGTAAAATGAGGGCCGGGGGTATAATTAGTGGTGAAGTGCTTGCCTAGCATGCCCGAGGCTCTGGGTTCAGCCCCACGTACCACGAAAAGGTTGAATAGTTTTAAGTATCATTTAACACGAATTCGTTATCTCTGCCCATCCCCCAGCTGAAAGCTAAAAGGTCTCCCCTAAATGTTACGTCCTATGAAAATATGAAAACTAGTTCCTTGATTGTGAAGCTTAGAAATCAAAAGCTTTCCTAACAGCACAAAAATAATATTGTTCCTTAAGCACGTGTTGCACACTCCCAGGGTGCCTGGCACAGCTGTCCTCTGATGGACCAGGGGTGAAGACAGATCCTGAGATTTGTCACGCTCAATATTGCATACGTTCTGATTTCATTTGTTCTCCTCTTAGTTCTTAATGCATAACAGAAATCACCTACAGCCCAGATAAAGCGCATGTAAGTGCTCTCCTGGTTAGAGGGCGGCTGGTCGGCAGGTTGAATCTATGGCTAAATGAAAGCCAGCTGAGATGGATTTGCCCAGAGTCACCAGGACTTCCAGTCTCACGGTGGTTTTTTTCTGTGTAGAGTCTTTTCATCTCTCTAGACCTCACACTTTCCCCTTCCTGTTCTATTCCCATAGCCCCCATTTCTCCGCCATCCTTTGCTTAACTCCAACTCATAGCAATACACCCAAGAAGAACTTTTTCACAAAAGTAACCGTTTTGTCTCACTCAATCATCCAATGTGTAGGATTTTCTCTAAGGATAGGCACACAGAGGTACTGGGAAATTTTTAGGGAGCCTCTACAACTTCAGGTGGGTCCCTGTTATGATTCGGGTGTGGGAAACACAGCTGTAAGAATTCTATACATGGCTTTAGAATACCAAGGGAATAAGTATCCCCCATGAATCCATTTTTTTATTGTTCATAACTATAGAAATTTAAATCGGTATTCTGAAGGTGATTTAATATTTGGAAATTTGTGCTTTGTTCTAGTGTAGGTACAACCTTGGGGAGTCACCTCCCCCACCGTGTGTGTGTGTGTGTGTGTGTGTGTGTGTGTGTGTGTGTGTGTGTGTATACAGGTGATTGTGTGTTTATGGAGGCCTGAGGACATCAGTGTCATCCTTGAACACCACACACCTCTTTTTGAGGCAGGGTCTCTCAATGGCCGGGAGCTCACTAATTAGGCTAGCCTGGCTGGCTAGCAAGCCCCGGATACCCCGTTGCCATCTCCCAAATGCTGGTATTACCAGTCTGTGTGTGTAGCCACTCCCATGTAGCCACTCTTAATTTTTATATGGATTCTGGGGATCAAATTCAGGTCCCCAAACTCGTAAGGCTTTATGGACCGAACCATCCCCCAGTCCTGACCTTTCCTTTTCATGTAAAGAATGACATCTGAGCCATGCGGATGCACAAGCTTGTGATCTCAGCACTAGGGAGGCGGAGGCAGGAGGATCAGTTCAAAGTCATCCTCAGCTACATAGGGACTTTGAGACCAGCTTGGGATGCATGAAAGTGTATCACAGTTCCCCTCCTCCGTGTATAATAAATGATGCTTTCTATTAATATGATATTTAATGGCATTTAAATATATCTACCATTTATTATATTGCCAACACATTACACTTCTTTTTCTTTTTGACATACTCTGTTTTCACTTCTGAATGCTCAGAGAGAGAAAAGGCAGGAAAAGGGATCTTGAACCAAGAGCAAAGGGCGTCACAAAAGAAAGAGCATGAACATTCCAGAATACTCCAGAACAGAGGGCTCTGATCTCGGAACACAGAGACTGATGGGGAAGTGGTGAGAGAGAGAGCCGAGAGGGTTGGAGAAGGGTCCCATCCTATGTCAAAGTCATGATGAAGACGTTCAGGCGGCACAGAAGGCAGAGGCCAAGGAGAGCAACTTGCTCCTCTTCTGGCGGCTTGTGTTTTACAAGTTCCGTCTCACTGGCATATACACTGAGTTGCAGAGGGGTCAGGTCAAGGGCCCGGGTTAGGCTGGCAGAGACGGAGGAGAGAAGTCGGCAGACCTTAGGCGGATATTGAGGGTTGAAGGGTGCAGAGTCACAGGTCTCGGGCAGGACGAGGCAGGCCGAACAGGAGTCACTTCCAGGAACTGAGCTGTGTCTGGGATACCCACGTGGGCACATCGCTAAGTGTGTGGCATCAGGTCTGGGGAGGCTGGGCTCGGTGGCCGGATCTGGAGGCCCCCAGGATGGTTCTGAAGCCGTCAGCGTGGATTGTCCTGCTTGATTACCGATAGGAGGGGAAGAGAGAGCAGAGCAACTGGCCGTTCAGGAGCCAGGGCCAGACGGAAAGGAGGAACTTGACACAGAGCTGCGACAAGACAGTGTTGGAAGTGAAGCAAGGGGCGGGTTGCTGAGTGCAGCCAGCGATGTGGGAGGGTGAGGCACACAGTGTGTCTGCGATTTTCTCCGGGAGGCCTGTAGTCAGCCATCTGCAAGGGAGTTTTGAGGAGGGATAGGTGTGTGAAATAGGGGCTGCTGCAGGGGGAGCCATAGTGTAGTCCAGGGAGGTGAAGCAATCTGGGCGGGTTCTGTACCTTTAAGAAGAGGAACTGAAAAACTGAATGAGAAATCTGGAGTCAGGACCCAGCCGGATTCTGAGGGTGGGTAGATTGACTGGCTTTGGAGTGTCCTACTAACTCTTTAATGTACTTTTCAAAAGTGACAGGCCGAAAAGATTAGCCCAGGCTAGGCCTGTACTGCATGCAGCCCCTCCACTAGGCCAGAGGGGACCCTGCCCAGCAGGACTTGTATTCTCGAGGTTGGTGGAGGAGGCAGGGGAAGAGTGGAGTTCTGTCAGTAAAGAATCCTGGCTCCCTATTTGTTAAGAAAGTTCCCCATCAGCGTGAATTCAACTGGAATTTGAAATGAACCAGAGCCAAAGCTGAGGGTCCAGTTCTCCATTGAAAACAAAGCTCAATGAAATGGGAACAGTGAAGCTGGGCGCTCGATGCCTGTTACCCTGCTACCTAGAAGCTGAGGCAGAAAGACAGCTGAGAGTCCAAGGCCAGCCTGGGCTACCCAGTGGGACCCTGTTGCTGACTCAAATATGTAAAGAAACACATAAATACATAAATTGTTGGAAAATGTTGCTGAAATAGAGAAAGCCATTAGCTGCATTCTGGGCAGCACACTGGGCGCGGGCTTTCTCAGAATTAAGATTGGCTTTTGGTCACACTAACTGATTTTAAGGAAGATGCCTATGTGCAAAACTGTCTTATGTTTCAGGCTGAGCTGGGCATGTGTAAACTTGACATATAAAGGGAAAAAGACAAGCCTCTAGTTACTCCTCAACCTTTTTTTTCTGGGGAAAAAATTACTGTGATTTGCAACAACTGTAGTTTTTTATTTATTTGTTTGTTTTATTTATTTATTTTATTGGCTTTTCGAGACAGGGTCTCTGTGTAGCTCTGGCTGCCCTAGAACTCACTCTATAGATCAGGCTGGCCTCAACCTCAGAGATCCTCCTTCCTTGACCTCATGAGTGCTGGGGTAAAAGGTGTGCACCACCACTACCCGGATTATTTGTTTTCTTAATAAACCCTTTTAAGAGCAGTTTTGGGTTCACAGAAAACCAATGGAGAATTAGAGCTTCCATGGATGTCCTGTCTCTATGCAAGAAGATCCCCCCTCAAGCTGGGTTTGGGGGCCCACGTCCCAGTATTTAAGAGGCAGAAGCATGAAGCTTGAGGATTCAAGGCTAGGTTGGGCTGCATACAGAGTTTCCAGACCAGCCTGGGCTACATAAGAGCATCCTGTCTCCAAAAATAAGATAGAAAACGAAGAGAGAAAGAACAAGAAGAGAACCCACCAATCTCCATTTCTGGAGCTGTACACTGGCTTCAGCTGAGATACCAGCACAGCTATCACAGTGTCCACAGCTTCCATGAGCGCTCACGCCTGTGCGTTCTTTAAGTTTGGATGAACGTGTCCACCGATAGGGTCACACTGCATAGCGGCTCTATTTCAAAAGCCCTCTAGTTCCTCCTGTGCAGCCCTCCCGCTCCCATTCACTAATTCATTCATCATCTGCTGTAGCCCTCTTCCATGTAAACATAACAATTTGTTTTCCCATCTCACCGTTCCGGAAGATCCTGTGGTGCAACCTTATTAATAGGTTTGTTTTGGTTTGAGTACACAAAAGAAAAATTTAGTCACTGACCTGGAATTAATGACTTTAAAGCAGCAAGTCCCTTAATTTGTGTAATTGTCCTTATCTAATGCCAGCTTTGTTCTCTTCTCTGTCATTATTCCCACTCCCTTTGCAAAGCTCTCTGTAGTTAACATTTCAGCAGAAACTTCTTTCTCCTTCTTTGGCCATGAAGGAAAAAAAAACTGCCCTTGGCCTGCCCCTCCCTAATGGCTGTAGGCTGGGCACTCCCCCCCCCCCCACCTACCCCACCCTTCTCACCCACCCCGCACCCCCACCAACTCCCCGTCTAGGAAGAGCCCTTCGGCTTTTTGAGATATCTACTAGACCCAGGGGCAGGGACAGCAACATTAAAGGGTTAGCAGAAAGGCAGTGTGTGGGGACAGAGGCGTGAAAGCCTCTGTTCTTCACTGTGCTTGCTGGCTCCTCGCTGTGCACACACCGGGGCATTGCTTTAGAGCCAGGGGAAATGGCATCGTGTCACTGGGTACTTGGGAAGTCCTTGGGGGAGGAAACTCAAAATGTGCAAGAACTGAACTGAGATACCAGTTCGTCAGGGAAAGGTCCCCTCTCTTAAGCTGCTTCGTCCATGAAGCTATGAAATGGAGCCTCTCCTAGGCTACCTTCTCCACACCTTGAAGCGAAGATGGAGAACGGGGAAACCAGGACTGGGACCCCAGGAGCACCTCCGGCCTGGCTTTTGCTTTTTCTCATTTTACCACTTGCCTTTCTAGGGAGTATCTCCTTTCTGGTAAGCAATATCAGCAGTTTGGTGTGATGTTTAGATTTTCCAGGGCCCCTGAAAACCATGCACAACTATTTGGAAACAATTGGACAGCTGTCCACACTTGTCCTCCCTGAAGCGTTACTGGGTGTGAGTGCTCCCTGGGGCCACCCACCTACATCACAACCTCAGGTGGAAAGGACATGGAAGAGCTTAATTTCATGAATTTGTTGGGAGCCCAGGTAGCTCCTTGTGTGGGTGATGTGGTCTCCTCAAGTTGCTCCAGGGTCCCCAGGAATGAATAACCAGCGCGTTTCGTCAAGACCGGGCTGGTTTCTAGCTGGTCCCTTTTCTCACATGTAACTGTCACAATTTCACGCAGATTGTCTTTTCTGTCTGTACCTGGCCTCCTGCCTCAGCATAGGATATGTATTCCAGGGCAGCGAGAGCCCAAGGCTGTGGTAACTCAGATCAATAATTGGCACATTGCTCTCTGCTCCTTATTGAACACCCTCTGTGGGGGCCGGAAATGATAGCTGGCAGCCCGTGACAGGATCCCTGCCCTCTTGGCGCTTAGACTCCGAAGAATTAGATGGAAACAAGGGAGAACTAGGCAGCAATAAGGAAATACGACAAGGCAGTAAGTGTTCTATAGAAAATGAAGAAAGGGACCATGACAGGTGGCCGGCAGAGGAGAGGGCCGTGGAGAGCCTGTTAGGTGAGGAGTCCCACAATGATGTAGCGTCTGGAGGATGGTCCAGCCAGACAGTGGAAACGGCTTGTGGAGGCTAGCCTGAGCCCTCTTTCCTGACGACGGGGAAGGGTAGGAAAAAGCGGCACATGAGAAGAAAGGTTTCCAAAGCTGGGGTAATTCAACTCAGTGCCACTGTCAAAGGAGGTCTTTGAAGGCTAGCCACTGGGATTGGTGTCTAAAAGACAGGGGGTTCTGTTCCTATTGTTATTTTGGGGGGAAATGAACTTTGGTGTTCAGCCTCTTTGTGGACCCCCCTCCCTTTTAAATGCAGCTCACCTGGGCAGGCTGTAGATACAATAAGAACAAGTTGGGTTTTGTTTTTGTTTTTGTTTTCAGAAGAAAAATGACCTTTGCAGCTCTTAACAGCTTAGACGGTGGTTTGTGTCTTGAATTGTTCAAAAATGAAAAGAGCCTTGAGCTTAACACATATGCATGCTAAAATGTCAAAGTATACCATGGCAAACGAGCCTGCCTCTGGGCTCTGCCTGCCAGCCCCCCCCCCCCCCATTTTCTTCCCTAGAGACAAGCACGGTTAGTTTCCCATGGACTCTTCACAGATCATTCCCATCACACATGGTCTCTGAAAGGTAGATTTTATCAGAAGCTAGGGTGTGAGGCCCCTGCTTACAGGTTCAGACCAAGCAGAGCGCTGTATAACACGCTGGAATGGTGTGTACAGTGAGTTTGGAGGTTCATGTAAACCAAAACCACAAACAAAGCATGATATGGGATAAAATGGAAATAAATGTACTGTGAAATCGAGCTAATTCTGTCTGCAGAGACAGAATGTTTGAAAATAAAATGAGACCTTGAGTTTTCTTGTCTTATATGCATGAGAGGAATCATTTGGAGTCTTTCTTCCTTTTCATGAAGACTGGAAAGTGAGAAGGGCTTATAAACACTGCCTCGTGGGGGGCGCCTTCACTCGGGCATGTACACACCCAGCAGAGAAATAAAAGCCCAGGCAGGAGCTGCCCCCGGTGCCAGGAAGGCAGGCGAGGCCTCTGGGTTAGACCCTGACCTGGCTGTTGTGGTGAACACTTCAGAGATGCTCCAGTGTCTCCCTCCTCAACCCTCCATGGGATGCCCTAGTGGGTGACTGGGGGTGTTTGCATTAGATGTCACCCAGTAGCAGCCCAAGTGTCCCCTCCCTGCTGTGAGTGTCCCTGAGCGTGCTGCTCAGGTGGAAGGGTTCCACAGAACTGTAGGTTCTAGTTTGGTTTGTTCCATGTTAAAGCCACGTTGGCCACAGTGAGCATGCTCAGACCCCAGAGCCCAGGGGTCCGTTGGAACAGTACCCACAGGAGTCCGATGGCTTATGCCTTCAGGGTGTCCCACGTACCGTGTGACACTGCTGGCGGATTTTCCTACTTCACAGGAGAGGAAACAGGAACAGGTTATAGAAGGCTACCCACAAACTGATGAGGTTTTTTCCCCCCTCACAGTACCGCACACAGCTTTTTCAGATTTTCATGTCTTTACATGCCAACCCTGGAAGATAGCAGGGGAGAGGTGCTATTATTTTCATTATATTGATGCAAGAAAATTGAGACTCAAAATAGTCAAGCCCTGTGACAGTTTCATTGTGATAGTTCATCCTTGGTTAGAGGAGACACTTCCTCTACTATATGTATGAATTATTTAAGCAGGATTTCAAGGTCAGGTAGGTTTGGGGAATGGTGCCGTCCTCTTGGATACCCAATATCCACTGTACACCTCACATTGCACACTTGTAGTCCCAGAGCTTGTTAGGGAGGGCAGGGTGACCAGGAGTTTGAGGTTGTATAATGAGTTCAAGGCTCGCCTGGACCACATGAGACCCTGTCTGGGAACAAACAAACAAAACAGTCGAAGAAATAGTCAACAAAACAGAGACACCTCTTTGGATTGTTGGTAATGGGGTGTGGTCAGGTGGTACAGTGTGTGCTTAGCATGCACACGCCCTGTGGTCAGGTGGTACTGTGTGTGCTTAGCATGCACACGCCCTGTGGTCAGGGGGTACAGTGTGTGCTTAGCATGCACAAGCCCTGCAGTCAGGTGGTACTGTGTGTGCTTAGCATGCACAAGCCCTGCAGTCAGGTGGTACAGTGTGTGCTTAGCATGCACAAGCCCTGTGGTCAGGTGGTCCAGTGTGTGCTTAGCATGCACAAGCCCTGCAGTCAGGTGGTACTGTGTGTGCTTAGCATGCACACACCCTGTGGTCAGGTGGTACTGTGTGTGCTTAGCATGCACAAGCCCTGTAGTCAGGTGGTACTGTGTGTGCTTAGCATGCACAAACCCTGTGGTCAGGTGGTACTGTGTGTGCTTAGCCTGCACAAGCCCTGTGGTCAGGTGGTACAGTGTGTGCTTAGCCTGCACAAGCCCTGTGGTCAGGTGGTACAGTGTGTGCTTAGCATGCACACGCCCTGTGGTCAGGGGGTACAGTGTGTGCTTAGCATGCACACGCCCTGTGGTCAGGTGGTACTGTGTGTGCTTAGCATGCACAAGCCCTGCAGTCAGGTGGTACTGTGTGTGCTTAGCATGCACAAGCCCTGTGGTCAGGTGGTACTGTGTGTGCTTAGCATGCACAAGCCCTGTGGTCAGGTGGTACTGTGTGTGCTTAGCATGCACAAGCCCTGCAGTCAGGTGGTACTGTGTGTACTTAGCATGCACACGCCCTGGCCTCAATCCCTGGCAGCAAGCAAGACACCTGTTTAACTGAGTGCTTTTCAGATTTGTTCAGTTTTTAACCCTCCCTTGCTCCCACTTGGCAGTTCATAGAATCACAGCTTCTAACACTGCGAGAAACCTGTTATAGGGAACATGTAACTTTTCACACACTTTCAAAGAGGTCTTTACATTCATACTGCTTAAAATAATTACAGTAATAATACAGAAATTCTAGAAGTTTGTAAGGCTGCTTATGAATTTTTTGATTTGGCTGCATTACTTAGTCTATATAAACTTCTTTTGAAAACGGTATAGTATTGGTTCATGATCCTGGAAAGACAGTCATGGCTTAAGAGCGCTGGCTGCTCTTCCAGAGGACCCAAGTTCAATTCCCCACCTCCACATGAGAAATGACCTCTGTGACTCTGCTCCCAGGGGTCTGACACCCTGTCTGGCCTCCATCGGTGCACAGACATCCCCCCCCCCATAAACCCATACATATAAAAATAAATTCTTTTTAAATTTGGGAAATGACGTAGTGTTAATTCACACATCATGCTCATTGACTAGGTTAGATGGGCCAACTTTCACAAAGCCCTTGACCCTGTGTCTGACACAGGAAGTACTAAGAAAACGCCAACGTGGATGATGCAATTCGTGAACTCTGAGCAGACTGGCGCTTCAGGAGACTCTGGTCTAAGACTCTGTCTTGAAGACAGCAATGGAAAAGTCTGGAAAGAGATCCTTTAAGCTCTGATTAAGTTTGAGAAAATGAGTAAAAGTATCTCATTCTTTGTTGCTGGAGAAAAAAGAATCTACCTGACTATATTAGTTTCTGGGCTTTTACAGCAAAGTGCAGCTCTGAGTGGTGTCCATAGCCAGAATGTCTTGTCTCGCATGTCTGGGGGCTGGAAGCTAGAGACTGAGGTGTTGGCAGGGCGGCTCCTCAGGGTGGTGAGGGTGAATAGCTCTCGCCTGTCTTTTTTTTTTTTCAAAGAGATGTGGTCTTATTAAGTGTTGTCCAGACTGGTCCCAGGATGGCGATTTCGCAGTCTCAGCCTCCCAAGTAGCTGAAGCTACAGACATGCATCACAGCACCTGGCTACACCA
The DNA here is from genome assembly GCF_007827085.1 of Peromyscus californicus insignis. Lineage (NCBI taxonomy): Eukaryota > Metazoa > Chordata > Mammalia > Rodentia > Cricetidae > Peromyscus > Peromyscus californicus. Next base: position 5,985,689 of record NW_026294469.1, on the reverse strand, counting down.
GTGGCCTTCTGGTATATGTCTTAATTATACATTCTTTTTACCATCTATATCCAGATCTTCATTTTTTATAAACTTTATTAGGCCAGGCGGTGGTGGTGCATGCCTTTAATTCCAGCACTCGGGAGGCAGAGCCAGGTGGATCTCTGTGAGTTCGAGGCCAGCCTGGTCTACAGAGTGAGATCCAGGACAGCCACCAAAACTACAAAGAGAAACCCTGTCTCAAAAATCCAATAAATAAATAAATACATACATACATACATACAGAAAGAAAGAAAGAAAGAAAGAAAGAAAGAAACTTTATTAGTTTATAACTAGTTAGTTTATAAACTAATAAACTTTCTCAACTCTGTGAGCAAAGACCTGACAAAAATCAACTTAAAAGAGAAAGGGTTTATTTGGTTCCTACTGTGAGGGTATGCACTCAGTCATGGCAGGGAAGGTGTGGTGGTGGGTGGCTGCATGCTGCTGGAGACAGGAAGCAGAGACCTCTGGGTGGGACCTGGAAGGGCTAGAACTCGCAAGCCCTGTCCCAGTAGGCTATGTATTTGGTCCCACATCCAAGGCGTTCTCACAACCTTATAAAATAGTGCCACCAACTAGGTCCCAATTGTTTAAACACTTGAATCTGAGGAGCACATGTCGTATTCAAACTGTAGCATAAGCTGCTGAATTAGTCTTTAAAAATATGTTTGTGTGTATGTGTGTATGCATGTGTGTGTATGTGTATGTGTATGTAGTGTATGTGTATATGCATGTGTGTGTATGTGTATGTAGCATGTTTGTATGCATGTGTGTGTATGTATGTATATGTGTATGTATGTGTGTATGCATGCATGTGTATGTAGTGTATGTTTGTATGCATGTGTGTATGTATGTATATGTGTATGTATGTGTGTATGCATGCATGTATGTATGTATGTGTGTGTATGGGTGAAGGTGTGGGTGCAGGAGTCCCACAGCATATATGTGGAGGTCAGAGAACAGCTTGCTGGAGTGAGTTTGTGCTTTTTACCGTCTTGAGGCCGTCTCTTGTGTTTCTGTCACTGGCTGGCCTGAGAGCCTCAGTGTCACCACGGGAGTGCTGGGGTTACAGATGTGTTCCACCACATCCAGCCTTTCGTGTGGGTTCCCTCCGTGGGGCTTGGGTCGCTGGACTTGCATGGCGAGTTCTTTTACCAGCTGAGCTGCCTCACCGGCCTACCCTACACTTACATGACCGCATCGGAACAGTCACACTCACTGTGACTGTTTCCAAAGGTCCCACTCCGAGGTTAGGACTTCAGTGGACGAATATCTGAGAGATGTGATGTAAACATCAGTGTATACACTGGTCCCAGAAAGAATGTGCGAGAGAAGAGGGGTTTAGTGGAGGCTGAGTCGTACTTCTTTAAGCTTGTTTTTTCGTCTTCAAACCCAGCTCTTTCAATAACTCTTATTAAGGTGTATGCTAGTTAAAATGGACCAGTTTCAGATAAATGCACCAAGTATACAGTTCAGTGGATTTTTAAAAATATATGGCCCCGTCTCTCCACTGCCTGTTCCCCCCTCACCCAAGGGCCAGCCCAGCACTTGCTGCTGACCTATGTCCTGCCATAGGTGAACTGAAGCTGCGCCATCCCCAGAGTTTCATACAGACAAAATTATCCCACATATATTTATTGTTCTGCCTTTTTTGTTTATGTCTGCTCTGTGTGCGTGTGTGTACGGGTGCATAAGCTTTTCTGGGTACAAGTGCACATGTTCGCAACATGCGTGTGGAGGCCAGAGGACAGCATCATTTGTTCCACAGATGCTGCCTACCTTGTTTTTTTTTAATGGCCTAGAGCTCACCAAGTAGGCTAGGCTGGCTGACCAGGGGGTCTCAGGTATCCAGCTGTCTCTGCCTTCCCAGATCTGGAATTACAAGCAGGTACTACCATTTACTTATTTGTTTATTCATTTATTTATTTATTCTCTTATTCATTTATTTATATTGTTTTGTTTTAATCATAACTTCTTAGAGACCAAACTCCAATCCATGTGCTCATGAAAGGAGCAGCGTTTGCCTGCTTGTTTTGTTTCTGAGACAGTCTGAACCCCAGACTGGCCTTGAATTTGTGATCCTCCTGCCTCAGCTCCCAAGTGTAGGGATTATAGACATGTACTTTACAGCTGGCTAACAAGTCAATTTCTTAAAACATTTAACAGTAAAAGCTCTGATCACTTCTACCTGGAAAATGAGTTTAAGTGAGGGAAATTCAGCTCTTTGTCAACATTAGCCTCTTGAGGTATTAGAGTATGCCTGAGGTTGTATTTTTAGTGTGGTGTCACAAGGTCATTGTAGTGATTAAATGAGATATCACATGGTAAGGGCCGAACATGGCTCATAGTACCTCCCAAACACTACCTGTCATAACTGCCACCAGTGAACTCACAGGATGTCACCATGGAGGCCCTGGTGATGTTCTCCTCAGGATGTCACTGTGGAGCCTCTGGTGATGTTCTCTTCAGGATGTCACTGTGGAGCCCCAGTGAATCTCTCTTCAGGATGCCACTGTGGAGGCCTGGTGAATCTCTCTTCAGGATGTCACTGTGGAGGCCTGGTGATGCTTTCCAGGATGTCACTGTGGAGGCCTGGTGATGCTGTCTTCAGGATGTCACTGTGGAGGTCCTGGTGATGCTGTCTTCAGGATGTCACTGTGGAGGCCCTGGTGATGCTGTCTTCAGGATGTCACTGTGAAGGTCCTGGTGATGCTTTCCAGAATGTCACCGTGGAGGCCCTGGTGATGTTCTCTTCAGGATGTCACTGTGCAGCCCCGGTGATGCTCTCTCCCAGAGTTCTTCAACTGTTAGAATTCTGACATCCTGTCCAGCTCCAGGGAGAGATGGTACTGTCTACCCTAACTTCATTCCTTATTGGCTATTAAAATAGTACTTTTCCCTTAAAAAGAAGGTCTCAGAAGCTGGGCACATAGCTCAGCAGGAAGAGTGCTTGCCCAATGTTCACGAAGCCTGAGTTTGCCTCCCAGAACCACACAAATTGGTATGATGGCACTTGCCTGTATCCCAGCACTCAAGAGGAGGAGACAGGAGGACCAAGAGTTGAAGACTTAGTCTGAGGCCAGTTTAGGATCTATGAGTCACTGTCTCAGAGAACAAACTAACAAACAAACAAGCGAAGACCGAGAAGGTTCCACAGTGAGCCCACGTGGCCAGTGTGCCACCAAGCTTCCTGTCCTGATGGGCAGAGCAGTGGGCTGGGCAGCAAGTGTCTTCAGCAGCCCTTGAATCTGGCTCCCAGACGATGGCCAGCCCAGCAGTGACATAGTCCATGCCATGCTAATTTAAACAGGGGCTGGATTACAAGCTCAGCTCTCCAGAACCTGCCAAGCCTGAGCAAACTTTCTAGAAGACACAAACTAAAGGCTGGCCATTTTAGTCTGGTGTTTGGGACATATTAAACAATTTAGAACAAATGTGTAGAATTGCCTGGCACCATCTTTTTAGTAGTTATTTTTAGGGTGATATTTTAAAAAATTCTCATTTGTTACAACTTTTCCATCTTTTTTCCTTCATATCATTTTAGAAATACGTGTGAATTAAGGTCAATTAGCTTGTGTGTCGACATCCACCTCGAACTAAATCTCTAAATTATCTTCATATCAATCGTGAAGAGGTAGTAATTTCAGCTTAAGTGGCAATTAAAAAGTAGGAATTAAACTTAATAACCTCCACGGGGGTATCTGAGGTCTTCTGCTCTCAAGCCTTAGCAAATCTCAGTCAGTACTGTGGGTGGGTGTCATCTCCCTCCCATGAGGGTTGACAAGGTTCCATGGGCTCCTCTGCACCGCGCAATGGCATTGAAACCCAGCACCCCACTTGCCAGGCACTTTTCAGCTGAACTTCCTTGAACCTCAGTTTCCCTCTTTTTTTTTTTTAAGATCTCAAACCTCTCTTTTCCAGCCTCATCCTCACCAGCTATTCATTATCAAAATGTTAATATGCAAATTCTGTGTCAGAGCTGCTAACTCAAATATGGTTCTGTGTTAGGAGCTGAACACGAATGTCGTTAAGTGTATTGTCAGACTTGACGTTGAGGACATACTCATGCTAATTAGAACAGGTACAGTGAATAGACTCCTGCTCAAGCTGTCTCATTAAAACTGAGCAGAATTGATTTTGATGCTTTCTTACAGATTTTTAAATTAAGAGTAACAAATGGCAGCGATTGGCTCTGAATACCTAGGCTTTTACCTAGGGCAGCCACATCCCTTTCCACAATTACTTTTTACATTTCGAGTATGTTAATGTCCTACCTCCTCCTCCTATCTCTCTCTCTTTATTATCATCCAGCCAAATTATATTAGAGCAACTGAATACAGCTTCACAAAGAGACACGGCCATCACTGCTTAATTTGTTTAACATTTTAATAGCTGTACATCAAGTACATGAGTCAGGATAGCAAGTATATTATTAAAACTATTCCAGTGACAGAATTGGAGTCTTGGTTTATATAAGTAGTAGACTGAATATTAAATCTTGGGCCATCTTCTCCAAATGGTGAAGAACAGACAGAAAATTATAGCCATTATTATTAACTTGATTTGATTACCTTCTAGCTAGAGACAATTAGAGGGCCATTGCATTTTCAAATATGGAGATTGAGAATATTTAAAAATTGGTCTCAATAACCCCTTTTCCAGAAGTAACAGAGTGATATGTAAGCAAACAGTTACTATTTTCGCATCACTGGAGCCTCAGGTTAGCTTATTTGGGTATATAATACATAGCAAGGAGACAGGTATTTAATGCATAGAAAAGAATAGGTATTCCAGTTCATGTCAATAATCACAGCTGGTAGAAGCGGGAGCCTGGAGGATCGTGAGTTTGAGGCCAGCACGGGCTATATGGCAAATGTCTAATTTCAAAAAGATAAGTATACCAAGGAATTATATTCTATATTTCTGCGATTATTTCTATTTAAATGAGAATTCCTTATACAGAGATTCTCTAAGGCCGTCATTGTTAAGAGTTTTCTGAATACAGACTAAAAACAATACTTAGGAGATTTAAACATACTTCTGGTTTTTTGAGGTGTGTGTGTGTGTGTGTGTGTGTGTGTGTGTGTGTGTGTGTGTTTATGAGTATGTACACATGAGCCTCGTTGTCAGTGGAGGCCAGAAGTAGCTTCAGATTCCCTGGAGCTGGAGGTACAGGTGGTTGTGAACTTGGGTCCTGCGAAAGAACAGTGTGTGGTCTTAACTGCCAGGCCATCTGTGCTGGGTAGTTTTTTGTCAACTTGACACAGCTGTAGTCATTCCAAGGGGAGGAAACCTCAATTGAGGAAATGACTCCTTAAGATCTGACTGTAGGCAAGTCTATAGGGCATTTTCTTATTTAATGAAGGGGGAGGACCCAACCCATTGTGGGTGGTACCACTCCTGAGCTGGTGGTTCGGGGTTCTGTAAGAGAGCAGACTGAGCAAGCCATGAGGAACAAGGCAGTATGCAGCACTCCTCCGTGGCCTCTGCATCAGGTCCTGTCTTCAGGTTCCTGCCCTGTTTGAGTTCCCGCCTTGTCTTCCTTCAGTGGAATGTGATTCTGACTATGTAAGCCAAATAAATCTTTTCCTCCCCAAATTGCTTTTAGTCCTGGTGTCTCATCACAGCAATAATAATGCTAAGAAACCATCTCCTGTTAATTGATATAGAACTTGTATTTAAACAGCTTTGAGAATGAACTAAAAGCCAGAGAAATAATTCCTTCACTCCATATATATTTATGTAGGTTTTTGAGACAGGGTCTCACTGTGCAGTACTGAGTAACCTGGAATTTGCCATCTAGCTCAGGTTGGCCTGAAATTTCTGGGATGACAGGCGTGTTCCCCTATATCTGGCTCTCCTTGTTTTTCTCGGTGATTAACACTATCAGATGCTCATGGAAGACACTCTGCGTCAGCTGCAGAGGGGTGAGCTTTCGAGGTATTTGGGTCGCAACTGCATTTTATGCAGAACAGAAAATGCTGGGATTGCACAGCTTAGCACCCCCCCAAAAACAAAAAGAATAAGGAAGCAACATATGTGAGATTGAAATTTTATACCTCTTAAAAGCTGTCATTAATTTAAAAAAAATAATGATCATTTGCAAAATTTTTAAAACCAGTTTTCAAAGTGACAAGTTTTGTTTTGTTTGAGTTATAGTCTAGGCACTAAACAAGGATTAGTATAAACAAGGATTAATATAATCAAGGATTTTCCATGACTTGTTACTATTGTCCATTAGGTATTTTTTTTTTAAATAGTAAATAATAAATAAATTTTTTTAAATAGTAAATAAATAATAAATTTTTTTTAAATAGTAAATAGTAAATAGCCACGGTGGGGAAACTGAGGTACTGTCCACTCTGCCTCCTCTCCGCGCTGCTCAAGTGCTGGCAACATTTTCCAGATAGAGAATTGTGAAGTGTGGCTGCCAGTTCGCAGTATTATACCTGAAAATAGTTCACTCCATCGTAAGATGTCACTACTTTTATCACAGAGTCCACCCCGGTTCCCTGTGGTCATTCTCCTAGTCTGGGTGTTTAAATATCATAAGCCTATATATATTGCTGCATTCTGTTTCTTGAGGTTTTGCTCTCTTCCATCCCGGGGTTCATCTTGTGGTTCCCCTCTCTTCCTCTGTTCTCTGTATTGAAGTGGTTCTGGCTCTGTGTGGTTGTTGAAGAGATAAAACAACCTCTGGGAAGAAAGGTGAATGACGTGGTGCCACGATGCAGCATCCTTTTAATTCCCGCCTGAAATCCCACATTAGGTTATTGCATTCCACAAATGCTTATTGTGTGCCTACTAAACCCAGCTTTGTGGTACAGAGGGTCCAGCAAGCAAAACTCACAGCTCCCCTGCTGGATGAACCCCCATCCTGGTTGATTTCCAAGCCTGATTTTGGATAGTACATTTCATTAGTGAAGACATCCTGGGTGAGAACTGGGATGAAGTTTGGCTGTCTTGTTCTGTCTGTCTGTCTGTCTGTCTTTCTGCTGTAGGGGTGCAGAGTCATCCCCGGTTTGGCAACCTCCTTGTCGTTTTTTAAACCAACACAAAACTCAGTTTCCTAATAGTCTGCTCTGTCACCATGTCACCCTGGGTGATTCCCGGGGTAGGGCAGGCTGCCCAGTTCCTTGTGACAACATTGTTTTTGTGCTGGGAGGTATTAATATCCTAACTTATTTCCATAGAATCCGAACTCTCATTACTGTTGACATTTTTGCTAATTGACCTGCACACCATGTGACATGGGAACACCATGTGACATGGGAACACCGTGAGACATGGGAACACCGTGAGACATGGGAACACCATGTGACATGGGAACACCATGTGACATGGGAACACCATGTGACACGGGAACACCATGTGCCGTGAGACTGTGAAGCTAGTCTTTTTGTTTTGATGGGTGAGATGGGGGTGGAAGAAACCAGAAGCCATTGAGGGGCACTACTCTAAAGGACAAAACGCTGTGGTCATGTTCTGGAAGAAGGTCAGAACACTCAATCTCCGAGACTCTGGACGGGTCCTATCACTGTCACTTTGTTCATTTTCTACTGTGCACAAAAAGGACAGAAGCATGTCCTGAAGTTCTGTGCAGAGTGTACCGGAAGTGAGGGGTGCTCACTCCACGGCTTCACCACAGTTGTTCCTGGGCTTCTAAGGGGCTCTTCTATGTGTCAGCATTTATCCACGAGCCTCTGCATTGGCAAACTCCCCACTAGGGCCAAGAATATGTCTACTTGATTTTTTAAAAACTTAGGCTTTACCCTGTGGTCTTGAGAAGGATCATTCAGATTTATTAGCAGATGCTAATGGAACCTGCTCTCCAACAAACAGGGGAATTGCCCACAGGGCAGCAGACACTACCTTCCAAAAGTACTGTGCGTTTGTTTAGTGGTCAGGGATGCAGCTTAGCTGATAGAGAACCTGCCTAGCATGGAGCCCTGACTTTGATCCCATGCCACGTAAATTGGGAATATGATGCATGCCTATAGCATTTTGGAGGTGGAGGCAGGGGAATCAGAAGTTTAAGGTCATGGGTTAGGGAGGTGGTTCTAGTAACATGTTCACTGTGTAAGCATGAAGACCTGGGCTGAGATCCTTCCACCTACATGAAAGCAACCCCAGGGCAGGAAAGCAGAGACGGGGGGGGGGGGGGGGGACCTGGGGGCTCGCTGGCCACCCAGTCCAGACAGATCTGTGAGCCCCAGATTCACTGCAGGACCCTTCTCAATAATAAAAATAATAATAAAAAAAAACGTGAAGGACAATAGAGGAACACACCCCATGGTGACCTCTAGCCTCTGCCTATACATACATGGGTATATTCACACACACATACATTGTTGTCTTAAGATTTTATTCTGTGAAGAGACACCATGATCACAACCATTCTTATAAAGGAAAAACATTTAAGTGGGGCTGACTTACAGTTCAGAAGTTTAGTCCATTATCATGGCAGGAAGCATGGTAGCATGCAGGCAGACTTGGTGCTGGAGAAGGAGCTGAGAGTTCTACATCTGGATCCACAGGCAGCAGGAAGAGAGAGTGAGCCACTAGGCCTGGCTTGAGCTTCTGAAACCTCAAAGCCCTCCCCTGCCCCCCAGTAACACACTTCCTCCAACAAGGCTACACCTCTTAGTAGTGCCCGTTCCTCTGGGCCTATGGGGGCCATTTTTATTCAAACCAGCACAATTATACGTACACATCAAGAAGTTCAAGTCATCCTCAGCTACATAGCAAGTTCACGACCAGCCTGGGATATGTGAGACTGTGTCTCATGAAGACACAAAACATAAACCAGGTCTATCCCAGCACACCCTGTTCCTCGTGTCCTAGCTTCTTTTCCTTTTCCTCAGTTTCCCTTCCGTCTTCCGCCCACTCTCGGTCTTTGCTCACTTCCTGCCTCTCTTCCTTTGCTTCTCATTTCCCCTTGCTCTCTTTTCTTGGCTCTTCTGGCCTTTCCCATTTCTCTGGCCATGGTTCTTTTTATTTAACACATCACATCTAACCACCGCACTGTCCCACAAACTTGACATTTTTTACTGGCTTGTGATTAAATAACCGGGTCAGAAAACATAGCCGGAGCTTTCGCAAGCGGCTAGGGAAGACTTCACGTTCTGTTACCCTGAGTGGCAAGGCTCCCTAGCGCGCACAAACAGGAGTGCAGTCCAGGTCTGGGTGGGCGGGATACTACCGCCTCGACCCACAGAGACACCGTGTCTGGGATGGGAAGATATGAGCTTCCATCCCAGAGTCCTTGCTACTGCTGGCCTCCAGCCGCCGACCTACAGACGGCTGCCTTGCTGTTCCTTTTCTGTAAAAGACAATGACCGACCTTGTCTTCCCCCCCTCTACCCTCTAATGACATAAAGGTCATGGTTATTCATGGTCTTTGGGGTTCTTGGATCTCATAAACAACTACTCTGTCTGATAAGTCAGTGTGTAAATAGAAGGCATGGTATTTTCATTCTCATAGTGAATTTTTCTTCCCAATCAGGTTGATCTTTAAAAACATTTTTGCAGGAGGCACATGCCTGTAGACCCCGTGCATAGTGGGTAAAGGCAAGCAGAGTCTAGAGTTTAAGATCATAATCGGTTACATAGTAAGTGAGGACAGCCTGGGTTCCATGAGACCCTGTCTCCAAAAATTTTTTTTTTAAAGTTGGTTCAGTTTTCAATCCTTTTGGTGTTTATTTTAAGCAATGTCTTCTAGAACACAGATGTCTCCTGTTCAGTGTGAAACTCATAAAGAGTAGCTTGTAAAGTGCTGAGGGCCAGGATGACGTCACTGTGTCCCTTTTCCTAATCTCTCCTTGCATTCAACGCTCTCTCCTAAGCCAGAAGTCCCAGAGACCTCTGTCCTCTCCAAATGAGCCCTAGAAATGTGTCCCCTCTACTGACACAGGGCCAGCAGTTTTGTTGTAAGCACTGGCCTAGCAGTCACACTTGACTGCTGGCAAACCTGTGCCTACCACACCGTAAGAAGATAGCCAGAGGAGCCCATTCCGTTACCACCACATTTATTGCTGGTTGCCAGGTCCCATTTGGGGATGAGCCACTAAGAATCAGGATGACCCAAGCAAGCAGGAGAAAATAAGCCCATGTCTCCTGAGAGCAAAGGTCCCAGGAAGCATCAGATGTCTCCTGTGAGAAGAATTTTGGCAAAGCACAGGATTCAGCCATGCCTCCCCACAGGGACACATGGCCCATTGGATCTAGTGTGTAAGCATTAACACCTCCCTCCAATGCCAGCATTCCCTGTTTTTCTCACATGCTAGGTAGCTTGGAAAGATAAACACTGACTCTGCTTATAAAGGATGCTTACTTTATTCTACAAAATGCACTTCATATTACTAAAGCAGATTTCTTGCATTCTGTTGAAGAATTTCAGACAAGTTCCTTAAGACTGCCCTGGGCCTGGGGAAATGGCTCACTCAGAAAAGTGCTTGTCACAGGAGCATGAGGACCCGGATTCTAATCCCCAGCTCCATGTAAGAGCTGGGCATGGCGGCATGCATCTCTAACCTCAGCACCAGGGAGTCACAGACAGGAGGATTCCTGGGACACAGTGCAGTCAGATTAGTCAAAGGTTTCCAACTCTGAGGCAGGGAACAATTAATGAAGACACTTGACATCACTCTAGCTTCGACACCTGTACACACACACACACACACACACACACACACACACACACACACACGTGCACACACACGTGCACACATACATGCACTGCAAACACAAACACGTGCACACATACATACACTGCAAACAGAAGCGTACAGATTGTCCCGTGTTTTATTTATTTGAGACAGGTTTTCACTATGTGGCCCAGCTTGGTCTCTCAATTCATAATCCTCCTGCCTCAGCTTCTCAAGTAGTGGAATCTCATACACAGCCTGAGATTTTAGAGCAATACATGCTATAAATAAACCATACTGCACTACAAGGCTACTCAGAAAAGACTTTCCAAAGTAGGCACATTGCAGTTGAAAGCCAGGCTTTATTAGCTGTTCCTGTAAGTGAAAGCAAATCCAAAGCATAGGGTGATTAAACTTTAATCCTCCCATCAGCTGGAGAAGATAGTATGGTTGCTGAGAACGCCTTCTGGGCTGGCTTCCATTTCTGCCTGGGCTGTTTTGGGCACCTTTCATTCGATTGCCAGTTCTTCATTCCTGCAGAGGGATTTCCAGCTCTCATACCGACCTCCTGAAATGCAAGCTTTCTTAAGACGTTTGAGTCTCCAGTTTTGTACTTTTTAAGATCATGGAGTAGTGAAAATTCAGAACTAGAAAGAGCATCCTAGACCATCTGCTCCAACCGCATATATGTGTTATAAAGGGGAAACTGAAGCAAGAGATGGAATCACTGTCCAAGGCTACATGAAGCATTGGTGACATGGCTTAGGCCTAAACGTAGCTGCTTCTTCACTGTGTCCTTGGAAAAACAGGTCTGAGGAGGAATCTTTATTGATATCTGCACTGTTCGAGGCACCAACTGAACTTCCTCTTTCCAAGGTAACTAGGGCTGAGGAGATGGCTCAGCAGTTGGTCAAGTGTTTGTCTTTCAAGCATGAAGACCTGAGTTCAATCCCCAGAACACACATAAAAAGGTTTGGGCATGGTGGCACATGCTTGTCATCCAAGAACTGGGGAATCCATGACAGACCTTGTCTCAAGGGAGGTGAATGGCATTCCTTCAGGTGATGACACCCAAAGTTGCCTTCTGACCTACACACACACACACACACACACACACACACACACACACACACACCCCTGCATACTCGTGCACACACACATACACACATACCTGCATGCTCATGCACACACACACACACACACACACACACACACACACACACACACACACACTCTTACACGTACTCACACACCCATAAAACAAAACATAATAACCAAAAAAGTAATTGGGTCAAAGTTAGAAGACTTGTGATGTGGAAATACTAAATATAGGCATGCTGTATTTTAAAATGATATGCCCTAGATTTATGAAACCAAGAGAAGCACGCTCTTCTCTGTACCGAAGTATTGTTTGCCGTCAAAGGGACTCAGGTAAGGGCACCTAGAAGTAGTCCTCATAGCAGGCATGTCCAACTGTGGGCCATGGCCACATGCATCCCTGCATGGATAGGAATATGGCCAGACATTTGGTGATGACAATGCTGTGTCAAAATGTCAAAAGGCTGGGCATCCCTGATTTAAAGCATGACACTTAAAAAGGCTTTTATATTCATAGGCATCTCTTGTCACCAAGAATTGCTGAGCATGTAGCCATTGTTCAAGTAATCTCTTAACTCCCTGGAAGTTGACGGCCACAGTGCCTTGGCCTGGTTCCAAATACAGTAGCCAGTGAACATTTTCTAAATGAATGAGTCAGTGAGCTTTTAATGAATACATAAATTTGCATATCTTAATTTGTATTCTTTGAATTCAGATAGGGCAAGCAACTGAGCATTTAAAATTCTAGCAGGGGTAGGAGGTACCTAGAGACTCGGTTAGGGTTTAAGGAAACACATTTAGCTTTTGATTCTCTACTGGGCAAGGGGTGGTGATGATGATGATGGTGGTGGTGGTGGTGGTGATGATGATGATGATGGTGGTGGTGATGATGATGATGGTGGTGGTGATGATGATAATGATGGTGGTGGTGGTGGTGGTGGTGGTGATGATGATGGTGGTGATGATGATGATGGTGATGATGGTGGTGGTGGTGGTGATGTGTGTGTGTGTGTCTAGCTCAGAGGGCAATTGTGGGTGTCATCCTCAGGAATGCCATCCACCTCCTTTGAGATGTGTGTGCCAGGGAAGACCTATTTGGGTGCCATTCCTTGGTATTATCTGCTAACTGGCTTGGAATTCACCAGGTAGCGAAGGTGGCTGGCCAGTGAGGGATCTGTCTGCCTGTTTCTTCTCAGTGCTGGTTTTGTAAGCACTCACTGCGAGCCCAGACATGTGTGTGGGCTCTAGGGGATAGCTCATGGGTTCCCATGCTTTCAAGGCAAGTGCTTTATCAGCTGAGCCATCTTCTAGTCCCTGGACAAGGAACTTTTATGAGTACATATAAGCAGTCAATAGGCAGTCACACCAGTGTCTATTTAGAGGTCGATGTGGCCCATAAAACTATGAATTGGGGGTAAATAGAATGCCACTTTCCTGTGATGGGGAATGCAGAGTCCGTGGAAGACTCTGGCAGGGGGTGTCTACTACCTGGACAGCTGCCTCCTGCCTCCTCTGTGACCAGTCCCGACCCTTATACTTGCTATAGCCCTCCCTAGACAGAGCAATGGAAGGAATGTGGATGGTACAAATGGCAAATCCACCCCTTCTGAGAAAAGCCAGCGCACATGGGTAACAGGAGAGTGGCAACCTTATCTCGATACACAAAGGCCAGCGTGTAAAATATCATAGTAAATTCATTACTAGGTAATTATAGGCCAAGCCACTTGACCTCAGAGTCAACTTCCTTCTCTGTAAAAGGGCGATAATGCTTAACATCTCACAGAGGTTTCTGGTTTCAGCCTAGAAGGCCTCGGTGTTGGACTCCATGTCACAGCCAAACCCTAGATGCCCCTCACAGCTTCCCCTTGAGGCCTGCAGACCCCTGACCCACAGGAGCGTGGGAGATTAGGTCTCACCCTAGGTCTGAATCATTCGCCCTTCCTGGGTCTTAGAGCCTGGAAAGCAGGCTTCTGGGAAGGGGGACCAGACAGCCAGATTGGCCCCAAGATTGTGGGCACCCTGGGCTTTTGCCTCTAGCCTTCAGGATCAAACTAAATAGGCCCTGTGTTTGCTGGATACGAGCTTACCATGACCTGAGGCTATTTAATTTTCTGTTCTGCACATTTCCTGTCTGGCAAGAAAATAAAGGGGAGGAAGCAGTTTCCCGACGTTGGTTCCATCTCTGAATTTCGTCTTCCAGTTCCTTCTATGTTGTTAAAAATCTCTGTTGTGGAGATAGGCTACAGCATGCACCAACAGCCTTCCCAACTGATGTCACAGAGCAGGAGCATCCTGATTTTTCTCCCCTTTAAAAATAGGATTTTAAAAAATATACCAAAAGTGATAGCTGTCCATTTCTTGTAGTATTAATTTTTATTTTTTTAATGAGGCCAGCAGATAGCTCAGTCAATAAAGTGAGTGCCTTCCAAGCATGAGCCCTGAATTCGATCCATGGAGCCTTTGTTTAAAAATCTAAGGACATTCATTTGTGACCTCATTGTTGGGGAGGTGGAAAAAGGCAGACTCACTGGCCAGTTGGTCCAGCTTACTTGGTGGGTTTTAGGCCTATGAAAAACTGTCTGAAAAAAACAAAACAGTCAGGATGCCTTGGGAAGGATGCCTGAGGTCTCTGACCTCCATATACGTGTGCATTCATGGACCTATGCACTCACACATGCCTCTACATTCATGAACACATACATGCATACATATACACTTAACGCTTACTTATAACATTATCACCTATTCCCAAACTCCTAATATTTTGATGCAAGAATTCCAGGGGCATTGTTGTTCATATACTTTAAAAAGCAAACAAACAAACAAACAGCCTTTTCCCTAAAACTGTTATCCCTGGGCCCACTCTGCCGCTTTAGTGCTGCTACATTTGTATTTGTAAAAAAAATAATATACAGGTGAAGCTGTACATTTAAAAAACATTCTATCTTAAGTATATTACAAATATCTAACAATATAATTTTAAAAACACTTAACAAAATTCCATCGGTATCTTGTTTTTCTCAAGTTCATTTTCCTTTTGGAAACAAAAGAGAGAGAGAAATATTGACGACTGGGCATGCTTTTCATGGCTCCAGTGTGGTAATCTAATAACGGAGCTTTCAGATGCATATTTCACTATTCCAAAGAAAAAAGAAAGGCACGCAGAGGGCGTTTAGTCCATGTCTGCTGGATACCCTGTGCCCTGCAGCATATAAACAGCAGTGGCCCTCTTCCTGGCCACTGCAAGAGCCACCTGCATGGCTTCAGCTTAGGAAAGAGCTGCACATTCGTGTAATGGGTTAGAGGTCACTTCAAAACAACTTTGAAGCACACACCATATTTTCATTTATTTCTTGCAGTGAAATTAAGATTTTTATCTGAAAAGAAAAAAATGCAGCGGCACGGTCGTTTCACTCCAGGAGCTGCCGTGCCGACTCCCGTCTCCCCACACGCTGCACTTTGCCCAGTGTGTGGTTAGTAGCATCTTGGTATGCTCTCTCCTCTACCTCTACAGCCAGAAGCACCACACTCAGGGCTGCAGTCCTTTCCCTGGACTCTGCCTCACAGACATTAACAAGTTCCCTGTACTTTTCGCTAGATCTGCAGAAAGCTTCGGGCATCTGGGCCTCATGGTTACTGGTTTGCAATAGTCAGTGTGTGTGTGTGTGTAAGGAAAGAAAGACAGAATCCCTCCACCTTGGAGGGCTCCTCTCATGTAAAATGATAGTGTCTTCATGGAACCTGTACACCTCTTACAGACTTTAAATTACTTATTATCCCTAATACAATGTAAACACTGTGTAACTAGTTGTTGTACGGTATTGTAAGGGACGGTGATGAGAAAAACATCTGTCTATGCCCAGTATGGATTTCAGACAGTGCCTGTCACCTTCCTTTCACTCTTTGGGTGTGTCACTGAAGGTGTTGTACCTGCCGTTTGTCCTTCTCTATGCAAAGCGCCCGCTGTGCCTCTTCAGCAGCGCGATCTCATCTTCCGTCATATTTTTCAGTTTTTTGAGACATGATCTCATGTAGCCCAGTGTGGCCTCTAACTCACTATGTGGCTGATGATGCATGACCTTGAACTCCAGATCCTCCTGCCTCCGGCTTCTGAGAGCTGGGTTACAGGTGTGTGCCGCCACACCTGCTTCTGCATGGATAGGGAGCGACGCAAGGCTTTATATGTGTTAGGAAGCTCTGAACTCCATCCCCAGCTCACTCTGTCTCTGTCTGTCTCTGTCACACACACACACACACACACACACACACACACACACACACACACACACACAGAGCAAGAGAGGGCGGGGGGAGAGTTCATTCAAGCCTGGCCTAGAGCTCGCTATGTACCCTAGATGAGTCTTGAACTTGTGGCAATCCTCCTGCGTCAGCCTGCCCAGTGCTGGATTACAGGCATGGGCTCCTATGCCCAGCTTCTCCTGCTGTCTCTACCTGTCAAAAGGTCGGAAGGGTCATCCCTGTCTGACCTCAGAGAGGAAGCTGGAATCACATGGTTTGGATTTCTCCAGGATCGTGCCAAACACGGGACTGAGCCTAACCCAGGTCCTCAGGCTCCAGATACATAGGTTCTCTCTCTTCACACTAAATATACCCTATTCACAGAGCTTTGCCAGATATATGAAGATGGCCTTTACTTAAAAATAAAGTGATTCAGTGCAATTTCGGCACAGAAATGTGTTTAAACCAGTCTGGGCTTTGATTTTCAAGTGGTTCTGATAATGAGCTACAAAAGCAATACGGAGTTTCTTTTTACTCCTACCCCCTATCTCCACCCCCTACCTCCACCCCCCCCACTCCCCCCACCCCTACCCCCCAGAGACGGGTTTCCCTGTGTAGTGCTGTTTGTTCTGGATCTCGCTCTGTAGACCAGACTGACCTCAAATTCACAGAGATCCACCTGCCTCTGCCTCCTGAGTGCTGGAATTAAAGGTGTGAACCACCACCACACAGCCTGAGATTCTTACAGTGTGTAAACCCCAGAGTCAGTAGACTCAACAAGGCACTGGAGAGATTGGCACATGCATATGTGGTGTGTGTGTGTGTGCGCGCGCGCGCGCGTGCGCGCGCATGTGCGCAGACTTGTGTGTATGTGTGCACACACAATTAAAAATAAAAATAAAATCTTAAAAATATAATAAAATGGGCCCTAGGAATTTGAAGAAGGAGCCCAGGAGTTGAGTAAGTGGAAGTTTTGACATGAAATATGGATACTCAGAAGAGTTTTTGGGGGCTAATTCCTCACTGTCTTCCAGATGGTTGAGACTGATGGAAATTGTCCTCTAAGTAAATTATGAATACAATAATCATCGAATTTGAAGCACTCTGGTGCTTGCTGACCTTTTTTAAAAACCTGTGTAATGATCAGGAATGAATTTTTTTGTTTCTCTCCCCGGGTTCAGGTTCATTCTGTTGTTGATTTAGAGTCAATAGAAAGCAGAGTTAGTGCCTGGGAAAGGCCTGGTAAACAGTGCTGGAGAGAAAGAGAGCAGGGCTCCCTTCAGTACTCCACTGTTTGAGAAGCTCGGGACAGGCGGAAGGGACAATGGCTGGCAGAGTGGTGCTTTTAACAAGAATCACGAGGGTCCAATAGAATTGTGTCATTCCTCAAAGAACATGCCCAAGTCAACCACAGATTTCCATCACAGGGAGCGGGTCCTTGCCCATGAGACTCTGATTATAGTTTGTTTGCTACAGACAGCTGTCGGGGTGTCTGAAAGAGTGAGTCAGAATGCTGCTTTCCCTGGGTGTGCCATACATAGTGTATAAATGTTAGCGGGGTGTGTGTGTGTGTGTGTGTGTGTGTGTGTGTGAGAGAGAGAGAGAGAGAGAGAGAGAGAGAGAGACAGACAGACAGACAGACAGACAGAGACTGGATCATACACCTTAGTTGAAACTGGGTGTGTGTGTGTGTGTCTGTGTGTCTGTGTGTGTGTGTGTGTGTGTGTGTGTGTGTGTGTGTGTGAGAGAGAGAGAGAGAGAGAGAGAGAGACAGACAGACAGAGACAGAGACTGGATCATACACCTTCGTTGAAACTGGGTGTGTGTGTCTGTGTGTCTGTGTGTCTGTGTGTGAGTGAGAGAGAGACAGAGACAGAGACTGGATCATACACCTTAGTTGAAACCGGGGAAAGGTTCTAATCTACACCAGATTCCTTTCCTACTCTGTTGTACACTGTAAATTAAAGCATAAAATAATGCAATAATTTCCCCTGCACATACCTTTCTGGAGGTGTCACTGGGAAGCCTGCCCCCCCCCCCCAAAGACCTCAGAGAGTCCAGCTCAAAAGTGAGAGCGACATAAGGCAGAGGCTGCATTCCTAACAGATAAAGTCATTCAGACTTTCAGCTTAACTTCGGTAGTTTGTTTGAGGCCGTGCCCGGGGGGCTCCTGCTTGAACAGCACACAGCCAGGTTAGACTGAAGAGAATTTTTCATTAGCTTCTCTGGGAAGCTGCCTCAAGTGAAATCCCTTGAAGGATTCGACTTCCCCCAAACCATTGCTGGGTAGGTGAGATGGATGATTACGCTACCGCCAGGCAGCAAACTGGAGCAGCTGGGAGATGCTAATGTAGAGATAAACCAAGTGACATGCCTGGGAAATCTGGGGGGCAGATATGGGCAAGGGGGAATTAGAAATCAAGTCCCAGAGGGTTGCTTCATGCCAGAGTATTTCAGTTAGATTTAGCAAGTTCTGTGAAAGGAACTAATAAACGCCTTTTTACCTCTCCCTGTCCCACCCCACTGTTAGTAGTGGACCCCAGGGTCTCTCCCATGGTAGACAAGCGCTCTACCACCGAGCTGCATCTCCAGCCCTTGCTGGTTTGGCTTTTCTTTTGTTCTGTTTTTAGGCAGCATTGCACTGAAAGTTAAGTATTTGATCAAGAGAGTGTTCTGACTAGAGTAGTTTTCTTTAAAGATTTTATTTTTGGTTAAATTTGCTGCATTTAACTGGGATAAAGAGAAAAATCTTGAGTATGTATATGTCTTAGGAGTACCTGTGCAACACCCAGATCAGACAGAATTTCCTAGCCCTCTGGAGGCCTTCCTCTCCGTTCCCAGTGAATGGCCTCAGGAGACTGCCAGCGTCCTGACTGACCTCTGTCCTCACGGATGCCTCCTGCCTGTCTGCCTGTCACTCCCCATGGACAGACACACAGCATGGGCACTTGTCTGTCTGATGACCGTCTGTCCCCTCCAGAAGGCCTCATTCTTTCCTCCTTTTCCTTCACTATGTGGCTTTTCTTTTCTGTTTTCTTTTTGCCATAAGGCTGATAAAAGAAGGCAGAGCTGCTGTTGGAAAGAACAGGAGAAATGGGTGGGTGGGAGGGTCCTGCACTCCCGGTGGGGTGGAAGATCTTGAGTTCCAGGCCCACACTGAGCAACATATTAGGACCTTCTCTCAAGAGCAGAAGACAAAGAAAAGCCAACCAAGCCAACCACAACAAACAAACAACAAGCCACAAAACACCCTTGCTTCCCTAGCCCAAGGACGATACCTTTAGATTTACCATGAGCTGCCCTCCCCAAATAATAAGAAAATGTCAAAGATACTTTATTCTGTTACCCAAGATGATAGCCAGTGTCTGCAGGGGTTATTTAAGTTAAAATTCAAATGAATTCAAATTCATGAGAATTAAAAACTCAGAAGCGGAGCTTGGTGATACACACCTGTATTCCCACAGCACTCAGGAGCCTGAGGCTGGAAGATCAGGAGTTCAAGGCCAGATGTTGCTTTTTAGTGAATTTAAGGCCAGCCTGGGATACATGAGATCCAATCTCTGCAAAAACCAAAAAATCTCTGTTTCCTCCATGGCACTGGACACGCTTCAGATGCCTAGCTGTGACCATCAGGTACCACAGTGTAGCAAACTATTAGCTCCCTGTCTCTTCCTCCACATTTACAGCTGTAAGAATGCTTTATTGAGCTTTTTTTGAGGACTTACACCTCTGCTGTTCTGAAATGATAACTTCTAGGACGTGCCCTTCCCCCTTTGGGACCTTAGCGAAGCTCTTTGGAGCCCACTGGCTCTCCTATTTGTCAATCTCATATCCACTGGGTCTCAGCTTAGACTGTCCCTCCCAAGCCCACACCAGGAGCTCAGACTTTCTCCCGGACCTCCTATCATTTCTCCTGAGCCCTGCCAGGGTTAAGCGATCCTCCGTGAAGCTGCCATGTCATCTAGCCTTCTTGTTTCCTAATCATAGTCATCTGCTGATCTCTCCCAGGGACCCCCACCCAGGGGCTAGCCTTTCTCCTTCACTGTGTGGTCCAGCACCTGGTACCATTCCTGACACTTAGGAGGTGTTAATTAATACCAAGGAAGGAAGGGGCTGTAGGCCACAGGAGGACAGGTCAGTAACTGCCTAGCTTAGAGTGAGGGCAGACTCTCTTATCTTGGGGAGGAGGCAGCTCCAAGAAAGATGTTTTTGGGAACAGTTCTCTATGTGACCAGCTTTCAGAACATGCTTCCGTGCCCTGAGCTGATTCTTCAGTAGAGCCGCTGTACATCTAAGTCCTCTGCTTTCATTCTGGTTTGAGTTTGTGGTTTTCCTGTCTGGAGAAGTCATGCTGACAGACATGTACAGACTATGGGGCTGGGAGGTGAGTGATTCCACAGAGACACAGATGGAAAACAGCACCGAAGAAGGGTGCTAGAGAATTCTGCTGCATCTGTGGCAGGAAGCTGTTCTTAGCATGATAGGCCAAGTCTCCAGGGCCAACCTGACTCGAAAGGAGGTCTTCTACCAGGACAGGAGAGAGAAATTACGACTCACACAGAAATTCACTCACCTGAGTAACATGCAATCCAGAGACAAGCTCAGTGGGCAGATTCCAGGCCTCGGTTTTTGCCCCTGGACCCTGGCTTCATCTCTAGGCTTTGAGGAAGACAGCAGGTAGCAACAGTTCCAGGTATTCAGTGTCTACATGAAGGGAAGGGAGCATCCACTCTGTCACGGACCACCTCTGCCTTGGATCGTATTGGGGGCTGGGGAGGCGGTTCAGCTGGTGAAGAAGTTACCTTGCAAGCCTGAGGACCTGCGTTTCAGTCCCCAGAACAGACATGGCAGAAAAGCCCGCTGTGGTGGTGGTACACATTTGTAACCCAGCACCAGGGACGCTAGACAGGTGGAGCCCTGGGGCTCACTTCCTCGTCAGCACAGCCCACCCGGCAAGTTCCACAGGCATGAGAGATCTTGTCTCAAAAACTAAAGTGGAAGATGTCCAGGGAATGCCACCTCAGGGTGATGTCTGGCTTCTACGTGTGTCTGCACACACGTGTGCACCCTCACACATGTACTCGCACACTGATACAAAAAGCTGGAAACTGCATTAGGATGGGGCAAGAGTCTAGAAGGAAACTCAGGAAGGTTCAGGAGACCAATTCTAGTCCTTACCATTAAGGGCTAAGCCCTGTCCCCTCCCCAGGCCCAGCCGAAGAAATGCTGGTTTCATTTTAAATTTAGCAGTAGGCATCCATTTATGATTTACAGTGTAAATGGTAGCGATCTGGAGAAGTAAATGTAGATATCTGGAATCCTCAACCAATCAGTTATGCTTTGAATTTTTGCTCTTTCTATGCAGACCTAGCAGTGTTGGAGCTGCGCTGAATGAGGTCACAGACTAACTACAGTATTAACCCTGCAAATCTGTTCATTTCCGCCCGAGCACCCTCAGGCAGGATATAGAATGTGTCCAATTGAAAAGCTATTACAGACTGCAGTACAGTGATGGGCTGAATTGTAACTGGGGTGTGTGCATGTGTGTGTGTGTGTGTGTGTGTGTGTGTGCGCGCGCGCGTGTGTGTGCACATACAGCCAGGAAATCATTCAGGAAGCCACCTAATAGGTATTTCTTTTTAACATAATTTCTTTATTGATTCTTGGGGAATTTCACATTATGCTCACCCCCCCCCCAGTCTCCCCATATCCTCCCCTCATCCCTGCAGGGCCCCACCAAAAGAAAATTTAAAAATTCAAAACAAACAAACACACAGGAAACCTCTTTGATCCTCTGTCTTTTCCACCTCTCCAACACCTCTCTATTCACCGTGGTGGCATTGGGAGCCGCAGTTGTGTTCCACGGTATATATACTCTTTTGTCCAGTCAGCTTTACTAGCAAATGTTCATTGCAATGAGTCACTGGTCTGGTTCCAGGCCTCTGGTTTCTGGTACACTATCATCACTGGATCCTCACTGGAACTCTTCTCAGATATCCTGCGGCTGCCTCAAGTCACGGAGATCCTTAGGTATCATTCCACGGGATCAGTTCCTTCATCATCTCCAGCAGGTCCTAGAGGGGTAGATGTTAGGGTGGACCAACCCCAGGCCCAGCTGTGTGCCTGGGTGGTGGCTGAGCTGGTCAGGCCGGGCACTGGGGCCACCCACCTCAGGTGAGGGGATGAAGCCAGCTCCCGTAAGCCATGCCATCAGGGTCAGTTCTCCCTCAGTCGTGGTGAGGGGTAGGACCATCTCTCTTGAGTGTCGTCGGGGCCAGCTGTCATGCTGCAGTGTCGAGTGGGGGGCGGGGCTGGCTCAGCATGGCCCTCTGATTTCATCATTCGTGGTTCCTATGGTCCCCTGAGGGGACACAGGCCACACACATCAACACAGACCCCCGACTGCAGCTGGACCATGGACCCAGGCAGGGCCCTCAGCAGCAGCTCGGGCCCAGTAGGTATTTGTTAAAAATGGTTTCTTATTGCTTTGTGAGTGTGTGGGTGTGATATGTATGTGTGTGGCTATGATACGTGTGTGTGTGTGTGTGTGTGTGTCTGTGAATGTGTGCACACATAAGTCACAACATACATGTGGAAGTCAGAGGGCGGCGTAGGGAGTTGGTCCTCTGCCTCCAGCCTTGTTTGAGGAAGGGCCCCTGTGCTGGGGAGTTTTAGGTAAGCTTGACACAGGCTATAGTACTCATGGAGGAGGGAGCCTCAATTGAGAAAATGCCTCCCTAAGATTAGGCTGCAGACAAGCCTACATGGCATTTTCTTCATTAGTGATTGATGGGTGAGGGTCCAGCCATTGTGGGTGGGGCCACCCCTGGGCTGGTAGTCCTGGGTTCTATAAGAAAGCACCTCTCCATGGTCTCTGTATCATTTCCTGCTTCCAAGTTCCTGCCCTGACTTCCTTCAGTGATGACCATGATGTGCAAATAGAAGGCACATACACCCTCTCCTCCCCGACTTGCTTTTGGTCATGATGTTTCATCATAGCAATAGGAACCCTAACTGAGACAGAAATTGGTTCCAGGATAATGGGTATTGCTGTAACAGACTTGACTATGTTGCCTTGGAGAGGATTGTGGAAAGACTTTGGAACTTTGGGCTAGAAAAGTCATTGAGTGTTGAGAGCTCAGTGGACTGTTCTGTAGGAGCTTGGAAGATAACTATGTTGGGAGCAGTGCAGACCTTGGAGGCCTGGCTTGTGAGTTTTCAGAGGGAAACAAAGACTCTACCAAGCCATTTGTGTGAAGAAGCTGTGGCTCTGGTCAGCTGGAACTGAAGAATTCACTGCGATTAACAAGAGACCAGAACCACTAAAGTGAAACCTTTGCTTTGCTGGGACAATGGATGCTGGTCAGCTGGGACTGAAGAATCAGCTGTGATTAAGAAGAGGCCAGCAACATTTTGGTGAAATCTTCTGGGAATTGTTTCATCAGGATCAGCACACAGAAGCTGTGTTCCAGAGGCAGCTGAGGTTGTACCTTGTCCTGGCAGCTGAACTTGGTCGTGTAAGCATCACCCAGGTGGTACTGGTTTTGAAGGCATGAAGGGGTCATGGAGAGCGGCCGAGACTTGGACACTGTGGGGTAGGCTGGGATCCCTGAAGAGAGCCCAGGAGAGGCTATTGGTGAAAGTGCAGCTCAGTTGCAGCAAGAGACCCCAGCATTTTGGAGATGCCAGTATGGTGAGATGGACCACTATGAACAGCAGCAGCAGTGGAATGGAACCAGCCAGAGTCTAGAAGACAAGTTGTGTGTGCTGCAGAGGTTGGAGCCAGAGAAGCAACCCAGGCCTTTTGGAGGAGCCCAGAAGATTGTGAGTGAATCCCAGACATTGGATATTGAATTATTTACACAGTTGGAATTTGGTTTTGCTTTGATTATGACTGTGCCCTGGTTCATTCCTCTTGAAATAAAAAACTATTTAATTTTTTTTTTAATTTATAGGAGCCCACAGTTAAAAGACTTTGGACTTTAAAAGAGAATGAATTTTTAAAAGTGAGTTTGTATGATTTGTGGGACTTTTTACGTTTGAAAATGTTTTACATTGTGACGTCAATATTAACGTGAGGTCTTGGGGATGAACAAGAAAGGGAAGACTGTGGCTTAACAGTGATGTTTGTGTGTGAGGTTGACAAGAGGTCAGTTGTGCTGGCTAATTTTATGTCAACTTGGCAAATCTCTAGTCATCTGAGAGGAGGGAGCCTCAGTTGAAAAAATGCCTCTGTAAGACTGGGCTTCAGGGAAGCCTGTAGGGCATTTTCTTAGTGATTGATGAGGGGAGATGCTCTGGACTTTGTGGGTGGGGCCACCCGTGGGCTAGCGTTGGTGGTTCTACAGGAAGGCAGGCTGAGCTAGCCATGGGGAGCAAGCTAGTAAGCAGTACCCTATGGCCTCTGTCAGCGCCTGCCTCTAGCTCCCTGCCCTGCGTGAACTCCTGCCCTGCCTACCCTCAATGATGGACTATGATGTGGAAGTGTAAGCCAAATAAACCTTTCCTCCGCAGCTTGCTTTTGGTCATGGTGTTTCATCACAGCCATAGTAATGCTAACAAGGACAATCCCTTTGTTGATGGATTGTAGTTGTGCATACACCAGGCTAGCTGACTCAAAAGCTCCCGGGCAGTCTCCTGCTTCTACTTCTCACTGGGCAGTAGGAACAGTGGGATTACAGACCCATGCTCCTGGGCCAGGGTGTATATGAATTCTGACTCAATTCCTCACACCCACACTGCTAGCATTTCATTTACTGTACCAGTCCACAGCTCTTGATCATTTTTTAAGGGTAAAGTATGTTTTCTGTCATCCAGAATTGAAAACGCTACTTCTGGCACTTAACATTAATATGTTCTACCATCTGTGACTTTGCTGAGTTATCCCCCCACCCCTACTGCCGAATAACCCTTTCAGCTCCTTTTCTTTGTGTGTTCCAGGACCCTTTTGTGTTCTTAATTTCTATTTTGCATTATTGAAAAATACAGTAAAGAATACTCTAGTGAATACCCATGAATTTGCCACCCGATTTAGGAACTGAAAAATGAACTCTCTTCAAGTGACAGTTTCTGGGCTCTGTTTCATGCGCCATGCAGAAGAGCGCCACACAGATGGTAAACATTTTGTGCAAGGCCCCATCCCTTCACTGTTCCTAGTGGCTGCCTGGGAAAGCTCGCCCAGCCGCAGTCTCCGTTGGACTTGGGCTTAACCTTAAGTAGTCTAACAGTTGAGCTCCAGGTAACTCCTCAAGCTGATCCAGGATCAAGAAACCCATGATGCTTTGCAGATTGATGTTATCACTTGCACTTTAGGCACAAGACTAAGCAACTTTCCTTCTGTAATCTCTATCAGAGGCATTTTTCATGTCACCGATCACTATTTTTGGCACATATGGTGAGTGTGTTTGAAAACAGTCTCTGACTAAATTACAAATCTGAGAATGGAGTGTGTGTGTGTGTGTGTGTGTGTGTGTGTGTGTGTGTGTGTGTGTGTGTATGTGTGTGTGTGTTCAGTCTTACAGAATGTTCTTTCGGTATATTCCTCAATTGCTCATCAGCTGAGTCATCAAATTGATGACTCTGAATAGCTGACCCTTGTGGAGTGCCAGAAACCCATTGTGACCTGCCTGTGGTTTGGAATCACCCATGGTGTTTAAGCATTTGTGATGTATCCTGAGACGACTGGCATCTTTTCTGTTCTTGGGAGTGCAGTTCCTTGAACATGAACCTGCTGCTGCCACACACTGCCTTCATTCTGATCTGGTTGCTCATATCACCTCTTCTGCTGCTGGGACTACACATCATAGCAGCAGCACCCGCCTCATCTTCTTCACCTTGGAAACTTGATCTCTTCAGAAGTCAGGCACATGGCATAGATGCTGGTCTGTGGTCTGTAAGCACATGTTCATCACTTGAGGGTTCTGTTGTTTTGAAGCTTCCCAGAGACACAGACTCCCAGGAAGAGGACTGGGGAGCAAGTAACTGGCTTTTGATTTTTTAAAATCTATTGACTGATAAACCCGTGGTGTCTCTTTGAACAGCGGATGGCTAGAACTGTGCAACACTCTTTTGTGATTAAAAAAACAAAAACAAAAACAAAAAACCCAGAACCTTAGGAAACTGTCTTACAGAACACACATGGCTAAGATCTGCTTTAGTCCCTCTGCATAACAATGAGGGAGTTTTCAAAGAGAAGTTTAAACCACACATGTTTTGTTTGGGTGCGTATTGTTTTAAGCATTGATTATCTCTTCACTTGAAATGAATAGGATTTCTCCACAAGCCACTTGTCATTTGCATAATATGAAAATTCATTTGTATAATAAGCCCTCACAGTCATCAGAATTGGATCCTGAGCACATGAAGTTTCCTTTCTCTCTGTGGCAGGGTTTGCTATTCTTATAATCATTAAAACAAAAGTGAGAGAACCTGCTGATTTTCCAGATTTTATTACCAAGTGGTTATCATTGGTACTCACTCCTCATTTCTTATGATCCATGTTTTCTGTTTGCATTAACAACAGAAACCATATCTAAATGTGCTTCTCTCTCTGTAGGACAGTCGGCCCAATATGTCAAGACCCCTGATCACTAGATCCCCTGCATCGCCACTGAACAATCAAGGCATTCCAACTCCAGCGCAGCTCACCAAGTCCAATGCACCCGTCCACATTGACGTGGGCGGCCACATGTACACCAGCAGCCTGGCCACCCTCACCAAATACCCCGAGTCAAGGTAATTGCAGAAGTGGGGATGTTGCTCTCAGAAGTGCATGTGTTTTGATGCTCTTGACTGTTTTTCCTTCGATCAGAAGAACAATGTGGCCTGGCCAATGCCAAGCGTAGGGCATGACCTGTTAAGGCTATTCGGGGCCATGGTTGTATGGCCTCCACAAGTTGGGGCATGGAGTACATGTCTGAATGTCACTTTTTGAGTGCCATGGTGTATGCCTGTAATTCCAGCATTCAGGAACCCTAGGGAAAAAGAATCATGACTTCAAGGCAAGCTGGTGCTACATAATGAGTTCAAGACCAGCCACGACTATAGAGCGAGACCCTATTTCAAAATAAAATGGTGGGGGCAGGTGAAAAGGCTCAGAGCAGGACTAATGGCCTCAGTTCAAACCCATGTCAAAGTGGAAGGAGAGAATCCAGAGGGTTGTCCTCTAAGCTCTACATGTGTACTGTGGCATGCATGGGCACACACATGTGCACACAGACATGGAGAGAGAGAAAGTGACAAACAGAGAGACAGAGAAAATTGTTGTTGTTTATTTTTTTTCTTTTGGGAGACCTGCCACCCAGCTCCTAGATAAATCACTCATGGAGGCTTATTTTTACTTATGAACATCCAGACTTAGCTTGACTTGTTTCTAGCCAGCTTTTCTTAACAAATTATCCATCTATCTTTTACCTCTAGACTTTTCCTATTCTCTCACTTCTGTAAATCTTACTCTTACTCTGTGGCTTGCTGTGTAGCGGGGTGACTGGCCCCTGGAGTCCTCCTCCTCCTCCTCTCGATCCTAGATCTTTCCCTCCCAGATTTCTCCATTTATTCCCTCTGCCTGCCAGCCCTGCCTATCCTTTCTCCTGCCTTGCTATTGGCCAGTTCTTTATTAGACCATCAGTGTTTTACACAGGCACAGTAACACAGCGTCACAGAGTTAAACAAATGCAACGTAAACAAAAGTAACACAGCTTAAAATAATATTCCCCAACAGAGAATAATGTTTATAGCCTAAATAGACAAGATAGAATAAAAATCATAGATACCATAAAAATGTTATGAAGACCGGCATTTTAGCTTTTCAGATCTCTCTTGACTACCTAGTACTTTATAAAAGAATTTGAAAATCGGAGTAAAAAGGATAGAAAAATTTGTTCTCTTGATTTCCAGCTTTACTTTCCACAAGAAAAATGAAATGGTTAAAATAGAGGTTTATAAGGTGTCCACAAAGCTGTGCATTTTACAACCCCATCTCTCAGGTGTTAGAGCAGGTATGACTCAAAAATACTAAGAAGGTGCTACAAAAGCCCATGGTCACAGTGGCTATAGTTTTCAAGAATATGGCCCTATAAATATTATTATTTTTGAAGTGTACCTATTTGTATTCCTTCCAAGCAGCATTCCCTATGGTTTCTACTTAAGGATCATGCTTGATTTCCGGCCTTGACTTCCCTCAGTGCTGGATTGTGACCTAGAAACACAAGCTAACTAAACCCTTTCCCCCTCTTTTGGTCAGGGTATTTTATCACAGCAACAGAATGCAGCTGGAACACTAGTATCAGGGAGACAGAGATAGGTGCATCCTTGGGTCTCACTGGCCAACCAGCTAATTATGCAAGCCCTAGGCCAATAAGGGACCCCGTCTCCAAAAACATGATGGGCAGCTCCTGAGGGATGATGCCCAAGGTTGACTTTTGGCCTTCATACACACATGCATCCCTCTAAGCCCCACAAATATGCATGAACACGTATGTGCACACACTCAAGTAGATGCCCATGCCAAGGTTCTGGACTTTGGAGCATTTTGGATGTGGGTGTTAGGACCATTGGCCCGTGCCTTAGGCAGCCGGTTGTGTTCTGGTTGCTCACTGCAGCTGCGTGGGTCTTTCCATAGTCTAATGGAGGTTCTAATGCAGTCTGAGGTTCAGTCCTCCGTAGAGCTCTGGATTCGCTTAGACCTTGGGCCGTAGAGGCAGATCAAAAGGTTGATCACTCTTCTCCATTCTGTTGCTGTCTCACATAATTTTTCATTCACCTCCTGTTGGTGCTCCATATTTTAGAAACAGACCTCAATTAATGTCTCATTAGGAGACTTCTCTAGTCTACCTTTCCGTGAGTGTTCCTCAAGTCCATGTTTTGACCCTCATTGCTCATATCCTGAAATGTGCATCAGCTTCCAGATTCCTTCACCCTCTAGAGCTGTTTGGTCTCCTAGTAACCAGCTGCCACATGTAGCTAGTGAGCATCCAGAGAGCGGACATTCCCAATTGAAATCTCCTCTTGCCATACATTACACACTGAACTTTGAGGCATAGAACCAAAAAAAAAAAAAAAAAAAGTCTAAACTGTTCCAATGATTTTTATATTACTTCCTTTTCTTGTTGGAATGATAACATTTTTAGTGACATAGAAATATATTTCAGATAAGTTTTGTTTCACTTTTCCCATGTGTCTACTAGAAAATGTAAAATTGCTTATGTGTCTTCTTTCCTATATGGCAGCACTAAACTAGGAATATACGTTTTTATGAAAAGAATTAAACCTGTCCTTTCCCCATCCTGATACCTGCATATATCAAATACTGAATTTTCCTGTCAACCTAATTAGAAAAGACAGAATTGTTCAGCTTGCCTTTCTAAGTTTTCTTGTCATTTCCAGTCACCTGTCACCCATAGTATCACAACAGCAGCAACAAATCACTGTTTTCCTTTCTTTTGGTGTTTCAGAGGTCAAACTCAGGGCCTTGTGCATGGTAAGCATGTGCTCCACCACTAAGCCTCATCTCCAGCCCAAGCGGAAGTGATTTGACTCGTTAGGTCTGCCATTCGCCTGGCAGTTATTTGATAGGTTGGTAGGGTCCAATGGCCGAACACCTGCCTTCTCTCTTGTAAAGCAGGTACAAATGCGTCTTCTTGCAAAGCTAATCATTAATGTGATTATAGAAATCACTTCCTAGCCCTGTGTTTGACGCATAGTCATCTGCCAAGCCCAGCAGCTGTCCCCCTTCAAACTGCCTTCCTAATTCTAAAAGGACCCCACTCCTGCCTTCCCTGCAGCCAGGGGACAGCCTGGCCTTGGGGTCTCCTTCCTTGTATCTGTACTGTGCCCTCTCTTATATACCCCGCCTTGAGCTCAGCCCTTCCAACAGGAGAGAGCTGTAAGCTTATGTCAAGTTTCAAAGAAACTTCTGTCCCCATGGCTTATACCTAAAACAAACGACACTGGGCAGATAACACTGGCTCAGTGTTCAGTTGGCCACCATGTGCTGCTGCTCTGCTTCTCCTTGGTTCTTGTGACACTTTTGTAAGTAATTAAGATTCATCTCAAAGAAAATTCAGAAAGGGACCCACACTCAGATTTTAGCAGTCGAACATATATAGCAGGACAGATGCTTGTGATATTTCCCATAGGTGTCAAAGGTCCCTTCAATTTCTGTGAAGATCTCCGACCTAGTCAACCCTCTGTCAATAAAACCCCAACAGACCAATTGGATTACCCATGACCTTCGAATTATTAGCAACTCTGGTTAGCATATTCTAGGTTCTAGAACCCTCCTTTCCCTGAAGGACTCCCCATGCCCTGCCCACTTAGAGCCCCTGGTTCTTCTCCAGCTACCTCTTCTGGGGGAGTGACTCAGAGGGAAGGAGACTTCTAGGATTACAGGGAAGACTTGTAGTTAAGATTTGTAAGTAGCAGCCTTGAAAGACATGAGGTGTAGGACGTGAGGCGGGTGCACAGTCTGGTGGTACAGCCCATGCGCGGGGACCTGAGTTTGACCCAGGCACTGACAGAGGAAGGGTGACTGCTCTAAATCTCCAGCTGGGGCTACTGCTTGGCCTTGCAGGCCATAAGAACACCTGGTTTGGATCTATAATGAGTTTATACCCACGAAGTTTAAAGGAAAAACAAACCCCACAAGCACACACAAAAACCAGACCAAGGACAGCATGCACACTAACTATATCTTAGCACTTGGGAGGCTGAAGTAGAGGTATATTGAGCTCAGGGCTAAGCTGGCTTACAGAAAGAGGCACTATGAGAAAAACCAAACCAAACCTGTACAGGGGTAGGAGACAGCCATGTACAGGTAAAGATGGATGGTCAGAGGTCAGCAAACAAGCACTTGTGGATCTGCTGCCTGTTTTTACAAGTAAAGTTTTACTAGAGACAACAGCAAAGGAAAAGTCAAGAAAAATATGCCACCATCAGATATTTACAGGCCTGTAATCTGAGCTGATCAGGAAACAGAGGCAGGGGGGTTGTGAGTTCAAAGCCAGCCTGGGCAACTTCCCAAGATTGTATCTCAAAATAGTTTTTTTTAAAGAGGGTAGGTGGCTCTTGGAATGTAGCTCAGTGGTAGGATACTTCCCCAACATCCCTGATCAAACCCAGCACCACTTATGAGAAAATGAACGGACGGATACAGGTCTACTCGCTCGCTTTGTAGTGTGAGCATCTGAGGGAGGTGGTTGTAGATGCTGTATTCTTTCTCTGGCCTGGGCATATTTGAAGGGCAGAGCTGATCATGGCTGGCTCAAAAACATGGGTGACACTTTATTAACACAGTTGATAATGAAACATGTAAATATTGCAATAATTTGTTTATTAAGCCCCATGCCAAATTACAGGGCATCCTGAAGATCTGCTCTTGGCATATGTGTATGAAGAAAATGCACTCAGTAATCGTTTTAAGAAAGACTTGTCTGAGTTCAAAGTTAGGTCTTTCGCATCCATCACTGTCCCTTTTAGCAAAAGCGATTTCAGTAGTGCTATGCTGCTGTTCATTCAGATTTGAACACTTCCCCGAGGGGAAGTGGACTGATACTACTAATCAATAGGACCTACTGGGTGGTAATAAAGGGAGGGTCTCGGTGGAAAGAACTCACTGTCAGCCAGGGAGCGCTCAGGCTCCAGTCCCCTGAGCCATCTGAGCTGACGGCTTGACAAAGCTTTTGTATATTTTAAACCTGGTACATGAGTTAACTCCCACGTAAGTGGATTATGCTAAATGGATGTCTCCAAAATAGCTGTGGAGTTACTAAGCACACGGGGATAGGTAGGTAACTGCAAAACTCAAGTCCCCCTTTTTGCAGCCATGGGGTTGACGCCCATGACCGCCCAAGGGTGTACGTTCAGAGCTGCAGGATGGAGGAGCCACGCATGTGTGCCCGGCCAGCAGAGAGCTGCCATCTGGCATGCATCACTCTCTCTCTCACACACATTGGACATTACAGGATCAGTGCAGCAGAGCTGCACTGAGGGGAAGGCCGATCAGTGTAATAGGAGACCATTAGGGAGGCCAGGATTGTGAGTTCCAGGCCACTGTGTGTTACATATATACCCTGTCTCGAAACAAAACCACCTAAAATATGGAGCTGGACAGATGGCTCAGTGGTTAAGAGCACTTCCTGCTCTTCCAGAGGACCTGAGTTTGGTTCCCAGTACTCATGTCCATGTTGGGTAGTTCATAACCAGAGGATCCAACACCCTCTTCTCTATTCCAGAATACATCTAAACTCGCATATGAACACACATACACAGAGACACGTACACATACACAGAGACACGTACATATACACATAATTTTAAATACAATAAATATTTTTTTAAACCCTAAAATAAAAAGATCTTTGAAGCCTGTGTTCTGAAGACCATCAGATCCAATGTTTGCATTTCTGTCCACTTGTATCCTGGCCTAGGGAACTTTCTAGACTCCCGTGTTAGGCATGGGATTCTGTGATGTCCCCTTTCCTGCCTTTATGCTTCCAGTTTAATGCTGTCACTCCTAGACATGGGTCCTACTATGTTATCACATGAGCCCATATTTTAAAGACTGCAAAAACCAAGTGCTGCAAGAATGAATCTATCTGATTTGCCAAATGGTTGCCTGAACTTCTCTTCAGAACTGCTGCATGGAGCCAGGCTCAGTGGCGTATATCTGTAATCTGAGGTCTCAGGAAGCCGAGACAGAAGGATCCCAGATGAAGCTTGCCTGGGCTGTGCAGAGAGAATCTATCTAAAAAGCAAACAGACAAACAAACAAAACCAAAAAGCATAAAGTTACAGCATGCCAGTGACTAAGCCGTTCCGTTATACCCTGCTTTTTGATCCACGTATTGAATAATCCAGTGCCCGTGTTAAAGTGTCACAGGGTAGGTCAGCCGTGGAATGTCACCAGAAAGGGAGGGGAGATCGTACTGCTGCTGTGAGAGGACACCCACCCAGTGACTGAGGAGCGAGGACTGGCCAAGCCTTAGACTTTGGGAGAGGCAAGGCCCTGGGAATGGAAGGTGTGGAGTTCCCAGGGCTGATGGGAGGGTTCTTCCTTCTCTCGCGCCTCTGTTCACTTTACAGTCCCCACAGTTGCTCCGCGGGGATGCAGGCGATCAACTGAAGAGACATCTGTGTTTAAACAGGGAGCTGCTTCTCTGTTTAGTGCTGGGAGAATATCCTTTAGTAACATGGACTGTACAACGCTGGGTTCCTCTGTCACAAGAGAACAAGGTGGGCCTTGCTTTCGGTGTGGTTGGACTTGGAGTGTCTTGTCTTAAAGTATAATTTAGAGGAAAGGCCACTACAGTGTCTATGCTTTTCCCCACCACACGCTGACATTCGTTGATGGATTATTGTGTTTTCCTTTCCACCGGAGCATACAATGGCCTGCAGAAGTCCTCACTCTCTTACAACGGCCTCTGTAGCTTATCAGACAGAGGTAGCAGAGAAAAACAGTCAATAAGCAATATTCACTAGACAGTTAATTACTACAAAGAAAGATAATAGCTGGGCATGGTGGGGCACACCTGTAATCCCAGCACGTGGGAGGTGGAGGAGGAGGAACAGAAGTCTATGGCCATATCTGTTACACTGTGAGTTTGAGCTAGCCTAGGCTATATGAGACACTGTCTTAAGAAAAGAGTACTGCACAAGATAAATAAGCCCTCTGGGGAATTAACTTGCCCACTGTATTAAATCTAAGATGATTTTATTTTCACATAGTTAATTCTCTCCCCAGGAAACATCTTCATTTTTCTGAGAGTAAAATTAAGCCAAAAGTCCAGTTAGCATTTTAATTTACACTTGGAAGCAGAATTTTGCTACTGTGGCATGCTAAGTCTTACCCGATCCGTCTGTCTCCTGTGTCCTTTGATGCATCCAGCAGAGGATACATGGGGAATTGCTACATCAGCCCTTTGTCCCAGTGGTCAGGAACACACAGGATGTCTATGCTGCAGGCCCTGGGCGTAGGACAGCTCCCCTCACTGCTCCGTCACCCACAATGCCCTTTGTGACCAGCACTGTCTTTCACTTTTACATGTGAAGTTGTTTGGTTTTGACTGAAGTAGTGAATTAAAAGCTGTTGAAATAAATGTGTGTAGAAGCTTCGTGGAAGCCAATAATGCTTTAGCTTACTCCTCATTCTTCCGGGTTAGACCCTTACATGTATGTACCTGCTGGTACCCTCATGTTAGAGTCACTTGGGAATAACAGAGAAAAATGGTTGCAGGCAGAGCTGTGGGTCATATTGTGTATGTTAATTATGTCCTAATTTGTCAATCACCCAGCTTCCCATTGGACATCTTTCTGTTACCCTACAAAGCTCTGCTTACGGTCCGCCCCATGCCCTTGGGGCCCCGCACGTTATAGTGAGGACTGACAGCTGCCTTCCTTCAAGGCACAAACCAGAGAGGAGTTTTGGTGGTGTGGTTTGTTTGGTTTTTTTTTAAGCTTACTTTCTCCAGAGGAAAAGTTGGAACCAGAAGAATAGAAGGGTGACCCCAGACTTCCTCTAACTGATCCTCCCTAATCCTCCATCTCAGGAAATGTAGATTTGTGTGTGTGGTGGGGGTACACACACACACACACACACACACACACACACACACACAGACATACACACAGACACACACACACACCAGGGGTGGACACTGGATGTCTTTTTGTATTGCTTTCTACATTAATACTATTTTTATTTATGATTTCATACACTATATTAATCATATTGTTTCTCCTCCCCCACATCCTCAGTTCCTCCCCCAACCACCTACCTATCCAACTTCATGTTCTATCTCTCTCTTAAAAAAAAACAAAACGAACAACCATGGAGACCAGTTTTTGCTGGCTGATTATTCTGGGTGTGGTGCCCACTCTGGAGCATGGGAAATTCGGTAACTGTCTCTTCACTGAACTGACTTCCCCTTATCCGGCAGCGATCAAATGCGACTTGGTGGGGGGCGGGACTTCCTGCCTACTTCCCATTCTCAGTGCTGTGATGTTGTCTGGGCTGCGCTTGTGCAGGTCTTCCATGTGCTGCCATGGCCTCTGCATCTGTCGACGGTGTCTGCAAAAGTTCCCTCGGAGTCATCCACCACCTGTGGCTCTTACATTCTCTCTGCCCCCTCTTCCACATAGATCCCTGAGCCTTTCAGAGACAGCTATGATGGAGACATCCCAGTTAGGGCTAACCATTCCAAAGTGACTTGCTCTCTGTACATTGACCATGTGGGTCTCTTAAATTACCATTACTACACGAAGAAACTTCTCTGGTAAGGTTGAGTGGTACCCTGAGGCATATAGCAATGCCATTAGGAGTCATTTTGTTGCTATGTTTATCTAGCAGAGTAATGGTAGTAGGTTTTCCCACAGGGCCCATGACCTGTCTGGCCGCCTCAGGTTCTTGGAGACAGGGTCTCTCACTGAAGCTGGCTAACTTGGCTCAACTGGCTGGCCAGCCAGCCCCTTAGATCTTTGCGTCTCTTTGAATCCCAGCACTGGAACTGCAGACATGTGTGCAGGGCCCAGTTTGATGTGGGCTCTGGAGATGAAACTTAGGTTCTTCTGCTTACAAGTCACATGGTTATCAGCTAAGCCATCTCCTCAGCACCCAAACTCTCCAGTCGTAGTAAATGCCCCTGGATCCTCATGGATCTCAGAGTTTGGGCACCTGATGTACAATGACAGGTACAAGTGTCCATAGGCTATTCGATGCATGCTCTGGTGTGGCCACATACAGTCTGTAAAACCAGGCTTTTCTTACTAATTATGCCATGCGTCATATGGGTTGGGACAACAGTTTTCAGGGGTTTTTTTTGTCATGATGAATAGTGCCAAGATTATTTTTACTGTTTTCAGTATCTTCATGTTTCTTCTCATCACACAAGAAAATAACAAATGCCTGATCTATTCATCTGTTTGAAAAATGAATCCATTTGGGTAGTTTCTTACAAGGTTAGTAGTGAAAACCATGCTCCATCTCACTGTGTTCGTGAGAGCAATTCCGTGAGAGGAGCTTCAGTTTTTAAATGGTTCCTTCATGCAGCTCAGCCCACAGATTTTGGACATTGCTTTTCAGGGACCGACTGCTGTTCATACAAACCCTGTCATTTCTGCCAGCCACACACGTGGTTTTGGGGAGGGTTTGTGGTTTATTTTGTTTGGTTTTGTTCTTTAAAGGCCACTATGAAAGGATTTAGGAGCAGTGAGGTCATGATGACCTGAGTTCAATGCTCAGAACCAGCAATGAAGGAGAGAGCTGACTCCCAAAAGGTGTCCTCTCTAGCTGCTGGCAGCTGGTAGCTTCTGAGGGAGGGAGAACCAGTCTTTCCTGAGGATGTGGCTGCTGATAGGACTACCCTGTTCCAATGCCCATGCACATATGGGCAGCACTGACTGGACTTGGTGGGTTATAGGTATGTGTGTCCATGTGTATATACATATATGTACACACACATACATACTCATATTCTATATACAAATATATTTTACATATACATGTCTATAGCTATTATATAATATATGTAAAAATATATGATAAAGTTGAGGAGGGGACATGTTGGGGAGATGAGGGGGAATTGGAGGAGAGAAATGGGGTATATATTTCATTGTATACATATATGAAATTCTCGAATAAAGAAAAACCATTTTAAGCTGTCCTCTGACCTCCACATGCATTCTGTGACATGGATGTACTTATTCCACTCTCACACACATCATCACATACACACTAACAGTAACTAAAATAATGAATATTTATATGGATTTCCCAAACCCAACTTTCCCATCGGAACCTGGAACGTAAGACTTATACCCGCAGCCTTGTTTTTGTGTCTTCTGGTGTCCTGATGTCATCCTCCCAGACCACCACAGTCACACAGGGGACCTCTGTGGGTGAGCAAGCACACTGTCACACAGCACCTGTGTCGTGTCTTCATGGCGAGTTTGTCTCACATTCATGCAGAAAACAAATATTTCTTAACAGAAGCACTTATTCACATCCTGGTATAACTTAAACTTCATTGAAAATTTGAGTTTCTTAGCCAGGCATGAAGTTGACGCCTGTGGCTCCAGCTTCTGTCGAGGCTGAGATGGCCCAGATATTCATAACTAGACTTTGCAACACAGTGAACCTAGTCTCATGAAAATAAGTACATTAATTAATTAATTAGATTACTTTCAAAAGGAAATCTCCCATAGGTGGTATCAAATAGTGAGATTGAAAGGCATCTCAGGGGTCCCCTGAGTGTGTCAGTGTTCTCTACAGGGTGCAAACAGAGTGTATATGTTTTCTACCATTGTGCTTTCTGGATTTTATATACATAAAATCTTGTCTGTGTGTATGATAGGAAAGTAAAGACAAACCTTTACCCTTGAGGAACACAGGGTACTAACAGGAGGGTGAGTGTGGGGAAGGCAAGTGTGTGGAGTAGTGAGAATACGTTCAACAAGGATATAGCATAGCCTTGTGGACAGCGTTCTTATGTAATATTGTACCATGCAAAATTGGTATATACAGTAGCATTTTTAGAAAGGACTAAAGAAAAAGACAAGACCAGGCACATGCAGGCTGTGAGTGAACTAGAGAAAATGAAGCATGCTACCTACTACACCAGCCTTTAGGTGTCCGTTATGTGTGTCACCTGTTAAAATCCATTTCACTTAGAATTTAGAATGCATTGCCTTGATTGGATGTGTTATCAGTGCTCTGCTTTTGAGAGATTAATTGCAAGATGCTTGCAAAGTGACAGCACTTTGTGCCAACAGCTAGCAGAAGTGGGTACACATTGCCCTGCATGCCCCTGGTGAGAGCCCTGAGAGAATGGGAAATTAGGCATGCTCTTACAAGGTGTCTTAGTTAGGGTTTCTGTTGCTGTGAAGACACCATGACCACAGCAACTCTTAAAAAGGAAAATATTTAATTGGGGCTGGCTTACAGTTCAGAGGTTCAGTCCATTCTCATCAGGACAGGGAGCATGGTATCAGGCAGGCAGACATGGTACTAGAGGAATAGCTGAGAATCCTACATCTTGCAGGCAACAGGAAGTCAACTAAGACACTGAGCACAGGAAACCTCAAAGCCCACCCCCACAGTGACACACTTCCTCCAACAAGGCCACACCCACTCCAACAAAGCCACACCTCCTAGTAGTGCCACTTCCTGTGAGATTATGGGGCCAACTACATTCAAACTGCCACATCACATGTTTTCCATGAACCTTCATGCCAAGGGAGATCCCCAAAAGCGTATCAGTGAGTTGTTGAATATAACCAGGAGAGCACACTGGGGCCTGGGGAGAGGGATCTGTGGGTAAAATGCTTTCTGTGAGAGCGTGAAGACTCGAGTGTGAGTCCCCAGAACTCACATTTAAACACGTGGTAGTTTGTGTCTTAATTCCAGTGCTTCTCCTGGGAGAGGCAGAGCAGACACGGGAATCCAGGGGCTGTCCAGCCAGCCAGCCTGGCGGACGTAGCAGCAGATAACCCAAAGAGACCCCATCTCAAACAGGGTGGACTTGAGCACTAACGTCCAAGGCTGCCTCTGGCCGCCAGTGCACACTCACACTCCACATGCACACTGAAACAAAACAAAAACAACTCCATGTCCCTGGAAGTGACATGGGCTCTGAACAGTGGCTTCACGTTGCTAATCAACGCCAGTGTCAGGCGGCTTAGAAATGGCAGTGTACCTTATTGCTTTTGATTCTTTGTTTTGAGGGGCTCAGTTGAGGGCCTCATGAGTGAACCAGGGCTTTTTAACAATGCAAAACGTACAGGCTGGAGAGCTTTACCACAGAAAGGTGAACTCAGGCTCACTCCATCTTGTTTCTTTGATTTGAACTCAGTGAGCTGTAGGATCCACCCCCAACCTCACTAAGCTCACCATGCCCCCTGCCCAAAAAAAAAAAAAAAAATTCATCTTTGAAAAACAACCTAGAAGGCCCTGAAGACTTCTGAGCTTGCCTCAAACCTGAAAACTCCCCTGGCCTTAAAACAGCTCAATCCATAGAAAAGAAAAGAGAAAGGTCCTCTCCAGCTCCTCTCTCCTCCAGATCTCAGGCAAACCGGGCTGTGTAGCCTAGGATACCCCCAGCCCAATCTTCCCACCTCTACGTGAGTGTTGGGATTACAGGTGTGCACCACACACTCAGCCTAAGGCTGGGATTGAACCTAAGCCCTTGGGAATGCTAGGCAAGCACTCTACCAACTGAGTTATATGCCTAGGTGACCCCCCTTTCTTTCCTCTAGTTCTGTCTTTAAGGAATAACCTAAGACTGGCCCATTAGTCTATAATCTTAAGCACTTTAAGGAAGAGGCCTCACCAAAACCCCAGCATGTTGCTAATATACCATGTAAGGAATGAACTGGCATGCAGGAGAATGAAGAAAGAGAATCATTAGATACATTGAATTATTGGACTAAAGGTCATAACAACCAAGCTAACTCATGAAACTTTTTTTGAGTGAAGCATGTTCCTTTCTTCCCACCATGAGGTGTCTGCAATCATCAGAAAGCTAGACAGGAGAGCAGTGGCTTGTCTCTCCAAGAACAAGGTGTGCTGGGTGGGCTCCTGAGGAGCTCATCTGCCTCAGAGATTCCCAGGTTGGCAAAAGTACTTCCTTCTTCCTTAGGACTTCTGCATAGGGAGGTGTGAGAACAAGTCAGGGATGCTGTCGTGTCAACGGACTAACTCTGTCGGCTCCTCTATGTGCCCACCCGAAGCAGGAATGGAATAGTGACATGTTCTTGTTCCCAGTTGGGAGTGTTTTACTTCTTTAGCAGGTCGGGGCCTGGTTCTGTTTTTTTGTTGGAGAGCGTTGGGAGAAACATCTAGAGATGCATCTGTTGTTTTCAGTGTGCTGAAGGACTGCGTGGCACCTCTGCGGGAATTCTGGAACTATGTAAACCAAGCATGAGCCCGGCAGGGAGGGGCTGATTACCTAAGACAGACACCTCCAGAGTGACTACTCTTGGCCCTGCAGTGGCCAAGGGCAAAAGAGCTGTCAGCAGCCTTCTTGGGAGTTTCCCAAGCACACAACAGCAAGGGTGGTCTTTAAATCATGAACAGGTCGGAACTTTTTGTGAGCCGGGTGGTTCACACAAGGTCTTAGTAGCCAACACCAGTAGAAGTTGCTGTGTACCTGAAGCTGCCTCCCAGCTGCTGAGCGTCCAGGCCTGAGGCACCATGCCTGGCTCTCCAGGTCACGCTGTTCATGTGACACTCTCAGTTGGTGACTACTAAGCACAGGCGAGCATAATCTAGAAATAGGAGGCTTCGGAGAGCATGTAGCCAAACAGGCACATCCCACAGTAATCCAAAGAAGCAGACACTCTGAGAAGGCTGTTGGGTGACAGAGATGTCCAGTGCGCCCTTCAACGTGCCTATGTGCTACTGACTCTGTGGAATGAATTTCAATGTTCGGATTTTCTCTCTTCTTTTAAAGAGGCACAACTCACAGTCCTGAGGTGGTGTCCTTGGAGAGCCTGGTTTCTTCTGGATGTATTTTTAAATGTCATCACTCTGCAGTCATAGTCCCAGGATGAATTCATTTCCGTTCAGTCAACCACCTTTTGATGCTCTCAGTACCTGAATGCGACTGTTGCTGTATAAACTCTTGAGAACGATGGCCGTAAATGAAGTTTGGTGTGTGTATATTTGTGTGTGTGCGCTGCTAGCTTTCTGTCAACCTGACACGAGCTAGGGTTATATGAAAGAAGGGAACCTTCTTGAGAAAATGCCTCCAAAAGATGCAGCTGTAGGGTGTTTTCTTATTTAGTGATTGGTATGAGAGGGCCCAGCCCATGGTGGGTGGCACCATCCTTGGCTGGTGGTCCTGGGTTCTGTAGAGAACCTGGCTGAGCATCCTCCATGGCCTGTGCATCAGCTCCTGCCTTCAGGTTCCTGCCCTGTTAGAGTTCCTGTCCTGACTTCCTCTGATGATGAACTGCAAACCAAATGAACCCTTTCCTCCCCAATTTGCGTGGGTCATGGTGTTTCACCACAGCAATATTGACTCTGACTAAGACAGTGTGTGTGTGTGTGTGTGTGTACATTTGTCAATATGTGTGAATTTGTATATGTGTGTGGCATATATGCATGTGTGTGTATGTGCATTTGTATATGGCATGTATGCATGTCTTTATACATGCATTTATATATGTGTGGTGTTTATGCATATGGAGTGTGTGTCTGTATATGTGCATGTATTTTTGCATGTGTCAAGTGTTTATGCATATGATGTGTATAAATGTGTATATATTTGTGCTGTGCATATGTTTGTGTATGTGTGTGACATGTATGCATTTGTGTACATGTGTGGAAATAATGCATATGGTAGGTGTGTGCATTTGTGTCTCTGAACATGGGGGAGTAAGAAAGCAGTACAAATGAGTCAGGGTGGATTCAGTTATTCTGTCCATCTTTCCTGAAGATGTTAGAAAAGCGTTGGCCTGGTCTTTTGTAATTTCATGTTCTTTTCATTAAACTGTTAAGCTTCTAGGTTTTTCACTTAAACACACTAAGGAAAGATTTAAATACTTTCATTATAAGCCACTGTTTTGCTGGCATGATCGCAAGTGGGGAAAACTGTGAAGTTGAAAATAGAAAGGCTGGCTTGGCCATCGTTCTCTCGTATGATCAATATAATGCGCGTTTATGTGAAGCAATGACTGTGGCATATTGTAAGTGATTTCCAACAGTCTGGAACAGTGAGACAACAAAGGAGGCATGGGCATACTCCACTCCCCAGCCTGTCCTCACTGATGGTCACAAAGTATAAGGAGCGAGTGGGCCAGTGGCCACCTGTGAACAGCAGTCCCGGGACAGACCCAGGGGCATGCTAGACATGGGGGAAGACTCGAGAACACTCTATCACATTCTGTAATTTGACAGTCAGGTTTGTCGTGATGAAGAAGCCCAGGAGTAAGGGTAGAAATCAGGCACAACTCAGATTCACCCAGAACACACTCAGGAGTTTCCTGTCACAAGAAATATGAAGGCCTAGGGATGTAGTGTAGTGGTAGAGTTCTTGGCTAACATGCAGTATATGCTGGATTTGAGGATTTGCAGAGAGAAAAGGGAGGGGGAAGAGATGGAGAGTCCAAGAAAGGAAGGAAGGAGGGAGGGAGGGAAGGAGGGAGGAAAGGAAGGAAGGAAGGAGAAACCACAGCCGCAAGATCACAAGATGGCAGGCAGAAAGGGCCGGAGCAGGGCCCTGAGACAGGCAGGCAGACTTGGGACAGTGCTATAGGCCTAAACTTCTGCTCTTTGTCTTTTGTTTGTTTTGTAGTGCTGGGAATTTAACCCTGGTCCTTGCACATGCTGACAAGGACTCAACCATGGATCTTCATCCCTGACTTGACGTTTTAGTGTGCTTGAATGGTTTAGTAGCAGAGGGACTTGGGACAGTTCAAAGATGGACTGGCCCTCACTCTCAGGAAAGCAGACCCCAGCTTCCTCCGCATCCTCAGCAGGCTACTTGATGGCACTACAACCCAGTTTCTTCACTGCCTCAATCAAAATGTTCCCTGTACTAGGCATTTTTATACTTAGTATTACCATAGTGAGAATTCAAGCAGATAATCTGTAAAATTTCCAGCAGAGTGTTGAACACACTCTCAATAAATGTTAGCTATTATAGCATTTTCCCCCTTTGAATAGGGATTATTACTCGAAAATGGAAAACATATTCTAGAGTTCTTAAATCAAGAGAAAAGCCTAAGCAGTGTGTCAAAAATCCCTCTAAATATAGAACCCACTGTTGGGAGGAGGAAGGGGGTAGCTGCGGAGGCAGGCTCGTGCGCACATGTTCATGCTTGCCTGCTCACACGGAAATCAAGACAAAACCCTAAAGAGACTGTGTTCACTGAAAATACCCAGCTGGGCTCCAGGAAAAGGCAGGATGATTTCGTCCTGGGCTCATCTGAGAAAAATAGCCATTTGTTCTAGAAACCATTTAAAACAGACACTTGTTTGACCCAGGAGTATGCCCAGGTGGTCTTAATTCTTTTTGTCCTGTTCAGCCTGATCCTTTACATTTGAAGAATTCTGATTGGGGGCACAGCACTTAATTGTCTGAGGATGAACATCTGCCAGCAGTTACTGAGTCTGTGGCAGGAGGGCATGGTGCTTTACAGAGAGATAAAACAACTCTTGGGTAGTGCAGGAGAAGGTCCAAGCCAGGCCCTGTAGTCCAGCTGCCTATGGGAGTCTTGGCATCATTATTTATCAGCTCGCTGCAGTAGGGGGCCTCATACAGTTGTGTAGACTTGATACCATGTACCCCAAAGAGAACAGTGCATGTTTTATTGTGTGTCCATGTGTTCCTTTTAAGAATTCACTGATAGGATCCCGTTTCTCTAGTTAAAACAGCAACAACAAAATCAAAACTCAAGCTAATGGACTGGGAGGATGGCTTAGTGGGTAAAACCTGTTGTGCAGACATGAGGACTTGAATTTGGAACCCGACACCCACATAGCAAACCCAGTGTGGTGGTGCACGCCTGTTGTCCTAGCACTGAAAGGTCAAGACAGGCCGGGGCCTGGAGCCTGCTCCCCAGCCAGCCGAGTCTGTGAACTCAAGGTTCCCTGAGAGACCCTGTCTCAAAAAGTCAGGTGAAGAGCAACTGAGGAAGACTCCTGGCATTGACTTTATACTGTTACCCCCACTTTGCAAGTGAGAACACTTTTGGCACATGCGTGTGCATGTGAACACAGACACACGACAACAATACTAAAAGCATTAAGAACTTCCTGTAGATAAGTAGTGTCTCAGTGGCCTTGGCCTAGCCTGAGCCATCAGTATCAAGACTGACTGTCCAGACTGAGCTCCTGTATTGGCCCTGCACATACCCTGTTGTTTACATTTGAAATGCTTCTTTCTTTCCCCCAACTGGCTCCAGTTCCATCTATCCCAGAAAATGATGCTGCCTCAGGGAGAGGTGCTGGAGGCACCCCACAACTCCCCATACATAGATACAATTCGCTTTGGTTTTTACTTAAGAAATTATTTTCTTTCTTCCCTTAAATTACTTCTATCCATTTCTATAACAAGCTCTAAATCAATTTTTATCTGTAGTCGTGAAACATGAAATTTCCCAAGACTGGAAACATTAAAGAATTATCCCAGAACCCAGAGTGGTCATAAACAACATTCTGTTTGCTTGAGATTAGATGTTCTTTATGATCATTCAGGATTTTTTTTTCTTCTTCCTTATTTTTGTTCACAGTTTCGGGAAATATAGACCGTCATGGCAAAGAAGGTATCATGGAGTCCCTCGATCAATCTAACGTAACATTTCAAACATATTCATTATTAATTATAGTTTCTCTTCATTCACTCCTTTTCCTTCCTCTGTAATCTCAGCAGAAAAGACAGGAAGGAATCCTTTGATGACAGGTTGTCTCTGCCCATCTGTGCTTATCTCTCTGATGCTCTGAAGCCAGATAACATCTGTGGTGACAGTTCTCCCTATACCTGTAAAACACACACACACACACACACACACACACACACACACACACACACACACACACAGAGCTGTGCATGGACACACAAGTGTCCTTATCCACCCCTCTACCCTGCTTGCCATCTACCTTAGACTTCAAATATTAGGGAAGAAATGTGGTTGGGAAGCCCAAACAGAAGACATAAAGAGTAATAAAGCTGCATTACCTGGTGTTCCCAGCCTCACTTGCCTGATACAGAATGCCTGATCAAATCTTCTAGGAGAGGCACAGAGCCATAGCAAGGATCATGTAATGGAACAAAACTGGTCACCTCATGGTACCCAGGGAGGCAGAGAAAGCAGA
This sequence comes from Peromyscus californicus insignis, assembly GCF_007827085.1. Taxonomy (NCBI): domain Eukaryota; kingdom Metazoa; phylum Chordata; class Mammalia; order Rodentia; family Cricetidae; genus Peromyscus; species Peromyscus californicus. The sequence goes on along the minus strand of NW_026294469.1, from coordinate 5,940,878 downwards.
GGAAAGACCCAGGGACACATTTACCACTTCAAAGCCACATCCCCAGTGATCTGTTCCCTCCAACGAGGTCCCACCTCTAATAGCCCATTTAGCTGTGAACTCATTAATATGTTGATGAAGTCGCAGCCCATCCATCCTGTTACTTCTCAATGGTATATCACCAGCTGGGGACCAAGCCTTCAACACATGCACTTTTGGTGGGACATGGGGGGGGGGGCGGGGAGAGTACTTTTCATATCCAAAGTGAGATTTTTTTAATGCCCCATTAGATGGTAGACTCATGACAGATTTTCTGTTCAGCTACATTTCTACCCTTTATACCTCCCAGATTTTCAACTGATAGGTACCACTTAGAACCTTAAAATATCCCCCAGTGCTAACAAGATCATTTGAGAGTTGCCTCTGAATCTGGTAGCCAGAAAAAAAAAAAAAATTGGACCAGAAACTGAATAGAGTCTTTTCCCCAAGTCCAAGCCATGTTTACCTTAGAATGGAAAGGTGGGGGTGTTTGTTGGTAAAAAGCTCCTGCGTGGGTGTAAAGGCCCACCTGGTGTCCTTCCCTCCTCTTCTCCCCCTTGCTTCTTGGTTAGTCTTAGCATTTCATTCCCCAGGATTTCTCATCCTTCCTGTTCATGCCCATCCTACAGAAGCTGCCGGTAACCACGCCCTCTAGTTTCCAGGGCACTCGGGCTTAGGAGAGCGGGGAAGGCTATTCCATTTGTCCCTAGGTAAACAGAGCGAGTGTCCAGTTCCATGTCTGGAAACAGGATATGACCAGCTGTCTACCAGGCATTGTGGAAAGTAGAGGGTGTAAAGGACTGGAGACAGAAGGTGGCCGGCCGCAGAAGGCATGGGAACACCCCTCCCACCCCCCAACACCCTCCCGCTAGCTTGAGTTTCCACAGCTGTAAAGCCATAAATCCCAGGAGTGTTCCAGATGCAGTGTAAGGACACAGTGTGTCAGGGATAGTAGTGACAGAGTGGGTGGAGTCATGAGTCAGCTGTGTGCTGTCCCAGGAGTTCTCACCACTCCGCACATCCTCAGTTCCCATCCTTCGTGTACTCCTTCACGGTTCTGCCAGCTGTACTGACGGTAACCTCAGAACTCTCGGTGTTTCCATTTGGTTTGGGTTGACTCGATTGTGGTGGCTTCACAGCACATCATTTCCTTCACTGACCTTGACTGGAAGCCCCAGATCCTCTGCTTTTTCTATCTTGCTATCAAGTAAATTATTTTCCCTACACAATAATTACCACATAACATATTATCTTGTACTATCAAGCTTTATCAAACTGTAACAATTGTACATTTCCTAGAAGAAGCTGTTGGCTTTTTTTTTTTTTTGAGCATAATTGAAGAGGCAGTCTATCTAATGATCAAGAAAAGCTTTTAAGTCAGACTAAGGTTGTCATCTGAGGTCCATCATTTAAATACGGCCCCTTTGGCTAAGTGACTTAACATGTGAGTCTACTCCTTACCTGCAAGATGAGAAGCTAAGGCCACCTGTGGAGATCAAGAGGAGCCAAGATCTGGCTCTTAAGACACTAGGTCATTGAGGGAGGGACTAGGGACCCACTCCTAGTCACTAGGCTCAGTTGTCCTCCGAGGGCTGGATGTGTTGTCTCTGCTGGTCACCACAGGGCAGCAAGACGAGATTTAGAGAAACTCTCTGTCTAGCCAACTGTGACTCTGGAAGGGCATATTTATGATTATTGTCACATTTATAAAACAAGAGATTGAATGATGTCAAGTCTTTCATTCCTAAAAGTGTGGTTGGCTGTTTGAGTGAGGGCTGCCACCATTTAACCACGTGACTAAGTGAAACACGGCGGGTGGGTTGACTCACTCTCTAGTCTTGTTGCCCCTCCCCCCCTTACACTAATTCTCAGCTCGCTGAGACCCTCTGTGGTGTGCACACGTGTAATCCTAGCATTCGGGAGATGGAAGGACGTTCAGAGGTTCAGGATTGCCCAGCGTGGTTGTGGTGGTGCACACCTGTAATCCCAGCCCTTGGGAGGGGAGGCCCGTCAGGCAGATCTCTGTGTGTTCAAGGCCAGCTTGGGCTACATAGTGAGATCCTGTCTCCCAAACAAATGGTCACACAAACTTGGAAAGCTTTTTTAAACTACAGCTGTTTAGGCCTTATTCCTAACTGCATCAGAATAACTGGGGGACCCTGAGATCAGTATTTTTGAAAGGCTCACCAGGGATTTCCATTGTCAGCCAGGGCTGAGAACCACCTCACCGTGCACAGGAAATGGTGAAGAGCCCAGGAGACCGGGTTTGGATGAGCCGTGGCTGTGAGGAGATGTGGCTTCAAATATGGTGTCTCACTTTTGTCTCGTTTCTAAATTTGCTTTCTCTTAAGATTCCCAAGAGAACAATCTGCCCTCAGTTCTCATCACCCTCCAAACCCGTCTATGCTCCATTACCTGATGGGCCAGGCTCTTCCCAGTTTTCAGTCAGCCTGACTCAGCACAGCAGGGGAAGCCTTCCCCCCCCCCCCCCACCCAAGCTCCTGAATCTCCTGGGCCCTCTCCTGCCCTGACCACCCACCCCTGTGCTCAGCTACTTCCTCTCCTTCACTCCAGTGAGCCTTTCCTTCTTCCCTGATAACCCGCAGTTGAATTTAATGTGTTGGGTATACCTCCTTGGTATCTCTACTGTCCGCTCCACACAAAATGATTCACTCTGTCATGCTACAGTTGACCTGTGCCTCTAGCCACATAGACTATTAAATTCCACAAAAGCAAGGACTGTGTCTTTTTCACATGCTCACACCTGTTACTGGTGTAGTCAGGCTCAGTGGATATTGAATGAATAACTAAATGATTACACAAGAATGGAGGAAAGGGAAATTCTTAACAAACCGACTCAGTAAATTCCAGAAACCAGGGCTTATAGATGAATGAAGACAGAAGAAAACAGTGTTAAGGACTGACTCAGACAGAGCCCGGTAAGTCAGATTTTAGCCCTTTCGTATTCATGTGCGCACTGTTTCTAACACACTGTACCAGGTTAAAGGGGAGCCCATTGTAACAGGAAACCAGACCAACTTTTCACCTAAAGGAGCCTGATTTCCACAGCAGGTTCTGCCCTGAGCAGTAAGCAAGAGCAATCAACAATGTTCATGTCAAAAAGCACCAAAGAAAAGTAATATTCAACATACTTACTTCAGATTTTAGCAGACTTTTCTAACTCTAATAATTAGTGAAATAGTCAGATAAAGTGATGTGCTGTATGAAATTTCTTTCAAAACTCCCAGTAAGGGGCAGTAAGGCATGAAGGTGGACGTGGAACAAGACTAGTTAAGAACTCATAGATTTTGAAACGGGGGTGACAGTGTCTTCACTTAAGAGATTCCTTTCATTACTTGTCAGCTTTGGGGTGAGATTGAAATTATCCAGAATAAGTTGATTTTAAGGAAGACATAAGATATTAGTTAGAATAGTTATTAGCCTTTGAAACATCATGGAAGTCTTTCTCAGCATTACCCTTTGGTTCAGTGAAGATACATTTGTAAAAGGGAGAGAAAGAAAACCTGAGCCATACATCATCTGGAGCCAGCTCGGTCTTGGTCAGTTGGAAACCAGGAATGTTCTCCAAGGTCTGTGCACTGTAATCAGTCCACATAGTTTCCAGGCAGCAGCGTTTACACGGCACTGCAGTGTGATTTGTAGCCCCATTCATGTGTCCACGAGAAATACAGCCTCCTGGATTTCTCCCGTTTTGTTTAGCCAAACAATACCTTCCCACAGCACAACCTAGCCCATCGCCAACCCCACCAGGAGACAACACTAATGGTTGCTGGCACCCCTTCCCTCCCCTTCTGCTCGGTTTTCACGAGCCTCTTCCTTCAAGGCTGGCAGAAAGAGGACCATTGCAACCTCTTTTTACTTCTAACATTTGCTGCTCAGACAGGGAACTTCCTGCCTCTCATGAGCTTTCACTCGGTCAGGACTGTGTATCCATGCCCTAGGCCCCTTTCCAGTCCTCTCCCGTTCTCTCCACAGCCCTGACCCTCTCTCTGCAGCCCTTTCCACCCTAAGCAGCCCAGGCTTTCCATTACCTTCCTCCACCCAAGAGTTCATGCCTTTCTCTGCCCCCAGACTCCTGGGAGCGCATCCATCAACCTGGCCTTTGCTAGTTCTTATTCCTTGGGGTCACCCCTGCCCTACCTAGTCCTTCCTATTCCCTTTGGGTTCTGGTTGCCCAGTGCCCCTCCATGGTCATAGGTCATATGTAGTGGTATTTGCTCTGCCCATGACCTTGGGCTCTAAGTCCCAAAGGAGGCGGTGATTCCTGCCACTGACCTCTTTTATAAGGAATTGGAGAAGGGTCACATGCCCCTTCTCCCTGCTCCTGCCTGTGAGGTGAATTTGCTCCCAGGTCAGATCAGAGGACGACTTCTGCTGTCTACTCCGTTCTGTACTCGTGACTGTATTTCCTCAATTTATATCTTAATAAATTCTGTTACCCATTTAATAGACTCACGTGGATTGATCATAGTTAGTGGTGTCCGACCATTCTCCAACTCCTTATAAGAAGTCACGGACAATGGCAGGAAGCACCTTCTCCTTTGGGCCATATAGCCCAAGGTCATGGGCGGAGCAAATACCACTATGTCCTAGGGCTGGATAAAGGTTCCAAGCCAGCAGCATCAGGGGACTCGACCATTGCTGGAGGTTTCGTTAAGGAGGAGAGCCTTAGTGCTGGACTTGGGGCTTTTCCTTGGCCCTTGCAGCCCTGGCTGGGTTTCCTCTCCTGCCCTGGTGGTCAGCCCCTCCTGTTCTCCCTGGAGACTCTCTCTCTCTGCCCATACCTTGCCTCGGACCCAGCTGCCTTCCGAGTCTGCAGCGGCTGACTGGAGTCCCCGTCTCTCTGTAACGTCTTGTGTTCCTTTTGTGAATACTTGCCACATTCCCTTTTGCTTTTTACACCGTAAAAAGTATTTCAGTGACACCTTTTCCCTAATTTGGAGAGTTCAAAAGCCAACAATGTCTTCAATCGAGCTTAATAAATCAACAGAAATTTATGTTGGCTCCCCTGGAATATCTCTATTCCTGTGCACCTTTTGAGCTAAGTATGACTTAGGTTTTGCTCGTCAACTGTGAGGGGAAGAAAAGCTTATTTTAGAAAACAAATGAAACAGTTTTATAAAAACGAAATGGAGCTACAAGGAAGGCATGCTTCCAGAGTACAGGCAGTAACTGGCCGGGCCGCGTTGCTCTGCCGCTCTCCTCGTACAGGAGCGAGCAGTTCCTTTATGTCTGCTCATACGTATGCACTAGTGGCTCCTCCTGTGACCTTGCCCTGCACTGGTGGCTCCTCCTGTGACCTTGCCCTGCACTGGTGATTCCTCCTATGACCTTGCCCTGCACTGGTGATTTCTCCTATGACCTTGCCCTGCACTGGTGGCTCCTCCTGTGACCTTGCCCTGTGACCTTGCCCTGCACTGGTGATTCCTCCTATGACCTTGCCCTGCACTGGTGGCTCCTCCTGTGACCTTGCCCTGCACTGGTGACTCACCCTGTGACGTTGCCCTGTGACCTTGCCCTGTACTGGTGGCTCCTCCTGTGACCTTGCCCTGTGACCTTGCCCTGCACTGGTGACTCACCCAGTGACCTTGCTCTGCTAGGTATAAGCTTGCAAGTGAGTACTCAATGATTCTGGAGCATAGGACTTAATTAAAAATAAAATGCTTTTCATCTCTGTATAATAGAGTGATAAAAGGCATTGACACTGGTTTGTTTCAGGCCCCTAAATCCATCAGTATCGGGGCTTGGATTTCATTATATAGTTCTTGTTTAACCAATACAGTTAAAAACAGCTCTAAACCGAAAGCTCTCATTGCACAATGGCAATTCTTTTCATTCCCATGAGGGTAAGGAGGCCCCTTTCCAGTCAGTCAAATCCCTGTTGCTACTTAACTAGTTGGGCCAGTTCCTCATATTTTCAGGTAAATTTCTTCATCACTAAGATGAGGGTAATGGACTTGTTATGTGAAGAACGTGCTGAGGACGGTGAGACACCCGGAAAGCACTGCATTAATACAGCCTCCACTCTTTCCCTGCCAACCAAGCGTCTATCGTGTTATTAAGCGACGAGTAAAATGGTTCAGTCGGAGGCAGACAAGTCTCGTTCCTTCCCGTCCTGCAGCAGGCTGTCCTGGGAAGACCACACCTAAGTGACGCAGTGGATTTGTCTGATTGCTGTGTCAGGGAGAAAGGAACAGGGAGAAGTCACACACAGTGAAGGAATCCGGGGGCGATTGTAATCTGCACCCTAAATAATCACATTTAGTTCATGGAAAGTTCAACAGAAAACTTGCTGAGCTTGAGAAATGCAACTCCACCGTGGCTTTCTTTGACCCACCTCTGGGTAGGGTGAGTTTTAGAATTATCTTTAAAATATTTTTGTTGAAACAAAAATTCACAGGACTGATTCCAGAGGAGAGGAAAATATGACTTGCCATGTTTAAGGGTAGAATACTTGATTTTCTGTGACCTTTGTCACATTTCAACATAGTATTAGACAGTGCATTATTTCAAAATAATCTTTAAAGCAATAAATAGCATTCCAAAGACAGGCAAGTTATGAGATCAGTTTAAAAACTTGTATTTAAAAACTGGGGTGATCCGTCCACCCATACCATTAACAAGAAGGCAGGTGAGCTTCTGGTCAAGGAAGGAAGTTTCCTGGTGCCTCTTGTCACTCGCCAGGCCTCACTGGCTCGGAGTTAGACGTTAGCACTCTCCTGCCATCCTGTTAGAACCCTGGCATTCATGAGTGGGGAAGCTGCTGAAACACCTTTCTTAGAAACAGAACCCCTTTTTCAGTGGAAGAGGTTTAGGAGACATGTGGGAGAAGGAACGCTTTGCAAGTATCAGAGAGCAAGGAACACTGGGGGAAAGGCAAGGTCTCCCGTCACAGTGACGCCCTCGCCATGATCCTTTGCAGGTGACAGATAGGGAATGCAGGCATGTGCCTTAACCGACCAAGACTATTTTGAGTTTTCTCGCCCTAAGATGTTTACCAAGTAAGGAGCAGCACTTCTCAGACCCGTCACTGCTGAGTAGATATTTTCGCAGCTATCTGGAAGCATGCAGGACAGTGACACAGAGCTGGAGATGTGAGTCTCAGTGGCCAAACAACTAATTGTCTTCACTCTTCCCTCTTTTTTTTTTTTTTTTATCACAGAATCGGAAGACTGTTTGATGGTACAGAACCCATTGTTTTGGACAGTCTCAAACAGCACTATTTCATTGACAGAGATGGACAGATGTTCAGATATATCTTGAATTTTCTACGAACATCAAAACTCCTCATTCCTGATGATTTCAAGGTGAGGGAATCCATGTTAACAGTAAATTTGTGATTTGTTTTGATGTGCTCCAAAAAATTCTTTCTAGTTCCCTGCCCTGCCATGCATGCCAACTCCAATGGCATCTGCCCCCCCCTCCCCCAACAGGGCTATCCTGTCTTTGTGAAGCAGAGCACATGGGCATTTAAGCTTTATAGGACCAGGAAGCGTTCACCTTTTATTTAAATAATTGAATTATACTTCCTTTTAGGAAACTGAAAAGAAGTTGGTTAAATTCAAATTTAATTTCTGCTATGTCTTAGCAAGCTAGATAGTAAAAGAACTTCTTAACTCAATGAAAATTTGTCTCCCAGAAATCTAAGGTTAATATTAACAATATGCTTTTAGAATTGTTCCTTTTGAACAGAATAACAAGTATTGGCATCAATCACAGGAAGGGAATCTCGGTAGGCAATACAATTTATTAGAAGGGAATACATGGAAATAGAATTTTTATGGCTGGTAATGTCTCTCTAAATAGAAGATTTCTAAAACTACTAATTCTGAATACTATTAGGACTAATAGAGAATTAACTTAAACATCTGAATTCAGAACCAATGCTCGACAATCAGTGTGCTGCCTGTGGAATAACAGGAATCAGTCATAGCATCTAAGAGAAAAAAGAAGAGCAGAAATTGTAATGTCCAGGTAGCAGTAAACCTAATGAGATGTGTGCAGAGTGTATTTAAAAAGGGAATTTCTATTTTGAGGCAGAAAGGGTATATTTAAGACTTTTATACACAGGAATTTTTAAAAAGATCCGTGTGAAGCAAAAAAAGATCATATTCAAATAGAAGATGTCTTAGTAGAAGAAATATTTGCAACAAAAGATTAATATCCATCATAAAAGAGTTCCTCCAAATCTATAAAAGTATATAAACAATCTAGGGGAAATTTTTAACTATAAACAAGATTTTCCCAAAGGGAGAAAAAGATTTTGTCAGTAAATATTTAAAGTGGTATTCATTCTCCCTCTAGTATCAAAGGTACAAAAATAAAATGATATAATCCTTTTTATAAATTCATTTGACACCGTGCTGGGGGAGTGTACATTGTGGTCGGGAGGGAAAGTGACTAAACCTTCTTCAGCAATAAATTTATTAAAATTTCAAACATGCGTGCTGTCTAGCAATTCCATGCTTATTTGTCTTCTCTAAATATTCACAAGAGCATGTAAACATGTGTGTACATAGGATGTCTGGTACTTGTGTTTATATTAGGAAAACTTAACATACCTAAAAGGAGTTCAAAAACAGCAGATGGTAGGAAATAATATAGACTACCCATATAATGGAATAATTTTAAAAAGTATGGTTCACGTGTATCTGTTGATACATGGGGCAAAAACCGAATTTTTATTATTTGGTGACAATAGCAAGTTATAAAATGATATGCAATGTGTTTCTATTTATGTAAAATATCATGCATGTTGTGAATATTTGAAATATCATCTTCTCAATACACAAATGTAATTCATTTACACTTCAGAGCTGCGATGTATTCACCAAGTCTTTAGAGTCTGGAGTTAAAGTGAGGTGTGCACCTTGGGAGACCCACAGAACTTATTGCTGGCCCATGAGAAGCAGGCTCATGGATCCTCCTCACGTTCATTGCAGAGGTGCAGGGACTTGCACATCCCAACAGCGGCCATTACTCTCCTATGTTCTTATAAAGGTGCATTGTTTTTCATCTAAAACAAACATGCTCTGATGTAACTCCTCTGTACTCTATTCCATTTGACTAGTAATCCTTGGCACATGCACACTGTTTCATGTTCAGGAGAGAGAGGACGATGGAGAGGCCCCCGAGCCCCTTATTGACTTGGGATCTGCTGGTTTACAGCAGTTGACCTAAAAGTTGGTCATGTGGGTTGGGGAGGTAGGTGGCTTGCTGTGCAAGTGTGAGGACCTGAGTTCGGATCCCTGGTTTCCACATAAACACCAGGCCCAAAGGGGCCCAGAGAGGTGAATGGTGGGGCCGCAATGGCCAGCTGGTCTAGCTACCATGGTGAGTAGTTCCAGGTTCAGTGAAAGATCCTGTCTCAAAAACTAACAACAATAATAATGTAGAGATTGATAAAAGACAACTATCATTGCCTTCAGACTTCCATGTATACACCTCCACATGCATACCCTCATGTGTACACTCCCACACAAGCAGTAGGTAAATCAATCAATTCCAGCCATATAACCCTCTGAGCCTGATCCTAAACTTGGTGATATTCTTACAGACAGAGACATGTGTTTTCCTAAGGGATATTATATACTGTGCCCATGACAGTTGCTTATTCAGCGACAACAGCCACAGGAGGCCAGATGCTGAGTGTCTCTTAAAATCATGTAGGACTAACCTGAAAACAGAAAGCTTGCATCTATATAACGTCATCGTGTATAACTCCCATTTCTAACAGGGATGTGACTCCAGGGAACCATAAGATAGTAAATTGGGAATTACTGTTAGAAAATAAATATAGCCATTTATTTTTAATGGCAGCATATTTCAAGAAAGGATCTTGGTATTTTAAACACATACTTTGGCTTTACCCTCAGTCACAAACTTCCATGGGAGGCTCTGTTCTGTCTCCAAGCGCATTCAGATTAGATGCTGATATGGCCAGTTCCAGAGGTCATGCCCTGGGGACTCACCAGGTCACCTAGGACTGGGCCATTTGCCTCACCACACCTTTGGGGTGTCCCCTGAAGATTCCTGAACCCCAAATATCTGTTGTTCATCAACTCTAAGTACAGAACACAACCTTGAGTTGATCATAGCCTGATCATAGCCCAAAACAGTTGTCAAAAGAGACTCACATATCCTGGGGCCTTAAAATGCTTCCTTTGGAGCCGTTGGGAGATGGGCTGTACATCAATCACAGTGTTCGGGACTTAGAGCGAGCATCAGGAAGAAGAGTGGAAGCTGAGATGGCCATTCAGCTCTGTGGCCCTTGATGGAATTAAACCATGAAGAACAGTTCAGTTCTCAGGAACCACACATGCCCATGTGAGCTGTCAGAATGCCAGAGTTTTCCTTCTGATCCTGGCAATGGGACACGGCCTTGTCACGTGGAAAGAATTGCTTTACAGGTTTGCTAGGGAGAATGATTATTGATTGCTTCCTCTGGCTCCAGCCATTTAATGGTGAGCAGACATGGGTGTGAAATCTTACAGTTAACATCCATTAACATCCAATTTCACAAACACATTGGCTGTGCTAAAAACCCACTTAACAATTATGATAATCTCATATTTCAGAAGCTTGTGTCCTGGCTTCCACAGAAAGCCAGTTATCAGTGTACATGATTGTATAACTTCTCTGAGTGTTTGTATGTGGATTTAACTACCCTTCCTGTCTGATTCCGTCCTCAATTATGATGATTTGCTCATTTCTACTCCAGTCCCCACATACAAACACAAACGTGTGTTTGCAGTTCTCAGTACTCCAGAAGCCTGACACTTTGCTCTGACTCCTCTTAAGGACCCATAAGAGTCTCTCCCTCCAGCTTGTTATTTTTAACATCTTTGATAACAGCCCCGCTGCGGTCGCTCTCTGTGAATATCCACCCTTCTAGATTAACACAAATCCACTACCAGGCAGCCTAGCTTATCAATCTACACTGTATCCAAAACTCTAATGCTTTTTAATATTATAGAAGTATGCATCTACTGTAGAAAAACTGAAAATATAAAAAGCAAAGAACATTGATGCACTGCATTCCCCCTGCTCAGATCACCAGAGTTAAAACCTGCCCTAGGTTGCTTCTCTGCTGCTGTGATAAACCCATGAGCAAGAGCAATTTGAAGAGGAAAAGGTTTGCTTGGCTTACACGTTACAATCCATCATGAAGGCAAGCCAAGACAGGAAGTCAAGGCAGGAAGCTGGATGCAGGAACTGAAGCAGGGACCACAGAGGGATGCTGCTTACAGCCTTTCCTCCTCTAGGTTGCTCAGCTTATACACCCCCAGGACCATCCACCCAGGGATGGCACTGTTATGGTAGGGTGGGCCCTCTTGTATCAGTCAGCAATTAAGAAAATTCCCCCAGCCCAAAGGCCTGTCTGATGGAGGCAGTTCTTCATGTGAAGCTCCCTCTTTCCAGGTATGTCAAGTGGGCTACCGAAGGGAACTCTGACAGACCCTTACATAGCCCCTTGGAACTTTAACAATTTTCTACCATCCCTTTTTACTAAACAGTATTTCGTGTACTACCATAACCACACTGAAGTTCACTTGGTTGGTCCCCAAATGCCCTGTACAAGTAGTGTTTCTGGGATACTGGCTGGCCACATATTGAGTGAGAATTTATAGCTCATCACTCTCTGAACTGTGTAGTAAGGCTCCTGCTTACTTAGCAATGAGGCTGGGCCAGCTGCCCCACAGAATGGTATTTGCCTGTTTGCCGTTCCGACAGTTTAGCTCATTCAGTCTTCTCCTGATTTCATTTGACCTGGAGGTCGTATCTGAAGGCCTTTTAGGTTCAACATCTCACCAAGAACACATGCCCTGTGATAGTGTGTGCTTCGTGTTGCCGCACATGAACAAGCTTGTGGCCAGCCTATGATGCTAGGGTTGAACTTTGCCAGCTACTGAGGCATATGCCCTTGGGCTGCCGGAGAAATGAGCTCTGTGAAGCCTACTTTTCAACCTCTGCTTGGCCAACATTTGTGGCCAAGAGATTCTCTGGGGTTGGGCTGTCCTGTACAATGTAAGACTTTGATCAGTTTTCCTGGCCTCTCCCCACCGAGAGCCAACAGTCCCCCGCCCCCATTATAGCAACAAAGAAGTCTCTAAGCATTGCCGAATGCCCTCAAGCAGTAGAGTCAGCCCAGCTGAGAACCAGCAGTCTAGCTTATGGAAAGAGTGTTTATGGGGTGGGGTAGAGACTTGTGCTAGTTTATCTCATGGAATTATGGAAGCCTTCTGTCACGGGTAGAACAGTGGGACAGCTGTGAGGACCACGGCTGTGAGGACTTTTCTGAGTTCTCCTACATCACTGTCACTGCCCTGGATCCACCCAGCAGTGACCAGAGTCTCTCCTCATATCTGGTTCCATTGAGAGACTCTTCAGTCAACTCCAGCACCACACTGGTTAATCCAGTTGTTAGAGCTGTCTCAGAGCTGAGGGACCTCGCTCCCACTCAGGGTGCCTGCGCCAGGCCACTCAGCTGCTGCCACCTTGCACGCTGCTTCCCGTTCCAGAGACCGTGTTACTCTTGCCCATGCCTACCTCTTCCCACACAAGGAGGCTCCCTCAGAGGCAGGAAAGTAGCTGCAGCAACCTAGGAAGACACAGGGGCAGGCAGCAAGTCCCAGCCTCAGCCCTCTCGAGACAGGGCCTGGAACCCCTCCCTTCACCAAATCCTCAGTCAGGCCTGACTCCTCCAGTGCCATGTCCATGTGACTTGCCAGCCTGATGGTGTCTCTGCCTTTAGGGCTGTCATCAAGCATCCGGTCACTGTTAGCTGGATTTGGTCTAGTCTTTTCTGCAGGGTGTACAGGGGGTGGGGACCCCAGCAAAGCACAGAAGGGACACATTGCTGTCTCCATTTCCTTTATTAGTCGGCAAAGATAAATACAAAGCTGGGTGCCATTGCTCCCCAAACCCAAGAGCCGTCAGGAGAAGCTGGGAGTCCCCTTCCACTGGTGAGGGGAGAGAACTTCTGATAAGAAGCCGTGGGTCAGAGCAGGAGAACGGGAACAGATGAGCAACTACCCAGGCTCCGAGAACAGAGAAAGCAAGCCCAGGGCTGGAGAGACGGCTCCGTAAGATGCTAACGTGTTGGTCACGCATGCACCAAGACCTGAGTTCCATCCCACATGAAGAAGCCGAGCAAGCACTTGCAATGTCAGCACTGTGCGGGTAGAGTCATACAGATTCCGGGGGCTCACGGGCCAGCCAGCCTAGCCTTCCTGGCTTAGGCTAATGAGAGATCCTTGAAAAACAAGTGTAGAGCAACTGGGGAATGATACCCGTGGTTGCACATGCATGCATGTGCACTCACGTGTATACACACACACACACACACACACACACACGGAGAATAAAACACCAGAATGCCAGCATAAGAAAGAGTTGCAAAATGAGGACAATGATTAACTTTATGGGTCCAAATACTGCAAAACCATGGTGGCCGCCCCACCCCCAGTAGAGAGAAAGTCCTTAAAACTAAATGAAGGTAAGTCCTGCAGAGGTCTGTCACTTCTGATGGCTGCGCAGGGCACCGTTTTAAAGCAAAGAATGGTGCCCTCTGTGACATCCCTGTGATGCCCTGCTGTTGAGAGCCAGCATTCCCCAGGGTCCCGGGGATCCAATCCCACTGTCCTGAGGACCGACTGTATTCCCTGTGGGCGGTCTCCTGTGCTGCTGGGGCCCTGTGCGATGTTTGGCACAGACACGGGTTTTAAGGTGAATGAGTGAGTGGTTCAGTTGCCCTGTAAGCAGAAGGATGTGTCAACCACTGTAAAGCATCAAGTGCGTCAGGAGCCAAACAAGACTTTGAGGGCTTCTGAGGAGACAGAGACGGTGCAGAGTTGAGTCCCGGGGCCCAGGTCCAGTGAACATGCTGCCTCTGTGCCAGACAGGACTTTGCAGAGGAGGTTAGGTTACAGGGTTAGAAGAGACTTTTTTGGAGAACCCAGGTGGGCCCTTAGGACCTTATAAAAGGGGACAAGAGGCTCAAAGGTAGATCGTGGCTGAACGGAGTGCTATGATGGCTGGCCCCCGGGAAACAGCTGCCCCGAGCATCTGCAGGAGAGGGGTCCTGTTGACCCTTGGTTGCAGCCCAGTGACATCCATTTCTAACTTCTGCCCTCACAAGAGAATGAGTCTCTGTTGGTTTAGGCCGCAAGTTTGCAGTCATCTCTTGTAGCAGCAGTAAGAAACTAGTGTGCTGTGGATTTACCCACCCCTGAAACGTGTAATTAACAAACACATTTTTCTCAGATTTATTTTTATTTCTGTGTGTGTGTGTGTGTGTGTGTGTGTGTGTGTGTGTGTGTGTGTGCAAGCTACGTGCACATGTACAAACGAGTGCCTGCTCTGTGTATGTGCAGTACCTATAGAGGCCAGAAGAGGGCATTGGATCTCCTGGAACTAGAGCTACAGGCAGTAGTAAGCCTCCCACATGGGTGCCGGGAACTGAACTTGGGTCTTCTTGAAGAGCAGCAAGTGCTCTTCACCACTGAGCCATCTCTCTAGCCCAAGAAATAAATTTTTTAAATCTGATTTATTTGCATTTTGGCATCCATCCATGTTTACATGTTCTCCTGTGTGCTTGTCTTCAGGTCTTAGGGAAGCTTACCTATAAAGTGAGGTTTCCCTCTTTCTATCTCAAAAACTTATTATAAATCTCAAAAAATTAAACGCATATTCTCAGAAGCTCAAATCACTGAAACATGCAAAGTCTGTGAAAAACTGTTGCCCTTTGCCAGTGAGGAAGTGGGCACTGGGGCCCTGGGCTCTTGCTGCTATGTCAACCCTCACCATTCCCCAGTTGCTGTACTGAAAGCTTCTCACTCACAGGTGAGGAAAAGCAGATGATGTGGGCTCATCTTCCCCAGAGGAGCAGGAGCCCAGCCCGCTGTGATTCTGACATCTTCTCAGAGGGGCTGGATCCCAGCCCGCTGCGGCACTGACATTTTCTGCCTGTTTCCACCAAGTGTCTTGAGATGAAGAGAGAAGTAATTTAGAGTCTGTACAAGGCAAAGAAAGGCCATTGTCAAATCAGAAAAGGGTCCTAAGGAATATTTCAAAAGATCTAGAGGCAACAGGGGGATGACCCTGGGACCCGAGAACCCCAAAATGGCCGTACAAAATTCTCAAAGCAGGAAGTTGAAATCACGGAATTAAACAGGCCCACTGAAGGATGGGACCAAGTTTTCTAAAGAAAAAGCCAACAGGACCAGCTCCACATTATAGGGAGTTCTCTGGTGAGCCAAAACTAGAACTGTGTGCTAGGAAGTACAGAAAGACAAACAAACAAACAGACAGACAAACAAGAGCTTGCTGAGAAGATGAATGGCCAGAGTACTCCTAACCGTGCAGAAAATGGTGGCATAGTGAGAGGGCCTGTGCAGGGACCAGGCTGGTCGGTGCCCAGAGGCATGCTGGCACGATGAGCCATCGATACGCTCAGCTCTTCTCCAGTGGTACCCTTCGTCTGCACGCAGCACAGAGAGCTCATCTTCCCGAGGAACCAGACAGAGCGGTGGGATAAAGGAAAGCACAGCCAGGTCAGTAAGAGGGAGAAAGGTACCCGGTGGCTTGGCACAGTTCGGTGCGAGGCCCACAGGATGCCATCTAGGGCTCCAGGTGAAGGGTAGAGGACATTCTACACCTTCATTAGCAACAGAAGTTACCAGGAAAGGCTCAAAACAGCCATTGTTTCTCTAACATTCCAAGAGAAGATGATAATGATGAATGAATTCAAGCATTAGAACAGGAGATGTGCTGTCTGTCCATGGAGATGCGTGGTCCATCCATGGCCAGGCTGCAGAGTCATTTAAAAATATGTGACTTGTGTATTTAGAGAGGGCTCAGTGATTAAGGAGGGACTCTAACCCCAAGTCCTTCTAGCCTCGTTACCTTTGATTTTACTTATGTGTGTATTTTTTGATTATTTACAGTGCTGGGTGTTGAACCCAAGGTCACATCCTGCCAAACACCATCAGCTTTATCACCTTTGGGTTATAAGATCTCTATCCTATCACGGTTTTGCTGTAGATGCAGTGTTTTAGGGTGGGAAGAAGCTGCAACATAATTTGTTTCCCTCAGTTTTCAGACAGAGGCTGAGGTCTGAATGGTGAAGGAGAAGCCTGGGGCAATGTGGAGACGTGACCCCATTCTAGAATGCCATCTGTCCCCTCAAACCCTACTTTAAACTGTAGCCTTCCAACAAGACCCCTACCAAATGCCATTACTGTAAGCTCAAGATCTTAGAATGACGGCTTCCCAAGCGCTGGACAGCCCAAGTCCAGCCTTGATCTATTGCCAGAACCCCACAAAGCGCTGTATCTAGTCCTGCTGTCTGGATATTTGGCACAGTGATTCACAAGGAACAGACTGCTCAGAGTGACACAGGGTGTTGGATGAAGGAATCAGAGTTTTCAGTTAGAAAGAATTAAAGCCCCACAGTATGGAAGTTAGGGTGGGGTAAGTTATGGAGACTCTCAGAACACTCCAGACACCAAATGAGGACCTAGACCACAGCAGCCTTTGTGAAGGAGGCTCAGAGAACCCTCTATAAGCAGAAGGCAAACAGAGAGATGGGGTGCCCAGAGGATGACCTTTGCCCTGGGGGGCAGGGGGAGGGGCAGAACAGCAGCGTTGACTGCCAAGCCCTAACTCCTGTGCATGGCAAAGAAGGACTTTCCAGTTTGATTAAGCTAGGCACTTGAGTTGGGGAGTTGACCCATATTACCTGGGTGTGCTGTGTTACAGGGGTTCTTAAAAATTTAAGAGGAAGTAGGAAAGTCGGAGTCAGAAAAAGATGTGTGGCAATAAAGGCAGGGGATGGAGTGACTGTGAGGCCACCAGCCAGCCTGTGGGCAGCCTCTGGAAGCTGGCAAGGGGGAAGAAATTGGTTTCTGCCAGAGCCTCTGGAAAGACTCACCTTAATAAGCCATTATGGATTCCAGCATAGCCTTTGACCAGGACTATGAGAATTACTTACTTACAATGTGTGTTACTTTTGTTAAGGAAGTTTTAGCTCACGGGTTTAGAAGGCTGCATCCAATGTGGTGGAGAATGCATGGTCCCATTCCCATCATGCAGCTGGGAAGTGGAGAAAGGGAACACTGCCAGCCGTCTGGCTCTTTCCTTTCACCTCTTCCGTTCCGGCCAGCAGTGACCGGAAACACGGTGTCCTTAATAGTGGCAGAGGCTCTCGCTGAGCAGAGGCTGTCCTGTGTGTTCCTGAGTGACACCTTCAGCGTGCTGCGCTATTGGGGTGTTAGGAGCATATCAGCAACGTCAAGTACAAGTGGCTGATGAAGCCCCTTGGAGCCACAACAAATGAAAGCCTGAAGGTTAATTTCAGCCTGTGTGACGCAAGGCTGCAGTGTTAGAAGGGAGGTCAGCAGAAGGTAAAAATCACAGTAGCTCGGACCACTCAGGGTGCGGAACACTTTTCCTACTTTTCTGGCCGTTTGGTTTTCTGTTTTTCAGAACTATGTACTCGGTTCATTGGCCCATTTGTTGATTTGGATTTGGGGTATTTAATTTTTGTCATTTTTTTTAACCGATTCTAGGTATTAATCCCCTGTCAGATGTATAGTTGGCAAAGGTTTGCTCCCACTCTGTGGCTGCCCCTGCTGTCTTCTGGGCTGTTCAGAAGCCTTTGGCTTCATGCATTTCTATTGGTCAGTTCAGAAAGTCCTCCCTATGCATATCTTGAAGGTTCTTACCTGTGTTTTCCTCTAGCAATTTTAGAGTTGTCCAGGTCTTGCAGTCAGATTTCATGCATTTTAATGAATTTTTACAAGCTACAAGAGAAAAGATATTCTTTTTGAAATCCTGTTCAACATCCTGAGCTGTCAGGGAAATAGTTAAAAATTGCTTTACAGTTTCAACTCACTCCTGTCAGAATGTGGGTCAACAAGAAAACTAATGACAGCAAATATTGGTGAGAATGTGGGGAGAGAGGAGCCCTTATATACTGCTGAGGGCACACTGGTGTGACCACTATGGAAATCACTGTGTGAAGGCACACTGGTGTGACCACTATGGAAATCGCTGTGTGAAGGCACACTGGTGTGACCACTATGGAAATCGCTGTGTGAAGGCACACTGGTGTGACCACTATGGAAATCACTGTGTGAAGGCACACTGGTGTGACCACTATGGAAATCACTGTGTGAAGGCACACTGGTGTGACCACTATGGAAATCACTGTGTGGGTGCCTAAAAAAGAGAAAAGAAAAATACAAGCACCGGACTTGCATAAGCAGCCAAAGGAATCTAAGTCAGCTTACCACAGATACTTGCTCATCCATGTTTAATGCTTCACCGTTGCCAAGATACACAGCCGGCCCAGATGCCCATCACAGAACTGATAAAGCTCCATCCTCAAACCCACTGACTCCACAAAAATTGTCCTCTGATCCCCACACACATCATGGCACACATTGGCCCATATACATACATAATACACACACAATAATAAATAATTTATTTTTTTAAAAGAAAGCATAGTGTGCAGACACAATGGAATTTTATTCAGCTGTAAAGAGACACAAAATCATGTAAGTAGCAGCAGAACAGATGGAAATAGGGGTCATCATGTTAAGGAAATTAAGCACAAATGTCACATTTTTTTTGTATGCAGGCTCTAGGGGTGTGTGTATAAGAGAGAGAGAGAGGGAGGGAGGTAAATAAAAGAGGGACTTTGGGAGAGGAAGGCGGTCTGAATGGAGTGGAGGGACTGTGAGGGAAATGGAAGGGAGGGGCACCCCGCTTGTCAGGGAGGAAGGGGTCTGGCAGGACGGACATGCAGCGTGCAGAGGGTAATTCGGGAATGCAGGGCTGAGGAAAAGCCCAGCGCAGTGAAACATCTTCATGGAGGTGTCGCAGTGAAGCCCATGACTTTTTCTTTTCATTTACTATTTACTTATTTATTTTGGTTTGTCGAGACAGGGTTTCTCCCGGGGTCAGGCCTGGCTGTCCTAGAACTTGTTTTGTAGACCAGGCTGGCCTCAAACTCACAGAGATCCCTCTGCCTCCACCTTCTGAGTGCTGGGATTAAAGGTGTGAGCCACCACTGCCCAGCCCACTATTTATTAAACTAAAACATTTTCTTTAATCATCGTAACTCCAGAGAGAATTAGAAAAAAAATGAGTTGGTAGCATGGGAAAAGTCAGGTCTTTCTAATGCCGCCATTTATAACAGTCAAAGCTGCCAACATCTGTAAGTGCTGTGACTTACTAGAGTCAACTTCCTGTGGCTGGAAGCATTCAGCCAGAGGCCCAGTGGTGTGGGACAGATTTCTCCCGGGGTCAGGCTGGGCACGCAGGCTGTTCCCAGCAGCTTTACTTGGTTGGAAGGCCTGATGGCTCTAGGAAGCCCATGTGCATTAATAGATCCTTTCTCAAGCAAACCGCACTCCCCTCTAATTGTACAGCTCTCGGGGGTGTGTGTGTGTGTGTGTGTGTGTGTGTGTGTGTGTGTGTGTGTGTTGCAATGCTAGGGCTTGAACCCAAAAGCCTTACACACGTTAGGCACTACTTTGCTACTTAGTTTCATCCCTACTCCTTAAGTTTCCTTTTTTTTTAAAGGCAGGATCTAATTGAGTTGCCTGGGCTGGCCTTGAACTTTCAATCCTCCTTCTCAACTAAGTTGCTACTATTATTGATTCTGGGTTTTGTTTTGGGGGCGTGTACATGCGTTCATGTGTGTGCATGCCCAGGAATACATGTATACCACTTGGGGGCCGGAGGTCAGCCTCGGGTGTTTTTCCTCAGGACTCCATCCACTTTTTGTCATTGAGACAGGGATCTGACTTCCTGAAATTTGCTGACTTTAGGCTGGCTGGCCAGTGAGCCTCAGGGATCCACCTGTCTCCACATGCCCTGAGCTTGGATGACAACACTGCCCAGCTTATTTACTTGGGCCCCAGGAATGAACTCGGGTCCTCACACTTACACAACCATTCCGTCCCTGCCTGGGCTTCTCCCCAGCCCTCAGCTCTGTTTTTAAATCTCTTTGAGAATGTTCATCTTAATAAGTTATTTTAGGTCAGTATCTTGCAGTCATTAGAATTTAAAAATGACGGAGCTCCAGAGTGGCGAGCCTGGGTAGCCAGGCAGAGAGCCAGGTCTGCTGTCTCCTGCCCTGAAGGCCTGGCATGGGGGCCGAGGTTTTGTTCATTATTGTTCATTTGTTCTTGTTTGTTTGTTCGTTGTGGTTGGTTGGTTTTTTTTTTTTTTTTTTTTGGAGACAGGATTTCTTTGTTGTAGCCTTGGCTGTCCTGGAACTTGCTTTGTAGACCAGGCTGGCCTTGAACTCAGAGAGCCCCCTGCCTCTGCCTCCCAAATGCTGGGATTAAAGGTGTGTTCCCCACACCCACCCTGTTTTTTTGTTCTTATGTCTTGACACAGTCTCATGTGGCCTAGGCTGGCTTTGAACTCCTGATCCTCCTGCTTCCACCTCAAAGATCCTGTGATTATAGGTGTGTAAACTTACCCAGCTTGATTCTGCCCTGTTTTGAGAGTGGACACATCTCAGCTAATTCTCATTATCTTAAAACCAAACCGTGTTCCCAGGGTCAGGAGGCCGTGCAGATAGAAACACATGCAGGAGGATTATCAGAGTCATTGAAAGTCAGAGTAAAGAAGCATCAGATTCTGCGAGATGAGCATCCCTGACAGCATCTTACCCCTGGCCCTTGTTTCCCGCTATGGAAAGTGGACTGTCCAATGTGAGGCCCGCTGGTACTGAACATTGTACCATTCCCCTGGTCAAAGCTGCTGCCATGGTTATTGCTTCTTGGAGAGAGAGAACTGTCCATGTAGTTCTGGGCCATCCTCTGCTTCTGGGCTGTCCCTTCTTCTTAGAGACACAAGGCCATGTATTTACAGAGCTGGCTCTCATGTGAATGGCAGGCACCACCCGTCAGCTCACGGAAGGAAGGCAGAAATGACTTTGTCAGTTGATTAAAGTGTTCTCAATCGACTTGTCTGGACAAGTACCCACTTATCTCACACCCACGGATGATTGTGACCATAGCTACGCTGAGACATAATGTTGACCTGCTTGTCAACATGACTGCGTCTCCATCCCGTCCTCGGCCCCATTCTCTGTCTTCTTTCAGTCACTCCCGTGTCTACTCTAGTACCTGTTCCGTAGAGTTGGCCATCTATGTGCGGCTTGAGGAAATGATAAGTCCCCTTTCTCACCCGGTTCACGGGAGTCAGAGCTGCATGTTGTTGACATCTGTGCTTTGAGACACCACTGACAGGTGGCCAGGGGCAGGGTGAGAACCTCCCAAATCTCTGTCAGCCTCACCTAAACCATTGCATACCAACACCCAAGTTTAAGTCAAAGCCACATGCCCACCTTCTAGACACCCACTCAAGCCTGTCCCCAGGCTGTGTTGCTTCCTACACCACGATGAGTTCCGGAGGTGGCAAGGACTAAAGGCTCCCGTGAGCGTATCTGCAGCTGAACCTAACCTCATGTGTGTTCCATCAGAGAAGATTAAATTTGGATTCCCACCAACACCATCCAGCTTGAAATGCCCAGGTGTATTTTGGAACTGAACGAAGAAAGTGAATCCTTTTACATTTCAGTTTTTCATTTGTGAAATGGGAATAATCATGGTGACTGATTTCGTAGGTGATTTGAGGACTTAATTCATGAAAAGCTCTTAAACAGACCTATCTGCTAGCCCTTAATCCCCTGTATCATTAACAAAATGAATGAAAGCCTTGGTTAAGGTTTCCACTGCTGTAATGAAACACCAGAACCGACGCAAATTGGGGAAGAAAGGGTTTATTCGGCTTACACTTCTGTATCCTTCTTCATCACCAAAGGAGGTCAGGACAGGAACTCAAGCAGGACAGGGACCTGGAGGCAGGAGCTCATGCAGAGACCATGGAGGGCTGCTGCTTACTGGTTTGCTCTCTATAACTTGCTCAGCCTGCTTTCTTATAGAACCCAGGACCACCAGCCCAGGGATGGCACCACTCACAATGGGCTGGGCCCTCCCCCATTGATCACTAATTGAGAAAACACTCTGTAGGCTGGCCCACAGCCCAGTCTTACAGAGGCATTTTCTCAACTGGGGTTCCCTCCTCTCAGATGAGTATAGTTTGTGACAAGTTGACATAAATCTAGCCAGCACAGTGAATGAATGAATGAGTGAGTGAATGAGTGAGTACAAACTGAGTCTTTGCAAATGTGTTGTAAGTAAAGTGTTTGCATGTAGATTTGATTATTGAAATACCACAGAAGTGAGCACACATCAATTTCTTTTTAATATAACATTTAAAATTAGTTATTTGATAATTTCATACAAGATTGTACATTGATCCCCACTCCTTCCTCCACCTCCTCATGAATCCACCTCCTGCCCGCTACTTCAATTTCATGTCCTTTTGTTTTAATAACCCACTGAGTCCAGTCTGTGTTATCCATACGCTCAGGAACGTGGAACCATAACTACTGCCCAGCTGACCTTCTATGGGGCGGGGTCAGCCTACGGGGCCACCCTTAAGGAAACAGACTCTCCTTGCAGTCATCAGTTGTCACAGCCCCTCAGCTGGGGGGCAGGAGGCTCGTGAGCCCGTCTCCCTCCTCGCTAGAATGTGCAGACAGCCACAGCTGCTGGGAATTCAAGACTACAGTGTCTGTCATGTCCAGAAGTATGACACACATCTGTAGTCCCAACACTTGCAGGGGGTGGGGTGGGGAGGTGGGGGTAGAGGGGTGGAGGACCATGAGTTCAAGGCCACACACCCGTAGTCCCAACACTTGGGCAGGGAGGGGATGAGGTAGAGGACCATGAGTTCAAGGGCAACCTAGGCTACCTAGGAAGATCCTAAGCAAAACAAAGCAAGCATGGCTGTTTGGGGCACCGTATATGTGTGTTTTCCACCGTGAAATGCCCTTTTATTCCCCCCAGGACTACACTTTGTTATATGAAGAGGCAAAATATTTTCAACTTCAGCCAATGTTGTTGGAGATGGAACGATGGAAACAGGACAGAGAAAGTGGCCGCTTTTCACGGCCCTGTGAGTGCCTCGTGGTGCGTGTGGCCCCGGACCTTGGAGAGAGGATCACACTCAGTGGGGACAAGTCCTTGATAGAAGAAGTATTTCCGGAGATTGGCGACGTGATGTGCAACTCTGTCAACGCAGGCTGGAATCACGACTCAACGCACGTCATCAGGTTTCCACTCAACGGCTACTGTCACCTCAACTCAGTCCAGGTATGTCAACCTCTGCCGCATGGCACCGATGCCGTTCTCCATGCTGTCGCCTAAGCTCGGTTCGTCCAGGGAGTGGAGGAACTGTCGTGTGCAATGCTTCCATTGGGTAGGTGGTTTCTCAGCTTCCACAGCATCCATCCCATAAATCCACAAGTCGTTGTTGAGCACCTACTGTGTGCTCAAGACTCTGTATACCTACTATGAGTACAGGTGACAGAGAAGAAAACAAGACAGCAGTTCTGTGTTCATGGAGTTTGTCTCAGAAGTGGGGTGGGGGCAGACATGAACCAACGTAAATGCTGCCCAAATAGTGGTAAGAGGACATCTGAGGCACAGTGTTGGTGTTAGTGTTTGTCTCTGTAACACATCCCTGAGAGAAACAACCTCAGGATTGATTGTGGCTCCTGGTCTCGGGGGGATCACTTGGCTCCACTGTTTCCTGGGCTGTGGTGAGGTAGAACATCATGACTGGCAGGTGCGGCAGAGCAAATGGCTCACCTTATGGTGGCCAGAAAAAAAAAAAAGAGGACAACAAAGAGGAAGTGGCCCAGGCGAGATGTACCTCTCAGAAGTACACCCTCAAGGGAGCTACTTTCTGCACCCAGGCCCCACAGCCATTCATCAGGAAGTCCTCAGGGAATCACGGAGTCTACTCAGTTAGTGTCATCGATGGCCGAGTCCACCAGCTGGAGGACAGGCTTTCTATGCCCAAGCCTCGTGGGGTGCACTGCATACCCAGCCCCTAGGGGTCTTCAGGAGGAACGATCAAGCTGTAAAGAGCCCACAGTGGCAGTGCCCTCAGCATGTTGAGTGCTCTCAGGAACGCCACTTGAAGAAAAGAAATCAGAGGGAGGGAGTCTGTGCCAGTGCACGAGGTCGGGGATGATGGAGACAGTCCTGGGGAGCCTGAGAGAGAGTGGTCAGCACTCGGGCTTTTCCTGACTGGTGGGAATTTTTGGGAGAAGGGTTGGTGTGTTTGGCGTTAGGTTCATTTGCCCGTGTGAGACCAAGTGGAAGGAAGTGGAGGATTTTGAACAGAAGAGGAAGCTGCTGTAACTTTGTTCTAAAATAAATACTCCAGGGTCCAAGAATATAGATCAGTTGATAGAGGGCTTACCCAGCATGCATTGGGCACTGGTGCATACCTATAATTCTAGCACTTTGGAGGTAGAGGCAAGAGGATCAGAAACTCAAGGTCAGGGCTGGAGAAATGGCTCAGTGGTTAGGACCCCCTGGGTTCAGTACCAGCATCCACATTGGTTGGCTCACAACCGCCTGCAACTCCGGCTCTGGGGCTCTTCTCTCCTGGCCTCCTCACACAACTGTATACACATGATGCACAATCTGACAAGCAGACATGCAAATACAAATAAATAAAAATAAATAAAATGAAATAAAGAAATTCAAGGTCATCTTCAGCAAATTAGCAAGTCCAAGGCCAGCTTTGTCTACAGGAGACCTTGTCTTTAAAAAAAAAAAACTGAACAGTGGATGATAACGGAAATGAGGAGCAGGTTACAGAGCAGATGGTCTCTGTCTGAGTGTCTTAACTGCTGCTCTCACAAGCTTTTCTGACTGTGGCTGGGGGTTCTCAGAAGCTCAACAGGTTTTGACAGAACTGGAGTGGAACTGTCCTGTTCTGAGGTGGAAACATCTTTGGGAGAAGAAAACACTGGGGTGGGACTGGGGATTTGGTTTAGAGCATGTGAGGTGCTGTGTGCTCAGATGCTGGTAGGTGCTGTTTGATCTTACCTCAGTGTGCTGAACACCTGTTCTGCCCTCCCCTGGGCTGTGGCCAGTGGGTCACTGTCCTCTGACAACAGCTCTAGCAGGCAAGCTCTGCTAGTGTGCCTGCCTTGCTGTGAGAAGGCAGAGGCACGCCTGAGTTCCCCCAGAGCCCTGCCGCACTGAACTCTGTGAGAAGGCAGAGGCTGAAAGGACCCCTAGCCCTTTTCAATTGAGGTATTGGAACTGGCTCATGACTTTGTTCACTACTTAGACGTAGGTCAGTGGCAAAGTGCTTACCTAGCAAATGCAACCCCATCCATGTTCCATCTCCAGCGCTCTCCAAGAGTTCAAAGGCTAAAAACACTCACAGGATCATGCTGCCTCAGGGAAATTGTTACACACTGTTTATAAGTGTTCAAATGTGTGAGCAGTTGTCCCAGAGCAGAACAGCAGGAAACTCAGAAAAATGAACCCTGCCAGCACCAAGAGGCACCCATTCTCACTAGGGTTCAAGAGGGCAACAGCTGCATTCTCACCTTTGTGGATAGCACCCCCTAAAGGTGTGAGGTGGTCATACAAGGCTACACACACACACACACACACACACACACACACACACACACACACACACACAAGGCTGTGTTGCCTCTAAATGCTTATGAAGCCTCAAAGCCTTTTTCCTCCCACACAGCCTGTGAGTTAGCTCAGCTGGTAGAGGTGGGACTGGGTGTTTAACCAGTCTATCTATGAGTTAGCTCAGCTGGTAGAGGTGGGACTGGGTGCTTAATGTGCCAGGTGCCCATAGAGCCTACCACAGCATCCAAAGCCAGAGTAAGAAGGTCTCAGCCTTGGCCAGTGAGCACCTTCCGTATGCCTGATGCATTGACCAAATCAGCTGTGGAAATTTCACCTGTATCACCTCCATCACTCACATGGCCCCAACCCATTCTTGCTTCCCACTCCACCTATCACCAAGAGGTAGACACCTGTCTGTCAGTACGTAGAGACTTAGGGACAGGGCATCAGATACCTGTAGATTCACTCAAGTCATGTAAACATTCCTTAAAGGTTTCTAAACCCAAGGAACTTTGTTATGGACTTGGTGTTTAACCAGCCTGTGCCTTAGCTCAGCTGGTAGAGGTGGGACTGGGTGCTTAACCAGCCTATGCCTTAGCTCAGCTGGTAGAGGTGGGACTGGGTGTTTAACTAGCCTGTGCCTTAGCTCAGCTGGTAGAGGTGGGACTGGGTGCTTGACCAGCCTGTGAGTTAGCTCAGCTGGTAGAGGTGGGACTGGGTGTTTGACAAGCCTGTGAGTTAGCTCAGCTGGTAGAGGTGGGACTGGGTGTTTGACCAGCCTGTGCCTTAGCTCAGCTGGTAGAGGTGCTTGCCTTCAATCCAGATGACTTGAGTTCAGTTGCTGGGACCCATGTGGTAGAAGGAGAGAGGCAACTCTCTGTCTGTCTGTCTGTCTGTCTGTCTCTCTCTCTTTCTCTCTCATACACACACACACACACACACACACACACACACAGAATACATATGTAAATAAATAAAGGAAAACTTAGAAAAAAAGCAATGACTTCCTAAGCTGTTTACACGGCATTCACACATGCAAGCCAGCACTGGGTCATACCAGATACTTGTCATGGTGTGGTCACCTCTGGGCAGGAGGACAAGCAGTGTCCATAACACCCCTGGGGGAAATAAGCATCAGACTACAGTTTGTTGCTCTCCAATGGTTCCTCCTGCTCATATGTCCTCTCCTAATGGGGCAGAAGATCCTTTCGAAGCACACCGAGGCAGCTCTCCCTGGCAGGTTCCCTTCCTTCCTCTGCTGGAGAGTTCTGCCCAGAGAGCTGTCCTCACCACTGTCCTCACCAGAGCTTAGGGAAGGGTCCGTCACCCTGTCATTAGGCTGACGAGCACTGATGTGCACGGTGAGTTCACCTGTGGAGAGAACTGGCCACTGTTCTCGGTCTGGGCTTCGTATTTCTGGAGTACATACTCTTGTTTTTCCCGTCTCTTCTAGTACATTATTTTGCTTCTATATTCCGTATAAAAGTTGGTGATAAGAAATGATAATTAAGAAGCCAGAGGAGATGTAGTTCAGTGGCAGAGCTCTTGCCTAGCATGCACAAGACCCTGGGTTTAACCCTCAGCACTACACTTAGTTAACCAGTTAATTATAATTAGGATTGCCTTGCTTAGTTATGTTTAGGGCTTTGCTTGCTTATTTTCAGCCAGGCTGGCACTGTGTAGCCCAGGCTGGTCCCACACTCTTGATCCTCCTGCCTCTGCCTCCCAAGTGTTGAGTGTGACACCACACATGATCCACTTCATTACTGACAGTTTGAGAGTTATTTAGCAGCATTTCACTCCACACACAAAAATAAATAAATAAATTTTTAAAAAGGTTGAAGCGAGCTTATTTTTAAAGTTATGGTTTATGGTGTCCCTTTCCTTTAGAGATGTATGGGATTTGGTTCTATCCAGTGAACTATCTGTTGGATTGCCAACGAAACAGAGTGCTCTCAATTAGCATCCTCTCTCCCTGTCTCAGAGTCACAGGGGTGGCTTCCTGTGTCGAAGTGCCCAACATAGCAAATGCAAGGATCTGGCTAGCATTTGACTTCGGAATTCAGCAACATTTAATTAAACAACATTTAGGCTACACCAGACCTTTCCAGTGTCTTCTTGCTTGTTTGTGGCAAGAGGTCAAAGCCAGGGCCTTGTACATGCTAGCCGATAACTCTACAACCGAGTGGCAGCCCCAGCTCGAGCTAAGCTTAATTTGGGGTATGCTTTCTAATGGAAACTCTTCCTTCCACTCTTGAATGTACGTGACTTGAGCGTTGGAACACATCTTTGGTGGGTTCATGTGGCCAATGGACTCGCCCCGCCCCTAAATAAACACCTGCCTTGTGTTTTCGCAGGTCCTCGAGCGGTTGCAGCAAAGAGGATTTGAAATTGTGGGTTCCTGTGGGGGAGGAGTGGACTCGTCCCAGTTCAGTGAATATGTCCTCCGACGGGAACTGAGGCGGACACCCCGAGTACCCTCGGTCATCCGGATAAAACAGGAGCCACTGGACTAAACGGACATATTTCTTATGCAAAAAGAAAACACACACAACCAATAACAATATGCGAAAAGGAACATTTGTGTGCAGCTGGGACAGTAAACCAAGCTCTGAACCTAAAATTGAATAAAAGACATTTATATCCACTAGAAATCACACCTGTATTCATATGGGAACAATTGGAATCATGATATCCTCAAGATGTAAAAAAAATATATATAAATATATAAATATATATGTCAAAAGGTAGGAAATGCAAAAAGAGAGAGCGAGCTAGGGTGGATGCTGTGAAGGCCAGAGTGTCCTGGCCTCTGAGGTCTCTGTCCAGTACATAAGCCATGAGCAGGGAGGGCAGTCTCCTAATACTGTCCATTGCCAGCAGCCATCCATTGTTTCTTTTTCCTTTATCTTTCTTCCTTTTTTCTTTTTTTTTTTTTTTTTAACAAACAAAACACCTCGGCTGGTGTTTTCTTTGCAAGCGGAGATTTCATGTCTCATCAGGTAGGGACCAGGAGGGAATTCAGAGGACCGCTCAAGAGCACACTGCATCGGATGTATGTAGACAGGCCATTCGAACTGTAGTTTGTACAGGAGTGACCTTTCCTTTGTTTTTCCGCTGACCGTTGACCGTTTGACAGAGGGGCCAGAGCTATTTCTTGCTAGAGATCTCCAGTTTCAGTCTGCTGCTTTCCTACAATTTTTTCAGATTTTATAATGTATTAAATACAATAAACGCTGTTTAAAAAAATTGGTTCTGTGTAGAACACACGTGTTGGGATAAGGATGAATTAAAATGAAAGTTTTCCTTTTTTTTTCTCTTTCTGTGTTGAGCGCCAGCTTTAAAGGCAAAGCCCAGGAAAAGATAAGGATGTGGGTCTGTCCCGACAGTTCTCTCCCAACTCACAATGCTGCCTGCTGCCTGTGCTCTGTTATTCTGCCTGTTGAATAAGATAAATCACTTTGTTTCTTCTTGATGAGGAGGGTGATGATGGAAACCGGGGCCTCATTCAAGCTAAGCGTGAATTCTAAAGCTGGTGCTTCCCAGGCCAGGCTCTGTGCCCCTCCCCACAGTCCTCCCTCCCCACAGCCCTCCTCCCCTACAGTCCTCCCTCCCTACACCTCTCCTTACACACCCTCCCTCTCTACAACCCTCCCTACCTACACCTCTCTTTATACAGTCCTCCCTCCCTACAGTCCTCCCTCCCTACAGTCCTCCCTCCCTACGGTCCTCCCTCCCTACGGTCCTCCCTCCCCACAGCCCTCCCTCCCTACACCTCTCCCTACATGATTCTCCCTCCCTACAGCCTTCCCTGAGTCTCATGTAGCCCATGCAGGGCTCAGAATCACTGACTCCCCATCAAGGTCCTGACTTCTATCCTCTTGCCTTCCCCTCGCACTCTGGGATTCCAGGGTCGCACACCATCCCTGGAGGACTCTCTTCCCTCCCACTATGGGATTCCAGGGTCGCACACCTTGCCTGGAGGACTCTCTTCCCCCCCACTCTGGGATTCCAGGGTCGCACACCACCATGCCTGGAGGACTCTCTTCCCCCCCCCCACTCTGGGATTCCAGGGTCGCACACCTTGCTTGGAGGACTCTCTTCCCCTCCCACTCTGGGATTCCAGGGTCGCACACCTTGCCTGGACTCCAGTCTTTATTCCTTCAGACTTTTCAGTGACACTCAGATTATCTTGCTGCAGAAGGAACCAGACCAATATTATGTGGCTTAACACATGTTCCAGCTTGTGTTTCTGGGATCCTCAAGTGCACACTGGCCTTGGCTGGTCTGCTCCTGTTCTATGATGCCATCCAGGGGACAGCAGGGCTGTGATGTCCACAGCAGCTTACCCAGGTGGCTGCCAATCACATGGCTGTCAGCGTCCCTGTGGCTAAGATCCCTTCAGCAAGGTGCCACTGTAAGTGCTCTGAGAGGCCACCAGTAGAAAGTGCAGTCCTGTGAGAGGCCACACCCCAGCCTGTGCTGTGGCTCTGTTCTGTTTTCTGAACAGACATAACCAGTTCAGATGGAGGAGAAGTTCATAAAATGCACCTGACCAGGACAATAACAACAAATTTGTGGCCAACTTAAATCCATTATAGTATCAGCCCGAAGATCTTTGAAGAGATGGTATAACTCTTTACAACTAATAAGGGAAATGTTGGTGCCAAAACAATCTCTTTCTTACCAGTCAGAAAGGTATGAAACCTGAGGTGTCCATCTTACTTTAGAACTAAGTCCTCAGCTCTGTCAGGGCCCTGGTGACTCGGGTCCCTCTTTCCCCATGCCTTTCTTCCATCCTTCCAGACACCCCCCAAACCACCCGGCATGCTGCTGAGATTGGCAGGTAAGGTGCAATGTGTGTGTGGTGCAGCGATGCTCCTGTGGTGAAGGGCTAGTTCCATCCTGAACTTACCTTCCTGTTTTAAATTAAAAGTCTGTGCCTGAGGACACCAGTAATGAAAATATCATTGCTGCTGGAACTGAAAGTAAGCCGTTAATGTCTGCTGCCCGTCTCTGAAACACAGAGGCAGCCCGAACGCTTCATTTCTTTAGTGACTGCCAGCCAGGCTGGCTGCACATCCTGCCATAATGTCCCCTTCTAGGAGACGAATAAAGCACAGAATTCGGTGCAGACAGCCAGGGCTGTCCATGCCAGTCCCTGTGTTACCCCTATCCACCAAAAGAAGAAATTTGCCACGGTTTTTACTAGCAATCGGCTTTCATTAGACAAGATATCCCTGTCACAGTACAGCGAGGACCCTACTCTGGGATTCCACCGGTTACAATCAAGTTCACATTTAGTGCTGGGGAGATGGCTCAGTCAGGAAAGTGTGCCCTGCAAACATGAGGGTGGCTTTGAGCCCCAGAACCCATACAAAAAGCTAGCCTCGGCGACAGCGCGCGCTGGTGAGGTGGGAAGTGGAGACAGGTGGCTCCCTCAGCTTGCCGGCCAGTGAGTCGAGTCTACGCAGCGAAGTTCCAGGCTATGGTGCAGCTCTCAAACCAAAGGTGCCTGAGAAATGACACCCCACACGTGGACACGAGAGCTGATCTTTACCCAGCACCCCCTTAGTGCTGTCCCCCAAAAGTATGCATATCCCACAGAATTGTGTGCCCCGACTGCAACATTTTGATCAGCTCAGTGGAACAAAGATTCCTTTTGTAGAAATCTCCATGTTCAGACACTAAAGGAAACAGTGCGTCAATCAAAAGGCAAGTGGGCCACAGCCTCGACTTCTCACTACCTTTCACTGTCCAATAGACAGTTCATATATAGTTCGTATGCAAATATGACCAGCTGTGCTTATAGCAACCTGGACAGCTGTGCTCCTTCCCTCTGAGGATCTGATCAAGGATTGCACATGATAGTTATCCATAACATCTCTTCAGAGTCCTTCTGGGAAGTTTTCCTTTGAGAGGAGGGTGCCCCCATCTGGACTCATCGACAGAGTCCAGCTCCCTTGTTTTGTAACACAGCACAAAGGCCTAACTGGCCCCTTGTTGGTAGAGTCACAGGAGGTGATTTTCTGTTTCTGCAGGAACACTGTGTAACTCATGTTGGGCCCTTACTGCCTCACTTCATGAGAGTTGCCTTGGTCCCTGTTAATGATGACAATTTGTTGTTGTTGTTGTTCTTGTTATAGTTTGAGACAAGGCCTCACTATGTAGCCCTTGCTGACCTGGAATACACTACGTAGCGCCTGCCTCTGGCTCTTGAGTACTGGGAATAAAGACATGTGCCACCATGGCTGGCCAGTTTTTCATCTTTTACATAAAGTGACTTCCACCAAATGCAAAACTTGATTTTTCTCCTTTTAATTGTTAATTAATCCATAGGGTGATAATATAAGACTCCTTTTCTTCCACATACATATCTGATGGTTTTACCATTCATTGGCAGTGTTTTCCTCAATTTTTACCTTGTTGGTTACAATATAAAAATCTTAAAAGTGTTCTTCTTTGAATGGCTAAACTATTCATTCTTGAAATAACTTTTTTTTTTAAAGAAAAATACATTTGTTTAGCCTGGAGCAGACAAGCCACAATCTCTGACCTGCTCTTTCTTAAGAAATACTTTGGAAAAACAGAGCAAGCCTAAACCGGTTTCCAAATCGTGGGTGAGTTTCCACATAGGAATAAGAGCCATGCCCTGAGCAGGCACTGTATACCAGGAATGTGCTGAGCCCTTTAACTCCAGTGGTTCATTTCAACTTCATGAGCACACAGGTGTTACATTGTTCCTCAAGTAACTAAGATGCTGAGAAATCAAGTAAGCAGCAAGTGGAAGTTAATGTTCCCTTAAGCTTTTACAGGAAGGTGGAAATTACCACACTATTGAGAGAAAATGAGTCTCAAGTTATAACAGCAAAGAAGTACAAACGGATTCTTTAAAAAAAAAATTACTATGTGTATTTATTTGTATGTAGTTGTGCCACGCTGTGTGGAGGTTGGTGGAGAAATTGTGGGGGCCAGTTCTTGCCTTTCACCATGGGGTCCTGGCGATTGAGCAGGACCTGGGTTGTCAGACTTGGTGGCAAGTACCTTTGTCTGTTGATCCGACTCTCTGATCTCAAAGTAGATTCCTTAGGAGTCACTGTGAGTGTGTGTGAGTGTGTGTGTGTGTGTGTATGTGTGTGTGTGTGTGTGTGTGTGTGTGCGCACGCGCATGTGTGGAGGTGCTCTGAAAGGCCCAAGAGTCCTTGAAGCTGGAGTTAGAAGCAGTTGTAAACCACACAACACAGGTGTTAGAAACCAAACTCTACTTTTTTGCAAGAGCAGAAAGCACCCTTCACCACCGACCCATCTCTCCAGGCCCTGAAGTAGATTATCAATACATCCACTCCTTAGATTGGAAATGAGTTCCTAGAGACAAATACTTCAAGCATCCCACTGGTCCCTTGGTTTAGTCAGACTTTGATGACTATGACATGGTTACCCTGGGTTACTGTGGTGTGATGAGCAGGGTTCTCTCATCCAATGGCAGAATGAGGCTATTTACATATCTAACCACAGTCCAAAGCACACTGAGATATGCATAATTTCTTTTTTACAAACCATGGACTAGAAGAGTGCCAAATTATCAGGGGTCATATCTAGGAGAAAAAAATCAGAGAAAACATCCTCAGGGAAATGGCATTCAGGAAGTGTATGCTGGTAGGATTTGCCAAGGGCGTAGAGGAGAGCTGTCTCTGAGCTTGGGATAAAACACTGTGGGGTACAGCTCGGCTGTACTGCAGACAAAATACATATGCTAGAAAAGATAAGTCCAATCCACTGGGAGAGGTGGAGTTGAACTTGAGCCCAAACCCCACCTGCTGGAGAGTCCCTGAAGGTGTCTCTACAGATATTACTCTAGGGGCTCCACAGGCCTAATTGGCTAGAAAGTCTGTTGATGGGAAGGACATTTAGGTGGCTGCCTTCTCCATCCATTCTCCTAGAATCTACAAAATGGACTAAGAGCTGGCAACTATTAAGATATAGGAGAAAAGAAATAATTACCTTGAACGTCAGGACAACACTCAGATGCCTGCAGGGGCCAGGCAAACCACAGCAACTATTAAACCTGCAGCATGTACCCTCATTCGGAGAGTCAGAACCTCCCCAACTCCAGGAAGCCATGGCTATAGGAAAACTGGGGGTGCACTTCAAACTGCCTTTCTGTAAAACCTAGAAATCAGGGCTGGAGAGACTGCTCAGTAGTTAAGAGCACTGACTGCTCGTGCAGAAGACCCAAGTTTGATTCCCAGCACTCACACGATGGCTCACAACAGTCTGGAACTCCAGTTCCAGGGGACCTGACACCCTCTTCTGGCCTCCATGGGAACTGCACACACATGGTACACAGACACACATGCAGGCAAAACACCCATAATTTATAAAATAAAAATAATATTAAAATCCCCAAAAATACTTTGTAAAACCAAGAAATCTATTTTGTGTGAAAATTTCTCCTTTAAAATATACGGGCCAAGCAAGACATCTGCAGACTACCAGTTTGTAATTCAGAGTTATGAAATAAAAAAAAAATTTAGACATTCCATAAAAATTCCATTTCAGTGAAACTGCATGGTGATAGCATAAGAACTAACTTGTCTAAAGGCATAAGTTTCATAAAAAGATGAAAATTTGATGCTAACTTTTTATCATGCCGCATAATCATAAAGATCTGAATCCTGTCCCTACTATGACAGCAATAATAATCTGCCACCCCACTAGATGTTGTGTGCCATGAAAGGCCTGTCTAGGGGTCTGCACGTTTGTGCTCCTTCAGTCTTCCTAGGAATCCCATGAACTTTAGCCTTATTATTTCAATTTTATACATGAGAACATTAGTATGCAAAAAATTGCCAGAGTCCACAAGAAACTTGGAACAATACTTAAACATACTCCACATACAGACACACACACACACACACACACACACACACACACACACACACACACACACACACACACCTTTTGAGTAGCACCCTGGGCTTAACTTTGGTTTCCCGAATTGTGCAGAGGTGATTTTTCTCCTTTGCTGGCAATTCTGGTGTATGCCGCGGTATGATACTAGACAAAAATGTCTGAATAAGAATTACATCCTTCACCAATAAATGTGAACCTGGAATGAAAACTTGGAAAAGACTTGGCATGGACTTTGTCAAGCAGCTATCTTTGGTGGTTTACAAAAGGTATATGGGTGTTCCAAAGGGATATGTCTAAGACATGGAGAGTTCTAGGTTCCAGCCGGGCACCACTAGCACTCCAGCTCATGGGTTCCTGAATCCCAGCCTCAAAGCAGCCAGAGATTCTCTTAACCACCAAGCATGGTGATGCTTGGATCAGGCAAGTGTAGGTGGAACTGGAGAGCAGCACTGTGCTGGAGTGGTAGCCATTCCAGCTTTGATCTGGAAGTACTACCCCCATTGCGGCTTCTGTCACGCCTACAAGGCAGGGCCGAGAAGGACCCCTGAAGACCCGAGATCCAGATGTGCCGGCTCTCTTGGTTCCTGAATCCTGGACGCTGGAGGTAGACTGAGCAAAGTTCTCCAGAGAACACCGCTGGACTGTGCTTCACCTTTCCCAGACCCTGTTACCTATCCCTTCACTTGTAAGTTACCCCACAAAATAAACCTCCCTTTTAACCACGTGGAGTTACCTTAATACAACAACCAATATTGTGCCCCTTTAGAGTATGGAGAGTCTGTGAGGATCTTCTTGGGTACTTTTGTGATGTGCCTTTTTCCTGACAATACTTGGTGCCCTGGCTTTTTGTGGCTGTAACAAAGTACCTGAAACAATCCGCTGTAAGGAAGTACCTGAGACAAGTAAAAGAAACGACTTACTTTGTGTCACAGTTGAGAGATGTTAGCTCATAGCGCTTGGCCCTGCTGCTTTGGACATCATAGAGGGAGCTCATGATCTGACAGCAGCCAAGAAGCAAAAACAAATAAGAGACTGTGTCCCAACATCTCAGTCAAGTGTATTCCTCCAGTGACCGAGCTTCTTCCTACCAGGCTCCAACTCTTAAATTCCCCCACCATCTCTCAACAGTCCACAGACTGGTGACTGGTCAGCAGCACACGGCCTTCGGGGAACACTCAAGTCAGCTGGTCTCTTTCATTCTTTTGAAGGCCATATTGAATTGAGTGTTTCCAAGGGGGTTTTGGTAGGGGGGCATGATTTGGGGAGTACTCAACCAAAATTTAACCCAAGAGCCTTCATCTTTTCCAAACTAGAAAGATAGCAGAGTGATCATGAGGTGATAGCTGCAATGCAGAATTATTGCACCTGCTTGGAAAACAGCATAGAAAGGACTCCCAAATGCCTCTACCACCTGACAGTAGGTAAGCAGGGATCCGCCTAGCGCCAGCTATTTGGGTTTCTTTGAAACTTACATATTACATCAAACTTTTAGAGTTTGCAGGGGTATAGAAATCTATAATCCTAAACTTTTACCACAGACTCCTTTGCTGTGCTTTCATGCACATTGGAATGAGAGTGCTCCACCCCCTCATCTCACACAGGTCCACCTTCACTCTGTCTCAGCCTCTCCATTCCCCGTAACTCTGAGCATGATTCACACAGCAATTTGTCATGATTCCCAATACACTTGTCAGGAGAAAGAACACAGTGTGAGGCACTAAATCACACTGTTGACTAATAGAACTGAAAAGGCTAGAGAAAAACCGAAGTACATTCTGTTGTAAACCTGGGAACACAACAGGGAAAGCAGGTCCTAGAAGCCAAAGATCAAATCCTTGTCACGGAAGAATTGAAATAGTTGGATGAGAATTAAGACCAGTAGGGACAGTTGACTCCATCGAGTGTGAAGAGGAATTAAAGGTCTGAAACTTGGCCAACACAGCAAGAGTCATTATTAGTCAGCAGTGATGAGTAGCTACTTAGAGAAAATGGTAGGATGCAGTGGATCAGGAATGTATATTACATAAAAATGTAGTATTTTTTAACTATTGCTGATTTTTATTAAAAAATGTTTCAATATTTAAGATAGTGTTCTGGCTTGGCATGGTGGTACACACCTTTAATTTCAGCACTCCTGAGGCAGAGACTGTCAGATCTCTATGAATTTGAGTCCAGCTTGGTGTACATAGTGATACCCATCACATACAGAAAAACAAAGACATTGTTCTGTAAGTCATATCCTCAACTGTTTGGCCTCTTTAGGATGTACATACAGAGAATTTGAAATTTTAAGTTAGCTGCATATTCATGAAAACAACTCAGTTATGGCTTTTACTTTAAGCAGAGTACACGTGATCTATAACAGAATGTTGACCTGCATAACTTTTCTCTACTGCCATTATAATGTCAAAATCAGGGTGATTTTCTCATAGTTCTAGGTGGGAGGGAAAACACTGAAAACATACATACACACACATGCATATGTGTACACACAGGAGCTCATGCACACATACACACATGCATACCACAGGTACACACACATACACACACACCCTGAATCCTCCCAGGAGCCATCTGCCTCTGTCCAGAGTGTAATAAATCAATCAATCTCTACAACCCAGCAAAGCAGCAAGGGTGAGATTTCCTCAGCCCATGTAGACCAACATGAGAACGAGGCCACAGGCTCACTCACTTCTCAAACTCTTACTCCAGTGTGAATGTCTTTTCTTGATCTCAAAGCCTATCCCCCTCTCCCTCCCTGGGTGATCTCCTGCATCTATGACCTCCCATCTCTTGTACTTTGGCCAAACTGTCCCCAGAGCTTCAGGCATGGTACCCATCCTGACGATACAGAGATGAGATTTATGCAGCCTCGACATTCAACTTTGTGGCAGGCAAGAGGATAAAGCATGCAATTGCACCACTGCAATCTCTTGTGTCATTAGCAACGGCACATGTAGAGTTTGCCAAGCATTTCCATGAAGTACCCAGAACTCCCAGTCTTCCCTGGCTGCTCTCAGATCTCTAGTCTCAGTTCATAGCACCCTCCTTCCACATTGGGGGTCATTTCCTGCACTTGGTTCAGTCACCAGCTGTGGTGGTCTGAGTGAGAATGACCCCTATTGGCTCATAGGTTTGACACTTGGCCCCTAGTTGGTGGAAGTATTTGGGAAAAATTAGGAGGTGTGGGCTTGTTGGAGAAGGTACGTCACTTGGGCTTCTCTTTTCCATCTCTCTCTGCCTCCACCTTGCGGATAAGCTCTAAGCTCCTAACAGCACCATGCCTGCTTTTGTGCTCCCCACCACGACTGTCATGGGGTCACACTCTGACACTGAAAGCAAGCCCCTGATTAAATGTTTTCTGTTCTAAGGTGTCTTGGTTATGCTGTCCCTGCATAGCAATTGTAGCGCTAACTAGGGCACCAGCTCCTAAAGAAAGCGTCTGCTAAACACCTCTCCAGCCTTCGCTCCTCTGTCCCTACCAGCACGTTCAATGACATCACATCCACTCCATTCTTCCTCCACAGGCCATTTCTGTGCTTTCTCCATTCGTTTGGCTGGTGAGAGGTGGAGTGCTGCCCCTAATGTCTTCCCCTGCTGTTCAGCCCAGCCACGTAGATGTCAAGTTGTTTCTCCCTGGCTTTCAGAATCGTCTCATGGCCTTAGTTATACACACCGAACCTAACTAGCTCTGCAGACCCGCCCCTTCCTCTCTGACCGCTGGTGACCGCGTCAACACTGGTGTCTCCCCCAGTGTCCCACGTGTGCCTGAGTGTTTTGGAGCACAGTTATCCTGTCATTTGCCTGATCACCTGCCAGCCATCCCTAAAGACCCCCTTTGCCTGCCACCAGATCTCCACTTCCTTTCAGCAAAATGACCCTTCAAAGCATTCTGTTGTGTTATATTTTTTCTCTCCATTACTTGAAGAGTTGTTCATACTCCTTTGTTTGTTTGTTTGTTTGTTTGTTTCAGGACAGGATTGCTCTGTGTAGTCCTGGCTGTCCTGGAACTCATCATGCAGCCCAGGCTAGTCTCAAACTGACAAAGATCCTCCTGCCTCTGCCTCCTGAGTGCCGGGATTAAAGGCGTGCGCAACTAAGCCCGGCTTAATTGCTCATACCCTTAAGCACTAAATAAGTAAGAATAAATTTGGGGCTGGAGAGAAGGCTCGGTGTTAGGGGCACTTGTTGCTTTTGCAGAGAAACTGGGATCTATCCCAGCACGCAGCTGGGAGTTTGCAGTTATCCATAGCTCTAGTTCCAGGATCTGACCCCTCTTCTGACCTCTGCAGGCACCAGGCAAAATGCTCACACACATAAAACAAAAGAAATAAATCTAAAAAAAAAACATAACAAAACTGTTAAAGTAAGAATAAACTTAAAACAAGAGGCACACAATAGGGAATCCATTTATTAGTAATAGTAAATCTTTCTTACACTTTGGGACTTTTAATTACTTTGGATTTTGCCAATTAAAGGTCAGAGAAGTTGGGGCTGGAGAGATGGCTCAGGGGGTAAGAGCACTGGCTGCCCTTCCAGAGGACCTGAGTTCAATTCCCAGCACCCACATCACAGCTCACAACTGTCTGTAACTCCAGTTCCAGGGGATCCAACACTCTCACACAGACATGCATGCAGGCAAAACACCAACGCACATTAAAAAAAAAAAAGTCAGAGAGGTCTCCCATATTTAAGTAACATGGACTAACAGACTTCCCATTCCATCTGAAATAACTAGGAACCCGGCAAAATACACCAGTTAGTGGTTTTCAAGACCTTGGATATAAGACACCGAAGGAGAGGTGCCTCAGAGGGGCAGACAGCAGATATGGTGAGCCCTCAGTTGCCGGGGCCAACTGCACCGTAGGATGTGTCCACTCATGGTGCAGAGAGAGATAAGCCAGGCAGAGAGATTCCATACAGGGCAGAGTCAAAGCTGTGACTCTAGAGAGACCCAGGCAGCTTGAGTTCACAGGACAGGTGTATTGGTTACTTCTCTCATTGCTGTGACAGTTTGAAGAGGTCTCGCATCCCAGCAGGAGGCCATGGCAGTGGGAACCACCCTTTGTGGCAGCATGAACATGAGTTGTTCACGCACATCTGGGCGGACCAGGAAGCAGAGCCGCTCACACTGACAAGATGGAGCGCACCCTGGAACTATGAGCCAAACAAACCTTCCCCGTTAGCTCTGTCTTACCAAGCATTTGGTCCCAGCAATGAGAAAAGTGCCAAAGACTGGGAAGGAGAAGTGGACCTGTTGCTGTTATGGCCTGGCCCTGTGGTTGGAGGCTTTGGCCCCGGATGCAGGATGCAGCGATCCACTGGAATGCAGGCTGTCTGACACCTGGGCTGGCTCCCTGCTCCGTTTGTTTCCTCCAGATAGGCTTCACCTCCTAAAAGGTTCTAAACCTTCCAAGGCAGCACTACGAGCTGGTGATCCAGTGCCCAGGAATATGAACCTGGGGCACGGACATCCAAACCCTAACAGCTGTGCAGTGGAAAGTGGAGAACCACACAGGAAAGGGGAGACGAAAGGATTGAACAGCATCTCTCAGGAGCCTCCAGTGAATACTGACCCAGTCAGGGAATGGCCCAAGGTTAAGCAAACAACTATGCAGAAAAATGAGGGACAGTGATACCCATATTGGTCTCGTTCCCACTGGGCTAAGTGAAAAAGTTCACAATTTGCAGTTACTGGCTAGAGGACTCAGAATGCCACAGTGGCGGGGAAAATTAACCTGGACTATACACAGCTCTGGGTTCACCTAAACAAAGCTTTATTCCAAAAGACAGTGGGAGGATATTTATAGGAATACACACACATCCAGCACCCAACGTGGTAAAATGTGCAGTAGCTGATATCTCACGGGCGGCAGCAGCAGCCTACGCCTGTAATCTCAGCACTTGGGCAGTCAAGGCAGGGGGAGCGTATGTTCAAGACCATCCATGATACACAGCATGTCTGAGGACAGCCTGGGCTATCAGTTCCTTTTCCCACTGCTGTGATCAAATAAATACCTGATGTGAAGGAACTTAAGAAAAAATACCTACTTTGTCTTACAGATCAGGGGGATCCTGCCCGTCCTGGTGAGGAGGACGCGGATGCAGGAACACAGCATAGCTGGTCAACTTGCATTTGCAGGAAGTGGAGAGAGGACAGGAAGTGGGACTGGGCTAAGTAACCCTAAACCCCACCTCCCCCCCCACCCCCCGCATCCGGGGAACAAAGTATTCCAACACATGAGCCTATCACATTTAAACTCCAGCACTTAAGATACACAGCAAGATACTGGGACAAAAGTAAATAAACAATACATGAGATAGAAATATTTAAAACTAAATAATGCAACTCCAAATGACTTCCATGTTCAAGACGAAATTAACAAGACAATTAGGAAGAATGATAGTCAAGACATTGCCACCTCGGCAGGATCATGCCCATCTATGAGGGATTGTCTAGCTTATGTTCATTAAGCTGAGAAGGCCTAAGTGTGGGCTGACCATGGACTGAGGGGTCCTGGACTTAACGAAAAGGAGCAAGCTGAGCACCAGCTGGGGAGTTAATGTCAGCATCCACCGCTGCCTCCCATGCCCTGACTCCCCAGCTGCGGTGAACTGCACCCTCAAACCTATCAGTGAGCAAGGAAAGCCTTCCTTCCTCAAGTTGCTTCTTGTCAGATATTTCATCATAGCAACAACAGAAACCAAGATGGGAAGTATTTTGAATGGGGTAAAAATACGTTATAATGGCTGAGCTTGGTGACACACACCTTTAGTCCCAGAGCTTGAGAGGTGAAGGCAGGCAGATCTCTGAGTTTGAAGTCAGCCTGGTCTGCATAGACCCTGTCTCTGTTCTTGCAGAGGACCTGGATTTGGTTTATAACACCCAAGTACTGGCTTTCAATTGTCCATAATTCCAGCTGCAAGGGAGCTAACACCCTCTTCTGGCCTCCACAGGTACCAGGCACACATGTGGTGCATGGACATACATGCAAGCACACATAAAATGAAATAGGTCTAAAAAATTAATCTAAAAATTAATGAGTGGCATTATGATAAGGCAGTATGTTTGCAAGGTTTCCAGAACCAATGTCGTCTCGATTAGGAAAAGAAGGAAGTTTTCAAATAAATGGCCCCAGCTTCTACCTTAAGAAAATAGAAACAGAGACCTGCCTGATGCCACTCAGCTCAGGCGGATGGAAGACACCCACAGCCTAGCCTGGGTTTTTAAGTCTTGGGCTGGCTGAAGCCATTCACAGGCCGGGCCAGTGCTTTGCAGCGCCGGGCGAGAGGGTGTCAGTGTCATGAGCAAATGTGTGGTGGAGAAATGGGAGAGAAAGAAGCAGAGAGGTTCATGTGCTGTGGAGAGAGGCAGACTGAACAAGTGAAGGCGGAGTAGACTGAGGTAGGGGCCTGCTTGCCACCCAGAGCCATGCTGACGTCCGGGCCTGGGCTGCTACAAACGGTTATGTCTGGGTCTGTGGTTCTAACATAGCCAGGGTCTGTGTTGACATCCATGGCCCATACTGGCACCAAAGGCCACAAGATGTCCTGACATAGGTATGATAGGATGAAAGGGTAGATTATTGAATCTACCTTTAAAGAGCAATAACCTGTGTAAAATGTTTTTACATTGCTATAGATTTTAGTTTATTGATACAAATTTAAAGTTAATTTTATTATACTGCATATATATATTTCTACTCTCATTTAAGGTATTATGTTTATGTAACTCATTTAGATTGTAAAGGATAATTAAGAAATACAGATTAATAATTAGTCTTCTATGATAATCAAACTTATAGTCATGTTAGTTAAGTTTTCTAGGTATACATAGATATATTTCAGTTAGGTAGGTAATCTTCAAACACTTCAAAGAACTACAAAATATGGCATTTAAAGTACTTTAAAAACTTAGACTTTCTGGATGGTTAGACATGTCTGCTCCTGACAGCACCGATTTACTTCAAGGAGAAGAATGGGCATCAAGGACACTCAATATGGAATTTATCTTCTTCTTGACAAAGATGGTCATTTGGGCAGGAGACTGCTCTTTCCTGGACTACTGATAAGCTGGACATACAGGACCCATGGGAAGATGACCAAAACAGGGCAAGATGGTCCTTCAGATTCCTGCTTCACAGAGGAGACTGCGAAGTGACTAAAAAACTCTAGGCCTATAGGCTGAAGATGGATGCCCCAACATTGTAGAGAAACTTTGGGTGACTGTCCAGGCAAGTAGCTGTCTCTGTCATTTCCATAATTTTGAAAGTTGCTTACAATGCATTTCCTGTTTACTTAGGTAATATTATATCCTTCTGGGGTCTTTGATGCAGTTGAAGACTAAGATAGTTATAATTACAGTTTTCCTTAGTCATGATAAAAGATAAATTAGATATGAAACTTTAGACTCACAAATATAGGATAGATAAAATATTTTCTTCAATTTTGCCAAATACGAATGGACTAGATAAATTAATTGTAATTCCTGCTTGATAATTGTTCTAGTCTATGTAATTTTACTACATTAAAGTTAAAACCTTCCTTTTTGATCAGATAAAAAAGGGAAAGTGCCGTGGGATGTCTGTCTGTATGCTGTAACTATATGTTGCTCTGATTGGTTGATAAATAAAGCTGTATTGGCCTATGACAAGGCAGCTTAGAGGCAGGCAGGAAATACAAACAGATAGAAATAAAAAAGACAAAATAAAAGAGATAAAAGCCAGCAGCCACCAGAGGAACAATATGCCAGCAGACTGGTAAACCGCAAAACACATGACAAAATATAGATTATTAAAAAATGGGTTAATTTAAGATATAAGAGC
Organism: Peromyscus californicus insignis; assembly: GCF_007827085.1. Classification (NCBI taxonomy): domain Eukaryota; kingdom Metazoa; phylum Chordata; class Mammalia; order Rodentia; family Cricetidae; genus Peromyscus; species Peromyscus californicus. The sequence goes on along the minus strand of NW_026294469.1, from coordinate 5,897,551 downwards.
TAGCTATTAAAAAGCCCGACCCATAGGCCATACAGTTTGGAAATAATGTAGGCCTCTATATGTTTACTTAGGATCAAAGGGCTGCAAGACACAGGAGGGAGAGATTCATCCCAACCACAGAGCAGGGCAGTACCTAAGAAACCTTCCAACTACAATGTCCAGTACCTGGGCTGCCACCTGTGGCCATGCAGATGTCAGAAGGCCATGAGGCCTAGGGACCTTACCTATCTGAGGGTCTGTACTACCACCCAGTGCCATGGTGATGTCTAGGACTGAGCTGCAGCTGAAGGACCTATCTGTGTCCATGGCCCTACTACAGCCAGGGTCCAAGCTGATGTCCTTGGCTCCTGTTACCACCAAAGACCACAGGGATGCCCAGGGTCTGGCCTGATTCCTGAGGCCATGCTACAGCTGTGCCATGCTGATCTGGGTGGACTACACTGCGACCAGAGGCCATAGTAACCTCAGTGCCCAGGCTGCTGCCAAGGGCCAGGTCTGGGTCTGTGGTCCTGCTGCAGCTGAAGTCTGTGTTGATGTCTGTGGCCCATGTCACCACAGGGGGCCATAAGAACCACACATGATGAAATCTGAGGACCAGACTGAGGCAGTCCTGCACTTCACTGGCCCTGGCCTTTCAATGGACACTGCAACAAGAGAGCTGGCCCCAATGACCCAGGCACAGAGAAACAGCTACCTGCACTCCCACCCTGAACCAAAGCTTGGGAGCAGGAGAGCAGGAGCCCTGGACTGCGCCTGAGGAGGTGGGTGGCCACAGCGGCCATGTGTGACCAACTCAGCTACCACCCAGGCCCATTGGGTTGGTCCACCTTAACATCTACCCCATCTATGACCTGCTGGAGCATGTAAAGAGACTGGTTCTACTGAGCAATACCCGCTGGCAGGATCTCCATAACTCAGGGTAGCTATAGGATATCCGAGAGGAGTTTCTATGAGAGCCCAGTGATGATGGTGGACCAGAAACCAGAGGCCTCAAACCAGACCAGCGACTCACTGCAGTGAACGTTGCTAGTAAAGCTGATAGGAAGAGGGTACACTGTGTGACACACCGAGGTTCCCAATGCCACCAGGATGAATGAAGAGGTGCTGGAGAGGAGGACAGACAGGAGGGACAAAGTGGGTTGTTGTTTGTGTATCTGTTTTGTTTTAGTTTGGTTTCGATTTTTTAAATTTTCTTGTGTGGGGGATGCTGCAAGGGTGAAGGGCAGATATGGAGGGACTAGGAGGTAAGTGGGATTGAGGAGCGTGGTGGGAAATTTCCAAAGAATCAATAAAGAAATGGCGTTAAAATTAAAAAAGAAAGAGAAAAGAAAATAGAAACAGAAGCAGGACGGAAATTCACAGTAAGCAGAACTCCATTAGGATTAGAATGGAAATCAGTAAAAGTATTAAAAATAGAGAAAAGTAGAAGAGTGAGACTGACCTGGATAAAATCAGCGACATCAATAACAGCAAAGGAAAAAAGCAGGGGACGGGGTGTGCATGGCAGGGGGTGGGGGTGTGAGTGGCAGGGGACGGGGTGTGCGTGGCAGGGGACAGGGGTGTGCGCGGCAGGATGTGTGTGGCAGGGGACAGGGGTGTGTGTGGCAGGGGACAGGGGTGTGCATGGCGGGATGTGTGTGGCAGGGGACAGGGGTGTGTGTGGCAGGGGACAGGGGTGTGTGTGACAGGATGTGTGTGGCAGGGGACAGGGGTGTGTATGTGGCAGAGGACAGGGGTGTGAGTGGCAGGGGACAGGGGTGTGTGTGGCAGGACTGAGTCAAACTGTGAGCAAATGGACCCTAGAACCCAGTCCTGGCCAGCTCTGCAGCCCAGAGCTTTGGAGTTCCTGGGAATTCGGGAAGGCAGGCCAGACTGACAACCAGGTCAGGCCTGACTTAAACAAAGTTTTCCTGGTCCACACAAGTATCTCTACCACTTAGATGACTTTAACACACTTCAACCCAAATGTATGCCTGTAACACATGTCTAAAGAATCTTGTTATTTTGTCATTTGGCAGATGGATTTGTGATATATTGATTATGTTTTATTTTTCTGTTTATTTATTGTAGTGGATTTTTTGTTTTTGTTTTTAGAATTTATTTATTTATTTAACATCCTAGCCACAGTTTCCCCTCCCCCATCTCCCCCTGTTCCCCACTCCCCAATCCACTTCTCTGTTTCTGTTTAGGCAAGGGCAGGTCTTCATGAGTATCAACAAAACATGGCATATTAAGTCATGGTAAGACTAAGCACCTCCCCACGTATTAAGGCTGGACAAGGTGACCCAGTATGAGTAGGGTCCCACAAACGAGTAAAAGAGTCAGAGACAGCCCCTGTTCCACTGTTAGGAGTCCCTCAAGAGGACCAAGCTACACAACTGTCACATATGTGCAGAGTGCCTAGGTCAGTCTCATGCAGACTTCCTGACTGTCGGTTCAGTCTCTGTGACCCTATGAGTCCCGGTTAGTTGATTCTGTGGGTTTTCTGGTGGTGTCCTTGACCCCTCTGGCTCCTACAATCCTTTCTCCCCCTCTTCTGCAGGATTCCCTGAAGTCCGCCTAATGCTTGGCTGTGGCCCCTGCATCTGTTTCCTTCAGTTGCTGGATGAAGCCTCTCTGATAACAATTAGGCTAGGCACCAATCTGATCACAGGAGATGGCCAGTTCAGGCCATGTATCCACCATTGCTAGGAGTTTTATCTGGAGTCATCCTTGTAGATTCCTGGGAGATTCCCCTATGCCAGGTTTTTACCTGATCCTGAAATGCCCCCCACCCCCTTTCCAGTAGTCTCTTTCAGTACTCTCCTCCTCCCCTCCCTCCAACCTGATCACTCATGTTCCCATCCCACCTACCCTCAGTCTACTCACGAAATCTCTTCTATTTCCCTTTCCCAGGGAGATCTGGGCATTCCCCCCCCCCCATGAACCCTCCTTGTTACTTAATCTCTCTGGGTCTGTGGATTATAGCATAGTTATTCTTTATTTTATAGCTAATATCCAATTATGAGTGGATACATACCATGTTTGTCTTTCTTGTTCTGGGTTACCTCACTCAGGATGATTTTTTCTAGTTCCATCCATTTGCCTTCAAATTTCCTGTTGTCCTTGTTTTTAACAGCTGAGTAATGCTGCATTGTATAAATGTACCACATTTTCTTTATTCCTCTGGTGAGGAACATCTATGTTGTTTCCAGGTTCTGGGTATTACAAATAAAGCTGCTAGGAACATAGTTGATCAACTGTCCTTGTGGTATGATTGAGCATCCTTTGGGTATATGCCCAAGAGCAGTATAGCTGGGTCTTGTGGTAGACTGATTCCCAGTTTTCTGAGAAACTGCCACACTGACTTCCAAAGTGGCTGTACAAGTTTGCGCTCCCACCAGCAATGGGGAAGTGTTCCCCTTGCTCCACATCCTCTCCAGCGTATGCTGTTGCTTGTGTTTTTTATCTTAGCCATTCTGACAGGAGTAGATGGAATCTCAGGGTCATTTTGATTTGTATTTCCCTGGTGAAAGCTGTTGAACATCTCCTTAAGTGTTGTTCAGCCGTTTGAGGTTCGTCTGTTGAGAATTCTGTTTAGATCTGTACCCCATTTTTCAACTGGATTATTTGGTTTGTTGATATCTAGTTTCTTTATATAGTTCTTTATATAGTTTTAAAACCAGCTCTCTGTCAGAAGTGGGATGGTGAATATCTTTTCCCATTCTGTAAGCTGCCATTTTGTCCTATTGATAATGTCCTTTGCCTTACAGAAGCTTTTTAGTTTCATGAGGTCCCATTTATTAATTGTCAATCTCAGTGCCTGTGCTATTGGTGTTCTGTTCAGGAAGTTGTCTCCTGTGCTAATGCATTCGAGATTATTTCCCCCTTTCTCTTCTGTCAGGTTCAGTGCATCTGGATTTATGTTGAGGTCTTTGATCCTTTTGGATTTGAGTTTTGTGCAGGGTGATAGATATGGATCTATTTGAAATTCTTCTACATGCTGACATCTAGTTAGACCAGCACCATTTGTTTAAGATTCTTTCTTTTTTCCATTGTATAATTTTGGTTTCCTTGTCGAAAATCAGGTGTCCATACATGTGTGGATTTACATCTGGGTCTTCATTTGATTCCATTGGTCCACCTGTCTGTTTTTATGTCAATACCACGTGGTTTTTATTACTATAGCTTTGTAGTAGAGCTTGAAATCAGAGATAGTGGTATCCAGAAGCTATTTACTGTACAGAATTTTTTCAGCTATCTTAGGTTTTTGTTTTTCTATGTGAAATTGAGTAATGTTCTTTCAAGATCTGTAAAGAATTGTGTTGGGATTTTGATGGGGAATACATTGAATCTGTAGATTGCTTTTGGTAAGATGACCATTTTTGCTGTGTTAATCCTACTGATCCATGAGCATGGGAGATCTTTTCATCTTCTGATATCTTCTTCAATTTCTTTCTTCAAAGAAGTTCTTGTCATATGGGTCTTTCACTTTCTTGGTTAGAGTTGCACCAAAATATTTTATATTATTTGAGGCTATTGTAAAGAATGTTAATTCTGTGATTTCTTTCTCAGCCCATTTATCATTTATATATAAGAGGGCAACTAATTTTTTTAGTTGATTTTTGTATCCAGTCACTTAACTAAAGGTGTTTATCAGCTGCAGGAGTTCCCTGGTAAATTTTTGGGGTCACTTACATATACTATCATATGTATGGAATATTAATTTAAGATGTGTTATATTCTGTGTGTTTGTGCTGTGGAATATTTGCTTAATGATGCAAAGATGTGTTTCATTATTTTATGTTGCATTTGTTTAACTCTGTGAAGCTGTGTTACTTTGCCTGTTCAAAACACCTGATTGGTCCGATAAAGAGCTGAACAGCCAATAGCAATGCAGGAGAAAGGATAGGCAGGGCTGGCAGGCAGACAGAATTATTAGGAAAAATCTGGGAAGAGGAGATTCGTGAACAAGGAAAGAAGGAGAGGGGGACATCAGGGGCCAGCCACCCAGCTGCTCAGCAAGACACAGAGTGAGAAGTAAAGAAAGGCATACAGAAACAGAAAAAGGTATATGCCCAGAGGCAAAAGGTAGACAAGATAATTTAAGTTAAGAAAAGAGTTGTTCAGTTTCCATGAGTTTGTAAGCTTTCTGTTGTTTCTGTTGTTGAAATACAGCTTTAATCCATGGTGGATTAAGGGGGAAAAGAGAATGCAAACTGAGTACCAGCATTCCCTCCCTGCTCTCTGGCTCACTGAGGTGTGAGCATCAGCCTCACATCACTGTTACCACAACTGCCAACTACTCTCGTCACAATGCCTTCCCCATTGTGGCAGACTGGACCCTCCAAACATGTGTAAAAGGACACTCTTCCCTATAAGGTGTTTCTCGTCAGGTATTTGGTCACCATGACAAAAAACTAATTAATATGTCCATGTCATTCTGCTTAGCAAGGCCATCTGAAGGAAGTGCTGCAACATCTGCTTTCTGTAACAAGCAATTACAGACACCCAGGCCAGAATTCCACAAACTCACTAGAAAGTTACAAGTTTCACAAAGCCCATCCCTAGCTTATCCACACAGTAAACTAGGCCTGGGAGGGGCTCTTTGGTGGAGCTGCTGGTCAACTGTGTAGCAAGCGCTAGTGATGCAGCTGCTGGGTGGGCTTCCTCATGATCCAGCTGCTCGACTCAGCAAGTTTCCTTAAATAAACCCTCACCCATGCTCCATAAGCGACTCCATCAGATTCACTGGGGAGTTTACAACTAGATTTGCAGGGAATCACTTCTTTGGTCTACCATCAGCACCCTAGCTGGAGTCCTGGAGTAAAGGGATGTACGTCCACAACTCCCCAAGAAAAGTCCCTCAACAGAACATACCAAAACCATAGCGATGCCTCAGCAGCAGCATGTTCAGACAGCTCTGGGGACCAAGGAGAGGGCAGAGAAGGCCTTGCTGGGGCTAGAGTTGAATCTTAGAACAATCTATCCAGAAGACAAGGGAAGACAACTGGGGAACAAAGGGTTTAGAGACAACAGCTCGTGCAGAATACAGATCGTGAACAAGCACAATGCTGAGCATGCCCATAGCAAGTTCCTTGTGGGGCAGGAGCAGGAAACCTATGGGGAGAAGTTCGGAAGGGAGCCCAGGCTGGCCTTGAACTCATGACCCTCCTGCCTCAGCTTCCCAAGTGCTGGGGTTGCATGTTTGTGCCACCATACCCAACTGAAGGGAGTTCTTTTGAGTGTAGATTTCTAGACTCTACCCACCCACTTAGCATCCTGTGGTCCAACCCAGAAAGCTGAGACCCAGTTAACCCTGAGACCCCGTAGGCCCAGCATGGAAAGCAGAAACTGGCAATAAGGAACCCTGGGCATTTGAAAGCAGAAGTGTGATGTAAGTAGGATTGTTTATAAGGAACACTATTTCTGTGATAGAATGGGGAAGGAAGCAGAGCAGACCGAGACAGAAGGAGAGGTGAACCAGATTATTCTAGCTGTCTTATAGAGAGATGATAAATGGAAGCAATTGTGAGGAGGAGGAGAAGGGTGAATGCATGGGACACTTCCAGGTAGAAACAGCACTTTCATGAGCAATTAGATGTGGGTGGTGACAGAAAGAAGGGTTCTGGAGTTGCTTGGCTTTCACGTGGTTGGGACCGGCTATAGGAAAAGAGTGCAAGAAGCAGCTGGCCCCTGCAGGCAGGTGAAGAGACTCCTCCATTGGATGTGGCCTGAAGAGCACATGAGGCTGTGGACAACCAGATGTGAAGAAACTCAGGGAGTCCGATGCTGGCACTGGGTGGAGGAGTGCCAGTTAAGTAGGGGACTTGGTGATGGGCAAGCAGTCGGGGAGACAGCAGAGGAGTGGTTTGTGCCTGGGGAGGCTGCCAACCCCAAACGTGGAGACGCAGAAGGACCATCTGAGAAGCAGGGGGAGGAAAACAGTGTGGAATAGGTAGTGATTTGAGGTGCAGGGAATTTCAAGGAGACAATGACAATGCCCAACCCGTGAGCGATGGGGCAAGAGGACGGCCGAGTTAGGAAAGCACTTGAGATATAAATGTGATGATCAGAGTTCAGTCCCTAGCACTGATTAAAAATCTGGTTGGGATGGTGCACTCTTGCAGCCCCAGCACTGGGGAGGCAGAGGTGTGCAGAGTCCCTGGGGCTCACTTACCAGCCAGTCTAGCCTAGTCAATGAGGCCCAGATTCAATTGAGCAATTCGGTCTCAAAAGACGTAGTTAGAGACTAAAGAAGATACCCAAATTTGACCTCTGATGTTCACACGTATGTGTGTGTGCACCCACTCATATATGCACACCCACTCACACATTTGTACTTGCACAAACATGAACACACAAAAGGATGGTCAGATAGAGAGAGGACAAACAAATCCAGCAGACGTGGCAATTTCAAGGCCCTGGCCAATCCAAAGACGGCACCGTGGACTGCTTAGGTCCAGGCCCCAGTAGGCTAAGATGTGGATCAGAGGCCAAGACCAAAGCAGAGCAGCAACTGCAGTCGATTTTAACTGGTGAAGAAAAAGAACCAGAGTTGCAGCCAGAGGAACCAGCACAGGGAAATGTGTTGAGTCTGTTCCTCCCTCTCAACAGTTTACTTTATAGAAATGTCATGCCTTAACATGAGTTATTAAATATAGTTGTCATTTTCTATATTCTATATATCAAAGAGTATTATAAATATTTACTTCTTTGAAAATTTCTAATAATGTAATTGTAGAGGACATGACCTCAGCTTGTTAGGATGACCATGCTTCTTCAACTTGAACATTTGAGAATAGCCATGTCTATTTATGCCATCTCATATTCTTGTAGTAAAAAATTCAGTTCTGGGATTATAAGGGAGCCTACATGATGTTTACATATTAATAGTGTGATAGTGAATCTTCATTTTCAACTTGACTGGATTAATTTGCAATCTCCAAGGAGATACACCTCTTGGTGTGTCTGTGGGAACATTTCTAGAGAAGTTCAACTGAGGAAAAAAAAAGATCCACCCTAAATGTGAGCCAGGTGTCCAGAGTGAATAAAGTGTGAAAGGAGCAGGAAAGCCTGACGATGGTTATGGTTTGTCTCTCTGCTTCCTGACTACGGATGCAGTGTGACGGCCACCTGGTCTGCTCCTGTGCCTGCGTGGCCACGATGGACTGTATTGTCTACAATTGTGTGCTACAGCGAGCCTTTCCTACCTTAAGTTACTTAAGAAAAGTACACTTCTCTCTCAAATGTATTTGCTCTGTAGCTGGCTGGACCCACGGATGGAAAAAACACGACCACAGAATCCATGAACAGGGAGGAATGAGTGCATCCTTACGTGAGCAGTGGAGTCAGCCAGTGCTGGCTCCGCCTCTGACCTGTGTCCTGTTCACCTCACCCTCCTCGAGTACTAATGAGGACTCTCAGCCTTGATATGCAAAGCAGATGAATGATTTCCAGGGCTCCAGGGTCTGCCATTGTTGTTGTTTATCTAATAAACACGAATGAATCATCTTCTATTTGCTGAATGCTCTGTGGCACTGAAAAACCCAAAGAGTAAAAGTCACTGTTCCTGGTTTCAGAGCTCTCCAGGTGAGGGAAGACCCATAGGAACAGACGACGAGCTTGGTGTAAAAAGAGAGCAGGAGAAGAGGCTAAGATTTACTGGTGAAATCGTCAGTGTGGAAGCAGGTCTGCCATGTGGACACTGCACTAGTCAGTGTGGAAGCAGTTCTGCTGTGTGGACACTGCACTAGTTAGTCAGTGTGGAAGCAGTTCTGCCGTGTGGACACTGCACTAGTTAGTCAGTGTGGAAGCAGGTCTGCTGTGTGGACACTGCACTAGTCAGTGTGGCAGCAGGTCTGCCGTGTGGACACTGCACTAGTCAGTGTGGCAGCAGTTCTGCTGTGTGGACACTGCACTACTTGGCTGTGTGCCACTTTGAAACCGGCTACTTATGGGGAAAAGAAGACAGTTCACAATTTTGGAGAACTGAGTCAAGGTTCAGGCAGTGCCATTAGTTTGGGACTCTAGCAACTGCACTACATTATGGTGGGAGTACAAGATGGAGTAACTTATAGATTACTGGTTAGAGAGAGACCCAGAGAGGAAAGAAAGGGAGGGGGAGGGGGAAGAGAGAGGGGGAGAGAAAAAAAAGAACGGACGGAGGGAGGGATGAATAAATGGAGAAAGAAGGGAAGGAGGTAAAGGAGAAACAGGCCCCATGATTCCTTTTCAGAGCACATCATCAGTGACCTCAGGACCTCGCACCAGGCCCCGCCTCCCAGTGGTCCACAGTATCTCCCAGTGTTGCTGCCCTGGGGATGAAGTCATTATATATGGACCATTTGAGGACACTCATCCCAGCACCTGTTGAGAAAGCACCACTGAGATGGTTAAGCTTCTGAGAGAATGAAGCAGCTGAAGTCAGGAGCCCCCGGAGGAGATCAAGGATAAACCAATCACACCAAAAGTGCTGGCAGATCACGTGCCAACACAGGAAACAGGCCCTGCCCAAACTCCTCTCCAAGATCTCAAGCCCCAGAGCCCAAAGCCGGCTCCCCTTCACAAAGTGCACAACCCAATGAACTGCACTGTCAAGCAACGCCAAAAGCATCAGTAGAGCTCACCCCTACACCTGAAAACCCACACAATGGACGTTCGCCATGTGTTTGTCCTAAAAGTACAATTTCCACAACAGAATTGGGACTTAGCTTCAGGCAATGGAAACAAGTTTCGAAGCACATTTTAACTAACACAGTGATGTTAAAACAGTCACAGAAGCCTGTTCCATAGGCAGGAGGCTCCAGCAGTCAACAGCGGCTTCATCTGCCAGTTTCTCTTGGATCAACAAGCACACTCAATGCTGAATGCACCTCATAGCCTTGCCAGAGATGGAGACCAAGCCAAGCCAGCAGTAATGAAAAATTAACAAAAATGGGCATTGCCATAGGAAAAATGATATTATCCCACCTTTGCATTGGTTTTTTAACCAGACCCATAATTAGAAATGTGTAATTTTATCCTAAGGTTGCAGGCTCAGGGGGGCACAGTGGAATCAGGGCAACACGGGCAGATCTCAGCTTCTAGCAAAGCTTTCCCCAGGCAGGCTAGCCTCCCTCCCTCTCCACCCTTGCCCTGGAGCCCAACTCTCCCAAGCCTTTCGTGCTTGGTCCCATTGAGGCTCATGGTGATACCCTAATGTGTAGATAAAATTCTAAACGGTCTTATTAAATAAGAAACAGAGCCAAATAAAGAGTTTGCTGTGGATATGGCTCTATATAAATAAAACACTAATTGGCCAGTGGCCAGGCAGGAAGTATAGGTGGGACAAGGAGAGAGGAGAATTCTGGGAAGTGGAAGGCTGAGGAGAGAGACCTGCCAGCCACCGCCATGACAAGCAAGATGTAAGGTACCGGTAAGCCACGAGCCACGTGGCAACTTATAGATTAATAGAAATGGGTTAATTTCAGATAGAAGAAGTAGATAACAAGAAACCTGCCACGGCCATACAGTTTATAAGTAATATAAACGTCTGAGTGATTATTTTATACGTGGGTTGTGGGACTGCAGGGCTTGGTGGGACCTGGAGAGAAGCTCTCCAGCTACAGAGTTAAAAGCCCAGAGATCAGAGCAGTAGCCAAGAGCTAAGACCACCTTATCTTACCACTCGCTGCTGTCCTTCCTCTGAGAGAGACCTTCTTCCTGTGTCCTGTCTTTTTATTGCCTTTCTGTTCTGCCTTCTCATTGGCTACAAACCCAACCACATGACCTCCTCATCACTGCCTGTCTATACAGACCTCCAGGTCTCCATGGTTGGTACTGGGATTAAAGGCGTGTGTCACCATGCTGACTCTGCCCTTGAACACACAGAGACTTTGCCTGTTATGTGATCGGATTAAGGGCGTGTGCTACCACTACCAGACTTCTGCTTAATGGCTTGCTCTTAGCTCTGATCCCCAGGCAACTTTGTTTGTTAAAATGCAAATAAAATCACATTTCAGCACAAATAAAATATCATCATACTATTGCTCCGAAGCACACAGGCTTTTGGAGCTTCTCTTCTGATAATCTTCAGTTAAGGTAAATATTCTCCTGTAAGATGGACTGGTGTGTAAAAACGCTTGCTGCCAAGCCTGATGGCCTGAGTATGATCTGGGGCCCACACGATGGAAGGAGAGAACCAACTCCCAAGAGTTGTCCTCTGGCCTGTGTATGTACACTGTGACATGTGTGCACCCCCACAAAACAAATAAATAAGTGTAATTTAAAAAGTTTAAAGCAAACATTTCGCCAGCCTACACAATGCAAGGAATGTCCCATCTCCTCCAAATTTTTTGGAATTACTTGGAAGATATTTCCTTTTTTACTGGTAGCCACCTGTCATGGCTCCCTCAATTCCAGGCTCGGCTCTCCCATGCCTGGCATCTCACCTGCTATGGCTTTCATGTCTCTAAGCTCAGTCACAAGCTGATACAATCAATGTCTTTGCCTCAGTGAGAGCACAAGCCTGAAGCTGTGCTAGGCTGTAGTCAGAGCAGGCTAGCAGCAATGGTGAGAGAACAGAAACTCCATGTGCCTCGCTCACCACTGAGCCTCATGTGCTAACGTATGGGGATCATCACAGGAGCTTGATGGTAACAACAGAGCATCAGCCATCCCATTCACAGAGTCAGGAAGGAGAAGGGGGTTGCCAGGGGCTAGGAGGGACCAGGGAGGAGGGATGCTACTGTTTAATGACACAGAGTTTCAGTAAGAGAGGATAAAGCTTTGGAGAGGGGAAGGGGGTGTTTGCACAATAGATGGGAAGGGGGTGTGTGCACAATAGATGGGAAGGGAGTATTTGCACAATTGGGCGAGTGAGCTTTAATGCCAAGTGCCTCCTGCTTAAAGGGATTGGAATTAAATTCTGTCTTATGGATGTTGTACCACAGGGAAAAAAACTGAATAAGCAATCATTGAAAAAACAGGGCTATGGTTCTGAATTTAAAAATGACCCAAACTGAACAGCTGTCCGCAGGGCTTGTAATGCAGTTCAGTGGAGTTCTTAAAGTCCAGCTGGTAGGATGGTTGGTCCGGAGTTCTCCAAAGACAGCCTCCCAAACACATTCAACTAGGGCGAGGGAAAAATTAGAAATTCCATATGTATTTTTTTATAAAATATTTCTTACTTTGAAGCATATATTTAATCTAGTTAAAGAGATGAATAAAGAAATATGGTGATATTTTATTTGTATTAAAATGTTATTTGTATGTTAATAAATAAAGTTGCCCGGGGTCAGAGCTATTAGCAAGCCATAGGAAAGCAGGGCAGTGGTGGCGTACGCTTGTAATCCCAGCACTTGGTAGGCAGAGCTGGGTAAGTCTCTGTGTGTTCAGGGATACAGCCAGTATTGAATACACATGCCTTTAATCTCAATACCAATCATAGAAAACCTGGGGGCCTCTACAGACAGGCCGTGACGAGGCGGTCATGTGGTTGGGTTTACAACCAATGAGAAGGCAGAACAGGAACTATATATAAAGACTTTAACACAGAAAGTAGCTCTGGTTCGGAGAGGTAGGACCACCGCAGGAGGAAGGGTAAGGTTTTAGCTCTTAGCTCTGACCTCTTGGCTTTCTTCTTTGCATTGGTTCTGTGTTTCTTATTTAATAAGAAAGTTGGTTACATCTACAAGGAAACATATGTATATAATTTAGAAACAAAGAGACTCACCCTGGGGAACATGATTAAAACAATGGCACTCCATGTTGCATCATTTACAAACTTTTTTGAGACAGAGGCTTATATGTCCAAGACTGGCTTTGAACTTCATACATGGCGATTACAGGCATGTGTGTGTGTGTGTACACATGTATATATACGTGTGTGTTCATATATGTGTGTGTGTATGTGTGTATGTATGTATGTATACATATGTGGTACTAGAGATAAACCCTGGGCTTATAAGGTAAGCACTTGGGCAACTACGTTCCAATCACTGACCTTACAGATTTGAAGAACACCATTTAACGATAGTTTTTAGACAGATGTCATGTGTTCTCCACTGGCCTTGAACTCCCCAAATATCTGAGGATGACCTTGAACTTCTGATCCTATGGCCTCCACTTCTCTAGTACAGAGATTATAGGTGTGTGCCTCTCTGCTCCACCCATGTGGTGCTGCAGGATGGAACTTGGGGTTTTGTGCATGTTAAGCAAACCTCTTAGGATGGAGCCCCAGCCAGGGATTATTTTCTTATTTCCAAATCATTCTTCTAGTCTGAGTCCATGGGCTGAAGGTCTTCTCATGTGTTTTTCACATCTGTAGCCCACATGGCCGACCCTGCCTAGCACAGGGCAGGTTCTCACTGACAGTCCCTGAGTGGACCATGGGCAACACTCTCCTGAAAGCAAATGCCATGTTGCTGCAGCTTCATGAAAATTAGGACAGGTTGCCCTTCCCTCCTCCTCTTCCTCCTCTCCTCTTCTTCCCCTTTCCTTTTCTTATATCTATATCCTACTACAGGATTTTCTTTAAGTTTATAAAGACCAGGACGGCAATGAGTCTCTGTCCCACCAACCAGCTCCCAAACAATGACACAGAGACTTCTTATTAACTATGAAAACTCAAGCTTAGCTTAGGCTTGTTTCTAACTAGCTCTTATAACAACCCATTTCTATTAATCTACATGCAGCTATGAGGCTTGTGGCTTTTACCTCTCCTCCTGCATGTCCTGCTTCCACTGTGCTTGACTGGCTATTCCCCGTTTCTTCTTCCCAGAGCTCTCTCTGTCTAGAAGTCCCACCTATACCTCCTGCCTAGCTATTGGCCATTCAGCTCTTTATTATACCAATCACAGCAATACATCTTCACAGAGTATATGAATATCCCACAACCTTTCTCCCTTTTTGTCTAAATAAAAAGGAAAGGTTTTAACTCTAACTCAGTAAAACTATATATAATAAGAACAATTATTAGATAAGAATTACATTTACCCAAGGGAGGGTGCAGGTAGGATGGGGGGAGGTGGGGAGGGGAGAGAAGAGGAGGGAGGGGGAACAGTGGGCTGTATGTAAAATGAAAAAAGAACCTTTAAATAAAAAAGTAAACCTAAAAAAAAAAAAAAGAATTACATTTACAATATCCAGTCCATTTGTATTTGGCAAATTCAGAGAAAATATTCTATTATCTATCTTATCTTGATGAGTCCAAAGTTTTATACCTAATTTACTTTCTATCATAACTAAGGAAAACTGTAACTACAACTAAAAAATCTTCAACCCCATCAGAGACTCGAGTAGGATATAATATTACCTGAGTAAATAGGAAGCACAGAGCAAACAACTTTCAAAACCATAGAAATGACAGAAACAGGTGACTGCCTTGACAGTCACCCACAGTTCCTCTGTAATGTTGGGGCACCCATCTTCAGCGTACAGGTCTAGAATATCTGACAGACTTTTGTGAAGCAGGAATTTTGAAGGGCTGTCCTAACTTGTCTTGACAAGGTCTAGCAGTCACCTTTTTTTGTGTCCTGGTTGTGCAGTTTGTACAGCATATTGTCCACAGTCAAGGATATGGCAGTTTCTTTCCCAATGGCTAACTTTGCCACATTGAAAGCAAACTCCATATGGAGGTTCTTTGATGCCCATGATCCTTTTTTGAAGTAAATTGCTGCTTCCAGGAGAAGACATGTCTCACTGTCATGAAACGCCTTGTTATTAAAACATTTTAGGGCTAGAGAGATGGATCAGCGGTTAAGAGCCCTAAGTGCTCTTCCAGAGGACTGGAGTTCAATTCCCAGCACCAACATGGTGGCTCACAACTGTCTGTAACTCTAAAATCTAATACCCTCACACAGACATATACACAGGCAAAACACGAATGCACATAAATGAAAATAAATAAATTATTTTAAAAAATTTAAATATCATATTCTATAGATCTCTGAAGTGTTTGGAGGTCATTTATCTTTTTAAAATATACCTCTGTTTGACTGAAAACACACCTAAAAAGAGTACAAGTTTGATTGTTATAGATGACTAGCTACTAACCTGTATTTCTTTATTATCCTAATAGCTTTCAAGGATGAGAAATTTGCATTACATTGTTAATATTATATATATAAGCTGCATATGTATAATATCTTAAACAAGAGTAGAAATGTATATACAGTATAACAAAAATAACCTTAAATTTGTATCAATATATAAAAATCCATACCAATATAAAATATAGTTATTTTTTAGTTCAAAAGTAGATTCAATAATCAACCACTTTATCCCATCATTTCTATACTATATCCCCCCTTTTCCCTTCAGAAAGAGATCTCTGAATCTAATCTTCTTTGTTCAGCTTTTTTCCTGACCATTACCCAAAACAAATTGTAACCAACCTCCCTAAATGATGATAAACATCCATAATCCATTGAAGGATCAAAAAACCATCCACCCCCCACCTCTTGGGAATGTGGGCATTGTGTTCTCTAGACTGCTTCCTGTTGTCTGGGGGTGATAGCATCTATAGGGGACCCTGAGAAAATTGAGATAATGGGAGAGCTAGCTGTATCATTTATTGTCCAGTCTCTGTGCAATGGGAAAGTGTAGAACCTATCTGAAGCCCTGGCTGGAATAATGTGTGAGGCTGGACCATCTCAGCTAGCAGCTTTGAAGTTGTTCTGAATGCAGAATTTTGAGGAGACTACAACAGAGGCATTGAGAGTCTGGATTACCTGGGCTACCTGTCTTCATTGGTGTCTGGTTCTTTTGTTTTGAAAACACATAAACTTTTAAAGGTAACATATACATCTGCATTAACACAAGTATGTAATATGCAGTGCACACAAGTCAGTTAAAGATGATTTTTTTTTAATGTTTGAGCAGGTAAAAGGCATCTGTTAACTTTAGAAGTTTTTTTGGACTGGATACCCAAACTTCTATCCATGCCATATGAAAGGATGGCATGTAATAATAAGTCATGAGGACTCCGTAGCCAACAAGATTTATCAGTCTGAGAGTTGCTCCCATAGTAGAGAGATCAGCATACACATTACCTGTCCTGTAGTCTTTCTTGGTTTCTTTCTTCATGTCTGTAGTCAAGATTTTCAGGAGGTCTCCTCTAATCAAATCTGATCTTTCTTATCTTTACTTATTTTGGAGAGAAACATAACTTTTTGTTTTCTGTGGAAACAAAGGCATAACCTCTCCCCCAATACAACATATTTCCTGATTTCCATTTTGAAGTTAAGACAGTCTTAAAATTTATAGGTTGGTTTAATTTATCAGTTTCTATAATCCAATGTCTCTCAGCAGCTACTGTCCTTTTACATTAGCATTTGAAAAATTTAAAGTCAACAAAGCACCATACATGATCCAGATACCCTGTGTATTTTCATCTTTACATGGCTTATTTTTTTTATATTACTTTACCTTTTCTTTAAAGACTTTATTTGTAAACTATTTTTTATGACTGTCTATACACATTTTTTTCTTTCTTCAGCATCTAAGCACATTTTTAAAACATACTGTACCTTTTTAGAGGTTGTCTGTGCCTGGACCTGGCTTTACTAAGCACCTGCAGTGAGACTCTGACCATGTGAGACAAATCTTAAACTGCCACGTGGCTCAGCTTAGCACATGGTACTAGTGGCTGGCTCTAGTCTGCAGGCAACAACCCATAGCTGCACCTTTGTATGCTGTTGAGCACCAGCCCACCTGATGGCCTGCAGAATTAGGAAGCCACATCCAACTCCTTGTCCAGAACTTTTCTTAGCTCTCTCAGGCCGTATGTTTGGATATTCGAGCCCCGCATTAGGTGCCATATGTAACAAGTCTTTCTTTGTCCCTCCAGCCAGCTCCCAAATAATGACATGGAGACGTCTTACTAATGAAAGCTTGGCCTTAGCTTAGGCTTGTTTCTAACAAGTTCTTATAACTTAAATTAACCCATTTCTATTATTCTATATCCTACCATGTAACTTGTGGCTTTTACCTCTCCTCCTGCATGTCCTGTTTCTTCTTCATTCAGCTGGCCACTCCCCCTGTTCCATGAGCTCTCTGTCTGGAAGTCTTGCCTATATCTCCTGCCTAGCTACTGGCCATTTAGCCCTTTATTATACCAATCACAACAATATATCTTCATATAGTGTACAATTATCCCACAACACAGGACATTGGGCAGAATGCTTTCAAATATTCTAACTTTCTTTAAGGTGTGTGTGTATGCACATACATGAATGCATGTGTGTGTGTGTGTGTGTGTGTGTGTGTGTGTGTGTGTCTGTCTGTCTGTCTGTCTGTTTATCTGTGTGTGTGTTTTCTGTGTGTGCAGAAGGGGCATGAAAAAGACAGAAGTTGGGCAACTTGGGTTGTTTTGTTTGTTTGTTTGTTTCTAAACCTTCCTGAACCTCACCTTCCTCTTCTGGATAGCCAAGAAGGTTGTGGGAATAAGCATTGAGTCTATCTTGAAACTTTGATAAGACACTGCCCTCATTACTATTATTGTTTCATTTCCCACTTAGGAAATCACAGTCTAAATCAGTTGTTTGAATAGAAATTCCAGAATTCTCAAAGGTGGCCAGAACTATTAGGAGATGGAGACCTACATCTTCAAATATGTGCCCCCTTCACAAGTTTAATTTACCTTAGATTCATAGGGTGGGGTGTTGTGGGGGGAAAAGGGATAGTGTAGATTTTTTAATTCAAATTTCTATTTTTTGAGAATTTCATATATGAATACTGTGTTTATATTGTTTCCACTCTTCTCTCTTCCCTTCTCCAACTCCTGTGTCCCCTCTCAAGTTCATGATCTCTTTGTCTATAATTATTTTAAACATAAACACACACACACACATACCCTACTAAGTTCATTTAGTATTTCTCAAATGTGCATGTTTCTAGGGCTGACCACTTGGGATTGGACAGTCTATCATGGGCTTATCCCTGGGGGAAAAAAGCTGATTCTCCCTCTCTCAGCCCCCATTGATTGCCTAGAGCTGGGGCCCTGAGAGGACATGGCCTGACAGGGAGCTGCCAGGCTCTGGACACACCTATGGTGTCCCTGGCATCCTCCCATCTGCTCCTAGCCATTCACTTTCACAGCTTGCCCAACACTGGGCAGGTTGGGATGAGAGCATCCTGGCTGAGAGTCCATCCAGATACCACAGGTTCTTCCGTGATGAAGCAGACAGAAAACAGATCTCATCCCACAGCTTCTCTATTGCACAGCTGGCCTTTGGCTTGGGGGAGGTCCAGTCAGGGAAGGGTGCGACAATCGGCTTCTGCCACACACTCCAGTCCTACGGGTGGATCGTAGGCATGAGGATGTGCAGGTAGAACTTGGGGCACCTAGGATATGGAGCACTAGAGAAAGCCCTAGAAGGAGGGCTAATGGCACCTGCCAGGGGACAAGTGTGGCTGCAGTGACTTGCTAAGTCCAATTCAGGAAAGCACAAGGCAAGAGCAAGGCCAGTGCCGACTACATCCAGAGGTCTGTCCTAGGGTCTGGACTAGAGTTTAGAGACCCAGCTGTCCTCTCCAGCCTGGGTGGCCAAGTCACGCCACTTCCTCAGGCTTCTATGAAACTCTAAATTGATGGAGTTGGGGAGGAACCTGGCTTCTCCGATGAGCACATATAACCTCAGCTTCCAAAGTGGTGACAAATTGTAAGTGACTCATCTTCCCAGAATGCCAGGTTTACTGGGAGTTAGGAGGTAGGGAACAGCTCTTCATTTTCTAAAACAGTTTTATGAGTTCTAATTCACATCTCATATGATCCATAATTTAAAACAGGCAATCAAATGGTTTTGACTACCCACCCCCCGCCAGTTCTGTGACCGTCACCACCACACCACCATCCATTCTAGATCAGAGCTGCGACTCCTCAGCCACCTCCCCATGCCTTCCAGCCTCCCCGCCACAGCAACCGTGAACCTACTTTCTGCCTCTGTAGATTTCTCCGTTTTGAACATTTCATACAGATGGAATCATGCATATGTGGTCTTACAGGAATAATTTTTACATTAAAACAAATAGTTCTGCTATGAGTAGCAGGCAGGAGATTAGGCTCATTTTAAATCACAAAAGATTTGTTTCAAAGACATCCTTCTTGCATCTGGCAGCTTCCCTGCAGGGACAGTAATTCATTCTCCCCTATCTCTAGGGCCCTTTTGTGGATGAAAGGATCTTAATGATCTTTTACCCCTATTCTGGCTCCAACCTTAGGAGACCCCAGAGCCAAGTTTGATAAGCTCAGAGAGCCCTTCTGGAAAAATCTATTAGTGATTTTCTCTTTTCATCATTTCCTTTGCTCCTTATATTCCCCTCTTATGTGTACACACAGAGTCTGTTCTTAGAGAGAAAACAATATCAAATCAGTGTTTCAGACTTCTGTGTACTAGTAAGAGGCTAAGTGAGTGGGGCTGCTTCCTGCTCACCTCACACCACCCTCCCAGCCTCACGGGAGGGGCTGCTTCCTGCTTATTTACTGAGAGGCAATGTTTGCATGTCTTTCTGGTATAGCATGATGAACTGATATAAGCATTGATGTGTATGGGGTGGGGATGGTCAGATGGGAGGATGTCTTGGGAACTTCTGATCTTCTTGCCTGGCTATCTGAGAGACACTTCCTAATCTGTTTCATTCACGGCACCCTGGAACAGTGCCATGGAATGCTGTGGTGTGGACAGTGCCAGCTCAATGAGTATTTTCTGGAAGGAAAGAAAGGCAAGAGAGAATGAAACACAGAGAAGGAGAAGGGGAGGGAAAGGGAGAAGGGAGGAAGGAGTGGGGAGCAGGAGGAGAGGCCAGAAGTCTGTCTTCCTATATTGTCCCTGGATGACATGTAACCCCGAACTTGCTTTTCCATGAATCAGGACAACAAAACCCAGGCTCGAGAGTAGTGGTGGAAGAGGGTTGGAGAGGCGAGGGGCTGGGCGGAAGTGACTGACCTGACCGGTACTTCTCACTCACAAAGGGCTTCTGCGGCTCTTTCCTCATTAGGCCCTTCCAGAGGCCCGCTGAGGATTCTCCAGGCTGCTTCAGCCTACACTGGGTCCCTGAGAGATTTGTCCTTGACAACACTGCTTGACCTTGGTTATTCTAAGGGACACAAGCAACCAGTGGGCACCACAAAGAGAAGGGTCACCGGGCAGTGGAGGCGCACACCTTTAATCCCAGCACTCGGGAGGCGGAGGCAGGCGGATCTCTGTGAGTTCGAGGCCAGCCTGGGCTACAGAGTGAGATCCAGGACAGGCGCCAAAGCTACACACAGAGAAACCCTGTCTCAAAAATAAATAAATAAATGAATGAATGAATGAATGAATGAATGAATGAATGAATAACAAAGAGAAGGGTCAGTGAGTACCAGGGCCTGCCTGCCTTCTCTCTGGCATCCTGCTTAAGCCACTGCCTGGCCATGTGCCATGAATGTACCCCAGACAGAGACAAACCTTGCAGGGTACTGGGCAGTCTGAGTACAAACACAGGCCGCTTCTCAAAGAAGTGGACCTGCCCCAGGCGACTTGAGGGTCATCCACTGAACAATTAGTTTCCTCTGCAAATGGGTGCACCGGCGCCTCCCTCAGAAATCTGCTGTGATGGCAATGGGGAGTCTGTCCAGAAGCTCTCAATGCAGGGACTGTCTGTCTGTCCTACCCACAGCTGATGTGCTGACGCTGGACCTTCAGCCATAGCTTGGTACTCATCCAGGGCTCCCTTTGGGACACTGGGTTTTAATGCGGCGCTTTTACCCTGCGAGGAAAAGTCACAAGGCACGACAAAGCTCACTATCAGAGTTTTATTAGGAGGAAGGAGAGACAGGACAGGATGTGGCCAGGCCTGTTGGAAAGACACGTGAGGAGGAGGGAGCAGAAGAGAGGGGAGGGGTCTGTGACCTGTGACCGGCTTTTTATGGATTCCCCTGCACATGTGCACGTGGGCTTCTGGAGCTACGCCACACATGCGCATAGATTGTGTGATCACGCAGCACACGGATTACGTAGGAGTAAGGCCCCTTACTTGGCTACTGAACTGCGCATGTGCGGTCACATAGCTGGGGGAGTGGCCGGGAATTCCAACAGACACAGACTGTCTTGTTGTGCCCAGTGCGTTGCTGGCTCTGTTCACTGAACTTCAGGCATGTTTTCTGTCTTACTAGTGAATACCTATCGCAAGGCATCTGCCACTTGGGGGTGCAGGACAGCCAAGGGATTTACCCATGAGGCATGGAGAACCTTCTCCGCCCAGCTCCTTCTCATTTCAATTTATCCCAGAGGTTAAAAAGAAATGTCCTGAAAAAAAAATGTGCAAAGATGAAGCATGGGTCTTGCACACACTCCGCCAAGATTCTTGGGAGATCTTTGGTTCCTTAGCAGAGAAGTGCTTGCTCCGTGCCTCACCCGCAGGCTGGTGTGGTTCAAAAACATCTTAAGGGAGGGAAGGGTTTAGCAGGGCTCAGAGCTGGAGGGCAGAGCTTATCATGGCTCAGGGACTGTGAGGTGACTGGTCACACTGCCAGCCATGGTCAGCCAGTGCGGAAGATGAATGCTCTCGCCAAGCTCACAGTCTAGTCTTTGTGTGGTCTGGGACCTAAGTCCCTGAATGGTGCTGTGCATATTTAGGGCTATCTCTCCTAATCTAGAAGCTTCTTCACAGTCCTGGTCATAAGGATTATCCCCTAGGGACACTAGATCTGAAAAAGCTAACAACCAATACTAACCAACACAACCCAGCCTGTCTCGAGCAGGCCACGCTGCGCACTGCGGGCACGCACCTGTGAGGAGACTGCAGTGGTACAGGCAGTATCTTCACAGGGTTGCTTTGGGGTGGGAGTCACAGGACCCTTTTCCCACCTCATCTTACCAAGCCTTCAACACTGGTGAGCTCAGCTCTGTGCTAGTGAGTCTGAGGCAGAAGTTATGAGGCGCCTCATACCATGGGTAATGTTACACATACAGGCCACACTGACTTCTGGGAGCTCAGACCATCTCTACTAATCTGCCCTTCAACAAGTATAAAAAAAAAAATGTGTGTGCACACGAGTGAGCACACATGTGCTGAATATGAATGAATGTGACTATGGCATGGTGCGCATTGAATATATGAACTATATCCATTTTATTTCAAGGATTGAAAGCAGTTAGAACAAAGTTTTTGTAGGCTCTCAGCCATATGCTTGCTCATGCTGAAGAAGTTGGCCCTGAGACCAGACCACTCAAAGTGCCTAGGAATAGTCACAGTCCAAGGCCAGTCCTTCTGAGACTGGGCCAACCACTCACCCTCGGGTATACAGTTGTTCAACCAAAAGAAACCTTCTGTGCAAGAGCCTACTAGGGCTGAAATAATGCACTAGAGATGAACTCTTTTAACAGCAACTGAAGCTCCCCTAAAAACATAATGCCAAGAGAAAAGAAGGAAGGAGGCAGGGCTGAGATAAAATGCTTTAAACCTACTGGTGCCTGTGAACACACACAGGTGCACCCAGACACAAGAGCCTGGTGTTTGGTGACTGTTCTGGGCTAGTGAAAGAATTTGACTTCAGGAAGGCATGTGAGAAGGAGAGAGTAAGCCTCCAACTTAGCAGGACAGACAGCATGCCTCTGTGGAGTTCTCCCTAGGTCCTGTGCATGTGGGATGAGGGGGTCATCTTGCCATGGGGGTCACATGGGATGAGGATAGCTGGCCCTCCCAGCATGCCTATATGGGCTCCCCAGACTGGAGTGCGTCTACACAGTAAAGGGTGATCCACATGATCCCATAGCAAATGAAACCATATGGCCTTGTTCAAAAAGTCCAGCACTTCGGAAGAGTGTGAGGGTAGGCCAAAAACAGGGTCCTGCCCAGGGGCCCATGTCACAGCATGGCTGAATGCCCAGGAAGGCACCACTGGGGATAGCAGGGGACTGGTCTAGTCCAATCAATTATTACTTTCTCTGTCTAGACCAGCACAGACCTTACATTTACTTGTATTGTTACATGACTGCTATTTTACTTTTTCTTCAAATGTATTATAAGACTAAATATGTATATTTTAAAAGCAGTTGGTATTGCCGAATTTCTATTCCTCTACTGCTACATGTTATTCCGTGTACAAATCAGTCAGCTGACATAAACAAGCTCTGAAGGCCATTGTTCCAGAATCCATGCCCCAGACAATGAGCACCACACTCAGCTCAGAGAGCCAGCCCTTCCTGCTGTGGGAAAAGACAACCTGCAGGTCCCCGCTGGGCCAAGCCACCTCTAAGGCAGTGTGGTAGCAGTCAACGTTTAGAATCCGTTTCTGCTTATTTCATAGCAAAGCTATCCAAAACTTCACAGAGAAATTCACTCCCTAAATTAGCTAGGAGAGAATAGAGTTTAGGCAAGGGAGATGGTTCAACATGCAAGCCAAGGATCCTACCAGGCCTCCCAGAAAACATGACTGAGCCTCACTCAGCCTCAATTCGCTCATCTGTAACGTGCGGATAGCACTCCCTTGCCACCAATCAAGCTGTGCCATGTGTGAGAAATGGGATGAAGATAACTCAATCTTTAAAACTCATGTTCAGAGAATGGGGAGATGGCTAAGCAGACGGGGCTTACCATGAAC
The DNA here is from genome assembly GCF_007827085.1 of Peromyscus californicus insignis. Classification (NCBI taxonomy): domain Eukaryota; kingdom Metazoa; phylum Chordata; class Mammalia; order Rodentia; family Cricetidae; genus Peromyscus; species Peromyscus californicus. The sequence goes on along the minus strand of NW_026294469.1, from coordinate 5,874,006 downwards.
GCATGAGTTCCAGAGTTCCGGTTCCCAGGGGCCAGATGAATGCTGGGTGGCATGGCAACCCACCTATAACTGCAGTGCTTAGACGGTGGGACAGGACCTCTGTATCAAGCTGGCTAGACTCACCTGCATCAGTGAGCTCTGAGCTCAGTAGGAACACCTGCCTCAATATACAAACTGGAAAGTGTGAGACCAAAATGCTTTCACCCTAAAACTAAGGCCTAAGATTTCTCCTTTTAGGTAAAGGCCATGAGTTACTAAAATCAGTCAGTCCAGATTCCAGAAACCAGGAAGTATAAAAGTACAGAGTCACAAGGTAGTCATGAGGTAATGACTGCCGAACTATGGAATGTCCTCTCCCTGGTTTCCAGGGTAACTGACCACAGAAATGTCTCCACCTGAAGGCAGCCAATGAGAAATGGTGGCGGGCAACCACTCCCTTAGAAGTAAGATTAAGCCATGATTTTTAGAAAGCCCCTAAGAAGTGAGCCAATCAGAATTGTACCTGTACTAGCACCCCTAAATGATGTAACCTTGTTGCTTTTGCCTTTAAAAACTGAGCTTGCAGACAGGCGGTCACTTCCTCCAGCCTCCACTGCATTGGATCTGTTAAACGAAGTCCCTGCCTAGGCTTGTATACCCAGAATTAAACCTTGCTTTTGCATTCCGGCATGCTCATCTTCGGTGGTCTCTCTGGGGGTCGCGATCTGGGCACAACAGAAAGCAATCAAGAGATACTCAGATGTCAACCCCAGGCCTCTACATTCACACACATATGTACCCACACACACATATGCCCCCCACACACATATGCTTTAAAAAAATCCCTAATAGCTTCATGCCCAGCATACATGGAGAATGCAGTTAATGTCAACCAACTCGAGATTTCTACCTTGGTCTATAATTAGAACAAAGAGCTAAATATCATAGCTTATTATGTAATCCCAGCACTTAGAAAGTTGAAGCGTGAGGACTGAGAATTCTGGGCCATATTCAAATGTAGTAAGTTCAAGGTTACTATGGACTCCATGAGACCCTGTTTTTGTTTTTGTTTTTCTAAAGAGGCAAATATCATCAGAAAAGAAATTAACAATAGTATGTAAGAAAAGCCAGTTTACTTTCTCATCCCCCCACAAACCCTGGGAGATGCCTGCCAGTAGAGGCAGTTTTCTTGTGAACACACTATGGTGATATTTTATTTGTGCTGAAATGTGATTTTATTTATATGTTAGTAAATAAAGTTGCCTGGGGATCAGAGGTAAAAGCAAGCCACTTAGCAGAAGTCTGACAGTGGTGGCACATGCCCTTAATCCGATCACATGGCAGGCAGAGTCTCTGTGTGTTCAAGGACACAGCCAAGCAGTGACTCAAACCTTTAATCTCAGTACGAGCCATAGAGACCTGGAGGTCTGTATAGACAGGCAGTGACGAGGAAATCATGTGGTTGGGTTTAGAGCCAATGAGAAGGTAGAACAGAAAGGCAATAAGAAGACAGGTCACACAGGAGAAGGTCTCTCTCTCAGGGGAAGGACGGCAGTGAGTGGTAAGTTAAAGGCTATTCGCTAGTGCTCTGATCTCTTGGGCTTTTAACTCTGCATTTGGCTCTGTGTTTCTTATTTAATAAGACCGTTTAGAATTTCTTCTATAACACACTGTCATGTGTTTGTGTCCTTGGCCCTGGATGAGGCAGTTTGATTCTCCAGAGTGTACCTGCCACCACCACCACCCACACACACACCCAGCAGCACAGCAACAGAAGCTGCTCCCAAACATACTGCTTCAGGTCGGCTCTCATCTGTCAAACAACAGAGGTGTGCTTGGAACCACACACAACAATGGACTTCCCAATCACTGTAGTGAGGAGTGAGTAGAGAAGAAAAACACTGAGTGAGATTTTAGATATGCATGTCTGAGACCTCTCGCTTCTGAGCAGTCTGGAAGGGAAAGGCCCCTCTCTTGCAGATATGCCAACTGGACTGTAGTGAGCTACAGTAATAATAATAATAAAAAATAATAATAATAATAATAATAATAATAATAATAATAATAATAATGCCAAGAGGGGCCCTCTGGAGAAAGGAGTTTATCATTCCTTAAGCCTGACTGTTTCAGAAACAATATGGGCCTGAAGGACAACCCAAGAACCACCTGCCTGGTTCTGACAGCCATCTGCTGAAAAGCAGACTCAGTTTCTACTACTGGTGTTCAGCATGAGCCTCCAGGAAGGGAAAACTCCCACATAAATGTCTTTGTGTTTTGCATAGGACAGTGGAAGAGAAGCCACCTTAAACCACAGATCCAGGGGATTTAAAGCAAAGGGGAAGCACAGCTCCCAGCCCCATGGGACCTGAAGGTCATTAGACTAATGTCACATCACTCCCAGAGTCAAACATCGGGACACTCGGCCTCAAGCAGCAAGGTGACAGGTGTGTGTTCTGGACAGGTGTGCATCCCCTTCCTTCTCTCTACCTTCTTTCTAGAAGTGTGCAGCTGGGCCCTCTGCCATTCCTCCATCCCACCGGCTCTGTGTGAGGCACTAGCCCTCTCAGGTCACCAGACGCCTCCGCCACCACCTCCGTCCAGGACTAAAGGCTCACCATTGTCATGTGGCGTTTTTTCAAAGCAATGTCCTGAGGAATGAGATTTATGATTCGATTTTCTCCTTTTTATCCCAGTGCTGGAGACTGAACCCAGAGCCTTGCCACTGCTAGGCATGCTCTCTGATGCATTTAAAAAAAAAACTATATAGATGAAGTTTTCATAAACCAATAAGCAGTTTTAGAGAAATAGAGTAATTTCTAATTCCCAACCCCAAGATTCATGGCTTGAAAGTAATAGTTGCCAATATCTTAAAATGGGCTTTGGCATCACCAAAGACATTCTCTTAGTTACCCCACTTTAAGAGAACTTCATTAAGAGTGCGTTTCCATGGAAACACAGGGATGAACACCAGCCACACGCCCACCTTCTCCTCGTGCTGACCATGAAGGAAGGGACCTTGGTACCACACCCTCCTCCCCATGTTCTCCTCCAGCCTTGGCTTTCCTGGAGTCCCCTGCGGCTCACTGTGCCGTGCCTTACGCTTACCCCAGAAACATACCATGTAGTCAGTGTCTTTCTTCTCTTGGCTCTGAAAGAACTGGGTGATTCCAGAGTGGTTTGTGGCCATTAAGGAACTTTCATTAATTAATACAGATGAATTAAAGCTCAGAGCTGTCTTGCCCTGTGGAACATGTGGAAAGCCCTCTTTGCTTCGTAGGCTGGGATCCTGAACATGACTGAGTTTCTCTAAAACTGCCTATTGGTTTGTAAAATCTTCTATCTATGTAAAGTCTTTCTTTTTAGTGCATCGGGTTTGTGATGGTCGATATCACTTGCCAACTTGACAGGATCTAGAATGATGTAGGAGACAAATCTGCAAGCATGTCTGTTGGTGTTAGCTCCGGGGAAAGACACGTGGCAAACGTGGGCAGCGGCATCCGTGGACTAGGGTCTTGGACTGAGCAAAAGGAGGAACTGAGCTGAGCACCAGCATTGCCCTTGCCTCCTGACCGTGGATACAGTATAACCTGCCGCCTTAGGCGGGCACTGCCTTCCCCTCTATGGCAGACCACTCCCAAGCATCGAGCCAAATAAAACTCTTCAAGTTGCTTGTATAAGGTATTTTGTTATTGGAATAAAATAAAATCTAACACTACATATAGTGTAACTATATGTAGGTAACTTTATTATCTTGCTTAATACTCACTCAAATTTTATGAGATGAGTGACATTACTCTCACAGAAATAGAGGACACCGATAGCATCCACTCAGTAAGTGAGTGAGATTCAATTCCCAGTTTGATCCCAAAATTCATAGTTGTTTTTTATGGGCTTCCATCACAGTCTGAGGACTTGTTTGAAGTAATATGAAGGTAACAGAAAAGTGCCTGGTGTCAGAGAGTGGGAAGCCCACAGCCAAAGGATGAGCCCTGAGCCAGAGCAAAGCAGCTGGAGTCAGTAGAGAGAGAGAAGGTTGAACCAGCTGGGAGTGGCCGAGGGAGCAGGAAGGAAGAAATTGGGAGATGTTTATCAAGGCATATGTCTGAGTCTAAATGATCGAGGTGATGGAAGAGATGAATGCATAAGCATACATGAGAGAGCACCAAGGACCCCAGACATAGTGGGGAAGAGCCGATGGGCACCCATCACTTTCTAGAAGACCATGTGGAAAATGAAGATCGAAAAGTAGCCACAGTCATAATGACTGAAGTCCCAAAGCCAGGAAATCTCCGTACAGAGAGAGGAGCTGAGAGTGGAGATGAGGCTGTAGGAAGCAGGAGGTCATGGATGAGGAGCCACCATGGGCAGGAGGGCATGGGTGAGGAGCCACCATGGGCAGGAGGGCATGGGTGATGAGCCACCATGGGCAGGAGGGCATGGATGAAGAGCCACAACATTCAGGAGGGCATGGGTGAGGAGCCACCATGGGCAGGAGGGCATGGGTGAGGAGCCACCATGGGCAGGAGGGCATGGGTGATGAGCCACCATGGGCAGGAGGGCATGGATGAAGAGCCACAACATTCAGGAGGGCATGGGTGAGGAGCCACCATGGGCAGGAGGGCATGGGTGAGGAGCCACCATGGGCAGGAGGGCATGGGTGAGGAGCCACCATGGGCAGGAGGGCATGGGTGATGAGCCACCATGGGCAGGAGGGCATGGGTGAGGAGCCACCACGGGCAGGAGGGCATGGGTGAAGAGCCACCACATTCAGGAGGTCATGGATGAGGAGCCACCATGGGCAGGAGGGCATGGGTGAAGAGCCACCATGGGCAAGAGGGCATAGATGAGGAGCCACCATGGGCAGGAGGGCATGGGTGAGGAGCCACCATGGGCAGGAGGGCATGGGTGAGGAGCCACCATGGGCAGGAGGGCATGGGTGAGGAGCCACCATGGGCAGGAGGGCATGGGTGAGGAGCCACCATGGGCAGGAGGGCATGGGTGAGGAGCCACCATGGGCAGGAGGGCATGGGTGAGGAGCCACCATGGGCAGGAGGGCATGGGTGAGGAGCCACCATGGGCAGGAGGGCATGGGTGAGGAGCCACCATGGGCAGGAGGGCATGGGTGAGGAGCCACCATGGGCAGGAGGGCATGGGTGAGGAGCCACCATGGGCAGGAGGACTCACAACAGCTAGGAGGGCTGCTCACGACATCGTGTGTAGTAGCACTGAGGATACATGGTGATGATTAGAAAGAAAAATTATGTTTCATTTCTATGTTACAGATCGGTCTAACAAACATTTACAGAAAACCATGATGAACAATTTACATGGTTTACATCATCTCAGTAACCAATGAGCACCCTTCCTCATTAGCATCCTACTGACCACTTTCTCTTACCACAGTGCAGCCAGTATAGGACAATCCAAAACCCAAGACACCCAAGGATATAGATGTGGGCAGTGCACAACATAAATTATAAGATATACTGTAGGTTTTTTTTATACTCTTTGGGGCCCACCACCCAGCTCCTAAATAAATACATGGAGACTTATTCTTACTTATGAATGCCCGGCCTTAGCTTGGCTTATTTCTAGCCAGCTTTCCTTAAATTATCCCATCTACCTTTTGCCTCTGGGCTTTTACCTTCTCTATTCTATATTTCTTTCTTTCCTTCTTACTCTGTAGCTGGTTGTGTAGTTATGTGACTGGGTGGCTGGGTGGCTGGGTGGCTGGGTGGCTGTGTGATTGGGTGGCTGGGTGGCTGGGTGGCTGGGTGGCTGGGTGGCTGGGTGGCTGGCCCCTGGCATCCTCCTCTCCTCCTTTTCTCACTCCTCCCCGTCTTCTTCTTCTTCTTCTATTTATTCCCTCTGCCTGGCAGCACTGCCTATTTCTCTCTCCTGCCTCGCTATTGGCTGTTCAGCTCTTTATTAGATCAATCACAATCAATTAGACAGGCACAGTAACACAGCTTCACAGAGTTAAACAAATACAACATAAAAGAATGCAACATATCTTTGCATCATTAAACAAATGTTCCACAGCATAAAAGAATGTAATAATCTTTAACTAATATTCCACAACAATATACTATTTGGACCATTGAGATAGCTCGGTGGATAAAGGTGCCATGCCTAACAAGCTGAGTTTGAGTCCTAGGGTCTACATATGGAAGGAGAGAATTCACTCCTACAAGTTGTCCTCTGACTTCCCGTACATTTAGTGGCATGCCTCCCACATAAACAAATGTAATACATTTTAAAAGATGGCAATATTTATCTTAAAAGGGCTGGGGATGTAATTCAGTGACAGAATGCTTGTTTAGTGCCACCAAAAAAAAAATTGACCTTCAGCTACAATAAGTCAAACAATACCATATCAGAGATAGGCAAACTGACCATTCGAATTGAGAATCTTGTCTTAGTTAGGGTTTCCACTGCTGTGAAAAAACACCATGGCCAAAGGCAGCTTGTAGAAGAAAGGGCTTATTTCACCTTACAGCTTGTAGTCCATGAGCCGGAGAAGTTAGAGCAGGAACTCAAGGCAAGAATCTGGAGGGAGGTACTGATGCAGACGTCATGGGGGAACACTTTTCCTGGCTTACTCCTATGGCTTGCTGAGTCTGCTTCCTTATAGCACCCAGGACTACCAATCTAGAGGTCGCACTGCCTATAGTGAGCTGGACCCTCCCACATTAATCATCAATCAAGAAAATGCACCATAGGTTTGCCCACAGGCATGTTCTCAACTGAGGTTCTCTCTTCCAAAATGACTCCAACTTGTGTCAAGTTGACATAAAACTACCAGCCCAAACCTCAGATAGAACAATATGCACATGAAATTGGCAGCACTCAGATCAATGGAAAAGAATGACTGTCCTATAAATTGTAGGAACAATTATTAGTTGATTAAAACTGGACCCCAAATTTATACCAATTAAAAATTAATTTTGCCGGGCGGTGGTGGCGCACGCCTTTAATCCCAGCACTCAGGAGGCAGAGGCAGGTGGATCTCTGTGAGTTCAAGGCCAGCCCGGTCTACGAAGCGAGTTCCAGGAAAGGCACAAAACTACACAGAGAAACCCTGTCTCGAAAAACCAAAAAAAAAAAAAATTAATTTCAGAAGCCAGGTGTGGTTGCATATATCTGTAACCCAGGACTTGGGAGACTGAGGCATGAGGACTGCTGTGAAATTTGAGGCCAGGCTGGACTACACAGTGAGTTTCTATTGCAATTTCTTTTTATCATTTTATTAAAAAATAAAACTTGGGAGTAAATATAAGGCAATAAACTTAAGAGATCCATGAAGCAACAGAGACATGAACACCTGCTTCCTACTCCACTTCACAGATGGACAAGGCTACTCAACCTCTCGGCTCCTTCTCTTCCTCCTCCATGTGTACTTGTATCTCCCTCTGAGTCAGCCAGGAAACTCTATGATCCACTTGAACCAGCTGAATGTGAACTCTGCCCTCTGAATTGAGGTTGGACTCCATTGGTGGTCTCACAGCAATCAACACAAACAATTCTCCCCAACATTTCCCCCTTTTTGTCTAAATAAAAAGGAAGTGTTTTAACTCTAACAAAATAAAAGTATATACAATAAGAACAATTATCAGGTATTGTCTAAATAGAATAGAAAGGTATTAACTTTAACAAACTAAAGCTATATACAATAAGAACAATTATCAAGTAAGAATTATATTCACAATGTCCAGTCCATTTGTACTTGGCAAATGCAGTATTCCATCATCTATCCTCTCTTGATGAGTCCAAAGTTTTGTACCTAATTTACTTTTTTTTTTTTTTGTTTTTTTTTGTTTTTTCAAGACAGGGTTTCTCTGTGTAGCTTTGTGCCTTTCCTGGAACTCACTTGGTAGCCCAGGCTGGCCTCGAACTCACAGAGAGCCGCCTGCCTCTGCCCTAATTTACTTTTTATCATGACTAAGGAAAACTGTAACTATAACTATCTAGCCTCAACCCCACCAGAGACACAAGAAGGATATAATATTACCCCAGTAAACAGGAAGTGCAGAGTAAGCAACTTCCAAAACTATGTGAAATGACAGAAACAGCTGGCTGCCTGGACAGTCACCCAAGTTTAGTTTGCAACATTGAAATCCATCTTCAGCCTACAGGCCTAGGACATCTGACAGACATTTTGTAGGGTAAAAAAGGCCAGCCAAAGAAACCCACCCTAACCCTGAAACCAGAACCAAAGAAACACACCCTGACTCTGAAACCAGAGCCAAAGAAGCACACTTTGGCCCTGGAACCAGAGCCAGTTAAAGAAACACCCTGTCCCTGAAACTAGAGCCAAAAGGCTAAAAAGGGCCAGTGAAAGAAACACACTTTGGCCCTAAAACTAGAGCCAAATCTGCCCCTGACCAACTGAGCATGAAACCAACTAATCTCTGAGCAGAAAAACCAATCAATCCCTGAGCATGAAATCTAGCCAATCTGAGCTTGTCCAAGCTCAAGGGGATTGAAATCTGACCAATTCCCACCCTGAAAATCTTCTCCCTGGAAAAACTCTGCCCCTAAGAAGCCCTATATAAGCTCTGTGCCTGTTCAGTTGGCAGCTGCCCTTCTCCACCCTGGCAGAGGCAGCTACTCTCCTAGATTCCTCCTCAAATCAATCTCTTGAAAATGTTTTGGGTGAAGAGCTTCTTTTGCCACCAGAGAAGAGCAGAATCTTTGCTGGGAAACTCCCTAGTGGAGTGGAGCAGAGAAGCAACAGACATCTCTGGTGGGAAACTTCCTTAGGGAGTGGAGCAGAAGAAGCAACAACTTGGGCTGGAGCTGAGAAGAAACAGACACCTCTGCTGGGAAACTCTCTTAGCAGAGTGGAGCAGAGCTCAGCTGTCATGGCTCTCTCTCAGAGAGCAGCAGGATTCCACATCCTGTGGGGAGACCATCCCCCATCAGAACCCAGCTTCAGGTATAGCCTGACTTCCCAACAAGCCAGGATACCTTTCTCCTCACAGCTGTAGGTATCCAGGATACCTTCCCTTCACAGCTGCAGGTGTATCCTCCCAACAAGTCAGAATACCTTTCCCTCCAGAGCTGTTATACTTGCACTTTTCTGTGAAGCAGAAATTTTGAAGGACTGTCCCACCTTGTCTTGGCAAAGTTCAGCAGTCTTTTTTCTTTGTGTCCTGCTTGTCCAGTTTGTACAGCATACTGTCAGCAGTCGAGGCAAGGGCAGTTTCTTGCCCAAATGGCTAGCTTTGCCACAATGAAAGCAAACCCCATATATGGAGGTTCTTTGATGCCCATCATCCTTTTATGAAGTAGATTGGTGCTGTCAGGAGCAGACATATCTCACTGTCATGAAAAGCCCTATGTTACTAAAACATTAAAATACTACATTCTGTAGGTCTCTGAAGTGTTTGAAGACCTCATATGTCTCTGATTAATCTTGAAAATGTACCTAACATGACTATAAGTTTGATTATTATAGATGACTAACTACTAAACTGTATTTCTTTATTATCCTAAATAGCTTTCAAAGACTAGAATTTAACATTGTATTTTTAAATGAGCTGCATAGCTACAATACCTTAAATAAGAAATGGAAACAAATAATACAGCATAACAAAAATAACCTTAAATTCGTATCAATATACAAAAATCAATACCAATATAAACTGTTTGAAACTAGTATTTGCTTTTTTAGTTTAAAAGTAGATTCAATAATTTACCTTTTACCCAATCAATCCTATATCCCCTCCCTTTTTTTTTTCCAGAATGAGACTCCTAAATCTAATCTCTTTTTGCTTAGTTTCCTCCCTGACCATTACCAATAACAATTTGTAACCAACCCCCTTAAATGATGATAATCATCCATAACCCACCTACCAACCAAAACCAACCAACCTACCTCTTGGTAATGTGGGCATTGTGTTCTTAAAATTACTTCCTGTTGTCAGAGGGTGATGACATCTTTTGGGGACCCTGAGAAAATTAAGATAATGGTCAAGTCCTGGGAAAGTTAACTGTTGTCCAGTCTTGGTGTGATGGGATAAAGCAAGACTTCTCTGAAGTCCTGGCTGGAGCAGTCTATGAGGCTGGACCATCTTAGATAACTGCCTTAAAATCGTCCTGAACAGTTTTTAGTCCAAAGCTGATCTTTGGATGGTGTTTGTCAGCTTGGTGGTGTTACCATAATTCAGGTGGAATCATCATTGTGGGGCCCCATCACCTTTTTGGAGACTTCAAAGGTAGCTGTTAGGAATAATCACAATTCACTGCAGAAACCTTAAACATTTTAAATGTCATATGTAGCAGATCCTGGAGAGGTTAAAGGACTATAATCAATTAAATACATCTAGGGCACACAAACTTAGTTCCTAGTTACCTGCTTCAGACTCAAGCCCAAAATCATGTACAGGAAGCTAGATGAAGCCTATTTCTAGAATCAGTTAGTACTTTATATGAACATTAATATCACAACCAAAGGTTTATATATATATATATATATATATATATATATATATATATATATATATATATATATATATATATATATATATTCATCTTATAAATTTGGAGATAATATTTATACCTTAAGAAAAAATTTAAAGAATCAAAATAAAACCAAAGGATTATGATATTAGTGGCAATAGAATAGTCCCTAATTTTGATTTTTCTTCTGTCCCATAGCAGGTGGCTCTTCTGACATGAGACAGAGATTTTGAATTTTCCTTTAACAAGCATGCTTGGGTTTAGAGAAGGAGAGAGCCATGCTCCAACTCCAAAGCTAGCTTTAATTTTTAATTGAATTGGGACTACAAAAAGGATCATTTGCCTTATATGTCTGTAGAGAACAGTAGAGACAAACATTTGGGAAGATTCATGAGATTCTATCCTATTGGAAGTGTGCTATATATACCATTAGGCCAATTTGCTCTTTTTCTTGGGCATTTTCTCTGGATGATTCATCCTTCTTATTCAGATGTCTCATTTGTCCAGTGGTCTTCAGAGACCTTCATTGGATGCTTTTATATTCCTGGAAAGACAAGAACAAAACCCTGCCCCAACCTTAATTTTGGGGAGTTTCCCCTTTGGCAGGTTGAATGGCTACACTGTTTGATGAACTATGACTTCTCCTAATCAAGAGGTCTCTCCTGTTCAAATCTAATCTTTATCAATTTTAATGGTATTCATAGTTTTCTTCTCCTGTGGAAACAAAAGCAAAACCTCTTCCCTAATGTAACACATATCCTGGTTTCCATTCTGAGGTAAACACATCTTTGAAGTACACAGGGTGATTCCATTCAGCAGTTTTTTCCATTATCCAATGGCTCTCCGCAGCTGTTATTTCTTTCTCATTAGCATTTAAAAAATTTAAAGTTAATAAAACATTGTATAATCAATCTCTGGGGGGTCTTTATTACCATTTTCTGTTTATAAAGCAAATCTTTTAAAGTACAATTAGATCTTTCTGAGATCTTTTGCCTTGTAGGATTGTGCAATATGCTTTATATTATAATAAGGAAAAAACTGTTTCATTTTACTAGAGACATATGCTGGAGCATTGTCAGTCTTAATTGGTACAGGTATCCCCATGATGGCCATAACTCCTAATACATGCATAATTTCAAAATCACACTTTTCAGAACTTAAAGCAGTTGCCCACTAAAATCCTGAATAGATATCGATGACACACAGACAAGGAAGAGGAGGAGCCAAGAGGTTGGATGGTCTTGTCAGTTCTGGAAGTGGAGTAGAGAGCAGGTGTTCATGTCTCTGTCAGTCTGTGGATCTCTCAGGTTTATTCCGTAATATTTACTCCAGAGTTTTATTTCTAGCAACCAACACAAAAAAATCTCCCCCAACAAGTTCCAAGTCAGCCTGGGTTTCAGAATGAGACTTTATCTCAATCAATCAACCAATCAATAGAATCAATTTCAAGTTACTTAAGTTGCTAAATGGGAAAAATCAAACTACAGAACTTCTGAAAGATATTTGAGGGATGGAGAGCCAGCTCAGTGAAGAGAACTTGCTGCCATGCCAGAGGACCCGACTTTGGTTGGCAGCACCCATACCAGATGGCTTACCACTGCCAGGAACTCCAGTTCCAGGGGTCTGATGCCCCCCTTTGGCCAACATGGGTACCCACACATGTGCAATACATTAATAGGCACACACATACACATAAATAAATCTTTTACAAAGACATTTGAGTGGATAAAGAAAATCACACACACATACAACACACACATACAGTTTTATTCAGCTGTAAAGGAGAGTTAAATTGTATCATTTGCAGGAAAATGAATAAAACTGGAATAATTATGTTATAAAACAAACCAGACTCAGATAAATATCATATACAGAGCAGAATCTAGATTTAAATAAATATGTATGAATTATAGATGACATAAAAGTAAAAGGGGACTATGTGGAAGTTGGGTCCTTTTAATGGGGGAGGTAGAGGCAATATGAGAATGTGATGGAGAGTAAAAAACGCAAAACATCATATGATTATCTTACATGCAGAAGGAGAACCACTTGTCAGGAGGAAGAGAACCAGCAGAAGGGGGGCAGGGGAGGGCTTTAGGGGAAGTGATATATATATATGTGTGGTGGTATTGTGTTCCCCAAAATATTGTGTACCCTAATAAACTTATCTGGGGTCAGATAACAGAAAAGCCACTAGATACTTAGGATAGGCAGTGGTAGCACACACCTTTAATCCTAGCATTCCAGAAGCAGAAATCCATGTGTTTAAGGATACAGTCAAGCATGGTGATTCATGCCTTTAATCCCAGAAAGCGAGCCTTTAATCCCAGGGAGTGGTGGTAGAAAGCAGAAAGGTATATAAGGCGTGAGGACCAGAAACTAGAAGCATTTGGCTGGCTAAGCTTTCAGGCTTCTAGCAGAAGTTCAGCTGAGATTCATTCTGGATGAGGACTCAGAGGCATCCAGTCTGAGGAAACAGGATCAGCTGAGTAACTGGCAAGGTGAGGTAGCTGTGGCTTGTTCTGTCTTTCTGATCATCCAGCATTCACCCCAATACCTGGCTTCAGGTTTGATTTTATTAATAGAAACTTTTAAGATTCCTGCTACATATATGCATGAAAATGTTATAATGAAACCCATTATTTTCACCAGCTATAAAAATTAATGGGAGAAAAAAGAAAACATAGAGACAGTGTGAAGTTGTGTGCGGTAGGATCCCAGAAACCAAACGCAATCACATAAACTATAAAGGGGTAGATTGGAGAATTTAAATGTCAAAATTAGTAACTTCTAAAACAATATGCCAGATTGAGAGCACAGCTGCTCCTCCATACCTGGGGAGATTGGTGTCAAGACGCTCCCCACCCAACAGTGACCAAAATCTATGGGTTCTCAAGGCCCTTACAGAGAACGGCTTGATAACTGGGTGCAGTAGTGCATATCTGTAGTCCCAGCTATTTGAGCAGCTAAGGCAGGGGAATTACTTGAGTTCAAGACCAACCTAAGTAACATATCAAGACCCATCTAAAAAAAAAATTCTTAAATAAAATGGCTTAGTATTTGCAAATATACACACATTTTCCTCCTGACTTCTCATCACCTCTAGGCGTTTGTGGGTACTACGGGACTGAACTCAAACTCACCATCTCCTGCCTCAGCTCCCCTAGTTCAGGGATTATATTCCTGTGCACTATGTCCAGCACACAGTGTTCTTTTGTTTAGTTTTTGTTTTTATTTTTGTTACATAAATTTATATTCTACACAAAAACATGAGGGGGGCACTCATGGTATCCAAAGTTAAGTTAGAGAAGTGTCCCTTCTGGGCATAGTGGTGCACACCTGTAATGTCAGCACTTGGCAGGCTGAGGCAGAAGGATCACAAGTTCAAGGCCAACCTAGGCTACATAGCAAGACCTTGTTTCAACAAGCAATGGTCATGTATTTACAATGGATTCTGGATACTCAACATGACTCAGGTGTCCCCCCAGAACTGGCAGTTGGCATGGTCAGAAGTGCCACTACAGGCCACCTCTCCCCGTTCTGGTCCCAGCATTTCCAGGCAGTCTTTGGAGCCAGGCAGCCTTGGGAGCCAGGGGTGACAGTATCCTCTGTCTCTCAGAAACAAGAAAAGGCCCATTTGCTCTCTTTCTTTCTTCTCTCTCTCTCCTTTCTTCAAGTTTTCCATCTTAAGAACACTCAGGGAATCTCTCACTGATTATTCAAGAATGATTTACGTTTGAACGTATGTGGTATCGGAGTGAAGGGTTTAGGATTAAAGAGAGACAGAAAGAGACGATGGGCGGTGACATTGGTAAATGCCCCAAAGACCAGGCCCAGTATGAGTAAAGTCGTGAGACAGCTCACCATAGCACCCCAAGAAAATGATCTGCTCACTGCACCAGTAGCTGGGGGAGCAGAGCCCTCTTCCAGTGCCCTGGAGCACGCCTGGTAGAGAAGCACCTGGGAAGGAAAGATCAAGGGCTCTGTGGCTCTGCCAGCCTCAGAGCCTTGCAAGTTTCTTGAATGAGTTACAAATGCCTCCATCCTGTTGGGCCTGCCTGGAGGGTGTTTGCCTCACCTAATGCCAGGCATTGCTTTGCCTTAATTCGTCTGAAAGCAAAATTTGGCATCTGTTCTCTTTTGGCAGAAAGGCAAGCCCACCGCTCCCAGGCCATTCCTTCTTCACAAGGCTGGAGTGGGGCAGGGAGGTGGTGTGTGCAGCCCCTCCGGGGAGCCAGGCCCTGCTGGACTCCTCGGTGCAGGATTTGCATCTGTACAAAGGGCGCAGGGGCCTCGGTGACTCTAACTCGCTGTCCTCCGAGTTCCAGCTGTTGAGATTCTTTGCTTGGTTTTTATTACATTAGTCTTCTGGAGAAAAAAAAAAAAACATTTGAATCAGCAAGAATCAGTGTCCACATGCTTTATTATAAATATCTCCAGGCAAACCTAAGGTTATTTCATAGGACTACCAAAGTCACACGCCTCCTTCGGTTTCGGCAGGAATCTGGGAGCAGCACCAAGCAAGAAGCTCACTCTCTGTGCTTGGGGAGGCCTTTTTTAGAAGCTGGGCACTCATTCACCTATGAAAGTGACCAGCTGGGCAAATCCCAAACTATTAGGGAGTAAAGACAGAAAAAAAATTACCCATCCACACAGTTTTGGCGATCCTGATGTTTATAGTAAATTTTTAGAGCTTCAGAGCTCCAGGCCCCGATTGGGGCCTCAGTTCTAAAGAAGACATCACACTCTGCTGTATTAAGGTCCCACTCCTTCCTCTCCTGAGGAAACTTCAGATGGAAGACTGAGATTGTTAAAACAAAGATGAAGAAGAGAGTCGGGTTCTGCTTCAGATAATGGGCTGGCCTTGTTCCTTCAGACCCTGCGGAGATCCAGCACTAGCCCTGTAAGGGGGCTCACAGCAGGCCAAGTGTGTCTACTCTTCCTTATGCAGCCTCTTCAGCTAGGTTCCCAGCAGTGTGTGTCCTGCATTGCAGAATGCCTCCTTCCTTTCCATAGCCCTACCCTGGGTTGCAATTCCTGAAGCCAAGTTGGTCTTCTGTGAGGAGGAAATAGGTGTAGGGTGCTGGGCTTAGCAAGGTTGGTTGTTCACAAGCTTTGGGGTCTGCTGAACACCTCATCTGTCCCAGCATGTCTCTGGGCATTTCATATCGAATCATCTCAATATGCAAACGTCTTTGTCCATGCAGATTCATGGCAGAGGACAGACAGCAGCTGCCCAGAACATGGCTGTGCAGCCACCCAGGGCCTGAGAAGATGCCTACCATAGGTCCTCCCTGCTCTTTCTCAAAATGACTCTTTCCCACCTTCTCCCTGGGGACCCTTACCAACCAGGACGGTGAAACATGAGAAGTGTGAATGTCCAGGAATTCCACACACACACACACACACACACACACACACACACACACACACACACACACACACGTGAGTGTTGCCGTTGTGGAATACTAGCTTAAGATGTGTTATATTTGTTTATGCTGTGGAACATTTAATGATGCAAAGATGTGTTGTATTCTTTTATGTTGCATTTGTTTAACTCTGTGAAGCTGTGGTGTGCCTGTCTAAAACACCTGATTAGTCTAATAAAGAGCTGAATGGCCAATAGCTAGTCAGGAGAGGGATAGGTGGTGCTGGCAGGCAGAGAGAATAAATAGCAGGAGAAATCTAGCCTCAAGAGAGACAGAAGAGGAGGAGTAAGAAAAGGAGAAGGAGAGGAGGATGCCTAGAGCCAGCCACCTAGCCACCCAGCCAGCCATGGAGTAAGAAGGAAAGACACAGAGAACAAAGAAAGGTAAAAAGCCCAGAGGCAGCTGGGCAGCAGTGGCCACGCCTTTAATCCCAGCACTTGGAAGGCAGAGCCAGGTGGATCTCTGTGAGTTTGAGGCCAGCCTGGTCTACAGAGTAAGATCCAGGATAGCTAGGGCTACACAGAGAAACCCTGTCTTGGGAAAAACCAAAACCAAACAAACAAGCAAACAAAAAGCCCGGAGGTAAAACATAGTTAAAGAAAAACTTGATAATTTAAGTTAGAAACGCTGGCTAGAAAGAATCACATTACTTATGAATGCAGTAAGAATCAGTCTCCGTGTTTTTATTTGGGAGCTGGGTGGTGGGCCCCAAAGAGTTAAAAAAAAAAGACAAAAAAACTACATGTTGCCCAGGTGGAAACATCTCAGACTGTAGCTATGGCAGCAAGGGGTCCGGGTATCAAGTCACACAGGCTGATTTTTCAGTAGGAAAGTGTGGCTATAGTGACCTTCCCTCTGCCTTTTGGGTGGGTCCTCTTCTTGGAGGCCTTCCTGGACCACACTCCAGAGCAGCTTCTACTTGGGCCGCATCCCAAGATGGGTACAGAAGTAACCTATTTACCTTCTTACACTACAGGTTCACAAGGCTGAGCCAGGAGTGATAGGGCTGGTAGCTGATCTGGGAGTAGTCACACCCTAAAAGTCCACACACACCTTGGGAGAGGCCCCAAGGTGGACAGCTGGTTCTCTTGCAGTCTCTGACCTCTGCAGAGGTACCTTTGGCCTGACCATCACTCAGGCCTCTTGCACCGACTTGCACAGTGACTGCCACTAATATGGAGGCTCAGCAGGCCTGGAAATGGACACTAACCATCACACCCACAAATGCACAGCCAGCAAGTATATAACAACCTTGGGCCTCACTGAGCCAGGAGTCTCTGGAGTCAGAAGAAATGCCTTCTCTCAACCTCCACTCCCACAGGAGGCCGATGAGGCTTCTAGACCACAGGCTAGTCCCCGGGCAACACCAAAGTTAGCCAGTTATTGGACAATTGCCCCTTGTGGTGCTGAAGGATCAAACTGGAAGCCTGGGGGTCTGGGGTAGGGAGGGTTTAAAGGAAAAATGTGCCCGTGTTAGCTATGGGCCATGTGGCTTTCTTGGGGAATGAAGGAGAATAATAAGGTAGTCTTTCCCCTGTGGATCCATCTGGTCCCGTGTAGGGTGAGGACTAGGATGACATATTGCCATGTGGGGTGTGAGGAGTAGAGAAGGGTTACAGCAGGGGACCCATACAGCCTATGTTCTGGGAAGTACTGCTAGGACCGGCAGGGGCTTGGCAGCCAGGGGACTCACACTCCGGAATTCACTGGGACAGCCTGCCTTCCCTGGGGAACATGGTTTAAATGGCTCCAGTGATCTTGCTGGCTGTGAAGTTTATAAAGCAAATAAAAACGGTTTCGCATTTGGAGTGTCTACCCAACCATGCCAAGGAGGCACTCTGGGAAACAAGCATGTGACTCCAAAGGTGGCCTGTGGTGCCACCAACAGTCAGAGGACAGTGGCCAGGCCCTTCTGTACTGGTTTGACTCCTGGGGACTTCAGGAAGTTAGCAAAGAAGCTAAACAAAAGGTAATGAGGTCCCGGATGGTGGCCTCCATGTCAGCCTCCCTGCCTGACAGCCCAGAGGCTGAGAGCTCTGGGAGAGGGGCCCTGTAGATGCTAAGACCTCAGACTCGTGGGAACATAGTCTCTGTCTACCCATCTCCTCCTGTGGGGTTGCAGTGAAAACGTACCTGTTGTATGTTACCAAACACCAGTCACCTGGGGGACCAATTGCCCAACCCCCCATGTGAGACTGTATTTACACCCGAACTCCTAAACAACCCAGGAGGAGAGGATGGAGTGGGTGCAAGAGCTCCAGAAAGAGGGTAAGGGTTCTTTCTATGATGCCGTGGGCTCTGCAGGATGTCCTTTCAAATCTTGACTCACTTGGGGATGGAATCATGGAGGATGCTAAGTGGGAGCAAAAGGCGGTCACATAAAGACTCCGTCTTGAACAAAGGAAGCATACTAGTTTGTTTCTGAAAGTGAAGATGCTTCCAATGGTTGAGAGAATTAGCATAAGGAATTGATAGGAATAGACCCCCCCTGTAAGAACAGGGCAGAGGGGGAGAGGTGGAAATGGAAAAGGGGATTAAGAGTGAGACCACCAAGGGTGTCATAAAGCACCCGTGTTTCCAACACTTCACACAGAAGTACGATCTTATTCGACCTTTGCACTCAAACATAGAATTCAAAACACATCAACTGTCTGACCGGGTATTTCTTTCAAAATTGGTTAAAACCTTCCTCCATCTCCTTCTCCATCATTACTGTGATGGCTTGGAAGATTACAGCTCTGAATTTCAGCCCTGGTCAAGTGCTCTGCTTTCCCTTTTCCTTCTGAGGCCACTGAATAAGCAAAAACTTGCTTTCTGGCAGGCTGCAAGTCTGCTGGGAAATGCCTTGCCATTGTTACTGAGCCCTACCAAAGACCAGATCCACTGGGTGACCATGGCGTGACTGGCAGGAAATCACAGTACAGAAGGGACACTTGTGTAGTTGGAGAATTTCTCTCCAGCTCCCGCCGCCAAGTCCCGCCAGTCCCAGAGCCCACTTATAAAATAAACACACAGACTCTTACATTATTTAAATTGCTTGGCCATTAGCTCAGGCCTGTCATTGTCTAGCTCTTACTCTTATATTTAGCCCATTTCTATTAATCTTTACTTTGCCACGTGGCTCGTGGCTTACCGGTACTTTACATCTTCCTTGTCCTGGCAGGGGCTCCAGGCAGTCTCCCATCCTTCATCCTTTCTCAATTCTCCTCTCTGTTAGTTCCATCTATACTTCCTGTCTGGCTATTGGCCAATCAGGGTTTATTTACATATAGCGATATCCACAGCACACTTGGCTCTGTTCTTTGTGATCGACATGCTGGGATATGAAAATGTTTAGCATCAAGAGAATTTGAGATGCATGTTCTGTGCACGATAACTAGGGGTTCTGATAATCAACCTAGTTAGCTCCTGCACTCCTTAGAATGGCTTACAGAAGCTGTCATTCCATACAGCACCAGATATGTCCCAACCTTAGTAAACTAAGAATGCCCCCCAATTGGAGATATCGTGGTGCCTTTGTTCTGCCTAGGAAATCATGCTCAGCCTAATAGCTGTCTTGTGTTCCTCTAGTTGCTGTACAAAAGCCTGTCAGAGCAGATCTCCTAACATATATCTACACATCCTACCATGTGAGTAGACATCTCATGTAGCAATTCAGCAATGTGTATGTCTTCCTGGTGGGAATCATCTCTGAGCATTCCTCAGAATGTGATATGCATGTCATAACTTTAAAAAAGGTATTACAGGCCTAAGCTATTTTTATTTTTCTAAATACATGTTTGGTTGAATCAGTGTGTATGTGAAGGGGTGCACATGTGCCACTGTGTATGTGTGTGTGTGTGTGTGTGTGTGTGTGTGTGTGTGTGTGTGTGGTCAGGGGAGAACTTGAGGAAGCTGGTTCTCCTCCTCTACCATGTGGTTTCAGGGATCACACTCAGGTCATGGCAGCCAGCAGCTTTACCCGCTGAGCACAGGTCTAAGCTTAGTAAACCCTATTCTGTCTGAAGAAGACTGAAAAAAGGGACATACAGTTGCAAGGATGGCAGTCAAGACAAACATCTCACCAAGTGCTTGGTCCTTGCTTTGCCCTGGGCACACTCTGTTCTAACCACCTGCCCAGAGACCTTATCCACTGTGAGAGGAGCTCCTAGGGAAGCTCTGTTCGTTATCCTGGGATGTTGTATGAGATGTACCATCTGGCACAGTACTCATCAGAGTGTGCCACATGCATGTAAAACCAATGAACAGGAGAATTTGTGGCATGAGAACGGCGGTAGCACACTTGAGAGTGAGTGGAAGAACGGTGTGAAATGGATCCAACTTACAAACAAGAACTGTGTGGCCTGCAAGTGCGGGTAAGCTGCTGAGGTTAAGCTCTGTAGATGGGGAACGGGGAAATCAGTGCTTTACCAGGCGGCTTGAACAGATTCAGGCAGCTTCCAGGCCTAGTCCTGAGGGCACAGGGGCAGGTGAGTAGCCCCAGGGGATGACCCAGACTTTGCAGCGCCAGTTTCTGCTGTGTTGGGACCACATACGGTGCTCTGACTTGGATCATTGTCCCCAGAGTCCCATGCGCTTCAGGCTTGTTTGCCACATGTGACGAGATTAGCTGATACAGTCTTTAAGGGACCAGGCCTTCTGGGAGGAAGTTGGGTGGTAGGATCTGCCCTTGAAGGGAATACTGGAACCTCACTCACCCCCATTTCGTTTCTCTTCACTTCCTGGCTATCATGACGTGAGCAGTGCTCCTATTACGTGCTCCCAGTACCAGCTCCAACCAACAGAGCAAGTAATCAGGACTGAAATTTGAAAAAGGAACTACTATAAACTTCTTCTCTTCATGAAATACCTTAGGTATTCTCTTACAAAGCGAACACATACAGATATTATTGTTCACCTGTATCTAAAACTCCTTTGGGTATGTGTACATCCTACCACCTCACAAGCGCTATAACATTCTGTGGCTAATAATGAATGACTAGGACCACCACAAAATACAAGAAAAGTCATTTTTAAAGATTAAATCAACTTATGAATCAAGTGGAAAATTCATAAGATCAACTTATGAATCAAGGAGAAAATTCTCACGAATACAGTAACATTTTTTTCACAACCATAAGCCATGCTAATAAATTCCCTCAGAAGCCCATTCAAAAATGAAAATCTTTAGTTAGTATTATCACTATCAGTGTTACTATCACAACTACGTTTATTTTCACAATGTTTGATTTCTATGAAAAACTTGTGAGGGAAATCTCTGAGGGCCTGGGAGATGGTTCCACAGATAAAGTGCTTGCTATGGAAGTGTTAGGACCTGTGTTCAGATCCCCAGCGCCCATATGAAAGCTGGGCATGGTTGTGTGAGCCTGCAATCCCAGTGCTGGGGTAGTGGTAGGGAGGGACAGGAGCATCCCTGGGCCATGCTGAAAAATGGTGTGCTCCAGGTTCAGTGAGAGACCCAGTCTCAAGGGAAAAAGCAGAGAGTGATAATGCTGGATAATGGACATCTTCACCTGGCCTCCACACAGGCCCAGAGACATTTGGATGGACACTAAAATGGAAATAGAGCAGGTGAGATGGCCGAGTGGGTAAAGGCACTTGCCACCAAGCTTGGTGATCTGAGTTCAATCTCTGGAACTCACAAAGTAGAAAGAGAGAACCACTTCCCATAGATTGTCCTCTGACCTCCACACACATGGCATGGCATGAATAAACACACAAACACACAAATAGGCATAGACACATGCAAATAAATGTGAGAAAAACAAATTCAAAATATAAAAGATGTGTGAAAAATTGCTTAGAAACAAGCAGATACTACTTAGGTCTTTTCTGACAGAAAGAGAACTAGACTGCATGGCTGAGCGTCGAACCCTCTGACTGGCATTGGGTGCCATTTCTCTTTGTGAGATGGCCCTTCCTTCATCTCAGCCCTCAGTACACTTTCAATGCAGCTAAAGAATGCAACCAGCTATTCCACAGTTTGCTTTAGGTTTAGAACCACTGCTTACATACATCTGGCTTAGGAACTGACTTGTGTTGCCAGGCTGCCAATACATTTTTTTAAAGAGTACCCGTGTTTCTAGAATTTGTGCATAAATCGAAATGCATTCTATGTTTTTAGGCTAATGACCTTATCTCTCTGGGTTTCAGTTTCTGGGTCTGAAATCTGATTGTGGCCAAAGTTCACTTATGCTTTAAGGATTCCTAAGCCTGGACGTGGTCTGATCCATGAGGTTATGTAGTTATCAACAACTCTCTTATATTGAGAAGTCCAATACAGTTTATTTACTATAAATTAGTAAGAGTGTATTTGCACTGAAGTTCTTATCACTTAAAACACACATGCCAATCACCTGGACATCTTGCTAAAATTCAGATTCAGATAGAGCCACCCAGTGTTGACATTTGTAACAGGCTTCTAGGTGATATTCATGCTGCTGGCCCATGGGTCATATGCTAAGTGGCCTGACTACTGAGCAAAAGGCTCCCTCCACGAAACATTGCCAAGATGTGCTCTTGCCTGTGGTCAGCCTTTCCTTGTGCCTGTGACACTGACATCTGGCCAGGTTGTCTGCAAGGGGACTCTAGCCTGGCCAGATACCAAAAAGATAGTTTAGCAGAAAAACATTCTCCAAGCCATGGGTGTTCGACAGGAAGAGTGTCTCATGGGTCTAGGATTGATGATAACACACAGGCAAACCTCAATAGAGACAGAACAAAGGCAGCACAAAAAGCTGGCCATAGACACAGAGACCAAACATCTGGGGCACCAGAGTTAAAAGAAAGAGATTCTGATACTGTGGGGACAAATGGCAGCTAGTGAGCAGCTGGGCCAGCAAGGTGGCTCAGCAGGAAAAAGCACTTGCTGCCAAGTCTGAGGACCTGAGTTTCACTCCTTAGAACCCACATTATGACAGGAGAGAACTGACTCGCATAGGCTGTCCTCTGACTTCCACATGTGTGTGAGGCTCATAATACACGAAACAAACAAATAAGAACATGACAGGTAGTTGCTACAATTTGCACTCTGTGGTGGAAGGCTTTTGTTCTCCCTGAAGTCTGGCTTAGAAGTATGGAAACTGTTACAAGAGTGTTAGGTTCTGTAACCTTCCACTAAATCCCATGAGTGCATGTCCTTGTATGTCCCACTGTGCTTCACAGCCCCACTGAAGGGCTTCTTTACTTTGGGGCAATCTTTTAGTTTAGCCAGGATTTTTCTATAGGAAATAGGGCAAAAAATAAATTTAAAAGGTAGTTTAAATGTAGAACCATTTATGGTCATGTTTACCTCAGAGATGGTAAGATTTCATTCCAGATCATCCAGTCACACTTAGGGTGGCTGTGGTAGCTTGAATGCAATTGGCCATAGGGAGTGGCACTATTAGGAGGTGGGGCCTTTTTGGAGTAGGTATGACATTGTTGGAAGAAGTGTGTCACTGTGGGAGTGGACTTTGAGATTTCATATATGCTCAAGCCACACGCCCAATGTCTTAGTTTACTTCCTGTTGTCTTCGGATTGAGATGTAGAACTCTCAGCTCCTTCTCCAGCACCATGTCTGCCTGCCTGCTGCCATGTCCCACCATGATGATAATGGATTGAACCTCTGAACTATAAGCCATTCCAATGAAATGTTTTCCTTTATAAGAGTTGCCATGGTCGTGGTGTCTCTTCACAGCATAGAAACCCTAACTAAGACAGTGGTCAATGCCACTAGAAAGCAATAGAGGAAGAATGGAAGGACCACAGGGCTAGCAATCTAACACTAGACATTAATTTCCTACAGTTATAGAGGCTAGGAATCCAACATCAAGATCCCAGCTGGACTGGAATGAACCAACCCAACTGTCCTTGGCTTATGATGGCCATCCCCTCCCTGTCTCTGTCTGGCCATCCTCTGTATGTTGGCATCCTAATCTCTTCTTGAGAAAACATCAGTCACAATATATTAGGACCCATCCTCATGGCTTCATTTTAACTCTACTTTTTAAGCCCTCTACCTCCAAATACAATCAAATTCTGAGTTAGTTGGGGGTTAGGATTCAACATAGGAATGGCTATGTGTCACAGTTCAGCTCCTAACCTTGTCATGTTCTTCTTTGGGATGGCTGCTGGGCTGGTTAACCGCAGCTAGGCATCAGTACAGCAATTGCCATGACAACTTTGTGAACTCTGCAACAGCATGGTTAATTAGATACAGTCACAGTTGGCCACGAAGGGACAGCAGTGCTAATTAGCTGATTAATGTCGGAGGGCAATGACATGCCATGTAGTCTTCTTGCTGGCCCTGTCTTGTTCTACACATTTATGGACAAGGAATGAACACAGAAGGCATGCTGATGAAGTCTTTGGGAGACATAAGGCTGAAGTGGGTATGGCGAGACATGCTTGCAATCCTAGCACTCAGAGGGTAGAGATGGAGGATTAGGAGATCAAGGTCAACCTCAGCTTCACAGCAAGTTTACAGCCAGTCTGAATTACATGAGACTCTCTCAAAACAACCACAACTTTTGGCTGAGAGGATTAATGAACTACATAGTTGCCTGAATAACTTTAACTCAAATGTCTTCATCAGTGACAGTGGGATGTCTTGAAAACATCTGATAGAATAAAGACTAAACTGTACTTCCTAAGAGTAGCACATACAGGCTGAGAATACAAGCAGGCTGTGGTCAGGTGCATGGCCTTTGCTGTGGACAACAGGAGATGCAATGGAGGCTCAGTTGTCTTGCCAGAAAGAACGTGACCAATTAAAGGAGGGACACAATGCCAGTGGGACATGTGGCTTGCACTCTTCACAGAAGCCTCCGATTTGGCCTGTAAATTGAATGAGGTTGCGGTGGAGGTGATGGGCTGTTGTTTACTACAGCTGGGGAACTGAATGGGAAAGAAAGGTCAAATTAGATCTGTTAAGAAGCCCCTCCTGGGACCCAAAAACTTGGAACCAAGAATCAGACAGCAAGAGAACACTATAAAGTTGAAAAAGAAGATGCCTCAGCTTTAACAGGGAAGGGAAATCCATGACTGAACATGTAGACAGGAGCCTTAGCAATGACCCAATAAAAGAAACTATGTCAATCAGGGAATACTTGGCACCTGAACTGCTTGAATTGAGAAAGACTTTTAAACAAGCAATGAAAGAGCCTGTCACAGCCCAGCTCATGTGACTGTATTGGGCCTTGATAACACTGATTTTTTCAGTATCCCCTTAGCCATCCACAACAAATATGAATGGATGGCGGTGAGCATTCAGAGAAGCTGCGCGGTCTCTAGAAAGTTTCTTTAAATAATGCGAACTGTGCATGTCTTACACATTTGTAAAGCATGTGGAAGAACAATAAGGACAGCCATTTCAAGAGTTTAAATACAGGCACTCCCCAGGAGTGGGAAAAGGCTGTTGCATGGAGACCCTAGTACAGGGGTGGACTGTCTCCCGCTGGAAATTTATAAATCATAAAAGATATTGACACTGCTTATTGGATTCATGCCAGAACTAGGTGACTGGCCCCTATTGCTGAAGGCACTACCAGCCTCAGCTGCAGGACATTTTAAAGATCAACCTCCCTTCCTACTGGCTGGCTTCCATGCAGGCTTCTCAGGGAGAACTGTCACCAACAGTTCTGCTTGACTGTGGGCCCTGTGTGGCTACAGCAGCATCACACCAGGCAAGATGTACCCAGTGGTACGATAGCGCCATGACTGCCTTGGGTGTAACCAAGAGCTTTCTTATTAGATTCAAGGTTTGCTTCCCAGGAGAGAACTCACATCTGGTACTGTACTCAGGGCATAAGCCTGTGGCTGGGAAGGTCATAGGCCCCAGTGGGGAGACCATAGCTATTTTTTTAAGTGAATGTGATGTGCCTGTCGAACTGCCTTCTATACATGTGTTAATGCTCCATAGGCCACCGCTGCTGTCATCCTTAATTGGTCATGGAAAGAAATCCACATTTTTTTTTTTTTTTTTTTTTTTGGTTTTTCGAGACAGGGTTTCTCTGTGTAGCTTTGCGCCTTTTCCTGGAACTCACTTGGTAGCCCAGGCTGGCCTCGAACTCACAGAGATCCGCCTGGCTCTGCCTCCCGAGTGCTGGGATTAAAGGCGTGCGCCACCACCGCCCGGCGAAATCCACATTTTTTACAGCGGGAGGTGTACTAAAAATACTCCTAACTAGTCAAATTCTTGGGAAGAAATGACTGCTGCAGTGACCCAGGGGACTGATGCTCAGCCATAGACAGAGAAAAACAACCAGGTATTTATATCACCTCCTCCAAGATTCAGGGAATATCATGGAAAGTGGGACAGAAAGAATATATAAGAATATATATAGAAGAGGTAGTGTTGTGCAGCAATCTCCTTTAAATTGAAATACTTCATCCTAAAGAGATACTCGTTAAGACTCTAGAAGTAAATGAAACTTAAAACCTCAGTTAATAACTCTAGTCTCAGAAAGTTCCTAAAATTTATAAAATTCACAAGACCCCCTCACTAAGGTTATAAAAATAGTAATTGTGACTGACAAAGAATTTTCTTAGGAATAAAAGGCTAATGCAAGATAGAAAAGTTTTCTGAAGCCAGGCGGTGGTAGCACACGCCTTTAATTCTAGCACTTGGGAGGCAGAGGCAGGCGAATCTCTGTGAGTTCGAGGCCAGCCTGGTCTCCAAAGCGAGTTCCAGGAAAGGCACAAAGCTACACAGAGAAACCCTGTCTCAAAAAACCAAAAAAAAAAAAAAAAAAAAGTTTTCTGAAGATGTTCATTTGTATATGTGACTAGGAACACCAACATGGCATTGTTTTAAGCACAACAAAGACATTTCTCAGAAAGAGCCACTTATGAAGACTTTTGGGTTTAGGTTGAAATGGAAGAGAAAGGGAGAGAAAGTAATGACCAGCATCTTTACATACTTTAAGATTCTAATTCCCAGTCTAAGGAGATACAAAATTAACCCAGTCATGTCTTAGCAAACTTGAGATTTCACTATTTATTTGGGAAGTCAGAGATTGAAAGTACAAGACCTATTGGAGATACAAAATCGTATATAGTGTGCTTCTACAGTTGGCTGAAGGGTGTCCTCCCTAAATTCATGTCCACTGGAGCCTCAGAACACATTACAGGGAAAAAAAGTACTTACAGAAGTTATTTCTAAGAGTCAAGATGAGGTCATATCAGATTAAGCATAGACCCAAATCCAATGATTGGAGTCCTTTTGGGAAGAGAAGACAGAAAGACCCAGAGAATCCATGTAAGGACAGAAAAGTTCTGTTGTCACAAGCCAGGCCCTACCAGTAGCCAAGAGACAATGAAGGTGTTTCCTCTAGACCCTGAGGAGGGAGTTTGGTCCTGCTTGGAGCCCTGCATTTGGACTTCTGGCTTCTGGAACTGTGAGAGAATAAGTTTCTTTTGCTGCATGACTTAGCTTCATTTCCTGTTGCTATGATAAAATACTCTGACAAAAGCAACTTAAGGGAGAGAGTTTATTATGGTCCACAGTTCAAGGAGGTAGTCCACCACAGCTGGGAAGCCAAGAAGGCTGTGGCTGAAGGCAGCTGGTCACATCCCATCCGCCATCAGGAAGCAGAGTGATGCATGCACACTGTTTGCCATCAGGAAGCAGAGTGATGAATGCACACTGTTGCTCAGCACCTTCTCTCCACTTGACAAGGGTCCAGTATCTCACACAGGAAATGGTACCATCCACAATGGGTGGGTCTTTCCATCCTCATTAATGCAATCAATATAATCCCCACAGGCATATCTCAAGCTACATCTCCCAGGTGATTCAAGATTCTAAGACACTGACAATCAACACCAACCATCTGTGGTGGTTTGAATGAGGAATGTCTGCTTTAGCTCAGGTGTTTGAACACTTAGTCATCAGTTGGTGACATTGTGGAAATTATGGAACTTTTAGGACCATGAGCCTGGCTGAAGGAAGTCACAGAAAAGACTATTGACCATTTATCAATTGTCTCCCTCCCTTTTGTAGTAGAGGCAAACATATAATTTTATAAGAATAACATTACAAAGAGCCGTGTGATGAGAGATATTTATATCACCAACTAAAAGTTAAGGTTTCTTTGGATAGTGTCTTAGTTACCTGCAGGCAGACATGGTGCTGGGGCAGTAAAGAGTTTACATCAGATCCATAAGCACAGGGAAGAGAGATCCAGGTAACTCAATGACTCGGGCTTCTGAAACCCCAGTCCCCAGTGACACACCTCCCCCAACAAGCCACACCTCCCAACCCTCCCCAAACACTTCTACTAACTGAGGACCAATTACTCAAACATAGGAGCCTATGCATGCCAATCTCATTAAAACAACCACAGAAAGACCCTCTCAGCCTTAGGATTGGAGTCCCAACACAAAAAGCTTCAAGAAGCCAACTAGAAAGTCCCTTCCTTTTCTTTTCATGAAAAACCTTCATTAATACTACAAACAGAAAACGTTCTGAGTCCCATAGCATCCACCTCAAGGCTTACATTTCTAATGCTAGCTTTCAATCTGCTAAATAATTTGCATAGAATTACGGTAATTTTTCTCCCACGTTACCTCAACATGTAAAGGATCACTGTTAGTAATGAGATGGGAAGAATATATTCATCTTGTCCCTCAGGTCAGCAAGATGAAATAGTTTAAGCAAATCTATGTGCTCCTTGAGGGAGCGAGAAATATGGCCTCCACACCACCCTGAGTGATGGAAGTGCACAGCTTTACTTTCTCTCTCCTACTGGTGCTGTCCCTCAAACTCCCCTGTGTCTCTTGTGGTATGTTCAAAAGCACCGAGTGCTGCATCTGTAGACTGAAAACACCTATGGCTGGCACAGGAGGCTGGGGAGAAATGCACCACAGTGCACCACAGTGATGTGTTCTCCTTTTCCTTACAGTTTTATTGCCAAATTTCCTAACTAAGACTATATGGTTCTTATAAGCAAGGAAAAAGCTTACAGGTGACACTTTTAGTAATTTCCCTTTCAGTAATCTCTTTGAAACACAAATTGTGAAGAATTTATGTAGACCAAGGTGAACCCTTTACCAGTCTGGTGTACTCTTTGAATTTTGGGAATTTAAACAGTATGAAAATATTACTTGCCTCGCCTTACATTGCCAATGTTATCTCCCATTTTCCCCCTCCATGGTTCTCAAAAATTAGCCAAAGTAATTGTTTTCTTTATCTTAATCATACTTAAGATCAAGTAGCATGCTTTTATGCCTCATGCTGTTTTCCTAAAGCCCTAGAATATATAACTTAAAACTCTCGAGGGCAAGTGAGGTGGCTCAGCTAAGCAAACCTTGACAATCTGAGTGTGATACCCAGAACCCACATAAAGATGAAAAGAAAGGATGAGCTCCTGGGTGTTGCCCTCTGACATGATTACTGTGGCACACATTTTTAAAATTGTCCTTTTCCAAAGCCAAGACCAATATTTATTTCCTCACTGAACATAAGTGATTCACTTAGTAATATATTTCTTCCCTAAAGATGCTGTGAAACCTATTCTCGTAAATTTTTGGAAAAGAGTGCATGTGGTCATGTGTTAGCATTTATGCAGGTATTCTGTATTTCTGACAAGAGCACCGGTCCAGGACACAGACTGCATCTTGTTTCTTTGTCCTGCATATTACCTCACTGACAGAAGGTTATTAGAGGCTTGATGAGTAGTTTGGGTATCTTGGCAATTCCATCCACCATCACACCTAGGAATGTCAAATTTATATCATCCCTGTTGCTTGTTCTCTTTTGGGGGCCCCGCCACCCAGCTCCCAAATAAATCACACACACGGGCTTATTCCTAATTATGAATGCACAGCCTTAGCTTGGCTTGTTTCTAGCCAGCTTTCCTTAACTTATATTATCCTGTCTGTCTTTTGTCTCTACACTTTTCCCATTCTCTTACTTCTGTAAATCTTACTCTTACTCCATGGCTGGCTGTGTGGCTGGGTGGCTGGGTGGCTGGACCCTGGCGTCCTCCTCTTTCTCTGGATACTTTTTTCTCCTTCCAGATGTCTCCTTTTATCCTCTCTGCCTGCCAGCCCCGCCTATTTCTTTCTCCTGCCTCGCTATTGGCCGTTCTTTATTAGACCATCAGGTGTTTTAGACAGGCACAGTAACAGCTTCACAGAGTTAAACAAATGCAATAGAAACAAAAGTAACACACTTTAAAATATTATTCCCCAACATGACCCACTCACTGTTTTTAGTTGAGAATATAAATTGCACAGAGAAGTTGGAGTGATCTTGAAGTCAGGTTGGTTCATGGTGGATGACGCCAGTGAAGCTTCAGAGTGACAACCAACCAACATAGTGTGTCCTTCCCATCAGTGACTTTCCTCCTTTCCCTATCCTCATCACCCACCCCAGTAATATGCACAGGATCTCCCTCCTCTCCTGTTGCTCTGACAGTGCTCATTTGGTGGAGGAATAGAGGAACCCAAAGACGTATTTCGGTGGATTTCTCTCGTGAAACAGTGTAACTTACAAATAGTAAACAAACACATACTATTTACAGAATAGTAAATAAAGTAAATCCCTCAAGGGAAGTTTGTTTCCCCCTAAAGATCACAGCAAGATTCTACTAGCACAGTTGGTCTGGAAAACGATAGGTGGAATTAAGAATGGAACTGGGAAAATCGGTTAAGTCAGTAAGCTGTCATATGCTTGTGTAAGAGAGTAAGAACACAGGAACTTTGTGGAGTGATATGTATGAAACTGATAAAAGTGGACAGATCTTGAGAAGGGAATGGATGTGCTGGGGAACCTTAAGGAGAAGAATTTCGGTGTGCCATTTTATATTGCTTCAATGTGCCCTATATGTTTCTATAATGTTTTCAATTAAAATTTTGGAAGGAATGGCAATTACTGCTCCCAACCCTACAGGAAACTTAGAAAACAAAGTCAGAAATGTGGATATCTTAGTTATGGTTTCTACTGCTGTGATGAGACACCATGACCAAAAGCATTTGGGGAGGAAAGGATTTATTCGACTTATATTTCCAGAATCACATTCCACCAAGAGAAGCCAAGACAGGAACTCAAGCCAGGCAGGAACCTGGAGGCAGGAGCCAATGCAGAGGCCATAGAGGAGTGCTGCTTATTGGCTTGCTCAGACTGCTTTCTTATAAACTCATGACCACCAGCCTAGGGATGGCACCACCCACAATGGGCAGGGCCCTCCTACATCTATCACTAAGAAATTGCCTTACAAGCTTGTGTACAGTCTGATATTATGGAGACATTTTCTTAATAGAAGTTCCCTCCTCTCAGATGACTTCAGTTTGTGTCAAGTTGACATAAAACTATCCAGAACAGTGGATAAGCATTGTGACAATTAATCTTAACTTGTCAACCTGATTGGACTTATATTCACCATGGAAACACACTTGTGGGTGTGTCTATAAAACTATTTTCAGAAGTTTTAAACTGAGCAGGGAAGAGCCATCCTGGATGTGGGCTACATCACCACTTGCTGGGGGTCCTGGACTGAGTAAGAATGAGCTGAAAACTAGCACTCACCCGTTTTCTGACTGCAGACACCACATGACCATCTATTTCACATTCCTGCTGCCATGCCTTTCCAACCTTGATGGATTGCTTATCTCTTACACCATGAGCCAGAATAAACCCTCCTCCCTTAAGTGACCTCTGGTTGGGTATTTTGTAGCTAATACAGGGATGAAGCTCAGTGGTAGAACCTTCATATGGCAAGACTCTGAGTTCAGTCCTCATAAAACACACACACACACACACACACACACACACACACACACACACACACACACACAGAGAGAGAGAGAGAGAGAGAGAGAGAGAGAGAGAGAGAGAGAACGCACACCAGCCTGTTGAACGGCCCTCTGTTATTAGTCATAGCCGTCTTAAAGCTTCCTGCACCAGTCTCAATGGCACACACAGGAATCTGGAAACCTTAGCTTTTAAATAATACGCAAAGGGTTGTGCATTTAGCCAAGTCCAGTTAGGCAGGATGTAAAGCTGTGACACTTAAGATCTCCAAATAACAAGCATTACCCCCACATTGTTTCCTGCTATAATGTGTGATATGCTGGTCTCAGTGGTTTACACACAATCACAATCATTTACTGAATTCTCACAGCCACCCCATGGGCCAAGTATTTTTTTTTTCAGACAGGAAACAAAAGTAAAGTAAAATAACTTGCCCAAGGTAACTGTTGCAGGCTTTCTATTGCTGTGATAAAACACCATGAGAAAAAGTAAGTTGGAGGAGGAAAGGGTTTATTCCAGTTTACAGTTCCATATCACATAGTCCATTACTGAGGGAAGTCAAGGCAGGAACAGGCCAGCAACTGGAGGCAGGAGCTGAAGCAGAGGCCAGAGGAGTGCTGTTTACTGACTTGCTCAGCATGCTTTCTTATAGCACTCAGGGCCAGTCCAGAGGTGGCCCCACGCAGAGCCGAACTGTCCCACATCAATCATCATTCAAGAAAGTGCACCACAGGCAATCCTGGTAGAGGCACTTTCTGAGTTGGGGTTCCCTTTTCTAAAAAGAACTGTAGCTTGTGTCCAGTTCACATAGAACTAGCCAACAGAATTGGCTGTGATTTATAAGAGACCAGAGCCACTAACGGGAAACCTTTGTTTTGCTGTGACAATTGATACTGGTCAACTGGAGCTGAGAAATCAGCAGTGATTAAGAGGAGACTGGCATCACTGAGGTGACATCTTCTGGAAGTGTTTCCTCTGGGTCGGCACACAGAAGCTGTGTTCCAGAGGCATCCAGGGATGTATCATATGCTGTTAGCTGATGTAGGTAGTGTAAGAGTCACTCAGTAATACTGGTTTTAAAGGTGTGAAGTGTTGATGGAGAGCAGCTGAGTCTTGGTACTGTGTGGTGGGGCTACAGTCCCTGAGGAGAGGCCACTGGCGATGGCACAGACTTAGTTGCTGCAGAGACCCAGGATAGAAGGTCTCATGGAGAGAAGTTGAGGCCTGGCACTATGTGGCAGCATTAGAGTCCTCGAGGAGAGCCACGAGAGGCTAACTGGCAAAGTTACAGGCAAGTTGCAGAGATCCCAGCATTTTGAAGATGTCAGTACCATGGGATGACCACCAAGAACCTGCTGTAGAGTGGAGCCAGCTTGAACCTAGGAGACAAGCTGTGTGTGTTGCAAATTAGGCAATAAACTTAATCAAGATAATCCTTCACAGGCTTTCCCAGAAGCCTGTCTCAGACATTGACAAGTGAGACAGAGTATCACAAGAAGAATAGTACAATGTAAAAGCTCTCTAGTAGGTTATATTCAGACATGTGACACATATAATTGTTCCCCCTGCAGAATATAACTGGAACTTTTGAAGGCAAATTTGTAGGCAGACACACTCAACTGATTCATTCTACAACAGACAAAGTAATAAAGTCCAAGTCAGCCTGTACCTAAGTCCTGTACTTTCCTAAAAACATGGCTGTGTTTTCTGCTCGAACCGTCTTTATACTAAAGTCTTAATTCTAAATAAATTTCTCTTGACAAAATTCTAATGAGACAAAACATGCCATGTATAAATTTGAAGGGTTTTCTAGGTTTGAGAAGTGCTTGTTGGGCCAGTGAAATGGATCAGCAGGTTATGGACAGTTGCTGGCAAGCCTGATGACCTGAAGTGATCTCCAGTCCACATAATAAAGACCAACTTGTGCAAGTTGTCCTCTGACCTCCACACGTGCATACCTGTAAACACACACACAGACATACACAGACACACACAGACACACACACACACTATATATATATGTATATATATATATGTATGTATGTGTGTGTATATATATATATATATATATATGATACTTTTCAATGTTGCTTTTGAAAAAGGGAGACTATTTTGGCTAGGAAGGTGATTCAGCGGGTAAGAGTGCTTGAGTTGGATCCATAGCACTCACATTGCAAATTAAAGACAACGCATCTGGAAATCAAATCCACCTCAAAGCCTCCATTTTGTCAACTGTGTGGAAGAATATTTTGTATACACACATTTGTTTTTCTCTGTGTAATATACACTCCACAAGTTTCAAACGTACATTAAGGACGCAGGAACTGGCTCAGTGGCTAGAGTGCCTGCTGTGTGAGGGTAAGGTCCCAAGTGTGGATCCCAACCCCCATGTGAAAAGCCATGCTGGTACGCTCCAGAAATCCCAGAGCTCACAGGTGGAGACAGGAAGATCCAGGGGGCTGTTGGCCAATCAGTGAGCTCCAGACTCAGTGAGACCTTGTTCTCAAACATAAGATACAGAGGTGAGAGAGGAAGACACCCATACATACACCACACATGTGTATATCACAAAGGTTTTATATTAAAAATTTTGAAAAACATTCTTGGTAAGAAAAACTCAATGGATCAAGAAAAACTTCTATAGTAACGATGTTTAGCTTTCTTTGTGAGTCATACAACAGGCAAATTTACAACTATTGCAAAGGAAGTGATAAAGCAACCTAGATCTAAGTGAGATTCCAGAACCAAATGTTCATAGTCCAAAGTAAATAATAGACTCACTGCCAGGCAGATCTGAGTCCTTCAGGGACTGGCTACTAATGAAAACTGCTGCAAAGTCAGTGACTGAGCAAAGTTTGTGTGTTTTGTTGTTGTTTTTAATCATAAAATAATTACTTTAATGGTGATCTGAAATAATTTTAAACATCTGATCAATAAGTTTACATAAATGTGGGAGCACAGTGCACTTTACAGAAAAATAAAGCTAAGCATTTAAATATACAAAACAACTTTGGGTATAGATTTCTTAAGTTACTTTTTAACATATACATAATTTACGGCATTTTACATAACTTGCTAAAACAAAAATTGTGGCCAATTAAACTCTTACAACAGTATAGAATATGGCCATAACAGACTCTGTGGGAAGAACAGGATGGAGAGTGATATACTAGAGGTGTTTCCCCTGAACCCTTCCTCTAGCATTTTCCTTTAATTATCTCCTGGGAGGGTGTGGCATTCTTGCAGCATGTGATTTCAATCCCACTATTATTTTTTGTCAGCTATTACCTGCCCAGGTAGATTTAAAAACTGGCGTGGGGGGGTGCTTTGAACAGCAGCTTCCTCAGAGAGTGGTACACAATGTGCTGTTCACATTTAGAGCCACACTCCCACGGGTAAGACACTGAGAGCACCTCGTAAGTAGACAAATCGAAGGGTGTCCAAGAATGTTCTGGCCATCAGTTACAAGTTTTGAAAAGCACTAGATGCTTAAACATAGGGTAACTGAGAGATTCTTTACAAAAGAAAGAAAGAATTCCACTTGGGAATTAAAATAATATAAAAACTGTCCTCTTTTGAAATACTGTAAATGTTTGCCAGGTTTTCTTCTTTGGTTGACCTACAAGCTATGTTTGTTTGTTTGTTTGTTTATTTATGCCATCAGCAAAACAAAGACCAGCTCTGG
This sequence comes from Peromyscus californicus insignis, assembly GCF_007827085.1. Lineage (NCBI taxonomy): Eukaryota > Metazoa > Chordata > Mammalia > Rodentia > Cricetidae > Peromyscus > Peromyscus californicus. Next base: position 5,838,712 of record NW_026294469.1, on the reverse strand, counting down.
CATTCCAAGTGCAGCCACCCTCCTTGGGCACACGATGCACACATCTGCTTCGTAATGCATTTTCATTTTTCTTTTGTCGATTTGAATGCAAGGCCTCATACTCCTTTCTAGTACTTTCTAGCTCTTCCATTTTTAGTGAGGTATATCAGTAGCAACTTCAGTTTTAAAACTTAGCTGACAAGGATGCCCCTCACTAGCTATCATGAACAGTGCAGTGTGGGGAGCCAGACAGTCAGCAGCCTCAGGCATAAACGGTCCCATTGGCTGTGTTTGTAATTCTAGCTCAACTAGCCCAAGTTGATACTGACCCTACTCTGTGGCTTGTCACACTTCAATTCCAGAAAGTAACTGTCACAGTTAGCTAAGTATTCTAATTGCAGACATAAGATCTAACACTAGGAGACAGGTTCAGTATAGGATACACTCTGATTCTTCCTTTCTCCTACATTTAGATGCAGCCTGTAGCGGAGGGGGCACCTTATTGCTACGGTGTGAAAAACAAAACAAACAGAAACACAGGTTGTAAGAGGGAGCCCCTCGCTGCTGTAATTAAATGCAAGTGGGTAGGTGATACTTCTGTATAAAGTATACTTAGTACTGACTTTCAGAAAGTATCTGAATTCTCATCTGCAAGAACCCACAGGACATACAGACAAGATGTAGTTTAAAAAGAAAAAGCTTGTCAGTGTAAACAGTGGTCTTCCATACTGGTGACTATTTTCCAGAGTAGATTTCAGGATAGTGCAACAATGCTCTCTATATCTTCTTTGGCAGTAAACAGTGAGCGTCTGGACGGAGGAATGGAGTGATCACTTCAGAAGGGCAAGGTATAGGGCTCGAGAATACTTCAGCTCTCTTTCCTGTTCCATACAGAATATCAAGTCCCTGAGGCAGATTCTTGTGATTCTTGGACGAAGCAATGGTTTGGTGGCCGTTAGGCTGGACGTCCCAGAAGCAGAAGGGTTATCTTTGAGGCCCTAAATAGGAACGGGGGTGGGGAGTAGAAGAGGGGCGGGGAAGAGAGAGAGAAAATTAGTTTAAAATAAAGACTCTCATAAAGGAAAACATGTTTCCTGTGGCACATAGCAGCCCACTATCCATTGGGAAGGTATTATGGAAAGCTCAATTCACCGAGGTCCTGACATCATTCATTTCTCTCTCCTGGCCTGGCAGCAGTCTCTGAAATGATTTCTTCTCTTCCAGATGCTCCTTTGCTCTACTCTCCCGCCCCTTCCAGGTTAGACTTCCCACTTGAAAGATTTTACAAAAAGCTTCAACGTGATGGATGAATTTATTTTGATCATGGTGCTGATGAAGGGTTACATATACATAAAAATCCATTGCCTCAAAAGACAACAGAACAGTCTTTTATGCATCAACAGTAAAAATAAACATAACAAAAGCCCATTATGGTTCAGATCTCATCATGCCACAGTGCCAAAAAATCTTAATGGCTCCTTAGTGGCCAGAACTTTACTTGAAAATCTGTCTCCTTTCTTTCACACACCATTGCTGCAAGATCTGTGAGGGCTGTTTCCCACTGCTCAGACCAGACAGGAAAATGATCCTGGCCTGGTGAAGTCATGTGTCCTAAGTCTCACAGCAAGGTAGACGAGGACTCCATTTTTAATTTCACCTGAATTTAGCCACTGTGCTATGTTGTATTATTGATGGTGCCAGGTAAGCACTCACCATTCTGGTTGCCTCCAATCATACACTTCCCATCTTCTTTTACAAAGGACTTCAGCAACATATTCCTCTGCAATAAGATGTTTCCGTACCATCACCAAACCTACCAGACCAGAACCTTTCTAAGTACAATGACTATTATTTATAGCCCCTCCAGAACTTGGCAAATCGTGAAGAAACAGCATGATTATCCATGGTATTTTCTTTTAGAAAAAGGGTCTCACTATTCAGCTCTGTTTGGCCTGGAACTCAATGTGTATGTCAGGCTAGTCTTAAACTCAGAGATCTACTTGCCTCTTGCTTTCAAGTGTTGAAGTGTTGGCATTAAAGGCAATGCACTACCACACCCAGTCTAATAATATTTTCTAAACTGAATTTACTGATTATAAACAGAAAAACCAATGTAAGCTTCAAATTCACCCAAGAATGAAGTGGAATCCAGTACTCCTGCATCAAGACAGTTTCCTAAACACGGGCATCTATGCACTACTATTTTAAATTTTTTATTTATTATTATTTTGTGGATTATGATGTGGAACTGGTTCTCTCCTATATTGATGTGGGTTCTAGGAATCAAAGTCAGGTTGTCAGGCTTTTAGGGCAAGTGCTCTATCAACTGAGCCATCTTAATGCTACTTAAAAAATGAAGACGATAACAGTCTTACCCAGCTATGGTATCTATGAACCACATCAGCAACCAGCACGGCATGATAATCCTGTGGGTGGAGTAGTGCCATGCACACCTGGGCAGTAACCAATGCTCTCTAACTGGACTTAAGACCTACTCAACAAGAGGATACCATGCCTGGTACTGGAAACCTAGTTAACTACGCAGTACTAGTGAAATCATGATTACTGGAGGAGAATCTACAACCACTATTTTACTAAACTACCATAATTCCTGACTACAATCCATAAACATTTGTCCTTATACCAACAGGTAAGAGTAGTCTTCGCCCCCTCATCAAGGAGACCTCTCTTTGCAACAGTCAGAGACCACTACAGAAAACCACAACTACTAAAAATACAGAATTGTAGAGCCCTGTTCTGACAGATACATCCACAATACAACTGCAGCTCCACCTAAGGCCAGAGATCATTTCAAAAGAGGGATTCAGTTTGCTGTGAGACTGACTTCTATCAATACCAGAATCTATACACACAAAGCCTCACCAAGATGACCACCCCAATGGGAGGGGGGATGATACCAATGAACATGCCAGGCTGGATGGGGAAAAGCCCACGAGGCCTCAACCCAATGCAAAGGACTACAGGCAACTGAGGAAACAGCGTGCCAATTAGTTGTCCAGTGCCAATCGGCCAGCCCTGAAAACATATATACAAGTAATACACGGATTCAACAGGCTATATTTAGGAAGATATATATTGTATATACATAACATATAACACATATACAACATATAGTGTATACATAATATATACATAACATACATGCAAGAAACAATTAGTGAAAAAAGAGGACATTAATTGAAAAAAGAGCAGGGAAGGATATATCAGAGGGCATGGAGGAAAGATAAGAAAGAAATATAATTAAATTATAATCTCAAAAAGTAAAAAGGAAGCCAGCAGTGGTGGTGCATGTCTTTAATCCCAGCACTCAAGACAGAGGCAAGTGGATCTCTGAGTCTGAGGCGAGCCTGGTCTACAGAGTGAGTTCCACAATAGCCAGAGTGACACAGAGAAACTCTGTCTCAAAAAACCAAAATAAAGAAGTCAAATAGAAATAAATTTAAAAGGAATTGAAATTATTACTATTGTGTCTATGTGTGTATGTTGGTGGGCACATCCTACATTAAGTGTGTAGGTGTTAGAGGACAACTTTCAGGAGTAAGTTCTCTCCTTCTATCCTGGGTTCCAGGGACCAAACTACGGTTACTGGACTTGCATAGTAAGCACTTTTACCCACCGAGTCATCTTGCTTGTCCCAAACAAAGAATTACTTAGAAGGATAATTGTATAAAAGTGAAACTCTTAATTTCATTTTGTGCGAGAGGAGGTATATTAGTCAAAATTCCAGGTTATGATCCATCATAGCAGGGAAGTCACAACAGCAGGGCCTTTAGAAAAATAGCCATATTAAGTCCATAGACAGAAGAGAGTCAACAGATATGTCCATACCTTCCCTCAGCTCACACTAAGCATTATACTCTTGCACAGTTAGTTCAGGATCCCTTTCTGAGGGAATGGTGCCACCCACATTGAGCTTGTCTTCTAATCTCCAATAACATGATCAAGACAATCCTGCACAGACAGGCCAGTCTAATCAAGACAATTACTCATTGAGACTTCCCAGATCATATAAATCTTTTGCCTTTTATTTCATTTAAAAACTATATTTTGTTTTGAAAAGTGTAAAGTCTATAAAACACCACAGTCAAAATCAGTCAGCCTAATTTCATGCATATTCATAGTCAAACAAGTTTTCTTCTAACATGTTCAATTTTTGAGGGCTATACCATCCTAACCACATCTGTTCTCTCATTAAGTTAATCTTGTTCATAAGACAGTCCATGAGGAAAAAAGGGTTGTTCTCTGCACCACCTACAGAGTTCCTGCAGGTACAGAGCGTGTCCATTCCAAGTACCGAGCTATGACTGAACATGCATTGGCTTCCAGAGTGAATTATCTGGTGTCTTTCCTCTCTGCAAGCCTTGCTACTCAGGTGTGCAACAGATGCCACCTTACTACTGTCAAGTATTACTGTAGGGTAAAAGGGTCAGTCAAAGAAACACACTTTGGCCCTGGAACCAGAGCCAGTGAAACAAACACACTTTGGCCCTGGAACCAGAGCCAAATCTGTCCCTGACCAACTGAGCATGAAACCAACCAATCAATCCCTGAGCACAAAATCTAGCCAATCTGAGCTTGTCCAAGCTCAAGGAGATTGAAATCCGACCAATTCCCAGCCTGAAAATCTTCTCCCTTGGAAAACTCCGCCCCTAAGTAGCACTATATAAGCCCTGTGCCTTTTCAGTTGGAAGCTGCCCTTCTCCACCCTGGCAGGGGCAGCCACTCTCCTGGATTCCTCCTTCTCAAATAAATCTCTTCAAAGAGTTTTGGGTGAAGACCTTCTTTCACCAGAACAGAGCAGATTCTCTGCTGGGAAACTCCCAAGTGGAGTGGAGCAGAGAAGCAATGGATTTCTCTGCTGGGAAACCCCCTTAGGGAAGCAGAGCAGAGCTCAGCTGTAATGAGCAGAATTGCCACATCCTGCGGGGAGACCATCCCCCCACTGGACCCCAGCTTCAGGTAAGCCTGACTTCCTGACAAGTCAGGATACCTTTCTCCTCACAGCTGTAGGTATCCAGGATACCTTCTCCTCACAGCTGCAGGTGTAGTCTGACTTTTGACAAGTCAGGTTATCTTGCCCTCTGGAGCTGTAACACTTACAATTACCACCAAAGTATTTTCACCAGATTTCTGCAGGATGATCTCAACAACTCAGCTTTGGAAACAATAAACACATACATTAGTAATTATTCACAGTGAAAGGCAATCTTGTTTACAAGAGTTAGATTTATTTAAAACTTCAGTGCATTCTAAAGAAGTACTGATGCCAGGTGTGGTGGCATACACCTTTAACCCCAGCTTTTGGGAGGTAGAGGTAGGTGGATCTCCAAGTTCAAGGCCAGCCTCAGGACTGCCAGGGCTATACAGAGAAACTGTCTTGGGAAAAAAAAAAAAAAAAAAAGTACTGAAAGAAGGAAGGAAGGATGGGGGGGAGGGTGGATGCATGGATGGATGGATGGATGGTTGGGTGGATGGATCTCACATAGTTCAGGCTAGCCCTCAAATCGCCTTGCAGCCAAGGATAAACACTGAACTTTTGGCCCTCCTGTCCCTCCAAAGTGTTAGGATCACAGATGTGTGCCACCATGCCTGGCTTATATGGCGGTGGGGATCAACCCGGGGCTTTCAACAAGCTGCACAAGACTTTACCTAGCTAGCTAACATTTCTAGCTCAGAGTAGGGTTTGCGTCAGCCATAATGATATATTACTGAAAATTCTAAATCTATATATATTTAATGGTGTTCACACCAAGCATCTTCCTGCAACCGAATTTACCATGTTACATAAATTTTAAAATGTCTCAGAAATTCTGTCTTTACGAAAACACTTAGAAATGCCATTTTTATCAAAAGTCACATGTATTGAAGTAAGCTTTAACAGCCGAGAGGACCCAGGACACAAAGGAACAGCTACTGTAGGGTCCTGTTTTAGGAGTCAGGCAGAGTCTTCTTGGGAGCGAAGGAACAGCTAGAAGGGCAGAGTGGTTTTCTAAAATTCCCAAGATGCTTCCATCTTATTCTGACCACTGGTTAGGTGGGTATGTTTCCTACATAAAAATTTAGTCAGCTTATGATAGGATTTATTCTGACCACTGGTTAGGTGGGTATGTTTCCTACATAAAAATTTAGTCAGCTTATGATAGGATTTATTCTGACCACTGGTTAGGTGGGTATGTTTCCTACATAAAAATTTAGTCAGCTTATGATAGGATTTTTGTTCCTTCTGCACCAATATTGCATTCTGAGAGAAAATTAGACTAGCACAAAAACCCATCTCATCTCTACAGGAAATTAAAAAGCAAGTGTAAGAGGGGACAAAAGGAAGATACGACTGTTAAATGTCAAGAAAACAGAGACCCAATCATCTGGGTTAGGGAACAAAGGGGTCACAGGTCACGTCTGACAAGTGACAAGCCTGAAGGATCCAAGGGGAAGAGCTGCATTATTGCTGGCAGCCCAGGGTTGAAAAGGAGGTCATTCCAACAGGATGCAGTAGGAGGCCTGGGGCAATGTTATAAATGAAACAAACCCAAGGGACAGTCTACAATCCATCACAAATACCTTCCATAATTCACAACTTCCCTCAAATCATGACTGACTTAGAAAGCCAAATTCTTGGATCTCTATGTAAAATAAATTCCTATCGTTTAGGGATAGTTAACAATTCTGACTGGTTAGTTTCACAATGGCAAAGCCACAATGATCAGATAATTCTTGGTTACTGGATGACAGTTTATATCCATCAACACCAAACTTGCCTCTTTCCACCAGTTTTCCTTTGTCCTCCATACTGCCAGGTCATTTCCCCAAAGTTCCCTCAGTTCTACAGGGCCAAGGCTGAATCACTGATGCAGTTCAGGGAGAGCAGACAAGGAAAAACAGGCTTTTATAAAGAGTACACTGTTTGTTTCTAAAACGGGGGTTCCTAATCCACTTTCCACACGAGGATATTCTTTTATATGGATTCTTACTAGGACGAAAGAGTAAAATGGAGAAACAACCAACTCACCAAGTGCCTAACCAAACCTAGTGTCAGCACCCTATAGAACTACAGACCAATTAAACTAGCTTCCCCGATTTGTTAGATTGTATCATTGAACAAAGCTTCTTATTTCCATCTATAATAAAACAGCAGGATCCTTTTATTCTTTTTTTTTTTTTTTTTTTTTTTTTTTGGTTTTTCGAGACAGGGTTTCTCTGTGTAGCTTTGCGCCTTTCCTGGAACTCACTTGGTAGACCAGGCTGGCCTCGAACTCACAGAGATCCGCCTGGCTCTGCCTCCCGAGTGCTGGGATTAAAGGCGTGCGCCACCACCGCCCGGCCCTTTTATTCTTGTAAGGAGAAAGTGAGTACCAGTAGTTAACAGCGTTAGCTATAACACCACTTAACAATGACTAAAACCAGCCAGTCGTTCCCAAGTACATAACAAACAGAGCGAATGGTATAAAATAAAATCTTCAAAGGCCTTTCAACTTTTCCTCATTACTACTACACCAAGTTAGAAGCCACAACAAGAGCTGTGACCCAGGTGGCTTCAAGAGTTCACGTGGACCTTTATCCAAATGCCACCACCTTGCAGAAGAAGGGAAGAAAGACTCTAGGAGGCGGGGTCAGCGAGAACTTGATCAAACAGTGTCTTCTGGGCATGACAGGACTACTGCACTCATGAATTCACAGCTACTGTGTCGGTCAACAAAACAGTTGAATGAGATCAAACCAGTGAAGATTCCAGCATAGAGTGGGTGTGGCTCATGAGCTGCTGGCAACAAGCTGAGAAGCTCCTGACAGCTGATGGCTTCTGAGGAAGGGAGACTCCGTGTTCTTTAAGGGTGTGGCCCTGGCAATCAACCATGCTCTAGTGGACGGCCCACGTACATTAGGGGACGGGCAGCACAAATTGGACTTGGCGGGATATTAAGAGGACATGAAGTTGGGAGGAGGCAGGGAGTTGGGGAATGAATCTGAAAGAATTAGGGGGAAGATCGAGGTGAATCTGATCAAAATGTATTATAAGAATTTATGAAATTCTAGAAGGATTTATAAAAATATTCCACTAAAAACTTGTCACCATCCAAAGTAACCTGGCGCCATGCTAACCCCTACTCTGATCCAGTTCAAGTATCATGTCACAAGATACTGCACAGAAACAACACTAGGTGTCAACTTTATGAAAAATCTCAAACTACTTAACTTTTCTGTGCTTTAGTTTCTTCAACTGTAAACAAGGGTACTACAGCAACCCCCACCCCCAAAGATCTATATGTAGAATAAATAAGAACAACATTTGGCACACAGTATATGATCTCTAAATGCTGGCTTTTATCATCTGAATGAAATAACTGGTCATTTGGGAGTCACTGACTGCAGGCAGGAGAGACTAACTTTACTCCAGAATTTTTCTCCTAATCAGATTTTACCACCTGTACCCAATTCAAGTTCTCACTAAATCACCAACTCACTAACTTTAAAGAAATGATAGATATTGTTATGCTTCTCTTGTTTCTCAGTGAACTTTTAAATTTCCAGTGGAACTTTCAGTGATTAAAGTTAAAATGTAGACTAATGGCCACTTCCATATATAGCTTGTGGACAATGGACACTTCTACAGACATCTTTTCTATACTTCTCTAATAAACCACAGAAAAGCTGCTGTAACCTTATCAAACAGTCTCTAGCTGACTCTACACTGTTCCTTGGATTGAAAGACTAAGAAAACACAAATGCTCTCTGAACCTTACCAGTTAACTGAGCACAAAGACTGGGGCATTTTAATAGACAGGAGCTGGAGGCAATGGTACACCACATTTCTCAGAGTCTCTGTCCAATTTGTACTACGGCCCAGCACCAAGCCAGTCTGACAGCTCTTACGGTGGATCCCAGTCTTTTAAACTGGAAGGAGGAAACAAAGGTTAGACATGGGAGTTAGGATCCGATGAGACCTGGCTGCAGAGTTAAACCCAGCATTCTCCAGGACCCAGATGCAAGGATAAACAAGTACACTGGGGCTGGCTGCTTGTTACACAAGCGTGAGGACCTCAGTTCAGGTACCCAGAAGCCACACCAAAAACCTGGGCATGATCACGTGTATACATTTGTAACCGCAGTACTAGAGGGAGGCACTTAAATAGGAGGATTGCTGGGGCTGCAAGCTCTAAGGAAGAGACTCTGTAGAAGGTAGAAAGTGACAGACAGCCATCGTCTTCTTCTGGTCTCCATGTGCACACACACACACAGGTGAACACAACTGCACAGGTCTATACCACCACCCCAAATAAATAAATGAAATTGCTGCCTTACCCAATGTAACAGTCCACAGAATCTATACTCCAAAGTCTAAACTCTGAGCTGGAGACACAAGTCAGTTGGTACAGTGTTGGTTCAACCCCTTAGCACCACATAAAGCAAGTATGGTGGCTCTATCTGTGAATTCAGCACTTGGATGGTGAAGGCAGGGAGATCAAGAGCTCAAGGTCAACCGCCTGGCTACACAATACCCTGACTCAAATCAAAAAAACAAGTAGTCTTCTAAGCCTTCAAGGGAACACAGCAGAACATACTGAGCTTTAAGACTGACTGCCCTCTGCTGGTCAACAAGAAGAACTTTTGAAGCTCTAGGTCTCTGGCTTATATCATGCTTTTATCCTTGAGAGCTGCAGCTCGGCCCAGGCAGTCTGAGAGGTCTGTCTCTCCTAAGTGTGCTTCAAAAGACAGACTCACGTGACACGGAGTCACAGGCTCTGAACTCCAACTGTAGTTCTGAATTCATTATGTCAGCCACAAAGGAAACGCAATGGCTGTCACATGTAATAACCCCATCTTTACCTCCGGCCCCACTGCTCAGTTTCCTAGTAAAGCTTCTAAATAAATGCACTACACACATCTACATTCAACACACTTTGAACCACTGTTCCTTCCCTTCCTTCTCTTTCTTTTATTTCAAGGAGTACAAATGTATGTACGTAAAATGCCCAATCCAGAAGCCCTGGAGGAGAGCCTCAGCCTTTCCTTCTACTGTGATCTACTGCCACTCGTACCAGTCCTACTTACTTTCCACATCTTCACTTTCATGACCTACCATTTGAAAAAAGTAATAACTTTTCAGTCTATCTCTTGTGTGAATCACTGCTCTAAACAGTAATCTGACAATATTAAAATGCTCCAATGACTAAAAATCTACAGGACCAAATCCAAATACACAAAGACAGGATATAAACAGTCATTTACAATCACAATAAGTCAGTCTTGTCTCTCATTTCTTTATTCCTATCACAAACTACTCATCATGGAAGAAGTAATTTCTCCCTTTGATGTAGCTAGTTAATGGCCAATAGTATGCTTCTTTCTGGAAAGGCATTCTCCAGTCCAGCTAACCTATTCTCAAGTCCCAACACTGGTACCATGTTTCCCCATGTCTATAAGCACCAACCTATCCAGTTCTAGATTAGCTGCAATCCCATGCACTTTCCTGGTGTTTTCCTAAAACTTCAAGACTGCTGTGCAGTTATCTAACCCATCACTCATGAACTTTAGAGGATATCTGTGGCCTATGAAGATTTTTACAGTCACTGAGAAAAGATCTGATCAGTGTGTGCAGGTTGACACCTGTGCAGGGTCCAGTATCACACAATAATGTAACTGGTACAAATGAGCAGTGAAATTCTGAGTCAAAATAGTGTTGCTAGTCTCAGCTTTAAGCCAAACAAGTCTGGAAGGAAAATGCAAAGTTCTTAGATAGTATATTTGTAAAGTATTATCTAGTTCTCTAAAAAGATTTTTATCTATTCATTTTCACCAAGCTACCATCAGATGGAATTTATCCAAAACAATGGTTGTTTTAATGTTTTTCCCCTGGACATTTTCAAAATAGTGAGAAGGCACTTCAGCTGGCCAAGTAATACAACACGTAAGAATATCAAATGTCTACTTTCTTGAGTTCTTTTATATATTTTGGATATTAGCTCTCTGTCAGATGTGGGTTTCATGAAGATCTTTTCCCATTCTATGGGATGCCGTTTTATCTTTTGAAAGGGTCCTTTGACTTAGAGAAGCTTTTCAGTTTCATGAGGTCCCATTTATTAATTATCAATCTTAGAGTCTGTGCTGCTGCTATGGCAACCTACAGAATGAGAAAGGATCTCCACCAACCCCACATCAAAAACCAAACAAACAATCCAATTAAAAAATGAGGTACAGACATAAACAGAGACTTCCCCACAGAGGACTCTCAAATGGCTGAGAATCACTTAAAGAAATGTTCAACATCCTTAGTTGGATGTTGCAAATCAAAATGACTCTGAGATTCCATCTTACATCTGTCAGAATGGCTAACATCAAAAACTCAAGTGACAGCTCATGCTAGAGAGGATGTGGAGCAAAGGGAACACTCCTCCATTGCTGGTGGGAGTGCAAACTTGTACAGCCACTTTGGACATCAATATGGTGGTTTCTCAGAAAACTGGGAATCAATCTACCTCAAGACCCAGCGATACCACTCTTGGGTATATACCCAAAGGATGCTCAATCATACCACAAGGACACTTGCTCAACTATGTTCACAGCAGCATTATTCATAATAGCCAGAACCTGGAAGCAACCTAGATGCCCCTCAACCAAAGAATGGATAAAGAAAATGTGGTACATTTACACAATGGAGTACTACTCAGCTGTTAAAAACAATGACATGGAATTTGAAGGTAAATGGATGAAACTAGAAAAAACCATCCTGAGTGAAGTAACCCAGACCCAGAAAGACAAACATGGTGTGAACTCACTTGTAAGTGGCTATTAGCTGTAAAGTAAGGATAACGATGCTACAACCCACAGACTCAGAGAGGCTAAATAACAAAGAGGGCTGGGGGGCGGTGTTGCAAGAATCTCACTGTGAACAGAAAATAGAATGGGACATTGCCAGTGGATGGGGGGGAGGAGCCTGGAATGGGAAATAGGTATGGGAATAGGAGGGATCAGGTGGGGGGGGGATGGAGGAAGAGAGAACTGGGAGAGACAACTGAACTCTGGGGCATCTCTGGGATGAGCTAGAAACCTAGAGCAATGGAAACTCCCAGGAATCTACGAGGGTGACCCTAGCTAAGACTCCTAGCAATGGGGGTTACAGAGCCTGAACCAGCCCTCTTCAATAACCAGGCAAGACTTCCAGTGGGAGGATTGGAACACCAACCCAGGCACAAACCCTTTAACCTATAATTTGTCCTGCCTTCAAGATGTGCTGGGGTAATGATGGCACAGAAATTGTGGGACTGATGGGCCCAGCTGAAGAACCACACCCTAAAAGGGAGCTCACCCCTCAGAGCCAGGACCCAGAGGCGGGATAGCCCAGAGACCTAGGATAGAACCACACTAATGGAAAAAAAGTCACTGAAATGATTCCTAATGATATTCTGCTATTCTCAGATTGGTCCCTAGCCCAACTGTCATCAGAGAGGCTTCACCCAGCGACTGATGGGGAACAAGGCAGACACCCACTGCCAAACATTAGGTGGAGTTCAGGGAATCCTGCAGAAGAGGGGAAGAAGGATTGTAGGAGCCAGAGGGCAAAAAGACACCTAAGAAAACCCACAGAACTAACTAACTTAGGTTCACAGGGGCTCACAGGGATTGAACTGGCAACCAGGGAGTCCGCATGGGACTGACCTAGGTCTTCTGCATATATGTTACAGTTGTGTAGACTGGTCTTCGTGTGAGACTCCTAACAGTAAGAGCAGGGGCTGTCTCTGGCTCTGATGCATGCCTCTGGGACCCATTCCTCCTACTGGATTTCTTCATCTAGCCTTAATGGAAGTGGAGGAGCCTAGTCTCACTGCAACTTGATATACCTTGGTGGGCTGATATCCATGGGGTGCCCACAAGTATCTGAAGAGAAACAGCAGAAGCGTGGTAGATGGTGAAGGGGTAGAGCGGAGGGAGAGTGGGAGGAGAGGAAACTTTGGTTGGGATGTACAAACAAAAGTAAACAAACAAATTAAAACTCCGCACCAAATGGCCAAAGAGCAGCCAACTCTGAAAATATATAACTTGACTGCCTCCTGTGGCCAAGCAGAAAAATACAATTTAGGACTTTCCTAAAAAGCACTTGCCATGTCATCAGAAAACTCAAGTAAACTATGTCGGGATCTGTTTTCCATTTTGTTAAAAGGTCTTCAAAGGACTAACGGTGAAGTCGCTCTAGTTTCACACCTGGAGAACCACGAAGGACACGGTGCTGAACAACTAAAGGCGATGCATTAGCAGCTTTGACTGTATCAACAGTAGCTTCACTTCTAAGTCAGGGTTATGGAGCTGGGGAGCCGCATACAGGATGGAAAAGGCTCCCAGAAAACAATCTGTACTGGCCCGAAAGGTGAGAGGGCACTAGCAGCGGTGCTTTCCATACGTGTTTGACAAGCTACCCAGTGAGCAACAGCTTGGATTACAGAGGGGAGCCAAAGGGAGCAGCAGCACCCAGAACAGAAGGCACCTACACAAAATGGAGGAGACCTCCTCAAGGTTGGGAACAGGCAAAGATACATATTGAATGCTTAAACAGATCCAGACGCCACCAAAAAGACAAAAACAAACAAACAGGTACAACTAAAAAGGTAAAAAAGACAAAATGAAAGACTCCATACAGAGCGAAACTGTTAAATATACTGAGTTGACTAAGGTCAATGGTAACATACAGAAGAAATAAGAAAGCTCAATTTATATGGTATTCTTAAAGACCAACTACAAATAAAGATACAGTTAAGTTAGAAGTCTATGTGTAGAAAAGACAAACCACGCAAATCCTAGGCATAAGAAAGCTATCTTAGCTATAAAATATTAAAGGAAGCAGGCTTCCAGACAAAGAATATTTCTAGAAATGAAGATCAATTTTATCAGAAAGACATAACATATTTCACTACACACAAGCCATCTTATGACAGAAGCAGAAATAGGTGGGCACATCATCACAGTAATCCACACCCCCTTCTCTCAGAACTTTATGGACTAAGCACCTCCAGCCCAAAATAAACTAGTTAGACGACAGACGGGATTACAGACGCTCTACTGATAATGGCAGGTTTTAAATTTCTAAATACTCATCCAAACTGACCAAACACTAATAGGCAAGCTTCAATAGATTTAAAAGAACTGAAATCAAAGGCTACGTTCTCTGGCCACATGCAAACAAAACCAATATAGAAATGTAACAACACACTTCCAAAGAGCTGGTATGTGAAAGCTATCAAAAAGGAAATTCAAATTAATACTGCAAGCAAATTATATCCAACATATTAAAGTGTGTATGGGTGAAGCCAAAACGGAAAGATAATGAAAATTTATAGTAGAAACTCAATGTTCAATTGGTAGGATGCTAGCCCAGCATGCACAAAGCTTTTGTTCAATTTCCAGTACCCCATAAACTTGGGTGTGGTGCAGAATGCTTCAATTTCTACAACACTCAGGAGGTGAAGGCAGAAAGATCAGAAGTTCAAAGTTATCCTTGATGATATAGTGAATTTTAGGCTAGCTGGTGTACATGAAATCATGTCTAAAGAAAATGTTTACTAAGTTGTAACTTAGTAAATTAGCATTTAGAGAGATTAATAAAAAACAAAGAGCCCTTATCTAAACTAACCAAGAAGTGAGAAGAGGGGAGGAAAAGAATAAAATCCACAACTTATCAACATTGGGAATGAAAAAGACTATATATTATTACAGATATTAAAGGAGATAATAAGATATGATGAATAATTTCCAATTGGCCACCTGAACAACTCAGATACAGTCTCTATGGCAGAAAAGTACAGTGGCAAAAGCAGGAGGAACTGGCCAACTTTCACAGACTCAAGAAGAGGAGATTAACAAATACGTGTGCTCAGCTAGCTTTTTCCTTTTTATGTATCTTGAACCCAGCCCATGGAAAGCTTAATTCAGAGGAGTCCTTCCACTTCAATTCACCAAATCAAGATAACCCCTCACAGTTAGGCCTAGGGATTTGCTTCATTGATTCTAAATCCCATCAAGCTGACAATCAAGATTAATCATCACAAGTATAAAAACTGTTTGAGAAACATGCTTTTACCAAGCAACATAAAGAGAAAATCCAATGTTGAATTTTTCCCACACAGAAATCTCTGTAGACCTGGATAAGAGAAGTGAGCAATAGCCTATGCTCTACAATCTTAAAATTTCCTACACCAAAGAAATCAGTCCATTACTCCCGGATTCAGCCTCACTCAAGTTCACAGACATGAAGAGATGCAGTCAGAAGGTCACACAAATGGCTGCCAGTTCAAGGCAGAGTTCTTCTTCCCTTCTGAAATCAACCTGAGCTGGGCTCATGTTTAGTATCTTTCTGCTCCACACTTTGTTCTTGTGCGCTCTCTCGCTCTCTCTCTCCCCCTCTCCCTCCCTTTCCTTAGGTGACAGCAGTAAGCAGTGACCTTGTCACTATACCCCAGCCTGAATGCTGCCCTGTCTTGAAATTTCCGGTGTGTGTGTGTGTGTGTGTGTGTGTGTGTGTGTGTGTGTGTGTGTGTGTGTGTGACTCATGGGGATCGAACCCAGGGCAAGTAAGCACTATATGACAGTCATATTTCTGGCCCATTTTTTATTTCAGTATTTGTTCAATAAGTTATCAGTGTTGGTTCTGAACTTACTCTGCAGCCCAAGCAGGCCTTGAAAGTACCATCCTGTTGCCTCATACTCTCAGGGAGCTGGGATTTAAAATACTCTTATCAGTAGGATCAAAAACTGGTATTTGCCAGGCGGTGTGGCACACGCCTTTAATCGCAGCAATCAGGAGGCAGAGCCAGGTGGACCTCTGTCAGCTCGAGGCCAGCCTGGTCTACAGAGCGAGATCTAGGACAGGCACCCAAACTACACAGAGAAACCCTGTCTTGAAAAACCAAAAAGAAGAAGAAAGAAAAAAAACAACTGGTACTTATGTATATGTGTACTGAATGACATAACAGACTTAAAGGAAACTAAAATGATGATGATGGATATGAATCAAGAAATCTACAATACTCATAGGCTTAAAGCTAAGATGTTCATTTTCCCACAAATTATCTCGATTCAATGCCAGCCTAATTGAGGAAAAAGTCCCACACAGGCATTTTTATAAGACTGACAAGTTGAATCTAACTCATGTAAATGCATATAGTTCACATAAAAATACCTGGAATAGCTTTTTTTTAAAAAAAAAAAAGCAAAGTCAGAAGATCCATATTGGTTGACTTCAAGTCAATTAATGAAGAAAAGCTGAAATACTGTAATAGATATAGAAAAACACACCAATAAAGAATATATGTATATATATATATATGTGCATTAACTTCTGTCACCTTAACACAGTTAAGATAATCAACTAATATAGAGGGAAAGGTTTGATTGGCTCATAATTTGAGGGTCCAATCTATGTTAAGTAGGACTGGTTAATTAGGCACTATGGCAAAGCCATATGCCAGTAGTATGTGATGGGGCATAATTCTCTCATTTCATGGTCAGGAGGGGCATGGGTACCCAAGTCCCCTTCACACCACACCATTAACGACCACTTATTAGGTCATTTTTCCCAAAGGCTCCACCATCCCAGTGATATACCCTGGGGATGAAGGCCATATCTATGGGCCTTCAGAAGATATTCAATCTATAGTTAATATATTAAAAGATTTGTTACCATAAGCTATATGATAATGAATAAAATGCAATAGGAAATATTTCCAGTAAGTAGGGTACAGTAAGGATATCTCTGTGTGAAAAAATTCAACTCACACCTAACACCAGACAAGAAAGTAGCAAGACAGATCAAAGATCTAAAAGGAAGAAGTTAAAATCATAAACCTTCTAAGAGGGGGAAAAAAACTAACAGTAACATAGTAAAGTTTTATGAACATGGAGCAAATCTTTTTATTTTGACACATAAAAATTACTAATCATTAAAGAGCATGAGTTAGACTTTGTAATAATCGCCCTCACTTCTTCCAAGACAGCAAAATCAAAGTACATTGCTCAAACGAGTATGAAATAATACAGTCAGTTGGAAATCACTTAGAGCTCTTTGGAAAGTTAAGGTTATGACTTTTCTATGCTCCAATATTTTACCTAAGAGAAATAAAAACATATCCACAAAATTACTTTTACAAGGATGTTCATAGGCACTTTATCTGCACTATGCAAAATCTGTAAACCAACCAAGTATTCAATGCATTAGCAAATGATAGTCTTCATACACTATACAGCTGCTCAGCACTGACAGGAATGTACTACTACTATGGTCAGTATAAATAAAACTCAAAAACATTGTGCTGAATGTAACTACTCAGACACAAAAAAGAGTTCGTTATTCCATGATTTTCTTTTTTTGCTCTTTTTTTTCTTTTCTTTTATTTTACAATACAATTCAGTTCTACATATCAGCCACGGATTCCCTTGTTCTCCCCCCTCCCGCCCCCCTCCTCTTCCCCCCAGCCCACCCCCGATTCCCACCTCCTTCAGAGCAAAGCCTCCCCCGAGGACTGAGATCAACCTGGTAGACTCAGTCCAGGCAGGTCCAGTCCCCTCCTCCCAGGCCCAGCCAAGCGACACTGCATAAGCCCCAGGTTTCAAACAGCCAACTCATGCAATGAGCACAGGACCCGGTTTCACTGCCTGGATGCCTCCCAAACAGATCAAGCCAATCAACTGTCTCACCCATTCAGAGGGCCTGATCCCGTTGGGGGCCCCTCAGCCATTGGTTCATAGTTCATGTGTTTCCATTCGTTTGGCTATTTGTCCCTGTGCTTTATCCAACCTTAGTCTCAACAATTCTCGCTCATATAAACCTTCCTCATTCTCGCTAATTGGACTCCCAGAGCTCCACCCGGGGCCTGACAGTGGATCTCTGCATCCAGATCCCTCAGTCATTGGATGGGGTTTCTAGCACGACAATTAGGGTGTTTGGCCATCCTATCACCAGAGTAGGTCAGTTCGGGCTGTCTCTCGACCATTGCCAGCAGTCTGTTGTGTGGGTATCTTTGTGGATTTCTGTGGGCCTCTCTAGCACTTTGCTTCTTCCTATTCTCATGTATTCCATGATTTTCAATTATGCGAAACTCTGAAACAGCAAAACTAAGGTGTAGCAGTAGCCATTAAGGCACTGGAAACTCAGCGGTGGATACTTCAGACTATCAGGTGCTTTTGCAGAGCACCTGAGTTCAGACTCAGAACCCACTCTAAGTGACTCAAAACTGCTTGTAATTCCAGTTCCAGATGACACCTTCTTCTGGCCTCAGAGGGCATCTGCACTCACATGTGAATGTACACATACACACACACACACACACACACACACACACACACACACACACACAAATAAATCTGAAAAGAAAGAAATTAAAACAGTGGTTGCAAAGGAGGCTGAAGTTTGCAGAAAGAATGCATGATTAACTTTCTGGAAGGTCATAGAAACTGTTTTATATCTTGATTTTAAGAAATAATTATAATAAAACCCAGCATACTTTACTGTATATAAATTATGTCTCAAATCTAATAAAAAAACAAACTAAATTCAGTTGAATTTTTAACTTAAAATTAAGATTTCAAAGGTGTCCTGTCAAGATGTGCCCAATGGAACATAGTAACTCAGCTGTATAGTATGGTGCACTTTGGTATAAAAGTCTGAGAAGTTGGTGATGCTAGAATTTTACATTCACAAACACAAAAACAAACAAACAAAAAACCATATTTACTCCAATACCTGCATGGTAAACCCCTAACACTGCATAAAACTGGGCATGGTGGTGCACATCTGTAATCTCAGCACTCAAGAGGCAGGAGGATCCAAAATTCAAGAACATCCTCTAATACATAGCAAGTTGGAGTCCAACCTAAGCTACATGAGACCTGTCTTTAAAAACAAAACAAAACAACCAACCTAGACTATGGCTAACTCTTCCAAGTGTTATTGAGAAATTTAACTATCTATTTCTCAATGGGAATAACAACAGAATTTTGGGTAGCTTTAAGTGGGTGGACCTGACCCCTCATATTGCTCAATGCTTCTTCACATTAGTGGAATCCAGCTACCAAATTCTAATAACATGTTTGAAGGGAGTCACAATATCAAAATGACAAAATAACACTCAGAGTTGTAGTGTCGAAATGACATTCCACACATTTCCAAACACACCACAGGAGAAGGTACTGTCCATAGTTGAGAATACTCTGAGCTAATCCTCTAACCAAAAGGACATGCAAGCAGCATTCAAAACAAACAAACAAACAAACAAAATCCAATTAGTAGACTTAATCTATTTCACCATTCAAATTCTAAAACTGATGACTTACCCAGCATTACTTGCTTAACCTCTAAGGGGAAAAAATACATACTTTTATTTGCTATGTCTAAGACTGACTCAAGCAAATGAGAATATTGGTTTTATTGGTATTTCTAGAAAAAAATAAAACCAATAAACACATAAGAAATACCATTGGAAATCAAATTACTGAGTGAAATAATATATGTACAGGACTTTCTGAAGGACCCATGTATGTGTAGCACTGGCTCAAACACATAAACACATACATGTCCTCGACAGCAGTACATGGTAAAAAACTAAAACCTCCTTGAATAACACATTCTAAACTAAATCAAGCATAAATTACCTTCTCTATGGTCCCTAGTTGGGTAGTACAGCTTCAGGAAACTCTAGGAATGTTTAGGAGGTGAAATAGGACCAAGCTGGAAAATTAGGTTGCTGAGGGCCCCCCCTTAAGTTACCCCAGCTTCTGCCTCCTGGTAGAAGCGTTTAAAAACCACAGCCATGTGTTCTGGCATATGGGCCAAGCCCTCTGCTATGTCTACCCATCACAGAAGACTCTAATCCTCTGACAATGTAAGCAAAATGGATTTCCCGCTCTGTTTCTGCCGGGTGTCCTGTCACAGCAATGAGAAAAGCAACACACACACACACACACACACACACACACACACACACCATGTCCACTGACTGAAATCTTTCATATTGTTAAGATAGCAATATTATTCAAATTAATCTATATATTAAATTTAATTTCTATCAAAATATCACATCTTTGGATAAAAATACCAATCTAATTCTAAAATATGTGAAAATTTAAGAGATCCATAATAGTTTAAATACTTCAAAGTTTAAAAAAAAAGGTTAAAGGATTCTTATTTCTTAATTTCAAGACTTACTATAAAAGTTACAGTAATGAAGTGATCAAATGCAGCATAAAGATGAATGGAGTAAAACTGACAGACCAAAAGTAACTCTGACTATCAACTGAGTCTGACAAGGTTGTTGAGAACCTTCTGTGGGAAAAGAATGGTCTTTATAAAACTGATGCCAGACAACTGGATGTCAATGGCCAAGGAAACAGATCAGTGCCGTGCTCAGCCATCATCAGAGAAGTTTCTTCCTGAAGCAGATGGGAACAAATACAGAGACTCACAGTCAATGTGCAGAGTGTAAGACCTTGGAACATTCAGCCCTAAATGGAATGTCTCTATCAACTTCTTCCCCTCTAGGATCAGGGTACCCTAAGGAAGAGGAGATCGAAACAGTGTTAAGAGCCAGTGGGATGGAGGACACCCAGGAAACAGGCCTTCTAAACACAGCAGGACTGATGCACATAAAAACTCACAGAGGCTGTGACAGCATGCACGGGGCTGCACCATAAGAGGTCCCAGCGCTGAGAGGGAAGTGAACACATGCTCCAATCCTTAATCCAAAAGCTAGCTCCAACTGACAAACACTTGAAAGTGAAATATTTTTCTCAGAGGGAGTCTCACTGGGGAAACCACTCTTAGCAGCAGGCCCAATGCCCAGCAGGAGACGGCAAACACAAAATGAACTCAATGGCGTCTTTAGAGGTTCTTGGTTACACAATGTTGTATCAGGGGTTTATTTCTAAACCTTACAGCACCATAATATATATATTATGGTTTTCAGTGTTTTTAATGGGATTCCTGTCTGTGTGAATGGGTGTCTGTGTCTATGTTTGTTTCTCTGGCTTTTTCTTCTGTTTGCTTTGTCCTATTTCAACTTGTTTGTTTTTGTTTCATCTTATTTTACTTTATCATTCCTTAGATGCCTGTTTGTTTTCTGATGACGAACCAAAAGGGTGGGCTGGGAGGAGAGATGGGGAGAAACTGGGAGGATTTGGGGGGGGTGGGGGACCATAATCAGAATGTAGTATATGAAAAAAAGCTATTTTCAAGAACAGAAAAAAGAATTTTTTAAATTATTGATTGATTGATGATTGATTCATTCTGTTTATGTGTGTTCATATACGCACACTACAGCTCATGTGTGGATGCTGGAGGGCAACTCCAGGGGAATGAGTTCTCTTCCACAAAGTGGGTCCCAGGTATTGAACTCGGCTCATCAGGCATAACACACTTGCTGAGCCATCTCCCTCATCTAGAAGAATGAATTTGATGTGATTCACAACATGTCAAACAAATCAAAGACAGAGTAAATATAAGGGCTAGAATGTGTTAATCTTTAAGAAGTTAAACAGAGATATAAATCTTTGTAGAATTGTATTAGATAATAGTTTCTTAGTTATGATCCTCAAAGCATAAACAATCAAGACTAGACTGGACTTTATTTCCACAAATAGATGGGTGAATGGTCAGTAAGCACATGAAAACATATTTAACATCTTTAGTCATCAGGGAAATGCAAACAAATCCACAAGTGAGATACACTTCACACTCACTAGGAGAGCTACGGTTTTAAAATTCAGATGATAGTAAGTGGTATCCAGGAGACATTGGAACCATCCTGCATTGTAAATGACATGTACAATCACCATGAAAAGCAGTTTTTCAGCTCCTCAAAATATCAAACATCAGGTTTCATTTGATTCTGTAAGTCTACTAGAGACATACCAAGAGAAAGGAAAACCAAGAACACATCAACTTGTTTATGAATGAGAATGGCATTATTCTTAGTTCTCTAAAAGTGCAAACAACCTAATGTCTAAAAGTTGACGAAAGGATAAACAAAGCACTGTGCATTCACAAAATGGATTATTCCAACAAAACCAGAAACAACAGCTCATGTATTCTACACCATGTACAGACCACAAAAACACGTTAAGTGAAAAAAGCTGAACATGAAAGGCAAACCATGACACAATTCTACTTACATGAATGCCCATTTGGATTATATGGACACTATTCCAAACAAGCCATTTTTATTTTTACTTTTAGAGACAGGGTTTAATCCGTGTATCCTTGGCTATCCTGGAGCTCACTCCATAGACCAGGCTGGCCTCAAATTCACAAAGATCCACCTGCATCTTCCTCCAAGTGCTGGGATTAAAGGTATGCACCAACATAGCCAGTTCAAAGAGACAAAATTTTAAGAAAAAGTCCCAAAGCTGATGACTAGTTGTGACAAATATATTCAAGGGTTAGAGTGGTGATAACTGCACTGTGTGGTGAAAATACTGACAATTACTGAGTTGTACAGTCTAAAATGGTGAATCTCCCCTTACCCCCTCCATCAACACTTGAGACCCTGAGTTCATAAGGGTGGGAGAGCTGCCCCTGCCTGCCACCAGCTGCAACACTCAGGAGAGCAGGCCCAGCACCTCGAGTAGGCAGCACAATAGAGTTAACCCCATTGATGGAGGTGTGGGTGAGCCAACTCCGAAGTTGTGAGCATGGGAGAACTGTCCCTATTACCCATCTATCATGTGGTGGCATCCATAAGGAAGAGATGCCTCTCTCTGCCACCCCACCCCCCCATCAACTTCTGAAGCAGGTGGGAGAGCTAGCCCTGGCCCTCACCAGCTTCAGCAATCAGGAGAGTGGTCCCCTACATCACATCACACCTGGGCAACACAGCAGAGCTGAACTGACCCTGAAGGAGCAGGTGTGGGAGATCTGACCCTGAGGGCATGAAAGCAGGAGAACTCACCCTGCCCCTTGCTCATCACTGCAAGGGGTGAACTTGCCCAGGACAATGCAGGAGAACTCAATCTAGTGGTGAAGACAAAGGAGAGCTGGCAGGCTGACCAACCCTGCAACTACTCAGGCCCAGAACCAGGGTTAGGAGTTAGCCCACCCCAACATCCACCCCATATATGATCTGCTGGAGCATGTGAAGGGACCTATCCTGCAGACCCAAAGCTGCAGGATCTCCATGACACAGGACGACAACAGGATAACCAAGAGGAGTCCCAGTGAGGGGTCAGCATCCATAGTGTAGCAGAAACCAGAGGCCTCAAACCAGACCAATGACTCTTTGCAATGAACACTTGCAAATAAAGATAAATGGATAAAAGGGTTTACCGAATGACTGTGTTGCTTACAGCTTTCTTAGATTCATTTCTTCCTTCTCTCAAATTTTATTTTATTTTATTTTGGGGGAGGTTGCAAGGGCAGAGGGTGGATACAAAGGGACGGGGGAAATGAATGGGATGGAGATGCATGATGTGAAAGACATAAAGAATAATAAAAAGGGAAAAATGGTGAATTTACTGTTCATAAATCAAGTATCAACAACCCACTCAAACTAAAAATTTGTAGGTGCTGCAAAGTCTAAACAAAAAATAAGCTCAAATAAACATTTCAAAATCAATTAATTATATTCTTCTAGTCAATACTCTGGAATTCTTGTGGATAAAGTAAAAACAGGAGTTCTAATGTCACAAAGTTACTACTACAAGCATATCTAAAATAGATTCACTGTTTTTTGATGGAAACTTTTTTTTTTTTTTTTTTTACAGGTAACATTAATTGAAAACCCAAACATCTAATTTGGGCAAACAGCACAGAGAACTTAACTGTCATTTCAATTAAGGAAAGCCACTTGTAGTAATCTTCCGACAATAAATGTGATTTGTTGTTAATTAGTACTTACCTATCATTTTAGAAAGCTCTCTAAAACCTGACTAATACTTATTACAGATAATCCTATATAACAAGCAATTCATGCTTTTTAAAAATCACTAAAGTTGAGCCAAGTAGCTGCATAAGAGTCTGAAACAAAGCATTAAGGAATATTTGCAACAATATAATGAGTTAAGTAAGATAGGTACAACATTTCAAGAAATGCTTCTGGGATCCTGAAAGCTCACAGAAATAAATGTAAAGCTATGCAATTTTAAGCAAGCAACTTTCTCAGCATAAGCTTACCATTAAGTTAACTTTAATGAACACACTTTCAAAGAAAAAATTACAATGTAAGTTCTTAAATGCTACATATAAACACCATGTGCCCTCAGGAGAACCTTACCCAAAACACTTAATGTAGCAATAGAGTGCTAACAATGAAACACTCAAGAGCAGAAAGGATTCCTAAAAGGTTCATAGACTGCTCCAAGATGTTTTAGCTTTTTTTCCCCTACATCATACAAATTTTTAGTTTAATCATTAGCATATAATGGTCAGCTGCTAAAAAGGAACATAATACTTTCACCATTTGTCTGTGTCCACGTCATAGTTCTGAATTAAAAGTCAGAAAATGCCAGAACACAAATCCAGCACTGCTTCAAAAAATACAAAAGCAAAGCTAACTTTTAGATGATTGCCCTCCAAGAACATGGAAACCTAGTTCTGTTCTTCTCATCACTGTACCTAATACATCTTTCCCTTTTGAGTTAATCTGTTAGTCCCCAGTCACTCAGTTTTTAAAATTATATTTATTTACTCATTCATTCATTGGGGGAAAGGGGCATGCTCTGGTGTTCCTGTGGAGGTCAGAGGACAAATTACAGGATTAGGTTCTCCCATCATGTGGTCCAGGGTTATCAGGCTTGACTGCAGCCACAGTTACCTATTAAGCCATCTCCTTGGCTTAAAACATTCATTTTTACTATCAATTCTATTTTTGAAGTTTGAAAGGTAAAAGTCAAAACCATGGCCCAAAATTTCATTACAAAAAAACCCACACATTATTCTAGAAACTAAACATACTTAACAACACAGAGAGGCATAAATTATACAACGAAATGTATAAAGTAGCATTTAATGACTTGGGAAGTGTACAGATTAGATCATTAAATAAAAAAGTAGGCTACGAAAGATAACACGACAAAATGAATCTCATTAAGTCATGACAGAAGCTGAGAGTGGTAGTGTAAATACGCCTATAGCACGCAGTAGGTGAAGGCAGGAAGATCAGAAGCTTAAGGCCACCACCTATACAGCAGGTTTAAGGCCAGCCTGGGCTACATGATAACCTGTCTCAAAAAAACAAAACAAAAAAACCCTACTAACGGAATAAGGGTAAGTCTTAATTTCCCATAATAAAACTTTTTTAGATGAAAGTAAAAATTTTAACTTTAAACATTAAAATTTTTACTTTAAACATTACAATGGAATAGGAAAGGAAGATATAAAATCAGCAGCAATCTAAGGACTTAAAAGGTATATGGCAAGAAAAAGAACATGCTCTGGGAAAAGTAAAAATGAATGGCTTGCTAGGAATAAGGCAGGATTTACCACAGTCACTAACAAGAAAGGGGCTGGCTTTGGAGTCTCTGGGGGCACCACGGAAGAAAGCAGGCTCAGAGGACAATCTCTTCTTATCACAGAAGGAGCATGCTGCCTTTTAAAGTCCAAATGCACCTCTTCTTTGTGATGGCAGTGACTAGATTTATTATTATTATTATTATTATTATTATTATTAGAAAAGGCATTTCAACATGATCTATGCCATTCAATCCCTGAGAAATTCACCAAGAATTTTAGTGGGTTTACTATTTATTATACATGTACCTTATGAAAATGTCTACAGGAGTTGTTACTTCTTGTTTACCAGATAAGTCAACATGGTATCCATATGCTGGCACGTGTGTTCAGCCCACCCTTGTAAGGGTGTGTACATAGGCTTCAGGTAACCCTGAGAGTAGATGAGACTAATGAAGGAACACTGCTGACCTGGCTGCAGAAAACGCATTTTTCTAGCCTCTTTCCTCAGAGGTGTGAAGGAGAAAAGGATGTGCCAGAGCAGCCCTGCATGCTAAAAGCCAGGGGCTGCCACCATTTTCTTCTCCAACAAAATCACATGTGGGACAACTCTAATTTACATGACTTCAGGATTAAAGGCATGACAATCTACTGTGACTCTCAATAGGCATCACGACTGCATTTCTCAGGTCCCTGATGGTGGCCCTGCAATCCTCCCAAGGAGACAGTTTAGCATATTAGTAGGTAGTTGTTAACTCGAGGGGCTTCCACTTGTTTTTCTTCACTTTCATGGGCCAATACGGAAATTTAAAAGTTGTTGAACTTGTTCATTAAAACTATGTATTCTAGGGGCTGGAGAGAGGGCTTAGTGGTTAAGAGCACTGATTGCTCTTCCAGAGGACCTGGTTTTAATTCCTAGCACCCACATGGCAGCTCACAACTGTCTATAACTCCAGTTCTAGGGGATCTGA
Source organism: Peromyscus californicus insignis (assembly GCF_007827085.1). NCBI lineage: Eukaryota > Metazoa > Chordata > Mammalia > Rodentia > Cricetidae > Peromyscus > Peromyscus californicus. Next base: position 5,812,327 of record NW_026294469.1, on the reverse strand, counting down.
CACTTTCATACCAATGCACATAAAATAAAGTTACATAACATAAAAACCTTGAAAACCAAGCCAAAACAAAAACCCCTATGCATTCCAGAAATGTGGAAATGTGCAATGGACCAAAGCCTAAACTCCACTGACACTGGTGGAATACATCAGTACTTTGGGTCTTCTAGATTTCATGTAAGGTTCAGAACCAATACCTAACAATTCCTTAAAAGTCCAATTATTTCCTTCTCTGATGCGCATTCACACTGGCAAATGGTTTCAAGTCCAGAGGAAAAGACTAGGAGATAAAAGCACAAACTTCTAGCTGTGTAGCATGGTCTGTTCCCAAGAACTGCTTTTCCCTTCAATTAAAGGTCTTCACGTCTGTGAAGACATAACTGGCTTATGTCTGTAGATTGACTTTACCAAATTAATTCAAGTCATACTTCTGGCCATCAGACCTAGAAGTCTCTTGTTTATAAAAGTCAAGGAAGACTCAATAGGTTGCTTATTGATTTCCTACCTGTGAAGTCTCAGAATCTCTGTAGCTCAGACTAGAGTGACTACTGTATTGGCTTTGCTGGCCACTACAGTCACTGTATTTGTCTGTCTTTGGCAATTTAGAGCCACTACTGGCTTTTATCATCATTTGGAATCCCGTTATTACCAATAAGTTCAAGAAATCTAGTCTGACAGTGCAAACGCCTATCATTATTAGCATAAAGCAAAGAGACAACAGAACTTTTCAACAATGTTGAGCCTTCTGTCAAGTATATATTCTCATAGTTATGACTTTTAAAAGATGTTCTCAAGAGAACCAACTTCCACAAGTTGTCCTCTGACCTCCACATGCATGCCATAGCATGCACATGGGCACGTAACATAAAGGAGTAAGTTTAAAAAAACAAACAAACAAACAAAAAACTGTCCTCTAGATCTACCCAGAAGACAAGTGATCAATTCTCACATGATAAATCCCCTCCAGCATCTTAATCTCTCCAGCCTCTGTAAACAAATACTTGAAATATCCAAGTAAGAGTTCTATTGCCTAGTCTGTTTTGCATGGTATAGACTACCTACACATCTAGCTTTTTAAGTCAACAAACCAAAAACCTGCTCAAGCCACTCCTAGCCCACTGCCATAAACCTATCAGCAATCAGTGCTTAGTAAGCTTCTATCAATGAATTTGGCCTCATCCAACCTATATATTCCTTCTCCTCTGACCCCACCATTTCAGATCCATTCTCACACTAGCTCTTGGACAACAGGAGGCAAAAAAGAAAAACAGTATGTTTAGGGTATTCCATGTTCTCATGGGTCACACTTCACATCTCACCTTTGGGGACTACCGGAACCTGGGTATGCATAAAAGCAGTAAGAGGTGGCCAAGGCCAGTTCTAAGGAAGATCAGTTAGCCATTACAAGACAACTACCCTAAGAGAAGCCAAAACAGATTACTTGGGAGACTAACTCCTTCACACAGGGCTAGAAGAATTGGTTTAAATTTATGCAGCACTGAGGAGTTCAAGGTTCCCACCCTTTCCTCAAAAATGTTAAATGTTAACACTACACAGCTGGAAATTCAATTTGAATTGTAACTCAAATCCTTGTAGACTTTGGATTTGGTTTCAACAAGTCTGTGCCTTTGGCTATAAACGGTAAAAGTTTCTTTTAGGGCAAACAAGGGCTTTAACTTCCTTTTGCAGTTTCTGAGCTCAGAATTTAAAGCCTCTTTCTTCTTTAGGTTCTACAGTACATTTTGAAGAGAATAATCTATGTCATTATCCCTGTTTTTGTTAGTGAAGACTTGGCTCTCCACAAATCTTTATTCCTTATTTGTAGTGTTCAAAGTGTAAATGTACCTTGTTTGCCACTGAATTTCATCTGTGTCTCTGCTGTCATTAAAAACAGGGTGAATATTGTCTAATTAGACCAGAGAACCAATTTTATAAAACCCAGAACTAACTCAAGAACTTATCCTTAATGTTCTATTCTTTCACAGTTGTTTATGGCACACATTTCTGACTAGTACTTGGTAAAAGAACATTAAATATGATACATGTAGTACCTCATAGCCCATGATAACCAGAAGCTATATAAGAAAAGGAATTCTGGGAAGCACAGTACCAATTTAGCAATATAATACAACACAATGTCAGCATACCATCTTCACCTTTTTCTTTCTTAAATGTTTTTGGGGTATCCTGACTTTGAAATTCATAACTCTCCTATTCATTGCTTATTTCTTAAAAACTAGTGTGTGTGTGTGTGTGTGTGTGTGTGTGTGTGTGTGTGTGCGCGCGCGCGCACGCACGCGCGCATGAATATGCACACATGTATGTGCAAGCAGAGAAGGTCAGAGGGCTGTCTCTGGGTGTCAGTTCTAGCCTTTCACCTTGTTGAGGCAGGGTCTCTCCCATCACTGCTGCTTTAAGTACTCCAGGCTAGCTATCTACCCAAGTTATTTAATTTTAGGTACATGAGGAACACTTAGAAAATTGGTCTTGGTGGCATAGTGAAAACAGATGGCAGAAAAAGTGCCTACTATCTATGCCTTTGAGGAAGTAAAAATTCAATCTGGACTTTCTATGTCAGTGGTGTTCTGGTTAAATGACACACATGTCTTTGAAGAATCAATGAGCAGTGGAATCCATTGCTCTCTGCCTCCTGATGTTCCCTCCTACCTAGTACGGGCAGATCAATGTTGGAGAGAACTCTACCCAACTTTGAACCATCGAGGGTTTTTCAGGACACAACATCTAGCCTCTCCTGAATTCTTTTTTGGTTATGAGCAGGAAACCCATGCTGAACACTTTCTGCGTGCATCAATAAAATGAAGTGCATGATTTCTAGGGACTAAAGGGCTTGCACTTCCAAAGTATAGAAATAACAGGACTGGGAGGTGGAAGGAATACGGCTGCAAAGATGAACAGAGTGGGAGCTAGCTACCTACTCCACAGACTTCTTCACAAACCAGAGTCGTTTTAGGAATCCAATCAGCAGTTCTCTAGTAAGTGCCTAAAACATGCTAAGATACTGAATTTGTAATATAGTATCACAAGGAATAAGACAGGGAAGTTTGTACCATTATAACTCTGAGAATTTTCCCCCCAAATTAGTTTATAAGAAATTTAGGGCTATTAATGGGACTTCAAATATTTTTCTCTTTTTCAGAAGAATAAAATTGATTTTTTTCTGGTTGAGGTTGTAACTCAGTGGTAGAGTGCCTGCCTAGCATACACAAAGCCCTGGGTTCAATTGCTAGCAAAAAAGTAATTAACTCATTAAAGATTTTAAAATAGCAAGCACTCAATATTAACTTGTCAAATCAATGTTAATTACTTTATTCAGCTATCTCAAGGGGTCAGGAACTAATAAAACTAAAGAAAACTTGTCCAACATACTATACATTTTATTACTTTTATATTACTTCAACACTGATTTATAGTTAACTTTCAATTTTTCTTCAAACAGGCTCAGTTTACTTCCTATATATAAAAAATTGTATGCTTGCCCCTTTAAGACAGGTCTTACAGACTGCAGAGATCAGGCCATGTTTCCCTGTAGGCTCCCCCTAACTGAGAGTTAAGAAAGCCCTTTGTCCTGTGTCCTAACAGCAGCCCCTGATTTATGTTATTAACCAGGTCCTGGCTCTTCTACACTCCTGTTCATATATTCTATGTTGAATCAAATCATGTGATGTGGAATTTCCTGCCAGACCCCACAGAACTTCTATTAAAAAGTCTGATACAGCCGGGCAGTGGTGGCGCACGCCTTTAATCCTAGCACTCAGGAGGCAGAGCCAGGCGAATCTCTGTGAGTTCGAGGCCAGCCTGGGCTACCAAGTGAGTTCCAGGAGAGGCGCAAAGCTACACAGAGAAACCCTGTCTCGAAGAAAAAAAAAAAAAAAAAAAAGTCTGATACTATCCCTTCCTTCCCCTCCTCTATGTTCTCTTGCTCTTGCTCTTTATAAAGCTCCTCTCCAGGCTTTGCAAGGAAGCTGCTCTTCCCATTTAAGACCCTCAATCATATTTTGGCCCTTCACATATTGTGTTTTACTCTTTAATGCTTCGCCTCCCCCCGGAGGCCCCATCGCGGCCTGGAGGCCCTTTCTCCAAATAAACCTCATTCCTGAAAGAAGTCATGTATTAGCTTTCCCTTTCCCTGGACTGACTGCTGTTGTCTTATCATTATTTCTTTATTATTATATTTAACATACAACAGATGCAAAATAAAATTCTGGTGGACTTTAGAACCCCAGTGTATCTTTGTATTTTTAATTTAAAATACAGTAGAGTCTAATAAGATTACCTCATTCCTAGAGCTATTTAGTAGAGTATGACTTATGTGTTTTGGAGTCAGGTATGGGGACCCAAAAATGACAAAGAAAACATGTAGAAAGGATTCTTAAACATGATTCTTTTATAGCACCATCATTCATTTATCCTAATTTTTTTTTTTTTTTTTGGTTTTTCGAGACAGGGTTTCTCTGTGCAGCTTTGTGCCTTTCCTGGATCTCGCTCCGTAGCCCAGGCTGGCCTCGAACTTACAAAGATCCGCCTGCCTCTGTCTCCCGAGTGCTGGGATTAAAGGCGTGCGCCACCACGGCCCGGCTTCATTTATCCTAATTTTATTGCTGTTTCTTCATTCATAAACTTTTGGAAATCTTCTTCCTCCTCTCCCTGCTATCACCCCAAGCAAACTACTCAAAAACAACTTGAACAAGTCAGAGTTAGGGGGGGAAAAAAGCTACTACAATCATTAATATTAATAGATCCCTAAGTATTATTCTAAAATGTTCTATCTGAATACCTACAACAGAAAGTGCTAAGAAAGTTTGTGGTATAAGATTTTTCAAAAGGTACAGAATATCTTTCTGAAAGTAAAAATTAGTATTTTTGCATTTTAATATTGATAGTTTGGACAGTGGTTTTTCCTCTGCATGGTATATTGCCACAGTTAGTAAAGGGAGAAAAGGAGGGTCATGAATCCCTAATCCGGAATTCCAGGTACTACTCCCTCCCACAGGTGGGACATCTTAAAAGATAATAGATTATACAGAAGTGTAAGGTCAATAGAAAGCATGGCTTCATGATGCAGCTTCTAGAAGGTCACCATCCATGATGGGGGGGAACTTTGAGATGACACAGCTATTTCAGGACTCCTATAAGCAGCTCCTCACTTGTGCTGTGTAAGCAAGCCCACTAAGCTCATTGGTCTTAACAAGCTGGAAGGAAAGAGCCAACTCTATAAAGTTCTCCTCTATCCTCCATAGGCACGCAGTGTCATGTGCACATGCATACACATTCATACTAAATAAATTTAAAAATAAGTCCTACAAGAAATCAGGATTTAAGATCTCTAAAATTTGCAACAAAGTCAAATGTGACTAAAGTGAAGGCCTAGAGCACCTGTGAGTCGTAACCCCTTGGGGTCAAAAGACCTCTTCACAGGGGTTGCATACCAGATATCTTGCATATCAGATATCTGCATTATGATTCATAACAGTAGCAAAATTACTGTTATGAAGCAGCAAAAAAAATAATGTTATGGTGAATGGGGAGGGTCAACACATGGGGAACTACATTAAAGGGTTGCAGCATTAGGAAGGTTGAGAGCCAGTGACCTAGAGAGTCTGGTGGTCAGCATTTCAAACTCACTCTGAGCCATTTGAACTGAAACAATGATATTTCTATTATGATGACAAAGATAAACTATTAAGCACTTGATAGTAGAGTTTATAAAAATCAATTCATAAAGCATGACAAAGCAAGTGCTGTACCATTTCAACCTACTGGGATAATTGAGGAACGAAGCTTAAAGGACTCTCCCCGTTTAAAAGCTTACCACAGTTAAGAATCAAGCTCAGACCTGTACACGTACTTATTTATTACCCCACGTGCTGCAACGAGTTCTCCCCAGGAATCAACTGAACAGACTTTGTTATACAATGTCACTAGAATAGGAAAGTAGGTCAGGAGCTTAGAAAGCATTCTTAAATGAGTTACAATATTAAACACAGTTACTAAGTGGGTTTAAAAATTTTATAATATTCTTGACACAAAAGGAAAAGAATGGCAAGAAGGCCTGTTCACAGTCATATACTTGATGAAATATCATGCCACATCTTGATATTTACCCAATTTACATACATATGAACAAAAAACAAAGGGTAGTGAGTTGTCCAGTGCTAGGAAAGTAGAAAATACTCTCATGAACTAGCTTTATCACATTTTTAAGTATAGTGGTATCTAAAACATTGAGGACATTATACTAAGTCAAATAAACCAGGAGTGAAAGAAAGAATACTATCTAATCCCACTTATATGTGATATCTGAGTAGTCAGATTTATAGAAGCAGAGTGGAGTGTGGCTTACAAGGGTCTTAGGGAATGGAGAACTGTTTAATCAGTATAGTGTTTTAGTCTTATAAGATGTAAAAGTATGTGAAATCTTTCAATAATGTGAATATGTTCAATACTAATTACCTACACACTTAAAATGGTTCAGACGGTATTTGAAAAAGGTTTCAGGAATAACATACTAATAGATACACAGGAGCAAGAATGTATCTCACTGACAAACTCGGTGAGGCTCTCAGTGTAATCCACAGAACTAACAAAATAACCAACAAACTAAGATATCGGCCAGAACAGTCTTTTTGTATAGTCCAATAAAATAGTCAGCAGCCACCAGTGAATACTAAAATTCATGTTCATCTGAAAGTTGAGAATTTCCTCCCTTATGTAGCTAGATTCACTTCAGAACTAAACAACAAATGCAACAGACACAAAACGTTTTCACACTCACAGCAACTTCTCTTAGGACAGGTTCACAGTGTGCATCATAACACTCATACCAACGGATTCAATTCAAAACTGTACGTGATACAGGTGGCATTTCAAATCAGTAAGTTAAGAATTACCAAATAAAAAGTGTTGACTAGTTATTAGGACCAAGGAAATAAAACTAAACATACATTAACAACTTTCCCCACCCTTTGAGACAATGTTTCACTATAGAGCCAAACCTGGCTCAACCTTGCTATGGAAGCAAGGCTGGCTGTAAATTCCTGGCTCCACTGAGATTGTAGGTGTGCATCATTACCATGGCTAATCTACACTTCAGCTCTTATGTAGAGATTTAGGAACAAACAAACCAGATTTATCTTGTTTTGAGAGGAAAGATTCATTCAGTCTCACAGTTTCAGAAAGGTCAGTTCATCAGGACAGGGAAAACATGGTAAAGTAGAGTTCGATACAATGAGCCAGAAAGAAACACTGGGTAAATGTGGGAGGCCCTGGGCTCAATACCCAGCACCATGAGAAAAAGCTAAAAAAAAACAAAAAAAACAAAAAACCAAACAAACAAACAAAAAAAACAAACCTAAAAAGTACAGTGTGAAAATGCTAAAAGTATTAGAAAAAAGAGAGGAAAGGTTTCTATTTCTTTAATAAACTGTGAAGCATAATTCCATAGGAAAAAGAAAAATTGAGAAGTGACAAGTGATGAGAAATCAGTCTAGTTATTTCTTATTTACACTATTACGAATAATCAAAAATCAACAAATAGTATTTATTAATAAAATGCTACTGACTCTTGGACTGACTTTAAAACAAGCCAAGGGTTTTGTAAAAACCTTCCTTACCTGAGAGAGTTGGTACAGACATAAAGGAAACATGGCAGGTAAACTGAGAGCTGACAGAGCAGAAGAGTTAAGGTAGGCAGGTAAGAAAAGGTGGACAGGAACTCACTATGCTGCTCTCTCTACCTTTGTGCATGCCTGAGTTTTTCTAGTAAATTTCTTTCCCAATATGGACATTTTCTAACCCAACTAAGTATTTCCAGAATTTCACTTACACAAGGCAATGAAAACAAAGGCCTGAAAATGACCTGAGTATTTATTGGGAAAGTGGTTGAATAAATTATGATTCATTTAAATGCAGTACTGGCATATACCCATGTAAAAAAGTTCAGGATGTGATGGTACATATTTGTAATCCCAGCATTCCTAAGGAGAAATGGGAGGTGGAGATGGGATTATCACCTGGAAGCCTGTAGGCCAGGTAACCTGGAGTAGGCAATACAGCAACAAAAACAAGGAAGACCCTGCTTTGAGAAAGTGGAAAGTGAGAACTGAGCCTGCTGGCTGTTCTCTGATCTCCACATGTGCATTTTGGCAAGAGTATGTATATAACCCACTCACACACACAAATGGGCACAAATAATTAAAATTTTAAAATGGTATTCAGGAAAGAATAAGACAATAATTAAGCCATATAAACACGTTTTGTGCTCAGGTATAAGAGGGCAGATGCAGTCTTAGTAGTGGGATGGGTTTAGATAAATAGAAGAGAGATTATATAAAGATGTTAAAAGGGGCCTAGAGTGATGGATCTGCCCTTGGAGTAAATACTGCTTTTGCAGAAGAACCAAGGAGTACTTCTAACACCTATGTCAGATGGCTCAAAACCACCTGTAACTCCAGGGGATCTGACACCCTCTGTCCACTACAGTCATCTGTACTCACAGATACACACACACACACACACACACACACACACACACACACACACACACACACACACACACACAAAACAAACAAACAAACAAACAAACAAACAAACAAATAAATAAAATATTTGCAAAATGTTAACCTATGGAGATTTTTAAAAATGGAAATAGTATATTCAGTATCCCTGGAGATGGTGACTAGAAAGGATGACAGAATATGTAGGAATGAAGCTAAAAGAACACATTTAAAAAAAATAATAAATGGCAAAATCCATTTTATAAAAGTGGCAAAAAAGAATTTCAAGAAAAGCTTGACAGCTTGTAGAGCAGGACAGACTATTTCCATGCCTTGCGTCTTTTGTTTGCTTTCTGGCTTACTTTCTGGACATTAAAACAATTAAATAACAAACACTGTTTTCAGTACCTCGTTTCCTGACTCTAGCGGTCTCTTCTTCCGTGGTCCAATAGCTGCAAGAGCCGTGAGATTAGCATCTCTGTACTGGATCTGGGCAAGCTCCAGTTGCTGCAACTAGAAGATGGGGAAAAAGAAAGTCCATGTTTACACAGATGCTCAGAGAGAAAGAAAATGATCATGAAACTAGTTTCTGTACTTATTCCCAATAAAATTATAGAATAAAATAAATATTGACTCCCTTGCAGCCAAGGGCACATTCCTGATGTTGTAACCCCACTAACTCCTCCCTAATCTTTATAGGAAGAGACAGAGCTCAGGGAAGAGGAAGTGTAGACAGAAGAAGAAAAGGAAATCGGAACGGTGCTTGTTCTTTACAGAGCACAGTTCTAGTATACCGTATGCTTACAAATTACTCTCCTAATTCTCATAAACACACTGAAAGGGTATTCACTGACTGCTCACACAGACAAAAACTGCACAGTGAGGGTCTAAGAGATTAGGACAACTTCATGGAAACCACTCAAAGAAGCAGGACAACCAGTCAGTAAACAGAGACAAATGTTCTCACTGCAAACATTTACAAAGAAGACTCATGGATTTACTCTGTGTTTGTCTTCATAGCAAAAATCCTGAGTGATGTAGTTTTGTCTGGAATAGCCAAAACTATAAGGTCCAGTTTTTCAGTCTTTGGGCAACAGTACAGAAGCTAACTACAAACGGTGTCTTATGAAAAGGATTTCATCAAAGTGATTATGTGTGAAAATAGTTACGTATTTTTTAATAAAGACAAAGTAAAAATAAAATACCATTGCATAAGCCCCCTCAGCTTTTCTAGAAGAGGAAAAATGTTCAATTCTCATGAAAATCTTACTGCTACGTAAGGCAAAGTGTCGTTGAGACTGAGTGATAGTCACATGCCAACAGGATCAAGACAGTCCATCCACTAAAAAAAACTTACACTGGGAATATTCTTTAGGAAAAAAAGAAAGACCAAATGAACCAAAGTTCAAACACACTCTAAGAGAAGATCAGGATGAGAACACTGGGTCCATCTACGAGGAATGGGTCCTCTTCAAACACCAAATCAGCTCTCTCCTTCATCTTAGATTTCCTAGCTTCCTTATATTCCTGTTGAATATAAGTTATTCACTAAGGGCTTATTTATTTATTTATTTATTTATTTGTTTTTCGAGACAGGGTTTCTCTGTGTAGCTTTGCGCCTTTCCTGGATTTTACTCTGTAGCCCAGGCTGGCCTCGAACTCAGAGATCCGCCTGCCTCTGCCTCTCAAGTTCTGGGATTAAAGGCGTGCACCACCACCGTAGCAACGTAAATATATTTAGACAACAATTAATCAAAGTAAGTAAACTAAGAATTATGTTTTATTTGCTCCAAAAAATTACAGGACAGAAATCCTTTTTAAGCTGTAGGCTTTCTTATAAATAAATTGTTAGATAAGGGTTTTCAGAAGTTGTAAAACCTTTTGTTTCTGCTGGCCTTTTTAATAAAAAATAGTCAAGAGTCTGATGCTGCCACAATCTAGAACTTCTATGTACCAAAAAAAAAAAAAAAAGAAAAAAAAGAAAAAAAGACCTTCCCTATAGAGATATGGTATCTTAAAGACAGTCATAACAAATTGGGATTCTCTCCTACCCACTGCAAGAAAGGTTTTTAAACTGACCATGTAAATAACTCCTTTACACATAATGTTTTAGAAAAATTTTCAAAAAAAAAAAAAAAAGCCAAACTAACAAAAATACCTAGAAACTGACCATAGTTTTTAATTGCTTCTATAGTTCTAATACCTTCTCAAAAACAAAATAGCTTAGCCAGCACAAAGCAAAGAAACCAGACACTTACAACTGGATCAAGAGGAAGTTCTGGGCATTAATATAGATTTGGTATAACTAGTTGATGACAGCATGAAGCTCAGAAAAAAATCAGGAGGATTGCATGATTATCAATGCAGAAAAGCTAAATTATCTGTGAGAACAACTACAACAACAACCCTCGTGGCACCCACACACAAATCATGGCCAGGAGGCAAGATGGCTCATGGATGGGTAAGATGCTTGCTGCCGAGCCTGATGACCTGAGATTCGATCCTTAGGACCCACATGGTAGAACAGAGAATCAGCTTCCCAAGTTGTCTTCTGACATCCACATGTGAGCTGTGGCTTGAGAGTATGTACACACACACACACACACACACAAATAATGTAAGACAAAACAAAACAAAACAAATCTCCCCAATTCTAATGAAGGCATTCAACAAAATTGCAAGATGTAAATTCCCACACACAATAATCATCATCTACCTGAGTATCAATCAGTAAGAAACAGGTGAAAACAGACACACTGAAATGAAATACTGGGGAGTAAATCTATTATTTACAGCTATCTGTATGCTTTGAGCCACAAAATAATCACACAAGAAAAACAAATGAAGAGACATAGTAAGTTCGTGATTTGCTAAGTCAGATACAGATTTTGAAAGCTGAGGCCACAGCTCAATGGCAGAGCACCTATCTAATATCTAGTACGTGTGAGGAGGCCCTGGGTTTAATCCCCAGAACTCAACTCCCCTACCTTACACACCAGAGGATTTTCTGCAACTGACTCAAGTATCTGACATAATTCCAGTGAGTATTTCTGGTGAGTAGGGACAAACTGATTTTAAGGTTTATATGGGTGATCACATTACAATTCAAGAGGGCGCTTGCTCAGCATACATGGGAACTACTGAGCGCCGCAAAAGACAATGCAGCTGTGGGCCTCCCCAGGCTGTCAGTGGCAAAGAGAGCCCTGGAGGTCTCCTGGAGGCCGGGTGCTACGTAAGTGACGACAGAGGTCAGACCTGCTGGCAAAGACTTTAGACACTGTCTTCCCAGCTTACTAATCCACTTCCACCTTGGAAGTATTCCTTTCCATTATACACACACTAAATCTGTCCTTACCACCTGAATGTCTGACCTTATGGCCATTCAAGAAATGGAGGAGTAAGTGGACTTTCATGTATAAAATAAAGTTTAAAAACATTCACCTGGGACCTGAACTTCAAATGTTATACAAAAATTAACTGAAGGTGTAAAAAGCATAAACTTCCATAAAAAGCACAGAGAAAATATTCATGAGTTGGGAGTCTAGCAAAGACTTAGATATAGCATATCTATCCATAAAAGCATTGACAAACCAATCTCCATCAAAATTAAAGTCTTCTGATCTGGGATAGATACATTTAAGAAAATGAAATGCTAGTTTTATGTCAACTTTACGAAAGCTTAAGTCATTTAATTCCCCCCGCTAGACTGGCCTGTGGTGCACTTCCTTAACTGATGATTGATGTGGAAGGCCCAACTCACTATGGGTAGTGCTACCCCTGGCCTGGTGGTCCTGGGTGCTATAAAAAAGTTTGCTGAGCAAGTCAGTATGTAGCGATCCTCCACAGCCTCTGCTTCAGTTCCGACATCCGGTTTCCTATCTTGAGCTCCTACCTAAAATTCCCTTCATGATGGGATGTGATTGGGATGTATAAGCTTAAAGAAACCCTTTCCTCCCCAAGCTGCTGCTTATAGTCCTGGTCTTAATAACAGCAATGAAAACCCTAACTAAGACAGAAACTGGAACCAGGTTTTGTTTTTAATAGGCATTGCTATGACAGATCTGACCGTGTATTTTAGGGAAGATTGTAAAAGGACTTTGGAACTTTGGACTGGAAAAGCCAATGAAAACTTCAGCTTCATGGGCTGTTGTTGTAGCAGCTGGGAAGATAAGAATGCAGAGAGCGCTGCAGATGATGGAGGCCTGGCTTGTCAAGTTTCAGAGGAAGTAAAGACTGCTGGGATCATTTATGTGCCATTCTGAAAGAATCTGTAGTTCTGGTCAGCAGGGCTGAAGAATCAGCCATGATTAACAAGAGACCAGCACCACTGAAGAGTGTAAATCTGGGATGTGTTTACTCAGGGACAGCACAGGGAAGCTGTGATCCACTGGCGGCTGAGGCTGTATCTCATGCTGGCAGCCAAACTTGGTAATGTGTAAGAATCACTCAGACGGTCCAGGTGTAGTGGCCCATGTCTTTAATCCCAGCACTGGAGAGAGAAAGGCAGATGGATTTCTGTGAGTTTGAGGCTAACCTGATCTACAGGTTGTTGATCTACAGTGAGTTCCAGGAAAGCCAGAGCTACATATCTTGTCTAAACACACACACACACACACACACACACACACACACACACACACAGGGATGGAGGGGAGAGAAAGTGAGGGAAAGATGGAGAGAGGGAGGGAGAGAGGAAGAGAGAGAGAAGAATATTACTCAAATGGCACTGGTTTTGAAGGCATGAAGGATCATGGAGAGTAGCTAAGGCTTGTAAGGCTTGGCACTATGTGGCAGGTATAGAGTTCCTGAAGAGAGGCTCCTGGGGAAGGTAAAGTCCAGTCGCAGACACCCCAGCACTTAGGAGATGCCAGTACCATGGGACAATCACCCAGGAGATCTGCAGCTGGGAGTGGAGCTGCTCTGAACCTGTAAGACAAGCTGCATGTGCTATGAACGCCAGAACTAGAGAAGTGTGACTAGGTTTTAAATACCAGACATTTGACAGTGAGTAATTTACCTGGCTACAGTTTAGTTTTGCTATAATCTGATTGTGCGTGTGCCCTGGTTCTTCCCTCTTGGAATAAGAAGGTATGTAACTTTTTTTTTTTTTTTAAATAGGCACCCACAGTTGATAGACTCTGAAGTTAGAGAGATTTTGGGATTTTAGAGAGACTTTGGATATTCAGAGAACACTGGATTTTTTTTTGTAAAGAAAGATGTTCAACGTTTTAGAGAACTTTGAACTCTGAAAGAGACTTTGGATGTTTTAAAGAGACAGAACTTTAAAGTGTTTGAATTTTTAAGGACAAACTTTAAAAGCTCTCGGAATATACTTTATATTGTGATATTAATATGACATCTTGGGAACAACAAGACAAAAAAGGTTATGGTTTACCAGTGATGAAGTTGTGTGTCAAGCTGACAAGGAGTTAAGTATATTCGCTAGTTTATGTCAGTTTGGCAGAAGCTGTAGTTATTGGGGAAGAGAGAACCTTAATTCAGAAAATGCCCCATTGGATTGGCCTGTGGGAAAACCTGTGGTGCATTTTCCTGATGATTGATGTGGGAAGGGCCTAACTCACTGTGGCCAGTGCCACCCTGGGCTGGTGGTGATCTTGGACACTATAAGAAAGCTGTAAGAGCAAGCCAGTAAGCAGTGATCTTCCATGCCATCTACTTCAGTTCCGGTCACAACTTCCCTTCATCACAGACTGTGATTGGAACATGGAAGCTGAAATAATCTTTTCATTCCCATCCTGGTTTTGGTCTTGGTGTTTTTTGACAGCAATAAAAACCCTAACTAAGACAATTATACTGATTAATTTTCAAATATTAAAACGACTTTACGTTTCTAGGGCTGATGCTACGTGGTGCCTGCGGTCTACCATTCTTTTCTACATGTTGTCAGACTTGACTAGATCTTATTGTGTTGATGTCTCCATGGAGATACTGGATTTCTGGTTCTGAAATATCCTTCTGGTTTTGAATATCAGGTTTATGCTTTTCTTGATAAATGAACTGGAGATATTATTTTTATTTTTTTAAATAAATGGTATAAAAGTGCTATTAATTCTTCTATAGACAGAATTTACAAAGTAAAATGATCTGTACTTGGGTTTTAAGTACTAATTCAATTTAATTAATAACTATAAAATACTTGAGATTATTTATTTTGCCTTGACCAAGATTTTATGGGTTCAAGATTTTGAGTTAGTAATTGTTAGGTTTTACCCTACTAGTTACAGGACCCTCCCAGCTGGCATACCCCACCCACTACCCTGAACTCTCCAACCCAGGAGGCTGGACTGTTCTTCCCTATATAATCCAACCATTTTGGTTACTCACTCCTTTTGTATCTTTGGGGCTCCTGGCTGCTACACCTGGTCACCCTCTCCTCTTCCCTCTCCTTACATGACATGTCCACTCTGGACTCTCTCCGATGTCCCTGCCTCTGGCTATGCTTTCCATTTTATCTACAGTAAACTCTCTCCTCCATCATACTTAGGAGCAGTCATGTTCATCTCCTTTCCTTCTCCCTTTCCCTCCCATTCAGTAATTTCAGGTAAACTGCCACAATTTTTATGCACTTTGGTGTACTTCCTTCATCCGTTGACATCTTCAGGGTCTGCAGTGATACCCTATCTTTCATTCTTGAGATCAATTATCTTTCTTCTGACCCAATAGAAACATTTTCCTGTTTTTTTTAAACTATACCCTAAGCCACTGTATTTGAATTGAGCATTTAAAAATTTCATTCATGCACATGCATGTGGCATGTATACACATATGTAGAGAGCATATAAAATCCAGAGGACAATCTTGGGTCCTCAGGAATGCCAATTACCTTTTATAGACAAGTCTTTCACTGGCTGGCCATTAAGTTCCAGGGATCTAAACTTCCCTCTCTCTAGTTGTTTATCACAGACTTTTTATCACAGTGCTCAAAATGAAACAAAAATAACTGCAGGGGATAAAACAACAACAACAACAATAACAAAAAAAACAAACAAAAAACAGGACTGGAGAGATGGCTTAGCGGCTAGGAGCACTGACTGCTCTTCTAGAGAACCAGGGTTCAATTCCCAGCACCCACACGGCAGCTCACACCTGTCTGTAATTCCAGGATCTGACAACCTCACACAGACACACATGCAGGCAAAACACCAATGCATATAAAATAAAATAATTTAAAAGAGAATATATTTTTAAAAACACTGAATGAAACATTAATTAAACACACATTGGTACAGTACAAATATGAAATGTCCCTTAAGAGGCTAAGGTGTTGATAAGTTAGGCCCCAGCTTTTGGCACTATGTTGGAATATTTTAGCACTATGTTTGGAAACTCCAGAACGTTAGCCTGTTCTTTGAGGCTAATCTTGTCCTGAACCTCTCCCTTCTCTCTGCTTTCAGTTCTGCATGGCTGAGCAACCACATATACCGCCATTATGATGTTCTTCTTGTTAGGAGTCTAGAACCAAGAGATCGTCTAGACTGGAACCTAAATCCAAAGACCAAATATCCTTCCTTTCGCACATTGTTTTGCTAAGGTATTTGGTCAGAGCAAAAAGAAGTCAGACTACAACAGACAGGTCACCTTCACTTAAACCTAATACTTACGAATTGCTCAGAATAAAAATGTGATATGGTTACCCCAGTTTACCCTAGATAGCAATCTACTCATCTCTCCCATCCCCCGCATAGCTCTTCATCCAGATACTCCTGCCTCTGCTTTGCTTTTTTTTTTTTTAATGTCTTCTGAGGAAAAATTAAATAAAATACCCATGGTTAGTCTGAAGCTTAATGCTAAGACTTTGATGGCATAACATTATCTGAAATGTTCCCTTGGCTCATGTTTTTAAGCCTTTTAGGCCCCATCTTTTCCGTAATTATGACTGCCTGTTACAAGCAACACACTTATGCTACATTTAGCTACAAAGAACAAGGTAAGTTCAAAGTAAAGTAACATACCAACAGTAAGCACTAGATACACAGAAGGCTGAATAAGGAATTTGAAACTCCTGACTTCCATCTTACAGCTACTTCTTTTATGAAATGCACCTACCTCTTCCAACAAGAGACCACTATGTCTAAGTTACACAGTCCTACATCTCAAAATTAAGAATTTGTGAATTCTTCTGGTGAATCTCGACTCTCAGTAAAGATCTTCTGCAAAAAGATCACTTGAAAAATTGTGTGCTGGCTTTCCTGGTCCCCAGAGAAATTTACTGAAGGATCATTGGATGATAATCTAATACTGCCAGTTCAAGATTCCACATCTCAGATTCCCAGATCACAATGTTATACCTTCAAAAGGGAATATGAAAGTAATAAATTTTAAAACATCCTTCTTCTCTTCCTAGATCAATGATTCTATGCTGAATAGCAGCAGCAACACAGGAAACTCCAGAAATGCACACTTCCAGGTCCTGCCCTGCACCTACTCTATCATAAACTTCTTTATCCAGAAACCAGCAACATGTACAAACACTCCAGAAATTTTCATACACACTAGACTTTAAAAACCACATTCTGAGACTGTCAGTGCTTTGAATAATCTCTTTCTTTGCGATGGCATACACAAGTCCTTTATAATTTGTCATTTTAAGAATGTCTTCATAATATATTATTTTGATTTCTGTAACATAATATATCTTTATAATATACTTTTAATGAAAAATTTGATTGCCTTGATCAATATTCCACAAGTCCTTTGGCATATGCAAAGCTAGCATTAAACATAAAATACTACAATTAAACAGTAATCTTTAAGTATCATGTTTTATTGTTTCATATCTTTTAAATTCCTATTTAAAAATATGTCAGTGCTGGGCATAGAGGTTTATTTTTAAAATCTCAGCACTTGGGAGGCTGAGGCAGGATTATTCTGAATTCTAGGCTGACCTGTCTCATATAAAAACTGGGTATGGTATCACACACCTTTAATCCTAGCACTCAGGAAGTAGAGGCAAGTGGATCTCTGTGGGTTTGAGGCCAACCTGGTCTACACAGAAAGTTCCAGAGCTACATAAGGGGAACTCTCTCAAACAAACAGAACAAAACAAAACAATGTCCTCCCAGGTGTAGTGGTACACACCTTTATTCCTAGAATTTGGGAGGCAGATGCAGGAGGATATCTATAAATTCCAGGCCAGTCTTAATGCATACAGAGTGTACCAAGGTAGCCAGGGCTAAATAGTGAGAACTTATCTCAAAAAATAAAAATTAAAAAAAATAATAAATTGTAACAGCAAAAGACCAAACCAACAAATTCTGTACTGCCTTTCTTATACTTTCTATTCAGAAATGAGGCTTTATATGCAAAACTCTATTAATCACACAATAATGGCCTATAACGAGTACCCTGAGTTTTCAGTCCATAATCTATTTAGGAAAAAAAATCCTATTTCAGAGTATGTTTCTAATCTGTTCTGCATTTTAATCCCACACAGGTTGCTATGCAAAATCAATGTGCCAGCATATACATTACTGTAGTCCTTTTCTTCCCTTTATTGTCTGATATAAAAATGAAAGCAAGAATGCCTTGAAGTGTTAAAAAGTAAATGAATGGATTCTTTGCTTCATTCTGCACAGATCCACTAAACTCACATTTCTCAAATGAGAAAAAAGAAATCCAAATGGATATAAGGACATAAAAACTTATTTTTAAAACTCTTTAAGAAACCAGAATGCTTCAACTTCAAAGTCTGTTGGCTTGCTCTGAAGCATTTGGGGTGATGGACTAAGAAGAAACACTGAGGGTAAGAAAGATGATGTTCTACAATGCACAGCGCACATTTCAGACAAGTCTGCAGCTGTACTATGCCTCCTTATTTAGAATTAGTATTTGGCAACCAGTAATGTACTTTAAAGCTTCACAAATAGAGAGTAAAATGGAAGAATATCACTATTCACATTTAGAAAAAGTATCTATTTACCCCTAAATTGCAGCTGTGAAAACTTTAGGTATTAAAATTTAAAGTTTGAAGACAGAAAGAATGAAATTGTTTTTATAGAGAGAAAAAACAAAAAATAGTAACAACAACAAAGACCGCACTGAAAATGGGAAATGACAATAAAACGTCTGAATTAGAGGGATGGCCCCAGACATCTGCCAGGCAGCAATAAGGCTTCCAAATGGATGACCTGTCGGTCAACGTCAACAGTATGCGGCAGGAGACACTGCTATGGACTGAGACTAGGCTGAAGGCAAACCAAAGGCAGCCAGATAGGAATGGCAACATCTGAAGAGACACCTTCATAAAAACCTGCCAATTTAACAGACTGTCTATATACACTGAACATGAAAAAATAAAGTTTCTAAAACTATTTTTGAAAAAACAAAACAATGAAAAACCGTAGGAGAACTATCAATATCAAAACTGTAGTCATTAACAATTCAAACTTCAGATTCAGGCATGATCTGAATCATGATGAACACCCCTGCTGACATATCTCCAAGCGTAAACAAAGCCTACAACTTCTCTAAGCAGTTCTTTGGGACTTCTGTCGTTAGCCCACTTTTCCTGTGACCAGTTTGTAAAAGGAAACAAAGCTGTTTTAATAAAGCAACCACTACAAAACAGCACTAATCTTCCCAATTAAACCAAGAAAACTTCCTAGTTTATACCAAAAGAAAAAAAACCACAGTATTACAAATTACAACTTCTACAAGTTCATAAATTCATAAATTATTATAGTTCAGAATACTTCAACTCCATAGTAAGGCAGGGATAATATTTTTATATTCAAAATACAGTAACCCGTGTGTGACTCTGAAAGAGAGCTACTTAGAGTAAGTTACTCACATCTCTATAGGACAGAAAGAAGACAAAAATGACAATATTTAAATTTCAAACTAACAACCACTTTGCAACCAATAAACAACACAGAATGGCTCTCTTCTTGGACCCAGGACAATACATTTGGTTCCTTTTTGATCATAGAGGACTTAGAGTAAAAAACAACTAAAAGACTTCAAAAACAGTTTGGAAGGAAGTTATAATTTCTTTTAACCTTGCTTAAAAAAGAATACTACATATAGAGGTGCAAAGGACAGAAAAAAAGCAGGTTTGCTATCAATCATCTCAGTAAAAGAAACCACACCCTACTCCACGGTATTGTTTAGACTGCTGTCTACCTTTTGACTTCATGGAATAAACAAAATACCAAACAATATGAAACAAATAAAACCATCTCCTTCAAAGCTAAAGGGAAAAAGAATCTAAGTACCCACGTTTATGAAGCAACAACACCCATGGTAAGATAATTAACTTTCCAAAAGGAGAAACCATTCAAAGAAAGATATAAGCATCCAATCAGTCCTTAATTAAAGAAGAGATACCCAGCATTCCGCAATGACAAGAGGCACAGCTCCAAACACCTATCACTAATCTAGGTTTGTTTAAAAAGAATGCTAGACACAGTTCTCAGGTTAACAGTGTTAAATAAATATCCAATGGAAGGAAATTAGAATAAAGAACATTTTGTTTAAAATGACTGCTTCTAACATTTCAATGTGCTTGCCCTGATCCTTATATACCCCTCTACGCAGAGTATTTTCTTTTTCTATGTTAAAGAAAATACAACACTTTGGGGCTAAGCATCTTACTAGATTTCCGTGTGTTTTGTTTCAGCTCATACATTAATGCAAACAATAAGAGTCTTTAGAACATTAATAAATAACCTGCTACTGCTGGTACCCAGACATGGAGCACAACAGTGCTGAGGACAACAGATTCCATAGTTTAAGAGGCACAGTGAAAGAAAAAGTCGCTCAGGAAATCACTCTTATTTAGCACAAAGATGCTTAAAAATTGCATGGAATCAGTCAAGTAACTATAGAAACCGATTTCTTCAGCTCCATATCACACATCTCACACCTCAATTGTCTTTATTATCGTCTGCTGTCAGATCCTTAAGCAGGAATGTGAACAGGCTAGATGATTTATTCAGGAGGGAAAAGAATCCGTAGATCAAGTGAAAATTCTCTTTCTCTTACACACTTACACACACACACACACACACACACACACACACACACACACACACACACACAGTCACATGCATGCACCCCTTCAACCTTAGGTACTTTCATTTCATTCTGTTCTCAGTAGCTCTGGGGGTAACTCCAGTGAGATCCAATATTAAGGCTCAATTAAAATAAGCTCCAATTAGTGGAGCTTTTTTCTCTGAGGCTAGAGAAGTCAGGAAATGGATATTGGGAAATGTAAAAAGTCAGCTACTGAGAGGAGGCTGCAGACATAAATGAACTTATTTGTTGATTTCTACAGTTGCTATGCAGAGGCCTCTGGGAGTAAAAGCTTAACCAGTCTAAGCTATAAACTAAAACCCCTGCAGCTAAACATGAACTGTGTGAAACAAGGGCTCCATTCCAGAACAGAAAACTGCTGGGCCCAGAAAATTAAAAGCCAGAGGCATTTTCCATTTAAAACTAAATCCCAGTACCGCCTCCCAGCCAAAGAATTATAAGCAGTATCAGATTTACAAAACGAACAATTACCCTGGAAAAATGTAGCCTATTGTACAGTCCCAGATGCTAAATCTCAAAGTTTCTTTCTTTCTTTCTTTCTTTTAATCCCACACTATATTCCTCCAAGTATATGGTTGCAGTTTACAAAGAGCCATTTCCAGACAGGCCTAAGCCTTGAAAATAAATTTTAAAAGGAGAGCACACAGCTCCCTGACCTCATTTGAAGTCCTGCCCTTGCCTTCAGCAGTTCCTGTCCTTCCCCAAGGCTTTTGCAAATGGTATGCAACAGTAAAATAAACCCTGACCTAATTGCCAAGAGAGAGGCTGCCAACCTTCCCTCAAACACATGACCACAACGGTAACTTGAAAGTCCTACCTACCTCTTTGGCTTTCTGCTTTAATCTCAGCTGCTCTGGATCTTCTTTATTGGAACGGCTCTGTCAAAGGAAAAGAAAATTTTAATAGAAATCATCTAAACACTAGCATTGCTGTTAAATATTTAATAAATGAAGATTTCTCTTGTGATTGAAAACCCTAGCTCCAGGGGCAATGCCTCCATCCAGTCTAGCTGCACTCCAGCCCTGGCCCCTCCTCCTCCTCCTCATCTGGGCCGGCTGCTGCAGTTCTAGCCTGGAGGAGACACAACTGAAAATGATGCTAACAATGTCAGTCAGGTCCAGTCAAGGCATGACATTGTTCTTGCTGGAACACGGCAAAATGAAAACTGGCCTGAACAGAAGAAAGAGAAAAGAAGTGTGGGCTCAAATGAATTTAAACAAACAATACTGGCTCATCTTTATGTGAAGCCATTTTGGAAAAGCATATGTTATTTCAACAGCTATTAAAATCAAGAACTCAACTAGCCTTGAATCAAATCTCTTAAAAAGAGTAATTTCTAAAAATACAAGTAGGAAACACACTCTAATAATGTTATTAGAGTTTTAGGTCCTTTATAGCACTTAATAAACTAATACTACTATACCTATACAAGCTATAAATAAAACAAAATGTAATAAAAATGAGCATGAGGAATATGGTAGATACTTCTCTAGCTAGGTAGTGGGTTAGACATCTATCTCTGATGAATAACATTTGAGTAGAAGTCTGAATAACAAGAAATAGACAATCACATTCACACAGAAGACACAGTAAACACCAAAGCCTTAAAAGGATAGCAAGCCTGAGAACAGAGAATGACCACGTGTTTGAAGCACACAGAAAATAGGAAGGGGAGAAGGAGGCTGTGTTGCCTTGTAGGCATCTGAAGACGTACAAGGGTTAAGTGCAGTCCAACAGTCGGCGCTGGAGGAAGACTACTGCAGAGCCCGAGAGTGAGAGCACCCTGGAGCAGTCCTTAGAACGCCTCCATCAGACATGCAGGGTTTACTGCACAGATGTACGACCGAAGGCACAGCGCCCATAAGAGGCAGAAACTATTCTCAAACAACTGCTATGAAGAGGGTGACGGAGAAAACGACGACAGCAGTCTAGGACAGCAGCACTGCAATGATGACAATGACACACAGATTCGGATCCCACTTTGCAAGCCAAGTCAACCAGATTTGTGGTAGACGATACAAGGTCCAAACTGAAGGGGAAACAGTGATATCTGGATTCAGGCCTAAGCCACCTAGAGGAATTCCAACTTTCTGTAGGCAGAGCTCTAATCAAGAGTACACAATGAGGGAGAAGCTCTTCAACTGTCAGTTTCAGACGCCAATCAAAGGCTGAATGCCCTAAGGTGGACACAACTTGAAACAGATGCCTGAGTATGCGAAGTGGACTGAGTGAAGGAGTGTCATGAGGCAAACTCAAAGAGGGAGCCAGGTACTAGACAATGCAAGGCGTTTGTGAAGTCCTGTAAGAAGTGTGGGGGAGTACAGCCAACAGGAAATCACTAAAAGCTAAGCTTTGTTTTGCTTTGAGACCCAGTCTGTCCTGTAGTCCTGGCTGTCCTGGAGCTCACTGTATAGACCAGGCAGATCTTGAACTCAAAGAGATCCTCTTGCCTCTGCCTCCCAACTGCTGGGATTTCAGGCATGAGCTACCACACCCTGCAAGGCCATGCATTCTTATTATGAAGCCCATTCTGATGAGTGGATATAGAAGGAAAAGGATCAGTTAGAACATATAAAAATTGAAGGAAAAGGTGCCTTGGGACAGAGTGGTGGCGGTGCAGTGAAGAGAGGGTGGACACTGTAGACTAGAGGGAGAGTACACTGGGCATGGGCACGGGGAAGGAGCGAAGATGACACTGAGGTAAATGAGGGCATCACTGACTGAGTTAGAAAAAGCCATATTAAAGGACAGAAAAATCAGAAGTCTGTTTGGACATATACAATTTGAGAGTCCTATTAGCCAGAAAATGATACCAAACAAGCAGTAAACTGTACATGCCAAAGGTTTCAGAATGTTGACAGAGCTGGAAATATAATCTTAGGAGAGCACAAAGACATATAAGGCATAAGACTGAAACCCAGGGTATCCCAATATTTAGTACTCTATCTCAAAAAGGAAGAAAACCCAAAGGGACTAAGAACCAGTATATCTTATATAAATAATAACCAGAATAGCACTTAATAGTTTTATAACCTTATTTATTGCATTTAGAAATAGAACCAGTAAACTACCTTGTTGTAATAGTTGAGTACTTGCATATAATATTTCAAGTTCAAGAAAGAGTATCTTCCTGTCTCATCTCCCTGCCCTTCTCAGCACAGGGGTCAGTTTGGAGCTGAGACAGCAGGGCAGTGACAATGATGCCCACATCCTTGTGGAGGTTTGGGACGTCTCAGTGAGACACAGGCCAGTCAAAATGGTAAGGAGCATGGCAAAAAAAAAAGGCATGAAGGAGATAGTAGTCAAGGGTCAATGAGTCAAGCTGGGGACACAAATCTCACTGATCAAATATATACACTGACTAAGGACATAAACTAAGTATGCTAAGGATAATAGTGAAAGCCAACTTTCTGACACCTGGAGAAAAAAATTCTGCAATTATTTGAAAGGAGGAAGTGAGGCAAAGAATATGAATGAATGAATGAATGAATGAATGAATGAATGAATGAATGAGTGAGTGAATATGCACATGCATGAAGACCTCTGAACAAGTATACAGGTCAGAAAACAACTATAGGAGTCAGGTCTCTTACTACCATGTAGAACTCAGGGATCAAACTCAGGTGATCATGTTGCACGGATCCTAATTGATCTTATAATAAAAACCTGGAGCCAGATATTGAGGTAAATGCTGAAAGATCAGAGGAAACAAGCCACAGCCACTTCTCACCTCAACAATGCCTCAGCCAAAAGGGGAAGATCCTGTCTCCACGAATCCTCAGACTAAATGCCTCTGAGTCCTCAGCTGAAAGGCCCTGAGTTCCTGTCTGCTCCTGCCTTATATGCCTTTCTCTGCCCAGCTTTATCACTTCCTGTCTCAACCTTCTTAGTGCAGGGACTAAAGGTGTGTGCCCCCACTGCCTGGCCTCTATGTTTAATCTAGTGGCTGGCTCCGTCCTCTGACCTTCAGACAAATTGTATTTGTTAGAGTACAACAAAGTATCACCACATGATCAGGCTTGGCAGCAAGTGCTCTTGCTCCCTGAGCCTTGTCTCAAGCAGGAGAAAGGTTTTATGAAGTAGACAGGTTATAGGGACAAGGAAGGAGGTACAGGACTAAAGTTAGAGGTGTCCACAGAACTCATGGTACTGTAATACAAAGAGATACAGAAGACAGGGTAGACATTTGTGTATGAGTAAGTATACACACACCATACAAGTATTTCCTAGAGCCATCCACTAATGTATCCTATAGGTAATGACACTGCTGAGCAATGAACACAGTACAGTGTGTGCTCTAAAACTGGTTTCTGAACATCATCTGTAAGTAAAAAGGAGCAGAATTCCCTATAGAAATGGCCGATTCCAAGATGGAGGCAGGAAGAGTAAAAGTTAGCCCTGGATTATCTTTTTTTTTTTTTTTTTTTTTTTTTTTTGGTTTTTCAAGACAGGGTTTCTCCGTGTAGTTTTGGTGCCTGTCCTGGATTTTGCTCTGTAGACCAGGCTGGCCTCAAACTCACAGAGATGCCCTGGCTCTGCCTCCCGAGTGCTAGGATTAAAGGTGTGCACCACCGCCACCCGGCGGCCCTGGATTATCTTAATGGCAGAAAGTAGGACATGCTCAGTGAGTGAAGGGGCATGACAAGCCAGTGCCCATGTGGAAGGGTCTCACACCTAGAGGTGTTCTGAGCATCAAAAGAAATCTTCAGAGTAAGGTAGTATAGACAGCTGAATTAAACAGAAACCCACAGGTTCATATTTTCATGAACAGGGAAGAAAAGAAAGCCTTTTCATACAACAGAGGGTTAATATGTGAAGGAAAGTTAATGGGAATAAATAATCAGTATCAGGCAATCCCCACGGAAGTGGCTGATTCAGTAACTTGCTAAGGCTGATGCATGAAAATTAGATGAGGAAAAGATGTTGATATAATTTGTGAACATAAAAATAATCCATGAAAAACTAAAAACTTACAAAGGAAGATAGTCAATTTAAAATGGAAAGAACTCGCAGACAGCTACATGCCTGGATTATCAGGTCGCCTTCTGAGATTATTAGCTCAGAAAAATGTATCACCTCCTCTGTGTATTACTGCCAGGAGTCCATGACTTACATAAGGCCCTAAGGAAATACCAAATGAATGCTGGTGAAGGTCATGATATAGAAAGTAAGTTGAAGGTAAGGTCCTGAAAGTGCTAAGGGAATGAGTGGATAAGAAAAACTGGGATTGCCGGAAGAAACGTGAAAAGCGATAACTACTAAATGAAATACTTATTTCTGAAGAAGAAAAATGGAACATAAAGAAAAGAAACAAGCGAAACGCTGGTGAAAGTTGAACAGGAATCTGTGCCACGCACAACAGTGTTACACTGCTAGCATCCTGAAATGGCAAAATGTCCTGATTTGTGTAAATACACACTAGAATGTTTAAGGGTGATGGGTCATTATGTCTCAGGACTGCTTTCCAAAGACTCTCTGAACTGTAGATACAAGACAGTTATATAACTTTAAATATACTAAAAACCTCTCAACTAAGGTAGAGGGGAGAGTTGACATACTGACAGACTAAAGTGTGTGCGCATGTGTGTGTGTGCACGCACGCGTGTATGTGTGTGTGTGTAAAAGGTGCATACAATGGATGGGGAAATGAGTAGAGATGGAACAAACGTAAGAAAATGAGGGAATATTAGAAAAGGGACAAAATGTATAGTTTTGATACTATAATTTAAGTATAAAATTGTTTAAAATAAATGAAAAAAGCAATTAGAGCCAAGTATCATGACTGACCCTTGAAATCCCAGCACTTCAGAGAAGGTAATAGGATAATGAGTTCAAAGGCTGCCTGGGCTACATTAGTATTAGTACATAGATCCTGTCTCATCACAGGAGACTAAAAGGATTAAACCAATAGTTGGTGGGCTGGGTGTTGTGGTGCATGCCTTTAATGTCAGCACTCAGAAGGAAGAGGGATGCTGGTCTCTGTGAGTTCAAGGCCAATCTAGTATAGACGAAAAGTTCCAGAATATTCAGGGCCACACAATGAGAGGGAGAGAGGAAGGGAGGGAGGGAGGGAGGGAGGGAGGAGATATTAGTATGTAGTTAGGAAAAGAAATAAATCTTTCAGGGACATGAGAAATTAAAAGTAAGGTCCTCAAAACAAAAACCAATACTCTAGTGTTCAGCCTTCACAATTTCTTGTGAGGCTCCAACTATGTCTATGAAGAACTGTGGAGGTACAAAATGTAAAATTGTAGTAGAACTGAACTTTTATGTAGTACTCAGGCATTACTAGTCCTAGAAAACAACTTAAAAGGAACAATACAGGTCTATGGCTCTGCCTGTCACTCCTGTTAATCTCCCTCTCACCCCTTTCCACCAACTTATATTTTGTTTCATATTCTCCAAATTATTCCTAATTTTACCACAATCTTGTCTTTTAAAAATTGTTTTTGTTAACTTCACCTTGGTATATACCAAATAGTATCTCAGAGTCGAAAATAGGGAATAGGGACAGATGGACAGGAATGCTATCAGGTACACCAGAATATGAGGGGGTGGGGGAGACAAAGATTATGACTCATTGACTAAATTAATTGAAAGCTATCATCTCACACCATCTTGGCTATGAGACACCCTATCAGTGATTTCGTTTTAGGATATTCTCAAGAGAAATCTAAAGCTTAATAAAAGTAAGACTGTCAGTCAATGATGAAGCCGATTACGATCACATTGCCAGGCCACGTTCCTGTAAGCCACACAGTGCCTTTACCTTGGCTGCTCTTAGTAACATCTCTCTTTCTTCTAGATCCTTCCTCTGTTTCTCCAATTGATCCAGCTTTTCAAGAAATTTCAGCTGTGATCTGGTATCAGTAGACAAAATGTAATTTTCACTTCCCTGGGGGAGAAAAACAGTCTTATGATTCTGGGCAATACATCTGCATTAGGCATTATGATACACAATACAAAACACAGCAACTTCAACACACCAAGGGAACTACATTTTTCTTTTTTTTTTTTTTTTTTTTTTTTTTGGTTTTTTTTTTTGGTTTTTTCGAGACAGGGTTTCCCTGTGTAGCTTTGTGCCTTTCCTGGAACTCACTTGGTAGCCCAGGCTGGCCTCGAACTCACAGAGATCCGCCTGGCTCTGCCTCCCGAGTGCTGGGATTAAAGGCGTGCGCCACCACCGCCCGGCCTACATTTTTCTTTTATTTTGTTAAACAAACAAGCAAACAAAATAAAAGCCAGAAACTTTAATTGTTCTTAAAATTTGAGAGATGATTAGCATTTACATTTCAGAAAGATTTCCTTAGCAAGCCTACTACTCAGAAACAGCAAAAGGAATTAAATCAAACCGATGCTAACCATTGGAAAAAGAATCCAGTCGAATATACCATTACCTATAATTCAATCTCCTGTAGTCAATTATTTCCTATCTACTGACATAAATATGAGTAATTAAATCTTAGATGAGCCGGGCGGTGGTAGCACACGCCTTGAATCCCAGCACTCGGGAGGCAGAGCCAGGCGGATCTCTGAGTTCGAGGCCAGCCTGGGCTACCAAGTGAGTCCCAGGAAAGGCACAAAGCTACACAGAGAAACCCTGTCTCGAAAAACCAAAAAAAAAACTTAGATGAAAAGCAAGAAACAATCACCTCCCTGAAAAGGACAGCTAAGGAAATGAGTTACCATGGATAGACTGGTTTAATCTTAACTAAAATAAACTAAAACACTTCTATCCTAATAGAACATAAAATGGGAGACATTAAAATCACATGGTGGCACACGATTTAATTCCAGCACTATGGAGGCAGAGGCAGGCGGATCTCTGAGTTGAGGCAACTCTGATCTACAAAGCTTCCAGGACAGCCAGAGATACACAGAGAAACCCTGTCTCAAAAAAACAAAAACAGCCGGGCGGTGGTGGCGCACGCCTTTAATCCCAGCACTCGGGAGGCAGAGCCAGGTGGATCTCTGTGAGTTCGAGGCCAGCCTGGGCTACCAAGTGAGTTCCAGGAAAGGCACAAAGCTACACAGAGAAACCCTGTCTCGAAAAACCAAAAAAAAAAAAAAAAAAACAAGAAGGTCTGGTTTGGAGATTCCCTTATGAAATCTAAATTTAGACAGAAACTTTACTCAAAATAAATTTGTGTATAATTTACTTATCATTTATCTATTTATAAGCAGGTTCTCACTATACAGACCAGGCTGTCCTGGAACTTGAGGTCATCCTGCCTTAGCCTCCCAAGTAGTAGGAAAGCATATACTTTTATAAATGAAAACTGTAACAAAAAACTAATTTCTTATCTTAAGTATTCCATAAAATGACAAAATTAAAAATGTCTTACTTATCTGGGTATGCTAGAATACAAAAACAGTGCTTTCAAATCTAAGTATTTTCTAGTTTTCTTGACCTATGGCTACCTAGTTCCCTCTATAATACAAATATCCATATATGTGGGTTGTTGTGGGTGAAGCAGAAAGGTTTGAACCAATCAGTACTTACCCCGCCATCTACTCATCTCAGAGTCAACACTTGAGGGAGACTCTTACAGCCAAAACCCACTAAAGCCTGAGCTCAGCAGTAAGCGTCTGGCTTGGAACCCAGCACCGCACTATTTCCATCTCCCTCCGTCTCCACTTGATCCCATGCTTATGGCTGCTTCAGTTAGCTTAGACTAAGAGATTTCATATGCCCAAGATTCTTTTTAAATTAAATTTTTATTGTTGGCATTTAACTAGATCAAAAGAGTATTACATGGTTTAAGGAAGAAGGATGTATTAGTGCTACTTATTTTACTTAAAGTTTAATACAAGAATTCCCAAGTGGTCTTTAAAGTTAAATAATACAAGATAAAATGTGGAGCACATTTTAGGCCAAGCACAGAGGTTAAGCACAATAACAGTGGTTTCTTAACTACTTCATCTTTACCATTTCTGTGTTCACAAACTCTGGAGACAGTTTATGGACAGAAATTTAATTTAAAAGGGACAATAAACACTAAATTAAAAAGAAGCACAGACATTCTAAATTTTAACCATATCACGTTCTCATGCTGTTTCCTTTACCAATTCAGAGACAACTGACTGTGGCATAATTTCTCCTTTTTCTTTCAGCTAGAGCAATTGAGTGCCTTTCCTTAACCTACTGAATCCCTACCACCTTTTAAGTTAAGTTAATCCCTACCACCTGTTAAGTAATAAATAGCCCCAATATTATTATGTTCCTTCCTGTCTCTGTGAACCAACTAAAAGACTTCATGTACCAAAAGTATGAAAGCCACTAGATATCCAGACTCAACTGATATTAGCACCATCAGGTGAATCCCATCTCAAGGAACTCTCACAGTACCTTTTAGCTGGAGAGGGAAACTTCTCCATGGCCACAGCACAGACTGCAGCTTCAGTACAAAACACCTAGCAGAGCTGGACAATGGTGGTGCATACCTTTAATTCCAGCACTATGGAGGCAGAGGTAGGTGGATCTCTGCGTTCAAGGCTAGCCTAGTCTACAGAGTGAGTTCCAGAACAGCTAGGTCTACACAGAGAAATCCTGTCTCGAGAAAACAAACAAACAAAAATCACCAAGCAGGATAGATAAAGCACTAGACTACATACTAGATTACTTCTTTTTCATTTAAATTTCAGTTTATGACCTATGATTAATTAGAACATTATACGTAACCAAGTACAAGATTTTCAAAAGTAACTAATGTCTAGAGTAGAAAAGATGATGGAATTTTTTTGCTTCTAATAATGGTGCCTCGTTTTTAAATAGTTTGTGGAGGAGAATTTCCTTTATTGTACAGATAAAAATAAATCCCAAGAGATAGAAGGGCCAGGCCAAATCTTTGATAAAAATACTGTTATTATAATTAAAGTCTATAAAATAACGGTAAGTTTTGAAGTAAATTCAAAGGTAATTAAGTGGTTTTTATTTCTTAAAAAAGGAAATTTTTCTTTCTACATGATATTCAGGCAGCAATACTAGCTATGCTAAAGAATGAATGTAGGGAAAAGGGGGAAGGATAAACCAATAGGAATAGTACATGTATAATATCTCAACCTGTCGGTCACGATCCCTTGAGGGTGTCGAACAACCCTTCATAGGGGTTGCAGATCAGATATCCTAGATATCCGATATTTATATTACGATTCATAACAGTAGCAAAATAATACTTATGAAGTAGCAACAAAAATAATTTTATGTTGGGGGTCACCACAACATGAGGAACTATATTAAAGGTCACAGCATTAGGAAAGTTGAAAGCCACTGGTATAAGTTGAGAGCCACTGGTATAACGGTAAGTTAAGAAGGTATTTATCCTTAAGCTAAGTGATTAAGGTCTTCCAGATAAGGTAAATACTACCCATTTTCTATGGCTATCAAATCCTAGTAACACATGCAATTGATACAATAAAAAGATTCTACCTGAAGGTAGAAAAGCTTTGAATAGCACGCTGAAATGAAATCTTTTGAGTATTTCCTTGGGATTAGAAGAGCAGGCCAAGGTGGTGTCTCATGCTGACAGCCAAACTTGATAATGTGTGTGTAACATTCAGGCATGAAGGGTCACAGAGTAAAAAGGTCTGTATACAAGGGCTGGTGTCCCTAAAAAGATGCCAGGAGAAGCCACTAGTAAAGGTAGAGTCTCAGTTGCAATGGAGACCCCAGGGGTCACGGAGAAAGACCACTGGTAACATGTGGCAAGGTCAGTCTCTGAAGACAGTCCAGGAGGCCACTGATGGAGGAGCTGCCCATGGAGCCCCCATGGAGCCTCTGGGAGATGCCAGGACCACACAATGACAACAGAAGACAGTGGCAGCTGTGGAGGAGAGCTGGAGAAAGGAAAGCCTTTGGAGCCCAGAAGATCAAATGGTCACACTGAGCCATTTATACTTAGGGACTTGGGCTTTGCTTTGATTGTAACTGTGCTCTGGCTCTTTCCTCTCAAAGTAAGAAAGTATATAATTTATTTTTTTATTCTATAGGAGCCTACAGATGAGAGTTTTGGGACTTTAAAAGAAAAGTTAGACTTCTGAGTGATGGGCTCTTTTAAAGGCTGTACAACTTTTAAAATTTGGAATGTTCTATGATTTGACTTAAGGATCACTCCATGAGATGAAACCCGTACCCAAACACTGCTTGGGTGACCAAAAACCAGAGACTAGATAGCCCAGTGACTTGGGGTAAAGCCAAATACTACTGGCCTTAAAAAAAAAAAAAGTGAGGCAGAGCCAGGCGGATCTCTGTGAGTTCGAGGCCAGCCTGGGCTACCAAGTGAGTTCCAGGAAAGGCGCAAAGCTACACAGAGAAACCCTGTCTCGAAAAACCAAAAAAAAAAAAAAAAAAAAAAAAAAAAAAAAAAAAAAAAAAAAAAAAAAAAAGTGATAAAGTGACTCCTAATGATATTCTGCTATCTTGCTTGGCTATCATCAGAGAAACCAAAATGTCTGGTTCTTTGTAATGACTAATAAAATAGGGAAGCCATTAGATAGAGTAACGAAGAAAAAAAAAGGGAAGACCCAAGAATCAGAAACAAAGGTACAACTACTAGCACCTACTGAACTGACATAAGTAATAGAGAAGCCACAAAATGGACAAATTCCTAGACTCACATAAAATGGAATACTGACATTGTTTTCTACAGCTTTTTATGATGCCGATTGCAGATTGTTTAAGTCAGTCTGAAAAATTCACAAAAAAATTTTGAAAGTAAGGACCTTAATAGCTATAGGTCTTCGAAAATTCAAATGAAGCAGATGCAAGTAAGATGGTTTCTCCAGCCGGCTTACTAGGGAGACAGCAAGCAGCAGATATTCTGGATTCCTTTCATCTGTATGGCTGGCTATGAAGCTGTGGCAATGAATGATCCTATTGCAAACTTAAAAACCTCATGAAGTTACCTATTTACCAACACGTTGGAAATCTAGCGCTCAACAATTTTTTAATAAAGAAAAGGGTTATTCCTTTTCATCCCATTGTCTTTTCTTAAAATCCATAATCATTCAGTTATTTGCCCGCCTCTAAAAATACAATTCACAATTGATCATACCCTAAAGGCCAAGAAGCAATAAAAACTACAATTCAAATACACTAAGTGCCTTCGTCTTGGTAACAGCAAGTCATTTTGTTACACCACTAGGAATTAGACAGGTTATTCTTGCATTTAGTCTTTCACAACAAGAGCCCAGAACAGCAGTGAGTGACACTAGTATCAGCACTCACTGTCATCATGTAACTAAAGTCCGTATCTAGCAGCGTTCAGACCACCAAAGAGAACACACAACCCATATTCCATCCTAACACAACCTCCTTCCTATTCAAGCCTTGAGGAGCCACCTCAGGTCAAACAGGTGCATATGCCGATATGCAACAAAAACCTACTTTGGACACTACTTCAAATCCTATTTTAATTTGACTTACTATGTAAGCATATTCAAGTAAAGCAATTAAGGGAACTGTTTTCCTACTTACATGAAATATAAGTCTCAGTCATTCTTCTAAAAATACATCCAGATATGGACCCTTGTCCATGAAACTACTTTAAACACTGCTCAGGAGTTGACAGTCTGTACTTCCTTAATGATTTCCTTTACCTTGTAAACAGTCATTCGATGCTGAGCAATCGTAGTCAGTTTCTCTAGAAGGCCTCGTAATCTCTCCTGTGTTGCATGGGAGATCAAGTTCACAGCATCAGAGTTAAGTTCCGTAATGTCATGCTTCTTACCTGTGGAGGCAGAGAAAATCCATTACATGTTTTAGTAGTGGCTTATAATTGAAATAATTAGCACAGCAGGTATTCAGTTCCCCCTGGAAGTCATACCCATTATGAATAAAGGTTTGGAGATTATGATTTTCCTGGTAAAGTCACAACTTCAAAGATCTTAGACATTACATTAATAAAACCTAGCCTGGAGCCTCAGAAAATATAGACATTGTTTCCCTTAGCCTCTAGAATCATTCTCCTTGCAAGGTCATTTATAGGACAAAGTTAATAAGAACACAAATCAAGTTTAGTGTTCAGGGAGGAAAATGGTAACTGCAGAAATTAGTGCTATATTCTGTTAATTTTAGTAATTAAAAAAAATGGAAAGTCACATTTTATCCTGTTTGACACTGTTAACAATTCATGACATTTATTTCAGTGAACTGAAATTATAAATCTTTTAATTCCTTGTCTATAAAAAAACCTATATTCTTTTTCTGTTTCCAATTATATTTTGCACTACTCACATTTTCATAAATTAACCTATTAAATTACAAGTTGAAATAGGCTCAAAACCTCTTCATTTCAGCATCAACTTCAATAACTTGCTTCTTTTATGAACAAATTGTTTTATCCAGGTTGTAATAGGAAAGGAAGTTTTAGGAAAAGAATTTGAGTGACCAACAGGAGCAGCAGCTCACTTACAAACAATCCTATCAGCACTCAAACAGTGTTTCTTAGGGACAGCAGAACTATCTGTACCAGCAGATGGCAAACCCACAGATACAGGCAGCTAAGTAATGGAAGGTAGACGGATTTAAAGGCTCCTGTCGGGGTTGTGGTATTCGCATGTGTGTGGAGTGCTAGGGATCCAGTCCTCTTACTTGCAGGGCAAGTGTTTTATCCACTGAGCTATTTCCCCAGGTCTCTTGTTTTAAAACACACACACACACACACACACACACACACACACACACACATATATTCACAGTAATTTTAAAATATTGTTTGATTTTTATATGCTAATTCACATAATACATACATACTCATATTCTCATCAAAGGCTCAACTACAGTAAAAATCACAATTTAATTACAAGTCAAATATACTTTGACATTACCACAAAATAAATTTCGATTTAAAATGTAGTCTAAGTAAACTAAGTAGGGAGACGATTTACAATTATCTGACTTTTAAACTAAGCCTTCAAAATGTAATTCATTACTTTGTGGCAAATTGAGCTCATTTTCAATTTCAGAATGAAACGAAGGGAAAAGAAAAACCCACTACAAATTCACAACTACTTCTAAACACTCAACATAAACAATTAGTTGGGCCTTCTATACGAGGAACAGCACAATTTCAAAACAATCAAATGGCTAAAATTATAACTGAACATAGGTTGGAAAGACAGCTTAGTAACTAAGAGCATGTGCAACTCTCTTCCAGGACCTGAATTCAATTTCTAGCACACTTGAAGGTGACTCACAACCTGTAACTCCAGCCACCTCCAAGTGCACCAGCACTCACATGCAGATACTCACAGACATACACACATATACAAACTTAAAAAATAAATATAAATCACAACTAAACATAAGGTAGGCAGGGGAAGTCAAGTTATTTTAAGATTAAATTTAAAAAAAGGAGCATTCAAAATCAGTTCTTGGGGAATAGGAATTTGAAAATAACTATGTACTTATAAAACAGAAGTAATTTATTTGAAAAGCTATACTGTAATAGAAGGCTCTGGACTTGATGCTCAGTGAAACAGATTAAAAAAAAAAAAACCCTGGTATTTGTTTTTAAAAATCTGTAATATTTTTGAAGCATTAGAAATGAACAAGTGTTTATAATTCCTGAGTATATGCAATAGCAAATGTTCAAATGTATCTTCACTAAGCAACAAATCTTAAAACACAAGTTAAAAACTATAGATTAATTCCCACTTTTAATACTTTAAAACAAAGCCAACATAATTGATTAAGGAGAGCTAGTTAGTACTTGCCTGCTTACTATTGACTTTATTGAATGTCTGCAATTTAATTTAGGTAATTAAGGGAAAATAAAGAATACTGACATTTAAGCCAATTTTCACACAGGAAAATATTATGTCTAAAAAATTCTTTTGGAAAATGTGTAATTTCTATTTTTAGGAATGCCCTCAGTTGGTAATTATTCTGTAGGAAGGAATTTTATCATAAACCGAAAACATCTCTAGAAACAAATGAATATTCACCCCTTGGCTGTTTCCTTAAAGCTTAGATAATTCAGAGAATTTTTGCAGTTAACATTTTGTATTATTATATTGTTTGTGTTTCATCATTAAGAACTGAAAGCACAAATAGTTTCTCAAATTCCCCTAAAACAGGGTTGCCAAACTACAGCTAACAGGTCAAAACTCATCTCTTTTTAAGTACAAAGTTTTATAGGAATCCAACCAATGGATTAAAAGCTTGTTTCTCCCTCAAAATGCAAGCAGAAATTCTGTCCGTGACTTGGTTATGACAACTAGAGTGTGGCCTTTTGGGAATAATTAATCATAAGAACTGAGGTAAGAGTAGATCACATGAGGGATCACATAGTAGATCACATAGAGAGCTGTCCAAAGATCATCAAGGAGGCCCTGGCCAGAAATCCTGATGAGCATCCAGATCTGAGGTCCCCACTCCAGAACTGTGACAGTAAGTACATGTCACCAAAGCTGTCAAGGCTATGGTATTTTGTTATGGAAGCCGGAACCCAGTAAGATACAGTCCTGCTCACTTGTTCTTATGTTGCTCATGTTTGCTTCCCACCTGGAACAAGGGAGTTGAACATCTGTGACAGAGATCACAGGCCACCAAGTGGCAAATACCATCTGTCCCTATGTGGAAAAAAGCTGCTGATTACTATCTTACGATGTCTTCAAATTGTAAGAAAATGATCATACAGAGATCAAAAGATGGCTCAGTAGTTAGGAACACACTGCACTTGCAGAGGATTCAATGGAGTTCCTAACACCCACACTGTAAAGCTCACAATCACCAGTAACTCCAGCTCTAGGAGGACTCTACATGTCTGACCACTGTAGGCACCCTCACACTAGTGAATATACCATACACAGGACACATAGATATACAGAATTAAAAATAATATTTAATTTTAAAAATATGTCACTTAATATAAAGATTTAAATCAAACTGGATAAAGTATGTGGGAGGGAAGAGAATTGAGCCAATGCTCTGGATAACATGGCACTACAGGCAAACAGATGACAGCATTTTCTCAACAGAGGCTCCTCTTCCCAGAAAATCTAGCTTGTGTCTAACTGACAAAAACCTAGCCAGGAAAAACTATTATTAATCATAGTTGCTCACAAAAAAAGATAACATGGCCTTAATTTAAATTATAAAAGTGATCAACATATCACAGCTAAAGTACTCATTTATTAATTGTGAAATAGACCAAATGTGGTATAATTCATACAAAATCTCTTATCTGTCTCTCATTCCACTTAATATGGGGTCATATAGTCTTTCACAAGATACCGAAATCTGGCTCCAAAGAAGAGTACATTCTCTTCCGTTTTCTTAAATTCACTGCAGCCACCTAAAAAATCACCCTGTACCTACAGAAAAATCTTAATATTGTAGCTCAGTTTTCTTCTACAGTAAGAGTGGAATTAAACTTTAGGGTTGACAGAAGGAAAATGGGATTGGTTCTTATTACATATTCCTATAATTTACAAATATAACATTTAATAATAACTTCCATTTGTATACACACATTACTAAGAACCAATAAGGAATAAGATTTTTTTTAAAAGTACACATATTCATGTGAAATATGTATCTCTATTACTCAATCATAAAAAAAGAAAAAAATATTAACTTCTATTATCTATCCCAGAAACAAAAGGCTGAAGCAATTATTTTTAAAATAAAATGCTTCATTCTGTAATACTCAGGAAATCTCAGAATATTTCTAGAGCCTTACCTAATCCTTAGAGTCTGGCCATGTCTTTAGATAAAATTTCCCCTCAACAAACATTCCTATCAGGTCAATAATCATGATTCTATACTTACCAATGTCTAAAATTCTCTTTTGTAGAGCTCCAATGAAAAGAAATGGTTCTTCTTTACATGACTGAATAAGTGTGCCAACAAATTCAGAATGTGTTGCTAAGATGCAGGCATTTTCTTCATCAAGGTTGACCTCTGCCATGCAAGTCACATCATTGATATCATCTTCACCTCTAAAGGGACAAAAAGTTACAGTTTGTGGTAGTATGTGTGTGTCTATGTGCGTGTGTGTGCGCACATGAATGCCTGTACATGTGCATGTGTGTGTATACGTGATTTCAGAGTGCAAAGAAACATAGGTCTTAGCCAAGTATGGCAGTGCCCACTGTAATCCCAGTATTTGGGGAGGAGAGGTAGGAGGACCAGGAGTTAAATGTCATCCTTGGCTACACAGCCAGTTCAAGGTCAGACTCCGAATGGAAAAAACAAAGACATAAACAGATCTCTCTTATAACTAGTATTATGTGATTGAGTTTATCAGTGGAGTGAGCTGAAGAATGCTATCCTTCTCCTTAAGCTTTTAAAATTAAACCGGCGTCACTCACAGAAGAGTAAGTTCCCTGGAAGAGAAATCAGGAGCTGCTGTGTTCCAGAGCTTATCTTTACCTCTCTGGTAACTGAGACACACCAAGAGAGATGGGACTTAGCCCAGTCATCCACAAATCCTCTACAATGAAAGACAAGGAAATGAAAATGGACTCTTTGCTTTCATCCAGGATTGTTAAAAGCTCCTCCAGATTTCCCCTGTGCACTCCACTATTCCACTTAATGGCAGCAGAAATACTAGATCATAAAAAGTCATATTACATAAAGTCCCCTAAGAAACTATTTATCTGCCTAGCTATTCTGCAATCAAATTTTTAAATTAATTTTGTTCTCATGATTCACATTCTTTGTATACTTCTGTACCAAATGAATACATTAAACCACACTCGCAAGCAATTGGCTACAAAGGACCTATATTCAAAATATAAATAAAAATGCACACATGCATATACATGCACACAAAAAACAAACATGAAATAGGCTGGGGTTCCTTGTTTTACACTAGTAAAATTAATCTCATAGGGTTGCATTTATATAGTACTAACGGGAGGATAGTATTTAAGAGAATACAATAAAATTCCCGCTGAGCATCCTTTCCACCATATGTAATAACAGTCTAGTTACTGATCATGATTCATATACTAATTATACAAAAGTGACTATTAAAGAGTAGTCCATAAAAAGTGGGCAAATGGCACATCACGAGTCTGTGTCAAATAGATTTAAATCATATATCCCCTGGTGATGATGCATTTGTGTAGAGAATAAATTAAAATTGTCAAACACTCAAGAAATGAAGGTCCTTGGTGTATACTCTAAAAAAGCAGCACATTAAAGGTGAGGAGGGAAAAAATGACCATAAAACATACACAAGAGAGCCAAATGAAAGAAAGGTGCCAGACACACAGCTTAAAGTTAAAAAAAGAACAATGGCTTTATCATCATGCGGCCCACTAACAGCTCAACTTTAAAAGTGTGTCTGTACTAGGGGAAAAGAAAAAGAGAACAAATAATGTCGCAAACTAATAACACATTCATAATAAAGAAAGTAGATTCCATCTATTAAATGTCACAAAGTTCTCAATGGCTCTAAAAATCAACTTCCAACTGATATAAATCAAGTGGAATGTTCAGTTTTAAATATTTAAACACAAAGCATAAGAATGGCAAAAATAATTACCTAAACTAGGATCAGATTCTAAGTAAAAAAAAAAAAATCTTTTAAAAAGGCCTAAGTAGAGCCTAGCATCCCAGTTACTAAATTAAGAGTAAGCAGGAGTAATGAGTTTCGATGTTCTACTGTATGGTAAAGTGACAACAGAAAACAATAATGAATATATGTTGCAAAACAAAATAAAACAAAAACACAAGGATCTTGAATGTTTTCACCAAAAGGAAATGGCAATTGATTAAGATTGAATACATTACTCTGATTTGAACATTATACTATGTATGTATTATTAAAACATAACACAGTATTTGTAAATGTATAACATTATATATCAAGTCCCAGTTTTCTGAGGAACAACCATATTGATTTCCAAAGTGGTTATACAAGTTAGCACTCCCACCAGCAAAGGTGGAGTGTTCCCCTTGCTCCACAGCCTAGTCAGCATGGGCTGTCACTTGTGCTCTTGACCTTAGTCATTCTGACAGGTGTAAGATATAATCAATCTACCTCAAGAACCAACTATATATAACACTCTTAGGCATAAACCCAAAGGACACCCCATCCTACCACAAGGACACTTGCTTAACTATGGTCATAACTTTATTCATAATAATCAGAAACTAGAAACAACCTAGATGTCCCTCAACCGAAGAATGGATAAAGAAAATGTGATACACTTACACAGTGGAGTATTACTCAGCTATTAAAAACAATGGCATCATGAAATTTGCAGGCAAATGGATGGAACTAGAAAAAAACTCATCCTGAGTGAGGTAACCCAGACCCAGAAAGACAAACATGGTATGTACTCACTTGTAAGTGAATATTAGCTGTAAAGTAAGGATAATGACGCTACAATCCACAAACCCAGAGAGGCTAAATAACAAGGAGGGATCAAGGGGATCTCTCTGGGAAGGGAGAATAGTATAGCTTTCACTGGTAGAGTTGGGGCATCTAGGATAAGCACTGAGATCAAAATCCATACAGGTAACATTATACAGAGTGAGCAAGTTGTATCTGTATCTTTAGGAATGTATGCGTGTGTGTATAATAACAAAGAAAAGGTGTTCATTATTTCGAGATAGTGCAAGGTTGCAGGGGGGCGGTACGTTGGAAGGGCTGGAAAAATAAAGGAGGTAAATGATATATTATAATTTCAAAAAATAAAAATTACAAATAAATTAAAAGTTTATGAAGCTGGAGAGATGGTTCTGCGGTTAAGAGAACTTGCTGCTCTTGAAAAGGGCCTAGCTTTGGTTACCAGCACCCACAGAGCAGCTTACAACTGTCTCTGGCTCAAGTCTGGGATTTAGACACCTCAGTGAACACTGTATGCATGTGTTACACTTACTTAGATGCAGGCAAAACACTCATATACATAAAATAAAAAGAAATGAATCTTTAAAAATAAATAATCACTACATAGAAACAATTGAGACTGAATGCTTATAAATGAGATTTGTTTGCAGACCCATGTAAATAGCATCTTGCTTTTCTGTTAGGAGTCCCTGCATAGCTCCTATTGGGAACTCACACAGGCTTTAGACATCAGTTCCAGGCCTATGTACTACAAGTTCAAAAACCAGTACCAGAATATAACTCAAAGAGAAGCTCTTCCTGACGAAGAGGAAACTAAATATCCAGTAATTACTTTTTGCCCACCTTGTCCCAACCTAACCACAGTTCCTCTGGTACAGCTAACAGTGAGCACTGCCACAGGAGCAGGGGGACCTCGACTGGAAGAAGAGAAGGTGCCACAGTGAAAGTACTCGAGCCTGTTCAAAGTTCCTCCAGCGAAGGGGGCAGACTGCAGGAGAGCAAAGGCAACCCTGGCGGCAGCACTGTCGATAAAAGATAGACAGACTGGGACAGACGCAAGACTATCATAAGTAAAAGCCACAGAGCCAAGTCTTCTAGTGTAACGCAGGGTCTTCTAATGAAGGTATTATGCCATATAGTCTATTATTTTAAAAGACACTCAGGAAAGAAAATTTAGTAGGTCAGTAGAAAAGCCGTCAAG
The DNA here is from genome assembly GCF_007827085.1 of Peromyscus californicus insignis. Taxonomy (NCBI): domain Eukaryota; kingdom Metazoa; phylum Chordata; class Mammalia; order Rodentia; family Cricetidae; genus Peromyscus; species Peromyscus californicus. The sequence goes on along the minus strand of NW_026294469.1, from coordinate 5,771,255 downwards.
AGTCTGTGGAGTAGCACATCACACAGATTAGGTGAGACCCACTTGCCGTGTGTTTTCCTCTGAAACGCCTCTAATTGATTTGTTTTTGATGAGGTTAAATACTTCTCAGTGTCTAAAGCCTTAAATTTTTTCTACTATTAAGCTCTGCAATAGCACTAGACGAATTCTCTGAAGGAGACAGAATTACATTCCTTTCCTGTTTAAATCCACATGAGGACCCTGGTTTTCCCCTCTATCTTCTGTCAGTAAACTTCCAGTCTGTTAGTCTTGATTCTTGTCTAATCTTCAGCTTGTCCTGCTCTCTTATTTTTAGCCAAAGCCTGATCTATATGCTAGGTTCAACTTCAATTACATATTTTTAAAACATCTGCCCAATTTGTCTTTAAATATTTCAATTACTTCTCAAATTAGTACAACTTTTAAACTTCTAAGAACATATTTTGGCCCATTACAATAGATCTTACTATGGTATCGAATCTAATGTTCAATGTATTTGTCTCAATTTACAACAAAACTACCCTTATTGGTCATATTCCTAACAAAGCAGTATATAACTTGCATAGATATTTAAAGAATGTTTATGTGCCTTACAATAATGTGCTGGTTGCCTAGGATAATATAATGAGCACCAGAGATGAGTAAAAAAACAGCAGCTCTGAATCACTTTGTCTACTTTGTTATCCTGACTGCCAATTACTAAGTAAACTAACGTTTAACTTCTCTGAAACTGTACTTTCGGTAAAAGGGTAGAATGTTAGACTGAGGACTGAAGAGGGAATTTATATCATACAAATAGTGAATCCACATACATATCATACAAATAGTGAGTTCTCAACTTATTATGAAGGTGGCACTCCCAACAAGTCCTTTGTAAACTGTAAGCTTCATAAATTAGAAATACACTTAATATACCACACATCATAGGTTAGCTTAGCCTCCTGTAAATAGTTCAGAACACTTCCTTCCACTATTCTATAGGCAAGGCACACTATGGCAAAAACTACATAAAATGAGAAGGAAAGGAACAGAAAAAGAGACTACAGAAGGACCCAGGAAAATGGTAAGAGGCTCTGGGCTAGCACCCCGGGCAGTGGAGCAAAAGCATGAGTGAGTCTTACTTTTCCTGCTGTATCACCTTTTCAGTCTTGTGCTAAGTAGTATGTAAAATGCTTTATATATGAGTCAAATAAGAATCTTTTTAACTACCAACAAAGTAAGCAAGGGAGCGTGGTCCACACCTAGTTTCAGCCCCTCGGGATCTCGCCTGTGAAGTTTGCCTTCTAAGTTCTCTCCCAGTAGTCATTCTGCTCAACTATGACATGTTTATAAACACTCACATAAACTTGATCATTTCTCTATTTATAGAGAATATTTAAGTTAATTTCCACATATTTAAGTTAATTTCCACACAGGAAATTCTCCTCAGCTTTTTATTAACTAAACTGTAGCATCACATACTGAAGTATTTCTCAGAATTTAATGTTTTTTAAATTTATTTATTATAGGTGTATAAGTATTTTTGCCTGCATGTATGTTTATATATATACTACATGACTGCCTGGTGCCTGTAGAGGCCAGAAGAGGGTGTGTTGGATCTTCTGGAATCGGAGTTGTGGCCCCGATCAAATGCAGTGAACTGAACCCAAGTCCTCTGCAAGAACAAGTACTCTTAACTGCAGAGCCATCTCTCCAGGCAACTATTGTTTTTAGGATCAGCTAGAAAGAATATTTAAAATGAAGGTCATGCAATCAGAAACACCCATATACAGTACTCACGGTTTCTATTCAGTATCATGAAAATCAGAAATCTAAGAGGTTTTTAGTTTAAAGATGTTGCAATTTTTAAAAATTAATTTCTAAAATTGTGTGTGGGGGGGAGGCATACATGAAGGTCAAAAAACAGCTCTGTGGAGTCATTTCTTCCTTCCATCTTTACTCCTGTGATCAACTCGGGTCCCCCAGACTCGCACGGCCAGCACTTTATCTACTCAGCCACCTCATCATCAGCCCTGTTTTATTCCTTAAAAAGCACACCTGTATGATAAGAAGCAAACATGGAAATGCACTAAGCTATAAAAATTAAGAGTATTGGTTCTAGCCGGGCAGTGGTGGCGCACGCCTTTAATCCCAGCACTCGGGAGGCAGAGACAGGTGGATCTCTGTGAGTTTGAGGCCAGCCTGGGCTACCAAGTGAGTTCCAGGAAAGGCACAAAGCTACACAGAGAAACCCTGTCTCGAAAAACCAAAAAAAAAAAAAAAAGAGCATTGGTTCTAGAGGTTTGTAGACTCTGCCCTACAATGCTAAGGTGACTGTGGTAAGTGTGAATGTTCTCATCTCTACTCCTCAGTTGTCCCATCTAAAAAATGAAGATGAAACCACATCTCTCTTAAGTGCGCTTGAATGAAAGCCATTAGAAGTTAAAACTGTATTAGAAACTAAACATGTATATAATTTTAAGGATAAAATAATAAGCCTATCATGATAAAACAAATAACTTTAAATGTAAGCAATATAAAATTAAAAAAAAGCAAAAAAGAGTAGACCCATTGCCATCCTCTCTTTTCATAAACCTCCCTAAAATACACTTTGAGTCTCATACTCTCACACCCGTTAGTAACATTATGTACTCGCAAACTGGAAAACAGCTGTTCATTCAGTTATTTAAATACTTACTCGAAACTAAGATTACTATACAAAACTTAACTCATATCAGCATCTCCAATTACTATGTTAGAATATGTAAGTGCTGATAAGCTATCAATTTTATGATGGTAGACATACTTTTTCCAAAATTTTAATTTTGCTTAAAACCCCAAACCTTATTATTGAAAATTTTTTATTTTATTCATTTTCATTAAAATGCTAAATCCTCTAGTCAGCATAACAGTAGTTTGTCTGTCATTTGTCCATTTAAGTCAAATGGTGTATAATAAAAAGTGGTCAACTGAGCTCACAATCCAAACGCAAGCACAAGAAACTATTGAGAAAATCACATCACCATAACATACAGCCGAGGGTTCTGTCACCCTATTAAACAGGTATGTCCCCAGTGTCAAGGGCTGACAAAACGGTTTGTACTTCCTCATTAAGAACAATCTTTCTCTTTTAACTACCCCTTTCCCGTCTCTTTATTTAATGTAAGTGAACGTGTCGAGGATAAAGAGTAAGTGCCACTAATATCCTGAGGTGACACAAGCAAGCCACAGCTGGTCTCTGAGGAACCAGATGCTCACCTCCATCACTTTAGAAGCATCAACAGCTTACACAGTGCAAAGGGCTAATAATCTAACACCAATACCTGTAACGTCCTGAAAGAGTATGTTTCAAAACTCTTTTCTTCAGACTACATTTTGAGAACAGTAGGTACTTATTAAATTGTGGCGATTAGCAGACAAACCTAAAAGGTTGTTAAAACAGATTCCAGTCATTCTAGTCTCCAGATATTTCATTCTGGGTAAGCCTGGAATAAAAAATTCAGCAAGTTCCTTAGGTAACTCTGAAATTGCTGATCTATAATATACTAGCAAATGTTAAGGCAGTTCAAAATGTATCTGTTATTCTTTTAATACATTTATATCTCTCTATTACATTAGTTCCACTAAGAAATTTGTAGCATGAATCACAACAGCATTATCAATGTCTTTGATCTTTCTCAGGGATAGGCATGACCAATAAAACTCCAGCCCATATAGCTTTAACCTTTGCTCATGGTGTGCTCACCTCTAAGGATTTTCATCAGTTCATTATGTTTACGTTATATTTGTGTTTAGCAAAAAAGTAATTTTTCCTAAACGTCATTCACCATGATAAACTATGTTTGCAATACAAATTGTATTAGCATTGCCATGTGTTGTCTGTACTTGCTTTCTGAAAGCAAGACAGGTCCCCTAATCTCAGACTTAAGCAGGTTTATCACGAGGGCCTTCAAGACCCTTTGCTGGGGCAGGTTGACTCCCTCTATTTATGACAGAAAGAAAGAAACACAACAGCAGCTGAGGCATTAAGAAATTGCACCCAGAACTTTTAATGGCAGTTACAATTTGCTATCCTATGTTATAGAAATCCCTACAGTGGAATGGGAAGCTGGAAGCTCATCCAAGGAGAGAACTCGCTGTTCTGCTTAGGACTCTCAAATGGTTACTACAGCACGACTGTTATCAGGGCTTCCCCAGTCATTTCTGCTGAACACTGTAAATATCTAATTTGATGGTGCTATTTAGCTGCTATTTACTATGTTCTTTTAATTGCCATGTGCACAATAAATTCACTCACTCAATATCAAATGTATGGCAATTGTAGATAGTGTTCTGTACAGAATAGTGTTCAATAGCTTTGAAAGACTTCATGGTCTCATCTCCATGTCAGTCTCTGCAGTACCCTGTGGCATGTCAGGCATCTAGCTTCCATCTTTTAGTTGGATTTTTAACAGCATGTCTAATCTAAAGTGGGCTTAGCTAACATGAATGTGTTTTCTCTGCCTCCTTACTAGCTTCAAACATTGTTTGGAGCTCCAACAAACATTGTTTTCTCTCCTTTAAAAAAAAAAAAAAATCACTAGCCTGAAATGATTAAACACTGTATCAGCAGCACATCAACAATACATACTATTAATGGATTTGTATGCACCACACAATACACAAGACAAGATGCATATGTTTAAACACATTTAAAATATATTAGAGAACTTGATTACCCTTGCAATATGGAAAAACTGAGTATCAGATTTAGCAGTAATACAAACTATGAAATAACATTATCATCTTGTTCTAGATGAAACCTGAATCTCTGGTGCCCTCTGGTGTTTCAAACACTACACGACCTCTAAAAATCATCCCAGATACACCAAGAAGCTAAATACAAACTAGGATTTCCTAGTGAAAAAGTCACAAATCCACAACATAAATTTAGATTAACGCGATACCTCTGAACAAAAAAAAAAAAAAAAAAATGAAGATATCAGTCTGTATTACTAAATCCAATCTAGTTTAGTTAAGACTGGGTCTAATGGCATTATACTACTGTTCTTTCTTACTTAATATAAATCAACATTAAGGGTCTGTTCTTTAGTTTCATTTGGAATAAGCAGCAGGAATACTATTTCCAAAAAAAAGCACAAATTTCTTAAACACACTGCAATATGTGTAAGATTACATATGATTCAAATTACTAGAAAGTATTTTTAAAGCACATCTCAGTGCAAAGTAAGACAGCTGATTTAAATAAAAAAGACACCAAAAATAAAACACTGTAGTATGTACTTTAATGGTGCTAGGAAAACTAATATATCCACACATAGAAGAATGGAAGTAGATCTCTACCTCTTGCCCTCTAAGAAAATGAACTCAAAATGGATCAAAGACCTTAACGTAAGACTTAAAACTCTGAAATCATTAGAGGAAAATGTAGGAAAACACTCAGAAAATAATATAAACAGCTGACCAATGGGGCCTCATGAATTTGAAAGGTTTCTGCACAGAAAAGGAAAGCATTAAAAGGTAATAACATAACCTACAGAATGGGAAGAAATCTTTGCTGGATAGGTATTTGACAGAGTATTAATATCTAGAACATACAAAGACTAAACAAAAAGAAATCAAATAACCCAATAAATAAATTAGCTTATGAAATGAAAAGACATTTCTCAAAGAATGAAAAATAAATTAAAACTACATTAGAATTTCATGTCACCCAGTCAAAATAAGAGTCAAGAAGAAAGTAAATAAAAATGTTGGCAAAGAGACGAATAGAGGAGAAACTTAAAACACTGCTGGTGAGAATGTAATCCAGTCCAGACACTATGGAAATCAATATAGAGGTTTCTGAAGTGGGCAAAAATGGAGTTACAATATGACTCAGCTATCTTACTCCTGAGTATTTACAGAAAGGACTCCAAATTCAACACATCACAGAGATGCACATCAATGATTATTGCATGTACAATAGCTGTATTATGGAACCAACCCAGGTGTCCAACAACTGAAGAGGAGAAATGAAAAATGCAATTGATATTTTTCAGACATAAGGAAAGAAGTTTTATCATTTTAAGATAATGGATGCAGGTGGAGATAATCATTTTAAGCAAATTAAGCTGGTCTCCAAAAGACAAATATGTTTTCTCTTTTTTATGATTCCTAGATTGTAACTACATAAAATCATTTATTAAATATTGTGGCAAGGTATAGATTAATGGAAATGGATTAATTTAAGCTGTAAGAACAGTTAGCAAGAAGCCTGCCATGGCCATACAGTTTGTAACCAATATAAGTCTCTGTGTTTACTTGGTCGGGTCTGAGTGGCTGCAGGACTGGCGGGTGACAGAGATTTGTCCTGACTGTGGGCCAGGTAGGAAAACTCTAGCTACAAATGGCGTCCAACGTGGTGGCAAGAGTTTCCACCTAAAAACTGAGAGAAAAGATTCTAAAACAGAGCTAAAAACAGTTCCTAATTGTCTCTCTCAAATGAGCGGCAGCTGCCGGTTTGAGCTACTGGTGGGTTCCTAGCATGCACGCTCGACCTGCAGTATGGCAGGAATGAGGCCTCTGCAAGTGGCAGATTAAGCTGCGTGGTGGATTTAGCCTTTGCTAGTACAAAACCAAAAAAAAAGAGGTTTCTGGGCTACATGCTGCTTGGATAAAAGCGTAGACCCACGATAGCTCCCAGAGCTGGTGGAAAATTACCACCGCCATGTTGGGAAGCTGAGGTGGGCAGAGCCAGCAGCCACAGCTGCTGCAGTTTAAAGCAATAGATTCACAATAAGACAGATTCAGATGTAACAGTTTACAATGTGTGTAAAATATACGTAGGCTTGAAAGAGACAAAAAAGGTGATATATACAGTTATAGAAACAAATACATAGTTTTAAAAAATAAAGTCTTTAAAGAGACAGTAAAGTTAATATAAAAAATAAGCCACATGAAGATGAATATTACACAGAGAATCTGGATTGTGTTGTCTTTGGGATTTTTAACTGCAGAAAAACATTTGATTGTAAAAGCTGTTGAGTTATGCCAAAATGTATATTTTAAAGATACCTTGACTTCAAAATTTGGATGTAAGGATGTGTTGCTTTGGAAAGGAGACTATGCTTTTGTTCCCACAGAAAGCCAGAGGCTATGGATTTGTTCCAGATTAAGATACATCAGGTTTGACCAGCCAAGACCCCCTGAAAGGTCTCCGATGACACCATGGCCCAGATGATCCAACATTCAGAATGGTTTCAAGGCAACTGGCTCAGACGATACAGCCTCACGAACTACTCCATGATCCTAAAATTTTCTTTGTGTCCCCATAAGATACAGCACCCCCCTCCAGCAGGAAGTAGTAAGAGAAGCTACGCCCAAATTCCCAAATTATATGTAATTTTACTTTGTTAAGGTTAAAACCTTCCTTTTTGAAAAAAAAAAAGGGGGGGGGGTGCTGTGGGATGTTCTGTATGGCAAATGTGTTGCTGATTGGTCAATAAATAAAACACTGATTGGCCATTGGCTTGGCAGGAAGTGTAGGCGGGACAAGGAGGAGAATAAAGCTGGGAAGTGGAAGGCTGAGTCACAGAGACACTGCCAGCCGCCATGATGAGAAACAGCATGTGAAGATGCCGGTAAGCCACGAGCCACGTGGCAAGGTATAGATTAATGGAAATGGATTAATTTAAGCTGTAAGAACAGTTAGCAAGAAGCCTGCCACTGCCATACAGTTTGTAACCAATATAAGTCTCTGTGTTTAGTTGGGTTTACTTGGGTCTGAGAGGCTGTGGGACTGGCAGGTGAGAGAGATTTATCCTGACTGTGGGCCAGGCAGGAAAACTCAAGCTACAAAATATGACAATAAATTAGTGGCAAAATATTCTAAGGGTACAAAAAAGATTACTAGAAGAAAGGAAAATGTAGGCATGAGAGGAATATAGTCAATGTATAATATATACATACAAATATACTTTTATATAGTACAACATCATGTATAATGAATATTCACTAAAAAATATTTAAGTATATTTACGGAGCGGGGGTGGGGAACTCTCAGAAGATTGCTAAGTGGGTGGAGGTGCTTCCCACATTAAGTGTGAAGACCTGAGTCAAATTTTCAGAGCCCACACAAAAGCCACATGTGTAGTACAAGTATCTGTAATCTCAGGGTTCATAACGAAATGACAGATGAAGACAAAGAGAAACCCCAGAATCTCAGGACAGCTAGCTAGCTACATAATAAAGAAACCACATCTCAAACAAAGTGGAAGGTAGACACTGACATGTATGGTTGTCTTCTGACCTCCACACTCACACTTTGGCACTTGTGCCCACATTCATACATATAAATGTGCATCCACATGTACAGACCCACACATACACACTGCACATACAATAATAAATATATAATAATTTATAAAAGTTTTAAATAGAAGCTGAACAAAAGAACTCATAAAAATTTTTTTAAAGTATCTAGAAATAGGTAAGATTATAAACACTCCTAATTTTCAAGCAAATACACACACACAAGTAATAATGAAAATGTTCATAGATAATAAAGGAGAGAGGGAAATATACACAGAAGGATAAACAAACAAATGAGTAAGTTAAATACCTGAGACACAACACAGATGTCTGAAGTAACTTTATAGTAATTGGCTAGGTAAAGTCTCTCTAAAGGACTGTGAAATGTACAAGCCTCTGTATGAAGACTAGGGGCAGCTTTCGGTATATTCCATTACTACAACCACTGTGGGAACAAAATTTTAAACCTAGAGACTGGGACTCTAATACTAACACTCTTGATTATTTTCCCTGACTATGGAAAATAACCTTTCAAATTACTTACGTAACTGTGAACAAGTTTCCTTCTATCTAAGAAAAAAATTCTAATAAATATATCCATGGATCTAAGTGCAAAATTCTCCACATATCAAAAATTCAGTGTTTCCTAAATTAACCTAATCAAATGATCTCAATACATTATTTTCATGGGACTTTGAAGCTGATCCTAAAATTCATGTTCAAGAGGAAAAAGAACAAATAATACCAGGGTACTTTTGATTTTAAAAAAAGTACCAGAGTAAGGGAGTTAACTTTAAAAAAAAAAAAAATGCCCCAGTGAGGAGATCAGCTATAACAACAACAATAAGAGGGCCCATAAGATAGCTCATCAGGTAAAGGCATTTGCTGCCCTACAATGTAAGCCTAGTCACCCGAATTCAATTCCCAAAACTCATGTAAAGGTGGAAGGAGGGAACCAATTCTACAAAGTTGTCTTTTAACTTCTACACACATGCTGTCCCACACATGCACTCCCCCCCAACAATTTAAAATTGAAAACATCCAGCTGGGCGGCGGTGGTACACGCCTATAATCCTAGCACTTGGGAGGCAGAGGCAGGTGGATGTCTGAGTTCGAGGCCAGCCTATTCTACGGGTCAGATTCTACTACAGATTCCAAAGCTACACAGAGAAACCTTGTCCCAAAAAACAAAAACAAAAAAAACCCAAAATTGAAAACATCCAAATAGTAACATAAAAATAAAATTAAAGTAGTATTACTTAAATGAAATGTGCCTTCATATAAAATAAATTTATGACCATGATGGCATTTCAAATCAGAAAGGTAAAGCACTCCTAGTGACTAATGAAGACAAAAACCCATTGGGAAAAGTTACTATTATCAAGAACTGACGGTGTAAAAGTAAAAACATCTATGTGAGCTCGGTCTGTATAAATAATACCCAACAAAACACAGAAGCACATCAACAGGAGCTCAAATTAGGGAAGATGTTTCAGAATTCAAGTCATAACATGATTTTAAAATTCACTATATGAAAGACACTATATAAACAAAGTTAGAGCTAAAAGATCGGGAGAAATTTACAACATAAATAATAATGCATTACTGCTCACTGCCTACACACATATGTGGAAATAATCAAAGCAAAAGTGAGCAAAAGGTTAGAAACCTCCCATTCTTACATTTCTGCATATAGGTGGACTAGATTTACTGCAGAGCAATTATACAACACCAGAATTAGACCAGCTCAGTGTAAATCATCATTATAGCCACAGAATCCATCAAAAAACATTTTTAAAGCGCCATAAAAACCAGCAATGAGCACATCCTGAAGAAAGAACGGCCTCCTAGGCAATTCCCTGTGGCTAATACAAGTCTCTGACACAGAAGAAGAAGTATCTTGAGCTGTCTGGATGAGAACTGGAATAAAGTGGTCGCCATTCATCTCTGGTTCCTACCACAATGATAAATCTTCTATGGAATTAAGAAAACCGAATTTAGATCCTCAGGTCAATTCTGACTTACCCATACACTAAAGTTAAAATTTCAACTACAGTTTTCATTTCTAAATGTCCCATTTAGATAATCATAGATTTAATACATACTCAGATTTAAATATTAGTATCCAACATTTGATCATGCAGTGGTTGAAGTCACTGAAATTCCAACCGTGTAGCTTTCCCCTGTAATGTGACTCAGGATGACTTTGCTGTACATCCTCATCTCTAAATGTGAACACATACATGAATATCATGAAACAATGTAATGACATTTTTTAAGTGCTGAAAGGCCCACAAATGTCATTCATAATTAGAATCTTACTCTTGACATCAGTCTACATAACCTAAAATAACCTTAAAATATTAGAAATGATAAGAAAGAGCAGTGGTAAAATCTTTTTAGAACCTTGAGTTTCTTTATATCAGTAAAAGAAAAGGCAATTATCAAAACTATTACTTACAATAACCAAAAGGTACTTAGAAATACCACATCTATTGGATATTTACAACAAAATCGTACACATCTATATAAATAAATGACAACACTTTATTAAAAGTATTAAAAAGACCTGTGAACTCAAAGTCAGGCCAACTGAAACCCTACAGAGATTGAGGGAACTCAACAAGCTGAGCTTAAAATGTACAGGGAATGGCAAAAGCCTACGTACAGCCAAAAGAAGGAAGAGGGAAAGAGGAAAAAAACAAGGAAGACAAGGACAGAAAGCAGACACAGCAGGCATGGTATCCGGTGCCTGAAACCCCAGAACTGCAAGTGTTTTTTCTATTTCCCTGGCACTTGTAGAGTGCCCAAAATTCACTGTGTTCTGCACAGCACTTTATTCTTCAGCGTGGGCTGGAGTGAAAGATCATACCCCACCCAAAGGTAGGCGTGATAACAAGAATGGGAGGAAAGATGCCAGGTGGGTTATTTGCTAACTGAAAATTTAAGCCCTTAAAAGCCCTGAAATACATATAAGAGATGGTGTGGGTCAGTGATTCTCCAAATTGGAAATAGGAACCCTAGTCCACAACACAAGAAAACTTAACAAATCCTGCTGACAGGAATATTTAAACAGAAGTAAAAGTTGGAAAAGGCAACAGTAAAGACTACTCACACTCTAGTTGGAAGCACTCTTAAACAATGTCGAAGGACTTCAAAAAGTTAGCAAATTCAATTACTTTAAAATTAAAAATGTCAGACCAAACTATATATCATATAAATGTGACCTGTAAAACACTAACTGTATATTTGAACAAAAACTATGAAAGTTGTCAGGTTTATACACAATCTACATAGGCTAAAACACAATCGACTGTAGACCAGTATCTTATTATCAGGATGTGTGTGTGTGTGTGTGTGTGTGTATTCATATGTATATACATATGAAAAATTGATAAAGCACAACAACTATTCTTCAAAGTTTTCTGTAAAGGGATTAATTATCAAGCTGCAAAGAGACCCAGATACTAAGGAATCAGTCCCAAGCCCAGAGCCTCACTGAAGCAGATCCATTTCTCAATCTAGTCTTTTCCTTGAATATATGCAAATTCTTGATATGGACAAGACACTAAACAGACACAAAACCAGCAGCAGCTAAGGAGCAGAAAAGCCAACAGAGCACCAGGTAATTTTGTGAAGATAAAGACAGAAAGTTAGAACTCAGAGTGTCCAAGGCTTGAAACATGGGCTATGAACCATATAAAGCAGTGGGCTGTTTACCAAGGAAGCATTCAAGGGAATATAAAAGAAGCCAAGGCCCTGGTGTGGAGAGGGGGGAGTTCTATGCAAAGTACAATAAATTTAAAGTACCAGGGCAATGAAACTTGGGGTTCACAGTCCAGCAAGGAAAGAAAAGCAGTGTAAGTCCCTACTGAAATCTTGAGGGACTACCTGATGGGGGACACCAAAGTCAATGTCTTAGAAAGTTGGAGCTGCCTCCCAGCTTAGATTGAGATGACCCCTTAGGGCTCCCTTCAGGTCTCTGAATTAACTCTTTCTAAAGGGAAACTGTAACAAACCCCTCCTGCAGCTGTCTGCAGCAGAACACCCCCGAGGCTCCTGTCTGTGAACACTTGGTCTCCAGCTGGTGGACTATTCAGGAAGGATTAGGAGGTGTGGCCTTGTCAGAGAAGGCAGATCACAGGGGGTAGGCTTTGAGGTTTCAAAGGCCTATGCTAGGCCCCATCTCCAGCTCTCTTTCTGTCTCCTCTTTTGGATCAGATGTAGGCTCTCTGCTACTGCTCTGGCCAAGGCAGACAGGCAGGCAGACAGACAGACAGCCTGATGCCAAGCTCTCTACCACGATGGTCACGGAATTACTCTCTGAAACTGTAACAAGTCCCCAATTAAATGCTTTCTTTATAAGCTACTTGGGTTATGGAATCCCTTCACAGCAATAGAACAATAAGAAATTTTCCAAATAACCTGGGTATTAGAAAAAGTAGGCACTGGCTTTACAGTAACTTCATTAATTATTAATTATTCCCATTGAGGGAAAGATGAATAACTATACCTCAAAACAATAATCCGTTTAAAAAAAAAAGAGGGCTTCCATTTTTGTCAGTTGCAAAATGTTTAATTAGTAACAATTATAAAACACTTTTAAAAACAAACAAACAATGCAGGCAAAAATTGAAAGGATGTCAACCCCTGGGGGATGGAAACAAATTGAGTGAAACAGGTACATTCCTGTTTTATTATCTGACCACTCCCTTTATGTATGTTTTCACATTCCTAGTGTCTTGAGGGATCCTAAGAACATAATGTAAAAATTGACAAGGATAATAGAAAAAGAAGCAAGCCGACAAACAGTTAGGTATTTTATTATTCATTTTGAGTAAGTTATAGAAAAAGCTACAAAAGTCTTTACAAATGTTAGGATGCAGATCACATTGGTACCATTGGCCACCTTTAACAAAATAACATTTAAAAACCTACCCAAACCAAATGCTCATGAGACAGTCATCGAGACTTACCATAATGAGGTTTCCTAGCAAATTTACGAAGACTAAAAATGTTCAGGTTATGTTCTCTGATCACAGACTGCTTGGGAAGGAAAAACAAAACACGTAGAGTCGTCTCAGATAACAGCACTACCAAATAAGAAGCAGAGTACTGACGAGAACAAAAGGAAAGCAAAACTCTTCATCTTCAGTACTTGGGGAAATTTGGCATTTTTACATGTTTAGATCAAGAAAAACTGATTTAATAAACAAAGTTTCCAACTTTAGAGGCTAGGACATGGGGAGCACCTTGACTCTGAATCTAACTTCCCATGTTAAGAATCAGATCAGTGGTAGTCTGGGGCCCAGGGTGGAATGTGAGGACTGGGTGGTTTAAAAAAAAAAAAAAAAAACCCTTTTGAGCTGTTGAAAATATTCTTTTTATCTTGATTATGGCACCTCATACATGGGTTTAGACTTTTGTCAAAACTCGCTGAACTGGAAAACACTATTGCATAAATGCATCATTGTCTTCCAACATTTCCTCTAAAACCAACACAGAACAATAGCTACAGCCTCTGCGCAGCCTGAAGACAAAGAATACCCAAACTACAAATTATTCTAAATTCTACAAATTATTCAAATCTCAGGGTAAAGCTACTCATCTATGATGCCTGGTATTTGCCCCACATGCCATGGGCACCCACCTCAAGCCTTGTGGTAAACAACAAAGGCTCCAGGAAAGAGAAAGTAGAGGTAGCAATTGGTATAAGGACAACATACACTATCAGAGAAAGGCAAATATAGTCCAAGTAGAGAATAAATGGAAAGAGATTCTTGGTAAGAGAAATGTAAAAGGAGAAACACCTTTTTTGAAGATTAAAGTTAGAAAAAACTCAGAGTGCTACAATAAAAAAGAGAAACCACTACAATAAAAAGACCTTATATCAAAAACATCTAGCCCCTAAAAAGATGAGCATCAAAAGGACTTTGAAATTGAACAAGGGGTCCTAGAACCAAGCCCTATGTATATAATGTTTTTTTTCCCTATACATAAACATCTACAATAAAGTTTAACAGCTACAATAAAAAGACTCTATATCAAAAAAAAAATCTAGCCCATAAAAAGATGAACATCAAAGGACTTTGGAATTGGACAAGGGGTCCTAGAATGAAGTCCTATATACATGATGTTTTTTTCTTACACATAAAAATCTAGAATAAAGTACAGGGAAGCTAATCAGTACTAATTCTAACAATACCCTTCAATAAGAGTTTCATGTGTTTCTCTCAGTCCTCACACTAACCTGTGCTCACCCTGGAGGATCCGGATAGAAGACACAATGCCTACACAAGGAGACCAAGCGAAGAGAGCAACACGGGCAGGGGACGCAGCCTGGACTACCTGAACGGACTCCTTGATAACTGAGGTGCCTCCCGAGTGACCAAGCAGTGGGCAGCATATCAGTTCTGCACACACTGGACAAGGGATGGGTCACCTGCTGAACATGATGGCACTAGACTTGGTCATGCCATTCAGAATGACACATTAAAACATGGATTATTTCTAGAATTTTACATTTAATATTTTCAGAGCATTTCTAACTGCCATTACCTGAAACTACAGAAGCAAAATTAGAAATAAAAGAAGACAACAGTAATAATATTCAACTTGTATAAATTCAAGAATAAACAAAAATGCCCTGTACCTGCGGTGACAAGCCTAAGAATAGGGACTGGCAGAAGCAGGAGACAGAGGTACATGATCTGAAGGGTGCATGCCCTGATAATGGGCATGCTCAGAGTACCTGAGTCTAGACAACTACCAGGTTTGTCAAATTCATTGCAAAAAGCATAGAAGATTTGTGCTTGCTATTTGTAAATTATATTCAGTAATTTTTAATTATATATTGTTATATTGCCCACATTTATGTCTGTGCACTGCATGAATGCCTTGTGCCCAGGGAGGTCAGACCAGGCCACTGGATCTACTGAACCTGGAGTTACACAAGGTTAGGAATTGCCATGTGGGTGCTAGGAATCAAACCATGGCTCTCTGTCAGGATTTTTAAAAGGTATTATTATCTGTTTATTTAGACATTATTCTTTACCATCATTTCCCCTAAAACTTTACCTCCATACATCAGACCCAGTTTTAACTGCTGATTTCCTTTACCTGAAGCATGCTGCTCCATTCTCTTTTATTTTATTGTTCTGAATAGATGTTTGAGCTTGAAGTGAGATGAGTTTATTTCCAGGCAGAGTAATTTGCTTTATGATGGAAGCTGTAAAAAAAAAAAAAAGAAAGAAAAAGAAAAAGAAAAAAAGAAAGAAAACAGAATTGGAAAAAAAAAAGCAATCATGTCACATTAGGAAAATTCAGGACAGTTTTTAGTAAATATGAAATAATCAAAGACTATCTTAAACTACCATAGAACTGTTTAAATTATAATAGGCTTGTGAATGTAATAACTGCATATGAAATCATCTTATAAAGATCTCTACATTATGTTTTTATGTAGTCTCAAATTGTCTTTAGAATTAGCATCACTATAAAAACATCATGCACAAAAAGCAACAGAAAAATGCTGACGATATTTTATTTATATTGGTCTATTTTTAACACATATTTACTACTAGAATGTTTTATCTAACAATCTATCATAAGCAGTTGTTTATTTCAAAACAATATATACCCCTAAAATAGTGTTTTTGTAATTATTAAGTGTTCTCTTAATACAAGAAGTACAAGTCCTGTCTTGTTCCAGATCCACTGTGATGAAGCTGGAATGCCAGCACCGACATGTAGGAAACTTACCAGTAGGCACTATAGCAGTCACTGGCATCTTCGGACCACACTTCTGAGTGGTCAATGGTGAGGAATAGGAAATGGTGGTCACTTGATTTGCATTGCCTCCTGAAGGCTGTTGGACTACCTGAAACAGTAAGAGTTCATTACAGTCACCCAAGAAAGCCCGCTTTAGCAATGAACAAGAGCTTTCATTTTTAATAGTTCGTTTTTATCTAGCTATATATACCTCTACCTAGCACAGTAAGAATGCCTACTTAAAATTTATCTCCAGGATGGCCTCTGAAACATGGGGAAATCTCCTTCCTCAGCTTCCTAAATGTTTGGATGTATACCACCATACCCAGTTTAATTTGTATGCAGCGAACTTACCTCATTCAAAACTGTAAAACATTATCACATACATTTAATATTATTTTCTACAGAAGAATTCAAATTTCAGAAAATAATCATACAAATCTTATTTTTATTTCTTAACTTACCATGGAAAATTTCAAACACATGCAAAAGTATAGAGAACAAAATGAAACCATTTATACCACTATCCAGATTAAACAATGATTAATTCTTGCATAATCATGTTTCATGTATACCTTTTACTCACTCCCCAATTTTATAGCAAATACAAGAAATTTTTGCTTATTTGTTTTTTGTATTTCTCTAGATACAGTTTTTCTGTATAGCCTTGGCTGTCCTGGAGCCTGCTCTGTAGACCAGGCTGGCCTCAAATCCAGCTACAAATCCTGAGTGCTGGGACTAAAGGCGTGTGCCACCTCCACCTTGCTTAGGAAATACTTTTTTATTCATAATATTTCAAAATATATTTATAAAAGATAAGGACTTTTATGTACTATTTTTAAAAAGTTTCATTCTTAAACCCTTCAGAAAGTACTGTTCTCCCAAATAATAGTTACAGAAATACAGTAATGGTTAGGGATAAAGAGAAATTAAAGTGCTAAAAATATTAGTACCTTTAACTTCAAAGAACAGACAGAAAAGCAGAATGTAATACTTTCACTTCAAAGAAGAAAAAGTCACCATGCATTTGAGCCAGCTACTGATAACAAGAAAATAAGAAGTTCTTAAATATTTCTATGTTTATTATAAAGGGTGATGGCCTGCCCAAGATACATACTTCTGAGTAAAAATTTACCAAAACAATTTGTTGTATAATGATCTGTAATAAAAATGTACAAATCAACTGTGTGCAACTAAAAAAAATATGTAGCAAGCAAGGCATGGTAGCACATATCTTTAATCTCAGCACTCAGGAGGCAGGAGGATCTCTCTGAGTTCTAGGCCAGCCAGGGCTACATAGTAAGATCTGTCTCAAAAAAAAGTAACAAGAAACACAAAGCATTCCTGTAGCTGAAAGTTTTCCTGTGTCTCACCCAGTCTGCAGCCGCTCACCTCCAAGTAAACACACAAAGGCTTACATTAATTAAAACTGCTCAGCCATTAGCTAAGGCTTCCTACTGACTAGCTCTTACACTTGAACTCAGCCCATTTTTGTTAATCTATATGTTGCCATGTTTTCCATGGCTTTACCTGTGTGCCATTACATGCTGCTCCCTGGACGACAAGCTGGTGACTCCTGACTCAGCCTTCCTCTTCCCAGAATTCTCCCTGTCTGCTTATCCCGCCTATACTTCCTGCCTGGATACTGGCCAATCAGTGTTCTATTAAAGCAGTGTCCAAAAGCATTATCCCACAGCATTTCCCCTTTTCTGTTTAATTAAAAAGGAAGGTTTTAACTTTAACATAGTAAAATTACATATAATAGAGCAGTTATCAAGCAAGAATTACAGTTACAATATCTAGTCTATTTGTATTTGGTAAAATTAAAGAAAATATTCTATTTATCTGATATTTGTGAGTCTAAAGTTTCATATCTAATTTTATCTTTTATCATAACCAAGGAAAACTATAATTATAACTATCTACTATCTAGTCTTCAACTACATCAAAGATCCCAGAAGGATATAATATTACATAAGTAAACAGGAAGTGCATTGTAAGCAACTTCCAAAAATCTAGAATGACAGAGACAGCTGGCTGCCTAGACAGTCATCCAAAGTCCCTCTGTAACTTTGGGGCATCCATCTTCAGCCATATAGGCCTAGAGTCTCTCAGTCACTTTTTTCTGTGTCCTGTAGAATGTCTGGCAGTTTCTTCTGCAAAGGAGGAATCTGAAGGACCATTTTGCCTTGCAAAGTTCAGTGGTTACTTTTTTCATGGGTACTTCATGTCCAGTCAATATAACATTTTCTCAAGCAGTCCAGGCAAGAGCAGTTTCTTGCTCAAATGGCTATTTTTGCCAAGAAGAAGATAAATTCCATATGGAGTGTCTTCGATGCTCATCTTTCTTTTTGAAGTAAATTGGTGCTGCCAGGAGCAGATATGTCTCACTGTCCAGAAAGTCTAAGTTTTTAAAACATTTTAAAAATTCTGTAGATCTTTGAATCAGTGTTTGAAGATCACCTATCTAATTGAAATATATCTATGTATACCTAGAAAACTTAACTAACATGACTATAAGTTTGATTATCATAACTAATTATTAATCTGTATTTCTCAGCTATACACTACATTTTCAAATGAGTTGCACAAACAAAATACTTTAAACAAGAGTAGAAATATATAGTATAACAAAATTAAATTTGTATCAATAAACTAAAATCCATAGGAATGTAAAACATTTCAAACAAGTTGTTGCTCTTTTAAAGTAGATTCAATAATCTACCCTTTCACCCTATCATATCTACTTCCTATATTTCTGTATCATATCCTTTCTTCTTTTAGAAAGACATTGACTATGACCAGTAACAATTTGTAACCAACAACCTAAACAAAGACAAACATCCATAATCCATTTTTTGGGAATTTGGGCATAGTTTTCTAGGCTACTTCCTGCAGATAAAGGGCACTGTATTCTTATGGGGATCCTGAGAAAATTAAGAACTATGGTCAAGTCCTGAATGAAATAGTATGTGAGGCTACACTGTCTGAGCCAGTTGCCTTGAAACCATTCTGGATGTTGGATCATCTGGGCCATGGTGTCATCGGAGACCTTTCAGGGGGTCTTGGATGGTCAAACCATATTAGCCTGGAAGCAATCCACAGGTTCTCATCTTCTGTGGAAACAAAAGCATAACCTCTTTTCCAAGGCAACATACCCTTATACATAAATTTTGAAATTGAGATACCTTTAAAATATACATATTAGGCCAGGCAGTGGTGGCGCACGCCTTTAATCCCAGCACTCAGGAGACAGAGGCAGGCGGATCTTTGTGAGTTCGAGGCCAGCCTGGTCTACAGAGTGAGATCCAGGAAAAGCACAAAACTACACAGAAAGAAACCCTGTCTCGAAAAACCAAAGGGAAAAAAAAAAAACCGTATTAATTTAACTCAGCAGCTTTTAAAATCAAATGTCTCTCTCCAGTTAAAAATCCTAAAGACAACATAATCCAGACTCTCTGTGTGATTTCCATCTTTACGTGGCTTATTTTTTATATTACCTTTACTTTCTCTTTAAAGACTTTATTTTTAAAACTTTTTATTTCTTTATATAGACAGTTATATAATTGTTTCTCTCTTCCAAGCCTATGTATATTTTTACATGCATTGTAAACTGTTTAGGGTTTATCACATCTGAATCTGTCTTATTTTGAATCTATAATCCTTTTCTGGCCAAGAGAGATTTAAAACTGCTAAACTGTGTTTTTAGGACTGAAGTGGCAGCCTTGGCTGATGACTTCACTCATTTCAGCTTTCCAACAGGGCAGAGGTAATTCACCTCCAGCTCTGGGTCATGTGTACCAACAACTCTCGGAAGCAGTGGGCCTACACCTCCATTAAAGCAGCGTGTGGCCCAGAAACCTTTTTTTTTCCTTGTCTGTATTAGCAGAAGCTATATCCACCACTAAGCATACTGCATAGCTTGGAGATGCCTCTGTGTACTGTGGTAGAAATCCACTACGCTGTAAGTCAAGCCCACACGCTGCTGCGAACCCACCATGTTGTAGTTCAGGGCTTGCCTGAGACACACAACTAGGAAGCTGTTTTTAGCTCTGTTTTAGAATCATATTTTTTAAAGCTTTCTCAGTTTTAGGTGGAAACTCTTGCCCCATGTTGGGTACCATTTGTAGCTGAAAGTTTTCCTGTGTCCCACCCAATCCATAGCCACTCACATCCAAGTAAATACACAGAGGCTTACATTAATTAAAACTGCTCGGCCATTAGCTAAGGCTTCCTACTGACTAGCTCTTAAACTTTTTTTTTTTTGGTTTGTCGAGACAAGGTTTCTCTGTGTAGTTTTGGTGCCTGTCCTGGATCTCGCTCCGTAGACCAGGCTGGCCTTGAACTCACAGAGATCCAAGTGGCTCTGCCTCCTGAGTGCTTGGATTAAAGGCATGCGCCACCACCGCCCGGCTAGCTCTTACACTTAAACTCAGCCCGCTTTTGTTAATCTGTATGTCACTACGTTTTCCATGGCTTTATCTGTGTGCCATTACATGCTGCTTCCTGGACGGCGGGCTGGTGACTCCTGACTCAGCCTTCCTCTTCTCAGAATTCTCCTTGTCTGCTTATCCCACCTATACTTCCTGCCTGGATACTGGCCCATCAGTGTTTTGTTAAACCAGTGTACATCCCACAGCACATTCCAATGTCTCCATTGAGAAACAACGTAGGATGAAATAATTCAATTGCTATCACTATTGGTAAAAGAGGCTTCCTAGCAATGGAGATAAGTTGGAATAATTCACTTGCCATCATTCTTTGATAAAAGTTGTGTTATATGTTTGTTCTGTTTTTGAAACAGAGTCTCAAAACTAACTAGGCTGGATGGGCTTTAAAAATGTGTGATCCTTCTGCTTCAACCTCCTGAATAACTAGGATCATAGTCCTGAACCACAAAATCAGGCTAGAAAAGAACTCTTGAAAAAATAATATATTTTTCAATTGAGATATAAATTGAGATCTGAGATCACATACATATTCTGAAGTACTAGGGCTAGGCCTTAAAGTTCATGAATGCACCTTTATGCATTAAGACTGACAATCAAGAAAAGAATCTCTCTTTTGATCTAGGAATCTTGGCCTCTACCAATCTGCATTCTTGAGGATAATCCCGACTCTGCTTGGCTGTGTCAATGCCCTGGTGTCCTGTGCCCTGCCCATGTGGAAGGTGACAGCCTTAATCAACAACAGCATCATAGTGGCCCAGATGGTATGAGAGGGGCTGTGGACGTCCTGTATGGTTCAGGGCACTGTCCAGATGCAGTGCAAAGTGTATGACTCACTGCTGGCACTGCCCCAGGACCTACAAGCTACAAAAGTCCTCGGTGTCATCACCCTCCTTGTCCTGCTTGGCCTGCTGGTCTACCTTGCTGGAGTCAAGTGCACTACCTGTGTGGAAGACAAGAATTCCAAGTCTCAACTGGTGCTCATCTCTGGGATCATCTTTCGTCATCCCTGTGGTCCTGACCCTCATTCCTGTATGCTGGATGACCCACTCCATCATCTAGGACTTCTACAACTCCTTTGTATCTGATGTTCAAAACTGAGAGCAGGGTGCCTCCCTCTGTGCTGGGCAGCCTCAGGCTGCTGTGTTGTGCCTGCTCCTCTGGAGGGCCCTGGGAACCTGGCCATTACATGGCCTTTTCTACATCTGCCCCACATTCAGTCTCTCCAGGACCCTTCAAATACCCCACCAAGAATTATGTCCGATGCTCATTGGGGAGTGAGGCTCTACTGGCCAGGGAACCTGAGGACCCTGAGCTGAGCCATCAAGAAAATATGTCTAAGAGTTTGAGGGTTGTTTTGTTTCTTGTTTTTGTTTTGCAATACTGGGTATTGAACCTGGGGCCCCACATATTTGATAGGCAAGCACTCTACCAATGAACTGTATGATACCCTGTCCCTAGGTTGGTTCCATCTGTTTTTTGAGACAGGCTCTCATGCAGCTCTGACTGACCTCCAGCTCCAATTTCCGTGCATTAACCTAAGTCCAGACTTCACCTAGCTCTACTGTTGGCATTTCTTACTTTTAAATTGTGCATGGGAAGAGGTGATACTTTTAGTGTCTTTATTTATTCTGGGTATCTTCTGTGGAACCTGTTTTGAGACTGCCTGTGAACCTGGCCTCTGTGATACTCAAGATGGTCTGTCCAAAGAGTTCCTGCTGCCGCAGCAGCTGCTGCTGGAGGTGACTCAGAGGACAGACACACTCTTCCTGGTCAAACTTTTCATTCCAGTCCTGGAAGGGCAGGAATTAAGTTTCTACCCCAAGTCTTACAACCTTTGGTCTCTGCATCCCATTACCAAAGTTACCATGCACTCTCCCCAAAATCAGGTCCCAGCTGTGCTGTAGACCCTCCACCTCCACACCTCTAACCTTGCACATTTCCCTGCCCACACAGTTTTACTTTGTAATTAAAAAAAAAAATCTCTGTAGTGATGTATTGTGTACCTTAATAAACTTGCCTGGGGATCAGAGGGCAGAGCCAGCCACTAGATTAGACATAGAGGCCAGGCAGTAGTGGCACACACCCGGAGGCAGAGATCTATCTGGACCTCTGTTCAAGGCCACACTGGAAACAGAGCCAGACAGTGGTGGCACACACCTTCAATCCCAGTGGGAAGCACCCACACCTTTAATCACAGGAAATGACATGGCTGGGTGGAGAAAGGCATATAAGGTGTGAGGAAACAGGAACTAAAGCAGTTTAGCTGAGATCCTTTTGGGTGAAGACTTGGAGGATTTCAGTCAAAGGATTCGTGGAATTGGTGAGGTAATAGGTGGTAGCTGTGGCTTGCTCTGCTTCTCTGATCTTTCGGCTTTCACTCCAATATCTGGCTCTCGGTTTTCTATTAGTAACACCATCTAAGACTCGAACAATAAATTTCTGTATTTCTGACTTTTCCATCTCCACACAATATATAGTTTACTCTCCAAAATTATCTGCCTTTCTGGGAGAAGGCCAGGGATTTTTAATTAGCTTTCTATTCTTGAATTTTGTTTGCAAATGCTGTGGATTTGTGTGATTTTACTTTTAATTTTATCTGGTAAAATTAATTATAGAAATTTAAATTTTAGCCGGGCGGTGGTGGCGCACGCCTTTAATCCCAGCACTCGGGAGGCAGAGCCAGGCGGATCTCTGTGAGGTTGAGGCCAGCCTGGGCTACCAAGTGAGTTCCAGGAGAGGCACAAAGCTACACAGAGAAACCCTGTCTCGAAAAACCAAAAAAAAAAAAAAAAAGAAATTTAAATTTTAAAAATGAACTGGCTGAAATTATAATTTTGCTGTTCCAAATTAAATTATTTTTGCTAATTAAAATTGAAATTTAACTTTTGTACAAATGAGTAAAGTAGTTTTCACACAAATATCTAAAAGAGAACTTTCAAACTGAGAGACTAGGACTTAAGATTCCCTGGTAGGTAGGTAAAAAGATGATGAACTTCTAAGTGTATGGCTTCTTCCTCTCCTGACCTTAGGTAGACAAAAGCCTGGCAACCTTAAACAAAGGCCTCCTGGGTTCCTCCTCTCCTGCACTGGCTCAACCTAGTCAAAGCAAGGAAAAATAACACAACAGTTGTGAGTCAATCCCCATCCTGTCCTTCCACTGACCAACACTGAGGTCTCTTCAGAGATGTAAAACCCTCAGCCCTACAGATTGGATTTTCAGCTTCCTGAGTGCCTCCTCTGCTTTGCAGGGGGTCTTTTTCTCTGTGTGTTTAGGGGTATGTGTTTCTTCACCCTTAATGAAAGCCTTCCTTCAACTGCTGATTCTGTCTGTTCCTGTTTGTGGTTAAGTGTTCTCTGCTGCTACCTGCTTCACTGGAGAGGTTTCCTGCCCTTCAAATCCTTAACTGTTAGAGAAAATGAACCAGATCAAAACCCCTAGATGGTAACAAAATTCATCTGATTGTTTCTATACAAAAAAGTTAAGCGTAAAATAATAAGCCTAGTATTTACTTTCAGTGTATAATTACTACAGGAAAAATGATGAAGAGCCATTAACATTAGCCTTTATAAGAACTTAATTCTTACAAAAATTCCCAGAACTACCAAGTAGGTTCACATTTCAAGTATTTGAGTACAAAATAAAAAGCTTACACCTAAAAGAAACTGGACAATTTTAGTTCATAGAACCCCTGACTATAACATACAATAAATAGTCAACAAGGAAAAAATGTAGCATATAAAGAAAAGAGAGCATGCAGTAATAATTTTTTTTAAAGTGGTGGTGGGTAAAATGTATAATTTCATAAAATAATATGAATTGAAACCATGTAATGGTAGTTTGGAAGAATTCTCACAACTTGAAGTATAGTTAGAGATCTTATACAAAAGCCTAAAGACATAAAATTGTCCAATATTCTAACCAAAAATAAATATTAAGAAAATCTTTCCAGGTGGTGGTGGCACATGCCTTTAAGCCCACCACTCCAGAAGACAGAGGCAGGCGGATCTCTGTGAGTTCAAGGCCAACCTGGTCTACGGAGTGAGTTCGAGGACAGGTTGCTACACAAAGAAACCCTGTCTCGAAAACAAACAAAAAACAACAACAAAAGAACATTTTAAGCTCCTGATCAACTATTAAAAGAATTATCATAGTATGAATGATAATGGTATGAATAGACATGGTCATTGATCAGTTGACTGCAGAGCAAAGAGTATAAAGATTTGGCTATTTTGGCAAAGAGAAGCTGAAGGAGATAAAGCTTTTGGTTAGCAGTATTGTTGGATGTCTCACCAATGCCACATTTATGTATCAGGAGGCCAAAAAGATAAAACATCTTATGATGTAAAAGATGCTACTCATGTTAAGTTTATTAAAGAAAAGTAATAGAGAGGGGATAAGTGGAATTCCAGGGCCCAGGAAGTAGTATAGTTCTCATGTGACTGGATTTGTAGGAAACCTTACTCTTTCAAAGCCAAGTCTTCTCAAATCATTGTTCCAAAACCCCTGAGGTAATTATGTTCTATTTTCCTCTTGAAGTAAGATAATTGATAAAAGACTGATTTGGTCTTTTTAAGATTTTTAGTGAATACAAGTAAGACATCATAAACAATCGACTTTATGTCATACTCTGTCAAACTGTGTGTGTGTGTGTGTGTGTGTGTGTGTGAGTGTGTGTGGTTTTAATGATGCTGGAATTTTATTTACTTCAAGGCAGTGCCTGGCAAGACATATCCTGAATTAATTAACAAAGTTACAGTTCGCCAAACAATTATTAAAGGAAATATCCTGACATGAATCAGGACATTCAGCTACATATTCTTTAAAATGGGCATCTTCTTCATAGTGAGTAGCTTGACCACAGATATGATCCAATGTGGAGATTTTCATTTTTAAATAACCACGTGTGGTATTTCTTATAAACCATAAAGAAATGTTTGCTTGCTTCTTTTTAGCTCTCCTAAGCATTCTATTCCTCACCTAAACATGGGATTAAACTGGATTATGGTTTATAATAGACTCAATGTATTCTTTAATTACTTTTCAACTTTAAATTCAATTTAATTTCTAGGGTTATAGAGGATGCTCAATGGTTAAGAGCACTTGTTACTTTTACAAAGGACCCAGGTTTGATACCCAGCACCCACATGGTGGCTCACAAACATCTGTAATGCTAGTACCAAGGATTCCTATGGCCTCTACTGACCTCTACAGGTACTTGGCACACACATAGTTTACATACATATATTAAGGAAAAATACTCATAAAATTAGAGTAAGTCTTTAAACTAAAACATTAAAACCAAAAATGTTCAATAGTTGGAGTTAAAATACCAATTTTCAGGGTCAGTTTTTAAAAGCATGTCCTAGCTCAATCTGGAGCACTGTGATTCTAGCTGTCCTAAGTAAATGTCATAAAATAAATGTATAATACAGCTTTACTATCTGTCCTAGCTCAATCTGGAGCACTGGATTCTAGCTGTCCTAAGTAAATGTCATAAAATAAATGTATAATACAGCTTTACTATCTGTCCTAGCTCAATCTGGAACACTGGATTCTAGCTGTCCTAAGTAAATGTCATAAAATAAATGTATAATACAGCTTTACTATCTGTCCTAGCTCAATCTGGAGCACTGGATTCTAGCTGTCCTAAGTAAATGTCATGAAATAAATGTATAATACAGCTTTACTATCTGTCCTAGCTCAATCTGGAGCACTGGATTCTAGCTGTCCTAAGTAAATGTCATAAAATAAATGTATAATACAGCTTTACTATTTTTCCCACTGGGGCTCTCTCTACTTAACAGAGTGAGGCTAACATCAAATTTGACGCCTAAAAAACATACAAAAAAGCAGAATTTTTACTTTTTTTAGAAAATGAAAATAGGAAGGAAAAAAAAAAACCTTAAAATTTATCATTAGATTTTTCTGTTATGCTTTTTCTGCAGTTGTAATGATTTCCAGTGAATAATATGTCAAACTTACAATGCTTTCAAGACATTATCACTGACATGTTTCAGGACACTCTAGAAAACCAGAAACCTAATGGACTACCACTAGATGAGTCACTTAGTATGTCTGGATTCTTCATCATAAAATTAGCTGTAAATTCATGACATATTAATGATTTCTTTAATGTATGCAAGTGACAAAGTATTACTTAAGCTCATGGACCTTTATGCTACAGCCCATCAATAAGCTTAGCACTGACTTAAGAACTAGTAATGACCAGTAAAGAAGGTTCTAATTCCCCTCAGTTCTACCAAAAAGAGACTTTTGCCTGGATCAGTTCCCCCAATTCTTTGGTTCCCAATCTCACTGCCCAGAACAATACTGAAGGATCACTGGATATACATGTTTCATGCCCAGCGGTGGTGGTAAACACCTTTAACCCCAGCTCTCAGAAGGCAGAAGCAGGCAGATCTCTGTGAGTTCAAAGCCAGCCTGGTCTACAAGAGTGAGTTACCGGACAGCCAGGGCTACACAGATAAACCCTGTCTTGAAAAACAGAACAAAATAAAACAAAACAAACAAACAAACAAAAAAGAATGTTTCATTTCTCAGTTCAGGTACCCAATGGACCACGTCTTTAACCCCAGCCCTTGGGAGGCAGAGGAAGACAGATCTGTGAGTGCGAGGCCAGCCTGGTCTACAGAGTGGGTTGGAGAATAGCCAGGGCTACACAGAGAAAGCCTGCCTCGAAAAATTAATTAATTAATCAATTAATAAATAAATAAAGTGTCTTTTCCTTAATGAAGTAGAAAATTCTAAACAATGTCTAATCAAATAAACAGCTAAAATTTCCTTTTTTTTACCAAAGAATCTATTCCACATGCCAGGAATAAGAAAAAATACACTCCTGTATAATTTCCTACATGCCCTCCCTTACTCCTTAGCATGTTTTTGTTTGTTTTTTGTTTTGTTTTTCAAGACAGGGTTTCTCTGTGTCGTTTTGGTGCCTGTCCTGGATCTTGCTCTGTAGACCAGGCTGGCCTGGAACTCACAGAGATCCACCTGCCTCTGCCTCCCAAGTGCTGGGATTAAAGGCGTGTACCACCACCACCACCAAGCCAAGACCCTGTTTAAAAAAAAAAATTAAAATGTGAAAGGATAGGTTCAATAGATAGTGCTCCCAGTGCCCACATCAAAGCTGGGAATAGTGGAGCATGCCTGTAAGTCCAATACTGGAGGCAGAAACAGGAGGATTCAACTGGGAAGAAGATGGAGAGATAGCTCTGTGTTAGAGAGCTTCCTGCTCTTCCAGAGGATACACAGTCATTCCCAGCATCCACACTAGGAGGCTCACAACTTCATGTAATTACAGCTCCCACTTTTGGCCTCTTAAGGCATCAGAAAACAGGTGGCATATATTCACTCAGACTCACATAAACAGAAATAAATATAAGGAGGACCAAAATCAAGAAAAAAATCCAATGTCAACCTCTGGCTTCCACATACTTATAGATATATATAAATACGCACGCACGACGGGAGAGGGAGGGAGGGAGGGAGGGAGGGAGGGAGGGAGGGAGGGAGGGAGGGAGAGAGAGAGAGACAGAGACAGAGACAGAGAGAGACACTGAGCACGAGCACACGCTACAAAAGGCTGGAGTTACAACTCAATGACAGGACACTTGCCCAGAATGTACAAGGCCCTAGCTTCAATCTTCAGTACTAAAATAAGGTCATAATAATCACCTATGTAATAGCTCCCAAAAATATTTAGATTTAATGTAACACTGAAAGAATAATACAAAACAAAGAAAGTTCTATCAAATAACTAGACTAGGCACTTAAATCATTATTTTAATGTAATCCCAACACTTAGGAATCAGAGGGAAGAGGATCTGTGAGTTCCACATATACATGCATGCAAGCAAAACACTCACACACATGAAACAAAGCAAATAAATGTTAAAAACAATTTTTTTAAAGATTAATACTGGGACAACTAATAA
Organism: Peromyscus californicus insignis; assembly: GCF_007827085.1. Classification (NCBI taxonomy): domain Eukaryota; kingdom Metazoa; phylum Chordata; class Mammalia; order Rodentia; family Cricetidae; genus Peromyscus; species Peromyscus californicus. Next base: position 5,742,810 of record NW_026294469.1, on the reverse strand, counting down.
ATATATCAATGCCCCTGTGTGACAACAGGTTTGGCAACAACAGGTTTGGCTATGCTAATTTAAAAACCACCCTTTTCATTAGGAGATACATAGTCACATATGATTGTACAAGCATGTATTCCCAGGACTGAAAATTTAAAGCCAACTAGGCAGTAAGTTAAAGAAAGACCAGTGCTACAGCTCAGTAGTAGAACGTGTGCCTAGAATGCTTCGGTGTTTTAGCACCATCTTTAGCACTGAAAAGAAGAAAGGGGAGGAGGGAAGAAAAGAGGGAGGGAGGAAGAAACATACATAGAATTCTGAAGTCCACAGTCCCGACTTCCACAACTCCTCTACATGCTCAGGAAACACTATGTGTGAGCTTCTCTCTCTATGCAGCTATAGGAGGGAGAGTGAGCAGGCGAGGCTCAAAGATCTCAACTCGTCAAGTTTGGGAAGCATACGAAGTCCTGCCAGTCTTCTGAACGTGTGGAGTTTTCTGCATAAGGAGCTGGGGAAGAAACGAACTGGTACTCACTAGTTGCTTGACTTTGACGGCCTGTGGAATGCCGGCTGCCTGTGGAAGAAGGGGGCCTGGCTGCGCAAGTCTGATCTGGACTGGAGTGCCAATGGCGGGTGTATCGGGTTGGGTCCCAGCAGAGGTAACGGCAGGCTTCACAGACGGAAGACAAAGAGGAGCATGTGCAGCTGAAGTTTCTCCAAAAGTCACTGGAGGAAGGGCCAGGGTAACTGCTGCCCCGGACACGACTGGCTTCTCGGGCTGAAGAGAGACTGCTGTCACTGCATTTGGAACCGATGTTGTCAGCGGTTTGGAAGTCTGCAGCACAACAGTGGCAGGTGTTCCTCCCGCCACAGCAGCGGGGACCACGGAAGGCAGTGTCCCAGCTCCAGCGTTTGCTCCTCCTGGACCAGAAAGTGGATTCGGAGTCTGGACAGACAGCGTTCTGGGGGCGGCTGCTCCGGAGACAAGGACTGGGGCAACTGTACTTGTCAGCACAGGAGAAGCTGTTGCTGTTGTGGAACAGGAGGCAACGACCACCTCCCCAGAGACCTCCTGAACACAGTTCTCAATGAAACTCTGGGAGTTGGGGAGAAGCTGTCTTAAGGCAACCACACTCTTCTAGAAACAGTAGAGGAAAGAAGATGAAGGTCACAAAATAAGCCAAAAGCAAAGCAAAAATTTGTGTTTAGCCACATTATTAAAAGGTCAAAGTACTTTCTCAGTGAGAAAATATTAAATTTATTCTGGATATGTCAATGATTAACTTAGTATCTATAAGATTATTTATAACACAGAAGAATCTAGGTTATATTGTTAAATAGCTTTCAAACGTTGGATATAAAGCCTCTATATCAAAATAAAAAACAATTTACTATGTCTCAACTGGAAATGCAAAAGGAAGCTCTCAGAAAAACCTAATTGGAAACAAATGTTAAAGTAATGAGAGTTAAACAAACAAGATGTATATATTTAATTAATCATTTCTTAATCATGGCCAGGATTAAGCTGAAATGCCAAACCTATCCTCTCTATGTGGCATTTAACTACCAAGCTCTTTCAATGATGCCAGGAGATATCAAGTGTTGTTTAAAAAAAACAGGATCCATAGGTCATTAGAAAGCAGATACAGTCGGGCGTGGTGGTGCACATCTTTAATCCCGGGACTCTGGAGGCGGAGGCAGGAGGATATCTGAGTTCACCATCAGCCTAGTCTACAGCATTGAGTTCCAGGACAGCCAGGGCTACACAGAGAAACCCTGTCTGGGGAAAAAAAGAAAAAAAAAAAAAAAAAAGAAAGAAAGAAAAGATAGTGAATTTAGCTAGAGTACTAGAGTTCAAAGCCTTAGGTTCAATTACTAATACTGCAAAAAAGAAAAAAATTCTGTATGGGGGGAGGGGCACATATTAGAACACATGATACAGGAGGTAATGCTAGGGGTAGAAAGGTTTAAGTGAAGAGGTGAACAAAGAGAGAAGTCAGAGGAGGGAGAGAGAGTCAACTAAAACTAACAAAGTATGGGGGAAACAAAAACCCAATGCTTGGTAAGCTATCGAAAAACAGTGAGCGCTAGAATGGAGGTACAGGTGTGGTAGATAAAGCTGCTTGCAGAAAGAAGCCAGCGGCCATTAAATTAACTTCTCATTACCAGCAGTGGGCTACTGCTTCAAGTTGTTGGCCAGAGAGTCCCAAGGCCTCCGAACAATACAGGAAACTGCCACTGCTGTTGCTTGCTCCCTAGATCTAACTGGTAAGACCCTAGTGCTGAAGTGGCCATATGCTTGGGCCACAAACTGAAACTGGGCTGGAGGCTCCTCCATGTAGGTATCCCTCACAGTTCTCAGATGTGCCATTTAGGCTGCTCCAGAGAAAAGTCACCAAAGGTTTTATTCAGCTGTGGATTCTGCATGCACCAAGCCAGGCAAGATGCAGCCATTAGTGCAACAGTGGCGGTTCCACTACAGAGCAGATCAATTGCTTTCTGACTAGATCTGAGGCCCTGTTACTGTAAACCTGTTCAAAATTCTCTGGCTGAGGAGGTAGGCCCTAGTAAAAATGTTTTCGCTGTTCTTTTGTTAAATGAGCATTCTATACTCACCAAACTGCTTTCAAAATAACTATATTTGTGTTCCTAGATTAGTGCTGCTGTTAGCTTTGAGTCAGTGAAGCTTCTTTTTGCAGTGGTCAGTAGTCTAGAGAGACTAATAATTGGTCAACGAGCCAAGAATAAGCAGCCATTGAATGGCCAGTTATAACTGAGACATGTATATCAACCCCTTCAAGGCTCAGAATATATCACAAAAGTGGGATAATGAACGCTACAGCACCAGAGGAAGGGGACCCATGTGGAAAATAGATCCCAGCTGTGATTACCTTCACAAGATGTGCATAAAAGAGGGAAAAATGGGGCCAGGTGGTGGGGGGGCATGCCTTTAATCCCAACACTTGGGAGACAGAGGCAGGAGGATCTCTGTCAGTTTGAAGCCAGCCTGGTCTACAGAGTTAGTTCAAGGACAGCCAAGGCTACACAAAGAAACCCTCTCCAAAAAAAAAAAAAAAGGGGGGGGGGGGGAAATAGGGAGAGATTTTAGTGGGGAGAAGGATGGGAAGGTAGAGTGAAGAAGAGATAATTAAAAAAATTTAAAAAAAAACAGTAAATGGGGGATACACCTTTCAACTGCCAAGGCTGTCCCAGAAGCTCCTGAAGCAATAATATAGGCTATTTCCATTTGGTAAGACCCTACTGTGGAAGAAAGCACATACTTTGGCCACAGGACTTGGAGAAACCAAGTTGGTACTGACCAGGAGGGTACCTCTCACTACTGGCTAGCTTTCACAGTACTGGAGGTACTATGCATGTTGCTGGGGTAAGTCATCAACAATCTTAGCTAGAGAACCCTGTGAACTACAGTAACAAGTGCCTCGGGTGCAATACCGGGAAGGGTATTACCGGAATAACACATGCCTGGCACTGTAACCCTGGCCAGGAGCCAATGTCTGAGGGAGCTCATATGCCCCAGCAGTGATCCGATTACTATTGTTCTGCTAAATGAACACAGTTATCAAACTACTCCCTAAATTTTTTATCTCTAAACTACAGATTAGTGCAGCTCTCAGACCTCATCAGAAAAGTTTCTTTGTGCAATGGGTGACAGCACAGAAAATCAAAACTTCAAATATGTGAAGTACTCAGACACAAATGAGACATCTATATAACAACCTTTTCCCTCAAAGGTTCAGGGGGCATCTCAGAAAATGAGCAGAAAGAAAAAGGACCAGGTCAGGAGGACTGCATGAAATAGTCTTCTGGACATGACAGGACAAGTAGCAGCTCTGTCTGCCTACACAAGACTTGCACAAAATCAAGGCCATCAACATCCCATCATAAAGTGGGGAAGAGCTCCCAACCCCCACCCCTGACTAAGGAATTATTGACAGCTGATGGTTTCTGGGGGAGGGAAAGTCAGTTCTCCCCAGGTGTGTGGCCCCTGGTAAGCTGGTCTCACAACAGAGACTGTCCCACACCCATAAGCATAAGGGTGGCACTAACTGAACTCACTGGGTTTTATAAAACAAAAAGAAAATGAACATGAAATTGGGAAGAGTAGGCAAAGGGACTACATAGTACAATAATGTACATAGTACAAACTACGGATGGGAGGGACACGGTGATTACCATCAAAACATACAGTACGCGTTTATGAAATTCTCAAAACACAAGGGCGTATTTTAAGAAAATGACCTGCACAAAATTTGTCCCTTCAACATTCTGTAGTGGAGGGGGAAGGACACAGGGACCCTACTACTCCCTGGGGGATTTCCTTGTAATTATTGTTTTATGGGGGAGGGAGAGTTGTTTTTTTTTCACTGTGGCCACTGGTAAGGTACTACCTTGTTTTGTTTTGTTTTCTGGGAGACATGGTCTCACTCTGTAGACCAGACTGACCTTGAACTTAGAGATCCCCCGTCTCTGCCTCCTGAGTGCTGGGGTTAAAGGTGTGCGCCACTTTCATTTAAATAGAGCTTACTTAACTCACGTTCTTGTAAGCCACTTTCATGAAACTCATTTGGTCATCAAAAGCCAAACAAATCAAAACAAACAAGCCAAACCCATGAAATACTAGAGATGGTGTGGAGGAGATCATCAGAAATGAGAGGGGGACAAGAGAGGATTAATGGGGCTAGATAAAACCAAATACATATATGTGCTAAAAATATCATAATGAAACCCTTACTACATATAACTAATAAAAACATCTAAAAATGAAAAAAACTGCTGAGGAGATGACTCAGAAGTTAAGAATTTTTGCTACTTTTCCAGAAGACTCCAGTTCTCAGCATCCACTGGGAACTCACAATCATCTGTAACTCTAGCTCCAGGGTATGAGATACCCTCTTCTGGCCTCTCAGGGTAAAACACACACACACACACACACACACACACACACACACACACACACACACACACACACACAGCATTTACTCAAATGTACACATACACACAAATAAAAAGAAAGTAAACCTTTTCAAAAAGAGAAAGGGCTGCATGAATTGCTCAGTGGTTAGAAGCATTTTCTGTTCTTGCAGATGACTGAGGTGTGGCTGCCAGCACCCACATAGCAACTCACAACCATCCATAACTCCAGTTAGAGGGGATCTAACACTTTCTGACCTCCTGGTCCACCAGGCACACATGTTGTACACTTACATACATGTAGGCAAAACACTCATAAAATAAAAATAAATAAATCCTGGGGGGAAAAAAAAGAAAAATGGCAATTTAAATGGTTTTTGTTCTCTCTAAAATAGAAAACACTATCTGGCATCTATTCTCAAAAGGTCATATGACAATCAAGTGCAACCAATGCACATCATGTCATCTGCTATGGTTTGGATAGATCTCCAGTGCCTCTCAAAGGTTGTATGTTATAGGGCTGGTCCCCAGCTTGGCACCATGGAAAAGTACTAGTAGACGTCGTTAGGAGATGGGGCCCAATGTAAGCCCTCATCTCAAGGCCACGGGGGCATGCCATTTACAGGACTGTAGGACTCTGGTCTCTCTCTTTCTTTTTCACTTCCAGGCCATGTGAGGAGCAGTTTGACTTTATCACATGCCGCTGTCATGCTGTGTTGTCACACAGCTAACACCTTGGCAATCACAAATAGGAGACTAAAAATCTGTGAGCTAAAATATGCCTTTCTCTTAAGAAGTTTATCACTTCACCATATTACAATTGAAAGCTGACTGACATCATCTGCTGTAACACAGCAGATTGTCATCAGTTTTCCTCCTTCTCCCCCATAGCACACAACAGGGCAAAGCAAAGGACAAAGGACATCACTGCTATGAACAGTACCTACAACTGAAAGAGTTAGGAATGAATGAGTCTGGAAGTAATGCCTCTACTGCTCAGTAAGTGGTAGATCAGGGAATCCAGACCATGTCCACTGGTGATTTTTACAAAGAGAACTTCACATTCTAGACAAATCCGCCCAATCCTAGCTATGGCTCCAGACGCAAAGACCAAATATTTCACCTTATTTAAATGTAGTACTTGGTACTGTGCTCATCTTTCAACTTTTCCTACCTAATACCAAGTCTCTGGCTAATACTTTCTCAGTTTCTTTGGTCCCTCTTATCATGATTTGTGCCCATCTAACCAATTTGGTCATTTACTCAGAAACAGTTCTTCCCATTGTTTAGATATCCTTATGAAATTGGTGTGTTCCCACCTCCTTCCCACTCATCCTTCACAAAGCAAAGCACGTCTTCCCTGTGAACTGTCTTTTATCTCTCCTGGATCATTACCCCAACATTCTTAAAAAGCAACTACTCTTTCTATTACTTTAATGTTTACAGAGCAAACTTAATTCACTATAGTCCTGGGCCTTTAATGACTTTATAATTTCAATTTAATTCCTTTTTAGCTTCTGAAAATCTAAATGAAACTTTTTTTACTCTGTCAAAATAAGTTCTTGTTATCAAAGATATAGTTCTTCATCAAAAATGTATTTACTTCAGTAACTCTGAAGAGGAAAGCCAATATTATAAATTATAAATAATTATAATCACTTGTTACTAGTAAATTAGCTAAATTATAACTATATTAAATCTGACTCTAATAAACCATGTTTGGTTTATTATTTTAACATGGATCACTAAGACCTCATATATTCTCTCTCTCTTCCCTCTCTCTCTCTGAGACAGGCACGTTGGCTTACATCTATAATCCCAGTCTTTGTGAGGTAGAGGCAGAATTTTCAGAAACTCAAGGTACTCCTGAGTTACATGTTAAGTAGGAGCTAGTCTGGAATAAATAAAACCCTGTCTCAAAAAAACTAAGAGTAGGGAGATGACTCAGAATTTAAAAGCACTTAAGAATCTGGAAAAAAATAATCTGAGTTTAATCCCCAGCACCCAAGTAAATATCCTGAAATCCAGATTTTTTTGGGACACAGAGACAAGGAATTCTTGAAGCAAACTGGCTTATGAAACTAGCCAAATCCATGAGCTGTGTTTTGTGAGAGACCCTGCCTCAATATATAAGGTGGAGTGCAATTTAGGGCAATGCCTAACCTCAACATTTGGCTTCAACACTCTCTCTCTCTCTCTCTCTCAAAACAAAAATCTTTGACTATATTCCAATACAAACATTATACACTACCAAGTGACATTCATGAGTAAGATGTTACTCTTGGGGGGAACCAGTGGGATGACTCAGTGGGTAAATGTATTTGCCACCAAACCTGGCAACCAGAGTTCTATACCATGAACCTCCATGTGGAAGTAAACCTACTCATTTAAGTTGTCCTCTGACCTCTACACGTGACATAGCCACCCCACTAAGTAACTAAATGCAAGGGAATTTTTTTAAAGTTGCTGTTACGCCTGTTTTTCTAAACTGCTCAGATGAATGTTGTTTTATAGAACGCTACAAAAGTGCTAAAGTTTCTCTCATCAGTAGTATCTTCCCATTGATTTCCAGTCACATTAAAACAGTCAGGTTTTAAACTAAAGTAATTTAACCCAAACAATTTCTCCAAAGAAATACACCCCTACCTTAAGAAAAGGTACAAGGTGTGGCTGAGGTGCAGACTTGAGTTCAATATATAGTTTCCTAGTAAATTCTTCTGCTTCAATTTCTGCATCCTAAGAAATGGGAGAAAGAACATACTTTCAGATCTGCAAATATTCTTTATTTATTTATTTTACATCCTGATTGCAGTCTCCCCAATCTACAAATAGTTCAAGAAACAAAACTACACAAAGAAACTCTGTCTTGAAAAACCAAAAAAAAAAAAAAAAGAAAAGAAACAAAACTAGGTGGAGTGGTGAATGTTCTATGAGGCAATCCAATCACTTTAGCCTAGGAGTTGAAGGCCAGCATAAACAGCAGTGAGCCAGTTTCTTAAAAATTAAATGAACTTAAAAAAATAAGAAGAGGCAAAGTACTTAATTCATGATTGAAGATAAGCTTTTCATAAGTGGTAAAAAACACCTTTACAAGGCCTTTTATCTCATGCCACCAGAGAACTAAAAAATAGACATGTCCAATCAGAGAATACAGTGAAGACAATATTCTTTTCATGAAGAAGAAGATTCTAATATGCAAAGAATCACAATTCTGGAAAATTTATAACTTTCTCTGGATTTGATAGCTTCCTAAAATTTAAAGCTTTTCTTAAAAAAACTGCTGAGGGTGGCCTGGTGGTGGTGGTGGTGGCACATGCATTTAATCCAAGCACTTGGGAGGCAGAAGCAAGCAGATCTCTTTTGAGTTTGAGGCCAGTCTGGACCACAAAGTGAGTTCCAGGACAGTTACACAGAGAAACTCTGTCCCCCCAAAAAACAAAACAAAAACAACAAAGAACACTTAAGTGGCAGAGAAGTGGCTTGTGATTAAGAGCTTGCTGTGTAACAAAGACCTGAGTTTGGATTCCAACCTCAGCATAATAATCAGATATAACCTCCCATGCACTTGTGACCACAGTGCTATCAGGGCAGTAACATGGCATGCTTGGTGCCTGTCTAGGAAAAAACCAAGAACTCCAGGTTCAATGAGACCCTGCCTCAAACAAATGAAGCCAAGTGATACAGAAGAATACCTGACACCCTCCTCTGACCTCTGAGTATGGCATGTACACACTTACATGCACCACAGTCACACACAAACAAGATGTAGGAAGGTAGGCAGGTAGATAGACAGAGGTATAGATTTATAGCTATATACAGATGTACATATGTAAGGCTGGAAGAAATTAGGAATCAATTACCTTAATTCATTAAATATATGGAAACTTTTAGAAGAGCTACATAATTCTAAGAATCAGCATTTGTTTTAAACATTGCATGCTACTATAAAAATTATACATGAGTTAAGAGATTCATTAACAGTGTAATAATTAAGTAGTCTACTAAACAATGTCCACATGGATCTAGAAAAGGCTACTAAAATGCCCAATATTCCAACTACCTCTCTGCAAGAAGACAGTAATTCTTTAACTCTGTCAACAAATTCTCTAACAGCCCATCACAAAATAGAATAAGGGAAGAATACCCAGCTGCTTTCTATTAAGTGCAGCATCAAATTTACAAAATGCAAATCAATGTCATTTCCCACTCAGTTTCATTATTTTGGAAATTGTAGTTTTTCTTTAAATATTACATGTTAACATATAATGGCTTTGTTATTCTTAGTTGAATAAATAGCTTTAGCACTTAGTTTTAATTCCAAAGGCAAATATATACATATAGGTTATTTATTTTTAAGAATATTAAGGTCTCCTAATATTTTGAGATCAAAATTTTGAGAACTGCTGTCTGTTGGTCTAAGATAAACAGATCTAAAACAGTTATTTGACGAGTTTATAACTGTTGCTATCTGTCCACAAAATACACATAAAAAGATTGGCATAAAAACAATATATATTCAAAATATCATGTCCACCTTACATATATGGTGAAATTAAACACATTAAAGATTTACTTTTTTGTATGTAGTGATTTTCTAATTGTAGTGATTTTCTTGTTTTTTGGGGGTTTTTTGTTTTGGTTTTTTTTTTTGGTTTTTCGAGACAGGGTTTCTCTGTGTAGCTTTGCGCCTCTCGTGGAACTCACTTGGTAGTCCAGGCTGGCCTCGAACTCACAGAGATCCACCTGGCTCTGCCTCCCGAGTGCTGGGATTAAAGGCGTGAGCCACCACCGCCCAGCTGTAGTGATTTTCTAACTGCAGTAATTGATTTTCTAACTGCAGTGACTTTCTAACTGCGGTGATTTTCTAACTGTGGTGATTTTCTAACTGTAGGGATTTTCTAACTGTAGGGATTTTCTAACTGTAGGGATTTTCTAACTGCGGTGATTTTCTAACTGTAGTGATTATTTTCTAACGGCAGTGACAACTACAAAACAAAGCTTTAATGAAGCAAAAAGTTTTAGCAAGTATATTTAAAACAAATTTTATTGAAACATCATTACCCATTTAAAACATGTCCTATGGACTCTCATAGCTTGAAAAATTATACAATATCAACTTACCAAAAGTTGCTCCACCAGCTTCTTCACATTCTGTCCCATGTCTGGAGACTGTGATCCACTACATGCTAGTTTTATTAACATTGAAAGGAAGTTTTTACATTTTTTCACATTTTCTAGCACTGTCTGATATAGAAAAAGAATCACAAATGTTAGCAAACAGGAAAAAGCATATATAGCAAAAAAAAAAAATAAAAGATACAAGTGAGAGTTTACCGGAGAAAGACTAGTCTGAGCAGCTACTGAGGTCTCTGCTTTGAGACTGGAGTCATTTGAGGGGGTAGATACTGCTCCCAAACTTGTTGGCTTCAGGATAGTTACAGTATTCACTGGCTTGACAGGAGGTACAGCCACAGACTGAAATTAAGTCAACATAAAGTTAAATATGTATTGCTATGACATCTTAGTGGGCACTTCACTTTACACTGAAAAGACTACAAATAAATTGGACATCTCAGCTTTCAAGTGGTACTCTAAACCCCTCAGCACTTTATCAGAACTCTGGACTAGAGGAGATCTGCATTTCACTCTCAGCTACCACTCTACTCTTCACTGGCATTTACTACATTATTAGTTACCAGCAAGTTACTTAACCTTCTAATCCTGATGCCCAAATGCAAAAGCAAAAATAGGAATGTAATCTAGAGTGGTCTGTGAAAAACAATGTCACACAAAAAAGTCATTAAAATGTTAATAAAAATATATTATTAATGGAGCTGGGAAGATGGCTGAATGCAAACGTAAGGTATTGAGTTCTGATCATCAGTGCTCACATAAAAGCTGGGCATGGTGGTGTACTCTAGTAATCCCAGTGTTTGTGGGGTGGAGATAGGTAATCTCAGGGTGGAGTATGCCTCACTGAACAGCCACTGTAGGTCAAATGACAAGTTCAGTGAGAATCCTCGTCTAAAATAAGGGAGAGATCAATTGAGGAAAACTTTATTCAACACACATGCGTACACAGGTGATCACACAAGTGCACAAAAATGTACTTGTAATAACAAATCTTCATACTTTTTATGCACTTTTCTGCTTTCTCTTAAGTATAAATTAAAATAGAGTTATCAACGAATTTTCATATGCTCAGCTATACTGATCTCCTGTGGACCATCAGAATAAGCATAATAGCATTACAAGAGAGGGATGTCTATTTTCCACACTGAAAGGAATTTCATTACTTTCTATGTGTATCAGAATGAGGTGGTGTGACTCTAGCACCACCTGCAGGACAGAAAGTTTAACACAAAAACTGTAAGTTAAAGTACAAAATTAGAAAACTAGAGATAAAGCAACAAATATACTAAAGATTACACAGCATAGGAAAAGTGGGGTAGAGGGGATATATGCACAGAGAAGACTAAACATCTGCAGCATGACTTTAACTGAGATGCTTGCAATCTCAAGAAAAATTCTTTCTGCACATGTTAAGATATGGACACACAAATTTTCCCTTCAGATAAACTGGTACTTACATCAGACAGAATGTTCTGGTAAAATGGGAAGTAAATTAAAAATATTGATTAATGACAACTAAAACCAATGATGAAATTCTGGGTAAAAATTAAGGGGTTGGAGAGATGACTCAGTGGTTAAAAACCTTACTGTTCTTCCAGAAGACCTAGGGTTCAATTCCCAGCACTTACAAGGTGGCTAACAACTAACTCTAACTCTAGTTATAGGTGATCCAACCCCCTCTTCTGGCCTCCACAACAACATGATCTTAGACTTCCCATCTCCAGAATCATGAGTCAAACAAACTTCTATTCATTATAAATTACTCAATCTGTGCTAATCTGTTACAAGTGGAGAAAAACAGAAAATCCAAGATAGGGCAGGAACATATCCACAGAGGGATCTAGGGAGATTCCTAAGAGGAAAATCTGATTATACTAGTAAGCAACTCCCAAGACCAGCATAGTAGTAGGCAAGAGTGAGGGTAATGTAAGGTGGACAGCAGAGAACTGACATGATTTAGTGTAGGCTACAGGAGTAAGGCTACATAGTCTATCCTTTTAACCTTTGTTTCCAAAGGAAAGAAGTCCATCCCAGGACAGTTGTCTGTAACATGTTCGAGAAGCATATATCCAAGTGACATAAGATGTAGGTGTCAATGAACCACTGCAAGGAGAGATCTGTACTGTCTTGGCTGCTCTATGGGATGACTTTCAGTTATCAGCTCCATTAATTTGGTCTCTGCTGCAAAGAAGATACCTTGCACAAAGTACAATTTTCCCAGGATAGTCTATGCTGACTCTCAGTGGGACAATGTTGACAAGGTACTGCTGTGGAATGTTCTGTATGGCAAATGTGTTGCTAATTAGTTAATAAATAAAACACTGATTGGCCATTGGCTAGGCAGGAAATGTAGGCGGGACAAGGAGGAGAATAAAGCTGGGAAGTGGAAGGCTGAGTCAGAGAGACACTGCCAGCTGCCACGATGAGAAACAGCATGTGAAGATACCGGTAAGCCACGAGCCACGTGGCAAGGTATAGATTAATAGAAATGGGTTAATTTAAGCGGTAAGAACAGTTAGCAAGAAGCCTGCCACGGCCATACAGTTTGTAAGCAAATAAAGCCTCTGTGTTTACTTGGTTGTGTTTGAAACGCTGTGGGACTGGCAGGTGAGAGAGATTTGTCCTGACTGTGGGCCAGGCAGGAAAACTCTACCTACAAGGTACATATGCTCTAACATTCTCTATTAGGTTGGCTAAAACTTTATCAATCATGAATCTAGCCTAAGCTTACTCTCCTTCTCTTCACAGGTATTGATTCCTAAAAAATAACTTATCCATATTCTATTTTAGCACCTCCTTCTAGAGACTGTAATACATGGTTGTTAGATGTATTTATATTACTTTAATGCATTTATGCAATGGGTATCTAATAAGATACTCTGGTTTCTTGTTTCTACATCTCCAATGGTTCACAGTCTGATGAGCAACATCATATATGCCTTCAGCGTCACATAGTTAGACACTTAAATACCTGGCAAGAAATACTTGAACAGTAGTGAGAAAACAGCTAGTATACACACAACACACACACACACACACACACACACACACACACACACACACACACACACTACTCACTTGTCCTGAGGAAGCACCAGGGGCAGTGGTGGCCACAGTAGTTCCTGTCTGGGTCAAATTAGTAACAGGAGCCACTGCCACTTTCTTCACTAATTGTGAGCTGGAATTCTGGGAAAAGGACAAGATAACCAAGTTATTGATACTAGTCATTTTAAGGGTTGTTTGTTTGTTTGTTTTATTGAGAAAGGATCTTACTAGGTAGCCTTGGCTGGCCTAAGCTCAATACCTAAACCAGGCTGGCCTGGAACTCACAGAGCTCTAACTGTCTCTGCCTCAAGGCATGTGCCACCATGCCCAGTCAATATTAATCACTTTAAATCAATCAGTATTGTGAACAAAATGAGAAGACTTCAACAAACGCATTTGCTATACACTGCACTTTATGAACATTCTGTACTATAAAGCTAACTGGTCAGCTGGTCAGCTGAGATTTTTTTAAAGGAGGCAACTGATTTACAAAATAATCTTTTCTTTTATGTTAATTTTCCAATTAAGTAAGATCTACACCATTCATCACTAACATCTTAAACTTGGGCCCAGAACACTGTTCAGGGGATAAAAGCTCTTTTATTTTATGTATTATCATGCAACCCTGACAATCTGAGTATGATCCCCAGAACCCATGGTGAAGATAGAACTGAGTCCTACAGCTGTCCTCTGACCTCCACATGAGCACTTCAGCATGTATGCACCCACACTCACACACATGTATCATACACAGATAAGAAAATAAAAAAATAAAATCTTAAACTTGATGTTATAAAGAAAACATACAGATTCCTTATTTAATTATAAATAAAAATCTGTTAACCCATAGCTAAACCATATTAGAAGGAAAATGTACTACTACTGTATGATATTTTGTTTGTGTTTGGACAAATAAAGCTTGCCTGGAGAACAGAAGGCAGAGCTAGCCACTAGTTTAACTATAGAGGTCAGACTTTAATCCCAGCACTTGAGAGGAATATGCCTTTGGTCCCAGCACATGGGAGGCTCAAGCCTTTAATTCCAGCACTAGAGAGGTGGAGATAGGAATATAAGGCGGGTGGAGACAGGATCTCAGTCCATTCAGTTGGAGGACTCGTAGGTGGCTGGTGGCTGCTGCTCTGCTCTTTCAGCTTTCACTTTTCATATCTGACTCCGGGTTTTCATTGTTAAGACTAATTAGGATCACCTTCATACTACTGACAAAGAAAATAACCAACTGAGCAACTAGTATCAAAACTGAAGTAGGACCACCAAGATGGCATAAAGGGTAAAGGAGCTTGCCACCAAGTCTGATGACCTGAGTTCCACCTGGTAGGAGAGAAGTGACTTCTGAAAGTTGTGCTCTGACCTCTACAAGTGCAGCCATGGCATGAATATTATCTCCTACACACACACACACACACACACACACACACACACACACACACACCAAATAAATGTAAAGTTAAAAAGAGGAAAAGAAGGGAAGAGAGGGAGAAACACAGGCAAGAGGGCAGTCAGTCTTTGACACTGTGTATCTACCTCAACTGTTCTCTATCTTATTTTTGAGACAGTGTCTCACTAAACCTGGAGCTCTTGAATTTGACCCCAACAGCTAGACAGCCCTGGGAAGCTCTTGACTTTAGTGTTATGACTGCAGGTGCACATGTTTAGTGAGTGCTGGAGATCACACTCAAATCCTCAAGCTTGGGCTACAAGTACTTTACCAACCAAACTATCTCCCCAACGCCAGCATTTCTGAGTTAAATAAAGATGTTGTGGCTTGAATGAAAATGGCCCCCACACGCCCAAAAGGAGTGGCACTAATAGGAGGTGTGGCCTTGTTGGAGGAGATGTGACATTGTTGGAGAAGGTGTGTCACTTGGGGCAGACTTTGAGGTCTCAGATACTCAAGTCTGGATAGTGTCTCTGTCTCTCTTTCTCTGTCTCTCTCTCCCTGCTGCCTAAAGACCCACATATAAAACTCCCAGCTCCTTTCCAACAACATGTCTGCCTGCCCGCTGCCATGTCCTGCCATGATGATAATGGACTAAACCTGAAATGTAAGCCCCAATTAAATGTTTTCTTTGTAAGAGTTGTCGTGGTCATAGTGTCTCTTCACAGCAATATAAACCCTAAGAATATTCATAAGCATATATATATATATATATATATATATATATATATATATATGGTTTCTCGAGACAGGGTTTCTCTGTGTAGTTTTGGTACTTGTCCTGGATTTCGCTCTGTAGCCCAGGCTGACCTTGAACTCACAGAGATCTGCTTGGCTCTGTCTCCTGAGTACTGGGATTAAAGGCATGCACCACCACCGTCGGGCCTCATAAGAATATTTTTAAATTTACTGACACAAACTAAATTTCAGTTACATAAAAAGATCAACATCTATATAAAAAAGTCACTTCAAACAAGGCAAAACAATAATATTAAAGCAGATTCCCATATTACTTGGAACACATAAAGGCACACAACACATACACACACATTCCAAAACCCTGACTCAGAATAGTTATTTTCTTTCAGCAGATGCATACTGCCTCTTTGAACAATTTCTTTGAGGATAATAAAATCACTGAGTATGAAGGTACAGTTCATTATTTTAGCAATTACCAAGTATCAAAACAAAGTTGGCACTTGATTTTAAAAGTTGGGCAAAATTATCTCAAATTTTTACTGGCGAACATGTCCACGTTTATATGAAGACAGTGGCTGGAAACTAAGAAAATGCAGGTAGATTACCGGCACTGTACAGATCTTGACCGTTGGAGTGTTGACTGGTACTGCTGGCCTTGGAGTTACAACATTACTTGTGGTCTTGGCTCCTGTTACAGCTTGCTGAGGAGATACCAGCATCAACTGACCACTGTTACTTCTGATCAAAACCGTTCCTATAATTAAAAGAAAAACAGCTGTAACTAAAGCTGATAAATGAACACAAGCATCACATACTTTTGTTTCCCATTCCAACACTGGGAAATGCTCTGAATAAATGCCTAACATATAATGAACTCCATATTCACTAAATACCATAAGATGGCAAAATGTTTTCATTCAAAGCTATTTAAGCTGAGCATGCAGCACATACCTGTAATTCTAGGCCTAGGAAGCTGAGCCAAAAGGAATATAGGCTCAAGGCCAGAGTGGGGTACACAGTAAGAGCCTGTCTTAAAAAATAAGAATAAGCTATACAAAAATATTTTTAATATAAGCATACCAAAAAATATTCATGGAGTAGGCAAAAATACTTTTCCTCGATGATACTGATACTATAAAACTATATTAAGATGGATGTGGGCTCAGTAGTACTTGCTGATCTTGCAGAGAACTGGAGTTCTGTTTCCAGCGCCCATGTGGAGGCCTACAACTCTCTTTTTAAGTCGAGTTCCAGGAGACCAATGCACTCTTCAGGCCTCTGAGGACAATGCACACAAGTGGTCCAGACACACATGCAGGTAAACAACCATACACATAAAGCATTTTTTTTTTTTTGGTTTTTCGAGACAGGGTTTCTCTGTGTAGCTTTGTGCCTTTCCTGGGACTCACTTGGTAGCCCAGGCTGGCCTTGAACTCACAGAGATCCGCCTGGCTCTGCCTCCCGAGTGCTGGGATTAAAGGTGTGCGCCACCACCGCCCAGCACATAAAGCATTTTTTAAAAGATGGTATAGGAACAGCACAGTACTACATAAACTGACCAAACAGACAGAACAGAAAAACCCCAGAAGACATGTCATACAGATGGAGCATCCCTCATCCAAAATGTCTCTGCAGATTTTTAGAATATTTGCCTAGATTTTTTCAGAATATCTTTAACCTCAAACAATGAAAGCCAATATGCTCAAAAATCCAAAACATTCCAAGCATGACAATGTATAGTGAAGAATGGCTCCTACTCTAGATAGAGGCATGCCATTTCCCTTCAGAGTTAATTCCATTGGGTGGATTAAGGATCTGGTAAGGGATTATCAATAGGAAGGCAGGTTCACCACAAAATGAAGTACTTTTCCTTCCCACAATTTCCACTCCCCAGTGGTATCTCTTAGCTGGGACAAAAAGAATGGTTGGACCCCAAGGACCCTAACTCCAGTGTTTTTATAAGGTATATCTCTGTTGGGAGAAAACAGTGGGAAAGGTCCACACAGTAGTCTGCTCCTAAATAGTAAAGAGGTCACTCCAAGAGAAGCATGCCACAATCTTGTCACCACCCAAAATATCTCCTTAAAGGAACTGATGCTCCCTAAAAAGCTGAAAAATTACATAAAGAAATAATGATATACTAAAAAAAAATCCTCTTAATACAAACAAAAGGATGAAACAAGGGAATAGGAAACAAAAATAAATATCAAAGCTAAATTCAACTATATCAAAAGTATAGGACTACATAAAACAAATACCCAATCATTTGCTATTTTCCTAAGACTTAGATTTAGAAACACAGAAAGTTTAAACTACTATCGGTATGATAGTAGTTCAGCACGTGGGAGGTTGAAAATTCAAGAGTATCCTGATGTATACAGTGAGTTTGAGGACAGTCTAAGCTAAATATGAAGGCCTACTCTCAAGAAAGAAAGGAGAAAAAAAATAAAAATATCACACAACAGCAACCAGAAAAAAGCTAAAGTAGTCATAATATCAAACAAAACAGAGTCAAGCAAAAAAAAAAAAAAAAAAAAATGACCTGTGATATGGAAGTGTAAGCTGAATAAACACTTTCCTCTCCAACTTGCTTTTTGGTCATTGTGTTTCATCAAAGCAACAGAAATCCTAACTAAGACATTCACCAAGAAAAGGGATATGCACAGTGAGCAAAGACTGACATAATCCAAGTCTGTCAATCAAAACAAAACTGAATCCCTTAGTAACCAGACCCCTCTTCTCAAAAGGAAGCCCTACACAAATATTTAGGTCCTTAGTACTCTCAACAACGTGGCCGGCTGTGGTTAATGGTCTCTTTCTGACACACACTACGACATCTGTGAGACTGGAAGCAGAGCAAAATAAACACAGTTACACTTAAGAAGTGATCAAGATCAGAACAAAGACAAATGTAACAATGGAACAAAAAAATTTAGAAAAATTGATGAACCTAAAACTTGGCTCTTTGAAAAGATTATCAAAACTGACAAACTTGAAGAGTGTGGTGTGACACAAGTCTTTAATCTTAACCAGGATTGGGAGGCAGAGGCAGGAGGATCTCTTTGAGTTCCAGGACAGTCAGGGCTATATAGTGAGATCCTGTTTCAAAAAAACCAAACAAACAAAAAATCCTGAAAAACTAGGCAAAAAGAAGACTCAGAAATTACTAACATGTGAAAAGACTGAGGGAGCAGTGCTTTCAACTTGGCCTCAGCATGCAGTTGTACACTCAATGTGGCCTTATTATTCTCCCACTGTAACCTCACAGCCAAGCACAGTGGCTGCTCAACAGGCATTCTCTTTGTTTCTGAACTAACCACAGAGAAGACTCCTAAACAAATGTAAATCAATAAATCAGATAAATTTATAGTAAAAATTACTTTTAAAAAACACATAAAGGACAGGGTTTCTCTGTGTAGACTTGGCTGTACTGGAATTTCCTCTGTAGACCAGACCTGCATCAAACTCATGGAGATCCACCTGCCTCTGCCAAGAGTGCTGGAATTACAGGCATGTGTCACCACCAACTGGCTTCTAAGGGTTTTTGTTTTGAGACAGGGTTTGACTATGTAGCTCTGGCAGTCTTGGGAACTTGACACATAGATCATGCTGGTGTTAAATATATGCTCCACCACACCTAGCTTGTTTTGATTTGGCTTGGCTTTTTGAGACAAGGTCTCGCTGTGTAACCCTGGCAAGACTGGAACTAGCTTTGTAGACCAGGCTGGCCTCACAGAGATTCACCTGCCTCTTTATTGAAGGTCTTATTTCCTCAATCAAAAGACACAGCCTTGTATATTGGATCAAAAAGCAGAAATCATCTGTTTGTTACTTCCAAGAAACCAGACTCCATAAAAGACAGATACTACCATAGGGTCAGATAGAAGTATTCTTAGCAAATGGACCTAGGAAATTTGCAGGAAAAAGGATGAAGCTAGAAAACATTACACTAAGTGAGGTATCCCAGAGCTCCCCATTCCCCCAAAAAACACTGCATACCCTCTCTTTTATGTGGATACTAATTTTGAAGTTTTAGGTTTGTCTATTTAAATGTGAAGTGTCTATAGGGCTCAGGCAGCCAGAAAGGTCCATGAGAGAAGAACAGGAGATCTTAAAGAGGAAATGGATAGCATGGTATTGGCATAAAAACAGACAAGTGACCAATGGAATTGAATTGAGACCAAGATATAAATCCACACACCTATAGACATCTGATTTTCGACAAAGAATCCAAAATTATACAATGGAAAAAAAGAAAGCATCTTCAACAAATGGTGCTGGCATAACTGGATGTCATCATGTAGAAGAATGCAAATACATCCTTTTCTATTGCCCTGTACAAAACTCAAGTCCAAGTGGATCAAAGACCTTAACATAAACCCAGTTACACTGAAGCTGACAGAAGAGAAAGTGGGAAGTAGCCTTGATTGGCACAGGAGACAACTTCCTGAATAGAGCACCAGTAGCACAGACACTAAGATCAACAATTAATAAATGAGACCTCATGAAATTGAGAAGTTTCTGTAAGTAAAGGACATGTCAATAGGACAAAACAGGAGCCTACAGAATGGGAAAAGATCTTCCTTCACCAACCCCATATCTGGCAGAGGGCTGGTTTCCAAAACAAATAAAGAATTCAAGAAACTAGACATCAAAAAACAAACAAACATTCTAATTAAAAAAAATAGGGTACAGACATAAACAGAGAATTCTCAATTGAAGAATCTCAAATGGCTGAGAAACACTTAAGGAGATGTTCAACATCCTTAGCCATCCGGGAAATGCAAATCAAAATGACTCTGAGATTCCATCTTATATCAGTCAGAATGGCTAAAATCAAAACCACAAATGACAGCTTATGTTGGAGAGGATGTGGAGCAAGAGAAACACTCCTCCATTGCTGGTGGGGGTGCAAACTGTACAGTCACTTTGGTAGTCAGTGTGGCAGTTTCTCAGAAAACTGGGAATCAATCTACCACAAGACCCAGCTATACAACTCTTGGGCATACACCCAAAGGATGCTCAATCATACCACAAGGACACCTTCTCAACTATGTTCATAGCAGCATTATTCGTAATAACTAGAACTTGGAAACAACCTAGGTGTCCCACAACCAAGGAATGGATAAAGAAAATGTGGTACATTTATACAATAGAGTATTACTCAGCTGTTAAAAATAATGACATCATGAAATTTGCAGGCAAATGGATGGAACCAGAAAAAATAAATCATCCTGAGTGAGGTAACCCAGAGCTAGAAAGACAAACATGGTATGTACTCACTCGTAAGTGGATATTAGCTGTAAAATAAAGAATAACCATGCTACAATTCACAGACCAGAGAGGCTAAGTAACAAGGAGGGATCAAGGGGGGGATTTCCAGATCTCCCTGGGAAGGGGAAATAGAAGAGAACTCTTGGGTGGACTGGGTGCGGATAGACATGGGAGCCTGAGGGATTGGGTTGGAGGTGGATGGAGAGGGAGAGTATTGAAAGAGATTACTGGAAAGGGGGGCTTTTCAGGAACAGATTGAAACCTGATGCAAGGGAAACTCCCACAAATCTACAAGGGTGACCCCAGCTAAGACTTCTAGCAACAGCAGATACATAGCCTGAACTGGCTGTCTCATGTGACCAGGCAAGACTTCCTAGTAAAGATTGGGAAACCAACCCAGCCACATAACCTTTGACCTACAGTCTATCCTGCCAATGGGATGTGCTGGGGCAAGGGTGGCCTAGAGATTGAGGAAATAGCCAATCAATCACTAGTCTAGCCTAAAACCCATGTCAGGAGAGTTAAGTCCACCCTTAACGATATTCTGCTATCTTCACAGACTGGTACCTAGACCAACTGTCAGAAAGGTGTTATCCAGCAACTAATGGAAAGAGAGGTGCAGACCCCCAGCCAAACATTAGGCCAAGCTCAAGGAATCTTGTAGAAGAGGGGAGGAAGTATTGTAGGAGCCAGAGGGGTCAAGGACACAAGAAAACCCATAGAACCAACTAACCTGAGCTCATAGGGGCTCAGAGAGACTGAACTGACAACCAGGGAGCCTCCATGGGGCTAACCTAGGCACTCTGCATATATATTACAAGTGTGTAGCTTGGTCCTTTATGAGACTCCTAACAGAGGGAAGAACAGGAGCTGTCTAGGACTCTTTTCCTGGCTTTTGGGATCCTACTCCTCACACTGGGTCACCTTGTCCAGCCTTAATACAAGGTGAGGTGCTTAGTCTTACTACAACTTGATATGCCATGTTTTGTCGAAATCCATGGGAGTGAACAGAAATGGAGGAGTGGACTGAGGGGTGGGAACAGAAGGGAGAGATGGGGGAGGGACTGGGAGGAGATGAGAGATGGGAAACTGTGGCTGGGATGTAAAATGAATGAACGAATGAATGAATAAGATAGATGGGAAAAAGTAAATTAATAGTAGAACACATACCATACGCAAGTAGAAAAGGAAAATATTGAAGGTTAAAAGTTGATGCAGTAATGAGACAGGGAACAAGGAAGAGGAGTGGGTACAGGGTGGATTAAATTGAGATAGTATGAAAAAGTCTTAGGAAAATTCACTAATTTAGGCCAGGCATGGTGGCGCACACCTTTGACCGCAGCACTCCACCAGAGGCAGGCAGATCACTGAGTTCAAGTCCACCCTTATCTACAAAGAGTTCCAGGGCAGCCAATAATGCAGAGAAACCTGGTCCCAAAAAGAAATTAAAAATCCACTGGGTGGTGGTAGTGCACACCTTTAATCCCAGTTCTTGGGTGGCAGAGACAGGCACATCTCCATGAATCCAAAGTCAGCCTGGTCTACAGAACAAGTTCCAGGACACCCAAGACTGTTACAGAGAAACCGTCTCAAGAAGTTTTAAATAAATAAATAAAGAAATAAATGAGAGAGAGAGAGAGAGAGAGAGAGAGAGAGAGAGAGAGAGAGAGAGAGAGGATAGAGTGGAGAGAGGAGAGAGAGAGAGAAAAGGAAAGCAAAGAGAAATATAATAACAATGTATTTATAAAAAAATTAAAAATCCACTAATTTAAAGCTAATTTTAAAATATAATTGCAACAGAAAATTTGAATACAGTTATCCTGCATGAGTGGACAATGCTTCCCCCAGAAGACATGAGTTATTAAAGTGCCAGGTATGAGATATCTCCCTAAGTTGTTATTGGTCACTGAGGCCCCAAGAGGCCCTCCAAACAACACAGGCAAATGCCATTACTCTTGGCAGCCCATGAGAACTACACGGCAAGACCCTATTGCTGAAGATACTCCACACTTTGGTTACAGGACACAGAGAAACCAAGCTAGAACTGACCTGAAAACATCTTCCCTGTTCACTAACTTTCATAGCACCAAAAGATACTATAGCAGGCCATAGGGGAGAAGTATCAGTGGTAATAGAGTCAAGCCATACATGAGACAAGATGTACCACCATGGCAACAGAGATACGACAGTTGAAGGTAACCAATTACTTTTGGAATGAATTTAAGGCCAGTTCCACAGGAAGGAATTCATGCCTGGAATTGTAAACCTGGTCAAAACTCAGAGCTTGAGAGGTCATAAGCATAAGAGGTGAGGTATTCTACTACTACTGTCTTACTAAACCACCAAGTTGTCAAACTGCCTTCTAAATACTTGTTTACACACAGATTAGTGCTGCCTTCAACCTTGGCCAGAACAGCCTCTCTCTGCAGTGGTCAGCAGTTAATGCAGACTCATAACCGATCAAAGTGCTGAGAATAAGTGACTACTGAGTGCTCAGTGCTAAATGGGGCATCTATATCAACCTCAGCCTCTGCCAAGGCTCAGAGAACACCAAGGAAGAGGAAGCGAATAATGTAAGTCAGAAGAGGGGAATGAGTGCAGGTCACCTGCACAAGAACTGCTCAGGAGCAAATCAACAAGATCAGTCAATATTCAAACAGGTAGCATTAATTAACTCAACTGTGGTTGCTTAAAAAAAAAAATGAGGAGATTAATGGAAGTATAGGCATGTTGGAGATGCCTGGGGGAATGGAAGGAGGTACTGGGGTGGAAATGATGAAGACACATTGTTTACCCTGTAAGATAATGCCAAGGAATAAAAGATATTCTATTTTCTAAAGAAAAAGAAATCACACATTGGGTAACAGATTACCTTTCCTCTATAAATAATAAGATTTTAAAAGTGGACTAGTATCTACTCTCTCCCTCACACATAATCTAAGATCTATTGTTTTACTCTGTGAACTCTTGTGTTTCAAACAGCAGAGTCTGATATGGATGGAAGCTCTTTGTTTTTTTCATATTCTCGGCATTTGTAAATAATGCCCTGAAAGAATAGCAGATCTATAAAAATCAAGATCCAGAAAAACTCTTGACCTTCTAGTTTCTTCTCAAATAACCCAGAGTTAGGAAAAATGAGATACACAACAGTCACTCTTTCAAAGGCAGACTAGGAGCACAAAGCCCTTCCTTAATATGCAAACAAAATGTGTCTCCCTTTAGCATCCATAAAACACAATGGTTACTTTTACAATCATACAAAATTAGCTTAGTTACATTTTCACATTTAGTCCTGTAAATACGTATCTCTAAGTTGTATTCTTCTCTAGGTACCATGGGTCAAATTCCTCTAATTTTTCATATGATAATGTCCTCTACAGAGTTTAAAACACTTATATTGCCCTTTTCTCATTTCCTAAATTGAATAAAAAAGAAAATTAAATCACCACTCTTCAGTGGTCAAAACAGAGCTTGATTTGCCAAAGCAGGTTTTATTTCTCTCTATTAAATTTCATCTTTAAAAATCAGACACTTAAGATTTCAAGTGACTTACTTTGCATATTTGTTGCTAGTTTTATGCATGCAATGATTACTTTTCAGAAATAACAGTGTTAAGAGAAAAATTAAGCCAAAGTTATCTATGGAAACCCAGAAAATCTATTGGATTTTTCAAGAGAGAAATGTTTACCTCACTTATTGTTGTATTCATAGTATTGAGCTCATATTATACTGCAATTATCAAAATAACCAAATATGCTGTTGGCCATGTTATCTATCCCAACCAAAAAATCATAGTGTATAACATAACCTAAATACAAAAACATCTACTTTAGTAAATAATAAAAAAGAATAAGCAACCGCCAGGCGTGGTGATGCATGCCTTTAATCCTAGCACTTGTGAAGCAGAGGCAGGTAGATGGATCTCTGTGAGTTCGAATCCAGCCTCATCTACAAACCAAGGAGTTCCAGGAGAGCCAGAGCCACACAGAGAAAACCTGTCTTGAAAAACCAAAAAAAAAAAAAAAAAACCCCACAACAACAACAAAAAACAACCTATATGAACAATAAGGGAATTATTAAATAATAAATTATGCTGCCATTAAAAATTAAACTTTTTCGCTACTGAGATGGCTTAGGAGGTAAATGAGCTTGCCACCAAGCCTAAGAACATGAACTAAAGACCTGGAACTCACATGGTAGAAATAGAGAACTGACTCCTACAAGCTGTCTTCTAACTTTCATGTGAGCACAGCCCCTCAAAGTATAAGTAATTAAAAGTAAGCTTTTGCTGGGCATAGGAGAACACACCTGTAATCCCAGTACTCTGAAAGCAGAGGCAAGAGGATCACAAGTTCAAAACCATTCTGGGTTACATATTAACACCTTGTCTCCAGAGGGGAGAGAGAAAAGAATAAATATTAAGCTTTTGAGTTTATAACAAAACTTGTTATCCTATAATAGTAAATGAAAAGCAGACATAAAAATGGTATCACAGAATAGAGAAGGTATACATGTATTTTCTTTCAAAGACTACACATCTTGGGTGGCTAAATCAAAATTTAACAGTCACTGCAAATAGGTTCCTTTGTTTGTTTTGTTTGAGACAGGGTTTCTCTGTGTAGTCCTGGCTGTCCTCAAACTCAGTTCCACTTGCCTCCACCTCCTGAGTGCTTGGGATTAAAGGCATGCACTACTAGTGCCCAGCAATAGGTTCTAATTTTGAAATATAATTACAAAAATTACATTTCAATGAAGCTGGTATTATTATTATTATTACTATTAGATGTAGATGTAACCATCTTGTTAAATAAGAAACACAGAGCCAATGCAGAGATGAAAGCCCAAGAGGTCAGAGCAATAGCTAAGAGTTAAAAACCTTACCCTTCACTGCCGCTGCTGTCCTCCTCAGCAAGAGAGATACATCCTGTGTGTTTGTCCTTTTTATTGACTTTCTATTCTGCCTTCTCATTGGTTGTAAACCCAACCACATGACCTCCTAATCACTGCCCATCTATACAGACCTCCAGGTCTTCTATGGTTGGTATTGAGATTAAAGGCGTGTGTCTTCATGCTGGCTGTATCCTTGAACACAGAGATCTGCCTAGCTCTGCCTCCCAAGTGTTGGGATTAAAGGCGTACACCACCACCGCTGACACCCAGCTTCTGCGATGGCTTGCTATTAGCTCTGACCCCCAGGCAACTTTATTTATTAACATACAAATAAAATCACATTTCAGTACAAATAAAATATCACCATAATTACTGGTTTTTGTTTCGTTTTTGGTTTTGGTTTTTTAAATACAAGGTCTCTTTACATAGGCCTGGTTGTCCTGGAATACACTATGTAGCTAAGCTGGCCTCAAACTCAGAGATTTGCCTACCTCTGCATCCTGAGTGCTGGGATTCAAGGTGTGCACCACCATGCCCAGCCTAGAAGCTGGTATTTAAAAATTAAGGAGCCTGGGTGGTTTTGTTTTTTTAAATACAAGGTCTCTTTACATAGGCCTGGTTGTCCTGGAATACACTATGTAGCTAAACTGGCCTCAAACTCAGAGATTTGCCTACCTCTGCATCCTGAGTGCTGGGATTCAAGGTGTGCACCACCATGCCCAGCCTAGAAGCTGGTATTTAAAAATTAAGGAGCCTGGGGATGCTCAGCGGTAGACCACTTGCTTAGCCCACACAAGGCCTTATATTCAATCCCCAACACAGCCAAAACCTTTAAAAATTCTTACATACATCTATACATACACACAACTCAGGAAGCTAGGAATGGTAGTTCACACCTGTAATCTCAGAATGCCTGTAATACTAAAACTAGGGAAGCTAAAGTCAGCCTGGACTACAAAGTGTGTTATGGCTGCAGCAAGGTTTAGGGTAGCCAGAACTGGAGCACAAGCAAGCAGTAACACTAAGTCGTGTAATAGTACCATCATAGTAGGGGGACTGGGAACACACACTAGGGCAGACTTGATTGCTGTCACTTTCTCTGGAAGGTTAACTACAGATACAAAGAGAAAAATGAACCATGCCTGATCAGAAATGGCCACAACTGGACCTAAAAGTCCTACATGTTACTAAAGAAAATATTGAAGAGAGAAACCTTTTATTTCCCCACAAATGCCCCCTTATCTTTTATTTATAGACCCTGTAGCTGGACGTGTTTAAACACGTTTCTGTTTAAGGTTCTTACGCAGTGTGGAGAGGAGCACGTATATAAAGGCAGAGGGTGTATAAAGAGGAGGGTCGTTACTCTCCTTCCACCTTGTTTTGAAGTAGCATCTCTTTTCCTGTCTTTGTCTCTGATCTCACTTTAGGATGACAAGGACTAAAGATATATACCACTGCATCCAGCTTCGGACATGGGTTCTGTTAAGGCAGTGGTTCTCAACCTGATGGCTGTGACCCTTTGGGTAAAATGACCCTTCACAGGGGTTACATATCAGATATCCTGCATAGCAGATAATTACATTGCAATTCATAACAGAATCAAAATTATGAAGTAGCAACAAAGTAATGTAATGGTTGGGTGTCAGCACAACATGAAGAACTGTATGAAAGGTTTGCAGCATCAGGAAGGTTAAGACACTGCTCTCAGGGAACAAACTCAGGCTGTTGTTGCTAGGCTTTTAGCAGCCAAGTCATTTACCCAGCTCCTAGCTTTGAGATGGGCTCTCACACTGCACTGAAGGCCAGTCTGGCCTCAAACCTGAGGCAATCCTCCTGCCTCAACCTCCTCACTGGGATTATGGGCCTGAGCATGGCCTTTGAACTCCTGAGTGCTCAAATTACAGGGTTGTGCACCCTCAGACCTGGACAAATATTCGTATTTTTAAAAACAAGTTCTAGTCAAAAGAAAATCCTAAAGAAATACTCAAAAGTATTCACCTCAGTAAATTAAGAAGTGACATACAAGCCGGGCAGTGGTGGCGCACACCTTTAATCCCAGCACTCGGGAGGCAGGTGGATCTCTGTGAGTTCGAGGCCAGCCTGGGCTACAGAGTGAGTTCCAGGAAAGGCGCAAAGCTACACAGAGAAAACCTGTCTTGAAAAACCAAAACAAAAAACAAAAAAAAACCTGACATACACATTCTTGAGTAACCAACTATTAATTATCAACACATCTGAATTGTATAGAACTTATAACCTACAGTAAGTCAATGTCATTTCATTCTATTGGTTTTTATGATACACACCAGTAGAAAATTCCCCCAAGCAACTCTTATAAAGACTTAGGCTGTGATCTTATTTTGCTATAATGAAACTCAAGGACATTTCAGTTTGGGTTTCTTGATTTAGAAAATACAAGTTTTTACTTACAAATCTTTAAGTTACCTTTCAGCACTGACGTTCCATGAAGTATACTGTACACATTCATATAGTAAACACAGCACTGTCTACAGAGTATAGCTAAAAAGACCTAGATTCAAATCCCCTTTGATTTCTATGAGTCTCTTGACTGGCATTGGGCAACTGTCTACCCTTACAGACTTCTTTTCCTTATTGCTAGCTGCCCATTACCAGGAGAGAATAAGAGAACATAAATAATGTATAAAAGTGGCTACCATGGCAAGCTCTCAGTAAATAACTTGCTACAACTTATCAACAAGCTTTCCCCCTTGGCAATTTTCTAATCTAATACTTTTTTGACTGTTTCTAAAAAAAAAAAAATTTCAATGAGTAGACAAGAATGTATATTGTGCCGGGCTGTGGTGGCGCACACCTTTAATCCCAGCACTCGGGAGGCAGAGGCAGGCGGATCTCCATGAGTTTGAGGCCAGCCTGGGCTACAAAGTGAGTTCCAGGAAAGACACAAAACTACACAGAGAAACCCTGTCTCGAAACCCCCCCCCCCTCCAAAAAAGAAAGTATATTGTAACCAATCAGCAGGTTAATTTCATTCAAATATATTCACCACTACTTTGTAAGACTATAGGCAGGATAGCAATTTAGAACTGGCAAACACTGTATCCAATGATTACAGGTTTTTACAAATGGAGGTACCTTGTGTACTCCACTTGTACTGAAAGAGCTTTGTGAAATGTGCAGAACATAGTGTACTCAGCATGTCCATAACCAAATACAGCATTAGCTCCCTGTCTTAAATAGGGTTTCTATTGCTATGATGAAACACCATGACCAAAGCAACTTAGGGAGGAAAGGGTTTATCATCAAAAGCAGTGAGGACAGGAATTCCCACAGGGCAGAAACCTGGAGGCAGGAGCTGATGCAGAGGCCATGGAGGGGTGCTGCTTACTGGTTTGCTCCCCATGGCTTGCTCAGACTGCTTTCTTATAGAATCCAGGACCACCAGCCCAGGGATGACACCACTCACAATGGGCTGGGCCCTCCTGCATCAATCACTAATTAAGAATATGCCCTACAGGCTTGCCTATAGCCCTATCTTATGAAGACATTTTCTCAACGAGGCTTCCTCCTCTCAGATGACTGTAGTTTGTGTGAAGTTGGCACAAAACTATTCTACACACCCCCCACCCCATCAAAAGAGTCCCTGTCCTTTTGCTAGGGGACATTAAAGAAATCTTTTCGGTTAATATTTCCACTTTTTTACCACCCAAATCAAGGTTCTCTTTCTTTTTTGGAGGGGAGGGGGTAGAGACAGGATTGTTCTGTGTAGTCCTGGTTGTCCTAGAACTCCCTGGCTCTGTAGACCAGGCTGGCCTCGAACTCAAAGAGATCCGCCTGGCTCTGCCTCCTGAGTGCTGGGATTAAAGGCGTGCGCCACCACCACTCTTGGTTGAATCTTGGTTTTCTTGCCAGATAGTTTTTTAGGGCTAACTACCAACATGTTTGATTTCTACTTTCTGCTTAGCAAAATTAATAGAAGACAAATTTCAAACTATTTTTCAATTAAGGAAAATACGACAACACAACAGTCAGAGATTTACAACACGTACATTATCACAAAGCAAAACAGCCCAACAGAAGCCTCCAATGGATAAAAAGCAACCAAAGAATCATTATCACTCTGCACATCGTGTCAAATACAACAGTTGCACAGCTCAGATCTGTCAACCTGGGCACTTGCTCCTACCAAAAGGAATCTTCTAACAAAATTACATTTACTGCACATCTAAGACGGTGCAGAAAGCAGCATCTGGTCAGGTGCAGTGGCACCTTGGAAGGAAGAGAGGAGTTCAAAGTCATCCTCCCCTAAACAGGGAGCTCAACGCCAGCCTGGGCTACAAGAGATCCTGTCTCAAAGGAAAAATAAAATAAAATGAAAAAAAAAAAAAAAAGTAATCACTTCTGCTGTGAACTTATTCTAACTTGCTTAAATAAATAAATAAATAAGTAAATAAGTAAATAAATAAATAAATAAATAAATAAATAATAAAACCTCTTTGCCTTAAGTTTCAAAAAACTTTTTTTAAGAAAGTCATCTTATTACTGGTCCTATTTCCACGGGAAAATTTAACTTCAGCTAATCCCTATGTCCCCACCCAGGTACCAGCCAATGCCTCCAGGGCCCTCTAGAAAGTGAGTCTTCCAGATCTGACTGTGTCACTTAGGTGGAAAGATCGTTCTCTTAAATACGAAATGCAGTGATGAACCTAGAGTTTACACGAACGGTAAGGCCAAATCACCGCCTGCCTGCTCGCTGCAACATCAATTGGCTCTAAGTTCCTCGGAGTTACAGGGGTGCTGCCACGTCCCCGAGTCACCTCAGGCGAGCAGAGGCGATCCACATACCTGGAGGCAGCTGCAAATTAGCAGGCAGCTGGATCGTCGTGGTGCCGGGAGTTTTCACGGTGACTATCTGAGGAGCGGGCAGCCTCGGGCCGCCGAGTTTAGGAAGAGCGGTGACAGGAACCACTTTGGTGACTACAGTCCCCACTGGGGATGGCAGGGGCTGGGGCGCCACGGACTCCACGCAGACACTGACAGGAGCCTTAGTCACAGGGCCCAGGGCCACCGGGGTGCTCTCCACCCGCACCGGCAGCGCGGCGGCGGGGGCCATGGTCACGGCCCCAGAGGCGCTGGCGACCCCCGGAGCAGCGGCGCCCGCCGGCTCCGTCAGGCCCGCCGGCATCCCCTCGGGGACTCAGCGGCAGCGGCGCTGCCCTTCCCGGAGCTGAGGCGAGGCGAGCCGGGGCAGGCGGCGGCGGCGGCCGACTCGGGTGCAGTCCGGGCGCCGCAGCATCCCGGGGCACACACGCGCGCTCCGGGGCCCGGCGGCCGGCGACACCGCCCGGCACTCCCTCGGCGGCGCCCACACGTGCGCGCCTGAGCCCCGGTCGGTCCCGCCGCAGAAGCGCCCGGACCGGCAGCTCCCTCGGGCCGTCACTTCAGTTCCCACCCTCGGGGAGCTCGAACTCTTGCGCTTCCCCGCCAGAAATTTCAAAACCCTACAGACCCGCGGCGTCCGGCGGCGACCCACACGCGCTCCGCAGCGCCAGCGGCGCGCCGCGGCCAGCCATGTTTATATAGCCACGCGGAGGCCCGTGCGCACGCGCCCCGGCGGCCCCCGCCGCCCGGGGCTTCCCTGGCGTCCGGCCTTCTGATTGGCTAGCGGGAGGACTCGCGCTCGTGACGTCACGAGGCCCCGCTCCGGAGTGGCTCGGGATCGTCCTCCGCACGCCCAGCGCTCCGGCGCAGGTTCCCGGGAAGTTATCACGTGCGGGGGGCGAGCGGCGCCGGAGAGCTGCGGCAGGGCGCGCCTCCGCCGGCTGGCCCCGGCTGTCGCCCCGGAGAGCCTGCACCCGCCGTCCCTGGGACGCTACGATTTAGGAGAGAATGCGGAACACTGATTCCGGAGAAGGCAGAGTTCAGTAACTCATCCCGCTTCGGGTTTCTCCGGTTTCTGGTTTTTTGGTTTTTTTTTCCGGCGTCACTGAAAAGCCTTGCAAAAAATTTTCATTACCGTTGACATTGTGAAAATCAGAAGAGTGTATAATTTTATCGTCTTTAAAAAAATGTATCTTTGTGAGATATTATTTTAGACTTGAAATACCTAAAACATAAACTGGAAAACAATTTTTAGTCCTCCTTACCGGTTTATACGTCTCTGTCCACTATTAGCGTATTTGTTCATTTGTTGGTGTTTTTGTTTTAGACGGAGCCTCGATATCTAGCCCTGGCTATCTAGCCCTGGCTGGCCGGGGACGCAGAGAGCGGCTTACCTCTGCCTCCTGAGTGCTAGGATTGAAGGCTTGCACCTCCTCCACCCCTGGAATTTGTTTTGTTAGATAGGATCTCACACTGTAGTTCAGAGTGGTCTCGAACTCACTATGTGAGCATTCTGTCCTTGAAAGTGTAGTAATCCTTCAGTCTCAGCTTCCTAAATGCTGACCATGTCCTAGTTTATTTACATTGTTTACGTGTCATCTTCTGGGAAGTTAGGACAGGTCTTCTGGTTCATCTTCAAATTCCAGCTCTAAGATCTTAAGTGCAGTACTGAAGCGTGCTCAGGGCAATAGTCCCTTGCAAACATTCTGCGTGATCTAGCCAGAGAAGACGCCTTTACTGCATACCTATCATGAGATCGTTTTGTAGAGAATTACACTATACTACGGAAATTTTGCAGGTATGCAGGTGCTTGGCTCAAAGAGCCTTTTTCCCAAAATATATATGTTGAGAGTGTAAGTATTAGGAAATTGGGCCTCTGGGAGATGATTAATTCATGAAGCTCTTATAAAAGAGACCCCACCCCCTGCAAAAATACCAAGTATGTGAAGTATTTCTGGTAACGTGATTTAATCGTCCTCCAGTTACGCATGCATGACACAGCACTTTGTAACCTGTAAATATGCAGGTAGAACTTGTTGCAGTGAGGTGTGGGGGTGAACACCGAGAATCTCAGCCCTGGGAAGATTCAAGCAGAAAGATTGGGAGTTCAAATCAGTCTTGGCTACATGCTCTGTGTCCCAGCAGTCTTGACTATACCAGCAAGTTCCAAGCCAGCCAGGGCTACATAGCAACACCCTCTCTTAGAAAAAAATGTAAATATTAAACACTAAAATAATCAGTGCTGGAGACGGCTTGGTGGTAAGCACACCTACTGCTCTTTCAGAGAACCTGAGTTCAATTCCCAGCACCCACATCAGGTAGCTCACAACATCTGTAACTCCAGCTCCAGGGATCTCTAACACCTCAATCCTCTGTGGACACCTGCACTCATATGCACACACCCACACAGAGACACATACATGTAATTAAAAATAAAGTAAATTTAAAAAATAAAATAATCAGGCAAACTTGACAGTGTGTACCTTTAACCCCAGCACTGGAAAGGCTGAGACAAGCAGTGGATCTCTGTGAGTTCAAGGCCAACATGGTCTACACAGTAAGTTCCAAGTCAGCCAGGGCTACATAGTGAGACCCAGTCTCAAAATAATAAAATAATAATCAAGCAAAGCACTCATGGGAACCTGCAGGCAGAGGATTGTAGTAAGTTTGAGGCCAGCCTGGGCTATAGTATGAGACACTGTCTTGCCTGCCAAAATTAAAATAAACAAATTATATATACTCAGAGTTCTGAGAGAATTCCTTTGCCTCTCCTGCCGTGCACAGTAAGGATACGATAAAGAGATGACCATCTAGGAAGACATCCTTTACCAGATAACCAACTCCCCCACCAATCACAGCTGGAGCTTATGGAGGCATGTTCTCAAATGAGGCTCCTTCCTTTCAGATAACTCCAGCCTGTTCAAGTTGACAGAAAACCAGCCAGTACAGTAATTAAAATACAATCTCAAAAAAAAAAAAAAAAAAAAGGCATGGTTTACAAAGTATTCAGGGCCTGTGTTTGTGGGTGTGGCTCTTCCCTAGCCCAGCAAGAGGCGGAGGCTATCACCAAAGGTTAAAAAAATAATAAGAAGGTCAAGTGTGGTGGCTATGCTGGAACAGACAAAAAAAAAAAAAACAAGGTTAACGCATCTCAGCTTTTGATAAACAGAACTAAACTTTAAATAGCTTCCACTATTTTTGTTTTGCTTGAATGTTGTTTGTCTCTATTCAATCCGTCCTCTTAACAAGTAATTGTTGTATACCATTTATGCCCAAGGTCTTCTGCCACAGACAGTGTAGGATATATGATGAATCAACATTGGCATCACCCAGACTGGTTTGAATCTCTGTTTTTTGTATAAATTCCTCAGCCCATTGTGGGTAGTACCATCCCTAGGCTGGTGGTCCTGAGTTCTATAAAAAAGCAGGCCGAGCAATAAGCAGCACCCCTCCATGGCCTCTGCATCAGCTCCTGCCTCCACATTCCTGCCCTGCTTGAGTGCCTAGCCTACTTCCTTTGATGATGAACAGTGATAGGGAAGTGTAAGTCAAATAAACACTTTCCTCCTCAACTTGCTTTTTGGTCATGGTGTTTCATTGCAGCAATAGAAACACTAAGACAGTTACATTCCCCACTTCCCTTTCCTCCCTCCAAACCCTCCCATGTACCCCTTCCCATCCTTTTTCAAATTCATATTCTCCTTTTCATCAGTTGTTATTGCATGCATAGATGTATTTGTGTACACACATATATCCCCATATATACCATGTTCAATCCATATAGTGTTACTTGTAGGTGTGTTTTCAGAGCTGTTTTGCACTAGACAACGAATCAGTGTGCTCTTCCCTGGGGAGGGCCACCCCTCCAGTTCCCAGTTTTATTCAGTTGCCTGTAGTTCTTTGTCTAGGCTTGAGGCCTCATGGGCTTTTCCCTGTCCACATTAGCATGTCCATTGGTGTCATCCTTCTTCCGCTCACATTTGAGCAATCATGGTGAGACAATGGATGTAGCTTCTGATGCTGCTGGGAGACACAATCTCAAAACAAAGGTCCTGATCCTCTGACTCTTGCAATGCTCCCTGAGCCCTGCGTACAAAAGTGATTTGTAGATGTACCCATCTGGACCAGGCTCAATAACTGCATTCCTGTTGTTTCTGGTTTTCTGTTGCGGTCTCCAACTATTGCAAAGAGAGGTTTCCTTGAAGAGGGGTGAGGACTACCTTTATCTGTATATATAAGGATAAATGTCTGTAGATTGTTGTTATGGATTATGCTGCTTTAGTAAATTAGTGGGTGTATGTAGTTGGAAGGTTTCTCCGGTCCTACCCGGCCCTGTGGTCCTGCATCCATTTATAAAATCATCACTCAGAGGCTTAATATTATTTATAAACTGTATAGTCTATGGCAGACCTCTTGCTAGCTTATATCTTAAATTAACCCATTTCTATTAATCTATGTTTTGTCACATCTTCCGTGGCTTACAGGTCTGCTGGCACGTTGTTCCTTGGGCAACAGGCTGACATCTCTCTCCTGACAGTGCGGGCATCTCCCCAGACTCCGTCTTTCTCCTTCCTGTCTCTCTCCTTGGATTTCCCACCTGCCTCTAAGCTGCCTTGCCGTAGGCTAAAGCAGCTTATTTATTAACCAGTGGGAACAGCATATATTCACAGTGTACAGAAAGACATCCCCCAGCAGTTGTAGGTTCTCCTCCAGTAACCATGATTCCACTAGCACTGAGTAGTTAGATTTCCAGGAATAGTTTCCCTCTCATTGAGTAGATCTTAAGAGAGCTATTGGTTACTGCCAAGTTTTTTTTTCTTTGAGCTTTCCATACACTGTTTTTGTGATGTATACTCAGTGTTTTGACTGTCATGTGCCATGGGGATTTTCTTTCCTGGTCTTGTCTGTTTGGTGTTCTCTGTGCTTCTTGAATCTGTATGGTCATGTCTTTCCTTAGTTTGGGGAGTTTTTTTTTTTTCTGTGATCTTATTGAAGATTGGTCTGTGCCAGTGACTTGGGATTTTTCTCCCTCTATGCCTGTAATTCAAAGGTTTGTTTTTTGTTTTTGTTTTATTTTGTTTTTCATTTCCTATGTCTTTCTTTCCTGTGTATTTTAAATTTTTTCATATTTATTACTTATTTGGTCTAAATCCTCTATTTTATCTTTGAAACCTGATATTCTGGCTTCTGTTTGGTTCATTTTACGTGGAAGGCTTTCCTTAGAATGTCTAGTTGGGCTATTGAGTGTTTCATCTCTATCTTTATTTCAGCTTGAGTCCTCTTCAATGTCTACATCTCTTTATTGAATTCTATCCTCAAAACCTGAATTGTCTTGATCATTTCCGTCAGCCTTGTCTTCGTGTTTTCTTGGGCATGTTTATTCTCCTTAAACTCTTTCTACTTGATTTTACTGAGCTGTTTCTGCCCCCTTTCAACTCCTTGTATTCTCTGAGAAGGTTTATGACTGTTCTTTTAATTTCTTTGTCTTGAAGTTCATCTAGGTAATTCTCACAAGGAAATATTTCTTTAGGACTGGTAGATTTTGGGGGAAAGATACTGGCTTGATCTTTCATATTGTTGGTTTTACTGTGATGAGATCTGAGCATGTGGACTTCCTTTGTTAGTTTTAAGTTTGTTATGGATAGAGTATCGTCGGGGAGAAAAAAGATATGGGGGCAGGTTGGGCCTGTCTTGAGTGGAATGAAGTCAGGTGGACAGAGGAGACTGGACTGGCATACAGGATTTGCTTCCTGTTCCAAGCTGGAAGTGTGGAGTTGGTAGTTCTGAGTGGAAAGGTTGGAATTGATGTAGAATCCTGTTGTATGGCAGATAGGTAGAGAGGATACTGGCCCAACCCTAGATCTCTGCCGTGAAGGCTGGGAAGATAAAACTGGGCTTGTGCACTGGCTGTGGGACCTGGGCAAAATCTTGAAGATTATGAAAAGGGCATGTATGAAAAGGTCAGGGGTAGTCAGTCACCAGGATAGACCCTAGAGAAGGATATGGGAAGTCTGGGTATGGGGTGAAATGGTAGAGGTAGTGCAAAGGGTCCTGGGGTTGGATGAAGGTATGGCAGGTCCTAGAAGAAGCCTAAATGTTGGCTAAAGTGAAGGAGAAGGTGGTAAGACTAGACCAGGACACAGATTTGGTACCTGCAGAAGCCTAGAGGTCACTACTATAAGGTGCAAGTGGCTAGACTAGATATATGCATTCTTTTATAGGTTGAACTTACACATTTTTTCTACAATTTGCTTTATATTTTATCTAATGATGGGAACTTTAGTTCTCTTACTCCCCAAAATATATTCTTCTTACCTAGCATTAGCAGCCACTGGCCTGAATTTGGAGTTCAGTAGTAATCATGCACCATTTCTGTAAAAACCAAAGCAGGATGCTTGAGGGCAAAATGATGCATTTATCTCTATATAGGAAAAGAATGAAGGAAAAGAATCAGTTGATTTTATGTTTATCTGTTAGTATTTGTAAATGTAATGATGTTGAAAAATACTTCTTGCTGGGTGGTGGTGGCACACACTCATCAGTTGGGAGGCAAAGGCAAGTGGATCTGTGAGTTTGAGGCCAGCCTGGTCTACAGAGTGAGTTCCAGGACAATCAGAGGCTACACAGAGGAACCCTGTCTCAAAAAATCAAAACAGAAAGAAAGAAAGGATGGAAGAAAGAAAGGAACTTCTTTTATTTGTGTTTGTGACAATTCAAAGTTTTAAGTTTTAAAGAGGATTGAGACCAACTAAACATGAACTCTGCCTGAGAAAAATCTTCTTGAGGCTAAAATGTTTCTAGCCTGGGCTTCAGATTGTGATTAGCAGCAGATGTCTTCATGGACAATAATTTGAACCTGGTCCATGATGTTTTTTCATCAATACATTTACCTCCTACAACAGTATGCTGTCATTTTCCTTTGGAAGGAATGTAGGTTGGACATTTTTTAAAAGGCTTAACTGCATAACTGCCCTCCTTTATTATTATTATTTTTTTTTATGAGACAGGATTTTACCATGAAACCCTGGCTGGCCTCAAATCCAAAATCATCTTCCCTCAATTTCCCAAGTAATGTAGACTATTATTTTAAGGTGTGTTACTTTTGTTTATGCTCTGGAACATTTGTTTAATGATGCAAAGGTATGTTTGATTAAAATTCACCTGCGGTCAGGAGGCTGAGTCAGCAACTAGCTGACAGGAAGTGGTAGGGAGGAGCCAGGTAGAAAGGGTTCTTAAGGAGGAGCAAGGAGAAGCACAATGGCTTTTTGGAGGACGTGAGCAAGAAGAGAAAAGAAGTAGCCAGAGAAGGAGGTGGACATCAGGGGCCAGCCACCCATCTACACAGCCAGCCATGGAGTAAGAGTAAGATTTACAGAAGTAAAAGAACAGGAAAAGTCCAGAGGCAAAAGGTAGATGTGATAATTTAAGTTAAGGAAAGCAGACAAGAAAAAAGCCAAGCTAAGGCCAGACATTCATAATTAAGAATAAGCCTCCGTGTGTGAATTATTTGGGAGCTGGGTGGCAGATCCCCCAAAAGAGCAAAAACAAACAACATCCAAGTGCTAGAATTACAGGTGAATGCCACCATGTCAAGATACTGCCTCCATTAAAGGTTTAGTAGTCTCAGTACCTTAAACTTGTTTGATATTTAAACAGTAATCTTTTTATTTTTACTGATGTGTATTTAATTTATGTGTATCACATGTTTGTATATGCCTGCAGAGGCCAAAAGAGGACATTGAATTCCCTGGAGCTGGCATCCCAGGTCATCATGAGTTGCCCAATGTGGAACAGAGCTCACGTCTTCTAGAAGAGCAGCATGCACTCTTACCTTTTTAGCCATCTATCCAGCCTCAAATAATACCTCTCAAAGAATGAACAGAAATTGCTGATCATGGTGGTTGCATGCCTTTAATCCCAGCACTCAGGAGGCAGAGGCAGGCAGATCCCTAAGTTTGAGGCCAGCTTGGTCTACAGAGCGAGTTCCAGGACAGCCAGGGTTACACAGAGAAACTCTGTCTTGAAAAAAAACAAAGAATGAACAGTAATGAAGGATCCAAGCATCATCAGAAATCTATTCTCAATATAGGAAATTAATCAGCCATTGAGATTTACACTTATGCCAGATGCGGTTGTGCGAACCCCCAACTGACAGGAGGCAGAGGCAGATGGATTTCTGTGAGCTCCAGGCTAGTCTAGCTTACATAGTGAGTTCCAGGCCAGCCTGAGCTACATGGTAAGACCCTTTTCAAAGAAAAAGATTTACACTTATAAGGTACATTTGTTGACATAGGAAAATGATGGTATATTCAGTATAAAAAGTTCATAAATTCATACA
This sequence comes from Peromyscus californicus insignis, assembly GCF_007827085.1. NCBI lineage: Eukaryota > Metazoa > Chordata > Mammalia > Rodentia > Cricetidae > Peromyscus > Peromyscus californicus. The sequence goes on along the minus strand of NW_026294469.1, from coordinate 5,704,201 downwards.
GAATAAGACTCCATTTTAAAAATAAATATAAGTTTTAAGCTGGTAAAATGACAGACTGATGCTCAGAAGACAATATACAGGGGAAAGGATGGGAAATACCATGCCACAGGGTATGTGAACCCTATATAGTGCTTTATTAACTTTAAATTTTTTAAATACTAATGAGCAAAACACAACAGCTACTGAGAGACACTGGATTGTGGGGAAAACTGCTTAATTACACCAGCCTGTATATTTTAAGAATGTCTTAACTTCAGAATGGAATTCAAGAAATGTGTTGATGAGAACGGGAAAGGTTATGCCTTTCTTTCCACAGGAAACAAAAAGCTATGGATTCCTTCAAAATTAATAAAGATCAGATTTGACTGGGGGAGATCTCCTGAAAAGTTTGACCAAAGACATGAAGGAAGAAACCAAGAGAATCTACAAGACAGGTGATGTATATGCTGATCCCTCTACATGAGAACAGTTCTGAGACTAGATGAGATGATAAACCTTACTGGCTACAGAGTCCTCATGACTTATTATTAAATGCCATCTTTTCATATGGCATGGATGGAGATTTATATTACAGTTTTGTTATGCAGTCCAAATGGACTTATAAATTTGACAGATGTCTTTTACCTGATCAAATATAGAGCAGAGAATCATCTTTAGCTGATTTGTGCACACCGCACATTCAACATTTGTATTTATGCAGATATGTATGTTGCCTTTAAAAGTTTGAATGTTTTCAGAACAAAATGTCAAGACATCAATGAAGACAGGTAACCCAGGTGACTCAGCCTCTCAGAATGCCTCCATTGCCGTTTCCTCAAATATCTATATCCAGGTAACTTCAGAGTGGCTAGCAGAGATGATCCACCCTCACAGACTACTCCAGCCAGGACTTCAGATAAGCCCTGCACTTTCCCATAACACAGGGACTGGACAAAAATTAAACAGCTAGCTCTCTCAGGACTTGACCATTATCCCAATTTTCTCAGGGACCCCTAAAGATGCCATTGCCCACAGTCAGCAGGAAGCAATTTTAAGATCACAATGCCCACATTCCTGAGAGATGGGCTGGATCTCTTTCTGGAAAGAAAAAAAAAAGGATATAGGAATGATAGGATAAAAGGGTAGATTATTGAATCTACTTTTAAACTAAAAAGCAGCTACTAGTCTGAAAAATTTTACATTGTCATGGGTTTTTATATATTGATACAAATTTAAGGTTATTTGTGTTACAACATACTGTATATATGTTTCTACCCTTGTTTAAGGTATTATACCTACACAGCTCATTTAAAATTGTAATGTAATGTTCTAGCCCTTGAAAACTACTATTACAGACTGTTTAGGATAATTAAGAAATGCAAATTTGTAGTTAGTCACCTATAGCAATCAAACTTAGTCATGTTAGGTATGTTTTCAAGGTTAAACAGATATATTTTAGATAGACAGATGGTCTTCAAACACTTCGGATATCTACCGAATGTGGCATTTAAGTTGTTCTAATAACATAAGACTTTTCATGAGAGTGAGATGTGTCTGCTCCTGGCAGCACCAATCTGCTTCAAAGAAAATGATGTGCTATGGAATAATCCTCTTGTACACTGTAAAGATTTGTCACTTGAATCCATTTAATAAAATGCTGATTGGCCAGTGGCCAGGCAGGAATTATAGGTGGGACAACCAAAGTTGGAGAATGATGGAAAGAAGGGTGGAGTCAGAGAGATGCCAGCCAGTTGCCCAGGAAGCAAGACATGCTAGAGGATATAAAGCCATGAGTCATGTGCCAATACATAGATTAATAGAAGTATATTGAATAGATTAATATGTTTAATAGATTAATAGAAATATGTTTAAATGTAAGAGCTAGTAACAAGCCTGAGCTATCAGCCGATCATTTATAATTCATATTCAGCCTCTGAACCGGTTATTTGGGACTGGGTGGTTGGGACAGGAAAACTCCATTTACAGTGATGGGCATCAAAGAACCTCCATATGGGGGTTTGCTTTCAATGTGGCAAAGTTAGCCACTGGGCAAGAAACTGCCCTTGCCTCAACTGCTAACAGTATACAGTCCAAATTGGACAAGCAGGACACAAACGAAGTCAACTGCCAAACTTTGCCAAGGCAAGGTAGGACAGTCCTTCACAATTCCGGCTTCACAGAAAAGTCTGTCAGATATTCTAGGCCTGTAGTCCAAAGATGGATGCTCCAACATTGCAGAAGAACCTTGGGTGACTGTCCAGGTAACTAGCTGTCTCTGTCATTTCTATAGTTTTGGAAGGTACTTGCTCTGTATTTCCTGTTTACTTAGGTAATATTTATCCTTCTCAAGTATCTGATGGGGTTGAAGAATAAATAGTTATAGTTTTACAGTTTTTCTTTTTAGCAAGTTCAGAAAAGAAACTAACAAAAGAGATGTAAAGTTTATAAAGGTTGAGAGACATAAAAGCTTAAGTTGTTTATCTAAGAAAATGTTTTAAGGTCTGAAAAGATATTTTTAGAATGGTAATACAAGTTATGACAGAAAGTGATTTGTATGGTTAACATACAAAATTTGTATGATTACATACAAAACTTTGGACTTACTAAGATAAAATAGATAATATAGTACTTTCTCAAAAGTTACCAAATACTGGACATTGTAAATGTAATTCTTACCTGATAATTGTTCTTATTGTATTTAATTTATAGATATTAGAGAAAGAGCCTTTTATTGGACTAAAATGTGGAGATGTTGGAATAATCTTTTTATACACTGTGAAGATGTGTCTCTATTTAACCTCACCTGCCTAAGGCACCTTCTGATTGATTTAATGAAGAGCTGAACAGCCAATAGCTAGGCAGGCGAGGAAAGGCAAGACTTCCAGGCAGAGAGAGGAACACTGGGAAAGTATCTGAGGTGGGAGATTCACCAGTCAGACTTGGAAGAAGTGGGATTATGGTATTGAGGAGAGGTAACAAGCCACAGGCCGAGTGTAAATTAATATAAATGGGTTAATTTAAATTTTAAGAGCTACTTGGGAACAAACCTAAGCTGAGGTCAAGCTTTCATAATTAATAGAAAGTTTTCATGTCATTATTTGGGAGTTGGTGGTCCAAAGAAAGACTGGTTATAGTTCTGTGCATTAAACTCAGGTCACTGGACTTGGTGGCAAGCACCTTTATCCACTGAGCTATCTTTCCAGCCTTGTTTTGTTAAATATTTATATATATGTATGTGTATGCACACGTGAGTGCAGTGTACACACAGAAGTCTCTTGGCTGGGCTGGAAACCAACAACTCTCAGCAATCATCATCTCCAAGCCTCATCACTTTTTGGGAACACTCCCTTGCTACATAAGTGCTGGGACCTAAACTCTGGTTCCTTGTAATTATAGAGTAAATGTTCTTAACAAGTAAGCCACCTCTATACTGCCCTATTCCCCCTTTGATTGATACAAAGTCTCATGTAGCTCAGGCTAGCCTGCACTAGATAAGCTTGGAACAATAACGATCTTAACTTCTCGACTTCCTGCCTCCACCTACTAAGTGCTGAGATTACTAAAAAAAAATTATAAATTACTTGTATTAAAATAAATTTTTTTATTTATATGTATGTCTGTGAAAGTGAATGTGTGTATGTGTTTGTCATGCGTGATCAGATTTTCTTAGAGGCCAGAAGAGGGTACAGGATCCTTTGGAGCTAAAGTTACAGGTTATTGTGAGATGCTTTAGGTGGGTGCTGGGAACTGAACTCAAGTCTTCTGGAAGTGCCCTTCACCTCTGGGACCTCTTTCCAACCCCATGGTACAGTCAGGAGACACCACACTCTTTATGTGAAATGTGAAATTTTAATAAAAAGAACTTTTAGAAGCTAAGCACCTGTAATCTCAGCACTCTGGGGGTGGAAGATGAGTTCAAAGACACCCTCAGTTCTGTGTACAGCTCTGTAGCATAGCTCAAGGCCAGGCTGTGCTACAGGAGGCCCTGTCTCAAGAAAAATGTGTTAGCTAATAGAAAATGAGTAACTATTAAAAAGAATGGATGCTTCAGAGTGTCTCCATGTAACAGGTGAACAGCACCAAAAACCATTGCTGTGTTTTGAGTGCATTCATCCAAATCCACCTGTTAGAATAATAATCCTTAATGGAAGTGTTGAAAAGTGGAACCTCTAAAAAGTGATAAGCAGTAAGGACATCTCTCTGCATGAATGCATCCATACCATTTTATGAGTGTGTTAGTTATCTCAGTATGGGGGTTCTTGGTCTAGTGTTTTGTTCTGTTTTGTTTATCTTGGTTTGTATTTATTTTTTTTTTCTTGTGTAGTTAAGAATATTCAAGCCTCAGCATTCTTGGGACTACCGGTGTGTACCACCAAGACTGTGCCTTGAGTTAGTCTGCATGCTACAGAATATAAAATGGTATCAGTGATCTAAGCTGGAGTTCACACCCCCTCAAAGAGAGGTTGTCACTGCAAAAAGTCTGCCAGGCAAGGATGGGATATTATAGCCAGATAAATATGTATGAAAAGTGTAGTGAGGAGTGGACATCCCCTAAGAATATAACTTGTGTTCCTCTCCCCTGAGTAACGATGGAGTACTAGACTCCAGAGGCCCAGTAATTACCTGTGGCTATAGCTCTGCACCATCACTCAGCACCCTCTGTTGACAAAGCTTAACATTTCACCAGCTGGCAAAGGAGAAAGGCTTTCACAAGTCATGGTCCAGATCCGTCATCACAAAAGACAGCAAGGGGAAGCAGACTTGTAGCCGACCATAACTTGGTAACTAGCACGTGTTACCGATATTTTATATGTCAAATACTTATAGTTTAAAAAAATTCAAAAAATAGTAAGAACAGTATTGTTTCATATTGTTGCAAATGTCTTTAATGACTGGCATAACAACTGTATCTTTGCCTCTGCATTCAGTCTGTTTCACTGTTACTTTGGTTTAAATACATGAAGAAAATCTGGCCTTTAGTAGATACATGGTTGGAAAAGGAAAGAGTATTTGAATAGCCTTTTCAGATTATGGTGGATAACCAAAACATGACAAGTAGTAGTTTTTTTTGTTGTTGTTTTTCGGTTTGTTTGTTTATTTTTTGACACAGGCTTTCTCTATGTAGTTTTGGTGCCTGTCCTGGATCTCTCTCTGTAGACCAGGCTGACCTTGAACTCACAGAGATCTGTCTGGCTCTCCCTCCAGTGCTGGGATTAAAGGCGTGTGCCACCACCGCCCAGCTGACAAAGTAGTTTTAAAAGGATGAATGGTAATGTGGAAATTGAAATAGCAATCATATTTTCATACTTAGATACAGTATAGTTCTTTGGTTACATCTTTTTCTTGATTCTTTGGCATCATCATCAAAACAAATCTCTCTCACCCACAGTCCTGTAGACGCTTATAAAATAATCATCCAGAGGCTTATATTATCAGTTGTATGGCCTATGGTAGGCTTCTTGGTAGCTAACTCTTTCATCTTAAATTAACCCATTCCTATTAATCTATATGTCACCATGTGTCCCATGGCCTTACCTGCGTCCCATTACATGTTGCTCCTTGGGTGGCAGGCTGGCGTCTTCCCCACTCTGCCTTTCTCTCTCCTTGGATTTCCCGCCTGCCTCTAAGCTGTCTTGCCATAGGCCAAAACAGCTTTATTTATTAGGCAATGGGAGCAACACATATTCACAGCATACAGAAAGACATCCCACAGCACCACTACTCCCCCCAAAATAATTAAAATTACAGGTGTATCTTGGTGAGTGAATTTATTAAGGGTCATTTACAAAGATGACTGCATTTTCCCAAAGCCATCAACACTACACTCGCCAAAACACTTCATAAGGTTGTAAGTCTGCAGCAGAACTGAGCGAACCCCTGCTTACAGTGCTACCTAGTGTTAAAGCAGTAGAGGTGATTACAGGCTCCTGTGCTTGGGAAACTTACATGCTTATGTAGACGCCATCCTTGCCCTTATCAGGTGTCCTAGGCAACATCACCTAACTTTGGCTTGTTTTTCTGCAAGATGGAATTACTTTGGCTAGGATTCAGAGAATGCCTGTTACTCTACTGTACCCTTTCCTCTGGCTATTACCTTTAACGTTCCCTGAGCACTGAAGGAGTTTTGTGCTTATTTCCTGCTGAGAGTAAAGCATTGAGTCCTGTTTCCATAAGGAGAGATGCATATTTTTATTGTTGTTGTTTTTGAGACAAGGTTTGTCTATGTAGTTCTGGCTGTCCTGGAACTTGCTCTGTGGACCAGGCTGTTCTCAAACTCAGAGATCTGCCTGCGTCTTCCTCCCAAGTGCTGGGATTAAAGACATTTGCCACCATGCCAGCCAGATGCACATTTTTATATAAACACCAATCAAGAGCAATGACTCCAACCACAAGGGATATGAATAAAAGCACTCAGCTGTTTCATTGTCAGTATCACAAGGCTAAAGGTACTTGGGCTAGGCAAATTATTCTCACTTTTTCAGTTCTTTGATAGAGGACTGTGGAATCCTCACATCATCCCAGCAATTCATACTGCTTTAATTATTATCTTACACAAGATAGACAGTAAGTGCACCAGCTTCCATCTTGCCCAGCCATGTCCCTGTCTTTACTGTTTGCACGTCTGGTAGAATCGTCTGGCTGTGGTGTGCCACAGGAGCACACTCACCCTTAAAATGTCCTATTGAGAGGAGAGACAGAAATGGTAACTCCTGAAGTAGAGAAGTAGCTGCCTACCTCTATACAAGCCTGTCATTTTCATCTGTACTGCCTTACCTCTGTATCCATTTTTAGTTGCCTATTGTCATATTTTTGGATGCTGACCTGAATTAGGTACACTGTGCCCCAGTGTTCATTAGCCTGTGTGATGTCTACATGAATACTGTAGCCTATACATTCACTTACAGGGAATCTTGGCTATCTTGTCAGAGGAGCAACTGGTTTTGTGTGTGTGTGTGTGTGTGTGTGTGTGTGTGTCTGTGTCTGTGTGTCTGTGTGTGGTGTTGTCTCTAGAGAGGGATGCTTCTACCCCATAAGATCATCTGCTTCTGTAGGTACAGGGAGCCCTATATATGTGACATATCTTTTTTTATTTTTTCATTCTTATTCATTAGTGAACTGCTGTTCCATCTTTAGCATTTTTCATGAACTTACCAAAAGAGCACTGATTTTCCTGTCAATTTTATGTCACAGCATACCTGCATGGCTCAAACCCTGCCACACTACTGACACACTGTTAACATGGTTTCATTTTTTCATATAAGAAAAATCTAGGGCTGGAGAGAAGGCTCACTGGTTAAGAGTGGTTACTTCTCTTCTGGAGGACCCAGCACCCTTGTCTGGTGGCTTACAACCATCTGTAACCCTAGCTCCAGGGGACCTGATGATGCCTCTGACCTCCAGGCACCTGCACTCATGTGAGCATGATCATACAGAGACATATACAGACATATAATTAAACATGAGTATTTCAGAGTTTCTACAATGAAGATATAGTCAAGAGACAATGCCAGAATAAAAACAGACCTACCAATATTTTAGGCCAAACCACATTTATAACAAAATGAAAACAAACTAAAACCACCAGAGTCCATCCATAGCAAAGCTCTGGATCTTAGGCTGGCATTACTACCATTTGGATTTCTATGAAATCTTTTATACATGTTTTCCTTGTTTCATATGAGATGAAATTTGACATTCCACTGAGAGCTGGCCAAAATAGCAAGACTTCAAAACAACCTTGAAGAGTAAACCTATCAGTATAGACAAGAAAATGCAGAAGAGTGAGCAGATACACAAAGAACCCCATGAATGTTTAAGTATTAACCCTGTACTTGCATGTCAGGATACAAATGACATCTGCTTCCTTGAAGACCTGGGGAGGTGGCGAATAAATACTTTTGCCTGGAGGACTGGGTTGGAAGAGGGGAAAGGAAAAGAGATGAAGAGGTGGAGGGAGGTAGATGCTGGATAAGAAACTTGCCTTTAGGCCAAACAGAAGCAGGCTGGACTCAGCTCTTTGAAGTGCTCTCTTTTAATCATTCTGCCTAGTCAGAGCTCCTGGAGGACACTATTATCTATGTACAATAGTCCAACTTCAGATGTCTCAGTCTTCAGTTGGGGCCATACAACTGATCCACAACCCTCCTACAATCTAGTCACATACGGACTGCTTCCTGGGATCGTAGACCTACCACATGATTTCTCCTTCCTTCCCCTGAAATCACCTGGGAGTGCTTTGCTCAGATTAAAACTTGGTCCTTTGCTTTTAATTTGGCTCAATTTTGCTTCCTGCATCGGCAGAGAAACCTACTACCAGAGATACAAAAACACTTACCATCTGGTGCCAAAACCCAGGAAAAGTTGGGCCTCCCACACTGGTTGCCAGCCATATGGATGCATTCCCTGCTGGTCCTCTGGCAATGTGGGAAGCCACTCTCCCTTCCACCCCACCTCGGCCACACCATGTTGTTCAAATCTACATGGTCTTTTTAATAAAAACTCCAGAACCAGATATCAGGGTGAAAGCTGAAAGATCAGAGAAGCAGAACAGCCAGCCACTAGTTCTTACCTCTATGAAATCCTCAGCCTAAAGAGAGTGAGTTCCTGCTTCCTCACACCTTATATACCTTTCTCTGCCATATTACTTCCTGGGATTAAAGGCATGTGTGCTTCCCAAGCAAAGGCATGAGATCTCAAGTGCTGGGATTCAAGGTGTGTGCCACCACTGCCTGACCTCTATGTTTAATCTAGTGGCTGGTGCTGTTGTCTGAACCTCAGCCAAGTTTATTATGGTACACAGTATATCAACACAACACCGGACCGACTTTTGCTCAGTAAGTCAATCATTTCCAAACCAACAGTCTATAAGGAATCCAGGATCTCTTCCAAGTCTTTTGACCCCCTCTGAGTCAAAGGCTTCTGGGTTACCTTCCAGGTAGCTGCAGCACCAGGTAACTCCAGACCGCTTCAGGAGCAGGGACAGCCCCTGCCCCTTGGGGTTCCCCTGCGCAGGAGATGTTCTGCACAGAGGCAATCCCCACACCACTCACAGCTGTAGGTTTATAGATCTGGATGCGGTTCTGTACCCTTCAGTCTCCGGAAAAAGGCCAAGTTTGATCCCCAGACATCCTTGGGGTGTCTCCTACAAAATTTGTCCAAATTGGGACTGTCTCACACCATATGTTGGCTTGAGCTCCCTCATCCAGGGTTAGAAGTTTTGCATTCCCACCCTGTAGGTAGAGTTTTCCTGCCTGGCCCACAGTCAGGACAAAGCTCTCTCACCTGCCAGTCCCACAGCCGCTCAAACCCGACCAAGTAAACACAGAGACTTATATTGGTTACAAACTGTATGGCCGTGGCAGGCTTCTTGCTAACTGTTCTTACATCTTAAATTAATCCATTTCCATTAATCTATACCTTGCCACATGGCTCGTGGTTTACCGGCATCTTCACATGCTGTTTGTCATCGGCAGCTGGCAGTGTCTCTCTGACTCAGCCTTCCACTTCCCAGCTTTATTCTCCTCCTTGTCCCGCCTACACTTCCTGCCTAGCCAATGGCCAATCAGTGTTTTATTTATTGACTAATTAGCAACACATTTGCCATACAGAACATCCCACAGCACCACCCCTTCCCTTTTCACTATTTGTCTGTGTCTGTGTCCCCCTCCCCCACCCCCCACCTCTCCACTCCCTGTTTGTCTACCTGCTCTCATGCTTCAAGCCAAGATGACCTTTCACTCAGTCCCTCTCCCAGTCCCCAGTCCGTCCCCCACCCCACCCCCCGCTGCACTGTTCCTGCTCTTTTCTCTCCCTGGCACACCTTGGCAGGGCCCACCAAAGGTGCCCACTTTGACTTTGCTCACCCTGTTTCCCTGGCCTTTGGTCTGGCAGGGCTAGGATTCTTCCTGCAATAGATACTTCTCCCTGTTCCTCCCTGCTCTCCCACCCTAAACTGCGGAAATGTCGTAAATGTCGTTCTTCTGTTTGTTACAATGTGTAAACGAAAGCGGGAGACAACTGCTACTTCACACCCAGCACATGACTGCTCACTCCCAAAAGCCTAGGAGACTCACAGCTTAAGCTCCGGCCAGCTGTTTGCTCCACTCTGGCTCTTTTGGCCTGGAGACCCACATTCCAGGGTTTCTATGGCTCTACTTCCTCACTCCTAAGAAGTCTTTTTTTATTCCTATGGTTTCTTACATGCTGCTTTACACTGTAAACTCTTATTTCAGGATTTTTTTTTTTTTTTTTTTTTTTTTTTTTGGTTTTTCGAGACAGGGTTTCTCTGTGTAGCTTTGCACCTTTCCTGGAACTCACTTGGTAGTCCAGGCTGGCCTCGAACTCACAGAGATCCGCCTGGCTCTGCCTCCCGAGTGCTGGGATTAAAGGCGTGCGCCACCACCGCCCGGCTATTTCAGGATTTTTAAGTTGGTCATCTGATATGGTTTACCACAAAAAGTTTTGTTTCTCTTTCTATTAGAAAAGTCCTGAGCCGGGCGGTGGTGGCGCACGCCTTTAATCCCAGCACTCGGGAGGCAGAGCCAGGCGGATCTCTGTGAGTTCGAGGTCAGCCTGGGCTACCAAGTGAGTTCCAGGAAAGGCGCAAAGCTACACAGAGAAACCCTGTCTCGAAAAACCAAAAAAAAAAAAAAGAAAAGAAAAGAAAAGTCCTGATTATTTTGTTTGTATGGATGGAAATGTGGCCATTGCATGCTTGTTTCTGACTGGTCTTGGATGCCTGAGTGTATGTGTGTTGTGTGTATCAACTATTGCTATTTAAAAAATTAAGTTAAAACTGGTAACCCCACATTAGAACTGCTCTGGAAAACAGCATGTGGTCTGCCACCACCTTAATTAAGTACAGCACATGGGCAGCCACCATTTTGACTAAGGACGAAGAAGAGGGAGGTCATATGACTTCACTGCCATCTTGAATAAAGGTGACCACATGGAGTGGGTCCACTGAGAGACAACAGGTCTCCAAGATATTTTAGATTAGGATGGATTCCTATATGGTAATTCCTGTCCTGCCCTAAAAAGAAGGTTCATGAAAGATAGGATGTAAAACAATGCTGGTTTGCTGAGGTATTAAAGCTGCGCCTCCACGCATTCATGTACAGGGATATATCTTGCTGGCAAGAGTAATCCCCTTGGTATTGATTTAAGAAACACTAAATTATTTACACTGTAAAAACTGGGTTTTTCCTTCTAGAGATACTAAACTGCTTATACCTAACAGATAATAATTCCCTGATCCTCAAACGCTTCCGAGATCTCAGAATATAGCATTTAAATTAAAAATAGAGACATGCCAGCTCCTGGCAGCACCTCTCTATCTCCTCCAAGGAAGATGGGTGGCCTCAGAAGAACTTCCACCTGGAGCTTGCTTTAAGTGTAGCAAAGCCAGCCATGGAATGGAAAACTGCTTTGCACCTTGACTGCTGCCAAGACCCTGTCCAGACTGTGGACAAGCAGGACACTGGGGAATTGACTGGCCCACTTTGCCAAGACAAGGTAGGCCACTCTTCCCAAATTCCTACTCCACAGGAAAGTCTATCAGATCTTCTGGGCGTGGCAGCTGAAGACTGGCACTGCCTTGGGACCCAACGACCATGGATGAACCTGGTGTAGCTGCCTGGATAACCAGTAAGCTCCTGTCACTTCTGCTTACTCAGGTGAAATCCATCCTTCTCAGATCTGATAGTGTTTGATGACTAGGGTACTGACAGATTTACCAGTCTAACAGCTCTTCCTCGACCCCCAAGGCTACAACCACCTTGGTAGCTCATTAGTTCATTAGTTAAGTTTCCTGTTAAAAATACAGAAGGTTTGCCTTGTTCACAGGCTTCATAGCGAAGGATAAACAGGCTTCAGAATTTTAGCACTGAAAACTGAAGTTTTGATAAACTGATAGAGCACTGACTACAGACAGTTTTCCGAAGTTCTTACATTTCTGTGGACTTTACTGTCCTAGCTTTTAGGACTGTATAGAGGCTTTCTCAGCACTACTGTATTGTCCTCCAGTCACATATGGCAAACCCCTGCTGAAATGCCAACTGCTCCCCTTCTGAAACGGGTTAGCATTAAAGCGGGTATGGAAGCCTACAGGCATGTTCAACTCTGTTCCTCCTTCCCTGCTCCTCAGTCTCCCTCACTCCCCCTCCTTTGCTTGCTCAACCTCTTTTGTTGAGTAAATTTCCTCTGGCTGTCTTCTATGGACAGACTTAAAGGTATGTTTCATCAGGCTAAAACTACACCTTAGGAAAAATGTTTTAACCCAAAGACATAGCCTTTGCTATGACACCAAGGTATACATCTGTTCCATCTGTTTACAGGCACCTGCAGGGTCCCGGGGAAAGAGTTCTGCTGCTGTATCAAGGAATCTGTCCTGGTGGAAACTAACATCAGTCTCTGGAGCCCCTCTTTGACCCCACCCATCTTTGAGCCCATATTTTACAGGTCCACTCCTCCCACCAGATATGTGCCAAGGCCTACCCACAGAAGGCCCTCCAGATATGCCAGACCCTGCACCAGTTCCAAGGACACCAACCAGGTGAGTACTGGCAAGTTGACTTCACCCACGCGCCCACTCATAAAAAGCCTTGTTATCTCTTAACTCTTATTGACACTTTTACAAGATGGATGGAGGCACTCCCCACCTCCAGGGAAACAGCGGATGTGACGGCTCAGGTACTCCTGGAACACATTATCCCCTGATTTGGTGTGCCATCCCCCAAGCTCCTGGGACATCAGTGCTGGTACCATCTCTTTGGGCTCAAGCAGGCACCTATCCAGGATACATGGTCTCTCCAGCAACTGGGACCCTCCACCCTCTGGTTTTCCAAATTGTCCCAATGAAGGGCCTGCTGCTCTCCTGCCTGACTCATTCATCTTTGTCAGTATAACCAGGGCACATCTCCATTCATTCCTACTGGCCATCTCCACTCTCCCCATTCACAGGGCCGGGGATAACAGCCTATTTTTTGTCCTAGCAACTTGCCTTCTCCACTTCCTCAAGAAACAGATCCCTGAGGCCTCCAGGATGGCAGTTAACCAACTGCTTCTTCACCCCCACCTCCTGCTGAGCATGAGCCCACTGACTACCAACTCCCCTTCTCCAGTTGTCCCATGCCAGCAGGTGGTGGAGAAACCTACTGCCAGGGATTCAAAAATACTTATCAATAGCCTTAGGTGTTTAGGGCACATTTCATATTCACTCTGCTGACAAAATTAATCTAGGAGGCATGTTGATCCAAACCACACAGAGGAGGATGGCCACCTCAGGATTTCTGCAGTTTATCCACTCTGTCTCATCCTTGGGTCTGCCAAGACCCTGCTGGAACATTGAGTGTTATGTATCTTTCTTGGGGAGATATGAGAGTAAACAGTAACAGTAGCCTTTACACTGAAATAATACCAACATCCCAAAGAATGACTCACACAAACTCATCTAGATGATTAAAATGAGTTCATTAAGGATTACTAGTCAGAGCAGTAGACAGCTTTTTCTTTCTTTCTTATTTATTTATTTATTTAATGCCGAATGCTGTTTATTGAAGGAGGGAGGAGGTCTTAAATACAGGCTTACAGCACAATGGGAGAACCCCCAGAGGGCAGAAAGTAGGCAGCTCTTGATGGTATGCATTGTCCCAGACATCAGCCCCTCACTTACCAAGATCCTGTTTTACAAGACTCTAAGTTTACAGAAGAACTGGTGCAGACATGGACTTCAAACGTTACCTATTGTTAAAGCAGCAGAGGTGATTATAGGCTCAAATATCATGAGGCAAGACAAAACCAGACTCTGGAAAATTTAATTTGTGTGAACTCTATCCTTGCCCTTATGGATTCTAGCGATCTCAGTGAATAGTGTCCCAGCACAGGATAACTCCTTTTGCTCCTGTTTGCTATGTAGAATAACTAATTGGAGCCTTGCTGTGAAAAGGAGTCACTGACTAGAATTCAAGATTAGCCTTACTGCAAAAGGTACCAATCTCAATGTGTGTGTGTGTGTTACAAAATTCTAATTTTTGCTTGAAATCTTACATATGTACAGGAATATATACTCATATGTATAACATATAGCATATACATTCATGTATGTATTATGTGATAATATATATTATGTATATAGGTGTTTTGCCTGCATGTTTCTGTACCACGTGAATGCCTTGGTGCCATGTAGGCCAGAAGAGGGTGTTGGATCCCCTGAAGCTGGAGTTACAGATGGTTGTGAGCTACAATGTGGGTGCTGTGAATACAACCCAGGCCCTTGGGAGAATGGTAAGTTCTCTTAACTGCTAAGCCATTTCTCCAGCCCAAATATATGTACACACACACACACACACACACACACACACACACACACATATTTGAGAAAGACTGAAGGTAGCCTGGACTGGTCTCAAACTAGGTGTGTAGCTGAGGATAATCTTGAATTTCTATCTTCTTGCCTCCATCTCATGAGTGCTAAAAATATGGACATGTGCCACCATGTCATTAATTGTAATGTAATGCTGGGGACTAAACCCAGGACTTGGTGCACACAAAGCTAGCACTCTACCACCTGAGGTCATCCCTATCCCTCTTTCTTTCTTGAGACAAGGTCTTGCAGAGTTTACCGGGCTACACTCCCTGTGTAGTCCATGTTGGCCTTAAGCTTGGGAATCCTTTCTACCTCGGCCTCCTGGATAGCTGCTAGGACTACCAGCCAGCATCACTAGACCCTCGATTCCTTGAAATTCTGGTCATTGCTAATAAACAAGGTCAGTTGTTCTTCTTGAAGAAACAAATCATCATTGCCATTTGAGGAAATGTTTGCCAAAATATTTAAGACAGAAAATAATAGTTAGTCTTTAATGGTGGTTCATTAAAAAGTACTTAACCCAACTGAGAATTCAAACAATTACACAAATGCTTCTCTTAAAACTTGTCTTCTTACTGTGATGTGTTGTTCTCATTTATTACACAGAGAATTGAAAAATCATATCATCTTTACTGATTCACCATTTTTTAAAATAAAATGTTTTGGCAAAAGCAGTAAGTTAAAGAAAACGAGACTAAGAAAGTCAGAGTGTAAAGACAGTACAGATGAGTGGACAGTGGCCCATCCTATTACTGTTAGAAATAACACCACTGTTAAGATCCAAAAGGCCGGGCTAGAGAGGTGGCTCAGCAGTTAGGGTCATGGGCTGCTCTTCAGAGGACCCAGGTTCAACTGTCAGCCTTTACAGTTTTTCAGTCACCTGTAACTCCAGTTCCAGGGATTCCAACACCCTCTTGTGGACTCCAGGAGCACTGCACACGTGGTGCAGAGGCATACATGTAGGAAAAACACCCTTACACATAAAATGAGGATCAATCTTAAAGAAATATATCAAAAAAGCTTTGCATTCTCATGTTTGAGTGCTGACTGCTAAGACGTAAAATGATGATGCTGTTCCCAGTTCTGGACTCCTTCCCTAGAGCATACAGCCTTTATTCCCTGTATCTTTATTGGACACCACCCAAGTAAATCTTTCTTAGAAACAAAATATCTCAATTGAAACTAGCATAGTGAAACAGCACAGTCATCAAAATTCAAGAACCATGCCTGAATTAGGTGGCCTTGATTGTCCCTGAATTGCTAGTGCGGTATGGGAAACCTTACATGCACAAACTCTCTCAAAGACAAGAACTATAATTCACCAAATAAACAGATTACTGAGGATTTTCTAGAGGAACAAAACTATGACTTATGTGATTGGAAACTGAATGGCCACAATATCTGTCTGCATGCTGGAGAGTCAGGTAGACAAGGCGGCTCAAAAAGGGGGAGATTGGGGTCTGAAGATAGGGCTAAGCACTTACTGCTCTTGTAAAGGACCCAAGTTGGGTTCCCAATACCCATAGCCATCTGTAACTCGAATTCTAAGGGATCTTATGCCCTCCACTGGCACCAGGCATAAATGTAGTGCATATACAGCCATGCAGGAAACACACTCAATACACATAAATAAATCTGGGGTGGGGGCAATGATTCAGTCCCAGTCCGAGATTGAAATTAGGGAACTCCCTGCATTGTTGGTGTCAGTCTACAACTGAGGCTGCAGGCAGGGTATATATAATTCCACATAAAGGCAACAGCAATAGAAGCCTTTGCTCAGAAATGGGGCCTGGCATGTGACAGCAGGCTTCTGCCTTCTTCCACGCTTGGTTCCATGCAGATTCCCAGGCTAGTGAACGGTGCCACTCACACTGAGAGAGACTATTCAAACAGTCTCTAGACACAACCTCTAAGACACTCTGAGAAGAGTGCTTTACTAGGTATTTCCTAGTCCAGTTAAGATGGCAATCAAGCTTAACCATCATACTTACCATTTTGAGAACTTGTAAACCTGTTTTGCCATTGTTTACAAGTACATTGTTTTTCTCATTTTCAATAAATAATGTCTTAAGCTACAATGAGTAAACAAATTTTAGCCAGTGATTTTATTTATCTTTTTTGTTGTTTGTTTTGAGACAGTATATAGCCATGGTTGTCCTGACACTGTCTTTGTAGACTAAGCTGACCTTGAACTCAGAGAGATCCTCCTGCCTCTGCCTCTGGAGTGCTGGGATGTGCATCTCCACACCCAGCTACATTACTTTGTAATCAAAAAGACTGGAAAGAACTGGCATTTGCTTTTGGATTTTCAAGTTTTAGTACAAATAATAGGTTTGTGGTATTCACTGAGGTTTTACTAAGTATTTCCTTATGTACCAGGCACTAGCCATATACCAGTAAATAAAATGACACAGAACTTAGAATTCTAATGGATATAGTGCACCAGCAAGCATGTACAAATGTGTATTTTACAAACACATTAGCTGGGTAGTATTAGGATGGGGGGATGCAAGCACTGCCTTAAACATGGTGTCTTAGGGTTTCTGTTGCTTTGATGAAACACCATAACCAAAAAAGCAAGTTGGGAGGAAAGTGTTTATTTGGCTTAAACTTCAACATTGCTGATCATCACTGAAGAGTCAGGACAGGAACTCAAGCAGGGCAGGAACCTGGAGGCAGGAGCTGATGCAGAGACCATGGAGAGGTGCTGCTTATTGGCTTGCTTACCCTGGCCTGCTCTCTTACACATCTCAGGACCAACTGCCCAGGGATGCCACCACCCACTATGGGCTGGGCCCTCCCCCATTGATCACTGAGAAAATGCCTTAAAGTGGAATCTTAGAGAGGCATTTCCTCAACTGAGACTCCCTCTGATGAGTCTAGCTTGTGTCAAGTTGACATCCAAAAACTGTGCTTTTTAGTCATGATGTTTCATCACAGCAATGGAAACCTTAACTAAGACACAGTTCCAACACTGTTCAAAGGTTTAAGTGCAGACTCTCTTGTAAGATTCATGATCTCTTAACTGTGACACCCTGAACAATACAAATCAAGTTACATAGTTCCAATAAACAAAGGCATAGAATAAACATTTCCAATCCAAAAGGGATGACCTTACTCAAGCAAGGCTCCACCCCCAACAATTCCAACTTTCCAAAACAATGTCACTAGCTGAAGACCAATTATCCAAACACAGTGCTGTTTGCAATCGTATGTTTCTAAGAGTCTTTCATGCTGATCCATAGAGCTGGACTGCATCACTCCTCCTTCCTGTAAAAGATTGCTACCTTTTAAATAAACTGTAATTTCTTATTTATACTTTCCTGTTTAATCCCCTTCTTTTGTTTATAAAGACATAAAATGTTTCATTTCCTTTTTAAAGATCTGGTATTGTATGCTACATTTATTATAGAAGATTTTTTTAAAAGACCAAAACCATTAGCAACAGTCCTTTTAAATTCACAGGTTGTAAAGGAAGTAAGACTTTTAGCATTCATAAATTTGTAAGAATGGGTTCAACTATTTGGCATTATGCCCTCTTCTGGACAAGGATCAGATCTTGTCAATTTCCCTATTTGCTCAGCATGTATCCAATGGGATGAACAGTAGATGAAGGCCATTTCAAATCCCTGTGCCTTCAGTTTTCTTAGGGCCACATACTTCTATATAATAATGTCTCCCACTCCTGGAAGTGTGCCTATTTTGACTTAAGAATCCACCTTGTATGTGTGTATACATATATACATATGTGTGTATCTTTGTATATATTTTTCACTAACTCTGGGATCTTCTCATTATGTGCCAAAGAGATGAACAAATTGAGTTCTTGACAAGTAATTAGACAGGGTGATTGGTCCACCCTTTTCTCCTAATGCCCAGCCCTTTAAAGGAGACAATCCATAAGTTAACAACTTTACAAGCATTTATTAAGTCACACCATAGGCAAGCTGTCAGAACCAGCCTTAAAGCTCCTATAGACTCTAAATTAGAAGAGAAGGCAAACACAAAGAGTTTCATAACACTAATCTCAAATGAAAATCATTGTGGTTTAATGCTCATCTTCCTACTATATAGTAATATGGATAAAAACTAATTCTCCCTGGACATGTTGGTACCATACCTCTAATCACTTGGGAGGTGGAGACAGGAGAATCAGGAGTTCAAGGTCATCCTCTGGCTACACAGAGTGTTAGAGGCCAGCCTGGGTTAAATGAGACCCTGTCTTAAAAAAATAAAAGCCAGCCGGGCGGTGGTGGCACACGCCTTTAATCCCAGCACTCAGGAGGCAGAGCCAGGCGGATCTCTGTGAGTTCGAGGCCAGCCTGGGACTACCAAGTGAGTTCCAGGAAAGGCGCAAAGCTACACAGAGAAACCCTGTCTCAAAAAACCAAAAAATAAATAAATAAATAAATAAAAGTCAACAAATTGAGTTTATTCTTGTCACTATATTCTTAGCATCTATCACACTAACGTGAAATCCTCCTGCCTCAGCCTCCTGAGTCAGCACATATGAATTTTCCTCAAATTGTTGACACTTCACCAACACATTGATATTCTTACCACTCATCAAGGAATGCAGCTCAGTATTGTATTCAGTTTATTTTGAGATGATTAGCTCCTTAACTAACAGTGAAGATAACACAAACTTCAAAATATTACCAACTTTTAAAATCATCTTTTCTAGAATTTGCTTGTATGCCAAAAAGCAACATACTGAGTGAGTTTCACAATACAGTCTGAGGCTCGTGTGAAACTGAGGAATTTCAAAGAACATTAACCTATGTTTGAAGACAACTTCAAACCTGACATTCTTGAAGATGAACATAGAAAAACTCATGGTTTGTTTCAATTCACTTATTCCTTCTAAAACCTCAGGAATAAATTCTAATCTGCAAAAAACTTTAGCTTCCAGACCTAAGAACTAGGTTGTCTTCTTTGATTTTTTCTTCTCTGCTTCCTCTTTTTCTTTTTCTATTTCAGTTACCTGCAATTCAATTTCTTTGGCACTAAACATCTGAAAAAAGAAAACAAATATTTTTCAGTTATAACAATACTTGAGTATTTTCTATCTGTAGCTTTGTATTGTATAACTTCAGAAATGCAACAAAATGCCTCAAAAAACTACAAAGCAAAGCACGCATCTACTGAGGTGAAATCAGGTCTGTGACATCTGGTATCACTGCAGGGCCGGACGAGGCACTTAGTTAGACATCCTGTACATGAATTGTCACTCCAGATGCAAGGCTTGTTTCTGAGTAAATGACTTCATCCTTCTGTGTGCTGCTCTTATATAGTTTAGCTATTGCTATGGTTAGAGTGGAAGGTCCCCCAAGGATCATGTATTTTGGGTATTTGGTGCCAAGCTGGTGTTGCTGTTTTGGAAAGCAATGGAATCTTTGTAAGGCCCTTGAGTATCATAGCTTGCTGCCATTTCCTGTCCTGTCTCTAATTCCCGTTCTAGGGTATATGTGAGGAGCTAAAGGAGGAGTTCAAGCACAGATTATGGGATAGAGGGAGAACAGACAGACAGACAGACAGTACAAGTGCATGTGTGTACACATAGCAGTAAGGACACAAAAAGCCCTTACTAGAAGCTGACCATGACTTGATCTCAGAATTTCAGGGCTGAGAGAAATAAGTGTTTGTTGTTTAAGCCACTGAGTCTATGATAATTCTATTAAGGCCTCCCCAACTAACATAAGCTAACAGTAATTTTATAGTCCCCGATTAAGTCACCCGAATCCCTGGGGTGGAGAAGGAGAGTCTGTGATCTGTTTCCCTTAGAGCTGTACAGCTCTCCTATTTGCATCTTCTGACTAATCTCTTGCCTCACCTCTAACGTTGGCATTACAACCTTCCTCCAGTGTGTCCAAGACTTCTAGAACGTGCTTTACATCATCATCTTCATGTCAGCACCAAGGTTTCTTTCAGTTTTGCTTAAAAGCTTACTTTCTGAATTCTACCTTTAAAAACTGTTGACATTGCTTGTAAGAAATATTTTGTGGGTTTTTCATTCTTTTTAGTAAATACATTTTTTCCATTTGTTTACTATTATTCCTTTATTTCCCCTGTTAACTGTCTTTTTGATTTACATTTTTGCTTGGATCTTGCTTCTTTATCTAGACATTACAGAAGACTGGATCAGCAGGCCAAGAACCAAATGCTAATATTTTCTACCAGTGTATAAGAACACAAATGTAGACGTATTATCTTTCCTTATTGTTTAATGATACTCATTGAAATGAGTACCATTCAGTGAGAATCTACTTCGTAGCATGCTAATACTTCATTTGCTAATAGTGTTTGTTGTTATTGTTGTTGTTGTTGTTGTTGGAGTCAGGTTCTCACTATGTAGCCCTAACTGGCCTGGATCTCACTATGTAAATCAGGCTAGCCTTGAACTCACAGAGATCTGCCTGCCTCTGCCTTCTGAGTGCCAGGATTAAAATTATGCCTGCCCCGTGCTTCCTTGAGGGAGAAGATCTTGCTATATAGCCATGGCTTACCTGGAACTTGTGATCCTCTGCTTTGGCCTTCCTAGTGCCAGTATGACAGGCATGCTAGGCTATACAACATTTTTGGATAGAGTAATTACAAGCCTCATTTTGTATATAAAAAAACTGAAAATTAATGATGGGGGCAATTTGCTCAAGGTCATACTGTGAAAAAAATTGATATGCTGGAGTGTAGACTCAGGTTTACTAAGTTCCAAGTGCTCTACTCACTATGTAGCTTATTCTGAAATGTTACAAGGAACTGTACTATAAGTTTTCTTCCAGTAAATGTACCCTTCTACCACTCATCAAGAAGATATGCATAGCTTGTATATGTATGTCTATTCCAGAAGGTATACAGGTGACATAGCTAAAGAAATAATCCTGATTTTTGTGGCTTCAGGGTCCCTCTGTTCTTGGTGTATCTCTAAAAGCATTGTGAGAAAAGGTGAAAACGAGCCCACCAAACATCTCTATAACCTGTGTTTACACTCTGTTTTTTTTTTTCTGTGGAGCTATGCAGGGGGCAGACCAAGTTCTGTTCCCATTCCTTTTATTTATTGAACTTTGCTGCTGTCCTATTATCTTGTCCCAGCTGTTGGAACAGTGGTAAAACACACACCCTCATTGTTCTACACATTACTGTATTTGACACACATTTCTTCTGAAAATACTGTCCTTAAACCCAAAGCAAAGTATACATAAAATTAATCTTCTAAGCACAGTAGAGTTTCCTATATTTTTGTACAATCTATATAGAGAACTATTGGCAAAAATAGATAGCTAACAATTCTATCTCAGGGACAACAGGAAACCACATAACAAGTGCTCTTTAGCCACTGAGTCCTCTAGCATAATGATCTGACAAGTTGTTCCGAGTTTAACTCATAATGCTTAAAGAAAGACATACAAGCAGTGTTAGGACTTGTTACCAAGAAACATGAAAAGGTTATGATTCTAGGGATTAAAATGAAAATGTGAAAGGGGCTCAAGGCATTTCAAGTGAAAATGTATCGACAACAGATAAAAAAAAAAGAAAACATCACACAGGACCAAGGTATGTAGCTCAGTAATAGTACAGTACTTATGCACAAAGCCTTGGGTTAGACCCTCAGAACAAGGGAAAAAACAACAGTGTGTTGTGGGAAATGTGCTGTGAATATATGTTGCTCTCATTGGTTAACAAATAAAGCTGCACTGGCCTGTGCCAGGGCAGAATGGAGCCAGGCAGGAAATCCAAGAGGGATAGAGAGAGAAGAAAGGCGGGGTCAGGGCAGATGCTGCAAGCTGCCACCAGGAGAAACAAGATGTGAGACAACAGGTAATACCATGAAGCCACATGGCAAAACATAGATTAATAGGAATGGGTTGAGTTAAGTTGTAAGAGCTAGCTAGCAAGAAGCCTGAGCCATGGGCCATACAGTTTGTAATTAATATTAAGCCTTAAAGTAATTATTTTATAAGCAGCTATGGGATCATGGGGTGGGAAAGATCCATCCAGACTGAGGGGCTGGGCAGGACCAGAGAAACCATGGCTACGACAGTGATCAGAAAAAGTGGAGGTTCTCTTACATAGTGGAGGTAACAAGAAAATGGGCAAACTGTAATGGTTCCTACTTACAGGCATGGATACTAAGTGGGCAGATCTATGTGAAGCACTCACCCCTCTAAGTCTTCACAAAGACAGGAAGTAAGTACCTGCTTGCAATAGGCAAGAGATAGCAACTCAGCCCCAACAGAAATCACTGTGCTTGCAATGGCAATTCACGGATACCAACAGCATTTTAACTTCTGTCAAGCTATGCT
The DNA here is from genome assembly GCF_007827085.1 of Peromyscus californicus insignis. Taxonomy (NCBI): domain Eukaryota; kingdom Metazoa; phylum Chordata; class Mammalia; order Rodentia; family Cricetidae; genus Peromyscus; species Peromyscus californicus. Next base: position 5,681,557 of record NW_026294469.1, on the reverse strand, counting down.
AGTAATATTTCTACTTTGGTCAATAATTCACCTTCAAAGGTTGATCTCTTCTTATTATAGCCAGTTCAATGTTCTTCCCACCAGACTGGACAACCTAGTGTAGAACAAGGACACATAAGAACCTTTTCAGCTGGCTTGGGCACAGCTCAGTAGTAGAGTGTGTGCCTGGTATGTGTGTGTGGCCCTGGTTTGATTCTTCAACACTATGTATAAACAACCACCTACCTCTGAAAAATGTGTATTGGTGAACAAAAGGGTAAGGAAACCATAGCCATATTCTCAGAACATACCTTACGAGGTCACTTACTTCTAGCAGAGCTTTGATTGCGAGTTTGATAGCTTCGTTGTCATTAGAAATTGCATCTTCTGTGTAATTCTTTTCTAGAAATTCCCTGACAGTTTTAGCACTCCGGCCTATTGCATTTGCCTTGAAAAATTAAAATAAAATTATTAATACAAGTGGGTTTATTGTTACCATATATGTTCACACTTTTCAGGTTTACTCCAGTGTTCAATAATAGAATCACAAAGTGAAAACTTGATAACCTAAATAAATAAATAAAAATAAGAATAAATAAATATATTCCAGGACAGCCAGGGCTACAGAGAGAAACACTGTCTTGAATAAAACCCAAAATAAATAAATAAATAAGTAAATAAATAAAAAATAGAATCACAAAGTGAAAACTTGACAAACATTTCAGATTCATTTGTTATTATGTAAATAATCTATAATGGTGACATCACTCTTATTTAAAGTTTACCAATGCTTTGACCTAGACAAATTACCTTAATAGTAAGTTCACAAGTCCTTTCTAACTAAAGAAGACTATCTGAGTTAAAACTCCAAAGACAAGAGGAGGTAAACCAGTATAAGGTTACAATAGGGAGTAAAAGGGAGAGGGGACCCAGGTGGTGGTGGTGCACATCTTTAATCCAGCACTGGGGACAGAGGCATGTGGATCTCCATGAGTTCAAGGCCAGTCTGGTCTACAAAAGTGAGTTCCAGGACAGCCAAGGTTAGGTATGTTTTCAAGATCAATCAGAGATATATCTTAGATATACAGGTCATCTTCAGAGATCTGCAGAATATGGCACTTAGGATTTTTGTTTGTTTGTTTGTTTTTTGTTTTTTTGAGACAGGGTTTCTCTGTGTAGCTTTGGAGCCTGTCCTGGAACTCACTCTGTAGCCCAGGCTGGCCTCAAACTCACAGAGATCCGCCTGCCTCTGCCTCCCGAGTGCTGGGATTAAAGGTGTGCGCCACCACCCGACCATTTAAGATATTTTAATAGCACAGATTTTTTTCTTTTTTTATGACAATGAGACATGTCTGTTCCTGGCAGCACCAATCTACTTCAGAGAAAATGAAGGGCATTGAAGAAACTCCATACAGAATTTACTTTCTTTGTGGTAAAAGTTAGCCACTAGGTAAGAAAGTTCCCTTGCCTCAACTACTGACAGAATGCTGTCCAAAACGAACAAGCAGGACACAGAAGAAAGTGACGCCAAACTTTGCAAGACAAGGTAGGAAGGCCTTTCAGAAAATCCTGCTTCACAGATGAGTCTGTCAGATGTGCTAGGCATATAGGCTGAAGATGGATGCCCCAACCTTGCAGAGGAACCTTGGGTGACTGTCCAGACAGCCAGCTGTTTCTGTCATTTCTCTCATTTTTTTGGAAGTCGCTTGTTTGCACTTCCTGCTTATTCAGTTAATATTTTTCCCTTCTCAGGTCTCTGAGGGAGTTGAAGACTAGATAGTTATAGTTATAGTTTTCCTTGTTATCAGATTCAGAAAAGAAACTCACTAAAGAAGTATAAGGTGTATAAGTCTGAAAGACATCAAAAGATATTTTTGGTTGGTAATACAAGTTAGGATAGAAAGTGAATTAGGTACATCATGGACTCACCAAAATAGTATAAATAATGGAATATTTTCACTGAATTTGTCAAATGCAAATGGACTAGACATTGTTGATGTATTTCTTGCCTATATATTGTATATAGTTTTTCTTATATTAGTTATAACCTTTTATTATTTCAGACAAAAAAGGGGAAATATGGTGATATATTGTGTACCCCAATAAAGCTTGCCTGGGGATCAGATGACAAAACATAGAGGTCAGGCAGTGGTAGCACATGCCCTTAATCCTATCACTCTGGAGGCAGAGATCTGTCTGGATCTCTGTGAGTTCAAGGCCACACTGGGAACAGAACCAGGCATGGTGGCACACGCCTTTAATCCCAGCACTAGGAAGTAAGATGACAGGGCACAGAAAGGTATATAAGGCATGAGTAAACAGGAAGTCTCTCTCTTAAGGCTGAGGACTTCGTAGAGGTAAGAACATGGCTGACTTGTTCTCTTTCTCTGATCTTTCAGCTTTCACCCCAATATCTGGCTCTGGGTGGTTTTTTTTTTTTATTATTAATAAGACCTTTTAAGATTCATGTTACAGTCCTGTGATAGTTAATCTTGTCACCTGACTGGATTAACAAATCCGAAGGAAATATCTATAGGGCATATTCTGAAGGGAGCATGAGGGCATTTACAGACACAATCAGATCATGAACCTCTGACATGGTGAAGGATTTATTCCACTAATGAATTAAAAGCTGAGCAGACTACTGGGGTGTGGTGGGGCTGTGGAAGGCAGATCCCGGTTGAGAAAGGGTCACTGGAGGCGGGGCTGTCTTTGGGGATGTATCTTGCCCTGCCCCATTGCTCTTAGGGCTCTGTTCTGCTTCTGGGCTGCCGAGACTTGAACAGATTCATTCTGTTAACCCTGTGAGGTTGGAGGTCAAAGGTAATCAATGCAGACATGCTGTTCCTCACTTTACTTGTAACATGTGTTTCTGACTGGTGTGCATCTTGAGTCTTTGACACAAAACAGCACCAAGCTAATTTACATAGCATGTAAATAGTATGCTATAAAATCAAATCCAAACCCAATAATTAGAAATAAACACTAAAACAATGTTAATATATTAAATTCATTTAAAATAATAAGCCCATTATTTGTTTGTTGCACTAGCCTGTTTGGTCTCCCAGTACAACATACCACCAACTAGGTGGCTTAAGCAACAGAAACTTGTCTCAAAGCTCTGGAGACTTTGAATTACAAACTGCTTTCAGACAGCTGTTTTCTTACAAAATCCTCACACAGCTTCCCTGCCCTCTACTCCCCATCCTCACTTTGGAAAATACAATTTTAAATAAAACATAGTACTTACATTAACCAGAATTTGAATTATGTTCCCTCAGATTCATAAGTTGAAGTCCTAACCTTACAATGTGACTAGTTTTGAAGCCAGGATGTTTAATGAGATAATTAAGGTTAAGTAACTTTTGTAAAGTGGGACCTTAATTTCTTTGTGCATGTGCTAACAAGGATGACGAAGATCTCATAGGGCCACTCCACTTCTGTGAAGACTGACTGGCAGTTAATGACTGCTGAGAGAGGCAGGATTGGTCTTCCCCAGGGATGAGCTTATAGTTGGTTATCCAGTACAAAGTGGCTAACCCTAAAATATATACATACAAGCAGCATTAAATGGACTCAGCAGGTTTTGTGTGTGTGTGTGTGTGTGTGTGTGTGTGTGTGTGTATGTAAATTAAAAAAAAAAGAGGCCATGAATTTGAGGGGGCAAGGGTAGGGAGGGAATGTTGAAAGGAGGAGAGGAAAGCAGAAAATGATGTGATTACATTTTAATTAAAAATAAAACAATTTTTTAAAGTAGATTCAGGACCAGAGAGATGGCTCAGCAGAGGACATGGGTTTCATTCCAAGCGTCCACATGACAACAGAACAGCCAACTGCAGTCCAGTTCCAAAGGATGTGACACCCTCTCCTGGCATCAGACACGCACACAGACAGACATGCACATGCACACAGACAGACATGCAAGCAAAACACCTATACACAGAAAAAGGAATATATATTTTAGAAAAATCTTTTTTAAAAAGTTGAATGCACACACACACAAACACTCACACTAAAAGGTAGAATTTTTCTATGTGTTTTTCACAGTCACTGTTTTGAAATGCTATGCTATTATTTTAGTCGAATTATAGCTTCATTCAAGTGTTAGGAAAGTGGGAGCTGGAGAGATGGCTCAGAGGTTAAGAGCACTGACCGCTCTTCCAGAGGTCCAGAGTTCAATTCCCAGAAGCCACATGGTGACTCACAACCATCTGCAATGAGATCTGGTGCCCTCTTCTGGTGTGCAGGCATACATACAAACAGAACACTGTATATATAATAAATAAATAAACTAAAAAAAAAAGAAGGGCCAAGAAAAAAAAAAGTGTTAGGAAAGGAAATTTTAATGTCCTTCTCAGTGAAGTGTTCATATTCCACTCAAGGTAGTTGCTTTTTCACAGTTAATTACAGGTTGGAATCTAGAACCACAAAAGGAAACTTTTTAAACTGTTTACACTAAAGTCTTTTGGCTAACTATTATTTAAAGTAAATTTAAATTTTCTTGGTAGGCTATCGTGGTGCATGCCTATAACCTCATCAGTCAAGGAGCTGAGACTTGAGTTCCAGGCCAGCACGAACTATACAGAAAGAACCTGTCTAAAAACAAACAGAACAATCTCTACATTTCCTTAGGATTTTGGTGGTGGTGGTGGTGGTGATAGTATTGCCATGTTTTTGTTTTTACTTTGTACTTTGGAAAGGTACCTCCCGAAGCTGGCCTGAACTCTATATGCAGTTCAGGCCAGGCTCAAATCTTTTACTCTCTTGACTCAGCTCATAGTGCTATGATCAGCTTTACCCTGAGTAGTCAACAGTCATTGGTTGTTTTGAATGGATCTTTTATACTGTGCCTTGGTCACCTGGAAAACATTGGCTCACTGAATTATACAGGTACTTTAACTGTTGACCTATCGCATTTCTAAAATATCAAATATCATGTTCCTCCATTTTACCAACAGTATCATCAAAGAAATACTGAGAAACTGTCAGGTGCATTGTGATAAATACATGTTTTTCAAATTTTCCTTTAAATCTTTAATTGTATCATTAGTAACAAATACTATCTGATGCTTTCTGCAAAAAAAACAGGCTCAGTCTGTTCAATCCTGAGAACATGTCCTGCCAAATTCCACATGTGAATAAAAACCATTGTTGTCTATTGTTCTATCAGACACACAGGAAGTTCCATTAACTGTGGGCTGTTTCACCTTGGAAGTGAAGAATAAGCTAACTGTTCATCTGAGAGCAACCCCACTGTACTTACATGATCATTCCATCACACAAACTGCTAAAGTGCTGTGTGTGGAGCCACAATTTTACAGCAGTGTTAATAGCAGTTACCACTTCACTGAAGAGCCACGATTTTACAGCAGTGTTAACAGCAGTTACTACTTCACTAAAGAGCCACGATTTTACAGCAGTGTTAACAGCAGTTACTCCTTCACTGAAGGTGACTCACATGTAAGCTAAACTCACTCATTTACTCTCTGCAAATTCATGATGGTGGAGAGTAAGATGAGTACCAAGGCCTGGTGCTGAGGCACCAGCAGCTTTACCACACTGAATCAGCATATGTACCACATATCAAAAGGGGCCTGTTATCTTAGTGTTGTTAAGTGTTTTCCCTGTGGGTCATAGAGGCCCAGCTAGCCTCAGACATACAAAGGGGAGGAAAGTGGGAGTACACAGTGATCTGCGCCAATCACATGAACACTGACCTAGCATTTTCCTATTCGGTTCCAGATGTTCAATCTTGCCCTTTTACAGAAATTCTGAGGAAGCACTGAGAATATCAAAGGGATAGGAATGGGGAACTAACTCTCAGGGACTTCTCCAAGAATTGATGAGGCCTCAACCTGCAATTGGTGACATCAGGGGCAGAATCTAATTAGTCAGCTAGTGACTGAAGGGCTCCGTGGTTCCCCTGCCTACACCTTATTCTGCTAGGGGGCAGTAAGGTGCCATCTGCAATCTTAGCCTTGCTGCATATTGTTCTTTAAGTCTATGGAGCTGGTTATATCTGTTCACTTGGTCACATTTGCAAGATGCCTCTGTCTTTACTGCCCAGAACAGCCCCCAGCCCCCTTTTAATTTACATCTGGCAGTGAAGGTATCGTTAATATTTCTGGATTGATATGACACCACAACGTCCAGGTATTAGACTGAGTCAGCTTGCAGGCCTGAAGAGACTCAGTTACGGAACCCATCTGTTCTTGAAGCAGGAGGTAGTTGCACAGTCATTTAACAATTCACTTTGGATTGGTTGCTCTAAATTTATCTCCTACCTCTGAACTACAGAATTAGTTATAAGTTTGCCAAGCTTCGTGGTCATCCTGATCTAAAAGGTCTTTGATAGACAATGTGGGGTAGCCCTGATAAGGACTTGTACTCCTTACATGTAACATACCTGCTGGTGTCATGAAATCACAAAGTTCAGGCCACATTGTCCTGACCCAGAGGCAGTTCCATCCATGCAGCTGTGATTTACCACTGTTTCCAGACACCATGACAGAACTCTTAATTCCAGGGCTTCTGGATTCCCTACCAATAGGCGCAAGCTTGCTTTTGAGCCTGTGTCTCTCCGTGATGCCAGTCTCCAGGTTGTAGGACGCCTCTGCTGCACTGTACATGGCTGCATTGTGGGAGGCTGTGCTAATGGAGGCTACAGACCCCTGCATGGCCAGCTGTTGCCAGATAAAAACTCCCACTGGACACTGAACGTGATAACTGGCAGGGTGATTTGGAGCTGGCCAACTCTCCTTGGAGTGGCCAGTCAAACCGGTGACGTACAAGCAGAGTGACATCAGACTTTCAGACAGCAAGGGACACACCCAGAATGGCTCCCACCAATTCAGATTCATTTTCCATTCTACCCATCCGGGTCTTCTTTTCCAGATTATCAGTCTTTTGTTCATGACACTCGGGTTTCCTTGCTAACCATGGAAGGTGCAATAGTTTTATACTCTATTACTTGAGATACAGTACTATATCTCAAGCTTTTGAGACATCCTTTCTCTCATAATGAATCTTATCATTATCCTGCAGTTCTGGACTAGGCACAATAGATCTGAAGAGACCTTCTGAGATAAAGAGATCGACCTCAACTCAGGATTTCCATGAGGGCTGACAGTCTCACAGGAACAGTCCTGAGATCAGACATAGTGAATGTCTGGCTACCAGATCTCTTTGTCCAGGGATGAATGCTGCACACAGTTACATAAACATTAAGTTGGGGAGGTCTATGAAAATCACTATTACCTCCTGGACTGGGGGTTGCAGATCATATTTTGAGAACTGCACTTTATACTTTATATCTGATTTGGTTAAATACTTTAGACTTCTAAGGCCCAGCAACTGGTATATAGAAATGACTTGATACATATCTGTTTTAAAGTTCCATCATAGCAAGTCCCCTGGATAGAGTTGTCCATAACTCACCTAACACACCACCACATGGGCTTGTCCTTCTCTAACACTTGGAATGTAACAGCTTTGTTTTAGGGACTTCTACCCCCAGTGCCCAGAACAGGTCTTGATGAATAGGTCTCGGTTTTGTTGTTGAAGAAACCCACAGCATTGCCAAACATGCTGCGTGAAGGGTTCCCTTGCATCTGTATTCTCAACTAGCCACTACTCCGTTTCTGTGCTCCTCTTCACAGTCACCAAAAACAAAAACAAAACTATTGCCACTTTCTTCCTCATCAAAGGTTCAAAGCTTATGAACAGGAACATATAATGAACAATTAACAGTATATTATTTCTCTCCATGCATGAACTATTAACACTGAGATATGTGTTGTGCTTTTCTCCATTTACACACACACACACACACACACACACACACACACACACACAATTTGTGTTATAGCTACCACATTTTATTTCTATGTAACTCAGCATCTACCACATTAACAAGAATATTCTTTTAAAAAATTTACATTAATTTATTTATTGTGTGGGTATGAATCTGTGTTGGGGGTGGAGGTCAGAGGACAACTTGAAGGAGTTGGCTTTCTTCCAACAGGTGGGTCCTGTAAATTTAACTTAGATCATATCATGAGACTTGGCAGCAAGCATCTTTACCTCCTGAGCCATTTACCAGGCCTAGATAGTCCTATTTGACTACATTATACCTAACACATCCAGGAAATGTCACAGTGTTATCTAATAATATATCTCTCCAAAATGCCCTTTGAGTCTATTTTTCCCCATCCAGAATGCTGTCAACAATTATGGTTCACATTCACCTTTTTTGATTCCTTTAAATTAGAAAGTTCTCCCTGTGTTTATTCTGTCTTTCAATAGCATGAGCAGACGATTTTGCAGTCTGGACATATCTGATTGTTCCTTCCTGTTCAGACTCAGGTTAGGCCCAACGGCATGGATACTCCAGAGAAGACACTGCATCAGTGAGGAGACCCATGTGTCACTTCAACCATTGTGATGGCTACTCTGCTCAACTTGACTACGTCTAGAATTAACTAAAACCCAAGTGGCTGGAGACACCTGTCAGGGTTTTTTTTAATTAAATCATCTGAAGTGTGAAGACCCCCTTGTTGGCGTGTAGGCCACATCTTTCTGTGGCCGTCTATATAAAGGCCATGGAAGAAGGGAGCTCTTACTCTGTGCTTGCTGGCCCTCACTCTCGCGGGCAAACCTATTCTTTCACTGGTACTGGAGCCTGCTTCCTCAGGACCCTGGCATATACTGAAGATCGTGGAGACATCCATTCTTGTAGAGTGAACAACGACTGGATTCTTGGACTTTCTGTTGGTAGACAGCCGTTGTTGGATTACCTGGACCACAGTCTGCAAGTCACTCTAATAAATCCAAATCAAACCTTGTTTGATGCTGAGCACAAGTTCCCAAGGTGTGTGTGGAGAATGTTTCTTTAGAGAACATAAGCTCACTGAACTAGAGCTGAGACTGCCATTGGACTCTGGTAGACACCAGAAAAGAGTATACTTCAAATCCACATCATTGGTGAAGTTTCAAACAATTTGAAAATTCTGTCATTTTCCTAACTAACGGGAGACAAAACATCTTTTCTGGATGTCCTCAGACATTAGACAAACTAAAACGAAAAACATGTATGCACACTTGAAACTACTGTGTTACGTTAGAATGGACAGTAATGATGTAAAGATAACTGCAAACAGAAGAGAGCAAGCCCAAAAATATTTCAAGACTGACCCTAGAACCACTGGCTTTGTTGAGGACAATGATTGGAAGACACAGCAACCAAGTAAGGGCCGGTGAGAGGGCTCTTCAGGGACAGGCACTTGCTGCCAAGCCTGAAAAACCTGAGTTTGATCCTCAGGACCCAGAAAATAGAAGGTGAGAACTGACTCCTGAAGGCTGACCTGTAATCTCCACATATTTACCCCACGTATACACAAATAAATAAATAAATGTAATAAAAATTTTAAAAAGAAAGTACAGGTCAAAAGATTTCTGACTGGCAGGATGAAATACCAGAATTTTTCATAGGTAAACCCACAGCTTCTGATGACTAGCTTACCTAGGCAGACGGAAAGGTGTGCAGCTGATAGAAGCACCCTTATATTGACAACTAGCTTACCTAGGCAGATGGAAAGGTGTGCAGGAGCACTCTTATTTTGGCTGTGAGATTATACTCCGCTGCTTTACTGGTCTCTGAGTTAGAAAACAGTTAGGCAGGCTTTTTTCTTTTGTGTCACCAACCAGCTCCCAAATCATGACACAGACTTGTTATTAGTTATGAATGATTGGCCTTAGCTTAGGCTCATTTCTTGCTAGCTCTTATAACTGTTTCTCTTACTACATAGCTGAGGATGAGCTTGAACGTCTAGACTTCCTGCACCCATTTTCTGAGGGCTGAGACAGCTGGTTCTGGAAATCAAACCCAGGACTCCATGCATACTAGGCAAATACTCTGCTCTCAAACAAATTATTTACTTAATGCAGATAATAAAGACCATGGTAGTGTTTTCCCTATTCATTTATTTGGCTTTAAGTCCTTATAATATAAACTCAATGTGAAATTATTTAAAGCCTGAATACTTAGCTTTTAATAATTGAGTTCAAATCACTCATATTACATTCTGTAGTTGTAGTCGTATTCTTATCCATGGCAGTTTATGGAAACTCACTGCTGGAAACTCCTACTTCTGTCTCTGGGCCTTTGTGTTTGATGAGTACACATTGAGGAGGGCGGTAGTTGGGTACTGAAACAAGAATAACTTACCCAGAAAAACAATTCTACTTACTGTATGAAGATTACTACTGTATACTAACACATGATACGTATCAGAGGCTACGGTTGTCTGACTCCTAGGACGGAGGACGTGGCATTGGAGAGACGACTCCAAAGTTAAGAGCGAGCCCACATGATGGCTCACAGCAGTTGCAGAGGATCTGATGCCCTCTTCTGCCTCTGAGAGCACTGGGCATGCATAGAGCACACAGACATACATGCAGACAAATATCCATACACATAAAAATGAATAAATAAAATACATATATATTAAAAACAATAGTGGACAAATAAAACATTTCACTATGGAAACCAGACTCAGAAAAACAAATGTTACACTCCCCTGCCCCCCAAACATGAAAGTGGGGTTGCTAACTAGGGGTGGGAAGAAACAGGAAGGGTAAGGAAGGATAAATATGAAGAGAGTCCAGTGATACTCAAGTGTGATAATGTTAATAGAACTCAAACTTCAGTGTGGTTTTAATTCATCTCTTTAGGGCTTTGTTGTTTTGTTTTGTTTTTCTGAGACAAAATCTCACTCAGGCTGACCTGAAACTCACTATGCAACCCTGGCTACCCTTGAATGCTTACCAATTATCTGTCCCCAGCTTCCTAAAAGCTGGCATTACAGGCATGCACCACCATCACTGGTTTAAACCAAGGTCTTTTACTATCTGAAACCATCATTTCTGAGAAGCTACAATCTATCGTCTGTGTCATAGTCAATATTTTAATGCAACATAATTCTATCATGTCCCTGAAAGCAATAAAATATTTACATTTATTTCAATTTTGCAATAAATTAATGCATTTATCCAAAAACTTCTATGAAAAATGAACAAATTCATTACTCACCTTCCAAGCATGGTAAGTACCAGAGGGATCTGTCTGATACAATCTTGGAATACCGTCATCATCAAAGCCTACAATTAAGGCTGAAATACCAAAGGGTCTTCGTCCATTGCTCTGTGTATATTTCTAAAAAGTAAAATTTATTTTTTACTATAACACTGTCTTAGTTATTTTTTATTACTGTGAAGAGACATCACAACCAAGACAACTTTTATAAAGGAAAGCATTTAATTGGGGGCTTGCTTACAGTTTCAGAGGCTTAGTCTATTGTCATCATGGCAGGGAGCATGGCAGCATGCAGGCAGACATGGTGCTGGAGAAGGAGCTGAGAGCTACATCCTGATCCACAAGCTGGGGGCTGGGGGAGGGGAGAGAGAGACTGGGCCTGGTATGGGCTTCTGAAACCTCAAAGCCCACCCTCTGTGATACACCTACTCCAACAAGGCCACATCTCCTACTCATTATAATCCTTTCAAATAGTGTCACTCCCTGGTGACTATGCTTTTTTATCTGTGAGCCTATGGAGGCCATTCTTATTCAAATCACCACAAAACACCTGACACTTATCAGATAAAATTCTAGTAAATAAAGCATCAAAATTATCTACTCTTCTGATTCTTTTTTAAAAAATATTTTCAGTATTTTTAATTCTGTATATGTGTGTGTTCATGTGGGAATGTACATGTGAGGGACCCTCAGAGGCCAGGGTGCACAGCACTACCTGGAGCTGCAGTTACAGGTAGTTATGAACTGCTAGGAACCAAACTCCAGTCCTCTAGAAGAGCAGTAAGTGCTCTTAACCACTGAGTCATCTCTCCAGTCCCTACTTTTCTGATTTTATTGTATACATTTTTTAGTGTTTCTTGACTATTGTTAATTCATGATGACATTTTAAAGTAATGAATGTATACAATCTGTAAAGTATAATCACAAATTTGTTTATAAATCTTATTTTTCTTAGAAGATCTTTACTGAACTTTTTTTTTTTTTTTTTTTTTTTTTTTTGGTTTTTCGAGACAGGGTTTCTCTGTGTAGCTTTGCGCCTTTTCCTGGAACTCACTTGGTAGCCCAGGCTGGCCTCGAACTCACAGAGATCTGCCTGGCTCTGCCTCCCGAGTGCTGGGATTAAAGGTGTGTGCCACCACTGCCCGGCTCTTTACTGAACTTTTATTGTTTCCCTTTTTTTTTTTTTCGAGACAGGGTTTCTCTGTGTAGCTTTGCGCCTTTCCTGGGACTCATTTGGTAGTCCAGGCTGGCCTCGAACTCACAGAGATCAGCCTGCCTCTGCCTCCCAAGTGCTGGGATTAAAGGCGTGCGCCACCACCGCCCAGCGTTTCCCATTTTTAAATGAAAATTTTAGGTTAACATACAAACTAATGTGCTTCATTAGGTCATTTTCATCCCTTTGCCCACAGTGCTCCCACTCCCCTACCCTCTTCCTTGTCCTGGGTGCCTTCCTTCCCTCTGCTACTTTCATGGTAAATTCCTTTTATTCTTCGCCCCACCCACCCAGTATGGTCTTAAAATGTGTTCTGTCTGCTCTGTATATGAATGGTCCTCATAGGCTAACACATTTGAATGCTTAGTCATCAGAGAATGGCACTATTTGGGAACAATTAGGAGATGTGGCCTTATTGGAATAGGCGTGGCCTTGTTGGAGAAAGTGTGACACTGGAGGAGAGGCTTTGAGGTTTCAGAAGTCCATGCCAGCCCCAGTTCTCTCTCTCCTTGCTTCCTGCAGATCAGGGTGTCGAACTCTCAGCTACTTCTCCAGCATCATGTCTGCCTGTGTACTGAGAGTACTGTGTACTCTCCACCATAATGACAATGGACTAAGTCTCTAAAACTGTAAGCTAGCCCCAATCAAATGCTTTCTTTAATAAGAGTTGCCATGCTCATGGTGTCTCTTCATTGCATAACTAAGACAGTACAATCTCTGTGACCCAGCAGAGGACTGGGCATTTGTTTTGCTGTCAGGGAAGCTGAGTTAATGAGCTGTGCTTTGGAAGCACAGCCTTGTTTGCCTTGAGGGACACTGCAGTTACTGTCGGGGACTACTCCTACTTGATAATATTGCATCAAATATGCTCTGTTCACTGTGCACTGTGTTATTTCCTTCAGTCCCAAAGAAAAGGGATCTTTTATTTCACACACATTTCCCCCACAGACAATGTAACACTGAAACCAATTATATTTCTTATTACTTTCATAACAGGGAACTTCCTGAATTTGTGCTCCGAAGAGTGCCATTCTCACTGAGACTTGTCCTATGAAGAGGCAGCCCTGACAGAAAGCTAAGGACTGAATACATAGGTAACTTTACTTAACTCTGTGGCTGGATGTAGCTCTGTATAATTCTGTGGTTGAAACAGCTTTTTAGTGACTTTCTTTCAGTCTTATCTACATATAGAATCTATTTTCTCATTTTTCAAGTTTATTATATTTCATGTTTTGCAAGCAAAGTTTGATTTTGAATGCAAACAGCTGAGCTATGAACATAAATATCTTTTTTTAAAATAGGGGTTATATTTAATTCCTCTGTACTGTCTAATGTTTCTAGTTTGCACTGAGGTCTAAAGTAGATGCATGTATATATTATCTTAGAAGACAGACCTTTTAACATACTTGTTCAGTCTTTTCATTTTAGTGAAAAGGTCATATAAACAAAGGTAAACGTGTGAGGTGAACATGTGCTATCTCTGGCCCAGAGGCCCAATCCTCCCCAGCGGCAATCTCACTGTCACAGACTTAAACTGCGTTTCCACAGTCTATTCAAAGTCTTGATTTCTCCAGAAGAGACCTTAAGAACCACACTTAAGAACTTTGTGTGTAAGCTGCTCTGTGTCTTGCTTTTTTTGGTAGATTCCTTTTTAACAACTGGGAAAATTGAAACAAAATACAAAAGTAGCAATACAAAAATTCTGGAGTATCTTCTAAATTGAAGTATCAAAGCTTTTAAAAACAGAGTGATTTGATATATATTATTCATCTCAAAACTTTAGTATTTGGATTTACAAAGAGTCTATGAAAAAAATCTCTATGCAGAACCAGGGTACCTGCTCTGCCAGAGCAGCCGGAGGTGAAGGCCAGAGAGCAGGTGCAGCTACCACGCATGCTCGTGTGAGGAGATGCAAAGGAACAGTAAAGGCAGTAAGATAGAGAAGAGCGGGATTCAACTTTAAAGTTACAGCTCTTTCAGAATACTCTTAAGAACTGTTTCTTAACAGAAAATACGGTATGCGTGCACACAAAATGTCCTAACTACAGAGAAGAACCAAATCATGTCTTTTGTAGGATAATGAATGGAGCTGGAAACAGTCATATTAAGTGACTTATGCTAGTCTCAAAGACAGAATGATACATTTCTCTTCTTTTTGGCTCATGTTTTATATAAACACATAGAGTCATGTATGTACATGATATGAAAGTGGGAGAGAAAGTGCGTAGAGGAACAAATGGGATTACGGGGTGGGGGGCAGTGGGTAGGACAGACATGGAGGAATTTACTCAATATACCATATATATCTCCATGAGTATCTTTAAATCCAGAAACAGGGTTGAAAGGGGAATGTAGGCCTGGTGAGACAGCTCCTGGTGAGATGCTTGCTGCCAAGCCTGACCTGAGTTTTGTCACCAGGACCCACCTGCAGGTTGTCCTCCATGTGTGCACTGTGACACAGGCCCCGCCCCCCAGAATAAGTCAGTGTAATAAAAAAATATGTTTTAAAGAGAAGATAAAGTGACACAAATCTGTACAGTGAGCATTCTGTACAGGTTAGGTGGAAAAAACAATGTTTCTGTTGAAGGACAGTTTGCACAAGCAGAAATGAAGAGTGGACCAAGACGTGGGAAATTCAATCTCACTAACTGTAAAACGCAAAGCAGCTGTTACGTTACACAGCACTCACTCACAAAAGAAAGAAAAAGGAAAAACTCCATTGAAGACTCCTTCGGGACAGCTGGTCGCACAATGAAAACTGGTCCGATCTTTCTAGGAAAGCAGTTTGGCACATGCAGTAAGAGCCTCCCACTCAACTCTAATGTCCAACCTGGACCCTCCACTAAAACTCGGTTTAAAAACAAGCCATAACCAAAACAGAGTGATGTGAGGGTGGCAGGAAGACGAGTAAGAAAGACAGATGCCCATCAGAGATGGGCACAGTTTCTGACATTACAGAGAAGGTCCAGGAAGGAGGCTGCGCCACCACACACACAGACAGTCTGCACACAGCAAGTGAAAACTCAGCCCTGTGTGCACAGCCACGCTTGGCTTTCAATGATATGGCGATGTGTGGATCAGAAGAGAACAGAGCTAAACCTGATCAGGGGTATTTTGGTTTGCAGGTGAACTAATGTATATTTCTTTGGAAAACTTTAAGGAATGATATTTTTGTTGTGTTTCTACAAGTATAAAAATTTCCTTTGAAAATTTGACACTCTTAAAAAATGTAGAACTCCAAGAATTGAAACTGATTTTGATTTCTGGTGATTAACGAAACCCACTTTACCCAAACAAGCGAATGAAGTAATTCTGAGACTGAATAAGGAATTTAACACAGGAGACTAAATGCTTGGAGCTATTGCAGTATTTCTATGACAGGGCCAATGACAGTGGAAAATAGAAATTGTGTTAAGAGTCTCTGCTCACCTGCTTTAAAGTTGCTATGAAGCGAGTTATGTACTCCACAGTGACTGGATCCTCCACCGTAAGCTTATGGCTCTGGCACTCGACCCGTGCTCTGTTTATCACTACCCTAGCGTCAGCTGTCAGACCTGGAAAAACAATCCAAACTTAAAAGTCTATACATGTCTCAACCTGCATTTTCCTTGTCAAAAGGTTTTAGTTACCAATTCTTTCTTATGGCATCCCTTCTCTTCCACACCACCTCCAAAAAGAACTAGAAAATGCCATGGGCCTTCACTGTGATGCATTTCCTTTAAAGACTTGGTTTCACACATCCCTGCTTCATGTAAAGGAAATAGTAAATGGCTTAGTTTCAACACTACTGCATTTTTTTTCCTTATGAGAGCAAGGACAGTACTCTGTCCTGAAGTACAACCACTTTGAATTCAAATTACACTTGATAAAACCGGGACATACCACTTCTCAATTTTTTGTCAAAATGAAAACTTTGAAAATCAAGGATATTAAGACTGAGCTTCTGAAATAGCCAAAACCTTCATCCAAACAATTCTCAGCCTGTCTATAAGGAGACAGTATGTGTTCTTATTGCAGCATGTAACTGACAGATTGATTGTTTGTACAAATCAAGGATGACACTGGTATTTGACAGCTCTACAGCCATTTGGCTTCTTTCACCACGTTTTTTAAAAAGATTTAAAAGCAGCCGTGAGCTGTCTGGTACGGCTGCTGGGAACAAACTCAAGTCTCTGTAAAAGTACTGCATACTCTTAATTGCTGAGCCACCTCTCCAGACCCTTTCCATTACTCCTTTAGCACTAACTAGACTGTACCCCAAATTCACACAAACATGTTGGAAACAGGCACTTCTCACTTAGCCATTGTTCTTTTCCCATCACAAGCATCTACCTTCCCCATCATGTCAAACCCTGTTGTTACATACACTTGGATCCTCACCCCTTGAAACAGGAAGGCAGGCAGAAAATGGAGCTGTCTGATATGCCCTGGTTTAAATCACCCTGACACAGGTCAGGTGTGAACTGATTAAGGGAAGAGAGAGTAATTCTCTGTACACTAGTTATCTAAGAGAAAGGACTAGCTAGCAATGGCCTAATCTCGCCCTGGGTTATCGTTTTATGAAACTGAAATAGTTCAGATAAGCTACATGAGATGCGTCCTCCTTGCTGTGTGAATATGGTCCACAGCTAGAGGAAGGTTAACTTTAAAATGCTTAGAGTGGGCTGGGGAGGTGGCTCCACAGGTGAATGCTTGCTGCACAGACATAGCAAAATCAACTTTGACTTGGTGCTGGCAGGCTACACATGTTAAGGTCATGCCAAATCCCCTGCTAGATTTAACACTTGTGAAAACAGTGTTCTTGTTCCATGTCACTAGGACACTGTGACTTGCCTGGTGATTGTGGTTTCAGTTCCCTGAGCTCCAGCAGCTGGGCTGGAAGGCAAGCTGTTTCCTACTTCCCTGGGCATTGTTGCTCTTTGCACTCTAGCATCTCTTTATGATTCCTGGTGTCCTTCTCTCTTTCCTGAATGATGTTTATAACTCCTACTATTCTTACTCCTGGGGCCACATGGAGAGTTTCTTTTTCTTTCTCGCCCCCCCCTTTTTTTTTTTTTGAGACAGGGTTTCTTTGTGTAGCCCTGGCTGTCCAGGAACTGGCTCTGTAGCCCAGGCTGGCCTCAAACTCAGAGATCTGCCTGCCTCTGCCTCCCGAGTGCTGGGATTAAAGGCATGTGCCTCCACACCTGGCTGAGAGACCTGTTTGTTAATCTGCCATCTCATTCCAAATACCATTTCAACTCAATATGTCTAGCAATTTTTCATAGATCCTGTAGGGTTTTCTACATATGAGATTATGCTTCCTGTGATCAAAGATGATTTTCATTTCTTTCTGAACAGTTGGGCTGTTTTATTTCTTACTCTTGACTAATTACTCAGGTAGAACATGCACTACTATACTGAATGGCAATGATACAGCAGGTGCCCTTGCCTGTTCCCGACTCTAGTGGTGAAGTGTCAGTTGTTCACCAACGAATACATCAACTGACTATTTCACATGTGGTGGTTTGAAAGAAAATGGCCCCCAAAAGAGTGGCACTATTAGGAGGTGTGACTTTGTTGGAGTGGGTGTGGCCCTGGAGGAAGTATGTTACTGTGGAGGCGGGCTTTGAGGTCTCATATATGCTCAAGTTACCTCCCAGTGTCTCAGTTCACTTCCTGTTGCCTTTGGATAAGGATGCAGAAATCTCCAGCACCACGTCTGCCTACACACCACCATACTCCCAGCCTCCATGCTTCCTGCCATGATGATAACGCACTAAACCTCTGAAACTGTAAGCTGCCACCTCAGTTAAAAGTTTTCCTTTATAAGAGTTGCTGTGGTCATGGTGTCTCTTCACAGCAATAGAAACCCTAAGATATCACATACAGCTTAATTGTGCTGAGGTGTATTTCTAATTTGTTGTGTTTCTTTTTAACTAAGAAAGAGTACTGAATGATACCAAATGTATTTTTTCTGTATCAGTTGATGTAATCAAGTAGTTCTCCCCTCGACCTGCATTTCCTAGTAATGTGGAAACAGAGTCATCATCTTCAGACATCTGTTGAGCTGTCTTCTGAATAACTAGGTAATTTGTGTGCTTCAAGGAATTTTGTTGGCACTTAATGGTACATATATTCTCTTAAACCCTTTGGATTCTGTGCAAGGAGAAGCAATGACCCATTTTCATTTCTCATTTTAATCGAGAAATAGTTTTATTTAGTTTCTTAATTTTGTTCACCTTTTCAAAAATCACTTTTTGTTTTAATTTTCTATTATCTCTCTGTTCTGTTTATCTCAGGTGTGACGGTGGCTTTGGGTTTACTCTGTTCTGCATTTGCAGTATACAGGAGCTGTTCATAAAAAGAGTCAGTGTTTACTCCAATTCCCTCTTAGCACTGTTTTAAATACATCCCATACGTTTTGATGCTGTCGATGCTCATCCTTAGTTCCCTCAAGATGTTTACCAATTTCACTTATGGTGGCTCTTTACTTGTTTGTTTGTCTTCTCCATGGCAGTTTAGAACTACATTGTTTAATTGATATATATTTATGCATTTTAAGTTTGCCTTCAGCTATTGATTTTTGATTTCATTCCATTTTAAGCAGAAAAGATATTAAATATGATTTCAATCTTTTAGATTTGTCAAGAATTGATTTGTGACCATTACAAGGCACAACAGGATAAAGGTTCTTTGCTGAATGAGTATTTTAAGTGTCAATATAAAATCCCTGTTTAAAAAAAAATTAGAAACTGAGCCAAAAAAATGATGAGACATGTTGTTGGGAATTGGATGCCTTGGGTGAATATATATAGAGAAAATGGGAGTCCTGAATGAATGTGTATTGCATGGCTATGTCAAGGATCAATGCCTCAGACCCATGGATATTGGCATAGCCTTCCTCCAAAGTCAGGCTCAGAGTGATGGCAAAGCCTTCCTCTGGTCCAAATATAAATGTTGCCAGTATGGGCAGGTGGGATTGTTTAGGAACAATAGGCTAGTGTATGCAAAGACTAGCAAATGCAGCTTCCTCCATATGTTTACAGCTGGAGACTGTTCTGCTATAGACACCTCCTACTGAGAGCAGCCGATTCCTCCCCCTGTGCCACCATAACAACTGTGTTGAGGTTCCAGGCTACAGTGGTTAGTGTGGCTCTCTCACAGCACACAGCACACCAACCCCATGTATGTCTCTGTCCTTTCTTCATTCCCTTGGTCCCTTTAGTCAGGTTAAGGTGTCAAGCCATGCAGAGTGCAGGAACATGTTTTATTCGGTGTAGAAAGGCAAATATGCATGGAAAAATATATTCAGTATCATCAGTCCTGAGGAAACATAAGTTCAATCCACAGTCAGAAATCACTGCAGACTTAAAAGAATGGTCAAAAAATTGCAACAAAATCAAATGCTACTGTGTATGCAGGAAAACTGAATCATTCACATAGTGATGGTGGGAATGTAAAACAATACAGCCACTTCTACAATTTGGCAGTGTTTCGACACTAAAGCTATATTACCACACAACCCAGCAACTCTACTGTTTTTATTCCAAAGAAATGAAACCCCACATTCCCATAGAAACCTACCCCAAACGTTCACATTTATCTATAAAAAGCAAAAACTAGGAGGGTCCAAAGATAAGTAGACAACCTGTTAACATAGAGGCTCGTTCACACCATGCAGCACTACCCAACAACAAGACTGGCTCGTTCACACCATGCAGCACTACCCAACAACAAGACTGGCTCGTTCACACCATGCAGCACTACCCAACAACAAGACTGGCTCGTTCACACCATACAGCACTACCCAACAACAAGACTGGCTCGTTCACACCATACAGCACTACCCAACAACAAGACTGGCTCGTTCACACCATGCAGCACTACCCAACAACAAGACTGGCTCGTTCACACCATACAGCACTACCCAACAACAAGACTGGCTCATTCACACCATGCAGCACTACCCAACAACAAGACTGGCTCGTTCACCCCATGCAGCACTACCCAACAACAAGACTGGCTCGTTCGTTCACACCATGCAGCACTACCCAACAACAAGACTGGCTCGTTCGTTCACACCATGCAGCACTACCCAACAACAAGAGTGGCTCGTTCACACCATGCAGCACTACCCAACAATAAAAGCAAAAGCCGCTCCTGACACACCTGACAACTTGGGTGACTGCAGAAGAATGATGCAGAATGAACAAGGACCGTCTGAAAAGGTTCCACGTGCTATTTCATTCATACAAGATTCAAAATGACAGACTACAGAAACAGATAGATTAGTGGCTGGCAGGTTAGAAAAGGGGAAAGGACTAGCATGAGGAGGATTAGTTAAAGGAGGAGTTGGGTCTTGAATGCAGTAGGAACAGCACGAATCTATAGGTGGAGTAAGTACAGCCAAACTCCTGAAAGTACCTCTTCTAGAGAAATGAGACCTCTGCTCCCACAAACACATGCACACAAAGGTCCATACCTTATCTGTAATGTACAAAACTGGAAGGGGCCCAAACACCCTGCAGTGGCCCAGCTGTTAAAGGTGGTGCATTCCTACAACACACTACTGCTAGGCATTGCATGCACATGTAAATGAATGCATACAAAGCTGCTGGAATCTCAGCAGTTTCACACTGGCTGGTGCAAATACAGACTTGATGGTTTAAGGATGGTATCACTGAGGGAAACTGGGGAAATATAAAAGACTTCTCTGTTTCTTAGCAATTTCTCATGACTGTTTGTTTGTTTGTTCCTTTGTTTGTTTTGAGACAGGGTTTCTTTGTGTAACCCTGGCTGTCCTGGAACTCACTCTGTAGACCAGGCTGGCCTCAAACTCACAGAGATCCACCTGCCTCGGCCTCCTGAGTGCTGGGATTAAAGGTGTGCACCACCACCACCCGTCATGACTCTTTATCTATAAAACTTACAAATTATTATGGGACATGAAATGGTTCAGCTGCAAAGCACCTGCATCACAAGCATAAGGATCTGAGTTAAGCTCTCTGCATCCACATGAAAGCTGGTCACAGGTAGGAATCTTTGTAACCCTAGTGCTGGAGGAAGCAAACATAAGCTGATTCCAGAGCCCTGAATGGTCTGGAACTCACTATGTGGACCACCAGGTTGGCCTTGAGCCTGCAGAGACCCACCTGCCTCTGCTTATCGAGTGCTGGGATCAAAGGCATGCAAAAAAGATATGATGGAAAAGTAATAAAGGGAGATTTCCAATATCAACCTCGAGCTTCCACATGCATGCAAACACATGTGCATGCACAAACACAGGCACACACACACACACACACACACACACACACACACACACACACATGCAGATACACACAAGTGATACACAATGAGTATCTCAATGGTAGAGTGCTTGCCTGGCATAGGGCTTCTTAAAACTTTTCCCACTGATGACACACCTTTTTACCAGAGAAATTTTTACATGACCCAGATATATAGATATATAAAACAAGTACACAAACCAATCTTTACTGACAACAATTCTTTGTTAAACATATAATTTTATTATTAAAATAAAGCAAATCTGCATACTAATGAGAGATAGCTGTTTTGTTTATTTTCATGCAAACAAGTCTTGGCTGAATAACTGTGGGCCATAGAGCAATGTTAGCCCTTTTCAGAGTTGATCGATACCTTGATTTTCTAACTATCAATGCTGAGAATGCAATTTCATATAAATACATAGAACAAAATGACAGATATCTATTTAAAGTAATTTCAGGTATAATTGGAAATTCTGTGCTGACTATAACTAAGACAGTACAGTGTTCTATTGCTGGGAAGACACACTGTGATCAAGGCAACTCTTATAAAAGAAAGCATTTAACTGAGGAGTTGCTTACAGTTTCAGAGGTTTAGTAAGTTATCATGGTGATGGGGAGCATGGCATCATGCAGGCAAGTGCTGAAGCAGTAGCTGAGAGCTATACCCTGATCCTTAGGGAGAGAGGCAGAGAGAGACTGGGCCTGGCATGGGCTTTTGTGCTGTGGGATGTCTTTCTCCATGCTGTGAATATGTGTTGCTTTGACTGGTTGATAAATAAAGCTGTTTGGCCTATGGCAAGTCAGGTTATAGCCAGGCAGAAAATCCAGGAAAGAGACAGGAAGAGGAAGGCTGAGTCAGGAGTCACCAGCAAGACACAGAGGAAGCAAGATGACAAGGCAGAACTGAGAAAAGGTATCAAGCCACGTGGCTAAACATAAATAAGAATTATGGGTTAATTTAAGTGTAAGAGCTAGTCAGTAATAAGCCTGAGCTAATGGTCAAGCAGTTATAATTAATATAAGCCTCTGTGTGTTTACTTGGATCAAGCAGCTACAAGACACAGGAGGGAGAGATTTGTCCAACAGGGCCAGGCAGGACCAGAAAACACTTCCAACTACACTTTTGAAACCTCAAAACCTACTGTCAGTGGCATATTCCCTCCAACAAAGCCACGTCTCATAATCCTCCTCAAGTAGTGACACTCCATGACAACCAAGCATTCAAAAATATGAGCCTATAGGGGGTCCTTCTTATCCAAACCACATGAACTAAACTAAATTCATTGAATGACTTTTTTTTTTAACGAAACTCAACTCAACCTTTCAAACAACTTTTAAAACCAAACATTCTAACACATACAATTCAAAGGCACACTAATGTGATACATTTTGAGGAATGGTGGTAGAAAATATTGTCTTTCTTTTCCATAATGTATGCTACCACAAGTGTAAAAAGCCTTGCATATATATATGCACGCTCAGGTGCTTCAGTGTAATGGTGGTGGTGGCTGGTGACATGCACAGTGCAAATGCATGTATGTTCACGTGTCTTCACATCCAAGTCTGCAGAGCTGTCCCATGCAATACAGGCAAGCACTTCCAAAGGTAGCTCTCACCCTTATCTGTTTTATTCTCAGTTAATTTCTGTTTTTCATGTGCCTTTTGGCTCTTTTGGGGAGCCTGTCACCTAGCTCCCAAATAAATCACACATGTAGTCTTATTCTTAATTATAAATGTCTGGCCCTAGCTTGGCTTGTTGCTAGCCAGCTTTACTTAACTTTAAATTATCCCATCTAGCTTTTGCTTCTGGACTTGTACCTTTCTCAATTTTTGTATACCTTTCTTTCTTACTCCATTGCTGGTTGTGTAGCTGGGTGGCTGGCCCTGATGTCCTCCTCTTTCTCTGGCTACTCCCTTCTTCCCTCCCAGATTTCTCCTTGTATTTATCCTCTCTGCCTGCCAGCCCTGCCTATCCTTTCTCCTGCCTTGCTATTGGCCGTCCAGTTCTTTATTAGATGATCAGGTGTTTTAGACAGGCAAAGTAACACAGCTTCACAGAGTTAAACAAATGTAACACACCCACAGTTTAAGAAGATGAGACTTAGCATGTAAGAGGCTAATCTGTAGCCCAGCATACACAAATGCATCCCTTCCTCTCTCCCTCCCCCTTTTTCCCAAACTGGGGCTGAAGAGATGGCTCACCAATTAAGAGGTCATACTCCTCTTGCACAACACCAAATTCAGTTACCTACACCCATGTCAGACAGCTCACAACTCCAGCTGCAGGGAAGCTGACAACCTCTTCTGGCCTCTGCAGGGACCTGCACTTACATGCAGAAACCCACATACATATACATATAATACAAATAAAAACAAGTAAATAGAATCTTTAAAAATTCTATAAATTCTATGAATTTTAAGTTCTATAAGTTATAAGTAAGGAGAAATCTATCTTTACATTTGTGCTTTATTATCAAAGATCATTATAAGTGTGGTGGTTTGAAAGAAAATGGCCCCCATATGGAGTGTACTATTAGGAGGTGTGGCCTTGTTGGAGTAGGAGTGGCCTTGTTGGAGGAAGTGTGTCACCGTGGGGGTGGCCTTTGATGTCTCCTTTGCTCAAGTTTCACCCAGTGTGGCACAAGTTGCTTCTGCTTCCTGCGGATCAATATGTAGAACTCTCAGCTCCTCCAGCACCATGTCTGCCTGCATGCAGCCAATGTCTCACTATGATGATAATGGACTATACCTCTGCAATTGTAAGTGAGCCCCCTCAACTAAATGTTTCCCTGTTGCCGTGGTGATGGTGTCTCTTCACAGCAATAGAAACCCTAACTAAGACAATAAGAAGTCCCAGTTGACAGAGCTGTGGCCTTTTAAATATCCATGACACTATTTGGACAGAAACAGGGAATGAATGCATACATTGTGTAAACCGAGCAAAACGGGCAGTAGGACAGCTGTGTTATCCAGCTCACTACATTACAATCCCGTCCACACCACTGGACGTCTGTGCATACCTGCAAAAGCCATGCAGACATGGTCATCAAGGGCACATATTTTCCTCACAGTTCTTTCATCCTGAAGCTTGGCCACTGATTTTTTTTCCACCCCAAGCACAACTATATTAGTTCCTCGAATTCCAACCTGTAAAGCCATTTTTAGAAAGTAAATTTAAAATTAAAACTGAGCAATTATTCTAATACAGGACAAACAGTTAAAGCATTTCTCTTAAACACTTGATAAAATGAAAAAGGAGCCATCCAGGAAATGAGATGCACAGACACTGGCTGACTGGATGCCTAGTCCCCAGCCTCAAGGAAAGTAAGACAAATAGGTGGAAATTACAAAGAAAATACAATCAGTGGTGAATCTATGTAAGGGTCTTAATCTCCCCCAAACATGTGAAAATGATACCTAAATATACAACTTGAGGGAGAATGACAGAAGATGCCGATAATCCAAGCAAATCAGTACTAGCAGGACAATACTGATGGAGGCATCTATTAATGGACAAAGGCCCAGGCCTGGGAGACAACCCTTTAAGTAAGACACCTGCTGAATGAGAATGAAGACAGCATCCACGTGAAAGGCCAGGCATGTCTGCAAGTGGCCATAGCCCCTGGTAGACAGAGAAAGGTAGATCCCAGCAACAGCTGCCTTGCCAGCAGCCTAGCTGAAAGGGCAGGTGTCTGGTTCAGTGAGAGACCCTCTCTCAAGACAAGGTAGAAAGCAGTGTAATAAGGTGCCTGACATTCTCCTCTGATCTCCACATACACAGGTACAGGCACACACACCTTCACACTGGTGTGCATACACTACACAGACAGCACAGACACAAGAGGCAAGAACTCTCTTAAAAATATTCTCTACTTGTTAGTTTAAAATATGATTACGTCAAGGTATGGGACTGAGGGAGTAGTTCAGTGATACAGCACTTGCCCAACAAGTAAAGGCCCTGGGTTCAAACCTCAATGACAAAACAAAGTTCAGCAGATAAAATACCACAAAAGCTTTCCCATGTAGCTCAAATTTAGAGGCCCAAAAATTAGGGGCTTGCTGTGCCCCAATACCTATATTGAAATGCAGATCCCATGTATTAGAAGACAGGGCCTTTGGGAGCTGATAATATCCTAAAGGTGAAACATTAACAAACTGAATTAGTATCTGTAATCATTAATATTGTCATCTTGACAGGCATTAAAATCACACAGGAAATATGTCTATAGGCATGCCTGGGAAGGATTATGTAGATTAAACTAAATGAGATAGGAAGACCCCAACATAAATGTGGGTGGCACTATTCTTACGGGCTGGGTTCCTGACTGAACAAAAAGAAGAAAATAAACTGAGCACAGGCATTCACTGCTCTCTGATTAGGTTTTTGTTTGTTTGTTTTTTATTTTTGTTTTTGTTTTTCAAAACAGGGTTTCTCTGTGTAACAGTCCTGGCTGTCCTGGAACTCGATATGAAGAACAGGTTGGCCTTGAATTCAGTGATATCCACCTGCCTCTGCCTCCTAAGTGCTGGGATTAAAAGTGTGCACCACCACTGCCCAGCTTTTTTTTTTTTTTAACATATTTTTATTTAGTTTATGTGAGGGGGGCATGCTCATGCCAATGCCATGTATACATGTGGAGATCACGAGACAACTTTCGTGACTGAGTTCTCTCCTACCACGCTGTGGTTCCTGGGGGTTGAAATCAGGTTATCAGGCTTGGCAGGAAGCACCTTTGCCTACAGAGTCACCCCACAGGCCTGTTCTCTGCCCCTGGAATGTGGATGCAGTGTGCTCAGCTGCTTCTAGCTCCTGCCAATGTGACTTCGCCACCATGACAGACTGTCCCCCGGACTGTGAGCCAGAAGAACCCCTTCCTTTCTTAAGCTGCTTAAGTCAGGTACAAGGAACAAGGGCAAGGCATTTGTGCTTCCATACAAATTTTAAGACTTTTTTTTCTTTTTATTTATTCTTCTCTCATACAGTACATCTAGACTGCAGTTTCCCCTCCTTCCACTTCTCCCAATTCCCACCCACCAACCCACTTCCCCTCTCCCCTGGATCCACTGCTCCTCCATTTCCCAGGGATAGCAACTGCATACTGCATAACAAAATTCAATAAGACTAGGCACAAACCCTCATATCAAGGCTGGACGAGGCAACCTAGTAGGACAAAAAGGGTCCCAAGAGCAGTCCGAGATACAGCCGGGTGGTGGTGGAGCATGTCTTTAATCCCAGCACTCGGGAGGCAGAGGCAGGCAGATCTCTGTGAGATCCAGGCCAGCCTGGTCTAAAAAGTGAGTTCCAGGACAGCCACCAAAACTACACAGAGAAACCCTGTCATGAAAAAAAAATAATAATAATTAAAAAAAAAGAGTCAGAGATACCCCCAACTCCCACTGTTAGGAGTCCCACAAAAAACCAAAGTTAAACAATCATAATATGTGCACACTCATGCAGGCTCCATGACTGTCCCTTCAGTCTCTGTGAGCCCCTATGAGCTCTGCTTAGTTGATTATGTGGGTCATGTTCTGGTGTTCTCAACACTCTGGCTCCTACAATCCTTCCTCCCCTCTTGCTTCATGCTCCTCGAGCTCCACCTAATGTTTGGGTATGGGTCTCTGAATATGCTTCCATGAAACTTTTTTTCCCTATTTCTGTGAAGAATGTTGGAATTTTGATAGTGGCTAACCATTTCCACTATATTAATTCTTCCAATCCACAAGCTTAAGAGTTTTAAGTGTCTTTTTTGTTTCTTCTGTAGAGGTCTTATTCCTTGGTCTATTCTAAAGGGTTTCGTTTATTATTTATTTGAGAAAGAGTTTCACTACACAGCCCTAACTCATCTCAAACTCTATGCAGACCAGCCTAGTCTCAAACTCAAGAAACCTGCCTCTGCCTCTTCCTCCTGAGTTCATATGACACACCCCTGCCCCCTTTTAAGGCAACTATACATGGGGTTGTTTCCCAGATTTTTTCTCAGGTTATTTGTTATTGGTACACAGAAAGGCTGACTTTTAAATGCTAATTTTCTACTCTGCCACTTGGCTGAATGTGTTCATCAGCTTAAGAATTTTCTCGTGGAAACTTTAGGGTCTCAAGTATAAAATCGGGTCATCTGCAAATAAGGTTACTTTGACTTCTTTTCCTGTTTGTCTCCCTTATTTTATTCTTATCTTACCACCCTAGGTAAGATCTGAAGCACTATATTGCATAAAAGTAGAGAAAGTAGAGACATTTGTCTTGTCCCTGATTTGAGTTGTTCCCCATGTACTGTGATTCTGGCTCCAGGTTTCACACACACACACACACACACACACACACACACACAGTCTTTCTCATGTTCAGATAAGTTCCTTCTATTCTAGTCTCCTCAAGGCTTTTATCACCAAGAGATACTGGATTTTGTTAAAAGTCTTCTCTGCATCTACTGAAAAAAACAATCATGTGATTTTTCTTGAGTCCATTTATTTTTTTCTATTTTGCTCACTTTTGTATGTGTTCTTTGAGAATTATAAAAAGTGCATTTTGTTCATATTCATCCCTCTGCTTCCAACTCATTCTTGATCCACTCTGCTTCCCTACCCACCCACTTTCTGTCTTCCCCTTTCAACCCATTTTAGTCCAATTTGCTCATATACTCTTGGGTGTCTGGCCACCCTTCTGGAGCATGGTTGACCTATCAGGGGCCACATCCTTAAATAAAACTGACTTTCCTTTTCCTAGAAGTTATCACCTCCAATCACCACACAGCTAAGAGTGGGGCTTTGTGCTCATCTCCCCTCTGCATGCTGGGATTTTGTCTGCTTGAGCTTACATAGGTCTTGTTCATGCTATCATAACCATTGTTGAGTTCATATGTACAACTGCCCTGTTATGTCCAGAAAACATTATTTACTTGAAGTCATCAACCACCTCTGGCTCTTAGAATCTTTCCTCCCCCTCTTCCACAACCAATTCCTGATCTTTGTGAGGAGGGTATGTGATACAGAAGTCACATTTAGGGCTGAGCATTCCACAGTATCTAATTTTTCTGCACCTGGGCTAGTTGTGGATATCTGTGTTAATCACCATGCACTAGCAAAAGAAGCTTTTCCTTCTGGGGTTGAGAGATGCACTAATCTATGGGTACAACAATAAGCCACTAGGAGTTTTTTTGATAATATGCCCATTTAACAATTGTTTTGTTAACAGCAGTAGGTTCTCCCCTAGGACCTAGGACCTCACTAGTCACAGGTTCTTGGCCCAGATAACAGTGCCACATATGGGCTCATCACGTGGAGCAGGCAGTGGATCCAATCAGAATGTGGTTGGTTCCTCCCATGCCATTTGTGCCACTCCTGCATCAGTGAGAATGTCTTAACAAGCTGGCCATTAGTATAGCTCACACAGTTCACAATGAATGTGCTCAACCAAATCTATCCGATTTCAGAAGTTAAACAGAGTCAGTCTTGGTTAGTACTTGGATGGGAGTCTATTTATCTCCTATCACATTTATTGCTTTGTTCATACTGAACCATCCCAGAATCTCCTGATTAAGTCAATGTGACCATGATGAATGAACTTTTTGATGTGTTTGTGGATTGAGTTTACAAGTCTTTTATGAAGAAATTCTGTATCTTTCTTCATCAGAGAGATTGGTCTCTAATTTTCCTTTCTGTCATCTCAGTAGTACTGGCTTTGTAAGTAGAGTTTGGAAGCATTCCTTTCTTTTCTAATTTATGAAACAGCTTGAGAAACAGTAATGTTAGTTTGTCTTTAATGGTCTAGAATTCAGCAGTGAATCCATCTAGGCCTGAACTTTTTTCAGTTAAGAGAATTTTTTATTAATGTTTCAATCTTGTCATATTATAGATCTGGTTATATTGTCTATATCATCATGGCTTAATTTTGGTAAGTTATATACAACTACTTTTCTAATCTAATTTGATATTACATCTTTAATAGTCCTAGTGATTTTCTGAATTTCACTGGCATGTCTTTTTATCTCCAGTCTTATTAATTTGGATATTTGCATACAAGTATTTAATGTACACTGAACATACTCTCCATACCTCACCCCCTTCTGTGAGTCGAATGAAGAATGCTCCCTAAAGGCTTGGCTATTTGAACACAGGGTCTCCAGTTGGCAGCACTGTTAGGAGAAGTTTAGAAGTCACAGCCTTGGTAGGGGAAGTGTGTCCCTGGGAGGGGCTCTGAGGGTTTATAACCTGGTCTCACTTCTCGTTCATCCATTTTGCTTCGTGCTGTGGTTTGAAGGTCTGTGCTCTAAGCTTCCTACTACCATGCCTGCCATATGTTGTTCTGCCTCCCTCCTTTGATGGACTCAGATCTCTCTGGAACTGTAAGCGAAAATGAGCACTTTATTCCACATGTTGCCTTGGTCATAGTAGTTTATAGAGCAACAGAAAAGTAAGTAACACATCCTGTTTCTTCACTTAAAAGGTCTTGTGTTGTCCATGTCAGTCTCGACATCACTATGTAGAAGCTGAGGATGATCGTAACTTCTGACATCACTACTTGTAGCTGAGGATGATCGTAACTTCTCTCTCTCTCTCTCTCTCTCTCTCTCTCTCTCTCTCTCTCTCTCTCTCTCTCTCTCTCTCTCAAGGGCTGTACTATGGGAGTATACTACCATTCCTGGTTTGTGTGATGCTGACAATCAAACTCAGGGACTCATCAACCTAGGCAGGCACTTTAGCAGTTACATCCCAGACCTCTTTCATTCTTTTTTTTTTTTCTTTTTGATTTTTCAAGACAGGGTTTCTCTGTGTAGCTTTGCGCCTTTCCTGGAACTCACTTGGTAGCCCAGGCTGGCCTTGAACTCACAGAGATCCGCCTGGCTCTGCCTCCCGAGTGCTGGGATTAAAGGCGTGGCCACCACCGCCCAGCGACCTCTTTCATTCTTTAGGTTAGTTTGGCTAAAGATTTGTACACAATGTCTATCTTTTCAGTTATGTACAAATCTTTAGCCAAACTAACTGAAAGAATCTACATTTTTTTATATTTCATAAATTTCTGCTCTGGTCTTAAATTTTTTCACCACTTTTTCAAGACAGGGTTTCTCTGTGTATCCCTGGCTGTCCTAAAACTCACTCTGTAGACCAGGCTGGCCTTGAACTCAGGGATCTCCTGCCTCTGCCTCCCTGGTGCTAAGATTAAAGGCGTGTGCCACCATGTCCAGCTTAATTATTTATCTCTATTGAGTTTGGGTTTCTTCCAAGGCTCTAAGATTCATCATTAATTTATTCATTTTTTAAGTTCATATAAAAACAGAAACTATATAAGCTATATAAAGGTGTTTATTAATTTGCTAAGTCAATATTGCTTTTCTGTAGCAAAACATATGGAATATATTACATTTCTCCTCTAATTTCTGAGAAAAAAATGTTTCCTTGCATACTGAACTAAGAAAATCATCCTTTCATTTTCCAGCTTTATGTCACTTGAATTTTATAGTTTATAAAACTTAACTTCACAAGCCACCAACTATAAGAATGTTATCTTCCCTTTATTTTATATCTTTTTTTAGCTTTTATTGATTCTTTGTGGACTTCACATCATGCATTCGATCCCACTTATATCCCTGTTCCCTCACATCTGCCTTCTGCCCTTGCAACCTCTCCCTAAAACAAAACCAAACTTAAAAGAAAAACCAAAAATCGATCCAAACAAGAACAAAAACAAGTAAGATTCTCCTTGTGGACGCTGCAGTATGGCCCCTCGAGCCACACACCTCACCCTTTGTCCATACATGCTTACTTGTAAGTGTTCTGCTATGAGTCACTGGTGTGGCTGGAGGTCTCTGGTTTCTGCTATGCCACCAATCATGGGCTCTCCCTGGGGCTCCTCTTGGATACCCTGTTGTCCTGTGTCATGGGGATCCTGCTGTTTTGGATCTGTAGGTTCGTCCCCTTCACATACTCCAACAGTTCATAGATCCGGTGGTGTTGGGATGGGCCAATCACAGCCCTGGATCTGGGCCTGGGTGATGGCTGGGTTGGTCAGCTCACTAGCTTTCCCTCATCGTCACTACCTGAGGAGCTCTCCAGCACTGCCTCCTAGCTCACCCAATGCAGCCTACAGCAAGAAGTGGGGCCCTTGGGCCCTCAGACCCAGGTTCCCTTCACTCATACCGCCAGAGCCAGGAAAGGTGCAGGGCCCTCTCTCCCAATTGCTGTAAGAGGTCATATGAATGGGGGCAGGGTCAGCTCTCCTGCTCTCACGCCCTCAGGGATGGCTCCCCTGTGTCCCTGACCACAGGGCCAGCTCTAGTGTGCTGCCCAGACAGGAAGCAGAGGCTGCTTTCTCCTGACTGCAGCTGGTGAGGGTCAGGGTCAGCTCTCCTGCTCTTGTGACCCCAGGGTCTGCTCTCTCACCTACCACAGGTCACCACATAGCTGACTGGGTGTGTGGGGTCAGCTCTCCTGCTCTCCTACCTTCAGGGATGGCTCACCTCTGTCCCTCACCACAGGGTCAGCTCCAGTGTGCTTCCTAGGTGAGGTGCATGCCTATGGTGAGGGGTGAGGTCATCTTTCCCAAATCTGGGGGTGGGGGGTAAGGGGTGGGGGTGGGGTTTGAGCTCTCCACTGAGGGGTACGGCCAGCTTGCCTGCTGCAATATCCAGAGACCAGCAGGACCAGCCATCCCAGGGCCAGTGAAGGGCAGGGCTGGCTCAGCACAACATGGTTCCAACGAACCTCCTCCACTCCCCACCCCCGGGCTAACAGCAACCATGGACATCACCAGAGACCCCAGCTGCAGCAGTTCCATAGACTCAGACAGGGCCCTTGTGACAGCTTGGGGCCCAGATGCCACCATGGCTCCAGTGGCAGCACAGGGCACTCAGATCAGCACGGGCCAGCAGCAGAATGGCCCCCAGGCATCAATATGGTCCCAGGTGGCTGGCCAGACCCCAGGCATCCACAGAGCCCTCGGTGATAACTGGAGCCACAGATACCACCCCTGACCACGGCCTCCACAGGGCTACAGATTCAGACATGAAGTCTCCATGGCTTCAGGTGGCAGCACTGCCACCCAAATCCACCTGGCACCAGCAGTGGCACAGCCTTCGGACAATAACATGGTCACAGGTTGTGGCCCAGACCCTAGGCATCCACATGGGCCTTGGTGGCAACATGGGCCAGGAACATCAATACAGACCCCGGCTGCAGCAAAACCACGGACCCAGCATAGTCCTTGGCAGCAGCCCAGGCTAGGTTATCACCATGGCCACAGTGGCCATGCAGGCCACCCAGACTGGCATGGTCCCAGTGCGGCCCTTGGACACCAATGTGGCCCCACTATGGGCCCCTGCACAGCGACCCCCTCCCCATGACAGGAGCCACAGACACCAACTCAGGCCCTCTCAGCTGCTCTAAGACCCCAGATCAAGACCTTGGTCATAGCCCAGGCCCGGGCATCTCCCTGATTTGGGTGATGTTAGCCTGTTCATTCATGATGTTAGCTGGGCATTCATGTTAGCCTGTTCCTCACCACCCCCCACCTCTCTGGATCCACCCCTCTCCCCAGCCCACAAACCATTCCACCTCTCTCTCTCTCCCACCTCCCCACCCAGAACTCTCTCACCACAATGGTGCCCAACCACCCAGCACCAGGGCTCTTGGTTGGGTCACAGGAGGTGCTTAGTTGAATACTGCCCAGGGGCCCAAGGCATGGCATGGAGCTGTTGCCTTTCCTCTCTCCCATGCCCAGCCCAGAGACAGTGGGCAGTACTTGGTATGGTACCTGATTGCATGGCACCCCAAAAGTCTGGGGAGGTGGGGGACACCATCTGTGTCCATCACCATTCAGGCCTGGGTGGAGCCAGCGGCTCCTGGGTGATTGTGGCCACCACAGACCTAGATCTGACTTTTCAATATAGACATTTGTAGCTATAAACTCTTAAAATCACTCACTGCTTCTCCTACGTCATGGTATGTTGTTTTCATTTTCACTTGCTTCTCAGAATTTAATTTCCTTTTCGATTCCTTCTATGACACACTCATCATTAAGGAGTATGTTGTTCAATCTCTACAAGTCTGTCCATACTGAAGTTTCTATTGTTATTTACTCTTTTTCCCATTGTGGTCAGATAGCGTTCAAAATTGATCATAATTTCCCAGTATTTTTAAGACTTCTTTGCCTCCTGTTATATGACCTGTTTTAGAGAGATTGAACAGGCTAATGAGAATATGTAGTCTGCAGTGTTCAGATGGAATAGTCTATGGACGTCTGTGAAGTCTCTGGGATCTATGGTATCATTTAACTGATGCTTCTCTTCAGTTTTTGTCAGGATGATTTATTGGTGAGGATGGGTTAACTAATGTTGCCCACTATTATTTTATTGGTGTTGAGTACTATATTGGTAGTATTTGTTTTATGAAACTGAGTGTACCTGTGTTTGGTTCATATATGTTCAAATGTATAACGTTCTCTGGGTGATAAACTGTTCCCTTAACCACTTTTAAAAGTTTTTGTTTTAAATCTATTTTGTGAGATATTAGACACAAGTTTGTTTCTGAGTTCCATTTCTTGGAATACTTTTTTCCCATTGTTTTCAATGAGAGGTTGTATATGTTTTTTGATGATAAGGCGCATTTCTTAGAGGCAACAATTAGATTCTGTAGTTTTAATTTTTTGTTGTGTATGTGTGTGTGTGTTGGTGTTTTTGTTTGTTGTTATTGTTACTTTCTTTTTTGAGAGGATCTTACTACATAGGCCTTGCTGTCTGGCCTGGAACTATGTAGACCAGAGCAGTCTTCTTGAGCTCACAGAGACGCTCCTGACTTTGTTTTCTGAGTGCTACGATTAAGTGTGCACCACAACATCTGGCTAGATCCTGTTTTTCAATTCAATCTTCTAGTTTGTGTCTTTCGACTGGGAAATTGGGACCACTAATAGTGACTTATTATTAAAATGTGCTGCTAATTCCAGAGTTTTGTGTTTTCTTAGTCTTTATTTGCTTATGTTGTGTTCTTGTATAGTTTAGTCTTCCCTTTGCCTCATGGATGTAATTTTTTTCTTTAGTTGAAAGGATTCCTTCAAGAATCCCTTTAGAGCTAGTATAGTAGTCACAAATTTCTTTTCCTTTTCTTTTTTGTTTTTGTTTTTTTTTTTTTCGAGACAGGGTTTCTTTGTGTAGTTTTGGTGCCTGTCCTAGATCTCACTCTGTAGACCAGGCTGGCCTCGAACTCACAGAGATCCTCCTGGCTCTGCCTCCTGAGTGCTGGGATTAAAGGCGTGCGCCACCACCGCCGCCGCCGCCACTCGACAAATTTCTTTGACCTGTTTTATGGTAAGTTTATTATGCTAAGTTTTCCTTCTCCTTCAGTTACGACCGACCAACAGTCTTACCATGTATGGTTGTCTGTGTTGGTAACTGTTGTCTTTCAGAACTTGAAATATATTTTTCTAAGAATTCCTTCACTTTTAAAGTTTCTATTGAAAAATATGATGTTTTTATGACAGATTTGCTTTACTGCGTGACTTGTTTCTCTCTTGTAGCTTCCAAATATCCTGTTTTCTTCTGTACATTTGACTATAATATGAAGTAGGGAGTTATCTGACATTTTTAGTGTCTCAAAGTGTGGTGATCTGAGTGAAAATGGTCCCCATAGGCTCCTAGGGAGTGCCATTATTTGAAAGGATTAGGATATGTGGCCTTGTTGGAGGAAATGTGTCACTAAGGGTGGGCTCTGAGGTTTCAGAAGCTCAAGCCAAGCCCAGTGGATCTCCCTCTCTCCCTGTTGCCTGCTGATCCAGATATAGAACTCTCAGCTCCTTCTCCAGCACCATGTCTGCCTGAGTGCTGCCATGCTTCCCACCATGATGATGATGGGCTAAACCTCTGACCCTTGTACCAGCCCCAGTTAAATGTTTTCCTCTCTAAGAGCTGACATGTTCATGACATTCCTTCGCAGCACAAGAAACCCTAACACATAGATCTACAATGCTCTGTACATGCCTTCCTATTAGCTTTGTCATTGTCTGAGCATTCACGTTTCTCTACATTGCCTTTATGCCCAGATATTTTGTCCTACCTTAATCCATTCTATCGGTGAGGATTCCATGGATTGTAACAAACTTTTGATTATTTCGCTTGCAGTATTTTAAGTTGTAATTCTTTTCACTATTTCTCTTTATTGAATTCTACCTTTATATCCTATTTTGACTTCCTTATTTTCTCCAGTTGCTTGTGTTTTCTTAAACTCATTTAGGAGTTTGTGCACTCTCTAATTTCCTCAACTATAATCATTCTTTTGAGTTCTTTGTTGGGGATTTCATCTTGTTCACTCTCATTTGAGGACTTTACTGAGATAATAATTTTTTTTTTTTTTTTCTTTTTGGTTTTTCGAGACAGGGTCTCTCTATGCAGCTTTGCGCCTTTCCTGGAACTCACTCAGTAGCCCAGGCTGGCCTCGAACTCACAAAGATCCACCTGGCTCTGCCTCCCGAGTGCTGGGATTAAAGGCGTGCGCCACCACCGCCCGGCTGAGATAATAATTTTTGAGGGAAATATTATGCCTTGGTGTTTCATGTTTTTGAGTTAGAGACTAGTTTACTATTCGGATTTCTTAAAAGGTATTTTTGTTTTTGTGTCTGGGTTTTGCCTGGATGTATGTCTATGCACAACATGTATCCCTGATGCCCATGGAGGCCAGAAAAAGGGGATTGAATCTCCTGGAACTGGAGTTATAAGTGGTTGTGATCTACTTTGTGAGTTCTAGGATTCAAACCAGGGTCCTCTGGAAGAAGAGCCAGTACTCTTAACCACTGAGCCATCTCTCGAGCCCAGGTTTTTGTTTGTTTGTTTTTGTTTTTTGATCACTGCTCTTCTTTCTGAAATGTTCAAGAGGGACTAGGCTGTAGTATGGCTGAAGTACTGTCTTTCTCTACTAGCCTTCTGTTCAGAACACCAGGCTCAGTGTCTGGTACTCTCTTAAAATTAAGACTCTTAGGGTGCCTTATTCTGACCTCTGTGAGCATAGATACAAATGCAGGCCAAACACCTAAACATATAAAACAAAATCTAATCAATACTGCCTGATTGGAAGTTGAAACCTCAACTCTTTCAGCATTTATTTCTAGGATCCCAGATACTGGTTACGTTCCTGGATGGTCAAGTCACAGATGCTTGTCCCATCAGTGGGGGTCATATGTGGTCCTTCAGGGTCAAGTGGTGAAGGCTGTTCTTACTCTGGGTAGTCCTTTGTGAATCTGAGGTCTCGTGAAAGGTACTGGTCAAACTTCTTGGCATCCCTCAGGAGGCTGACTTCTTTTTTTTTTCTTAAAGATTTATTTATTTATTATGTATACAGTGTTCTGCCTGCATGTATACATAATAAATATCTCATTTATTTATCACCAGATCTCATCATAGATGGTTATGAGCCACCATGTGGTTACTGGGAATTGAACTCAGGACCTTTGGAAGAACAGCCGGTGCTCTTAACCTCTGAGCCATCTCTCCAGCCTGAGGCTGACTTCTAATGCTATTGTTTCTCCTAAGGAGACCTTTGTAAGGCTGGGTCACTAATGCTGCCCCCTCTTCATGGATCAGGATGCAGATATTGGTCCCTGGGCTTGGGCAGTCCTTCCTATAATCCACTGTGCCGCTTGGAACCTAGAGTCTGTGTTCCATACAGACATTGTCTTTGATCGGTTTTACATCTTGCTAAATCCTGTGTAACTTTCAAAGTTAGGGTTAGGGTTGGGGGTTAGGAGTTAGAGTTAGGGTTAGGCTTTTTTAAGCTAAAAAGCAAAAAAAAAATTAACACTGGATGTGATGACACATTCCTAGGATCTCAACACTTGAGAGGTGGGAGAAACAAAGTTAAGGTCATCTGTGGCTGCAGAATGAATCTGAAGGCAGCCTGGGAGACTCTGTCTCAA
Organism: Peromyscus californicus insignis; assembly: GCF_007827085.1. NCBI lineage: Eukaryota > Metazoa > Chordata > Mammalia > Rodentia > Cricetidae > Peromyscus > Peromyscus californicus. Next base: position 5,644,109 of record NW_026294469.1, on the reverse strand, counting down.
AAAACTAAAAGTACAGAAAAAAGAGATACAAATATTTAAATTAGCTAAAAATGAAAAATAAGCAAGAAGCAGATACTAATACTTAGGAAGGAAACAATAAAATTGCTAGCAATAGCAAGCGTTTTAAAAAAATAAGAAAAATCTCATGGTTAATCTAAGAAGAAAGTAAAAGACATTTATAGAAATGTTTAAAAAGCAATTTAAAAAATTAACCATAAACTAAAAAATTTAAAAAAATAAGAGTACAATTTTAAAAAATTTTAATTGCCTATGTAGACACAAGAAAAGACAGAAAACTCATCCTCACAATAAACATGAGATAACATAATCTGTGCTATAAAATATATGTAAAGAGGATGAATATACAAGCTGTAGGGTGGGGGAAAGTGTTTGACTAGTACTTAGAACACATAATGAACTTTCAAATCTAACATTTAAAAAAAACCCATCATTAGAAGACAGGCCACAGACCTGATACATTTTATGCAAGACAATACAGATGTCAAATAAAAGCAAATGGAAGTATGCTCTGATGTTATCAGCAATTAATGCGAATGTACTCCATCAATTAAGACCACACTGAGGTATCTTATACACTTAGCAGCAAAATAATAAAAGCATCCAATGCTTGCTAGGAGGCAGAGAAACTGGGCCACCTAGACAGTGCTAGTGGGAATGTAACATGGTACAGCTAACATGTGATCTTCTGATGAACTATCCATTATAAGGAAAATCTTATAATCCTGCAATTACATACTTAGGGACTTATACCAGAAAAATAAAAAATCTACATTCACACAAAAATGAGTAAGAATACTCAGGACACCTTTATTCATAATGATGGGAAACTAGATATAGCCCAAATGTTCTTCAACAGGAGAATAGTTAAAAGGTTCTCAACCAGGGAATGTTAGTAGTAAAACAGCAACATGTGGGAAGCAAGGATGACCCTCAAGGCATAAGGCAGATCTTAAGGATTAAGACTACAGTGTGGGGGCTGGAGAGATGACTCAGAGGTTAAGAGCAGTGGCTATTCTCCTAGAGGTCCTGAGTTCAATTCCCAGCAACCACATGGTGGCTCACAACCATCTGTAGTTAGATCTGGTGCCCTCTTCTGGCCTGCCCGCATACATGCAGGTAGAATACTTGTATACATAACAAATATCTTTGGAAAAAAAAAAAAGGCTACAGTGTGTGCCTGAATAGGCATTTCTAAATCGATGAAATGTTACATATGGAGGACAGCTAGTGTGTCAGGTAGAGAAGACAGGACTAGGCTGTATGTGAGAATAGAGGCAGGGAATAAGAAAGTGGTTACATGAGGGATTGTTGTGGAATTGGAAGTGTTCAGTTCCCTAACTGTGGAAGTATGACTATATAAGAGCAATAAAATTTCATATAAATTTACATACATAGTGGTACCTACCTATAATCCTAGCACTAGGAAGGCAGAGGCAGGATAATCAAAATGTCATGGTCATCTTCAGCTACATAGACAGCTCAAGGCCAGTTTGGAATACCTACGTCTGTGCCTGGAGAAGGGGACGCAGGACAATGACAACAGTGGTGACAGTGAAGAAAGCCACTACTACAGTACGAGACAACACAGCTGAGGGGTGGACAGTGCATGCCTAGTGCACAGCCTCTCAGTTTAACCCACAGTAAAGCTGCCCACTATAAACAGACACACATGCACACACACCACCACCACCACCACCACCACCACCACCACCACCACCACCACCACCACAACAACAACGAAAACCCAATCACTCCATTGTCAAGAGGGGGAAGTGGATAGAAAGGTGAAACAGGGCTAGGGATGTACTTCAGTGGTAGAGGATGCCCTGGGTTCAATTCCCAGAACTGGAGGAGAAAAAAATGATAAAATGTTTGTAATTGTTGAGGATGGGCAATAAGCATATAGAACATTGTATGATTTCCTTTATACATTGTATATTTAAATACTACAAAAGAAAAATTTGAAAATGCACTTAAATAAACCTCAACATTATCTACAGGCTTTTTCTCACCAATATATTAAAGTTTCTCATATTAAATAAAATCTTAAAAGATGATTCCATTTAACCCCACATTTTTGCTTTCCAAACTATTAAAAGCTAAATGTTGTCTCCAGAAACCTTGTTACTATTCCTGCTCTTCTTCCACTGGAGTCTGAGCAAGGTAGTTTCTACAAAGTTCAAGGTTCAGTTCTGGGTATTCTCTTTGGCCTCCACCTGCAGAACCAACATCAGGAGGCAGAAGAAGGATGATGCCACAAGTTCCAGGCCAGCCCAGGTCATAGACTAAGGCTCCTTTTGAAACAGAGGTACTTGTTTAGCCCAACTTCAACAGAAGTTTTAGGAATAGGACAGAAAGATTCTACCTCAAAATTACTATGATCTCCAGCGAAGATCACTCTTGTGAGCTTCAGACATGTACATTGGTTGTGTATTACATTTTATTTGGGTTTTTTGGTTTTTTTTGGTTTTTACTTTTGTTTTTTGAGACATGTTTCTCTATGTATCCCTAGCTGTCCTGGAACTCACTTTGTAGACCAGGCTGGCCTCGAACTCACAGAGATCCGACTGCCTTTACCTCCCAAGTGCTGGGATTAGAGGTGTGTGCCACCATGTCTGGCAGATTTTGTTTCTTGACACAAGGCCTTTCCATGTAGCCTAGGCTGGCCATGAACTCCCATCCTCCTGCTCAGGTGCCACCATACTCTGTCCCGTATTGGAACAGCTGCTTCTCTGAATGCACTTGCTCAGGCCTCTGTGTGGCCACTCACAACATGGCAAATGGGCTCCCTTACAGTGAGCAACAGAAAGCAAGAGAGAGCAAGCAAAGATGGGTAAGAGGAGTTACTTGGCCTCTGGAGTGGCATTCCATCACTTCTGTCTAGTCTAGAAGTAAGTCATTAGCATCATCCATCCAAGGGGCCATTAAACAGAGGTGAGGATTACAGGCAATTTCAGAAACGCCTCAATCTCACCACATTGGTTATAGTCCCACTCAAAATTCGTGTTCCACGTCCTTAAAGAAAACTGCAGCTGAACTCAGAAACAGAGGCTCCATCTTAGATCTTCCTCTTCCCTGGCCAACACCAAAGACATAATCATGACATGTTTCTCTGGAGTCTGTTTTACCATTTTTGTTCCAACCGTAGTAAACACTAGTAACACCTTTTGTTTATACTATTATCACAGACATGTAACTGTTCTCTTTGATTCTAGTTATGATTTCATTCAATCTGATGCTCACAATGTTGCCTGAGAAATCTTTGGAAAGAGTGCAGAAAGGAGAGGGGAAGGGAGGAAGAGGAAGAAGAGAGGGAAGGAGAAAGGAAGGAATGGGCGGGGGGTGTATCTCAGTCACCATTCTTTTTTGTTGTTTTTTGAGACAGGGTTTCTCTGTGTAGCCCTGGCTGTCCTGGAACTCACTGTGTACAGCAGGCTGGCCTCAGACTCACAGAGATCCACTGCCTCTGGCCCCGAGTGCTGGGATTAAAGGTGTGCGCCACCTCCTGGCCAAAAGTCAGTATTCTTTCACTTCCTACTCTGTATGGGTAGGAGCAGTTCCTCACTAAGCAAACCAGGACAGCATGGAGAGGAGACCCAGGGCAAAAAGATCCAGGATCTGTAACACTTACCCTGTGCGTAAGACCTGTCCTTTGTTCTGAAGCAGACAGGCATCCTCTCGATGGAAACAAACACAGCCACAAGCATCTTGGGACTCATATCCTGTCAGCTGCCCCAGAGGAGAAAAGTTACCAGTATCTCTAGTGGTGGACTGAGTCCCATGACCAAGAGTAGAGTGGACACATATACTGTGTATTGAGAAGAAAATAGCAATAACCTAAAAAGTGAAAATAGTCACATCAAAACCCTTTGAGGATCCTTCAGGATCAAGCACATTCTCATTGTAATAGCTTAAAGGTACTCTGTGGTTTGGCCTTGGCTTCTAGCTTCATCTCTTCCTTTTCTTTTCCTCAGCAGTTCTGAATGTGTTCCCTCTGTGTAACAGAGCTGTCTGGTGTGCCTGGTCTTCCCACACAGGATCTCCTCCGTCTAAAATTCTCCTCCTTTCACCCTCCACCTCTCCACCTGGCCGCCTTCCCTTTTCCGATGGTTTCTTAACTGCGCTTTCTCAGGAGGGTTTCCCTTACAATCGCAGTGTCTGTCACATCTCGTACCTTCTCTACTACTACACTCCTTCAGGCCCTGTGAGGACTTTCCTTTTTACACAGGGTCTCCCTACACAGCCCAGTCTGGCCCGGAACCTGCAGTCTTCCGGCTCTTGCTTCCTGAGTGTTGGATTTACAGACATGTGCCAACATTCCCATCTGGACTATTTTCTTAATCTTCTTAATTTCTTGCAAGAGGGTAAATTCTTTGAGAACAGGGATCGAGTCTATCACTTCCATAGTGAAATCCTACAGTCCAGGTTAGCATTTCTAAGTCTTAAAAATTGACATGCTGGAAGGACCACAGACAAAACTGAATCAAAAAGAAAAGAATCATAAATAATAATGGATACAACTTATTAGTTTATGTGAATTACATCTTTGTATTACTTCTTTCAACAAACATCAAGCCTATGAAGCAGGAGTTATTTTTATGTTTACTTTACTAGTAAAAAAACCCATATCAACAACAAAACTCTACTGGGGCCTGGAGAGATGACTAAGTAGTCAAGAGCACTTATTACGCTCAAAGAGGACTCAGGTTTGGTTCCAGCACCCACATCAGGCAGCTCACAACTGCCTGTAACTCCAGTTCCAGAAGATCTTATGCCCTCTCTGGCCTCTGAGGGCACCAGCACACACATGGTGCACATAAACTTATGAAGACACACACAGTCATACACAGAAATAAAACAAACACATCTTAAATAATAATTTCAAAAGGACAAAGAAATAAAGAAACTGTAGACTAAAGAAATGGCTCAGGGGGTTGGGGATTTAGCTCACTGGTAGAGTGCTTGCCTAGCAAGCGCAAGGCCCTGGGTTCGGTCCTCAGCTCCGGAAAAGAAAAAAGAAAGAAAAGAAATGGCTCAGTAGTTAAAAACACTTATTGTTGCCCTTGTGGAGACTTCAAGTTTGGTTCCTAGCACTCACAGGGCAGCTTCCCATCAGATTAGGCTAGGTTGACTGGCCAATGAGCCCAAGGGACCTTCCTGCTTCCACTCTGATGACAAACATGTGCCACCACTTCGTGTTTTATCTAGACACAGGTTCTAGACTGAACTCTGGTCCTTGTGCTTACACAGCAAGCATTCTACCCAGTGAGCTATTTCTCAGCCTAAGTATGAAGATTCTTAAAAGATAAGTAAGGGTGGAGAGTACTGCTCAATGGTACAGCACGTATGTAACGTGCATGGCCCTGGGTTTGATTTCCAATGCCAAGAAATAAAAGACACAAATCAACATTAAAGAAAAGCAAACTACAGGCAGTGGTGGTGCACGCTTTTAAATCCAGCACTTGGGCTGCCGAGGCAGGCAGATCTCTGAGTCTGAGTCCAGCCTTGTCTACAGAGCAAGTTTCAGGACAGCCAGGGCTACACAGAAAAACTTTGTCTTGAAAACCCAAGTGTGTGTGTGTGTGTGTGTGTGTGTGTGTGTGTGTGTGTGTGTGTGTGTGTGTGTTTCCTTTCTTCCCTGTATAGTGGCAGAAGTATTCATTAGTGAAACCAAGAATTGACACCTTAATTAAAGAAGTAGAAAGTTAAGACTACAGTGCTGGGATTTGATAAGTGAAACCAGAGCCCCAGTAAGAATTTGGGGTCAGGGAAAGGATAAGAGGAGGAATGAGAATGAATCTTATTTTTTCATGACAACGCTGTGATTCACATCTTCTCTCAAGATGGTGGTACCTTTCCAAAATACCATTCAAACACATTTGTCTTCATAGGAAAGGAAACCTAACCAAAAAGAGAGGAGCCTCTGGCCCCATTTCACACTGTTAGACAATTATCAAGCAGGAAGCAGAGCCTGTGCTCTCTAATTATGGCCCATATAATTTTTATATTGCTAAGTAATATCATGTCTACATAGTGGCCAAAACTGATCAGTCCAGCTTACTTGAAACTCATCATATCTGCTGTTTACAGACACAATATTTAACAGCTTATTTTAATAAACAAATGCAGTTTTATCCTGGGTAAAAGGTCATAGCACCCACTAGGAAACACAATGAATAGCTCCATAAAAAGATGCAAATGTAATTTCAGAATCCTGAGGTAAGAATCTCAGCCTTCCACTGTATCTTTAAAAATGCCCACTACAGGTATTTTTATGCCCTTAGCCTTTTACAGCTCATTACAAAGGAACTATCAATCAGTTCTATAGCATTCTTAAAACATTTTAAATGAGCCAATGTGGTTTCTTATTACACCCCCATCTTCTCCCATTACTCCCTTTATCTAAGGCTCTAAAACTTGGGCATTATTTTCTAACCATATGCTACACACCATGCTGGGGACTATATAACTTTTTGTTTTTATCAAAATGGTACCCTTTTGGTTTAGACTACACCAGGCTTTCCTTAAACTTACAGTTCTAACAGAGCTTAACTAGTGGGCCCGTTTAAATAGAAAAATACTTAAAAAAATCATCTTCTTTGTAATTATTTTTGCCACTTTACATTTGATAGATTAACCATGAAAGTGAATTAACTTCTTTCCATTATCAAGTTGATACAGAAGTGAAAGAAAGCAGACACTTGTAGTCTGAGAGATGTTCTGTGTGTTTTCATAGCTACTGTCTCAATTTCCAAAACACACAGCGAAAATACTCATGAAATTTGAGAGTTTTTTTTTTTTTTAAGAAGATAATATCCTGCATTCACAGACTAGGACTCAGAAGGCTGGGGTGACAGATCGTTGGTGACCGGGGCACTTTCATCCTTTAAAATTTTCATAAATTACGATGGTTATTCAACTCAGTTACGATTTGGCCGCAGTATTACAGCTGCCCTGAGTATTTAAAACATTTGGGTTATGTGGATCCATAGTCTAAAACAGGGTAGAATCTCACGAAATTTCCAGTCTTTCTTGAAAACACACACACACACACACACACACACACACACACACACACGTACACAAGCACAGAGTAGTACAAAAGTGAGGACTTTGGGGGTTGGGAACATTGAAAGAATGCCAAATGCTGAGGCTGACATTTGAGACAACCTAATGGAGCCCTTTGGATTAGCATTTCCGACTGTTCCTCTCGTTAACATACCGTATTCGATTTGTTTTGGGATGGGATGGGGGGATAGGCCTGGACAGGCTTTAATTTTTATCATTATTAAACAACGGCTTCCAACATGAAAGAACTATTAACTTCACCCTGGGTCAGTGGGTTCCTGAGGCAGGGGGCCCTGAGCACCGAGGCAGAACGTTCTCGGTGTCTTTATCAGTGACTTCAAACCTGGGCTTCTACTTAAACAGGGGCCGCTGCAGGAGAGAAAGGGCTGAACTGTACCGTGTGACCTCCACCGCCAACCCGAAGCTGCATCTGCTGCAGGGAAGGACGAGGCTCTCCCGCCGGGTCGGGGACTGGGGCTGGGGGGCCCGGGGTTGGAGGGCCCGGGGTTGGAGGGCCCGGGGTTGGAGGGCCCGGGGTTGGAGGGCCCGGGGTTGGAGGGCCCGGGGTTGGAGGGCCCGGGGTTGGAGGGCCCGGGGTTGGAGCGGCGGCGGCCGGGAGCAGCTTACCGCGGTGGAGCCTTTCTTCACCGCTTCCTGGGCATACTCCACCTGGAAAAGGTGTCCGTCCGGGGAGAACACGGTGATTGCCCTGTCATACCGCGAAGCCATCGCGACCACTTGGAAGAGTCGAGCACGCCTCAAAGGCTGCCTGGACCCAGGCTGGGGCCACCGCGAGCTAACTCCCGGAAGTGGCTGCACGTGAACTACCGCGTGCGCCCAACGGCCTCCAGACTTTGGCCCCGCCCCCCAGGTCTGAGCACCTTGGCTACCTCCGAAGTCCTCCTGGCCTAGGAGACCTGGCCTGAACGATAGGGAAGATGACTTACACATGTGCTCTTCAAGGGACCTTGATGAGTTCGAGGCCAGCCTGGTCTACAGAGTGAGTTCCAGGACAGCCAGGACAGAGATACACTGTCTTGAAAAAAGCCAGAAAGGTGGATTTTGGGTTTGGTGGTAGACTTTGAATCTAGCATCTTGCATAGGCTGGATATCCCCAAGACAAAATTTGAGTCTTACTAAGTTGCCCAGGTTCGCAAAGGAATTGCAGTTTTCCAAAAGTTATTGTTGCTTCCTCCACCCCACCCCAGCTTTGTAAACAAAATAGAACTTACGAGCAAATAAGACATTGACTCGAAAAAATACTCCATCAAATAATACTAATGGCAAGAACTAAGATACTACTGTTTAATTAAAGAAAAATTTAAGAGTCCAAAGCTATGGCTTAAGTAGGTTTGAAATTGAGCTGTAGAAAAGTTATATGTAACCTGGTGCAACATTACTGCCTGTGAAACGAGTCATTGTCCTCATCAGTAAGATGGGAATCTTAAAAATCTGCAGCAATGTGTTCTGAGGTTGAAATTTGTTTATAGGTGTAATAACTTAAAATGGTGCCAGATGGGTACTAACAGGCAGGTACATTTAGCTATTATTACTTCACATGTATTTTTTATTACATACCATGGGAAGAATCTTAAAACTGGTGAAATCAACTTTAACTAAAGAAAGAAAAAGAAATATCACAAAAGAGGGAAACTCGTTTCTCTCAATTCAAAATCCTAGATTTTAGTTCATTTCTGAAAGTAGTTGGTGTTCCTTCCTTTCCTTCCTTTCTTCCCTATTAGCCACGCTTAAAAAGTTTGATCTATTGGGGGAGGGGGTGCATTCTTGACCAAAATTATTTTCTCTCTGCACTTATTTTACAGTATCATGACAAACCAGCATTTGCCAGAGATGTTTTTGAGAAGTGTTTGATTATTCTTGGTAAACATTCACTCTCCTTTTATTAATTCGTTATAATCATAGATTCACGGGGAGTCCCAAAATTACAGGGACAGCGAGGGCCTCTTTTACCTAGTTCAGCCTGATGGTAATACTTGCATACCTACATTATCAAACCGGGAAACTGGCACTGATACACCTCAGAGAGCTTTTCTAGATTCCAGCAACTCTGTGCACCCCTCTGTATGCATTTCTGTGTGATTTACCAGGTGTAGGCTTGCTACACCACCAGCACAGTCAACGTCCCCCGGCCTGTCCACTTGCAAAACACACCTAACTGTTCCCCCTTAGACCACCTTTGACAAACACTAATCTGGGCTCCGTCTCTATGATTTTCTCTGTGAAAAGTGTATATAAAGTGATGTAAATGTTTTGTGATCTTTTATTTTAAAAGAATAAGTATAGATTCATAAGAAGTTAAGAGAATAATACAGAGTGGTGCCTTATATCAACCAGGTGGTTATACCTTTCACAATTATGGAACAATGAAAAAAGCCAGGGGTTAGCATGCTGTATATACAGGGGATATCTGTACATTTAAAGAAAAAATTATTTTAATTATGTGCATCGTGTGAGGGTGTGTATACATGAGTACAGACTTCCAGAGGCAAAAATAGGGCGTCAGGCCATTGGAGATGGAGCTACAAGGCAGCGTGAGGTACCTGCTGTGGGCTTTGGGAACTAAATTCAGGTCCTCTATAAGAGCAACAGGTGCTCTTAGACACTGAGCCATCTCTCCAGCCCCATCTTTAGTTTTCACTAAAAAGCATTTTGTAAATAGTAGAACTTCTTAGAGGACACATTTCAGAAACACTAAAAATGATTGGCCAGGAATGGTGGTTCACATCTTTAATCCCAGCACTCAGGAGCCAGAGGCAGGTGGATCTTCATGAGTTTGAGGCCAACAAAGCAAGTTGGTGGCTTCATAGCATGGTCTACATACTGAGCAGCTACATAGAAAAGCCTTGCTTACAAAAAAAAAAATTACTACATCCAGGCTTCACAAACTCCATCCATTAGGCTTGGTGTCTTTATGTAGACATATTACATTTATTATAATACGTACTTCACAAAAGTATTAATTTGTTGCAATGAACAAATTAATCAATGGATTAATCCCCTATGACTGTCTGTTACAGAGGAAGCTCTTTAAAATGTTAGCTATTATTATTTATTATGGCACTAAGTAAAGTTGGTAACTATTTAAGAGAGAAACCAGGAAGAGCAAAACTGCAGCGTGGACCAAGATACCTCCCTACGATGTACAGCTAAGCAGGCGTAACGGCACTAGGGATGGAGGCAGGAAGATCCGGAGTTCAAGATGATCTTCCACAAAGGGGCTCATGTAACCTGAGCTGCATGTGATCCTGCCTCAAAAAAAGTAAGAAAAGTTTAAAGAGAATCTATATTTGGACAAATACATGTTTGAAACTGTATAGAGAAAAGAGTAAAAAGATGTTATGTCAATTTAACAAAAAGGGAGCTTCTTTGCAGAGAGCTAAAGATTAGAAAGATGTGGTATGGAGGAAGAAATTGCCATTTTAAACTCTCTCTCTCTCTCTCTCTCTCTCTCTCTCTCTCTCTCTCTCTCTCTCTCTCTCTCTGTGTGTGTGTGTGTGTGTGTGTGCTATTTAAAATTTTGCTCAGCATTGCTTAGCTCAGCTTACACTTAACAAAAGTAACACATGAAACAATGTAATTTCTGACATTATCAGCCTTTATGACTTGGGCTAACTCTCCTACTAAGAATCACTAAAAATACTGAACAAAGTACTTTTAAAATCTATGTGCTGAGCTGGCCAAGTTGCTCAGTGGTTAAGCGTGCTTGCATAGGATCCCAGTTTGGTTTTCAGCATCTCTGCCATGCGGCTCACAACCTCCGGTAACTACAGCTCCAGGGACCCAATACCTCTAGCCTTCACAGGCACCTGCACACACATGCACAGACCCATGTGAATATTCATAATTAAAAATAAAATGAGCTGGGCGGTGGTAGCGCACGCCTTTAATCCCAGCACTCGGGAGGCAGAGGCAGGAGGATCTCCATGAGTTCGAGGCCAGCCTGGTCTACAAAGTGAGTTCCAGGAAAGGCACAAAACTACAGAGAAACCCTGTCTGGAAAAACCAAAAAAAAAAAAATAAATAAATAAATAAAATGAAATTTTAAAGAAGATCTGTGTCCTCTCAAAAGAGCTACCAAAGAGTGGAGATTTGTGGTGACACGATTCTGACAAAGGCAGGAAAGATAAGCTCGGCTTTTACCCTTGAGGTATTGCCTGTTCCCATAGCATAGTTAAGAAACTAAAGTGGACCTTTGATAGACAAAAATTGAAATTCAAAGCCTGCCAAGGTGTTATAATATACATTTAGGCTTTTGTTGAATCCCAAAGACTATGGCATAGAATCAGGGCAAAACAAAACTGCCCTGTTCTATGACTTCTGTGGCCCATGGGCTATCTTCTTACATGCCTACCTCTGAGAATATGAACACCAAAACACAATGATCCATTGCCCCCAAAATAAAAAATTTAAATTGATTCATGTGCATGTGTGTGTTATGTGTGTGCTGTGTGAGTGTGTGAGTGTGTGCTGTGTGAGTGTGTGTTGTATGAGTGTGTTTTGTGTGTGTGAGTTATATGAGTGTGTTGTGTGTGAGTGTGTTACATGAGTGTGTTGTGTGTGAGTATGTTATATGATTGTGTTGAATGTGTTGTGTGAGTGTGTTATGACTGTGTTTTGTGTGTGTCTGTGTTATATGAGTGTATTTGTGTGAGTGTGTTGTGTGTGAGTGTATTATATGAGTGTGTGTGAGTGTGTACGTGCCATGGCATGCATGCATGTAGAAGCCAAAGGACAAACTAGAGTGACAGTCCTCAAACCTTCCACCTTGTTTGAGGTAACGTCTCTTGCTCACCGTGGCATTCATCAGGGTACCTGGCCCACAAGCTTCTGGGGATTCTCCTGTCTGTCTCCCATCTCAGTACAGAAGCTCTGGGATTACAGATTGGGTCACCACATCCAGTTTTACATGAGCATTGGGGATCCAAACTTGAGTCCTTATGCTTTACCAATAAGCCACGTCCCTGGGCCCCCAAATAAACTGAACAGGAGAAACAAGCAGGCAAGTTGTAACGAAGCCTATGCTGCCAATATGCACTGTCCACTCCACAAACATTGATGTATTTTGCTTATTTTTGCTGTTTAACTTTGAAAGATGCAAGAGGATTGGCTCAGGTCTAGAAGGCTTTGCTGCCCCCTTTTACATCAGAGTAAACTGGAAGGCTGCTTGCCTCCTGCACCTGTGTGGCCAGCTGGTAAGGAAGAAAAAGAACTCTGTGTTGGTACAGGAAGAAGGAGCGAGGTCATTGAAATCTAGAATAGAATTTAGGACTGGAGAGAAGGCTCTGCTGGTAAGAGCCCTTGCTACTCTTGCAGATCACCAGACATGCCCATGCCACAGCTCCCTGCAACTCCATTTCTGGGGAGCACGTGCTCTCTTCTTCCTCTGTCCACACATCGACACATAAGAAATAAATCTTAGAAATCTTTTAGGACAAAAACCAAAATGGTCCAAGATGTGTTAAAGTCGGTAAAATGCACTGTCATTGGAATTCCTGTTTTTTTTTTTAACTCAAAGAATTCAATTGTAATTAACAGTTTTATAAAATATCCAAATAAAAAGTTTTCAGACCTATGGGAAAGAGAGAGAGAGAGACAGAGAGACAGAGAGAGGAACGGAGAGAGAGATTTTCTTGCAGAGAATAACACCAAGACTTAAATCATTTCAATCAATAACTGGAATAAAATCATAGTTATCAAACTGAAATTCCCTGAACTTTGGAGGTGCCTAGAGAACTTCCAAGGGTTTTACATTGTCAAAAGTATAGTAGACTACTAATGATATACATATTTTCAAATTTATTTTTATTTTTATATGCATGAGTGTTTTGCCTGTGTTATGTCTGTGCACTACATGCACATTGGTGCCTGTGAGGTCACAGGATGACATTAGGTTCCCTGAAACTGAAGTTATAGGTGGTTGTGAGCACCATGTGTGTTCAAGAAACCACACCTGGGTCCTCTGTACCAACCTGCTCAGTCACCTCTCCAGCCCCACTAGATTAATATTTATCTTGTTGCATGAATATTGATATTAATAGTGCAGAAGAAAAAGTAGGTGACATTGCTGAGTCCTTGGTGTAAATCGAGGCAATAGCAGCAAGCTTGGACTGGTACATATGGTGTTTCTTACCATCTAGCATTCATGAGAAAAAATATGCCAGCTTAAATTTGTAATGTCATTCAATAATCACAAGATTATTTGTTGTATTTTTGACTGTTGAATAACTATCTTACTGTTGAAAATGGCAAGGTGGGAAGCACACAGAAACCAATCTTGCTGCCTTCAAATAAATCTTATTGGTTTGGAATAAGAAAGACAGCGTGTAGACCCCAGTGTGTAGACCCCTCAGTGGAAAGAACAGCTTCCTTTCTCCTGGAAAGCTAGCTATGTACTTGAAAGAATGACTGACAGACTATGGCTCTTCACTTAGGTGGGCAGACATTTGAACATGAATGAAGTGAGCCTGCTACTTCTCGAGAAATAGTAGGCAACAGATTTTATGCCAAAGACAAAATTCAGTCTTTCAGGCAAACATTAGGATTTTGAAGACTTTTACTCACCATCATGAACTTGTCAGGTCTCAATAACCAAAGACTCTTCCAATAAGAATGATAGTGATAGTAGCTAGTATTTTTTGTTCAATTGATTTTTGAGGCAAGGTATGTAGCCCTGGCTGCTCTAGAACATGCTACATAGACGAGGTTGGCCTCAAATTTGTGATGATCCTACTGTCTCTGCCTTTCAAGGTCTGGAATTACAAGTGTGCACTATTTCACTTTGCTATAAGTGTGATTTTTTGATGTATACTCTCAAGATATGCATAGTTGTGTGCTAGTATTTTATAATAATTAAAATTTGATATGAAAGTATATGTAAGTAAAAGAAACATTCAAATAGACCAATGGCCTTTGATACAACAAAGTACTAAAAGTTTACTGATATTATTTTAGACCATGGGTGTCAACTAATCTGTAGGAAACAATTTCCTGAGTTTTGGTTTGCTACCAAAGAATATCTAATAATTTGGAATAACTGAATTATTGGTATGAAGTGTTCAAGACAGACTTCAAGTACTCCTTTGCTAGCTAGTATTCTTGTAAGACTATTTTAGCTATATATTCAAGAAGAATACCATATTGTAGTGGTTTAAATATAGAAGCAGATACAAGAATCTCTCTGTAATTAAGCCAGGCACTAAAGAGACTCAGGGTAGAGTATTGGCCTAGCATGTGCATGGTCTTGAGCTCAGTCCCAAGCACTGGAGGAGATAAAGGGAAGGAAGGAGAGGCAGTACCATTCTTCTCGCTAAAACAAGGGTTTGGGGGCTGGAGAGACTGCTCAGTGGTGAAGACACATACTGCTCTGGGAAAGGACCCAGCTCCCACAGCAGGCTCCTCACAGCTGCCTGCAACTCCAGCTCCAGGGGATCCAACACCTCTGGTCTCCATAGGCCTCCATATTCACACACACACACACACACACACACACACACACACACACACACACACACACACACACACAATCACAATTAAAAATAGTAAAATTGTTTTATAAAATGAAATAATTGTTTATCGAAATATGTTAAGTATGTGAGTATGTAAAAAGCATTTTTATGAGTTAGTAACGAAAGTACCTTTAACTTTCTAATCTTTAAATATTAATAGGTATGGCTATTTTAAAAGTACTTCTTAAGATATTAAAAATGTTTTCAGATGGAAAAGTAAGGGCCACAGCTTTGAAAGCCTGAGAGTAGAGTGCTCTTCGTGACTAGCTACCTACCAGAAGCAAAGAGCAGCTTGGACACTTGTGGTTTTTTCCATACACAACGTCTGTGCTTGATCGACTATAACCACGAAATAAGTAAACAAAAAAATGGTGCCCCCAAATAATAAGGACAGTTGGCAGAGAAACAGACAGTGAAACTTGGGACACTTTAATAAAATTGATCCGATATTAATTGATATTGACTAGATCTGAGTTATGGAGCTATTGGATGCACATCTTTAAAATGTCAGACGATCATAATGAAGCGATTAAAGACACGATGAAGACTCTCAGACAACCAGAGGTTTAGAAATGGAAAGTGCATGAGCTGCGGCCAGAGCTCCATGATGGGCTGTCAAGTGGCGCACAAAGATAAAGAGAATCATACAAAAGTGCTCAACACTGAGCTGAAGGCAGATGTGGGTAGATGAGAGCAAAACTAAAAAACTTCTTGAAAGTACAGACAGACAGAGACGATGAAAGATTTGACTAGATGTGTTAAAACATCTTCTCACATATGTACTGGGGATGCCAGACAGAAGATTTACACAACTGAGTAAAAATGACATAAAAAGGTGCTTCATTTGGAATATTTCAAAACTGACAGAAGAATCAAACTTAAGATTTATGGAAAAACTGTGAATACCACATGTAATAAAATTTACACTTGAACAGCAGTAAACCAGTATGAAAGACTTAAAATGAGAAAGCCTTAAAAACTTTCTGAAGACAAAAATTTAAAAGGCTATCAGCTGATGAATTCTGTTTTCAATATGGCAAAAGAAAATAACTACACACATGACGTTCTAGTGTAGAGCCCAGCCATCAAACTTGAAGGTAAGTAAAGGCATTCTCCAATCAAACTGAACATGTTTGTCATGAGCAGATACTCACTAAAGCTAACACTAATAAATGTTCTTCAAGCAGAAAGAAGTGGTCAAAGAAGAAATGAAAATAATAATTTTTTGTTTGTTTTTTTGAGACAGGGTTTCTCTGTGTAGCTTTGGAGCCTGTTCTGGAACTCGCTTTGTATACCAGGCTGGTCTTGAACTCACAGAGATCCACCTGCCTCTGTAGTTGGAAGTTTTCCTGTGTCCATGGCCTGCAGTCATGACAAATCTCTCACTCACAGTCCTGCAGCTTTTTATAAAACAAACACACGGAGGCTTAATATTATTTATAACTGCTCAGCCATTAGCTCAGGCTTATTGCTGACTAGTTCTTACACTTAAATTAACCCATAATTCTTATTTATGTTTAGCCATGTGGCTTGGTACCTTTTCTCAGTTCTGCCTTGTCATCCTCCGTGTCTGGCTGGAGACTCCTGACTCAGGCCTTTCTCTTCCCAGAATTCTTGTCTGCTCATCCTGCCTATACTTCCTGCCTGGCAATTGGCCAATCAGCAGTTTATTTATTAACCAATCAGAGCAACACATATTCACAGCATACAGAACGACATCCCACAGCATGCCTCTGCCTCCCAAGTTCTGGGATTAAAGGTGTGTTCCACTACCACCCAGCGAAAATAATAATTTAACATAAGCACACACATAAACTCTAATAAATATCAATTGTATAAAAGGACGACCATCTCTTATGGGTTTCCATAGAGCATTAAATGTGGCATCAAAAATAATATATAATGTGCAAAGGGGCAAATGAAGTTAGTGTCCTAACTTGCATTGTTGTACAAAATAATAAGACTTATAATTTATATTAAAGCTATGAGCCATCTGCCGTGAGCATTGAACTTGGGTTCTTTGGGAGAGCAAGAAGTGCTCTTGACTGTAGAGCAGTCTGTCTAGTCTTCTTCCTAAGATCCACTTTCAATTACAAGGCCTGTGACCAGGCATAGTGGCACACCCGCAATCACAGCGCTTGGGAGGTAGAGGCAGAATGAACGTTCAACACTAGTGTCAGCTCTGTAACAAGTTTGAGGCCATCCTGGGTTGCGTGAGTCCCCGTCTAAAAAATGTTCTGTATTAATGATTAGCCAAAAGGCATGTTTCGTTCTTTGCAGAAATCTCTTAGTAGAGATTCATATAAGAATGTTTAACCAAAAATAATAAAAATTAATCACAGACAAGAAAAGAGCTGGGCATGGTGGCCCATGACTGTGACGTCAGCACTCAGGAACCAGAGCCAGGAGGACTGTCAAAAGACTGAGGTCAGCTTGGTTTACATAACATGGTGAGCCAGTCTGCCTGTACCACAGAGTAAGACCCTGCCTCAAAACAAGCAAAAAAGGGGGCAGAAATGAAAGGACCTGGGGATGTAGCTCAGTTCCAGAGTATAAGCATAGCACATACAAAGACCTGAGTTTAATCCCTAGAGAGGACAAGAAAAGAAAAAAGAAAAGAAACAATACAGGATGAAAAATAAGAATAAATGGTATTTAGTTAATGTATAATAATTATATTAGTATTTATATTCTGCATAATGATCTAAATCTTATTATTTTAATTATATGACTTCCATCTTTAAACCTTTTTTAGACAGGGCCTCAAACTTACATAGCTGAGGATATCTTGAACTCTTTCATTCTGCCTCTACTTCCCAAGTATTGTGATCATAGGTATGCCACTATGCCTAGTCACAAGATCTTGTAATTGAAAGTGGATCTTAGGAGGGCAGCAGAGATGGCTCAGCAGTTAAGAGCACTTCTTGCTCTTCCACAGAACCCAAGTTCAATTCTCAGAACTCACGGCAGATGCTTTGTAGTCTCCTATAACTCCAGTTCCAGACGGATCTGACCTGATGCCTCTGGCCTGGAAGTTACCAGCACTCATGTGGACCACATATCCCTACACACAAAACAAACAAACAAACAAATGAACAAAAACAAAAATCTTTAAAAAGTAGATCTTAGGTTAAGATGAAGAGCAAGAGATAGTCAGGGTTAGCTTAATTTACCAAAATGAGCTAATGATTTTAAATTTTATTTGGCGATTACAATAGCCTTCTTGGTAATGATGAAATAAGCACTCCCCAAGTTAAACAACATATACCATTGAACAGCATGTTATAAATTTGCCATGCTCTCTTCCTGTCTCATGCTCCTGCTGAATCAAATAGCTATGGATTGCCTATATAATTTAAACAAATGTGAAAATTGACAAGAAATGACTGTATGGTAGAAATTGAGGCAAGTTTTACAAATCTCAAAATGTTATAAGCAGACAGACTACATTCACTGAAAGAAATGAAATTAATAGAAAATAAGTAACGCCCTATTGCGGGATACCCTTTATTTGAACTTTTAGGGAAAAAAGCCACATGTCATGAAAGAATTAATAATAGGAATTGAAAAAATGTTTTGATAATGATTATAAAAATGTAACATGTTAAAAACCATTGTGTGATAGCCACAATAATGAATAAGCAGGAAATAATAGCACTAAGTACTCACATCAGAAGAGGAAGAAAGTAGAGTTAGAGTGAAGACACAGCAGTTAAAATGTGTGCTGCTCTTTCAGGGGACTCAAGTTCAGTTTCCAGCATCTGTATGGTGTTTCATAACTGCCTGTAACTCCATTTCAAGGGCATCTCACCTCACACCATCTCATGGCTGTTCTGGGCTCCTGTATGCATAAACATACCTCCACATTAAATAAATAAATAAATAAAGTAGAAAATAAAAAAAGATAAAAACTACCCAAACACTAATGTCAAGGTGATTTATTTATTTATTGTATTTAATCTATGGTGTTGGAGATCAAATCCATACCCTTATACATGGTCGGCAAGTGATGTACCACTGAGCTATAGCTCCATCTCTAAGAAGTTATATTTCCAAACAATATCTGATTATATCATACAGTGTGCCATTCTGATGCAAAACTAGCTGACCCAAAAGAACACCATAAAGTATAACTGAGAAAACCCAAAGAACACCTAAGCGAGGGTAAATCCAGATTCCTGAACAAATGACTCACATTGACCTCTTGACACCTAATGCAAGACCAACAAGAATTCCAATACTTTCATTTTTTTCCAGGACGTACTTTAGTTGATATTTAAATATACTGTGATGAGCTTTCACATTTGTATCTACCCGTGGAACCATGATGACAATACAGGAAATAAGGAATGTTTTCATCTTCCCCAGAGATGCCCTGTGCTTCTCTGTAGCTGTCCTCGTCCAGCCTCATTTCCAGGCAGTCAGCAGTCTGTTATGTGTCTGCTTTACTTATTTTGGCCCATGTCAATTTTTATACAGATAGAATAAACAGAATATACTGTTTTCTGTTTTGAATTATTTATGAGATTTGTGCATTTTATTGCATATAATAACGTGCTGCCCCCTTTTCACTGCTGATTAGTATTCTCTTACAGAAATGGACTACATCTGCCCACTAACCTGCATTGAATATTTGGATTATCTCCAACTTTGTACCATTGTTTTTAAATTCTTGGTACAGGGAGTACATCTGGGGTAAAGAATAAGTATTCTAACTTATCAACCTCCATAATGGAGAAATAAATTTATATTTTTAAATCAATGTAATCTATGGTATTGTGTTACAATAGCCTAGGCTGGCAGAGAATTTTTTAGTATATTATTTCTTTACTACATTGAAAACTCATTTTCTTAGCCAGCTTTAGTAGTGCATATAAGTAAACTGCAAAAACTCTGGGTTTGGTGTCCCAGGTTTCAGCACCAAAATGTTAGTAAATTGATGGCTGAAACTGCAAGGAGACAGTTCAGCCCTAGACGGCAAGGTATCCCAGACACCTCAAGCTACTCAGAACAAGAGCTCTGCCCTGAAGGTGTCCCGGACACCTGGAGCTGTTTAGCACAGCTGTGATGGCTGAACTGGAGATAGTTCAGTACTAGAGGGCTAGGTATGCCGCACACCTCGAGCTACTTAGAACAAGAGCTCTGCCCTGAAGGTGTCCCGGATACCTGAAGCTGTTTAGCACAGCTCTGATGGCTGGGACTGCAAAGAAACAGCCCAACCTTGGAAAGGAAAAATTTCTGA
This sequence comes from Peromyscus californicus insignis, assembly GCF_007827085.1. NCBI lineage: Eukaryota > Metazoa > Chordata > Mammalia > Rodentia > Cricetidae > Peromyscus > Peromyscus californicus. Next base: position 5,624,252 of record NW_026294469.1, on the reverse strand, counting down.
CTTCTCGGGAGAGTCAGGCCTGGAACTGCTTCAGCAAGGAAGGGTATCCTGACTCTTCGGGAAAGTCAGGATATACCTGGTGTGATGGGGGATGGTCTCCTCGCAGGACACAGCAATCCTGCTCCTCTCCTGGAGAGCCACAATCTCCAGCTCAGTGTTACCAGCTCTCTCTTGCTCAGTCCACTATGGGACGCCCCAGCAAGGTTCTTCTGTTCAGCTCCCCCTTGCTCAGTCCACTATGGGACGTCCCAGCAAGGTTCTTCTGTGCACCAGTGAATGAAGGTCTTCACCCAAAACTCTTGAGAAAGAGGTTTATATGGTAAGGAGGAGTCCAGGAGAGTAGCTGCCTCTACCAGGGTGGAGAGAACAGCTCACAACTGACCAGGCAGGGCAGTTTATATAGGATGTCTAGGGGACGGAGTCAACTGTGATTGGTTAGTTTTTTTTCTGCCCAGGGATTGGCCAGTTTTGTGGGCAAGGGGCAGAGATGGCTCTGATTTCAGAGCCAAACTGTGTTTCTCTCACTGGCCTTTCTTGGCTTTTTGACACTTCCTCTAAGGCCAGGGCACATTTCTTTCACTGACTCTGATTCTAGGGGCCAAGAGTGTTATTTTGGTACAAGTTTCAGAGTCAGGGCATATTTCCTGGGTTCTGGGTTTGGGGATAAATTGTTCATTTTTCTGGCTCAGGTCCCAAACACAGGCTGTGTTTCTTTCCCTGGTCCTGGGCCCTAGGGCCAGGATTCTGCCTGCTGTCCTGCTCTGTGATTGGTTGTTTTCACAAGTCAGTTGGACAGGAGCAGAGATGGCTCTGATCTGAGCTAAACTATGTTTTTCTCACTGGCCTTATCTGAGCCATCCTTCCCTAATTCTGGGCTCGAGGGTCAGGGTGGGTTTCTGTAGCCAGCCCCTCTTCCCTACAGTGCATGCCTTCAATCCCTGCACTCAGGAGGCAGAGGCAGGTGGATCTCTGTAAATTCAAGCTTGGCCTGGCCTACACAGCAAGTTCCAGATCAGCCAGGTTATATAGAAAGACCATGTCTCAAAAACTACCATTTTATTTATGAGAATTATGATTAATAACTTGAAGCAATCTATTTTGGTTTAAATACCTTAATTTGAAGTGTGCAATTCTGCTTCTGCATACTTCTGTATTGCTCCTTTCCCTCTTTTCTTTTCATCTATCTATGTATCTATGTATCTATCTATGTATCTATGTATCTATGTATCTATCTATCTTATCTATCTATTATTATCTATCTATCATCTACCTATTTATCTGTTTATCTATCTATCTGCTATCTATCTTTTTATCATCTATTTATCTATATCTATCTATCATCTATTTATCTATCATCTATCTATTTATCTATCTATCATTTATCATCTATCATCTATTTATCTATCTATCTATCATCTATCACCTATCTACCTACCTACCTACCTATCTATCTATCTATCTATCTATCTATCTATCTATCTATCTATCTATCTATCTATTGGACAGGGTCTTTACTTGTAGCTCTGGCTGACTTGGAACTCAACATGTAGAACAGGCTGGCTTGGAACTCACAGATACACCTACCACCACATTCAGCCCCTCTCTCCCTCCTGATGCTATGTTGACACTCACATTCTGTCATTATGTATTACTAGCTTCCAAATCATAACTTGGCTTCTGTAATCTTCTTTTAATGTGATAGGTTTATAACAAAAATGTATATGTGCAGTTTCTGTCATATTTACTATGTGGTTGCCTTTACCACTTAAAAGAACCCCTTTTCTTTCTTTTTTTTTTTTTGGTGGGGGGCTTAACTCACTTTCTAGCATACTATCACTTTAGCATCAAGGCTTCCCTTCAGAGGAGGATGTGCTGGTGTATACCTGTAATACAAGTACTTAGTGGGTGAACCAGGAGGATCAAGGTCAACTTTACGAGTTTCAAACCAGCCTCAGCTACATGAGACCTTGTCTGAAAAAGGTTTCTCTTTGGTATTTCTTATAGGTCAGTTATTCTAGTGACAAATTCTCAATTGCTGTTTGTAGGGAGTGTCTTAATTTCTCCTTCATTCTCATCTCTCTCTCTCTCTCTCTCTCTCTCTCTCTCTCTCTCTCTCTCTCTCTCTCTCTGTGTGTGTGTGTGTGTGTGTGTGTGTGTGTAGGGGGTGGAGGCCAACATAATTGGTTATGTTTTTCTCAATCACTTTCCCATTTATTTCTTGAGACATGATCTCCCACTGAATCTACAGTGCACAAATTTGGCCAGGTTGGCTGGCCCGTGAATTCTAGAATCTGCCTGTTCCTGCCTCTCATCCCAGGACTAAAGATGTACACTGCCATGCCTCTGGCTTTTTATGTGGGTATTCAGGATCCAAACTTGGGTCTTCAGGCATGTGTGGTAAGCACCTTAGGAAATGAACCATCTCCCCAGCTCTGAATTTCTCCTTGAATCCAAAACTATCCTTGAGAGATAGTTTTGCTGGATAAAGAATGCTTCTTCGATATACTTCTCCTGTCTTCATTTCTTATTTTGAGAAATACTGATTTTAATTAACTAGAATATTGTAGACTCAGGCAGCTAGGTGGCTCGGGGGGTAAGGGTGCTTGCTCTCAAGCATGACAAAACTGAGTTTGCCCCCCCCCCCCCCCGGATCTGCATGGTTAAAGGACAGAACAAACTCCTGTGAGCTGTTCTTTGGCCTATACATATGAGCCACAGTGAGCATACATGTACACACACATGCTAAAGGGAAATTCTTCCAAATTAAAATAGACCATGCATATATGTCATCTTTCTTAGAAGATTTTATCTATTTTTATTTTATGTTTATGGATGTTTTGCTTACACACATGTGAACTATGTGTATGCCTGGTGCCTGTGGAGTCCAGAAGAGGATGTTAGATCCTCTGGAACTGGAATTACAGACAACTGGGAACCATCATGTGGGTGCTGGGAATCAAATCCAGGTCCTCTGGAAGAGCATCCAGTGCTCTTACCCTCTGATACTTCTCTCCACCTGCTCTCTTATCTTTCAACCTGAGTTAGCAGAACTAAAGGGCTGAAAAGATGGCTCATTGGTTAAGAGTGCATACTGCTTTTACAGAGGATTCAATTCTGGTTCCCGGAGCTTACATCTGGTGGCTTTCAGCTACCTGTAACTCCAGCTCTAGGATATCTTTCAAGCTCCATTCATGAAATTTCCTTTTCATATTTTACATTTTAATAGCATATCTTGTGTGTGTGTGTGTGTGTGTGTGTGTGTGTGTGTGTGTGTGTGTATGTGTGTGTGTGTGTGTATGTGTGTTTTACTCTCATATTAACATACTTTTTGTTGGGTCATCCCCCACCATGCTTTTCTTCTTTTGTTTTATACATGGCCTTACATTTTAGCTCAGACTGGCCTGGAACTCATGATTCTCTGGTCCTAGCTCCTAAGTATTGGGATTACAGGCATGTGTCACCATGTCTGGCTTTTCCTCTAGCTTCTAAAGCATTATTTCCTTAGTTAATTGGATATACTGACAAAGGGTGATCCGAGGCCTTTGTATATTAAATGAGTCAAGTATCTGAACTTTTTAGGGACCATTTGTCAGTCACCTTCCCTCCCTGTGTGTGGGCTCTGCTTTCCCGTTTCTCTGTCTGAAAGTTTCTGCTGATAAATGTACATTTTAAATTATTTGTTTGATAACTGTGGGAATCTGACTTTTCCCTCCACAGTGTTTATTGTCATTCTTTGTCACGTTCTTGCAGGCAGTTGTTTAACATTTACATTTATATGTAGCTGTTTATCCTCTGTTCGATTAATTTAATTGACAGCTAATCCATGGAAGACTTTTTTAAAATGCCTTAAATCAACAAATCTCTCTCCTTTCACCAATGTACATGCTTGTGCGCGCACACACACGCACACGTGCACACACACACACACACACACATATCCCTCTAGGCATCATTTTAGTGTTGCATAAGATTAAGGGTCCATATTTGCTTTAAGATGGCTCCTCTGTCCAAGCCCTCACGGTCAAACAATGAAAGATTAGAGTTTCTGCAGGTCTTATCCAGCATGGATGCTACTCTGAATATGCACATGGCCTTCTAGATGTTTATGGATGTGGCTTTTTACAGTCATTTTATTTTATGTGGAATGGTGTCAGGTCCCCTGGAACTGGAGTTACACACAGTTGTGAGCTGCCATGTGGGTGCTGAGAACTGAACCTGGGTCCTCTGCAAGAGCAGCCAGTGCTCTTAACTGCTGAGCAACCTCTCCAGCCCCCCATGTGACATTTTATGAAACATTCATTCACTTAATTACTGTGATGGTGAAAGAAATGTGGATGTCAGAGAACAACTTGCACGAGTCAGTTCTCTCTCTCTTTCCACAGTGTGGGTCTTGGTGATCCCACTCAGATTGCCAGGCTCAGTGGTAAGTACCTTTACCTGCTGAGACATTTGCTTGCCTGACTTGTTTTTAACATTTTTAGTTACCTCCCTCCTCAAAAAGTCCTTCCTTCCGTTTCAGTCTCACATATATTCCATTATCCTAACAGAGCTTTGTGAAGCAAGTATATACATGTGTTATATACAGATAGTTCCCCCACCGTTCACTTTAACTTTTGTGATCAGCGCATAGTGAGGAAATACTGGACCAAGGCAAGACCAAAAACCAGCTTGGCAAATCCCAAACTCTGCAGCTCCATGTTTGATGTCAAAGCACTCTTTGGATCTCCAATTCCTTTCTGTTGACTGAAACACACTTCTTTCTCTTGAGCTGTTTCTATACTCTGTTAGCAGCTTTCCTTGGCAATTATCCCACGGCTCTGGCATCTCCAGCATCTTGGGGTCTCCAACACAATCCAGGCTTCACCTTCACAGCTTCACACAACAGCCTTTCTGAACCTCCATGCAGGGACATCTCTGACACATGTCTGGCCTCAGCAGCTTTCCTTAGCCATGGAGGGAGATTTCACAACCCCTTTCTTGTGTCTTTGACTCGAAAGCCGAACTCCATGGCTAAAGCTGCCAAGTTCTTCTGCTGGTTGGGGCTGGAACATGGTCTCCTTGTTCAAATACATTTTCATCAGCTCTCTGGTTTCATTGGTTTCCTTTACTGCTTAAGCTGTTTGTTAATTCCTTTTCTCAAGTTGAAGTTTAAGTGTATAGGATCTTGCCATGGGGTCACCACTTCCTTTAGTCCATTTAGCATCAGACTTTTCTTTAAACTTTTTGTCTTCCTGAGCACTAGACTTAGCTCCATTACACTTCCTGGTGCTCCTTTTCTCTTCAAACTGTACACTTTGTATTTTTCCTTGCTTGGCATGTTCCTTTTCTTTAAGATCTGCATAAAAAAATGAATACTAGTAATCACACAACAGAGTCAATACAGGCTGTCTTGAAATCTCCTCTGCCAATGCCATTAATCCAAAGCTCTTCATTTAGCCTCAGGCAGATTTTTTTTTTTGGGGGGGGGAGACAAGGGCAGAAAGCAGCCACATTCTTCACCAAAATATCACATAAAAGGTCTCTAGGCCACTTACTAATGTTCTTCTCTTCTGAAACTTCAAGCCAGGTGGTCATCAACATTGCTGTCAGCACCACTGCCTTCCGTGTTCCTACTAGGCTGGTCCATTGAGCCCCACTTAAAGTATTGAACTACTTTCTTAATCCAAAGACCCGAAGTCCACATTCTGCCAACAAGAAGCATGGTCAGGCCTGTCACAGTAATACCCAACTCCCTGGTACCAACTTTTGTCTTAGTCAATGTTCTTTTGCTGTGAAGAGACGCCATGGCCATGGTAAAGGAAAACATTTAATTGGGTCTTGCTTACATTTTCACAGGTTTAGTCCATTGTCATTGGCAGGAAGCATGGCAGTGTGCAGGCAGACATGGTGCTGGAGAAGGAGCTGAGAGTTCTACATCTTGATCCACAGGCAGCAGAAGGAGATTGTGTGCCACACTGAGCATAGCTTGAGCATAGAAGACCTCAAAGTCTGCTCCCAAAGTGACAAACTTCCTCTTCTAATAGTGCCACTTCAAATGGGCCAAGCATTCAAACACATGAGCCTATGGGGGCCATTCCTATCCAAACCACCACACGTGGGTAAACTCCTTGCCTTCTACCTCATTTTCAGCAGGTTCTACTTTATGGTCTGCTGCTCCTTGTACCAGGCTAGCTGGCCCATGAGTTTCCAGGGATTCCCCAGTCTTGTCTCATCTCCCCCTAAGTGCTCTGGTGTTGTAGGTGTACAATACTGAGGTTTTATGTAGGTTCTCGGGGTTCAGACTAAGGTTGTCACTCTGGTGTAGCAAGAGCTTCCACCCCACTTAGCCATCTCCCATCCCTAATTTTTATGTATTTGTTTTACTTTTATTTATGTGCATGGACATATTTCTGTCTATCAGCATCATTTATGTGTCTGGTGGCCAATGGAGAGCAGAAGAAAGTAGCTGATCCCTTGGACCTGGATTTAATAGCTAGTTCTGAACTACTGTGTGTGTGCGGTGGTGTGAATCCAGGTACCCTCTGTAGACAGAATTTTCTGTCCCACCCAACCTGCTCCCAAATAATCATATAGAGATATATTAAGTATAAATACTCAATCAATGGCTCAAGCTTGTCATCACCTAGCTCTTATAACTTCTTGGCTATGCTCTGCCATGTGGCAGTACCTTTTTTCAACACAGCAAGTTCATTTTGCTCCTTTCTGTATCTCTTTGCAACTCCCAAAACTTCTGCCTCTTCTTCCCAGCATCCTCTTTGTCTGGTTCTCCCGCCTAACCTTATCTTAGCTATAGGTCAGTCAGCTCCTTTATTAAACCAGACACAGTATAAAGGAATATTCCATATTCTGCCTTTTGTCTAAATAAAAAAGGAAGGTTTTAACTTTAACATAGCAAAATTATATACAACAAAAATAGTTATTAAGTAAGAATTACAGTTACAATATCCAGTCCATTAATTTTTAACAAATTTAGAAAAAAATATTCTATTATCTATCTTATCTTTGTGAGTCTAAAGTTTTATATCTAATTTACCTTTTATCATAACTAAGGAAAACTTTAAGTCTAATTAGTCTTTAACTCCATCAAAGACCCCAGAAAGATGAAACGTTACCTAATGATAGGGACATCTGGCTGCCTGAATAGTCACCCAAAGTTCTTCTGTAACATTGGGGCATCTATTTTTGGCTTGTAGGCCTAGTATATTTGACAGATATTTCTAAGAAGCAGGGAATTTTGAAGGATTGTCCTATCTTATCTTGGCAAAGTTTGGCAGTCACTTTCTTTTGTGTCCTGCTGGTCCAGTTTGGATAATATACTGTCAGCAAATGAGGCAAGGGCAGTTTTTTTCCCAAAGAGCTAGCTTTTTCCATAAAGAAAGCAAATTCCATTCAGAGGCCCTTCAATTCCCATCATCTTCTTTGGAAGTAAATTGGTGCTGTCAGGATGAGATGTGTCTCACTGTCATGAAAAGCCTTAGGTTTTTAAACACATTAAATGTCATATTCTTTAGGTCTTTGAAGTGTTTGAAGACCACCTATCTATCTAAATATATCTGTTTAACCTTGAAAACATATCTAATATGACTATAAGTTTGACTGTTATAGATGACTATTAATCTGTATTTCTTTTTTATACATTAATTTTTAAAATAAGCTGCATAAGGACAATACCCCAAACAAGAGTAGAAACATATATACAGTATAGCAAAATTAACTTTCAATTTGTATCAATATACAAAAATTCATATCAATGTAAAATATTTAAGACTAGTAGTGGCTTTTTCAGTTTAAAAGTAGATTCAATAATCTACCCCTGTATCCTATCATTTCTATACCCCTCCTTTTTCTTTTCAGAATGAAATTCCTGAATCTCCTTTGTTCAGCTTTTTTCCTGACCATTACCAATAACAACTTGTAACCAACCCCCCTAAACAATGACAAACTTCCATAACCCATTGAATGACCAAAAATCACCCACCCCACCTCTTGGGAGTGTGGGCATCATGTTCTCTAGATTGTCTCATGGGAGACAGCTGTAGAGGACCCTGAGAAAGTTGAGATAACTGTCAAGTCCTGGAAAGTGCAGGGCTCATCTGACGTTCTGGCTGGAGTAGTGCATGAGGTTGGACCATCTCAGCTATCCACCTTGAAGCTGTTTTGGATGCAGAATTCTGAGGAGACGGTAACAGAGGCATTTTGAGATATTGGATCAACTGGCCCATGTTGCTTGAAATCTATAATGGTCTTATGATAAAAAAACAAAAAACAAACAAACAAAAAAACCCAGAGCCAGATATTAGGGTAAATGCTGAAAGATTGGAGAGACAAAGGAACAAGCCACTGCCAAGTCTCACCTCACCAACTTCATGAATCCTCTGACTGAAGTCTTCTGAGTCCTCAGTCAAAAGGCGCTGAATTCTCAGCCAAAAGTGCCTCCAGATGAAAGGGCTTCAGCCTCCTCATGCCTTATATACCTTTCTCTGTCCAGCCATATTACTTCCTTCCTAGTGCTGGGATTAATGGTGTGTGTGCTTCCCAAACACTGGTAGCAGAGGCATGAGATCTCAAGTACTGGGATTAAAGGTGTGTGCCACCACTGCCTGGCTCTGTTTCTCTCCTAGACTGAATCAATCTCATGTAGTCCAGGGTAACTTTGAACTCACAGAGATCCACATGGATCTCTGCCTCCCAAGTGCTAGGATTAAAGGTGTCTGCCACCACTGCCTGACCTCTATGTTTAATCTAGTGACTTGTTCTGTCCTCGGATCTTCAGGCAGATTTTATTAGGGTACAACAAAATATCACCACAGGCCCATCCATTTTCACTGGGTGTCTGGTTTCCTTGTTCTGAAAATATATAAACTTTTAAAAATAACATACATGTCTGTATTATTAATACAAATATAGACTGTGTGTTGTATACAAATTAGCCAAAGATGATTTTTTTTGTTTTATGTTTGAGCAGGTAAAACATATGTTACATGTTTTATAGTTTTTCTAGGTTTATTTCTTTATGTCTGTAGTTAGGGTTCAGGGTTCTTCCTCTATCAAACCTGATCCATATCAACATGGAATGAATCCACAGCCTCTCATTTCCTGTGGAAATAAAAGCATAACCTCTTCCTCAAAGTAACATATCTTCTAACTTCCATTTTGAAGTCAAGACATTTTTAAAACATATAAGTTAGTTTTCATAATCCAGTGTGTCTATTGTTCCTTCATTAGCAATCTGAAAATCTAAAGATAACATAATAACATACAGGATCCAGCCTCTCTGTGTATTTCCCATCTTTATGTGGCTTATTTTTATTATTATTTTTTATTTTACTTTCCTCCCTTTTTAAGGACTTTATTATTTTTAAACTATTTTTTAATTCTATGGATATATATATATATATATATATATATATATATATGTATGTATGTATTCTTTCTCTTTTCTCTCCCAAGCCTATGTATGCATATTTTTAAACACACTATAACCATTTTAGAGGTTTTTTCATCTGGATCTTTCTTTACTGAGCATCTGTATTGTGTTTTGATCACATGAGGCGAATCTCAAACTGCTGTTAGTCGCAGGCATTGGTGCATGGCATTGGTGGCTCCTCCCGCTCAGTTCCCTGAAAGCCTAGCTTCAGGGCAGAGGTACCAACGTGAGCCATGTTTACCCTCCTCCCCGCCCCCCAGCTCTGGGAAGTTGTTGGGTCCCCTGAGTAGTGTGCAGCCAGCTGCTGGTAAACTCCATTTAAGTGTTAGGTAGCTGGGCCTCCTAAAAGAGCCTTCAGTCTTTGGTGCTAGCTCCAAGCCAGTAAGTCACCTCTTAAAGGAGCCACGCCTCTGCTTGCCACTATCCAAGAAAAGGTGGTTATCAAGAAGCCACGTTTGACTTCATTTTTGTGTGTTTGGAACTTTTTTTTTTTTTTAACTTTCTCAGGTTTACGTGGATCTACCTTGCCTGATGGTGGGTGCCATTTGTAGATGGAATTTTCTGTCCTGAAAGCCTGCTCCCAAATAACCATACAGAGACTTATATTAATTATAAATGTTTGGCCACTAGCTTAAGCTTCTTATTAATTAGCTCTTATAACTTACATTAACCCGTATTTCTTTTTTTTTTTTTTTTGGTTTTTCGAGACAGGGTTTCTCTGTGTAGCTTTGCGCCTTTCCTGGGACTCACTTGGTAGCCCAGGCTGGCCTCGAACTCACAGAGATCCGCCGGCCTCTGCCTCCCGAGTGCTGGGATTAAAGGCGTGCGCCACCACCGCCCGGCTTAACCCGTATTTCTTATCTATGTTCTGCCATGTGGTGGTACATTTTTTCAACATGGCAAGTTCATCTTGTTTCTCTCTGTCTCCTCCTGACTCCTGAGACTCTGCCCTCTTCTTCCCAGCATCCTCTTAGTCTGGTTCTCCCTCCTAACCTTATCCTGCTTAGCTATAGGCCAGTCAGCTTCTTTATTAAACCAATCACAGTGACATATACTCACATAGTATAAAGGAATATTCCACACCCTGCAACAGCAGCACAAGGTGTGGTATTAACCACCAATTCATCTCTCCAGCCCCCTTGAACTCAGTCCTCCTCCGTTTGCCAAATGCCAGGATTGCAGACCTATAGTGTGTACCATCTCTGTTGGTTTTTATCATGGATTTTACTTTTTAAAAGATTTATTGTGTGTGTGTGTGTGTGTGTGTGTGTGTGTGTGTGTGTGTGTGTGTGTGTATGCTTACACATGTACATGTGCATGGCACAGGTATCTGCAGAAGCCAGAGGAAGGCAGGCACTGGGTCCTTTGAGATGAGTAGCATACAGGTGAGTATTAGCCTCCCAACACTGGTGCTGGACTCTGAACCCATGGACTTGATTTTTATGTGTTATAACCTCTTCAGTATTCATTTTCTGTCTCTGTCGCTCATACTAGGAATCGAACTTGGAACTTCATGTATGCTAGGCAAACAGTCTACCACTGATTTATACTATCAAAAGAAATATATCAACACAACTGGTAGCTTTAATATGTATCAGGGTAATATATGAACAATTTATCAATATTTTACTAACCATTGTCATATTTATGCACAGACGTTATATTGGAAAATTACATGGAATTAGTTTCCTATTTCTTCCTTTTGTTTATTGTCTTGAGACGACAGTCCTACTGTGTAGCCCAGGCTGGTTCTGCACGCAGTCTTTCTGCATTGGGTTCCTGTCACTAGGCTCACAGGATGAGTCATCTTGCCTGGCTCCCTAGTGACATCCTAACCAATCAGAAGGGTTATGGTCTAAACAACACATATCAACACATACGTTGCTTTAAAATATTGGAGGTCAGATATCTGAAATAGGCCTACGGCTAAGGTAAAAGTACCAGTAACATTAGCCACTCAAATTTTCCTCAAGACATCTTCTTTCTGATACTCATCAACCTCAGTATTCCATTTCCTACTTGAGGGACACTGGATACTCAGGTAATCTCTATGTCTTACACTCAGCTGGTTGACCACATTAATTCCTATTGGAGCCTTAACTCCCCCTGGCTGAATGTGTTCACATAATTGCAATGTATAGGAAGCAGTCATCTTTTGGATACAGAGTTCTGTCTGCTGCCTCATTCATAGGAAAACCAGTTAGCAGGTATTATATTATAGCCCTCTCTATAAAAAAAGAACAGCTATTTTACCAAGGACAGGACAACTGAATCATACACACATTGTCTTAGAAAGAAATACTTGTTTTTGTTTGCTTTTAGTAACAAGGTTTCACGCTGCAGCCCAGGAACTTAGGTAGTGGAGGCTAGCCTTAAACTTATGGCAATTCTCCTGCCTCAGCCTCCTGAGTGCTGAGTTAGGTATGAGCCACCATACCTAGCTTAAGAAATACTTTTCTAAACACTAAACCTTAACACATAACTGATTCAGTTCATTCTCTGTCAGGGTGCACTGTGGAGCGTGGGTCAGTTGAAGAAAGAAGGCACTACAAGATGAAATTTTAAGGCCTATGTGGCAGCAGGAAGGTCCAGCCTCTCTGATGGCCTGAACCTCTGAACAGCCAAACAAAGGCGTATTATTGAAAGTTACATAAAGTATCTCCTCATACCAAGGTCCCTAATCTTAATTTATATGTCTTACTACTGAAGGAGAGCATCATATGTCCCCATGACTCTAGTCCTTCATTATGTATCGTTTGCAATACACAATAATACAAGATCCTCTGGTGTGCTGGAGGCGCCTTGTGACCAAAGTCATGGGATGGCTGAAAAGCCCCTTTAGGAAAACAATCTCTGTTTTCCCAAAGACTCTCCAAGGTCAAAAGTACTTCTCAAAAACAGCTGCTCATTCTACTATCTACCCCATACAGTGATTCTCCTAAATTCCTACAACAATCCTTTAATTTAATGTTTGATAACATAAGAAAAGGTGAAAATGCCCCGATAGGCTTTGTTAGAATCTACTTTGAATGAAGATTTCTGGATTATAGAAATTTTCTTTTTTCCTTCTTTCTTTTTTCAGAGAATTGGGAAAAGTGGTTTGTTCTGACTAGAATAATGCTCGCACGTGAAGACATATGCTGTTCTTGTCATAGTTTTGAAATCCCTGGAAGCCACCACTCGTCAAATGCAGCAGAGACCGTGAGCGGAAATCCCTGGAAGCCACCACTCGTCAAATGCAGCAGAGACCGTGAGCGGAAATATTTGGAAGGCTCTCCCCTGAGGGGTTTTGCTCTGAGCACAATTACCAGCTGACAGATTTGGGCTCTGCCTTCTTATTACATCCTAAAAACTTACGGGAGCACAGAGGCTTAGAAGATGTTCTATTAATTACAAAACATTAAGTATTAAAGAAATTCTCCGAGGTAAACACAGTTATCTCTGACATCTGCATGTACCGGGATTATTTCAGGGAGATTAAAACAAATTTTAATCCCATGATTTTAGTTTCACTAAATATTGGGCATATTCTAGGAAATACTTCATTTAGTCAGTTCACTGAAATGTATTTGAAGGATACAAACAAATTTGCACAAAACATTAGAAAGTAAACAGGAAGTCTCCTGTTAGCAAGTGTCAGCACTAGCTCTGCTTTTTGAGTTTCATTTCTGTCTGCGTTTGTTTGTGCGGAAAATCACCAATTAACTGCTCATGTTGACCGCCTCCGCACTGTGACCCTTCCGGATGTGGCAGGAGTAGACCGCAAACCTTCTACTCTCGGTTGCGTGACTTGCATTCTTTAGTGCATGAGCAGATTAAAGAACGGGACTGATGGACCTGTTTGGGAAGATGGCTACTTGAGAGCTGTCTTTTTCAGGCTCTCAAAGCTGCCATTTTTCTCGTCAGGCAGACTTCCCAGATTCATGGCTGGCTCCTTCCTTTGCTAAACTCTAGAGTCGCGGACTCCTGACTCCTCTGCTAGTCACTGCCCCAGAATTTCTTGCAGAAATAATGATAAAGATAACAGCGTTAGCAACACTAGTATTCTCCAGGTCAGTGCCTCTCCAGGTCTCGATCCCCCTTCTCTCTGAATTCTCTACTTTCCCAGGGAAGGCTAACGACTGGGCTTTTACCAAGGAAGTCTGAAGGTGAAGGAGCGCCCTTCATAGGTGCCTTCTTTCATGGAGATGATCGTTTGCATTTTTGGATGGCCCTTTTCACCAATGCTTTCCAACAGATGCAATGCAAAGCAACATGTAGAAAATACTTTAGTGTCAATCGAAAACCCACAGAAAATGCTATGGTTGTTTCCTGCATGGGGCCTTATCCCACTACTCCAAACACTCAAAAGCTTATAACCTATGGTTCTATAGGGGCCCCTCTTACAACCCATGGTCTGTAGGGTCCCCTCTTATAATCTATGGTCTGTAGGGTCCCCTCTTCTACTGGTAAACTGTGCTTTAAAATGTCTGTGTCCTCTCTGGAATATGACAACTATTGCACAAATCCTAAATGGTCTTAATAAAAACCCAGAGCCAGATATTGGGGTAAATGCTGAAAGATCAGAGGAAACAAGCCACAGTCACTTCTCACCTCGCCAACTCCTCCACGAATCCTCAGACTGAATACCCCTGAGTCCTCAGCTGAAAGGCTCTGAGCTCCTGTCTGCTCCTCTGACTGCTCCTCTGCCTTCTATGTCTTTTCTCTGCCCAGCTTTATCACTTCCTGTCTCAACCTTCCTAGCGCAGGGATTAAAGTGTGTGCCCCACTGCCTGGCCTCTATGTTTAATCTAGTGGCTGGCTCGGTCCTCTGATCTTCAGGCAAGCTTTATTTCTTAGATTACAAATATCACCACAGACAACTTTTCAAATGTATTTGTCTTTCTTTTTAAAAACTGGAATGCAGACATTCAGACAAGTGTCGGTTGGTTTACTTGGATTTCCATGCTCTCTGTCAAGTGGACACAGATGGAGCAGTAACTTTCAGATTCGCTTTCTCCTCTAAAATACTGTTCCTAATGACTATGCCAAGCATCGGACACACAGTGTTTCCAGTGGACAATAACTGGTATTCTCAGCTCCGTGTGATTACATGAATCCTCTTGGATCATAGTGCTTTCCTTAGGATAGTGAAAGGCAACAAGCTAATTCCCAAGAACAGTTACCATTGTGAGGAAGAAGGTTCCATCTTTATTCTTAGAATGGCTTAAGTCTTCGTGTGTGTGTGTGTGTGTGTGTGTGTGTGTGTGTGTGTGTGTGTGTGTGTGTGTATGTGTGATGTTTACGTGCACAGGGTGGAGGTCAGAATAAAACCTGCCTGAGTGGGTGGGTTCTCCTTCTTCCATGTTGGTCCCACAGATTGTACTCAGGATGTCTGGTCTGGCCACAAGCACCTTTACCAGCTGGGCCATCTTGAAAGCCTGGTCTTCACTCTTTAGATCTCTTTAAATATAACAGGGCGTTTCTACCTTTGTCACACCAACAGCCCTGTAGTTCTGTCCTTGCTTGTTAATTGTTAAACTTTACATATATGCGTATTTGTTTTTGTTGTCTTTCCTATAACAGCATAATGTCCTTGAGAGATTCCTGTCCAGCTGTTCATTTCTACCACCGGTACTTCCACACAGCAGGGCAGACACCCAGAACCGCTGAGTGAATTAAACTGACCTGTGAAATTTATCTGTAACATTAACAAATACGTTTGTTTTTCACTTTATTAGTAATTTAGGCACGAATTTTGGAGCATCGCTGAATGAGAAACACAGCATATTAACCTTCCTTTTCTGTGCTCGGGAAGTCTAAGCTTGCAGAATTAATCCGCAGCAGTGTGTTCCTTTATTAATTTGCAGCTGTTGGTTTTATTCCCCTCACACTGACTTGAAGCCTGGCAGCTTGGGCCTAATTAACAAGCACTAAGTATTTAACTGGAAAAGAGGGTGCCTTTTCATAGCTTCGTTTCAAAGGCTCTAAGTCAGATCAAGTGATCCACAAGTGTGGGAAGGCTCCATCCCTAGGTAAGCTGCGGTCCGGTTCCTTTCAACTTGGCGAGCGTGCGAGCGACTCCGAGGTGCGCACGTGGAGCGCAGGAGCCATTTAAACCAGCGAATCCGCGTTCTCGGTGCTGACCCGGCAGACGCTCCCGACTCCCGGCTGTCCTTTTTCCCTCTCAGCGGCGGCCCGGGCGACTCAGGACAGCCATCTCTTGCCCGGAGGGTCGCGGGCGCAGTTGGGGACAGTTTGGCGGGCGGGCCCCGCGTTTCCTGTGACAGCGCGGCCGGGCCGCTCCCTCCCGCGGCGGCGGGACCATTTCCTGAGCGTCGGGGCGGAGGCGGCCGGCGAGGCGCTACCATCGGCGCGCGGGCGCGGGGGTGCGGCCGGACAGCCTTCAGGGACAGACGGGCGGGCGCCGGCGGGGCGCGGGGCTCGAGCCTCAGCGGCCTCGAGCAGCTCTCCGGACGCCTCGCTGGGAGCTGCCGCTCCGCGCAGGGCGCGACTCGGCCGGCGATGCGCGCGGCCCCGGAGCACCGTCCCCCGCCGCGCGCGGCGAGGTGGGCCTGCCCGGGAGGCGGGCGTCGGGCCCCCAGCTCCGCGGCCCCCGGAGCGCTCCGGACTCGCCGATCGCGGGCTCGGTGGCAACATGTCTGTGGCGTTCGCGGCCCCGAGGCAGCGGGGCAAAGGGGAGATCACGCCCGCCGCCATCCAGAAGGTGAGCCCGGAGAGGCGCCCGAGCGCGCGCCGAGGCGGGGTGGCGTTGCGGGGGGAGCGGCCGGGCGGTGGTGGGGGCGGGCGCCGGGAAGCCGGCGGAGCCCTTTGGCGCCTGCTCTGCCCGCACAAAAGCGCCGGCAACCGCCGCCGGACCTCCCCGCGGGCCCGGTGTGCTCGGCGGGGCGGCGCGGGGCCGGGAGAGGAGCGGCCCGCGGGACTCCGGCGTCGCCCCGCCCCGCCCCGCCGGGACCCCACTCGCGGAAGCCGGAGCCCGGAGTGCTGCGCCGCAAACTCCGCGGAGTTGAGGCCCTCCCGGGAGAACTTGGGAACCTTCCGCAGAGGCTCGGGGCAGGCGAGGAAGGAGCCAGTGGGCACGGGGCTGCCCCAGAGGAGCACCCGGGGATCCGCTCGCGTCTGCCTCCGGTCGATGCGCCTGAGCGCGGGGCAGGCGCTGGGGTTCGGGAGGGCGAGCCTGCCCCTCGCCGGCCGGCCCGAGTGGGCCGTCTCCGGCCGTCTCCACCGACGGGCGGGCGGTTTGCATTAAGTCAGGGTAGAAGCGCTGGGAGCTGAGAGTGCCACCCCAGTCGCCGCTCTGGGACTGCCAACTGGGGACACAAAGGTTCTTTATTATCCTCCGAGCCTGTGTCTAAGAGCAAGGCACTCTTCTAGATCTCGGTGTGGTAGACTTTGAAAAGTCGCTTGCTAAGTTGAGCAGTTTGCCTTGAGTGTTTCTGTCTTGTCCCCTGCCTTGGAGCAAGGTTGAGGAGACAAAGTCAACTTGTAGTACCAGTCGGGGCACCCTTGCAGACCTGTGGGTTGATGGCCATCCGTTTCTGTTTACTGTCAGGGTCTTTGTAGTGTGGCGTTTGACATCTGCCCAACTGTTGCTTTATTTTCTTTGAAGAAACCCGCCTGGCAGCGCCTGGAAACGCAGTTGCTTTCTCTAGTGGTAACCTGGAGAACAACTTCCTTTACACACGTGCAGAAAGCATGTTTCTGAAGGGATTCGCGCTTTCTTTTTGAACTCTAGAAAACGTCTGTCGTTTTCCTTTTTCTCGGTAGAGTTCTTTCTTCTATGTCTTAATTGTTTATCGTGAGTGATCTAGTAGATGTTAACTGGTTATTTTTCATTCTCAGATGAGAAGTGAAAAATGGATTAAATCTTTTTATAGTTTGTGTGTGTGTGTGTGTGTGTGTGTGTGTGTGTGTGTGTGTGTGTGTGTGTATCATGTGCATGCAGTGCCTGGGGAGGTCAGAAGAAACATTAGATTCCCTTGAATTGGAGTTAACAGCCAGTTATGAGTCGCATTGTGTGGGTGCTGGGAACCAAACCCAGGTCTTCAGCAAGAACATTAAATGCTCTTGTCCTTTGGGCCATCTCTCCAGCCCCTAAGGTGTATTCCAGTTTAGTTTTGTTTACAGTGTCAGACCTTGGTATTAGACAGGAAACAGACAGATGGTTGGGGTTGTTTAATGTGCCATGCATTCCTTGGTTTGAGTATTGAATTGATGGCACTCAGGAGGCAGATGAATCTCCAGATTTAAGGCCAGCCTGGTCTACATAGTGAGTTCCAAGACTGCCAGAGCTGTTATAAAGAGAAATCCTGTCTCAAAACCAAACAAACAGAAAGAATATTCTTGGTATCTATCTAGTGATCTTTTTAAGAAGTACACCTTAGAGAAGATGGTGGTTTGGGTGGTGTTGCCTGGTCATTCACTGAATCACGAAAGGTGGGTTCGGGATCAGCATTACCCTAATCTAAGCTCCTTCAAACTCAGATGGTGTGCTAGGGACAGCATGCTGGCACTAAACCGTCTTCTATAGGTCCCTTTGTTTAGTACCATTGTCATACATGAATTATTTAGCCTTCAAAACCAAGGTTGCTTAGATTGTTGTCAGACGATAAAATGATAATTTATGTATCTTATGTTTTTTAAGCATTCTGAGAGATACCTAATTGTATATTATAAACTCAAATTTTATTAAATATTATAAATGTATAACTATCGTTATGTTATGTGCTATTTTGTGTTGCCTGGTCATTCACTGAATCACGAAAGGTGGGTTCGGGATCAGCATTACCCTAATCTAAGCTCCTTCAAACTCAGATGGTGTGCTAGGGACAGCATGCTGGCACTAAACCGTCTTCTATAGGTCCCTTTGTTTAGTACCATTGTCATACATGAATTATTTAGCCTTCAAAACCAAGGTTGCTTAGATTGTTGTCAGACGATAAAATGATAATTTATGTATCTTATGTTTTTTAAGCATTCTGAGAGATACCTAATTGTATATTATAAACTCAAATTTTATTAAATATTATAAATGTATAACTATCGTTATGTTATGTGCTATTTTAGAGAGTCGCAAATCTATACAGTTAGAAAAGAAGGTAGCCTGTTTGTTATGTCAAGTTCCTGGGCATCCATATTCATGTGTTTGTTTCAGTCTGGGTAAGGACAGATTTTTTTTTTCCTTCATACTACAAAGCATTAGAATGTTCCAAAACCAATTGAGACTTAACTTTCAGCTAGTTGAAACTATAGTTACAGATAGCACAGACAATTAAATGTTGTATATTAAAAAAAAAGGGGGGCCTGGGGGATGGTTCAGTGGGGTTCAAGGAGAGAACTATGCCACAGAGTTATCCTCTAATCTCACATGCACTTTGGCACGTGTGTGTGTGTGTGTGTGTGTGTGTGTGTGTGTGTTAGAGTGCTAGCGTGAGAGCGAGAGAAAGGAGAGAGAGCACACTCACTCACTAATGCTAAATAAAACAGGTCAAAAGAAACACCAATTTTCCCTTCTGGGTTTCAAGGAGAGTAATTGGAATAGGGTAAATAGAGTATTAAACATAATTGATTAAATGTGATATCATTCCAGATATACAAAGTAGAGATTTTTATGTGTGTGTCACAAGGTATAATCTGTATATTAACAGAAGACCCCAGTAGGTTCAGTTTCCATGTAGATGTGACATTTCTAGAAAAATCCAAATTACAAAAATCAGCTGCTGCAGAATTATGTATATGAATCATGGCTAGCATATTTTTATAAGTATTTACACATTTTAGCAGTAGTGAAATATTTTAACTAAGTTAGTTCAATCTCATGATTTCTTTTTTTTTTTTTGGTTTTTCGAGACAGGGTTTCTCTGTGTAGCTTTGCGCCTTTTCCTGGAACTCACTTGGTAGCCCAGACTGGCCTCGAACTCACAGAGAGCCGCCTGGCTCTGCCTCCCGAGTGCTGGGATTAAAGGCGTGCGCCACCACTGCCCGGCTCAATCTCATGATTTCTTATTACTGTGAACTTTGAAATATTTTTGTAGCAGCAGGTAGAAACATTAACACAAAATAATTGAAGAGGGTGTTTTCCCTGTTCGCTTGGATGATTTTGCAATCTGTAATGATGGCTTTGAGGAAACTGTATTTGTTAAGTATGTAGTATTCATAAATATCGTCTGTCTTCAGACCTCTTGGTCATTTATCTTACTTGATGCGCACTGATTTACAATAAGCTTTTTCTGTTTTATTTTAGATGCTGGATGAAAACAACCATCTTATTCAGTGTATAATGGACTATCAGAACAAAGGGAAGACATCAGAGTGCTCTCAGTAAGACCCACAGGAAGCTCCTTGTATTTGGGTGGTGGGGTTTTTACTTGTCTTTTGAATAACAGTTTTAAATTTTATTTGTGGAGTTGTGTACTGTCACCTGAATTGGTTTGAGGAAATTTTCATCTTCCCAAAGAGAAACACCTGTCTATTAGCCATCATTGGGAATTTTTTTTTGTTTTTTTTTTTTGTTATTTTGAGGCAGGGTTTCTCTGTGTAGCCTTGGCTGCCCTGGAACTCACTCTGTAGATCAGGCTGGCCTTGAATTAGAGATCTGCCTGCCTCTGCCTCCCATCTATTAGTGTAGACTTGAACTATTGGGACCTTTTGTGTAAATGGATTCCAACCATGTAGGGTCTGTTTTGATTGACTTCTCCCGCTGCCCCTGTACTTTTTGAATAGTGTCTCATGAAGCCCAGGTTGCCGTCAAACTCCTGATCCCTGTCTCTGCCTCTCAAGTGCACATCAAGAGGGTGATCCAAACACCCCAGCTCTGATTGACTTTTTTCCACACAAAAAGGCGTGATGTTTTCAAGGTTGATTGATACTGGCACATGTACTGGTGCTTCCTTATAATGCCAAATGATCTTCCATTGTACTCTGTCATTTGGGTTGTTTCCAGTTTTCTGTTCATGATACTCCTCTGAATTCATATGACTGTTTTTTCTTGATTCTTTTACAAAAGAAAAGCCCTTTGTGGTGGGAGGTAGGTGTCTTTTTTTTCCCTCTGTTTTTTACCCTATAGTATAAAATAATGACTTTGAACTTGTACAGAGCCTCATCTGTAGAAAAGTAAAATCTTAGCTTGGTGGTGGTGGCACACACCTTTAATCCCAGCACACAGGGGGCAGAGGCAGGCCTAGTTAACAGCAAGTTCCAGGACTGCCAGATATACACAGAGAAACCCTGTCTTGAAAAACAAACAAACAAAAACCCCAAAAACAAAAAAGAAAAGAAAAAAAGAAATAAACTCTTCATGTATGTACTGTATTTAGTTACTTCTAAATACTGAGAGAGCAAAACTTTATGTTGTAGAGAACTGGCTGTCATTTACAAGGGCCAAACTTTGTCTTTACAATGATCTCTCTGAAGTGACTGGTAGATCCTAATAGACTCAGATTTGAAGGTAGGCATGGCCCAGAACCCCAGCACCTTCAAGGCTATGGCAGGTGAATGATAAATTCCTGAGCCACACCTCAGGACCCTGTCTTATTTTTATTTTTGTTTTTTTGAGACAGGGTTTCTTTGTGTAGCTTTGCGCCTTTCCTGGAACTCACTCTGTAGCCCAGGCTGGCCTCGAACTCACAGAGATCCACCTGGCTCTGCCTCCCAAGTGCTGGGATTAAAAGTGTGTGCCACCACTGCCTGGTTTAGGACCCTGTCTTAAGACAACAACCATACAACCCCAAAACAGAAGATTGGATGTGGTGGAATTGCCTATTTTGTCAAGCATTCATTCAGAGCAGCAGTGTCCAGCAGACATGTAAATACAAGTCACATTTTCTAGTAGACGCCGTAAACAAAAAAGAAGTGACATGAATGTGCTTTACTTAGTTCATTATTTATAAAGTACGGTCACCTTGATGCATAACTTAGATCAAAGCATTGAGAGAGCTCACACTCCATTCCCGTCCTGAGTTGTGGGTAGTGTTTCGAATCAGGACCAGATGTACCGTTTCACTGTGTCCAGTGGCTGCTGCCCTGGAGAACATGGCTTTAGAATGTTTCACTCAACCCTGTTTTAGGGCCCATCCTTTCCTAGCGGTCTCATTGGCCTGCTCTGGGGGACGGTCCCAGCAACCAGGTGACTGGCTTTTCCGTCTTTGTTGGGCTCTTTCCCTCCAGTGATTCACTCACCTCTGGATTTTAGGTCTCTTTCCCTTTGTTTAAATTGATTTTAAAATAAAAATCTCATGTTCAGTATTATAAAAATGTGATAGTTACCTCTTAATTCCCACTGTCTTGTTTCCTTCTCTCTGTATTTATGTCAATACACATATAGATTATGCTGTTCTAGTGTTTATAGAAGTCATCTTTTCCCCTCTTTCTTTCTTAGTTTGGATCTTGTCTCTGTTTGGCAAGTGCTATCCCCACTGAGTGAATGTCCATCCAGTCCTAGGCTGCATTTCTTAAATGGATTACTAGGTCAGAGACCATGCTAAATTGCCAGACTATCCTGCCAAAAATGTCCTTGCTTTACTTCAGTCCTGTGCTGGTGTTCACTGCCAGCAGTAGATATTGGCCATCTTTTACAAAATTCTGTATATCTGATTGGTAAAAACTACGAGTTTTTAAATGAATGCTCCTTTCCAGACATTTCCTACTTAGTGAAAAGGGCTCAATGATGGTAATAGAAATTACTGTATGTCCTTACTGAAGTTCTTCAGCTGGTAACAGATTAGCCCAATAGCTTTTTATTACATCGACATTTGAGACTGATTGCAGATATGATTCGCTCACTGTTAGTAGCCCAAGTTTTCCCTCAAGTTGGGCATGTATTCTTCTTACATTGCCTGAGTATAAATTATTGAAGTGACTAGTGCAGTACGTCATCTCCAGCGTTTTCAGGCTTTTAGTGTGTTCTTTTCAGATCCCAATGTGGGTCAAATTTTGCCTTTAATGGGTATGTCTTGTGGTATGCTTTAATCTGCAACTGCTCCTCAGACTCAATGCTTCATGGTGTTGATGTTGCAGAATGCACTCACTCTGTGGAATGTCCTCATTTAAGACCCAATTTACGTTTCTGCAGAATGAAGTTCACATGTGCCCTATGGCATTAGTGTCACATTGTGAAGTGACGCCCTCTTGACTGTCCTCCCTGGTTGTTCAGTACTGGTGGTGGCTTTGATCCGCTTCCTAAGCTGGCGCCCGCTGTTCTCTCCACCAGGGTTAGTATTTTCTCTTTTGTAATTCAAGTGCATAACACTAGGCAGACACCTTGAAACACACACGTACCTTTTCTTCAATCCACTGATTTTAGTATCCACTAATTGTACTGAAAGTTTTCCTGTGCCCACAGCCGCTCAGACCCAAATGAACACACAGAGGCTTGTATTAATTACAAACTGTATGGCCTACTGGCTCAGGCTTTTTACCAGCTAGACCTTACATCTTAAATTAACTTATTTCTATAAATCTATACTGTGCCATGTGGCTCGTGGCTTACAGGTATCTTTACATCTTGCTTCTCATGGGGTGGCTGGCACCATCTCCTCTGTTCTGCCTTTCTCCTTCCTCCTCTCTAGTTAGAATGTCCCACCTAACCCTGTTCTGCCTCACCATTGGCCAAACAGCTTTATCAACCAATCAGAGCAACATTTTCACAGCATACAAAAAGACATTCTCCCATCAACTAATGAATTTTGCACAATGGTTGTTACTGTTGTGGTTGTCAAATGATGACCAGCTCCATCACTCCTCCTAAACTTATTTGGAATTCTGCTGTGAGAAAGTCATCTTTTACCCCTTCCCTTCATTCATTATTTCGGATTTTTATACTTAAATGGATTTGTACATCCTACTGTATTCTCTGTCTTATGTTCTACTCTGATACTTTGTTTTGTTTCTCGGGTTGTTCTAGATCTGACTACTGGGAGCTTTTCTGTCTGCTTCTTGACATCTTTCAATTTTTTCCTTCCTTTCCCTCCCTCTCTCCCTCCTTCCTTTATTCATTTATTGAGACAGGGTTTCACTCTGTAGCCCTGGCTGTCCTGGAACTCACTCTGTAGACCATACTGGCCTTGAACTCACCGAGATCCCCCTGCCTCTGCCTTCTGAGTGCTGGGAGTAAAGGTGTGCACCACCACTACCTTTCTCTGTTATTTTTTGAGCATTTTATTTTCCTGTACTATGAAGTGTTTTAGTTTTGCCTTGTATTTTTCTTTGTACAAACCCGGAATCATCCATTTTTCATAAGACCAGATTGGCGGTTGTTTTGTTTAAATATATAGGCTGAAATGTAGAAACCAAATTATTGTTACCAGATTGTCTTGTTTCCTAATCACTTCCACATTTTGCATTTTGTATGACCATTTCCATTTACATATTTTGTTTCTTTAATAAATTTTGTCTGTATATATTTGAAATTTCATTTTTAAAAAGCAGTGGGTCTATTTCTGTGGTTTGGCTGTGGATCGTACATAATCCTCAGCTGTGAGGTCACCCCTGAAGCCAGGCGTGGAGGCGCTAGTGGAGGGATTGTTTCTCACCTGAGGCGTTTAAGCACCTGTTAGAGCTGAAGGGTTTTGTGGTGTAGGACAGGTTTTGTTTTCATGTGTGACCAGTGTTGCGGATAGCGAGGTGTTCCAGCTGTTGCAGCTGTTCCAGCTGTTGCAGCTGTTGCGGTCTGAATCAGTAGTGGTTGATACTGTTTACAGCTTTGTCATCTATGTGTGTGGAGAGAGATAGATCCACTACTTTTTAAAAATAAAATTTCAGATACATACAGACAAAATTTATTGAAGAATCAAAGTATATAAATCCCCTCTTCCTCTGCACGTCAGGATAGACCTCGTAGAAATTTCTCGTCTCTTATTTGATGCACCTGGGACTTAGATTGATTTAAAGTAGAAACTTAAATTTTGCACTTTCTAATGAATTTTATAACTCTCATCTTTAATTAAGGGGACTTTGCTATGTCACTTAGGGTTGCCCCGAATTCTAGGGTTTGGAATTTTACACTTTTCAAGTTCATATGTTCTTTCACAATTTCATACCTATACATAATGACTCTGATGATATTCTCCCCCATTATGCTCTCATTATCCCTGTCTACCGAACCCTACTTCCCAGCAGGTCCCCCTGCTTTCATGTCGTGTGTGTGTGTGTGTGTGTGTGTGTGTGTGTGTGTGTGTGTGTATTCGTTCTGTTTCAGCCTCAGAAGAGCTTGATCAATAGGTCTAAGCTGCCGGCCCTGCTTTGATGGGTTTACCTTTGCTTCGACTCTTCTTTTTTTATTTTTATTTTTATTTTGCAATACAATTCAGTTCTACATATCAGCCACGGATTCCCTTGTTCTCCCCCCTCCCGCCCCCCTCACTTCCCCCCAGCCCATCCCCCATTCCCACCTCCTCCAGGACAAAGCCTCCCCCGCGGACTGAGATCAACCTGGTAGACTGAGTCCAGGCAGGTGCTTTGACTCTTCTTTTGGTATTCATTCTTTCTCAAGTTGTCAGTGCAGTTTGAATAAAGAAAAAAATCTCTTGCTCTCAGCATATGCTCCTGTCCCTCATGGTGGACGTGAAACGAAAATGTAGAGATACAGTAAATGCCAACTATCTGGGAATTGATAGTCTGACTTTGATTAAATATTTCCTTTGAATACAATTTCTTAGATTAAAAATAGCTTACTTCCGCCGTGGGTGAGAGAGGATCTCTTGAGGCCCCACCCTCTCTAGGGCTATGGGCAGTTAGTGGTGCTGGGAAACCTCAGCAGGGAGGTGCCGAGTTCTGTTCCTCAGTGGTGTAACACTGGCAAGCTGCCCACACACACATAAGAGAAGCTGATTTGACTGGATGGCTTATATCTGTAATTCCATCACACTGAAGGCTGAGGCAGGAGGATTGCCATAAGTTCAAGGCCAGCCTAGACTATATAATGAGACCTTGTCTCAAAAAAAGTAAACCAAACAAACCCTTACTGAGTTCTGACCATTAACAGTATATGTCTTGTAAAAAAGAAAAGAAAAGAAAAGAAAACAAATACGTTTAAAACAAGACAACAAATACATCCTTGCCAACAGATTCCCGTGGTGATTCTCTCCTCTCTGTGGCTCTGGCCGTCGTCACCAGGAGACTGACATTGACCTGTGTCATTCTCTGTGTCAGGGGTCTGAAGCACCGTGTGCAAGGCTCACAGTCCTCACGTGTGCTAATGCATACTTGGGACATTGCTTCCTTCTGTGTGGTTTGAATATTTCTAAATCAGTCCAGACTTCGCTTTAGTCAGCAGCCTCGTTTGGGTATTTTAGGATGGGTACAACTATATTTCAGAGTGCTTTATAATTTTAATGCATATAATTAGTATTTGTCATCATGTAGTGGAATTTTAGTTTAAATTACTGCTTATCAAGGTTACTTTTATCCTGTAAACTATAGCACCATCCAATAAATGTGCTGTTTAAAGTTATTTTTAAATTAAACCTAAGCTTTTCAGATTATTTTTTTTTTTTAAATTTATTTTAATTTATTTTGCAATACAATTCAGTTCTACATATCGGTCACGGATTCCCTTGTTCTCCCCCCTCCCGTCCCCCTCACCTTCCCCCCAACGCCCCCCCCCCCCCTATTCCCATCTCCTCCAGGGCAAAGCCTTCCCCACAGACTGAGGTCAACCTGGTAGACTCAGTCCAGGTAGGTCTAGTCCCCTCCTCCCAGGCCAAGCCAAACAATCCTGCATAGGCCCCAGGTTTCAAACAGCCAACTCATGCAATGAGCACAAGATCTGGTCCCACTGCCTGGATGCCTCCCAAACAGATCAAGCCAATCAACTGTCTCACCCATTCGGAGGGCCTGATCCAGTGTGGACCCCTCAGCCATTGGTTCATAGTTCATGTGTTTCCATTCATTTGGCTATTTGTCCCTGTGCTTTATCCAACCTTGGTCTCAACAATTCTCACTCATATAAACCCTCCTCATTCTCGTTGATTGGACTCCCAGAGATCCACCCAGGGCCTAGTCATGGATCTCTGCATCCAGATCCCTCAGTAGTTGGATGAGGTTTCTAGCACAACAATTAGGGTGTTTGGCCATCCCATCACCAGAGTAGGTCAGTTCGGGCTGTCTCTCGACCATTGCCGGCAGTCTGTTGTGTGGGTATCTTTGTGGATTTCTGTGGGCCTCTCTAGCACTTTGCTTCTTCCTGTTCTCATGTGGTCTTCATTTACCATGGTCTCCTATTCCTTGTTCTCCCTCTCTGTTGTTGATCCAGCTGGGATCTCCCGCTCCCCCAAGCTCTCTTTCCCTCGACCCTCGCCTTTCATTACCCCCACTCATGTCCAGGCTGTTCATGTAGATCTCATTCCATTTCTCTGTCATTGGGCGATCCCTGTGTCTTTCTTGGGGTCCTGTTTTCCGGGTAGCCTCCCTGGCATCATGAGGTTTGCAGACAAATGGATGGATCTAGAAAAAATCATCCTGAGTGAGGTAACCCAGACTCAGAAAGACAAACATGGTATGTACTCACTCATAGCGGGATACTAGACATGAAACAAGGATGAATTGTCAGCTACTCACATCACCAGGGAGGCTACCCGGAAAACAGATTATTTTTAATTAATAAACTTAGGACTGGTTATTTTGCCTTATGCAAGGTACTGTATTGTGGCTTTTAGTGGTGTCTTTGGAAGCTGGGCTCTCTTTTAATCGTGATCATAAACATTTGTCTATATATCTGTCAGAACTTGTTAGGACCATACAATCATCATACAAGATTTTGATGGATCTGGTAACTTCGGCTGGCTTTCAGCAGTTACTATGGTCAGATAGAAGATGTTGAATATGTTTGCTAATCTCCCATTAGCTTGTTTATTCAGCTTCCTGTGTTAACAAGGTATAGTTACATTTAAAGATGGGGACACCATAAAAGGCACTGTCAGCTAGTGTTGTCGTAGTGTAAACATTGCAGAGCACCCTGCACAGGCTGACAGGGCATGGGGCTGCTCAGCAGGGTGTGGGGTATTGTGGGAGCTGGGTGCTCCACGGTTGACTAAATGTAGAAGAGCGCAGACTCATTAGGATTGCAGGGACAAGTGGAATGGTATTTATAGACTAGAAAGTGAAATGTCTCAGGAAATGTTTCTATTTTCATTCTGTAGTCTGAGCTGAGTTCTGATTCTCCTGTGGTTTTTGTTGTTTTGTTTTTTAATTCCATTTTAGGCGACTTACATACAAACTCAGAAAAGAATGTGAAAATATATAAATAACCAAGTTTTTGTTAATCATTTTTGATACTTGTTTTTTTTTCTTAGAATAAACTTTCTGATGAATATTCCTTATTTTTCTTACTGAAGTTTTACTCCACAGAGTTTCCGTTACCCTGGACTAGAAAATTGAGAGCCTGTCTCAAAAACCAAAAGCAAAACAACAAAAAAATATAAACCACAACTAAAACTTGCTTTTGCCCACCTTCTTATGTTAGGAAAAGGAGATGTAGGCCGTAGGGTGCGTTGGAATGGAGTCTCTGGTACTGTGTTGTCTCTGGTCTTTGTGGTGGTTCTAAGGGGTGTCTTATTTGGGGGAGATTGGTATTGAAGTATCATGTTGTGGCAGAGAGTATGTGTGCATAGACGTGAGACAGAATGATAGGACAAATGCTAGAAAAGACTATTTGGAAATCTGGAAGAGAGTTGTAAAAGGCTTCCCCTCCACCCATTCCTGAAACTTTCCTGAAAATTTAAAATAAGTTCAAATTAATTAAAAGTTAGATTTGATGTTGAGCACAATTGGGTAAATATCTTGAAAATTTAACTGAGCTATATTTGTGTATAGATAAAGCTGCAAGGAGCTTTAAAGGCCTGCTCTAACTCCTGTTAGATTAAGCATGGGACACTTGGTGACTTTCTGATGCTGACTAGGGCTAATCAGCATAATAACTAAGCTTTGTTGTGGTCACGTGTGCCATGACGTAGTTGGTAGTCCCTAGAAAGCTCACTCTTGAGGATCATACAACATACGAAAACTCAGAGAAGAAAAGGGAGGATTTCAATGTGTAGTCGTTGAAATAAGTGTGTGTCCCGATTAGAAGTGGCAGCTTGGGCCTGCTAGCTTGCTCAGCAGGTGAAGGTGCTTACATCACCAAGCCTGGCTTCAGCTTGACCCCCAGGATCCGCATGGTGGAGAGAGAGAAGCAACTCTGGTTACAACTCAGGGCCCTTATACTGCTCCCACCACCATGAAGAAAGAAAGATGTTCTTGAGGGCTGACCATGGTGGCACACTTCTTTAATCCCAGCACTCAGAAGACAGAGGCCAGAATTTAGGTGGATCTCTTTTAGTTCCAGACCAACCTGATCTATAAACTACAGATTAAGTTCCAGGACAGCCAGGGCTACACAGAGAAACACTGTCTCCAAAAAGGAAAAAAGAAAAAAAAAAAAAGACTGATTATTTTTGTCTAGAGTAGTGTTAAGTTCCCTATGAGACTTGTAGAAAATTATGAAACAGTCCCAGCTTCTGTTTGCTGTCAGTTAATTATAATTAACCATAATAATTACTCATTGGTTTTGTTTATCCAAGGACCATTTATATGTGAAGAATGGAACTAAAAGTGTAGGCTTCTCAGTGTGGAAGGAAGCTTTGTGATCAGTAAGAGCCAGGCTTTTCCTTGTTAGAAAAGTGAAATCCGTGATTTATAACAAGGTTAGAGAAGTGTTTCAATTTGGATCTGAATTAGAATGCTTCACTTATTTGAGTACAATAAATGAAATTCATTGACATTCATTTTAAATTTATAGCTAGTATCTATAATAAATGATGTTTTGTCTTTTGAGACCTGGTCTTGCTATATTCTTAGACTAGCCTGTGTTTCTGTGCCAGCTTCTCAAGTGTTAGGGCCACAGGCCTGGCCTCTGGAAAATGAAATCTTAAAACAGTGGTACATTTTGGTGTAGGTTTTAAATTTGTATGTATGGAACTTGCTGTGTTCATGCACTGAGACCAGACAGTGATTAGGTTACTGCCAGTTTTGGGTTTTATATGAGTTTAAAAATTATAAAGCTGCTGGGCAGTGGTGGTGCATGTCTTTAACCAGCACTCAGGAGGTAGAGGCAGGTGGGTCTCTGTGAGTTTGAGGCCAGCCTGGGCTACAGAGTGAGTTACAGTCCAGGAAAGGTGTAAAGCTACACAGAGAAACCCTGTCTTGAAAAACCAAAAAAAAAAAAATAAAAATAAAAAATAAATAAATAAAATTATAAAGCAACTTTAATTATTAAGCACTATTACTAAAAGCCATTTTTTAAAGTTATATTTAGATATACAGCCCGAGTATTAAGAATTTGCTCTATTATTTTAAAGTGAATTGTTAATGATTTCAGTGTCCCGTCATTTTGTTCATGTCTATACTTGGGAGGCAGAGGCAGGTGGACCTCTGTGTCATTGAGACCAATGGCCTACATAGTGAGTTCCAGGACAGCCAGGGCCACATAATGAGACCCTGTCTCAGAACAACCAACCACAGCAGAAGCGGAAGGAAGTACGAGGGCAGTGGGGTGGGGTGGTAAGCATATTTTATTGAACTTCTTTATCTTAGTTCTTGTAAAACCTAATATACTGTGTGTCTGAGGCTGGACGTCGGTTATTCCTTGAGCAGCCATGAAATCGTGTGTAACTCAGCAGTCTCTCAGCCATGACTCCTCAGTGGTAAGGAGAAAGCGAGAGCGGCTGCCTCTGTTAAGTGAGGGAGGTGCACAGTGACAGGAGCGGAGCCTCTCTAGCACGTGGTGGGATCACTATGTCCCCCTTACCCTAAATGTGTTATGTGTCTTTTGTAATTGTTTTGCAGAGGAAATAGGAAAAGTGCTATTGGTGTTCAGCTAACACATCTTTCATTAAGTTCTAATAATAATTATAATGCTGCTTGTATTTAAGTAGCTAGGAAGATGTTCTTTAATACTGGTATTTGTTTTATTTTAATAGGTATCAGCAGATGTTGCATACGAACCTGGTATACCTCGCTACAATAGCAGATTCTAATCAAAATATGCAGTCTCTGCTGCCAGCAGTAAGTGCCTTGAAACATGTGAGCTGTGTGTGTGTGTGTGTGTGTGTGTGTTTGAAAATGTGTGAGGTCTATGTCTGTAGCTGTGTGTGTGTGTGTGTGTGTGTGTGTGTTTGAAAGTGTGTGAGGTCCATGTCTATAGCTGTGTGTGTGTTTGAAAGTATGTGAGGTCAATGTGTGTGTGTGTGTGTGTGTGTGTGTGTGTGTGTGTGTGTGTGTGTGTGTTTGAGAGGTCAAGTCTGTAGCTGTGTGATTTAACGTGATTTGTTTCAGTGATTTTCAATTTTTTGTCAGAAGCTCTGAATTATCTCAAGAACACGAGCCTATTCTATACTCTTTACATGCAGGACTGTTTTACTCATCTAATTTGAGTATTTGAATTAATTCATCTAAAACACTCCCTTGCCTGGGGAAGTTGTGTCCATTCACCTGTCTACCTATCTATTTAGTTTATTTTTAATTACTAAGTAATTGCTAAAGTATCTGGGGTATTTCCTATCATTTCAGTATTAAACACTTGCATATGAATCTTTAGCCTTTCAGGACTGCTGTTCTTCACAACAAAGTAAATCAGTTTCTCAACATCAATGAATGTCCAATTGCTTTTCAAGTTTTATCTCTTCACTCAACAAACTCAACTTTATTTGATTACCTCATGTCCAGACAAAATCCTGGTGTTGCACTGGTTGGTGTACCTAACAGTTTGTCCTTTTATATCTCCATTTATTTGTTGGGTAAACTGAGCCAAGTGCTGTGCAGATTTTTATCATACTCTGAATTCTGTCTTCCAGTTTTATAACATGTCCTTCCATCTCAGTGCACAAACTGATAATTAGGTAGAGACTCAGAGCTGGGTTTGATGATATTCTAGGTGCTGTGGATTTCCTCTTGGATCCTGTCAGGACAGTATGGTGCTTTCAGGTCTGAGATAGTAGTCTAGTTATTTTTATGCTCAAGAATTGGAGTTTTCAAGGAGTTTTCTTTCATTTCCTCTTCATTTATTTGGGGATTACTACCCAGAGACCAATTTGAATGCTTGGAACATTTGTTATTACAAGATTTTCATGGATGTTGAACACTTTTAGTAGACAGAATCAGAAAAAAATGTTAAGAATTTGAGATCTAAGTGGTGTTTCTACTTCCATAAATTATTTCAATTATTTTATTTTATTGAGACAAGGTCTCACTGTATCCCTGACTGGCCCAAAATTTGCTATGTAAACAAGGTTGGCCTTAAACTCACAGCGATCCCCCTGCCCCTGCTTCCTAAAGGCATGCACCACCATGTTCACCCTCAGAAACTATTTTTACCTAATTCCGATTTTGTAGGTATCTCTTGTCTTCATCTACAAGTTTGTAGCTGATTGCTTTATAGTGCACTGTGTAAGAACATAAGAGTACCCCGACAATAAGATCCTTGGCCTTAAGCTGCATCCTCCTGGGCATATTTAATGTGTTTAGTTTTGAACTTGAAATAGTTTGTATGGATATTGCCTTAAACTTCATTATCCTTGAGTTGATTTCTGCGGACTGTGGGAGGAATGGGCTTTCTTCTGTTTGCTTCCAAACAACTACTTCTCTGTCTTAGCATCTTTGGGGATGATTTTTTTATCTGGTTTGTCTAGCCACTTGTATCATTTATCAAGTGTTGGAATATGTGTGGATCTGTGTTGGACCTCTGTTGTGTTGGTCTTTCTAAATAAATTCCATAATCTTGTCATACCTAATAATACATTTCTTCCCTCTTCCCTCCTCAAGAATGCCCTGGATACAGTGAGCTCTTCAAATGTCCATATAACTTAAACATCAGCATGTCAGATTATTATTCTGCCTAATCCTGTTGGGATTTTCATTCTTACCTGGACTTTGGGAAGAATTGACACCTTAAAAAAAAAATTGAGTCTTCCACATCAAGAGCATTTATAAGCATTCTTTTTTCATTCCTTTCGTATCTGTCAGTTAAGTTTCTGGATTTCTCTCCTGAAGCATCTTTCTGCTCTCATAGGGTATAGTGCTAGGCACTTCATTCAGTGTGTGTATACATACATGTGCACCACAGCATTCATGTGGAGGTCTGAAGCATGATCTTAACTAGTCTTATCAATAAAAACCAGGATATCGGGGTAAAAGCGGAAAGATCAGAGAAGCAGAGGAGCAGCCACCAGTGACTTCCTACCTTTCCAAATCCTCTGACCAAAAGGACCCGAGATCCTGTCTCCCATCTGTACAGACCTCCAGACTTCTATAGTTAACCAGTGGCTAGCTCTGCCCTCTGATCTCCAGGTGAGCTTTATTTGTCAGAACACAAGCAAAATATTACACAACATTTCCCCCTTGTTGTTTAAATATAAAGCAAAGGTTTTAACTAGCATAGAAAAACTATATACAGTAATTGTAATAACTATATACAAATATATATAGGCAATAATTACATTAACAATGTCTAGTCCATTAACATTTGACAAGTTCAGAGAAAATACTCCATTATCTATCCTATCTTGGTGAGTCCAAAGTGTTGCACCTAATTCACCTTCTGACCTAACTTGCATTACCAACCCAAAACTTTCTTTTGATGTCTCTCAACCTTATGTACTTTACACCTCTATTGTGAGTGTCTTTTCTGAATTTGTTAAAAACAAAACTATAATTGTCTGTTCTTCAACTCGGTCAGAGACCTGAGAAGGATGTAATATTACCCAAGTAAACAGGAAGTGCAGAACAAACAACTTCCAAAATTAAAAAATAACAGAAACAGCTGGCTGCTTGGTTAGTCACCCAAGGTTCTTCAACGTTGGGGGCATCCATCTTTGGTCTGCAGGCCTAGAATATCTGACAGACTTTTCTATGAAGCAGGACTTTGAAAGGACTGTCCCACCTTGTCACTTTCTTTTGTGTCCCACTTGTCCAGTTTGGACAGCATACTGTCAGCAGTCAGTGCAAGGGCAGTTCCTTGCCCAGTGGCTAACTTTTGTTGCAAAGAAAGTAAACTCCATATGGAGGTTCTCCAATGCCTATTATTTCCGAAGTAGATTGGTGCTGCCCAGAGCAGATATGTCTCATTGTCATAAAAAACAAACCAAAACAAAACAAAAAACTAACTTATGTTACTGAACATCTTAAATGCTATATTCTGTAGATCTCTGAAGTGTTTGAAGACCACTTGCCTGTCTAAAATATATGTTTGACTTTGAAAACATATTTAACATGACTACAAGTTTGATTGTAATAGGTGACTAACTATTGACTTGCATTTCTTTATTATCCTACTTTATAATAATAACTTTTCAACGACTAGAAATTTACATTACATTGTTAAATGAGCTGTATAGGTATGATACCTTGAACAAGTGTAGAAACATATGTACAGTATGTTCTAACAAAAATAACCTTAGATTTGTATCAATATACAAAAATATCTTAAACAAGAATAGAAACATATATACAGTATAACAAATAACCTCAAATTTGTATCAATATACAAAAATCCATATCACTGTAAAATATTTAAAACTAGTAGTTGTTTTGCTTGGTTTAAAAGTAGATTTAGCCGGGCGGTGGTGGCGCACGCCTTTAATCCCAGCACTCGGGAGGCAGAGGCAGGCGGATCTCTGTGAGTTCGAGGCCAGCCTGGGCTACAGCGCGAGATCCAGGAAAGGCGCAAAGCTACACAGAGAAACCCTGTTTCGAAAAAACCAAAAAAAAAAAAAAAAAAAGTAGATTTAATAATCTACCTTTTTTTCCCGTTATTTCTGTATCCCTCTTTTTTCTTTTTAGAATGAGATCTCTGAATCTAATCTCCTTTGTTCAGCTTTTTCCTGACCATTACCAATAGAAACTTGTAATCAACTCCCCTAAATGATGACAGATATCCATACCCACTGAACGATCAAAAACCACCCACCCCACCTCTTGGGAAGGTGGGCATCCTGTTCTTAAGTTTAATTCCTGCTGTCTGGAGGTGACACCATTTTTAGGCATCCTGAAAAAAAAAATTGGGATAATTGTCAAGTCTTGGATAGCTAGCTGTATCATTTGTTATACAGTCTCTGTGTAATGGTATCTTTTTCAGGAGCAATTTGTAGTTTTCAACAAGGCAAAATTTTTTTTTACTTCAAACATTTTCTCTAAATTATCTACATTTGAATCAGCTAGTAAGATAGCATTCATATAATGGTAAATTACAGATTGAGCAAACTGTACATGAATCATTTCCTTCAGCTGTCGTACAAAATATTGGTATAGGATGGGACTGTTTGTTTAACATCACTCCCTTGTGGTAGGACCCTCCATTGATATCTCTTAACAGGCTGAGAATTATTATAAGTAGGCACTGTGAAGGCAAATTTTTCTCTGTCCTTTTCTTGTAAAGGTATAGTGTAGAAACAGTCTTTCAAATCAACAGCTATAATAGGCCATCCTTTATGTAATAGAGAAGGCAGGGGAATTCCAGGTTATAAAAAGCCCATTGGCTGAATCACCTTATTAACAACTCTTAAATCTGTTACCATTTTCCATTTTCCAGATTTCTTTTTAATAACAAATATAGGAGAGTTTTAAGGACTTGTCAATTCTTCAATATGTTGAGCATTTAACTGCTCCTGTACTAGCTGTTCTTGGGCCTGTAATTTTTCTGATGCCAAAGGCCATTGTTCCACCCAGACAGGTTTATCAGTCAACCATTTTAAAGGTAGGGCTGTTGGTACCTTTGAAAGATCAACAGCTGTTATACCCTCTTTTTGCACAACCTGAATGGTGTAGTAGAATATTTTAATGTGTATTACTTTTGTTTATATTGCATTGCTTTAACTGTGAAGCTGTGTTGCCTTGCCTGTCTAACACACTTAATGGTCTAATAAAGAGCTGTGCAATAGCGAGGCAGGAGAAAGGACAGGCCGGGCTGGCAGGCAGGGAGAGAATATAGAGGGAGAAATCTGGAGGAGGGATCTGATCTAGGAGCCAGAGGAGGAGGACTCCAGGGGCTAGCCACCCAGTTACATAGCCAGCCACAGAGTGAAAGTAAGATTCACAGAAGTTAGAGAACAGGAAAAGCCCAGAAGCAAAAGATAGATGGGTTAATTTAGGGAAAGCTAGCTAGAAACTAAGACAAGCTATGGCCGGGCATTCATAATTAAGAATAAGCCTCCATGTATGATTTATTTGGGAGCTAGGTCACAGGCACCCCCAAAAAGAGCCCCCCCCCCAAAAAAAAAGCACAACAGAATGGCCGGTGACTGTTACTTATAATACCTTTTAAATAGTTTTTACAAAAACAAAAGTAAGTTTATGGTTTGTTTCTGAGATTGGAGGGATTTAATCTGGGTATTCCATTGCTGTAACAAATCATGTCCCCATAAATTCACTGTTGTATTAGCCACATATGGCTTTAATTTTCCATTTTGTCTTTCTGGCCCTATACATTTGACCCATCTGGTGTTTTGCTTTACCTCAGATAAAATTCTAGTCCCTAAAAGCTGAATATCTCCTGAAGAGACCAATTTGGATGCTAAGATTCTGGTGTAATTATTGTTACATCTGCCCCTGTGTCTACAGGACCTTCAATCATAATGTCATTTATTTGTACCTTTAGCTTTGGTGTTTGATCATTTATAAAAGCCTACGAAAATATTTGCTATATAGTTTCTCCTGAAGTTTTTGTTTCATCTTCTAAAGCTGTTCTATCATCCAGGGCAGTATGTTTTTTTATTTTTTGTTTTTTTTTTTTTTTACAATAGGCATTAATTAGGTCCTTAAATTGCTCTGAGGAGAAATTTCCCCCACAGTGACAGGGAATGACTGAACCAAATTTGACATGGAAGCATGTGAGAGGCCCCTCCACAAGGTGTTTTCCCTATGGCAAAGGGTCACCCTGTCTGTCTCTTGTTGATCTGCATTCATTGGTCTAATGTTGGCCTTTGCCACACCTTCTGCATACTCCAGAAGGCATAGGCCTTCTGTTTAGATTTTCCTCGAAAAAACATTATTTCTAGGAATGCCCTGTCTATAATCCCTTTTTAGGTGACCTTGTTTGCCACAGTTAAAATACTTGACGTTTTGATTTTTTCTTCAAGTCTTTGGAAATCACCTCTCCTATCTAAGCATAATCATGATTATGAAATTCAGTATTGACTGTATCTCGGATCCGTTCCTCTATGGGTGCTGATCTTGCCTTTAAAGGCCTAATTACCCTTTTGAATTTTGAATTAGCATTTTCAAAAGGCAAAGATTCAATTATTATTTGTGTAGCTTCTGAATTTGGTATCATTCTGTTTATAGCTGAATTCAATCTTCGTAAAAAGTCAGTGAAGGTTTCTTTTGGGCCCTGTATAACTTTAGTAAATGACTCCGTTCTTTTTCTAACTTCTTCAGTTCTGTCCCAAGCATTTGAAGCTGCTGCATGGCATAAAACCAGGGTGTATTCATCATATAGTGATTGTCTTTGTCACCTTAATCGCCCTCTCTAAGAAGCTGGTCTTGAGAGATTTCCTTACCTCTAGCCCTACTTTATTGTTCAATGGTCCTAGTCTCATCTCTCCACCAGGTCCTCCACTGTAACTGAGGACCAGGTTCCAATACTGCTGTAACCAAGTCATTCCAGTCTTGTGGGACAATTCTGTTACTAGTTGGTCATGAATTTAACATCTGCTTCACAAAAGGTGAATGCATGCCATATGAAACTATTGTTTCCTTAAATCTCCTCAAATCTAACATTTCCACAGGAATCCAGTCAGCTCTTACACAGCCTTGGGGATGCCTGTCATTTGTCAGTTGTTCCTGTAGGGTGACTGATAGATTAAGGTTGGTTGTTTGATAGCCTTGGGCTGTTCCTCTCTAATTTTATAATGTAATGGTGAGGTTGGTTCTCCTTTAAATTCCTGTCTGGCTATCTCTGTGATCTATTTTAATCAGTTTTTCTAAGGCTTGTATTTTGGCACTCGTATCAATCAACTTTTTTAGGGATAAGAATTACCAGAATGATAATTAACATTATGTCAATCCCAGTTAATTTGATTATCTCTTCTTTTAATTGTTGCATTTTTAAACCATTCATTATTTACACAGAGACCTAACTTCCTCCATCATACTAGTGTTTCCCATTTTTCAACATGGGAAGAAAACTTTTTTTAAAAAAAACTATTTCCCCGCTTTAAGAATTCCCTGTTGTCTCACCAAATTTGCTGACAGTGATGCTGAAGATGATGGTGAAGTGTGAGGCTGACTGCTGCTGCGTAGAACAGTAGAAACTCAAGCAGCTGTCAAGGCAGCTACCTAGTGTGGCAGCAACCGGAAGAGGGGGTCCAGGGACAGCCCACAATCCCTGGGAGAGGGAGCTGTCTGTCTGAAAAATGCACACAGGGGAGCGTGTGGAAGAAGCACATCTGGGAGCTGCCTGGTGGTGGGGGCTAACTCTGGCAGTGTTTGGAGCCCAAAGTGCCTGTGGAGTTTGCTTCAGAGAGACTGCAATAGAAAATTCCCAGACTGTCTCAGAGGACTTGTCGGGGAAAGAAAGAAAAACCCAACTTGTGGGGCAGTGACTGTGGCAGGAGCCCCCACGTGCAGCTCCAGTGTGTGGCAATAGCTGCAAAGACTCAGGCATGTGGCTTTTTCATGAATTCGTGCCCCAAAAGTTGGACGCCAGATGAAGTGTAGTCCCAATTAGTCTTATCAATAAAAACCAGGATTCAGATACTGGAATTAACTCGGAAAGATCAGACAACAGTGACTTCTTACCTCTCCAAATCCTCTGAACAAAAGGGCTGAGATCCGGTCTCTATCCTGCACTTCCTGTCTCCAGTCTGTATAGACCTCCAGGCCTCTATGGTTAGCTCTGCCCTCTGATCTCCAGGCAAGCTTTGTTTGTCAGAATACAAAACATAGTATCGCACAGAGATCAGAGGACAACCCTGTGCTTTCTACCTTTCTGTGAGTTCCAGTGATGGTATTGAGGTCCCAGGCTTGTGCTGCTGGGTGAACATCTCTAGCTGCTGTCTTTGTGGTTTTTAAACTTTGTTCTAACTGCATCTGTCATCTGCACGGAAATGTGGTTGATTTTGAATCTTAGCCTCTTGGGCATTGTCTTTAATTGCTAGTGTTTTGCTTTCTGTATTCACAGTTCTGTCATTTGTGAACAGGAATTCTGTTTGTTCCCTGCCAGTCCTGACACCTTCTCTTCTTAGAAGTGATAACACAGGACATCCTTGTCTACTTCCTGATCTTAGAGGGAGACTTTAACTGTTTGACCATTAAGTATGATGTTTGCTCTAGTATTAGGTTAGATCTATTACTTTGATCAAAGTAAGTAGGTCTGCTTTGGTTTCTGGTGTGCTAGGAGTGTGTAACTTGACTATATTGCACCTAGTGAGGTGAGCTTGTGCTTTTCTTCTTTATAATCTGCTGTCAGTGTGGTAAATTTACACTGGTAAACTCACCAGTGAATCCTGCTTCATAGTGAACTTTCTTGTGTGTAACTTACCTTTACCTTTATTTTTTTTTTTTCCTTGAGATGGGACGTCTCTTTATAGTTGAGGTTGGATTGGAATTTGCTTTGTAGCAGAGGGTGGCCTTGGCACTCAGAATCCTGCCTTTGCTTCCAAGGTGCTGTGTTAATGGGTGTGGGTGTGTGTGGGTGAGTGTGGGTGTGTGCGTGCGCACGTGTGCGCACTGCCCGCCCTCCCAGGTTGCTCACTGTCCTTTTAAATACCTGCTGTATTATGCTTTATAAGGATTTTGCATCTTGGTAACTGACCTGATTTTCCTTTCTTACAGTGCTTCTTCTGTGTATGGATTGCAGTAGGCTTCATAAAATGACATGGAGTTTTCCTGCTTTTTCTTATCTGAAACAGTGTTTTAAACGTGACTTTTTAAATGGTTGATATGCTTCTATAGAAAAGTATCTGAATCTAGTTTCCCTTGTATGAAAAAATATTTTTTTAAGGAGATAGGGAATTTATGTTTTTATATTTTGTACATTGTCTATTTTGGTAAGATGTGGCTTTTGGTATTTTAGTAGCATTTTAAAAATATTTCTATAAAGTTGATGGAATAATCTTTCTAAAAACAGGATATATGGGAATCTTGATTTGTTTTTTAGAATAATTTATTTGTATTTTCTCTTGTGAATTTTCTGTCATTCTTGACACACATAGGTTACTGATTTTAAAGAAAAAGTTTTTTGGCTTTGATTTTTCTGTGTTGAGGTGTTTTTCAAGCTTTTTTAAAACTCAGAATCCCATTGCATTGTCGTCATCATGTTACTATTGCAGATCAGTTCTCATGGAGTCTAGGCTGGCTTCAAACTCACTGCAGTTTAGGTGGCTGATAGCTGTATGTAGGTCTGGTTCCAGGGAATTGGAACTCTCTTCTGACCTTGGGTACAAGGAATGCATACAGTGCACTGTTACATGACAACATTTTTCCTGAGGAGGCACAACACACACATCTACTCACCCCAGATAGGAACCCCACGACAGACCAAAGTATGGATACCATCAAAGTCCAACTTGGTGAACCAGTGAGTTTCATTGGGATTATGTACAGGAGCAGAAATGACTCAATGACAGTTGTATTACCAAAGCCCACCCAGCGTGGGTGACAGCTCACAAAGCTAGGGACCTGGAGCACACTGCACAGCCTGCAGGCAGCTCACATAGGGTGGAGAGTGTCCTTTCCAGGAAGCTCGGCTGGCTTCTGCTACTTCCATGCAGCTGGTCTGGGCTCAGAGTCCTCTTTGCAGTTCATCTTGTCTTAAAGTTGTCTTTATAGCTTGTCTTGTCTCCTCTAGTCAGAGAGTGTTTCTCAGCTTTTATTGCATACTCTGGCAGGGAATGGGTTAGTGATTCTGCTCAGCTTCAGGGACTTCCTGAATCTATTTTCAGTTTTTACCTCCCTGCCTATTAAAGAGCTTTTCTGCAGGATGGCATATTTCAATCTAGGATGAATACGTAACACACATGTGCATACATGTCGGTAAATCACTCATACGCATAAAATGAATGAATAAGGGAAACAATAATGTAATACTTTATGAGAAACTACTGTGACAAATTTGAAATTTTTGCTGTAAATCTCTAACCTATAGTATCATCTGTTACTAAATTATAAATGCTTTTGTTTTTAAAGTTTACATTTTTCCTTATAATTCAGTTAGTATAGAAAATTTATATATTATCACATCTAATTATTATAACTAATAATGCATGTTTAAAAATAGGAAAAAAGACATTTCAGATCCATTTATCTGGATTCACTGCTCCATATTCTGTTTTACTCATGAATTTCATATCTGCATTGCTATTTGGTATATTTCATTATTTCAAAATAAAATTTTGCCTAACATCCATCAAAGATGAAAATAAAGTGGTCTGTCCTTTATGGCCATGAGGGAACAGGGCTCACAGTGGATGTGAGGGAGCAGGGCTCACAGTGGATGTGAGGGAGCAGGGTTCACAGTGGATGTGAGGGAGCAGGGCTCAGTGGATGTGAGGGAGCAGGGCTCACAAAGGGGGTAGTGTTTTGGGAAATGTAGAAATGAGCCTGTAAAGAAAAGGACACTTGAAAGTAATTAAAAACCATCCAGACACCTGGTGTGGTGGCAGGAGGTAGAAGCAGGCGGATCGAGTTCAAGGCTAGCCTGGTCTACATTGTGAGCTCCAGGACAACCAGGGCTATAGAGAGGGACCTCAGAAAACATTCAGACAAACCAATGAAAAATTACCCAGAAGGTGAACAGTTGCTTTGGAGATGTCGCAGGAGGGAGGATAACTTTGAGAAGGCTGTGGTAACAGGAGAATAGCTCCTCTTAGACGGGTACTGTGGTGCACACCTGGAAATCCAGCACTTGGTAGATGCAGGAGAAGCGGGAAGTTAAGGCCAGCCTGGGCTATGTGAAGCCTTCTCTGTCTCTCTTTGTCTGTCTCTCTCTGTATGTCTCTCTCAGTATGTCTCTCTTACACACATACACACATTGTGTACAATTAAATGGTTTTAAAATTTTTGAGAGACCAACTTAATTCAATATAAGTTTCAATTTTTTATTAGTTTTTCATGGGGAAATAGTCTTTTGTTGCACTAGTTCATTTTAAATCCATAAAATCAAGAGTTCTAGCATTGGGAAAGCTTTTGGATATCATGTTGTCTAATATTTTCAACCATGGTCGCATCTCAGAATCATCCAGAAAAGAAAATTACTTAAAACTACCAGTAGCTAAGTTGTCTGGGGATGGGGTGTGTCTCTGTGCTCTAAAGGCCTGAGGTGATTCTGAAGACAGTAAGGATGATTCTTAAATGAAGCACTCAATGATATTATGGTATATGAAACTTCAGAAAAATAGAGTTCATACTCTTGCAGTATCAACTTCACTTGATGAGTTAAATTATGAATCATTCACATACCCTGAGAAAGAGTACTATATATTACCATTATTATTATGATGATGGTTAAATAAAAACCCCTAGTGTTTAGCATCTAGGAGAGCAGTCGATAAATGTTGATGGGGTGACGGAGATGAAGGTGAAGGCAGTATAGAGCTGGAGCCTTCCTGAGACAAGGCATTGTTGGGTCCAGAAGAGTTTGGAGTAGGACGGCCAGGGCGCAGTGACTCAGTACAGGGTTGAGGAAGAGGATTTGGAACAGATATTCATTTAATAAGACTAAGCACACAGAAGCACATTGGGATCAAGAAGGCTGCTGGCAGTTATTTATTTGTCTTACTTTTCATTTAATTCATTTTGGATACTGAATTCCAAATAGTACAACAAAAAGTGCAATAGTACTTTAACCAATTATATGTCTTAAATTTTAACTTTATTAAAGGTAGTTGTAATTGTAAATGACTTATATACAAAGAATGAAAGATTGGTCTATGAATAAAAATGGATTCAGAGTACATAGTTGTGGTAGTATTTTACTTGTACTGAAATGTGATTTTAATTGTATGTTAATAAATAAAGTTGCCTGGGGGTCAGAGCTATTAGAGCCATAGCAAGAGCATGGCGGTGGTGGTGCACGCCTTTAATCCCATCACTTCGTAGACAGAGCTAGGTAGATCTCTGTGTGTTCAAGGATACAGCCAACATTGGAAACACACGCCTTTAATCTCAATACCATAGAGGACCTGGAGGGCTGTACATACAGGCAGTGACAAAGCAGTCATGTGTTTGGGTTTACAACCAATAAGAAGGCAGAACAGACAGTCTATATAAAGACGAACAGACAGGAAGTAGTCCCCTTTCGGAGAGGTCTCTTGGCTGAAGCAGGAAGAGTAAGGCTCTTAGCTCTGACCTCTTGGCTTTCTTCTCTGAATCGGTCTGTGTTTCTTATTTAATAAGACGGTTGGTTACATCTACACATAGTCTTACATTTTAGATAATACCTTCATTTTCTAGTCTGTAATTTTTGGGTGATGTTACATTTAAGATCATGAAAAGCCCGTGGGTGATAATTAATGGCTTTTCTTTTTTCCAAAAGCTTTAGCAAAATTGATTTTAGTTTTTAAGTTCAATGAGTGTTCTGTCAGAGCATCATTTAAGGCCCTTTATGACTAAAATTTAATATAACTATTATAAGTACAATAAGTAAAGTGAAAGAGCATCTGTTGCTGTAGAGCATTGTGAAGACTGCAGTGTGTGTGTGTGTGTGTGTGTGTGTGTGTGTGTGTGTGTGTGTGTGTGTGTGTGTGTTGCTGTATCACATCTATTGATCTGCTCTCTTCCCTCCGCCATTTTGTAGTGAATCTAGGGGCAGCGCTCTGCTGCTGAGATGGCACCTCCACACTCCCTTCCGCCTGCTTTTGTGCTTATGGATGCATTTGTGCATTGCACGTGGGTACATGCCAGGGTGCATATGTGGCGGTCAGGTTCACCTTAGGTATCAGTCCTCTAGGCTCTCTGGCCTGTGAGCTTCTGGGAATTCTCCCATCTCTGCCTCCCACCTCCCCATGGGACAGCTGGGATTACAGATGCCCATGCTATGCATCCAGGTTTCACATGCGTTCTGGGACTTCATGCTTGCTGTTTAATTTGATATTTAAATGAAAGGCTTACATTCTTGTCTGAAGTTATGGAACAAAGTCTGAAGTTGAACATTAAGTCATGACATCTGTTAGACAAATTGTTCTTTGACTTCCCTGATTTCTCTTTCTTTTTAAATTATGTGTATGT
Source organism: Peromyscus californicus insignis (assembly GCF_007827085.1). Lineage (NCBI taxonomy): Eukaryota > Metazoa > Chordata > Mammalia > Rodentia > Cricetidae > Peromyscus > Peromyscus californicus. The sequence goes on along the minus strand of NW_026294469.1, from coordinate 5,580,637 downwards.
ATGGATTTGTGCATATGAGTGCAGGTACCCATGGAGTCCACAAGAGGGTGTCAGATTTCCTGGACCTGGAGTTAGAGGTCTTTACAGGATTCCTAACGTGAGTCTGAGAACTGACCCCGGGCCCTCTGTGAGAACTCTGCAGTCTTAACCACTGAGCTGTCTCTTCCACTCTGTTAGTTTTCATCTTACCTTCTGACTACTCATGAAGTCCTGAATGTACTTCATTCTTGAGCATCTCGGTGCACACCATTCTTCAGGGAGGGTTCATTTATGCTCTTAGTTTCCTGTGTTCTTGACTTAAACAGTTCTGCCTAGAAATAGTTTCCAAATAAGGATTTTCTTGCTGAGTGTGAGACAGGAATCTAGCTTGCATTAAACATGACTAAAGTCCACAGGCCTTTCAACACAATGTGAAAAACAAACAAAAACCTCATTTGTGACTGTTATGGGACAGACTTCCTGGAAAGATGCAACACATTTGCCTGTTCACCCCAGAAAGGGAGCCCACAGACTTTGGTACAGATACCACCAAAGTCCAACTTGGTGAACCAACGTGTTTTATTGGAGTTACTTATGGGAATATGAGTGAGGGGTTGCTTACAGAATCAGAAATGACTCTAGATAGCTGCATCACCAAAGCCTACCCCAGCTTGGGTGACAGCTTACAAAAGCTGGGTACCTGGAGCACACTGCACAGCCTGCAGGCAGCTCAACAGGTTGGAGAGTGCCTTTCCAGGTGACTTAGTTGGTCTAAGCCTCTTCCAAGCAGCTCAGTTGGTCTTTGGTTTTTGTTTTTGTTTTTTTTTTTGTGCAGCTGGCTGGTCTCTCAGCCCTTCCAGGTTGCTTGTGTTGTCTCAGAGTCTTCTTTACAGCCTAGCTGTTCTGAAAGTGACTCTCCCTAGTCTTCACTGCTCATAAACTCTTGGGGAGGAGGGACTTAGTGAATTTGATCAGTTTCAGGGAGTTCCTGAAGTTATTCTGAGTTGTTTTTGTTTTAACAGAGCATCCACACAGCACAGGTGTTTCCTCTCCTAGAACATCCTGTTATTTGACCTTATAAATACCCTGTCCTGAAACATGTTGTCCTTCACTTTCCTTTAAATCCCGTGTCTTAATAAGTTTCCCTCCAAGATAGATGATGAGTTTAACCAAGGAACATGCTCCACAACAGTGAGATAGAAAGGGAAGAAACCTCCATAGCCATTTTCTACTGCAAGTAAGGACAAGCATGCTAGCCTCCTGCCGTCTTGCCTACCCACAGCCTGATTTTCATGCCTTCTTTAGATGTCCAGTGGAAACATCTGATAGAAGGAACAGGGGGTAGACCTATAAACGAAGCATCTTGGAAGGGTGTTTTAGATTCAGTACAAATAAAAGCATCGGTATTTGATCTTCTGGTGAAGGGTATTTGTTTTATTTTGTTTTTTAGCGTAAAAAAGAAAACACTGTAGAAAGATTGATTTGATTCCTTCAAAAAGTATAAAACAAAGAATTTTACATGCTTTAAATGCTTATAACTGAAGACGGCTTCCATGCATATTTTATATAGGCTACTATGTAGTCTTATAGAAATGCTATGTATATTGAAGTATGTTTAAAACAGCAGATGAGATTATTTGAGATTAGGGACCACTCCGCAAGGGAGTTGGCCTGTGTTTGTGGAAGTGGATCTGTATGCATGTATTTTTATGTGTTAATATCACAGGCAACATTTTACCAACAAAAACATGGTGTCTATTGGTCTTTTTGGTTTTTTGAGACAAGGTTTCTCCATGTAGTGCCTGTCCTGAATCTTGCTCTGTAGACCAGGCTGGCCTCGAACTCACAGAGATCCACTTGGCTCTAACTCTCGAGTGCTGGGATTAAAGGTGTGCTCAACCACCCGTTGTCTATTGGACTTTATAAAATTCAGAAGCCTATGCAATTGAATCTAGATATGTAAAGAGATTGGCTGTATCTTTCTATGAATAGGAGTGTGTGTGTGTGTGTGTGTGTGTGTGTGTGTGTGTGTGTGTGTGTATGTGAGAGAGAGAGAGAGAGTACTTCTAAAGGATTGTTGGATTTGTTCCTTTTTTAGTTTAATTGGAAATAATGCTTCATTCTTCCCTATAGGGAATGGAAATACTATGCCATATATATATTATATATAGAATATATATAATACATGTATTATATGTGATTAAGAAAAGAACCTAGGTGTTGGAAAATGACTAACTTACTTTTAAAAAATCATATGCATGTGTATTGTATGCATGTTCGTATGTGTGTGACTGAGTATGCTCACGTATGTGGGCTCGTGTGTGGAGGACAGGGTGACTTTGGGTATTTTCCTCAGGTGCTCTCTGGTCTTTTTTGACAGTGTCTTACATAACCTGGTCCTCACTGGTCTGGTTAGGCTGGTGGGGCCAGTAAGCTCCGGATCTTGGTGTGTCTGCCACCCCTGACCTTCTCCCAGTTCTTCCCTGGGTGCTGGGCTCTGGAGTCAGGTCTTCATGTTGGGTGACAAGTAGTTTACCAACTGAGTCGTCTCCCCATCCCCATAGCCTGTTAATTTATACACGTGCACAAGTGTTTGTATAAAGCTGTTTATTGAAGCATTGTTTCTATTAATAAAACCAACACACAGGAGCAAGTGCCAGGATTGAGGATGACTTAACAAACAGATACAGCTATTTAGTAGAATTCTACACTTGATAGGGTTGATTTATACAACAATAAATAATAATTTGTAAATAGTGCTACCCTAGTTTTAAAAATTAAACATATGTTTATATAGGTTTGTTTTAAGTTTCAAGAAAGTGTATACTAAGCTTTTAGATTTCCTTATTTTTTACCATGTTTATAAATGCATTGCTTCTGTAATTTAAGCAAATGGATAGAGATGCAAAAACAATATAAAGAGTGAATATAAATGTGCTAGTTATTTTGTTGCTGTGACAATACCCAAGGAAACAACTTAGGAATTAAAGATTTACTTTGGCATTAAGTTTTCAGAAGTATGAGTCTATGGTCAACTGGCTCCATTATTTTTCCAGCAAGATAGAAACATCATTGAGGAATGTAATGGGTAGCTGTTCTATGACCTCGAAGCACCTCCCCTAGAGATGTAGCAAGTAACTGCCCTACCTTCCTATGACCTTGAAGTACCTGCCCCTGGGGCAGAGCTCGGGGCTACCCTTAAGACCTGAGACACGTGTCAGCTGCTCTCTGCTCTCCCTCATGTGCTTGGATGCTGAGACAGACCAGCCTGAAGACCAGTGTGGGACTGTAACTCTGCCTTCCAGGACCCTACGATAAATCTCCCATGCTATAGTGAGTTTTCCTCCCTAATAAATTCCTTTACCCTTTAAGCAGACTCTGTGAATTTCACAACGGTAGGGGAAGGTCATAGAAGACAGCCATTCTCTTCTTGGCAGCCAGGAAGCAGAAAATTAACAGGGGACTGGGCCAACTTAGACCCTTCAAAGGCATGACCCCTAGTGACCAGCTTCTTCCAGCCAATCCCCCACATTCTCTTGTTTCACTACTTCCTAACAGTCTACTCAAAATTTCAATCTGTCAGTGGATTAAAGAGGATGGTCAGAAACATCATGATGTGGTGGTTTCAGGAAATAGCTCCAGAGACACCCAGATGTGTGCTTTATATCTTCCTAGGCTCCACTCAGGCTGTTAATTTGACATCCAGGATTAACTACCACACATACTATCTTTCATTTTTTAAATGCATGATATAGGTATAGCTTCTTGTTTGAGCATTTAATGGTCTGATATTCACAAGGCCATGAGTTCGACTCTAGCTTTTGCATATGAGGTCATATACATCCTTAAGTACTTGGGCCTGGAGAGGTGGCCCAGTGGGTAAGAAAGCTTGCTGTGCAAGCATGGTGTCTTAGTTACTTTTCTATTGCTGGAATAAAACATGAACAAGACAACTTATAAAAGAGTTTATTGGGGCTTACAGTTGTAGACGGTTAGATTCCAGGACCATCATGGTAGGGAGATGGGAACAGGCATGGCGCTGGAGCAGTAGCTCAGAGTTTACAGCAAAGAAAGAGCTAACTGGGAATTGCATGGGCTTTTGAAACCCCAAAGCCCACCCCCCAGTGACACACCTCCTTCAATAAGGCCACACCTCCTAGTCCTTCTCAGACAATTCACCAACTGGAACAAACATTCAGATATATGAGCCTTTGGGGGACAGTTTAATTCAGACTGCCACACATGAAGATTTGACTTTGGATCCCAGTACCAAGTACTTTGGATCTCAGTAACCCAAGTGCTGTAGTGGAGGAGATGCAGATTGGTGGCAGCCAACTTATCTCCAGGAGTAAGTCCCTCGAGGCACGCTAGTGGCTAGGCCTCTCCCCTGAGAACCTCTAACTGCCAGGTTCCACCCACAGAACACTCTACTCTCCTAACAGCTGGACCCCAGTCCTCATCCTACAAAAAGCTCAAGCTCTGGACTTGAAATTCCACCAATCCCCAACCTGGAAAGCTTCACCGTGAAAAGCTCTACTCCCTACCCTCAAACTCCATATAAACCCTGCCGCCTTTCTGTTCAGTTCCCTGCTGTTTCTCACCTGAGCAGAGGCAGCCACCCTCCTGTCTTCTTCCCTCTCAGGAAATCTTTTATGTGAGGTTTGTTGTGTGGTGTGACATTGTGGTATTCATTGGCTTCCGAATGACAGGATACCTTTCCATCCAGGTTGAAATGCTTGCACAGGTACAGTGATAAAACCTCTTCTTAACTTTCTGTGTTCTTAGAGATCAGTCTCTTAGCTTTAAATATGCTAAGCGTGTGTTTCCTGTAAGTGTGTCCTCAGCCCATTGTTTCGAAGCGTATTCTAGAAAATTCTTTTCCTGGGAAGAGAAATGTTTTCCCCCTTATTTGCTTTCCTTATATGAAATTTAGGCCCGTGATGCCTATAATTCGAACACCCCAACACTGGGGAGCCTTACTGAGAGTCACAGGGTCCAGGACAACCTGTCCTACAAGACGGGTCGGGAACGAGTGTTCAGTAATTAGAATGTTGGAGTCGGATAGATTTGGATGATCAGAACCGGGGTAAAGTGTAATATTGAGTTTGTTTATAGGAAATACTTGCTCTCATGAATGAGAAAGACTGGGTTGATTGGGAACCTGGTACTAAAACTGGGGAGCATCCAGGTAATAGTGAACACTGAGTACCTAGGAGGTTTGGAGAATGGTCACCCTGCAGACATAGGTGGGGGCATTAACTGTGGAAGGTCACCCAGTCAGTCCTTGTGGTTAGTACTGAGGGGCATTAACTGTGGAAGGTCACCCAGTCAGTCCTTGTGGTTAGTACTGAGGGGCATTAACTGTGGAAGGTCACCCAGTCTGTCCTTGTGGTTAGTACTGAGGGGCATTAACTGTGGAAGGTCACCCAGTCAATTCTTGTGGTTAGTACTGAGGGGCATTAACTGTGGAAGGTCATCCAGTCAGTCCTTGTGGTTAGTACTGAGGGGCATTAACTGTGGAAGGTCATCCAGTCAGTCCTTGTGGTTAGTACTGAGGGGCATTAACTGTGGAAGGTCATCCAGTCTGTCCTTGTCTTTAGTACTGAGGGGCATTAACTGTGGAAGGTCACCCAGTCTGTCCTTGTGGTTAGTACTGAGGGGCATTAACTGTGGAAGGTCACCCAGTCTGTCCTTGTGGTTAGTACTGAGGGGCATTAACTGTGGAAGGTCACCCAGTCTGTCCTTGTGGTTAGTACTGAGGTGGTTTTTTTTTTTAAAAACTAGCTTTCTAGTTGGGGAGTTCGGATGATTCAGTTATGGAAATTAATTGATGATACTGAACACCTGCAGAAATTGAATACTGCTTATGATGGCATCCTGAAATCTCTTGTGAGAATGAGTGAACATGAGAGACCTTCCTAAGCTGTTTAGGATAAATGTGTATGTATATATTATATATGATGAATATACACACATATGTATGTATGTAGGTATACATATATGTGTGTGTATATTCACTTTTGAGAGACTAAATTAGGACCAAAAAGTTAAGCAAGTGTGCCAGTGGTGAACAAGTGTGCCAGTGGTGAGCTGTGGCATGCATCCTGTCTCAGTGTATGACTAGGTCTTGTTTATGGGTCTAGCTTTTATCAGCTTTAGGAAGGTTTATGTGTACATATGTTTCTTGTTGCTAGTTTTGATTCTTAGGTTTCTGTGTCATTCTGGTGCCTCCTTGTGGGAGCTTTTTAAATGCCAATTATACTACAGATGAGGAAGCTAAAGATTCTGTTTTGTTGTGGTATATTTATATTCTAAGGAGATATTGGAGGTAATTTGGTACACTGATTTATAGTTTTGTGGCACACTATGAAATTTTGAGCTCATTAATTTGTTGACTATGTATTATTTAACAATATGTCAGGCTGTGGTAGTTAGTTCTTTTGAAGTGTCAGTGAAGAAAACAGCCAGAAACCCCTACTGTCTTGGGTTCTGTCTCCATCAGGCTAGGCAGGTGTAGGAAAAGGTTGGGTAGGGTGTTGAAGGATGGTAAGCTGTGGAGAGGGAAGGCAAAGAGCAGGAAACACGTATTGGGGATACTGACAGCCATTGCAGTGTGGGATATGCAAGGAGGAAGGAGGCTGCTCCTCATTGAGAAGTGGCTGATGGGAAGCTATTTCTTGTTAAGGGAACAGGATGAAGGCCCTTGGGCCAGTATATACAGTGAGTGAGGAGGCATGTCAACAGAAGATTGCTTTGTGGACTGTTGTAAGGACTTGGGTTTCTGCTCTGAAAATTAAAGCTATTAGAGGCTTTTGAGAAGTAGTTTAACAAGATCCTGTGCAGACTGGAGAGTATGATACAGAAGAGGGTGGAGTGGAGGGACTCAAGAGGCAACTGCTACATCCGAGATGGCGGCAGCTGCACCAGGATGATGGTCCAGGAAGCGATAGATAGACGTGGTCACATTCCAGGTGTAAAGTAGAGGCCAGAGGATGTGCCGAGACTATAATGCCAGTGGGGATGAGAAAGAGAGGTGTTAGGGGTGTCTCCTGGTTCCTGGGTGGAACTGCCTTCACTGAGACTTGGGATCCGTTGATTTGAGCATGGGAGGGCATCAAGGATTCACATCTGGGACATTTCCAGAAGAAGGGAAGAAACAGTGAGGACGAGGAGGAGGGTCAGTGGAAGAGTGCTTGTTTGCATGCGGAAGACCCTGAATTAGATCAGTAGATTCCCGACATGGGGAAAACAAACATTCAGTGAAAGGACCCTAATGTATATTTCATAATCATTTCCCAAATATTTATCAAATTGATACTGGATAATTGGAGGCGTCAACAATTAGCAAATAATGTAATCGTGGCCCTTGCCCTTCCTTAACCTACTGCATAGTAGAGTTATAGACAGTGAGCAGTGACAGACCTGGAGACTTAGAACTGGACCCAGCAATGGAGAAGTATCTGGGATGTTGGGAGTAAACAGTGGGGGCCAGGAAAGGTAGCAAATGCAGTAACCTTTGACATATAATTCACACACAGTAAACCCATCCTTTGACGTGTTTAGATGAGTTTCCATAAATCCGTGTGTTTATTACTCGTCAGAACAATGCTGTCATCCCCAGAGTTTCCAGTGTCCCTTTCTTGGCTACTTTTTAATTCCTTGAACTTTTTGTAATTGATTGTAAGAATTTTTAAAATAAAAACTGAGCCTCAAAGCTAGGGCCCTGTACATAGAGTTAGGTCTTTGTTTTCTGTGTCTCTCTCACAGACCTTCTGCTTTGAAAGTTGCCTTGGTCTGCTTGTAACAGCATTGGATGTATGTTCATTTTCCTTTATCAAGGTTGGAAGATATGCCTGTATTTCCTTAAAAGTTTATCTAATAGTTGGTGGATGTGACTTAGTGGCAGCTGACCAGCGTGTGTGGTGGCTTCCTGGAATGATATCATTTTGTTAGTGATTTGTGGTTAATTCTGCTAGCCTTCTGGTTTCCGCTCTTTGGATTTGCCTTTTTAATTTCTTTGGTTTTTGGCCTTTTGTGAATTACTGAGAGAAGTATGTTGAAAAATCTCTAACTCTTTCTCTGTGGTTTCCTCTTTGTCATTCTCTCAGTTTTTGCTTCTCAGGTCTTTGAAGTTGTGTTAAGAAGTGTATACACCCTTGCTGTTGAGTATATGGGTTTGTCCTTTTCCTTCTGGTACTGATGACTCATCCCTGGACCTTGTGCTTACTACTGTTCCCTGACCCTCTACATGCCATTGTTACTGTGACTGTTAATAGTAATTTAATTGATGTATTGATTGATTGATTGATTCTTCATTTCTCCATACTCTTCAGACGTGTTTGTATATAGTTACTTGCTGTTTAAAAGACAGTTTGCCTGCATGTCTGCCTGTATGTTTATCTGTTGTCCCCAGAGGCCAGAAAAGTTGTCAGATCCCCTGGAGCTGGAGTTTGCAGGTTGTGAGCGACCCTGGTTGTTTTTCAGTGAACCTCTTTCTTGTAACAAATTCTAGCTTTTGCTCACCTTAAAGAATTTGTATTTCATCCTCAAGCTGGAGAGAAGGGTGTTTTATCTTAGGGTTTGTTATCTCTCCATGTGTTGTCTCAGTGCTTTAAAGGAGTCATTTATTAGCTTTGGAATGCTCTTAGCTCTGTTCTGTAACTCCAGGCAGATGTTGTCTCTTGTACTTTGCTTCTTCAGTGCTGGGCCTCCAGCCCAGGGTCTTGTGCATGCTACACAAGCTCTTCACACCAGCTCAGTCCTCCAGCCAGGGTCTTGTGCGTGCTACACAAGCTCTTCACACCAGCTGGGTCCTCGGCCGCTGTGCGCTTTCTTTGGTTTGTTTGTATGGGTTTGTATGGTCCCTCTTTTACATGTCTGTATTTCTGTAAATTACTTTCAGCCCTGTTTTGTTGTTTCTAACTATTGCTTTCTTAATTTCTATGATTTTATTTCTAGCTCACAAATTTATACCTGACTCCCTTATAAGATTCCCAGGACTTTCCAGAAATAATCATTTTCCTGTTTGTTTGTTTGTTTTTCTCCTATTCTTGCTAATATCAAACATGGTTATTTTTAGGTTTTTGAAAACCCCCAAATTTGAATGCTGCCAAGCCTGACAATGTGAATTTGATCCCCAGGACCCACATCATGAAAGGAGAGAACCAACTCCCTCACATTGCATTATGACAATGCCTCCCATCCCCGCTGCACACATGATAAAAATAAAACTTTAAAAATTTTAATGTTACTATTATCTCATTTGTTTATCCATTTGGATTGAAATAAAATTCATATATAGCAGCCACTACGTTAGCCATTGTAAAGCACACAACTCAGTGAGTGACCTTTACCATCACCATTGTGCCGTTTCAAAACAAAACCCAAACCACGAAACTTCCTATCGGCAGCTGGAGAGCCCCAGCCGGCTCGGTGGAAGAGGCCCAAGGCGCTGCTTTGTGGTCTTACACTTGACCCTCCTTCTGGAGGGTAGCCTTCATTCCTCTTCCAGCTTGCTTTTGTTTCCCAGCACTTTATGACTTGTTATCAAGAGTGTTTGTTTGCTATGCCTTGTAATGCTAATAGTGATCCAGGATGTGTTATAGATTGGATTACAAAGAGTTAATCGGATTTGGAGGTGATGTATATTATTAAAACTGAGATGTGTGACTTTTTTTTTTTTAAATCGGAACTGAATTATTAAGTGTGTAAAGATATAAGCTAGACAAAGACCTGAAGGTGAGGTTTTAAAATTCTTACTAAAGATTAGTGATCTGGATTTACTAATAAATTAAAAGTTGTGTTTTTGCTGGGTGTAATCCCAGCACTCGGGAGGCAGAGGCAGGTGGATCTTTGTGAGTTTGAGACCAGCCTGGTCTATGAAAAAAGAAAGATTTCTCTACCTTAGGGATTCATTAACAATGAGTATTTATGATGCCTGCCAAGTGCTGCTGTGTTCACATCCGGAAAGCTACATAGTAACTAATTAGAGGTGACAGATACAGGGAGTTGCTGAAGTGGACATCAGCGTGAGGCCTGGAAGGAGGAAGGGAAGAAGGCAGGAGGAGATGTGTGGAGCATAGTGAGCGCGTATATCCAAGTCTTCCTACCTGCAGACCGAAAATGAGGGTTTGGGAGAAACTAACCAACCATTTGCCTCTTCCACCGTAAGACAGGTGTTGAAGACCATGTTTTATGTGCGTGCGTGTGCGCGTGTGTGCCTCTCACCCTTTTGTGAACTCTCAGATTTAGTGAATAGTTTTCTTCAGAATTTCATTAGGAAGCTTGCCAAAGGCGTCCTTTGGAGGTCGCTGTCTGGGTACCCTTCCAGGCCATCAGTAACATTGCCAACCAGTGACGGACCCAGAACTAAGCTGAGCTGTTGGACATTCTTGCCTGTCAGTACTAACGCCCCAGGTCTAAAGACAGCTCTCTTTGACGCCTCTTGCTCCTTTTCTGTGTTGTGCTGTTACCTCCTTTGTAGGTAAAAGTCTCCCATTAGTAAACATGCAAATATGTTCATTATGAAAGCACACTTAGGTTTTTAAATGTAATTTAAATAACAGTAGACATGTTAGAGATCATCAGTAAATGAAAAAATTTGTTTGGGTAACCTATTAGAAAATTTCATTTCACTGTGAGATTTTTTAAGTTAGAACACACTTTAACTGTAGTCTACTTTCCAATGCACTTGAAGTTATGAGGGATTATTAAATATGATATTAATAAGTTCAACTTTAAAAGGCATTGAAATGCATTTATTGTTTTGTTTTTATCCAGTTTAATAATGTAGACAGCAGCCATTCCATATGAATCTTTCATGCACTCGTCGACTGTTTCTCTTGTCTTACTAAGCTGTCTCTTTCAGCCACCCACACAGAATATGCCTATGGGTCCTGGAGGGATGAGTCAGAGCGGCCCTCCGCCCCCTCCCCGCTCTCACAACATGCCTTCAGATGGAATGGTGGGTGGGGGCCCTCCTGCCCCACACATGCAGAACCAGATGAACGGCCAGATGCCTGGTAAGTTTTCTCCTCTAAGACATTAACACCAGAGTTGCTTAGCAACTGAAACGACATGGGGGCTCAGGGGATACTAGATTGTTGATGACAGAACTGCTTTGAATGCCCCCGAGTCCAAGCTCTCCTCGAGTTTGTTAGCTACAGAGCTACGTGACCTGTATTCAGTGTTTATCAGGCTGCCCTAGGGCTTTGGTGTAGCTGACACACAGCATTCCTCTGATGAACAGAACTAGCTAAATTTAGTCTGTCTGAAACTATGCAGTCCAGTTGGCTTTAGGAGCTTTTGAGGGGAAAGGGATTGTGCCTTGACTTAAGAATTCAAACCTGTTCATGAAAAAGAACCATGGCGTTTATTTACCTAAAAATGTATTGATCTCAGAAACAGGAACGCTGCAAAAGAACATCTGGGGACAGGAACAGAATTGTCCCTGAAGTGCTGGTGTATTTAGTATTTCCTCGAAGATATTTCTGAAGCCAAATCTAGATTCTTATTAGTACATATGTATATGGAGTATCATTAATATGGAAATTGAGTTAGAAGCAGTATTAAAAGCTGAAAAGTAATACAAGCTCTTACATATTGAGCCGTTCCCTTTGTCCGTTTTTACTTTAGAGTCAGTATAACAGTAACCTTTTTAGGCTATGGGTGTTCGTCTTCTTAACAACTTTTGCCACAGTGTCCTTAAATTGTTCTTTATAACAACAGTTTATAAAACAGCATCAGTTTTGGTAAAGCATATTCGACCTTTAATTTGAGAAAATTTTTACTTTCCGAAGACTAAGGTTATTTTCATTAGCCAAAAAGAAAAGAGCACTGTTCAATTAGCAGTAGAGTAAATTACACTAACAGAATCATTTTTCTTATTAACTTGGATAATTGACATGCACAGCATAGTCTCTCCTTTGCCTGGTTGTGTGGTTGGTTGTGTTGACGCCCAAGGATGATGGATTTAGTCAAAGAAACAGAGGGGAACACTGAGCAGAGGAGACGAGGTGGTCTGCTTTAGAAGATTGATGTGTCGCTGGTAATGCAGGCGGTAAACGTGTTTCTCTGGTTCGTGTCTGTTTCCTGCTAAGGCTTTCAGCATGGCCGGCTCTCGCCCAGCATGGAGGTAGGGATGCAGGCATACTGTTTAGTTTGCAGTTAGGCTGTAGTTGAGAGAAAGCTGCTTGCCAAGTCACTGTGTGGCTCTCGGACACAGTTTTAGAACTGCGACACAGTACTAGTCCAGGTTACCCAGTTGGGAGCTCCGTGAGTCTGTGTGGTAGAACCTTTGATTAGAACTCGTACCTAGTCTCCTGGTTACACTGGGCCTAAGACCACGGAAACAGCTGAGAAGCATACAGTTATTGTTAACCTGATGTCTTGGTTTATTTATAAAGCTATATGTAATAGAGATACGTTCTTTCTTATTAAAATTTTCAGTGCTTATGGAGTCAGAGGAAAATTGAGGAATTGGCTCTCGGCCTTGCTGAGGAAGGGTCTTCTTTGTGCTACTGCACTGTGTACTCAGGCTAGCTCGCTGTGGACTCCCTTCTGTCTCTTCATGTCACTCGGCAGTGCTGGGATCTCAGGTGTGGCCACCGTATCTGGCCTCTTTATGTAGCTTCCAAGTGTGGAGCTCAGATCAACAGGCTTGCACGGCAGTAGATACTTTACCTGCTAAGGCACACCCGTAAATGACGTTTTCTGAGCAAAGATCATCAACCAGTGATGAAATTGTCTAGAATACTACAGAGCTAAAACAGTAATTTCTAAATACCCATTGCTGTCTTAAAAGAAAGTTTACTGTTTGGTGTAAGAGAAATTGGAAGGCCAATAGCTTATATATTCTTTCATCTGTTTTAAATTTCCTAGTGTTTTTTTGTTATTGGTTGGTTGGTTGTTTCAAGACAGGGTTTCTCTGTGTAGTCCTGGATGTCCTGGAACTTGCTCTGTAGACTAGGCTAGCCTCACACCCAAAGAGATCCCCCTGCCTCTGCCTCCTGAGTTCTGGGATTAAAGGCCTGTACCACCATGCCTGGCCCCTAGCGTGGTTTTAATAGTTTTATTTAATAGTTCATATATATATATATATATATATATATATATATATATATAGCTTTTTTTCAAATTTATAACAATTTATTAGTGACAATCTTTTGTTTGTGTTGATTTTGGTAAGCATAGAAAGTAAAAGTAAGTTCACACGCCTATGGAACCAAAATCAAAGGCACAGATGTTTCTGCACCCTCGCTTCTTCAGACGCTTAGTTCTGGGTCTGGGGGGGAAAGGAAAGGGGGCTCCTGTAATTTCTGGTTTCGTTTCTTTCCTTTCCCTTTCTTTCTCCCCTCCCCTCCCCTCCCCAGAAAGCATCCTGGACATAAACTTTACATTCATTGTACAGACAGCTGTTATGATACGGCCCTTGGGAGGCCCTGGCGGGTTGGGCCAAGGTGCCCCAGTGGGTGAGGGAGATGCGCCATGCAGACCCAGCTGGCTGCCACAGGCTGCGGCGTGGAGTGGTGGGAAGTTACTCACACCATGCAGACAGACACATGTCCATGTGGAAAGTTTTTATTATTAAAGGGGGAGAGAGAAGGAGAGAGGGAGAGGGAGGGAGGGAGGGAGGGAGGGAGAGAGAGAGAGAGAGAGAGAGAGAGAGAGAGAGAGAGCGAGCGCGAGCGCAAGTGAGGGCAAAGGGGGAGGGATTTTTTTCCTTGGAAGATGACATCAAGACTGGGCGGGTCCCCAAGGGGCAGTTCAGAATACTGCCAACAGCTGTCTCATTTTCTTCGGTGCCCATGTCAAATTTTTTTTTAAAGTATATACATGTTTTGCCTGCATTGTATGTCTGTACCAAATGTATTCGTGGTACCCCAGGAAGCCAGGGGGGCGTAGGATCCTCTGGGACTATACTTATAGACAGTTGTGGGCTGTGGTGGGTGCTGAGAATCAAACCCGGGTCCTCTGGAAGAGCAGCCAATGCAGTTAACCACTGAACCATCTCTCCAGCCTCACGCCTTCTTTATGGATGTGTCTAATCTGTACACTATTTTCTGATGGCAGAAATGAAGTTTCTAGTGTCTTGGTATGTCTATGTACATGCATATAGTTTTACATCCATACGTAGGTGTACCCCAAAACTTTGCTATGTGTGGAATTCCTAGAACTTAAATTATTGGATTACAAGTACGTTTTATGATGGGTGTAAAGTACCTTTTAACCTGGATGTATTGGTGAATGCCTGTAATCCCAACACTTCAGAAGTGGAGGCAGGAGGGTCAGGAGTTCTGGGTCATCCCATGCTGCGTAGTCAATTTGAGGTCAGTCTGTGCTGCAGAATGTGCTGTGTCATAGACAGTGCACTTTAGTCATTGCACACTGCTCTGTATAAAAACAGCACTTAGATTCGCATTCCTTCAGCAGTGCAGGAAAGTGTTTCCTCAAGGTGTGCTGGATCACTGTTTAAGAGAGGTCCCGCTGAACCTGGACCTCACAAACTGGGCTAGGCTGGCTGGCCAGCAGGCCCAGAGATTACAGTGTACGTTTCTGTTTTACACATGTTCTGGGGATCCGAACCCACGTCCTCATGCCTGCATGGTAAGCACTTCCAACTGAGCGGTGCCCACAGCTTCTAGTTTAGTGTTTTTGTTAGGTTCAAATTTATTTTTATGTAGCTAAATTTATCCATTTATTATGGCTCTGAGCTTTCAAGCATGTTTAAGGCCTTCCCCTTCCAAGATTATTTTCAAAGTTCTCGTGTTTGAAATCATCTTTAATGATTTGTTTTCCTTTAATATGTAAATTTTTATTATACACATGAAATTACTTTAGAGGAAGGAGTGAGGTACTGATCCAGCTCGATGTCCCCGCCCTCCGCTGAACTCTGTCCTGTTGCCAGATACAAACGTTACATTGTTGTTTATCACTTGCTGATATAGACGTTACATTGTTGTTTATCACTTGCTACACTGAGGAAGGTTTTCGCACTCCTGTGCTCCACTTGCCTGCCGACTTTTGCTTGTGTCTGCTCCTACCACACACTCAGTTACTCTGTGCGCTGTCCTAGCGAGCTGGACTCCTTCTTTATTCCTCTCAGACAGTTCCTGGTTTTCCAAGGTCAATTTCCTCATCTCTAAACTGGAAAATAGCAGCATGTACCTTGTCAGAGTCACCCATTTATGAAGTGTTTACTTATTTCCTGTTGACTAAATATTCACATTGTTGCTTAGGCTGTTACTACGGTAATGAAAAAGACTTGTGCCGTGCATCTCTTGAGCTCATTTTCCGTTCTGACCATTTCTCCTCGAAGGGCCTAACCATATGCCAATGCAGGGACCTGGACCCAATCAGCTCAACATGACAAACAGTTCCATGAATATGCCTTCAAGTAGCCATGGCTCCATGGGAGGTTACAACCATTCCGTGCCATCATCCCAGAGCATGCCTGTGCAGAACCAGATGACAATGAGTCAGGGGCAGCCGATGGGGAACTACGGTCCCAGACCAAACATGAATATGCAACCAAATCAAGGTAACTGCTCATCACTCCTTCCTCTTTCCCAGCTCTGGCCCCTTCACGTCCCTCCTCCCAGTTCGTGATCTCTTCCTTAGTTATTACTGTCGTGTGTGTGTGTGTGTGTGTGTGTGTGTGTGTGTGTGTGTGTGTGTACACGCGCGCGCGCGCGCGCACGCTCGAACATATATGCACATGCATATACAACTTGAGTCCATTTAGCCTTGCTGTGTTTATGGCTCACCATTTGTGATCAGATAACCAATTTTGGAGCTTGTTCCTGAGGAGCCTGGTTCTCCTTTCTGGGCAGCCGTTGACCACTTGAAGTTCTTCATCTAGGTGTAGGACCTTGTGGAATTTCCTCTGTCATGTCGGCAGGTCAGCAGGTGGTGTCATGCCGTCTTGTGTTATTGAGATTTCATGGGTCCATTTTGTCGTTACTCTAACGGACACTATCTAGCACCAACTCTCCTGGGTCTGATTGGCTCTTCCGGGAATTCTGTTGAGAGGGGGATGCTTTTAAAGACAAATTCCCACTCTCTCATTGAGGCCGGCCTGAGCTTTGGGAAGGTCTGCCGCAGCCTCTCCACTGCTTTGAACTTCCTTATTTTCCTGAGTAGAGTGCTGTGGCTTGTCGGTTTGCTTTGGTGATTTACGACAGAGTCTCTGTCCTAAGTGGGAAGCGAGTCACAGTTGTGCTCATGAGAAAACAGCAGTGAGCTGAAGTTGCCTTCAGTCTTTTTATTTGTGTTTAGAAATTAAATTGCCCAATTTGCCTTTTCAAAATTGTTTGCCTTTTGCACATTTTATTTGGAGTTCTGTGTTGTTGAATTGTTTGATAATGCTGGTCACTGGATAAAGCAGCATTTTGTTTCATGCGGGAACACTGGGGCACACAGTTTGCTCTCACAAGCACACTATCCTAAAAATCACCAGCCTGGTCCTCTTCACTTGCTGGGGGCACTTGTGATGACTCTCCTGTGTTTGAGGCAGGGACGGTCCTTCTGAAGATGGGGTGTGCCTCTGTGCCCATAGATACTTAGCGTACTGGAGCACGTTACAGTTTATTGTCAGGCTCAGTGAAGTTGTTACCATGTTCCTCTTTTAAGTGTCCTGTCAATAATAACTAAAAACCAGTAAATGGAGCTCTGTTCTGCTAATTGCTGTGTTAAAGAATTTGGCACATTGCCTCCTTAAAGATATTTCAAGTACAAAATGTAGTGAGCCTTGATCTTTATTATAGAAAAAAAAAAAAACCTCAGATCACTCAGAGGTTCTCAGATAAAGGAAGAATTGGTTGTGTTCACATTATTTATGATGAAATATTGTAATTTCAAAATACTCATACAGTCGAGGCTTTTTATGATTTTGATGAGATATGCCCAAGTTAGTTATCTGGGGTCTATTGGATGGGAAGCTGACCTAGCAAATGAAAGTTTCATTAAGAGGTTTTTTTTGTTGTGTCATCATAAAACAGTTCTTTTTTTAGGTAGTTTTTGTAAAAATAAGCCACGTATTTTACATTTTTTTGTTTAGACATAAAAACACGGCAGAGGTTAAAAGCACACTGCTTTGCAAATAGTCCTATTTTAAAAAGCTTGAAAAACTCTAAACATGAAAAGGAACTTTTTTACATTTTTTACCTCTCAAACATTTCTCACAGGACCCAAAGTCCTGGGTCCAGTCCTAGGTACTGTTCCGCTCCCAGGTCTCAAGTTTAATCAGGGTTGCTTTTATGTTTTGTTTTGTACTAAAAATGGCAAAAATCTTTAGACAAGCCCCATAGTTACACATTTATCTTTGTGTCAAGAAACACTAGAAAACTGTTTAATAGTACTTACTCTTGTTTTCCACAGGGCTGTGGCGGGGTGGTGTGCTTTGTTAAGATTTATTGATGTGTGTGTTTGCTTCCATGGATGCATGTGCACCATGTGTGTGCTGTTGCCTTTGGAGGTCAGAAGAGGGCGCCCCTGGAGCTGGAGTCAGTGGATGGCTGTGAGTCACCATGTGGATGCTGGGAACCAAACCCAGGTCCTTGGCAACAACAAGTGCTCTAACCCCTGAGCAACTCTCCAGCCCCTGTGTGTTTGTACACCTCTCCTTTGAATGTGAAATTAATGGGGAAAAGATAAACTCCCAAATTTTTTACAGTGTATTTTAATAGTCCATATGAAATAATCTAATGTCTACTGTATTCATCTTTAGCTTTTAGATAGCTTAAGAAGTAGAGAAATACCACTGGTCCTGATGTACTTAGGGCCTTGTAGGATAGAAAGACAGAGCGGTAGAATTGTGGAATTCCTTTGGACTTTTAATTCTCTGAAAAATATTGAAATTAGTTTTATAAATGAGCATGTAAAGTACTGGGCTCCATTATGATATTGTCATATGCGTTTCATTACACTTTGTTTTAACTTGTCCACCTGCCCGACTGCCCTCCCTGGGCCTGGCCCTTCCGGCTGGCCCCCTTCCTTTCCTGTCACGTGTACTCTCTTTCCCTGTAGGGTCTCTAGCCCCCTGTCATGGTCTCCTTTCTAGTTGGACCTCGTGAGTAAAAACTGTTTTCACCATTTAATAGTTTGTGAAAAAGTTTAAATTGACACAAAAGTTAAAGTAACAAAAACACAAAAAACGGTGTGCTGCAAGAGCAGTGTGTGCTGCAGGAGAGCGGTGTGCTGCAGGATGTGCTGCAGGAGAGAGCAGTGTGTGCTGCAGGAGAGCGGTGTGTGCTGAGGGAGAGAGCGGTGTGCTGCGGGAGAGAGCGGTGTGTGCTGCGGGAGAGCGGTGTGCACTGCGGGAGAGCGGTGTGCGCTGCGGGAGAGAGCGGTGTGTGCTGCGGGAGAGCGGTGTGGAGAGCGGTGTGCGCTGCGGGAGAGAGCGGTGTGCGCTGCGGGAGAGAGCGGTGTGTGCTGCGGGAGAGCGGTGTGTGCTGCGGGAGAGAGCGGTGTGCTGCGGGAGAGCGGTGTGTGCTGCGGGAGAGAGCGGTGTGCTGCGGGAGAGCGGTGTGCACTGCGGAAGAGCGGTGTGCGCTGCGGGAGAGAGCGGTGTGTGCTGCGGGAGAGCGGTGTGGAGAGCGGTGTGCGCTGCGGGAGAGAGCGGTGTGCGCTGCGGGAGAGAGCGGTGTGTGCTGCGGGAGAGAGCGGTGTGTGCTGCGGGAGAAGAGAACGGTGTGCTGATGTGCTGTGGGAGCCCTGTGCACACACACAGACCTGCATGGAGAGGGGCAGGAGCACTGAAAAGCCAAGAGGCAGGGACCGTGGCTGCTCTGTTCCCGGCCTGCTTCACAGTGCTTGAGGTCATGCAGTCTATTTCTTTGATGACGAGGAATTGGAACTAAATGTCATGGCATAATCTGGAAAGACGGCTAATGAAACAGCAAATAAGCCAAATTAGAACAGAAAAGCCTTCTGGAGATGACCCACAGTTACATTTGCTAGAAGCAGTGTATTTTTTATTCACAAACATTAATTGTAGCTTTCCTTAATAGAATTTTATTAATTAAATGTCAGGTATAAAGAGTTTCACAAATTGTTATTTTGTGTTAAGAATGTGCTTCACAAGCTCCCTGTATTTAGTTCTTTGGACTTAGATTCAGGTCTTGATACCAGGGCTTGCTTTGATAAATAGACTGAAATTCTTTAAGATGAAGTGAAGTGGGCCAGTGGGATGGTTTGGTAGGTAGGGAATGTTTGCTGCACACATCTGAGAACCTGAGTTTATTCCTCTGCTCGTGGCGGAAGGGGGGAACTGACTTCCAAAATTGTCATCTGGAGGGCTATAGAGTTGGCCCAATGGTTACTGGGTCACTCTCGAAGACCTGAGTTCAGTTATCAGCACTCACATGATGGTTCACAGCCATCCACAACTCCAGTTCCAAGGAGTCTGATGCATATATACATGTACGTATGCAGGCAAAACACAAATCAAATGAACTTTTAAAAAAATTGTCTTCATGTACCAGGCTCTGCTGACTTCCCATGGGAGGCCTTACCTTTTCAGAGGAGGGGATGGGGGGAGTAGGCTGGGGGTTGGAGGAGGGAAGAGGGGGATCTGTGGTTGGTATGTAAAATGAATAAAAACTTTCTTAATTAAAAAAAAAGGAAAAAATTGTCTCTGGCCTGCTCCCCTCCCCACCCCCCACCAACTAATTTCTACCATTACTAATGATGGTGATAAAAAAATTAAGTAAAGTGATTCCTGTAAAAGTTCCGATTCAGTAAGCGTTTGCATAATTTATATGAAACCATTTGGTCAGAGTTTTTTAAACTTTTTCTTTTTGGATGATAGATGAACATAAAAACCTGGCATTGCTCTCTTTCAGTCTACTGCAGCCACACTCCCTTAGTTGATTTCTAGTCTAAGACTCCTCCTGAGTGGAGAGCACATCTGAGGGGTTTCCAACCTCTTTAGGTGTCATGGCTTTTTGGAAGAACTTGAGGAACTCAACTGCATGCCATTCTGCGGCCTACAGACTGACATCAGGAAGTGGAAGAGGGTGCATGGGCTACAGCCCCCAGAAGGGGCACTGGGGTGATGCTCTGTTGTCTTCTCTCCAAACATCAGGAGGCATCGCTCACCTGGCATGGATATGAGAAATTCATACATAGTTACCTGTGCCATGGGCCTCGTAAGGTAGATTTGATTAATAGATTGGCCCACATGGTTACTTTACATCTTTAGTCGTGACTCCTGTTCCACGACTCCAAACTCAAACCAAGTTTAGGAACTGTAGGACTCTAATATAGAAATTAAAATGATTGTAGTATATGGGATTATAGAGGACTGTTTCCAGTACTGGCCTCACTGCTTTGAGGGTAGATCCCAAGTCACTTACTAAATTTCGAGAATAGAAAATTAGCAAATGAAAGAGCTACTTGAAGTATTCCATGGGAGTGTCTTGTTTGGTAACATGATTTTAGTGACTGAATCACATTATCTTTGTCCTTCCTCACTATCAAGACTGGTAAGTCTTAAAAATATTGCTGATACCATGGTTGCTGAGGTAAAGAGTTTGAGGGGTATTGCAGTCTTTCAGTTGTAGTTCAGACCAGATATTGTGTTATATCATTTTCTAGTTATAAAAGTTAACCTCTGTTTAATATGAAGACTCTGGAAGATATATGAAGCATAGAATGCAAGCTAGGAAACACCTCCAGACTTGACACATTTTAAATTATTCTGTATGCATACCTGTAGGGACAGTAGCATACTTAGGCTGTTCATAGAAATCTCAGTAGTTTTCATTACATAATTGTTCATTTTTTTCCTCTATACTCTTGGTTGAGGACATCAGATGCTGTGGTCACACTGTATAATGTGTGTTGATTGACTGGCTAGTTAGCTAGATGTCCTTCTGCCATAACAAATTAGAAAACTAACATATTGTCATCCACCAGCTGTTATTTTTTGAAATTGTAAAATAATTGCACCGTTTTCCCCTTACCTCTACTCCCTCCCAGCCCTCCCGTATCTTTGCTTTGTAGCCCAGGCTGCAGCTCCAGCTTGTCAGATGTCTGGAGATGACCTTTGATTCTTGACCCTTCTGCCCACACTGCTTGAGTGCTGGGCTTCAGGCACACGTCATCATGCCTGGTGTATCTTATGCTGGGATCCAGTCTGGGATTGTGTGTGCTAAGCAAGCCGTGTACCAACTGAGCCGTGTTTCTGATCACAAGGTATTCTGATGTAACCCATCCCCATGGCTGTCTACTTAGGTAGATAGGGTTCTTTCGCAACAGATCTGTCAGTGTGCCACACGCATTGCGAGAGTTTTAGAATTCAGTTCGGTCACCCACAGATGTTTACCAGTGACTGCCTTTATTTACGAGTCACTGTATCTGTAAGTTTCTCTGGTCCCGCCCGGCCCCGCGGTCCCGTGGTCCCGCAGCCACTATATACTCAGAGGCTTGTATTAATTGCCAACTGTATGGCTTATGGCAGTCTTCTTGCTAGCTAGCTCTTTCATCTTAAATTAATTCATTCCTATTAATCTATATGTTGCCACGTGGCCGTGGCATTACCGGTCTGATGGCATCTTGTTCTTCCTTTGGCAGTGGGTGGTATCTGCCCCACCCTCCTTTCTTCTTCCCTCTCTCCATTTGGAATGTACCACCTAACCTTATTCTACCTCACCATTGGCCAAACAGCTTTATTTATCAACCAATCAGAGCAACATATATTCACAGCATACAGGAAGACATCCCACAGCACTTCCTCTTTTCTGTCTAATCAAAAAGGAAGGTTTTAACTTTAACATCTGGCTATTTTTTATGTGTTTAATGTAGAATTGCTATTGTAGATGGTGCAGTAAGTTATAAAATTCAAAATGGAATAGTGTGGAAATGGTGAATATTTGTTTTATGTACTTTGCAAAATACATTAAAAATATATTTTAGGCTAATAAGGTATTCTACATCTTTATGTATTATCATGCTTTGTAGTATATCTAATATGTTTTCATTACATAAAATAATTTATGTAAAAACAAGGAATATCTGAAATGAAGAATAACATATGCTGCTGTATTTGCAGGAAAGGATTATCTGTACTCGATTGATTTGCAAGCCTACCCTACTCTGTAGTGTACATTCTTAGAGTTGGTAGCCTTCTTTCCATTAGTGTATCAGGAAGAACAACATGCATTGTAAACAGGACTGAGGTTCTCAGCTCTTCATGGAGGTGGTGCGGAGCGCCTGGTCTGAGCAGCACCATCCTGTCTCGTTCTTTCTGGTTTTAAATTGATCTTGGATGGTGTCAAGGTCCCAGGAGGGAAGTGACAGACTAAAGGAAGGTGGTCCCTGCATGCTCAGATGGCACGGTTTGCCTGGCCATGGCTCCTGATGGATTACCGTTCTCCCGGAAGAGCTTTCAAGTGCGGCTGAGAATTCTGTTGTGCTGGATGTTTGTGGGCTCCACCCCCCTTTGTATTTACTGTTTTAGTTTGGCCCCAGTATACAGATACAGTTTAACCATAACTATTACTGCTAAGTGAAGAGTTCTGTGGTGATTTTGTAAAACTTGAGGTGAGAAAGCTTTCATGTTTCCATTTCTTGAAAATGAAGTCATACAAAGGTCCAGTTAGGTTGACAATAAAATAGCATTAGGAAAACCTTATCATATAGGAAATACAGTTAAAGTTTAAGTTGATGAGTATAGAGGGATAACACTATGCTCATGAACACTCACGAACTCTGGCTGCTGTGCCAGAAGACCCAGGTTCGGTTCCCAGCACCCACAGAGCAGTTCACAAGTGTCTATAACTCCAGTTCCAGGCTATCCAGTGCTCTTCTTGGACTCTAGGCATGTACACGGTGCACATACATACATGCAGGCACAACATTCAAACATACAAATTTTAAAAATAATCTTTTTTGTGGTGAATTCTGTGAAATTCACGACTGTTCTAGAGCTTTCCTAGAGCAGAATTTGCTTTGAGTCTGAACTTCGGTAAACCTTACTTTTGAGAAGTGCAAGTGAAAAAAGGACAGGACAGGCGTGCACGTGGACCGCAGACTTGAGACCGGTCTGGTCTGGATCTCCGGGAAATGCGTGTGAAGGCTGCCTGGCTCCTGGGGTGCCCAGTGTTTGCTTCCTCACTGCTCTTACTGAGCTCTTCTCCCTACTGTAAAGACTTCATTTCCACATTGAAGGGCCCCAGGGTAAGCTTTGGGAGGCTTATATTTATGATAATAAAGATTGGAGAGAAAAGAATTTGAAACAAAGCAGAACAGACGAAGGTGGGTAGGAAGAAAATAGCTCTGAAAAAGCATTTCTTGAGATGAAACAGTCCCCATTGTCGAGGAGCTAGAGTTCCAGGCTAGGCTCGTGTTATCCCTGTAGACTTAGGAGTGGCTTGCTGGTGTTTAGATGTTTGTTTACATTATTAATGAGCCTCTGGCCCAGCTGTGTCACTGCTGCCTGCAGAACTTTGCTGAGTTCTCTGGTCTTTGTCTTGTACTTCCTTAAGTGACCCCCAGGTGAGTGAGGGGGTGGTATGTAAGTGGGGCACTCCCGCACTCCTGAGAGGGCAGTGATGAGAGTGGAGTGCAGAGCTCTGAAGCCTCTGAGGGAGCCACTTACCCTGCCTGCTAGGTGGCAGCATGGGGTGGGCTGGCCGCTGCTGTATGTGCAGATTGTCGCTGCGTGCTGCAGCGGTGTGCCTCGCTGTGCTGCAACGGTGTGCCTCGCTGCGCACTTCATTGCGCGCTGCAGCGGTGTGCTTCGCTGCATGCTGCAGCGGTGTGCCTTTGCTTCTGGGTTCTCACTCTGGAGATGGTGTAGTTCTGTTTTCTGAGCCCATGCTTTATTACAGTCCTTTTCCTGGGAGCTTTTAGGGTGGGGAGACAAAGGGCGGGATGAGAAGGTTTAGTTGTTGATTAAGAAGCACTGCAGTCCTGGAGGCTGGAGAGATGGTTCAGCTGTTCTTGGAAAGGACTCTGGTTCAATTTCCAGCGCCCACATTGCAGCCAGCAACTGTTTTTAACTTCAGTTCTAGGGGATCCTCTTCCGCCTCTGTGGGCATACATGAACGTGATACACCCATACACACAAAATAAATGTTTCTTTATAAAAGAAGCATTGTGGTCCTTCGATTTCAAGTTTATAAAGCTTGTAAAAAATTTGGGAAAAGAAAAGAGTTTTTTTTTTTTTTAATTTTGTCCTCAAATTGAAGTTTATAAAATTCAACTGATCTGTTTGTGAAGTGCTTTTATAGGTTTCTGCCTACCACTATTGAATAAATGTCTGTTGAGAAGAATGAAAGGGTAGGGTCAGAGACATGGCTCATTGGGTAAGAATGCTTGCTGCTCTTACAGAGGACCTGATTTCAGTTCCCAGCATTCATACTGGGCAGCTCAGAAGCACCTGTAACTCTTGCTCTAGGGGCTCTGATGCCCTCCTCCAGCCTCATTGGGCTCCTGCATGCATATGATGTGTATACATTGTGAAGCTCACGTATTTACATACAAATGGATAAATCTTTATCCTCCTCTCCGCAAAAAAGAATGAAATGGAAATCCAGAAGTTTGGTTTTTTGTGTTGGTTTGACTACTGATTTGATAAGGAACATTTCTGGAGTTTACTTACCATGGCTTTTCTAATACTGCAGTAAGATCATTTTGTCTAGAGAGAAGGTATAGATAATATGGTGTAGAAAATGCCCATGTTCAGGAAGAGGTTACTGTCTCCATTTTGACTTTTTTAAAAATGACTTTAGGTGGACCTGAGATTTGGTTTTTTTTTTCTTACTTGGACATGAACTTGGGCATGTGAGCTTTATGCAAAAACTCACTTATACTTGAAGTCAGTTTTCCCTGTTTGATTGCACATTTTGTGTATTATATTTAAAAAAAATTCTTGCATCTATCTTAGGATGTTGAAGTGTTACAAGAATACTGTGTATTAATGTTTTATGTGTCCTCAGGTCCCATGATGCATCAGCAACCTCCTTCCCAGCAGTACAACATGCCACCTGGAGGTGGACAGCACTACCAAGGACAGCAGCCTCCCATGGGCATGATGGGTCAAGTTAACCAAGGCAATCACATGATGGGCCAGAGACAGATGCCTCCATATAGACCACCACAGCAGGGTGAGAACCATTTGGAACGTTCCTTGCTTAATGTAAATAACAGTGATTGAAAGGCTTTAAATTTTAATGAACTTTTTATCTAGGTAAATCCAGGGCTTTTTTTTGGATTCCCCTCACATCCCCTAAGGTAGCAGGGTTTAGGGTACAGAAGGTCATGAGGCATATAGCAGCTTCCCAGCACACAGCTTCCTTTTGTCTGTTATTTTCTAGGAAAATACTACATCATGAAGTTTTCTGTCACAATTTACTCATTTACAACAGAAAATGCCTAAAAAAGAAAAGAAACTACTAAATATATGACCAAGGACAAAGTCGATTTTACTTCAAAATGCACTAATTAATACTAAAGTAAAAAGGAATGAGTTTCCTACCAGCTTCAGCCCCTTTCTGAAGAGTTGTTTGAGTTGGTATTGTTTGATATTATTTGTTTGTATGGTCTTATATTAACTTTATAAATGTGACTTGTGGACCTGCTGTGTGTATATGGAAGTGTGTGTGGAAATAATGAAAACGTCAGAAGGGCAGAACATTGGAGGGGAGTCTACAGCTGAGGAGTAGCCTCTCTTAGTATGAGATTAGAAAGAACGCCTGTGATGACCTCGAGGACAAATGATTTACATCTTGACTGGTTGTGGTTTTTCAGGCCCACCACAGCAGTTCTCAGGCCAGGAAGACTATTATGGGGACCAATACAGTCATGGTGGACAAGGTCCTCCAGAAGGCATGAACCAGCAGTATTACCCTGATGGTAATCTCTCCTAATGCTACCCTTCCCGTTTTCTATCCCTGCCCAGTATTGATATAGACAGCGTTTCATAGCTTTTTAATGAAGGTGAAGAAACTACCTCTTGTTTCTTCCTTTAGAGACATTTGGGTATTCTGCAGTAGCAGCAGTAAGCACATTTGTTTGTAATTAATTCACGGTGTATTTGTATAGTTACTGTTAGTACCGTCAGGAGTTGCATTCCGTCACTAGAATCTTGTCTCACATAAAGAGGCTCCTTTTATATTTAGGATTGTTCATTTGAATCTGAAACAAATGTTACTGATTTCTTTCGTCTTTTTTTTGTAATATTTTTATAGAGATCTAATTCACCTGCTATAAAGTATCACCCATTGGTTTAAAGAATATGGCTCTGTAGAACCATAGAGAATATAGTTCCTGAGTATTTTTCACTTTATCTAATGTTACATCATTCTTGTAAAGGAACTGTAGCTTATGTGCTTGCTTGCCATTGAGAAAAGATGTGTCCACAACACAACAGGAGACAGGTGCACTGACTAGTACTGAATAAACAAGGCTTTTGGGTTTTCAGTTTGCCTTCTCCCCAGCCCCCTCTAGAAGGGAAGGTGAATCAGGAGAAGTTGACTCTACTGAGGAAGTGCTAAGAAAGTACATACAATGATAATCCAGGTGCACAAGTAGATTTTTACTGTGCATTTTAAAAATCTTTTTGTTTGAAAATTTTGTATTTTAATGTTAAAAAATATCTAAATATATAGAACTGGTAAAGTGATAGGTGGCTATATTACATAGTGATTTGTCTCGTAGTGAAATGGTTTGCCAAAATATTGGTCTATATAGTAAATTCTGTTGTTATTTTTAATGTAAATTATATAGCAAAGAAACTTCAGGATAAAGTGTTAGGACCCCTTGGCTAGAACCTAATGCAAGCCAGCAAGAAGATGGAGTTTGGTCTGTTGCAAAGGCATTTCATCTGCCGCTTTCATGAGTGAGTGAAGGAGGAAGGTGTATCTGCATTAGACACCGAATGTCACCACAGAGGTCCTGATGAAGCAGAAAGAAGAGGCAGCCCTTGTTGAACTTTCCACACAATAAACGTTTATTAATAATGATGGTGTATCTAGGTAATTCTGGTTAGAACAGTGTATTTTTGATGCCAGATGTTCTTGCCATGAAATATTCAGAATGTTGTTCTTTTTTCTTTCCTTATTTCTATGTAGATATATTCAATTTTTTAAATTTAGAAACTTTAATAAGATAATAGTATGTTTACAGAAAAATTTAAAAGATTGACATCTTCCTGCTAAATATAAGTAATCTGAGAATAAATGAGTTTTTTAATCAACTTTAAAGTACATCTTAAGCAATTATGTTGAACTTGGTGTTTTTGGTCCTGGATATTTCCTTAGATGTGAAATTTGTCTTATTTTAAACCTTTCTATTCAAAGTAGACCCACTACTTTTATAAATATTAAAACTTAAAGTAATTATAATTACTTGTGCTAGTATGTTTTCAATTTAAATGGTATCATGTTTTCACAGGTGTGTATAAGTATGTCTTGACATGTACAGAGTATTCCATTTATATCAACAATTATTTTTTCTTAGGCAGATTTGAGCATCTGTTTTCATGTCCATATATAATCATGTCCATAAAGACCTGGATGAGTACCTGGCTGAGGTTTTCTGCACAGGGCCAGGCAGTGAATGCTTTGGTCTTTAAGCCCTATGGTCTTGCTCTCGGATTGCAAATGCAAACCATCCTCAACACAAGCTCGAGAGCAGCTGTAGACAGTGCTCAGGGAATGGGCATGATCGGATCTCAGCGAAACGCAGATCTAACAGGCCGCTGGCCACGTAAGCTGGTTGGTCTTCTTGCCAACCCTTAAAATGGCTTGGGGGCTTTAAATCCTAACACATGAGTGTGACTATAGTCCTTCCTCCTAATTACGCATCCTCAGAACATTAGTGCCATGTTTTAGCAACCGAAAAGTGAAACTTCATAGAAGGAGAAAATAATCTAGTCTATCAGTGAAAGGTACTGTGTCATAAAACTTAAAGTGTTCTCTAACTTAGAAATTACAAATTTTATGAACTTTTATATTCAGGATGCTCTAGAAATATTTCTAGAGATGCCTAAAATGACAGCATTGAGAAATACATTTTCTACTTGTGCTGCACAGGCAGGTGGATCCCTGTGAGTTTAAGGCCAGCCTGATTTATATAGAGTTCAAAGAAGCCGGGGTGAGAGACCCTATCTTAAATTTTTTTTCTTGCATCTGAAAATACTGTGCAAAACACTTGTACTTGATGCAATAAAATTTTAGAGTGTTAAAAACTCACTTCAGCTTCTTTCAGGGGAAAAGCTTACGGACCTCTTGTATAATTTGTGTTGTTTTTAGTATATGCTGTGGAAATGGTGACCAGCAGAACAGGGGTTTGATAAAATACTGTAATTGCATACTGTTCATTCTGATTTAGCTTGATTTACTCACATGCGAGAGGCCTAAATGTTCTCATTTTCTTTTTAAAAATAGAATATAAGGTTTTTGTTTTTGTTTTTTGCCCTCAGTGAGGGTTATCAAAGTTAAGAGAATGAGTGTAACATTTCTAAAACTATTGCTCTTTGCTTTGAAAAAGTGTGCATGTTATCGCACTGTGAAAGCATTCACGTTGGTAAATACTTGCTAATGCAATTAAAATTATTTCTTATGTATTTCCATTTCTTTTTCTTTCTTTTTTTTTTCCTTTTCTTCAGTTTTATCTTAAAGTTTAATTGTAGGGTTTTCACTCAGTGGCCATTAACGTTTCTTCCTGTCTCTTGTCGAATTGATGTAGGTCATAATGATTACGGTTATCAGCAACCGTCGTATCCTGAACAAGGCTACGATAGGCCTTATGAGGATTCCTCACAACATTACTACGAAGGAGGTATCTATATACCTTCACACACATACACATGCACACCCCTTCTACAGGAATGGCAGTTCTTGCATAGGACAGTGTCTTCCCATGCAAAGCTCTTGTAGAGTACTAGTTGCTGGCTTTCTGGAAAATTACAGGGCCCCCCAAACAACCTTACAAATACTTAGAATGTAACCACGATGTGTCATTTCTAACAGCAGTAAAAAGACTAAAACATTTAAAAATGCTTTTTTGCTCCGTGGACATCTCCTCTTTGAGCATAAACCCATCGGCCCCTTCCCTGCCCCGTGTGTGTTTGTACCTGTGTATCACTACATCTCAGCATAGTGCCTTTAGGGACAGCTTGCTGGTGTTGTGTGGCTAGTGTGTGCTCTCGTAGCTGTCTTTAATTTTGTCTTTTTTATTTTATTTAGCGTAGTCATGATCTTAGGACTGATGCTCCAGTAACTGTAATGCTCGTGTGGCAGAGACGCTGACAGCGCTGCAGTTCAGCCTTGCACAATTGGCTTTAACTGCAGTTTGTTTGGCCGAAATCCTTCTGTTTGGTTTGAGTTTTCCTTTGTTTTGTTAACTTTTTAAAAATCAGTATGGCATTTCATTTCGTTGTTGTATTGTTGGCTGTGCATCTGAGAGGGAAAACCCAGCGTTCCTTAGGCCGACTTCTCAGTGCTTTGCCCTCCTCTCTCCGTTCTCCTGTAGGAAACTCACAGTACGGCCAGCAGCAGGACGCGTACCAAGGACCACCGCCACAGCAAGGCTACCCACCCCAGCAGCAGCAGTACCCAGGGCAGCAGGGCTACCCAGGGCAGCAGCAGGGCTACGGTGAGAGTTACTTTATTCTGCTTCCCTACCAAAAGGATGTCATGGTTATTGTTCTAAAATACACAAGTGGTATTTAACTTCCATTTTAGTTTAGTTTTTAAGCATTTATTTTGTATATGTGTACACACGTGGAACACAGTGCATGTGTCTAAGTCAGAGGATAACCTATAGGAGTCACTTCTTTCTACCATGTGTAGCCTGGAAATTGAACTCAGTTGGTCAGGTCTGGTGGTGGCAAATGCCCTTGCCCACTTCATCATCTGTCTCTCCAGTCCTTACATTTTTATAAGCATTCTTTTAGCCTTGTCTCCTATTACGTGTTTGTTTAGATTATTCCATTTAAAGGCATGGGGAAATAACTGAGTTAGTAAAAGTATTGACCACGCAAGCATGAGGACCTGAGTCAGATTCCTAGCGCCCACCTAAGGGTGCACATCTTAGTCACAGCACTGGAGAGGCAGGACAGGCAGGACAGGAGGGTGGGTCACTTGGGCAGCATTGCTGGCCAGTTAGTTTTACCCACGGAATCAGCCAGTGAGAGTCTGTCTCAAAAAAGAAAGCAGAGACTTAGCATGAGTATCCACATACATGTGGACACACACCATAAACACAGACACAAACATGCAGGTATTATTCCCCTTAGATAAACTAATAATCCATTCAGAAAGAACTACAGACTAAAGACAGTTCATTGTTTAGCGGTAAGGTGACAGTTACTTTAAAAACAAGAGTGAATTTGTGGGTCTGTTTGACATGTGTGAACAGGAATTAGCTTTGTAGGAGCTTAGATAAATGATAATTAGGTACACAAGTAACTGTTCCTATACAAATGACCCCTTTAGTGCAAAGGGAAGCTTTCTCAGGATCCATAAAGACGACATGTCATTTAGTTAGAAGCACTGCCCATGTCTGAGGGAGCACAGTGACTGGATTTGTGCATCATACAGAGTTTAGGGGAGTACGGTGTCTCCTATGATCTAGTCATAGCTCTGTCCGCTTCCTCTGCCTGGTTGCACAGGGCCCTGGATTTAATCTCTAATACTTGCAAGACCAAAAAGTCTATTAGAACTTTCAATAATTAGACCTTAAATGATGTTATTTGGTTATCTGTCTGTGTCTTAAATTTAAGCTACTTCCACCATTTTGCATGTAGAGAATGAGGTGTGCGCTTGGTACACAGCAGCTGCTAGCCAATGCTAACTAACAAGGGCTCTCTTCTCCCAAGTAAGTGATCACTTCGGACTGTTGGTGATTTCTGTTTTCAGCTTTCCTTATGATGAGAAATTAGAGCCCTGACTGAGGCCGGGAGTCTTTTGTCCCCTGACGTGTGTGTTAACACACTCTGTGGCATCATGTCTTTTCTAAGGACGAGAAGTTTAGATATACACGATGAGAAGTAGTTGTTGATGGTTTTCTCCTGTTCCCAAAGGCCTTTCTTTTCCTTCCTTCCTTCCTTCCTTCCTTCCTTCCTTCCTTCCTTCCTTCCTCCCTCCCTCCCTCCCTCCCTCCCTCCCTCCCTCCCTCCCTACCTCCCTCCCTTCCTTCCTTCCTTCTTCTAGACAGGGTTTCTCTGTGTAGTTTTGAGCCTGTCCTGGATCTCGATCTGCCTGCCTCTGCCTCCCAAGTGCTGGGCGCCACTACTGCCCGGTCTTTTCATGACTTCTGTATGTCAAATAAATTTTATTGCAATTGTATGAGAATAAGTTTGATGTCACTGAATGAGCTAAATATACTGACTTGTGAAAAATAGTTTTCACCGGGAGGAGACAGAACAGTTTTCACTAAATACTGTCTAGTCGAGCACCGGGAACCCTAAAGGAACCCTTCCCGTTGTACTCCTTCTAGGCCTCACTCGTCAGACTGTCTTCTAATGGAGAGTTTAACATTGAATATGTGATAATTGAATAATCTGAAGGAATGTATGTATTTGAGGTTGAAAATGGATGATTCTCTACAGTCACTGTTCCCATGGTGGGTTTTAAGTGGCTGTGGGAAATGACGTTGAAGTGTCCAAACTGTCAGCTTCCGCTTGAGAAAACCTTCCCCGGAGTCACCGGTTGAGTTTCTAAAGTAGAGCGCCTGCTCAGCAGGCGGACTCGGTCCCTTGCCCTTTCTGGGTCTGATCATTGGTTTATAGGCAAAGTTAAGGTGTTAACAGTGATTGGTTCTCAGAGTGTGGTTTTCTTCCAAGATTTACTTAGTTGTATTACATGGGGATGAGTGTTTCACCTGCGTGTGTGAGTGTGCACTATGTGTGTGTGTGATTACATGGGGATGAGTGTTTCACCTGCGTGTGTGAGTGTGTGCACTATGTGTGTGTCTGGTGTTTCAGGAAGTTTGAAGAGGGCATGGGATCCCTCCGAACTGGAGTTAATCAACTTTTTCCACATATAGCCTGTGAGTTTTTGAGTCTTTGTTTTAAAATACTGTGGAGGTAAGTT
Organism: Peromyscus californicus insignis; assembly: GCF_007827085.1. NCBI lineage: Eukaryota > Metazoa > Chordata > Mammalia > Rodentia > Cricetidae > Peromyscus > Peromyscus californicus. The sequence continues at coordinate 5,548,616 of NW_026294469.1, read as the reverse complement.
TATTGATGGTGGTGTAATCTTAACATTTTCATGATTTCAAATGTGAATTTAGTCACACAGTTAGAAATGTCATTAATTCCCCAACTTTATTCAGAAATCATGTCATTATTTGGACTGGCTTCTTAGTTAAGCTGGTTATACACATAGATGCAGAGATTAACTTTGTTATTATCATGGAGTTGCCCTGGTTTATTGCTTCTTGAGTCTGTCTCACCAGCCCCCAATGTCTACATTTAGCACACTTATTTCTTTGAAGCAGCATTCCAATGTTTTCACTTCTACTACAACCATTAACATTTATTTCACAACACATCCTGAGAAAGTCAAGATGCTAAACTGTCCCTTTTAGTTGAGACACAAGATGTAACATCTCATTTGACATCCTTTTGAAACCGTGGAGACTCAGTACAGCTTTAACTGAGCGTTTGTTGGTATTAACTATCTTGCAGGTCCTTCCCAGGGCGGTCCAGGTCCTCAGTATCCTAATTATCCTCAGGGTCAAGGTCAGCAGTATGGGGGCTACAGAGCAGCACAGCCGGGACCACCCCAGCCACCCCAGCAGAGGCCTTATGGGTACGACCAGGTGAGTTGGGTGCCACCGTGGCGTCACCACATTGTTCTTCAGTTGCATGGACTCTTGTTGTTTTACTGATTTTCCAGTCACGATTTTACCATGTTGCCCAAACTGGTTTTGAACTCCTTATCCACCAGTCCCAGCCTCCAGGAACTGGAATTTCAGGCATGGGCCATCACACATACCCCTTCTTGTTTGCCAGCTACTGTCCCACTCCAAACAGTACAGATACTTTAAAATACTTTAGAATGTCAGTACAGTTCAGTAACGGTTACTCCTCCTTGTGAAACAACTTGAACTAAGACAGCAGCGTATTGTCCACGGGCACACCATCCACCTGTGTTTCTCTGCTGCCCCTTGTGTTTGTTGAGAGTGCATCTGGCCCGGGCTTGTCTCAGCTCCCAGTGCAGCTCACCTGGCACATGCTGCCTTTGCTGTAAAGCTCTTTACATTGAAATTACCCTGCTTCGTCTTTCCTCACATATCTGTCACCAAGTGTTTTTCTCTACCCTTAGATTTCAAATGTTGAGATGTGTCTTATCCTGAGATAAGAGTCCCTGGGACCTAGTAGTAGTCATCTAAGTTTTGATCTTTTTAACCAAACTTCTCAGACTTGTAACGTGTGCCTTAGGCACTTAGGTTGCCCCTGTTCTCACTCACTTGTTACGGGAATAATTTATTGGCCACAGAATGTTTCAGATTTGTGCGGTGAGGACATTTTGATATTTTCACAACTTGTAAGGTACTAAAATGGGGAGTTTTGAACATGGGACTGTGTATACTTTTAAATGCGGGATCTGAAGCTGCTGGAGAGGATGTTCTCATTTGAGGGACAGCCCAGGTGCTGCATTGGCTGGCGGTAGGGCCTCCAGGCGCTCTTCCTGCCGTCCGTCACGCCCCAGCCCTGTGTGTCTACACCTGCTCTTTAGTGAAGAGGACAGTACAGAGACTAACCCAGAACGGGGAGCGGGTATGTGCTTTTAAGAAGAGCAGAGTTGGAGGAGAGGGCAGAAATTAAGTTTTATTTTATTAATTTAGCTTATATTGGGTATATGAGTGTTATGCCCACGTGTATGTCTGTGCACCATTTGTGTGCAGTGCCTGTGAAGGTCAGAAGAATGCACTAGGTTCCCTGGAACTTGAGTTAAAGACAGCTGGGAACGGCCATGTTAGTGCTGGGGATTGAACCCAGGTCCTCTGGAAGAGCAGCCAGTGAGTGTTCTTAACTGCTGAGCCAGAGTATGGAAAGTAGAATTCCTCTCGACTATTTAAGGTGCCTTAAGGTCTGCTGAGGGGCTAGGAGATGGCTTGGCTATGAAAGCACTTGCTGCAATGGCAGAGGACCCAGTCAGTGGCCCACAGCCAGCTGTGTTCCAGCTGCAGGGCGTTCCTCCCGACTGCCACGCGGGCACTGCATTCCTGTGCCTAGACCCATACACAGATACACGCGCACAATATAAGATTGTTTTTTAAAAACTAAAAATCTGGTTATATAACTTGATTGATTCTAAACTCTAGGTTAACATTTTAAAAGGTGAGGCTCATAGTAATATGGCTGTTGTTCTTCCACACATGCCGGGCAGGCGAGACGGATGCTGAGGGTTGTAGAGCGGCTGTCTCCATCTTCCTTCTTTTAGCATTGGCCTGTGCTCCTGTCTCACACTTAGAGGTCAGAGGTCGTTAGCGTGCATCTGCATCACTCTCCTACTTCCCTTGCCTTTACAGTTCTTCCTTCTTAGTCCATCTGAACTGCAGATCAGAGAGCGCAGGTGTTTAGTAAGTCATCGAACAATCCACACCAACACCTGTTGATCTGTGAACTGCAGATCAGAGAGCTTAGGTGTTTGAGGAAGTTACTGAGCAGTGTTATACCTGCTGTCTGTTGGGATTTTTAAATTTGTGTGGTGTGTATTCGTGTGTGTTCTTATACTGAGGCAGGGTCTCTCACTTGAACCCAGCACACAGCAGTTTCTCTGGTCTATCTAGCCAGCTCGCTGTAGGATCCCATGTCTGGTCCTCTGGCTCTAGGGTTCCAGGCTGACTGCTGTGCCTGTCCAGCCTCTGATCTCTTTATTTTTGAGGGTGGAAGAAGGAAGGAGAATCAAAGCAAATTCCTCAGCCCAGTAGTAACAGAATTGTCGTGGCAGTTTATGTAGTTCAGACAGATAAATTTACAGTGAATTGAGAACCAACACTTCTTCAAGGTGCGTTCGTGCTCTCCATCTCTGTATCCAGTTCCTTGAGTTGACAGCCTTGAATCGTCCTTAGCGTGTATACCCCTCTTTTAGTAAGTTGAACATTGAGCCAAGTAACAAATCTCATGACCATTTCCTTAACAATATATCCAGTAGCTAGCTACTTTTCAAAACCTTCTCTTTCTCAAGTCAGCACTCAACTGTCACTCATTTGGCCCTGGGTCTGGCTTCCTGGCTTAGCTGACTCCATCCTGCTGTTGTCCACAGGACCTGGAGTGATCTTCTGATAGCAGCAGCCAAATTCTGACCCCTTCCTCGGGGTGGCTTCAGTATCACAGAGGTTTAAGGGCTCCACCCTGCACTGGCCCTGGGAAGGATGACTTCTTTCCAGTCTTCTGCTGCACAGTTCAGCACTGTGTTGTATTTACACCACCAGTTGCTCCTCCTTCTTCCTCTTGGATCACATGGGCCTCTTGCTTTTTCTAGCATACAGCCGGCTACCTCAGAGCCATTTTGTTTGCGGCTCCCTCCTCCTGAAACCCTCCCTCTCCCCTCAGTCCCTCCCAACTAGCTTTGTCAGATGGCTGCAGTCGTGAATGTTTGTCGTTGGATTACGTGGTCTTCCTTTCTATATTTGGAAATAGCCAGGGGTAGTGACTGATGCCTGTAATTGAGCACTGGGGAGATTGAGACACAATGGATCACAAGTTCAAGGTCATCCTCGGGTACTTAGTAAGTTGGATGCCTGATCTACATCAGACTGTGTCAGAAAACGCAAACCAAAAAAGCTTTCTTGAGCCTTAATTTACATAGTACACATTTAACAAACCACACATTAAAATTGTACAATTTAATATATTTTAACTGTATACACCTATGAAATCATCATCAAAGGTGTACTAGGTATCAACCAAAATAATGAAGTATTCAATGTGCCCCAAAGTTCCTGTGCCACCTTTAAAACCTGCTGCATCCGTCCCCCAAGAGAATAGTTATCTGTCATCTGATGCACCGCCCCACCCTAGACAGGTGGTGATAGGCTTCCTGCCACCGTAGAAGAAGAGTTACATGCATCTGACTTCTTTACTTTTTTTACATATTGTAAATGTATTTGCTGTGCATGTGTGTGTGTGTGCGTGCGCGCATGCGTGCGTGCGTGCGTGCACACATGCTCCTCCAGCAATGTGTGGAGGTCAGAGGACAACTTGTGGTGTCGGGTCTTCTGTCTGGGTCCTGGGAACTGAACTCAGGCCATCACACTTGGCAGCAGGCGCCGCCGACTGAACCTTCTTGCCAGCTTGGACTTCTTTGATTGGCCGTAATTGTTTTCATATTTGCTCACATTGTGATTATAAACAGTTCTTTATAGCTAACCAGTATTCTGTGATAAGGCTTTCTTCCCAGTTTCAGTTAAAGTACCTGAACAGCCAGGTATAAATCTGTGGACACAGACATTTATTATTTTGTTCATCTATATACCTAGGTGTGGAAGTCACATGGTAGGGGTGGACCGTTGCCCTCCTTCTGCACCTGCGGCCTGGAATTCTAGATAGTTACTAGGTGTCATTGCCTTGTAGGTGATGGCAACTCAGTGTTACAAAGCAGCCCAAGTGACGCCTTTCCAGAGCTCACAGCTGAGGGCGGTAAAGGGCATTGGGAACACTGTTGGAAAAAGGCAAACACTTTTCCATTGGAGATAGGTTTGCCTCCTGGCCTGTACACACCAGGCCTGTACACACCAGTCACACAAAACACAAGAAGTAGTTGTATTCAGGACCACTGCACAGGCAGCACAGGACAGCAGTTTCAAATATGAAAAACAAGTTAGGTGAGGCCTTTGGAAACTGTTGGTGAATGTAGCAGAAATAAATTAAGGTCTTTTCCTAGATAGAAAAGGAACTCCCTAAAGATAAGTGTGAACAAAAACCACTGAAGTGTTTTAAAAACAAAAACCTTGTTATACGTTTGCTGGTGTGTACACGCTCACATGTGCACGCTGGCACCATGGCGCATCTGTAGCAATCAGGAGTTATTTTCTTTTCCCCACTCTAGATCCTGAACTCCTCAGTCTTGAGGCCTCATGGCAAGTCAGCTGGGCCTTCTCACCAGGCTCCTTTCCAGCAACTGTGTGCAATATACTCTCTTCATTAGCATCTCACATCACACCTGCACAGGGAATGTTTCCCATCAATGTTGAGACTAGGTGTGTTACAGTTAATCAGTAAGTTAACTCACTTATTTTGAGACAAGGTTTCATCATAGTCTTGGTCTCAGACTTCCAGGCTGAAGCAGCCCTCTTTGGCCTCCATAGTGGCTTGGACAGCAGACATAAACCATGGCACCTGCTCATTATGAAAACCTCGTGGCCTGTCTTGGTGAAGGAAACTAAGTCTCAGTATTTTTAGGCAAGGATAAAGGTAGCAGCAGATTAGAACTTGAGTTCAGTGTTGGGCTTAGGTTCTGTAACGTAAGACAGTTAACTACAGGAGACCAACAGTTACCCTTTTAAAAACGTTTAAGTTTTAGTTATATATGTGTGTGTGTGTGTGTGTGTGTGTGTGTGTATACATACATATATATGCATATATATATACATATACATATATATATATATATATATGCATGCAAGTCTGTGGGGGTCTGTGCATGTGTTTCTCATAGAACCTAGAACTCTTTATTTTGACTACACTGGCCATTAGATCTACCTGCTCACTCTGCCCTCCACCCCCTCCCCCAAATCCTAGGGTAACAGGTGTTTGCTACCAGATCCAGCTTTGAAGTACTAATCCTTTCTGTAATTTAGGCTGTAAGGTGTATTTGCAGTTGAATATAATACCAGGAAAATTAGAGTGATAATACTTAATACATAAATGTTTTGAACTTATTGGATGTATAGTTGCTTTCCTGATATGATGACATTACAAATACATTTGTAATTTTCTGTCTTAAACTAACTTAGGTCAAGCTCTTAACTAATTCTGTTTTTAAATTTATCTTTTAGGGACAATATGGAAATTACCAGCAGTGAAAATGTCCTTACATTCCAATAGCCAATATCTATTAGCAGCCATATTGTCACAACTTCTGCACTGTGGACACCTCCCTGTGAAGACTCCTTCCATTCCGCCTGGTTTTGGGGAAAATGTTTGGATAAGTGGCTGCTTTATCAGCAGTCTTTGTGGGTTAGTTTCTAAAGGCTCAGTAGCTTCCAAATATACCTGATTTCACAGTTCTACTCTAGATGGCAACATTGGACAGAAAATGCATCGACAGGAAGTAATTTGCAGCGATTTCGGAACTGTGTTCCAAATGGACTGTCACAGACTGAGAGGTGTCAACGGCTTTGTATGTTTACGAAGGTTAAGGGGGTTTCATACTTTTCCACAGATTATTTTGTAAGGGGAAGGGGGAAATGTACACTTTTTACAGCAGCAATATTTTGTATATTATGTTTATTTCATGTGATGAATATGCAAGGCGGCACACTACGCACTGGGCAGAATGAAAACCCTGTCACTGTGGAGTGTGGTAGATGCTTGGTGAAGACACAGGTGAGGGAGGACGGAAGCACACCGCATGTACTGTTAGTTCTTAGAGGAAAGTCACGTCTCTTATCTACCAGTTCAGCAAGGGCACTGCGATACAGTTTCTGAGTACAAAGACATTTTTTTAAAAGCCTTCCAGTTATGTGCATTAAAGCCTTTTTGTAAAGATGATTTCTAATACTGTTTTCAAATGCAGGCAATAATTATGTTGCATCTGTGAATGTGCAGGTTCGTGTAAATGAAGTGTGAAGCCTCTCCAAACAGCAATAACTGCAGAGGAAAAGGCACTGGTTTTTACCTTGTTTGAGCAATCAGGGAGCTTAGTGAGTACCGTCAACACATTCTAACCACACCAAAGAGGACTCAGTGGTGATTTGATCGTATTTTTTTTTTAATGTTAGTATAATTGGTTCATGGAACAGAGTAAGAGAAGTCCAGGAGACTTTACACACTTGTATTTTAACTTGCTTAATTGGATATAAGTAAAGGGGCTCCTTCATGTTCCTCTCTTCATCTTAGTTACTATAACGGGAAAATGCTTTTGATGGGCATTTCTCATCTGTATGGAAAGCCTTGAGGTTGTATTTTATGGTTCCTTGTTTTTAAGCATGACATACATAATCATTATTTGAGACTGGTTATTTTAGCTAAATTTGGGATATTGCACTGGTCAGGAAAGCATGCACTGAGAGATTTCTAAACACATCTATTTAAGCATACTTTGAAAACATCTAGCCCAAAGGTAAGTTGCTGTGTCCTCACAGTTGTCTGTATCCAGGAAATATGACATACTCTTTGTAATTGACTTAGTTTTTGCCACTTCTAGCTGGAAACAGAACAGAAGGGTGCTGTAAATTCAAGAAGCAAAGCACACTGTTCTCACCATACTGTAATCAAAGGAGGGCTCGCGTGTCTGTGTAAGCCAGAGTGTGTGTTTTAAGGTCAGAATAACTTGGTCCACAGAAACTAGGCATCAAGTCTGAACAGATGAGGCATGGGAAGCCTTACTGTGATTGAAATGCTTATAGGTTCTGTGCCAAGTTCTCCCTACCACTGTGTACTTTGTTGCTATTTAAAACTGTATCAACTGTAACGAAAGAATAAATTATTTGTGATTTTAATTTTCTCATTTGTTTCTTTAAATTAGATCTCTTTGACTCTACTGTTTTGTCTGGAGACCATACTCTGGGTTTTTATGTAAGTTCGTCCAGTACGAATAGACTATATTTGTATTCTAGGACTTGATCAAAATTCTCTTGCCGTGCCCAAGTTAATTAGAATTAACTGTTCAGTAATCAGCGTGTTGTGTAGGCTGTTTGTTGCAGAATTCTTTCGCTGAAAATGAAGTCCATGAGGCTATAATCAAGATGACTGAATTAGATAAATGAGTTGAGGAGACAAAATTGTGCTGATCCCAACCTGGTGGAGATACGTTATCTCATTTGAAATGAGCTCAGCTGACATTAAGAAATAATTTGTCTTGCCAGCCCATCTTCTGTTGTCTTATTCTCCTTTAATGGAAACTAAAATTGCAATTTTAATAAGCAGAATTTCCTCCAGGACTTTCCTCCTGGAGACTGGTGCGTTTGCAAGGTTTAATTGTTTTATAACAGTCCTATTTCGTAAAAGTTTTTAATTGGTGGTGACAAAGATTACCTTACTCCTTTGGTACCTAGTAAGAACAATAACTTCACCGGTAGCTTTTCTACCAAAATTGACATTTTCATACAGAAAAAAAGTAAAATTTTCATGTTAGCAAATGAATTCTAATGAATAAATATTATAGCATCCCATAAAATCCTAACAGGAGTAGTGTGGTTATTGATAAGGCTTTTCAGAATAATCAAGTGTGCTAGTTCTGTTGTGTGCAACTGTTATGTTAGCATTATTCTGTAGCTTCATCTGGTGCTACACTGTTGGAGCTTTAATGGATTTTCAAGTCAAAGTGCAGAGTGGGGTCATGTGCTCCTGTGTGCAGTAGCCCAGTTTATCCACCTTGCAGTCGGTGCTGGTCTTCTGTTGTCTGCACCCCATCTCACAAGCAGAGGCAAACACGGTTGTGTAGCTCATAAATAGTTCAGTAAGGACCTGAGTGACTTCTCGATTTCATAAGATGCCTTGGACTTAGAGGAATCTTCTGTTCTGCAATGTTCAGTTAGACACCATCTCAGAACCTGTATATTCAGACTGCTGCCTTTCCTTCCACATTAAATAAAAGATTAATAAGCAAATTACCAACAGTGGATGTTTTATATAACTTAATCCCATAAAAAATAATTTTTAAGGATCTGGTAGGTTTTCCCTGCTTGAGTTTTGACATATAGTCAGCAAATACATAATACATATTCTCATTTTCTTTTCAACAAGAGAAGAATTGTGCTTTGCTGTTTTGTAATGTCTTTTTTCTCTTTCTTTTTTTTTTTTTTTTTTACTATTATAGAAACAATTCTCATAAACTCCCCAGCAGAGTTCTTTATCTGTGCTTGGGGACATTCATGGACACTTCATGTCTTGTGTGTTAGCTTTATGCATATGCTGGTCTTTGTCTCTTTGGTGTCTTACAGATCTTTTTATCTGTCACTTTTAAAACTTTGGATTATGATGTCTTTCACTATATTAAAGGTTTCCTGTAGCAAATTTATTAAGTAATCCTATTTGCTTGCATTTTAAAAATTCACTTTACTTGCTATGATTTAGGGCATTAACTTTTTTCCATACAAGTAGCCAACTGTTTAGCCATTCATTAAAAAAGTCATTGTCTTGCAGTGATTTGGTTTCCATTTTACTGCTTTTGTTAAAAATTTAATTATAATATGTAAGGTATGTTAAATATTCCATTTCAAAGACTAAATAGAGTCATTCATAAAATAGAACTACTTAATTGCCACAGAGATGAGATCTTCTTTTCCTCTGAATTTTTTTATTGGATAAAAGTTATTTGCAGACTTACAAACAATGACTGGCTTCTTACTAGTAAGAATCATTCAGATATTTACTGTGGACTGTCTAGAACATGCTACAATTTATCACTTGTGGAAATTGAGAAGCACTTTGATTTTTTTTTTTTTTTTGTACCTGATGATTCTCTCTCTAGCTGCCTCAAAGTGCCTCTATTGAATTACTAGGGGAAAAAATTAAGAGATCAATAGAAAATCCTTTTTTATTGTTTATTAGTCCTAGTCTGAGATAGAAAATCTTGTTTTATTTTTTATTGGTTCGAGTCTCAGAAGGAGATGATGAAATGTAATTTCCATTAGTTCAGTAGAATCCAGTAAGCAGGGTGAGGGGAAATAGTTTACGTATATACACATATTTATATAAACGTGTGTATGCCTGTGTTACGTATGTGCACATGCTCCTCTATGGGTAAATACGTTTTTAAATTTTAATGTTTTGGAGCTAGAGAGGCGGCTTAACCAGAACACTTGCTGCTCTTCCAAAGGACCCAGGTTTGGTTCCCAGCCTCCCTGTCGTGTGTTTCACACCCACCTGTCTGTATCACTGACTCTAAGGGATCTGACGTCTTCTGGTCTCAGTGTGTACTGGTATGCACAGGGCATTCACTCATACAGACATGCACTTAAAAAAACTAATCATAAAAAGCAGTCTTTGAGAAATTGTGATGCTTTCCTGAAAAGCCCCATAATTTATGAATTTGGAGAATGTGGGTAATTGTGATGGATTTACAAAGCTGGAGCTGTTTGGGAAGAGGGAGTCTCAGCGACTGCCTCTATAAAATCGGCCTGTAGGCAAGTCTTCAGTGTATTTTCTTAAGTGGCTGTGTGTGGTGCAACCCCCAGCTGGTGGTCCTGGGTGCTGTAGGACAGCACAAGCCAGCAAGCAGCACCCTGCAGCGCCTCTGCATCAGCTCCTGCCTCCAGGTTCCTGCCTTTAAGTTCTTGTCTGACTTCCCTGGATGATGGACTACTGGTTGAGAGGAAATAAACCTTTTCCTCCTCAAGTTGCTTTTGCTCGTGGTGTTTGATTATAACAATGGAAGCTCTGAGACAGAAAAGCACTCTATTTAAGATGGTGTCATTAACTGTGTTAGCATGCTATGAGGTATTTAGTGGCAGAACATTTCAAAATAAAATTATTGTTCAAACAGGTGAATAAGAAATCCAGAATATTCTAAGTCGCCATCATTCATGTTCCTGCTAGAGAATATTGACTATTCCCCACTATCATTTTCTCATCCTTAACAAGATTGCCCCATGTTGGGAGTGTGTGGCTAACTACCTAGAAAGGGTTAACATCCCCCTTTCCGCTCATCATCATGTGGCTTTCAGGCCTGTAGGATGTAAGCTGAGCATATTTGTGAATGTGCACTCCCATTTTCTCGTTTCAGTTTTTCCTTGGCTGGAACATGATGCATGGGGGGTGGGGCAGGGGGGTGGTTCTAGAAGAGTGTGGCAGCGTTGAGAGGCAGAGTCAGGTCCCCAGAATGGACCCTGTGATGCCTGCTCTCCAGCTCAGGGCTCAGACTGTGACGGGAGGAAGTGACAGTCACTCCAGTTACTAAGCACTTTTACTATACAGTCCCCAGTACAGGGTTGTGCAGTACAGTGACCATTATACTTCCCTATGACATGCTCTTTATTTATAAAATTTTATCTTAAGAATGACAACATGTATAGTGTGCTGCATAGTCATGAAGTTCATATTCTGGACCAACAAAGTGGGCAGAGCCCTTAGTGCCTTCTCAGACCATCCTGTGCCCTTGTCATCCGAGTGAGAAGGACGCCTCACTGCACAGGTGCACGCAATTTTAAAACACCGATAAAAGCGGAGTAGTGCTGGAGCACGCCTTTAATCCCAGCACTTGGGAGGCAGAGGCAGGTGGATCTCTATGAGTTCAAGGTCAGCCTGGTCTATAGAGTGAGTTCCAGGACAGCCAGGGCTACACAGAGAAATCCTGTCTCGAAAAACCACACCCACACACACTTACCACAATACACTCCCCCCACTAACCCCTCCACACACACTCTACCCGCACCCACACACACCCCACCCAATACTGATAGCATACTTAATAGAGTATGTTTGGTAACTTCGTATAAACTTTGTGAACAGTCTGGTTTTGTTTGGAGATTTGTGTGAGACCTTCAAACCCGTGAAGTTTTTTGTTTTATTTTGGCTTCTGTTACACTCCTAGTCTCTCCATGGCTTCTTGTTTCTTAACTTTTTGGCTTCCCTTTTGATGTGCATATTTTGATTGATTGTAGAGCACATGCTAGTTTTTCTTTGGTTAAAAAAAGACAGATTACTAACATTTAATTTTATAGTGGGGTGAGGTGCTTATGGTCTGAAAAGCTATAAAGTTGAAGCAGGAGGATCCCAAGTTTGAAGGAAGCCTTGTCTACAATAGCCTCGGGGGTGGGGTGGGGTTGGGAATGATCTTAATAGTAGAAAAACACTTTGAACTAGTGTCATTTTTCATACACTATTTTATTTATATATATATAAACTTTTTAAGACTTAGAGTGGACCCAAATACTGTTCATGGCTGTCACATATTTTCCCTTCTTTCCTATCCTTGTGGCTGTACTGGGGAGCTGTGTCTGGTAATGATTAGTAAATTAAGATCATGGAAGTGTTCTTTGCCATCCTAATACCACTCCAATCGTACTATTTCCTGTTCACTAATCTCAGTCTTCCTTTCCCTCCCAAGATCTCACTTCACAGCAAGCCTTTCGTACTTGATGCTCTCCACGTTAGTCCTCAGTCCTCATTCCCACATAAACAGCCATTTTGAAAACATGAACTGATATTAATTACCCCCTTGGCACCAAAAAGTCAGGATTTCCTGATGCGGCACGTTAATGTAGAACGCATTAGTGCCAAGGCTGGCTCCGAGGGGTAATACTCTCTAAATAAACACTCGATGTTTTTCTTTATTCACGACTCTCAGGCTCTTCTCAAAATCATTCATCCTCTTCACAAACACCACCCCCTTAAAAAGCTGGAGTTTTAATAAGACATAACTGGGTTTTCATAGAAAACAGTCACATGCAGGCAGATCCAAAACCCTTAGCTCTGGTTTGATGAAGTACGCACGTAAATGTGCTGGTGATGAAATGTCTCTGAATGGATCTGCTCATTAGATGATTCCAGTTTATGTTCAGTAATCCCTGTCACCAAAAATGCACTTTTCCCCTTTGGGCTTAATTTCCAGACATAGAACAAGAAGCCTGCAGCCGTGTTTTGGCTTGTTTAGGGATGTGTATATAATTACTTGAACTTTTCATGGAGGTGTTGGTCGAGAACACGTCCTTGTATTGGTGTGTGCCTTCTAACACAAGTGTGTAACTAAAGCTCAGCACCTGTGGACCGAAGAGGCATCGAGACGGAAACAGCGAGAATGTCATGCCACGGTTGTCCTCCTGGGGTATGAAGCTGGTGGTGGTGGCACTTGGGAAATTGTCCTCTATAGATGGATAGAGACTCAAATCCTTGCTTGGGATCTGATGCTGGGGCCAGGTCTGCTGCACTAAGGCTGGGGCTGCCCTGTGGCTGTCCAGCTTTCTAACCCTTCAAAAGAGGAAGTAGTTGTCAATACCTGGAGCTTTATTTTGAGGAAGTGGAGCATAGTGATGGTAGAAGATGGAGATCTGGGATGCAACCAAGCTGTCCTGGGGCTTGGATGTTGCTGTGAGGTGTCAGCAGGAACCTAGGATGTCTTTAAGTTGAGTAATAGAGGTGCAAAGTAGTAACCATAGCTGTCATCGCTTCTTGCTCTTCATTCAGAAAGCGTTAACATTTGTATTGATGGTATGGGGGGGGGGGGGTAATTCCTAAAAGTCATTAAGAACAAGTTCTCAAAGGTTTGATTCTGCACTTGGTTTCGGAGTGAATGGAACAAATGCAAGTATGGAAGGAAACTGAAGAAGTGTGAAGTACAACCTTATTACACAGATGATCGTCTTCAAATTATGTCAGACTCAACATACGTCCACACTGTGGAAGCAGTGCACACAAGTCTTCAAATAGACGGGAGTTACAAGTCAGAACAAATAGTTACATAGGAACTCCGGTTGGAAATCTTGTAAGTAAAAAATACAGTCATTGCAAAAATGCCCAATTGGTGTAAATTACAGATCGGACGTGGAGAGAAAATTTGGGTGTTAGATGATAGTATGAGAAATTGTCCTATTCCAGAGCACCAGGAAACATTCTTATAAAAAATAGGAAGGAACATTTCAGACATATGAAAGCTGAGTGCTGAGTGTTGATACAAAACCTCCAGAGGGGCTTGGGAAAAACAAGACATGAAGAAAAGCTGACGGTCTCCTACAAATGAGTCCAAGTACACACGTAAGCTTGCTGCAGCTCACTCAGATCAAATAAAAATGAATTTGGTTCATGTGCAGACATTACGTTGGCGTTTGAGAGGGAAAGCCTTTACCTCAAAGAAAGGATATTACCCATGAACTAAAACCTGGGTAAGAATTGTCAGCAAACGAGGAAAGCTCATCAGCTCAGCTGCTAGGATTCTGCAGTGAGGACAAAGACATCTTGGGCTTAGCAATGACCAAGAGGATACCTCATCCATACATGGAAGGTGAACTTAAGTTAAATTGAAGATTATCCAGAGGGAAGGTGTAGAACTTTAGAACTAGAGATTATATGAAATTGGTAAAATAAAATTTTTTAGTAGTATACTATTTATTTATTTTTCTGTTATCAGCTTGGTACAGTATAAATTCTTATCCAAATAGTGAAATGTTTCACTGAGGCTTGCCCAGTAATTGAGTGAAACCAAAACTTATTATAAGCCACAGTCATCCTAGGGTCCCCCCCGATATGTAGCCTCCCTGGTTCTGTGGGTTGCAGTCTGATTGTTCGTTGCTTTATATCTAGAATCCACTTATGGGTGAGTACATACCATGTTTGTCCTTCTGGGTTTGGGTTACCTCACTCAGGATGATATTTTCTAGTTCCAAGTAGGATACTATTTTAGGTTTGAAGAAATGGTAACATTAAATGTGATAAGCTGATCACCCTAATGGCTTCAAGTTTTCATCCCTCTGAGGCCACGCCCCTTGGGTGGGCCTCTCAGTCCCCTTGACTGAAGGGAATAGAGCTGAGGTTTCTGCCCTTTGCAGCCACATTTGGGTGTGACTCGCTGTGGCCAATGGGATGTTGGCAGATGCCAGCTGAAGCTTGTGGAAGTTCTGTTTCCACTTGTTACTCTGCCGTTGCCATGGCAGTCTGCTCAGGCTGGTGTGGAAGGGGAGTAGAGTAGACACACACAGGTTGAAGCCAGTGGACACAACTGGACACAGCTAGAAGCAGTCAATACCCTGCCAAAAGCTGCCACCACTCAGCCAAATGTACCAAAGATGCACAGGCCAGCCTTCCTAGCCTCACTGGATTCTGCAGGCTCCTATGCATTGTGCATTGTACAAGCCATTGAATTGTGAGCGTGTGTCTTCATTTTGCAACAGTATTGTAAGAATAAATAACAGTCAAATGGTACAGTGACAAGATCAGAGTGTGACCAGTAAACTGTATGCTAAGGGTTTTGTGAGCAGAACAATCACTGAAAATCTTTAGATTCTCTTCCAGTTTTCCAAGTGAGAGTGTGAGTAATGTTAAAAGTTGAAATGTAAATGTAAGAATCATCATTAAAAGGCAAATTCAGAAAGTTAGAGTCAGAAGAGAAGAAAAGAAGAAATAAAATGTACTCATCCAATGGAAACCGTGAATGATGGGAAATGGTAGAAGGAGCTTTAAAAATACAGAAGGCTGATTGTAGCTCCGTGGGTAGAGTGTTCATCTGGCATACACAAAGCCCTGGGTTTGATTCCCACATGGTAAAACTGTTGTGATAGTACATACCCTATCATCCCAGCACTTTAGAGGTAGAGGCAGGAGGATTAGAGGTTCAAGGTTAACCTGGGATAATTACATCCTGTCTCAAAATTAAATAAAAACACAAATAAAAATAATAGAATTCTATCCATATACATCAGTAGGCACAACTGTAGCCAGATTGAGCTCATTCACTGAAAGGCTTTAGAGCAGGGAAGACTCAGTCTGCTTTTTATGAGAGATTCCTAAAATAATGCAGCAAAAATGCGGAAAACGGAAACAGGCCTCCTCTAGAGCAGCATCCTTAGAGGAGTAAAGAGGGAACCCAGTCAACGTGGCCCATTTAAGATATGACTGTCACATAAAGCAAAAGTATGAAACGGGCCGCGGGGGGAAGATGAACCCACGTATGGTGGAACTCAGATGAAACATCATGACAGCATAGGATGGTTCTAATAGAAATATCAGCTGGGCCTGGTGGTGTGCTGGAAATGCAGCCACTCTGGAAGCTGAGGCAGGGGGATCACAAGTTCAAGGTCTGAGCAACTGAGACCCTGTCTCAAAATTTTAGAAAAGTGGAGTGTGTGTATGTACTTGCACTCAGGTGTACCTTTTGTAGACCACTTGATCATGTGTGAGTCCCAGGTTCAGACCCTGGAATGGAGGGAAGGGAAAACAAACCTCATGCTGATGGAATTTTTAGGAACTACATTTAAAATGTAGAAAACATTTTTTGATATATTTTAATCTAATCTAGTATAATCACAGTGCTAGTTCAACATGTAAATTTATGAGACATTGTTTAATCTTTGTGTGATTAAAGTCCCATCAGTATTTTCTTCTTATGGTGTCTTTAGCCAAATCTGAGGTGCTCAGCAGCCACATCTGGCCAGTGAGTGTGGCATATGGCAGAGAGTGATGCCGAAAATCTACCAGGTCAAGCAGAAACCCGCACTTGGCAGTGCACAGCCGTCTCAAGTATATAGAACGTAGTTTTTTAAAGTGACCTCTTGCTGACTTAAAAGCTGCCTGATCCCAATTCAAAGGCTCAGTAGGATATAAGCCACTTTCTCTGATAATAATACACATGCCAGGAATTTTAAAAATGTATTATTCAGCAGCCTGTGCTTAAAGAAAAATCAAGAATTTAGAAAATTTGGAAATGAGCTACAGTGAAAGTTCTTGGTCCAAACCTACACTTGTAGGCAAGGATAGTGTACTGCACACTTAAAATTTTAAGAGGGAGAGGTTGGGGAGATGGTTCTGTGGATAAGTGTTTGCTGTGCAAATGTGAGAATTGTGAGTTTGGGTCTAAAAAGCCAGGTGGGCAAGGCAGGTTGGTTAATGAGACTAGCCAGGTACACAGGCTCAGGCTCAACTAGAAGCACTGCCTCACAAAATGACAAGGACGACACCCAGTGGCAAACTCTGGCCTCTACAGGCATCCATACACACGCACCCATACATGTGAACACACAGACACACAATACGTGTGTGTGTGTGTGTGTGTGTGTGTGTGTGTGTGTGTGTGTGTGTGTGTGTGTGTGTGACAGAGAGAGGAAAAGTGAGATGATAGTGAAGACCTTAAAAATGAATTGGTAGCTTTAAACACCTTTTTTGAAACACAGAAAAGGGCTGGAGAGATGGCTCTGGTTAAGAGCACGTGCTCTTGAAGAGGACCTGGATTTGGTTCCCAGCACCTGCATGGCACTCAGAGCCAACCATAACTCCAGTTCCAGGGGATCCAAGGTGTTCATATGTTATACACACATACATGCTGGCAAAACACATAAAAACCAAAAGGGCCTGAAATTCAATTTGTAAGTGTACATGAGGAAGTTAAATTCAGATAGGAATATTTGGAGGTATTTTTGAGGAGATAAGAATAATTAACCAATTTAAAAAGTAGGGGATCATGAGCCGGTTAAGATGGCTCAGAAGGTAAAGGTGGTTACTGCCTTGCCTGGTAACTCGAGTTCAGTTACTGGAACCCACACGGTAGAAGGTGAAAACATTCCGGCCAGTCCTCTGATGTCCACAGTCATGCCATGGCATGTGTGTACCCACATAACATGAACACATAGGAATTAACAAGCATTAAAAACAAACAAGGACCAGGAAGATGGCTCAGTGCAGCCAAGTCTGAGGACCCGAGTTCGATCCCCAGGACCCATACTGTGGAAAGAAAGAACAAGTTCATAAAAGTTGTTCTCTGACCTCACATGTGCACACATGCTATGGTATGTGCACACTACATAAACACGCTCAGATACACATAAATAATTGTAATGTTTTTATTAAAAAAGAGGAGGTCAAGGCAGGAAGACTGAGATGTGAAGGCTAACCTGGTCTACAGAAAGAGAATCACAAAAGAACCAAAAGCAGCACAAAGCCTTGAGTCCCCAAACAAGATACAGAAACTGGGTGACTCTGAAACAACAGAAACTATTCCCCATGTTGGGAAGCACAAAGTCACTGGTAATGCATAGGTAGATTAGGTGTCTGCTTCATAGAAGGCATCTTTTGTCATCACATGTTGGAAGGGGTAAGGGAGCTCTCTGAGGTTCATTTTAGAAGACCACAATCCAAGCAGAAATCGCAGGCACCTTCATGACCTAGTCACCGTTTTCTCTCTTTCTTTTTCTTTTTTCTTCCAAGACAGGGTTTCTCTGTGTAGTTTTGGTGCCTGTCCTGAAACTTGCTTTGTAGACCAGGCTGGCCTCTAACTCACAGAGATCCACCTGGCTCTGCCTCCCAAGTGCTGGGATTAAAGGCATGCACCACCACCGCCCAGCCTAGTCACTGCTTTCTAATGGGTCACCCAGGATTCATCATGAACTGGGGCAGGGGCACAGACATTCAGAGACTATCCTGTTCAATGCCACCCAAACACGCCTCCTGACCTGGAGTACGTCTCAAAGGCCCCCAGAGTCATCCCAGCATTCATTCAAACCCTGAGTGTCAGCTGGGTGTCATCTAAATGGGATGTGGGTGGGGACTCAAGTTACAGTTCATTAGGACTAGGACGTCAGTTGCTCCCCAGCTGTGTGCCTGTGATCAAACAAGTCAACTGCCTCAAAAAAATGATGGGACAGGCAGAGAGATGCTTCCCGACCACAGGTAGAAATAAAGGGGGCAAAAGGAAGCCGACAGTGCCAAGCGCTTTAAAGCCCGACAGGATAATCCACTTGAAGTTCTACATCCCCCAAACAACCTTTGGCTCGAGGTCGGGTCTTTTAGATATTCCGGAGCAGTGACTGGGGCCCCAGGCTTCCGGGTGGCCGGCCGGTCCTCCTGGCTTTTCTGGCCACAGCCCTGTCTCTTGCTGTAGCTGGTTGTAGTTTGGTACTGTGTCTAGCACTGGAACTGAACTGTCAAGATGCTCCACCAACCTGTGTGTGCTGCTCTATGCTCTCCCGTGTCACACACTCTCACAGCATGGCTGTGTGGCTGTCCCGTTCCCAGCCCTTTATAGAATCCTCCCCACACATTGTTAGATTTCAAATGGCTTTCTTTACTGCGTAATACTCACTCAACCATGTTCAATCAAGCTACCTGTTAAACTGGTTCCCTTTTTAAACATTTTATGGCTTTTAAGAATTTCCAAGTTCCTGTAGTAGACATTCAGGGTGACAGGCTTCCGGTCTGGCATGTGTGATTGTTAGCAATAATTTCTCCTCTTCTATGCAGAATAAACAGCAGGAGTTCATTGTTTAGTGTGTGAGGAATTTTATCGTGCTCTATGCTAATGCCTCGATGAGGTTGCCATGGTGTGGGGAAATGAACAAAAATTCAGACGGAGAAAGATTAGCCATGTTACATCAATTCACAGTTGGAACTAAAGATTAAAAGTTATCTTCAGGGCACGGGGAGGTGGCTCATTGGGAAAATGCCTGCTGTGCAAGCATCAAGATCTGAGTTCAGATCCCCAGCACCCACAGGAAAGCCAGGCACAATGATACCTGCCTGTAATCCTGGGGCTGGGGAGACAGAGACAGATGGATTCCTGGAGCCAGCTGGCGAGTTAGCCTTACCAATTCAGTGAGCTCCAGGTTCACTGAGAGAACTTGACTCAAAAATAAGGTGGCTCAGGGAACATCGTGGAAGTAGGGTCAAAGAGATTGTAAGAGGCAGAGGTCCGGGTGGACCACTGAAACATTTTTTTCCAGACGTGGCGGGACAGCAGCATTCATGAACTCCTGGCAGCCACGCCTTCCTGAGCAAGAACAAGCCAGTCAGCATCCCAGCCTGGAGAGAGGGAGGACTCATGCCGCCACCGCCGCTCCTTGCTGAGGAGTCAGTTTTCTTTACGACTGTCACCCTATGTAGGCAGACCATTCTCCAGTGGGGAGTCCCACACTCAGAAGTATGTGGGAAGCATGAATTGGACTCAGTGGATAGCACAAGTAAAGAAAAGGTTATAAAGGACACAAAGCCAGGAGGAGGTAGATCTTGGAGGAGTTAGGGGATGAGTTGGGGTTAATGTGATCAGAATACATCGTCTGGGCACTGGAGAGATGTCTCTGTTTAAGAGCACTTGCTGCTTTTCCAAAGGACCTGGGTTCAGTTTCTAGTACCCACATGGCAGCTCACAACAACCTGCAACATCCATTCGAGGGGATCTGATGCCCTCTTCTTGCAAGGCATGCATGTGGTGCATACATGCAAGCAACACACACATACATAAAAATCAATAGCTGGGTGGTGGTGGTGCACACCTTTAATTCCAGTACTTGGGAGGCAGAAGCAGATGAATCTCCAGATGAGAAGGCAGCTTGGTCTACAAGGTGAGTTCCAGGATAGCCAGGGCTACACAGAGAAACCCTGTCTCAAAAAGCCAAAATTAAATAAATAAATAAGATCTTAAATAATACATTATATGCATTTATGAAATTCTCAAAAAATTAGTACAAATATATTTTTTAAAAATAAAGTGGAGAATGGTAGAGAAAAACCGCATACACACTGGCCTACACACACACACACACACACACACACACACACACACACACACACACACACCACATGCTATCTTCAGGAAGACAGAATAGATGTATTCATGATCTGAGACTGATTTTGCTCACACTTAAATATCTCTGAAATTGGAGGGTTTTCCTTTGTAACATAAAATACTGATGTCTTACTCCTTCTGTACTAAGTAGTGCTTTAGACTAGAGGAAGTACGGTCATTGTCATACAAAACAAAACAAAAACCAACAACAACAACAACATAAAAACCTATTGGCTAGGCGTGGTGGTGTCACACATCTTTAGTCCTTAGTCTCTGCACTCTGGAGGTTGAGGCAGGCAGATCTCCATGAGTTCAAAGCCAGCCAGGTCTACATAGTGAGACTCTGTCTCAAAAAAATAAAAAGCTTTCATTTTTGTATTAGAAAACTGTTTGTTTAGAGTCTATAACAACCTAAATAAAAAAAACTTCAATTGAAAACTTACATGTAAAAAGCATTCTCTGATATTTATTGTGTTAGTCAGACCTTTAGTAGCTATTACAAATTGCCTGTCAGTGTCTCTCAGTAGCTTGGAACTTACCAAGCAGGCTAAGCTGGGTTGTGAGCCCAGGGACCCACCTGTCTTTGCTTCCCTACTTGGGATTTCAAGAGTGTGCCACCACACCTGGCTCTTTGGAAGATAATTTAATGCAGCAAGTGGGCAGCTGTGTGCGAGTCCAGGCCCGGGAACTCCATCTTTGACTCTTCTCTCCCTCAGTGTGAACATACAAGCTGTACCTGCAGCCTTACCGCAGAGGTGACCCAGACCCTGAGAACTCTTTTAATCAGTGTCCATCACAAATCCCTCAGGCTGTGCTTCCTGCTAGAGTGACCCAGTGACTTCTCAGACATTGCCTTCCACTCTGAGGCTATATGTCATATCATGTGAGATGTTTCTTGTTTTCTGCAATGAGCCAAACACCTATGTAGTGTTTCTCAGCATCCCAGAAACCTCGGGGGATGTGTTCCAAGGAGTTTTTGGTGACATCCTGGGCTTAGATAAAGTGGAACAGCATGAGACTTTCATATACAGCCTCCTAAATTTTCAAAGTTCTCACCACATCACTTTGGCTTCTGCTCCCTTATGCTCTTGGGATAGGTGTTAGAGTCCCAGCCAGCCTTGAACTCATGGACTCCTTATACACAATACTTGATTTCCTTGGCTGGAGAGATGGCTCAGTAGTGAGTCCTGCCTGCTCTTCCAGAGGATCCAGGTTCTGTTCCCAGGACCCACACGGTGGCTCACAACTTTCTGCAACTCTAGTCGCAGGGGATCCAATGCCCTCTTCAGGCCTCCATGGGCACCAGGTACACTTACGATGCACACTTATGATGCACAGGTATACTTGCAGGCAAAACACTTACACAGAAGTTAATACATTTCATTGACAAGAATTCCTGTGTGTTAGTCAGTTTTGCATAGCTGTGACCAAAATGCCTACGAGAACAACTTGGAGGAGGATAGGTTTAATCTGCTCACGGTTTCAGAGGGCAAGCCCATGTGGGCGTAGCTGTGTCTTGGGCAGAGCAGCATGGTAGCAGCAGGCAAATGAGGTTTTCCTCTTCATGTAGCATGCAATGTAGCTTTCTCCCCCCGAGGCATAACAGGACCGTCCCATCCCCACTTTGGAGCAGAGGTTGTCTTGGCCTGTAGCCACTGATTGAGTAGAACAATGCAGAGGTAGCTAGGCCGATGGCAATGGTAGTGCAGCTGTTGACCCTTAGTGATAGACGGAGGGGAAGAGGAGCACGTTACCCTGAGCTGAGATTGTGGCTATTTTCCCCTGTCCCTCCCCTCCAGCTGCAAGTGACCTTGGGAGATTTGGAGTATGTAAGAAATAGTTAAAAGAAAGGGGTCTCAGCTTCCACCCGGTTGTCATCTAGGCTGGGGTAGGACTTTGCAGCTGTTTTGAGATCACTATGCTCCTATAAGAGACTTCTTGTTCATGATCTATAAGTAATCCCAATATATTCATTGGTTCACCAAGTTGGAGTTTTAATAGAATTGTTACTTTGGTCTGTAACAACATCTGTGTGGAAGAGAAGTTTATTTACATCTCACCAGGAAAAGTTAATTATGGTAGACATGAAGCAGAGGATGGTGAAGGGATGGGAACCAGGTATAACCTTCAAAGGCACTGCCCCCAGTGACCTGGTTCCTCTAAAAACAGTACCATCAGCCAGGGGACCAAGTGTCGATCGTGCAGGGCACAGTTCATATTCAAACAGTAACATAAGAATACTCATCCACATGACGCATGAATGAATAAATGACCTCCTGAAGGAACGGGTCATTTGTTGGTGTCCTTGATGTCATCACCCTCGTTCTTATTGACACTGCTCACCTCCCCTTCCCCAAGTCCCTTCTTACCAGCCGCTCTGAGCACCTCTCGTGATGCTGCTCCTACGTCTCCACCTGCTAGTTCTCATATTATTGCTTTCTTTTTTAAGATTTATTTATTTATTATGTATAGTGTTCTCCCTGCACATATGCCTATAGGCCAGAAGAGGGGACCAGATCTCATTATAGATGGTTGTGAGCCACCATGTGGTTGCTGGGAATTGAACTCAGGACCTCTGGAAGAGCAGCCAGTGCTCTTAACCTCTGAGCCATCTCTCCAGCCCCTATTGCTTTCTTTTTAAACTGTCTACTTTTATATCTTCAAGGTTTCACCTTCAGCTACCTTCTGTTACCAACCGTTCTAATTATGTTCTTCCTGCAGGAACTTATTCTGTATTACCCTGGTTTGACTGCTGTTGATCCATTCACTGTCCCACCCCAGAGCTCCTCATTTTACTTCAAACCAGTAGGACAGTGAACCAGATCATGAAAACTAGTCTGCACATTTTCAAGACTTTTGTGAGCTAAATCTAGACATTGCTAAACTTTGGATTTTTAAGGTAATACATACTTAAAATGCATCACTTTCTTTTGCTACATTCCTTTCTGTCTATGTTGTTGAGATGATGTGTGTTTGTCATATCTGAATAGTAGAAATTCAATATAAGAGTTTGCTACTCCCTTCTCAACCAAGTGATGCTGTTACTGAAGGCTTAAAAACTAACTGCCGGGCTGGAGAGATGGCTCAGAGGTTAAGAGCACTGGCTGCTCTTCCAGAGGTCCTGAGTTCAATTCCCAGCAACCACATGGTGGCTCACAACCGTCTATAATTTGATCTGGTGCCCTCTTCTGGCATGTAGGTAGAACACTGTATACATAATAAATAAATCTAAAAAAAAAGATTTTATTTAAAAAAAAAAAACCAAAACAAAACTAACTGCCACAGTGGGAATATTTACACCTGGGGAATTGGGAAATGCTACAAACCAGGGCTCAATTTAGATATTGATTGCTTCGACTTTAGAAAGCAATGTATAAATGTATAAATGTCGACAGTGCAGATTAAGTTGAATAGTATATTATCCTGTGGTTAATAGGAAAAATTAAGGAAGTATTGTAATATTTAAAAAATCTATCTGCATGATTTGGCCAACAACAACAGCAGAAAGATTGTGTCTTAGGTGAACAAGGGACGTTTTGGTTACATCTTCATTGTTTTACTCTCCTTTATTATTAACATAGACATCAGCCAACATGGATGTTCTACCTGAGCTTGAGGCAGGAGCTATCTCACAGGAGACGGCAAGGAAGAAGGGCCCAAGGGGGAAAACCACAAGCTGTTGTAAGGCTCAGAACACCAGGGATGAGAAACGAAGAGCCACAGTTGGGCATGAGATAGCCAAGTGGACCCTATAAGAGACTGACACAGACCCTAGGAAGCAAGCTTGGCCAGTTTTGGGGGGGCAGCCGGACAGCATCCACGAGACCCCTTAGGGAACGCATGCTAGACGCCATTGCCCCTTCACATATCCTTGCTTCTAATGCAGCTAATATAACAGAATAAATTGTAAGACTGGCTTCTGAAAGCTTCCTCCCATTCCAGGAAAGAGATCCCAGACCATGGGACGGGCAAGGGGATCACCAGCACCACTGGAAGTCTTCCGTGGAAGCTGTGGGAACTAAGAGAGTTTAGTATAATCAGCACCACTTGAAACACATGCAAAGCTGGAGGTAGCAACAGGAGACAGTGGATAGAGCATGGACACCTCCCTGGCTGCACTAGGTGGGCAGGCACAGTGCAGCTGGCCTTCTAGCATCTCTGTCTGAATAGTCCAGAGGCTTAATCTCACAGCAGTTACCTTAGCCTCTGCCCAGGCTCTTCCGTGGCCCTATAAAAATTCTGGACAAGGAATGTCTATGTCCTTTTCCTCTCTTGGAAATCCCTCCCTCTCTCAGGAGAACCTCTCACTTTCTTTAATTTCTCAACTTTCACTTTCTCACTTTTCTTCTGTAATTTTCTTTAATAAAATTTGTTTCTGATTTCCATACACCCACGGGAGTCTGCGTCTTTTTTACCTTTCCTGGTGTAAGACAATGTACTTGATAGCACTGCCCCTGGTTGATCTTTAGCAATGGTGAGAGTCTGACCCCTTAGGCCCTGTGGTCCAAGAAGGGTCAGTTCATTGCCCTCAAAAGTTCCGTTATCGGACTCATCCATCAACTACAACCACAGGGTTTTTTTTTTTAATGGATACAAGAGCTTAGCAAAAGTCAATAAAAACACACTTTGAGAATCTATTGGTAGAATGCAATTTGCCATAAAAAGTGTTGTGTAATCGGCTATTATAAATTATATCCTTCACGTAAGTGATAAGTGCAAAACTGGATATACATATACACAAAAGCATCCAGCTTCCAGTGGAGAGCCAGGTAAATATTTACCATCACATCATGGCTTGAGACCCTCATTACCAACTCCTTAACAGAAAATTTGCATTTAAAATGATAGGTATCTCAGACACGTCAGAAACGGAGTGTGTTGTCTCCTACTGTAGGTAGAGTTTTCCTGCCTGGCCCACAGTCAGGGCAAATCTCTCTCACCTGCCAGTCCCACAGCCGTCAGACCCGACCAAGTAAACACAGAGACTTGTATTGGTTTCAAACTGTATGGCCATGGCAGGCTTCTTGCTAACTGTTCTTTCAGCTTAAATTAATCCATTTTTATAAATCTATACCTTGCCACGTGGCTCGTGGCTTACCGGCATCTTCACATGCTGTTTCTCATCGTGGCGGCTGGCAGTGTCTCTCTGACTCAGCCTTCCACTTCCCAGCTTTATTCTCCTCCTTGTCCCGCCTACACTTCCTGCCTAGCCAATGGCCAATCAGTGTTTTAATTATTGACTAATCAGCAACACATTTGACATACAGAACATCCCACAGCATCCTACATTTCTTCCTCTTCTGGCCTACTGGATCTTGAAGAATGACCCTGCCCTGTGGAGGTGAGAGAGTGGAAACTATAATCACAGATTACTTCAGCATTAGGACTTCTCTATGGAGGCCACAAAGGAGGTACATGGAGGACTCTGGATGAGTGAGGTTGTTTGTTGGTTTAGTTAAAAGAGTGTCTTACACAGACTCATTTGTGACAGAGAACAATGAACTTAATGAGACACTCAGGGAAGAAGATGGTTACCGGTCATAGGCTAGATCCCTGATGAGGTGGGAGATAGGGTCTCTGAGGGCCTTGGCTATGGACAAAGAGGAGTCACCTGCACCCTGACATGATCTTTGTGTCCTAGTGAAGCAGAAGAATAGCATGCAAAGGGAGACTGGAAAGGCACCAAGATCAACATGAAAGAAGTCAAAGACAGAGAAGGACTAGAAAATCTACCCGTGTGTACAATACAGAATGCAGAGATCGCATTATGACCATGAAAGGTCACAGGGCCCTAGACCTCCTTTGTAGCCTATACAGGACTCCATCTCTGACCAATTCCCTTATCCTGCTGCCATCAATGTGTCTCTATCCAGATTGTTGTTCAGAAACATAAGGACCTGGAAGAGGCATTCTCTGGACTCAGACCTCTACCTGTAACCACAGGATGAGTTCCCTGAGAGGGGAGCCTGGAACAGATTTTTTTTTTTTAAAGATGAGATCACATTATGAAGGCCAGGTTGAACTTGAACTTGCCATGTAGCCCAGGCTGCTATTGACCTCGTGATCTTCTGATCTCAACCCCCCAAGTAGCTAGGATTACAGATTGTGCTGCCGTTTCTGGCTCTGAGATTTTTATTAAGTTGATTGTGGAGAGCATGTTACCGGGAATGAGGAAGTAGGCTAGGAAGAGAGGAGAGCTGAGCATGACCCTGATTGGAATTTTCTGGAAGGTGCTGCTGAATCACGAACCACAACACAAGTGTATTTCCACCCCGAGACAAGGCATTCCACCTGTGCTGGTCACTCATTTGCTGAAGTTGGCCCTCCAAGGGAGTGCATACAGACGTCTAGCTAGGTGGGCTAGAACTGTTTGGCTGAGGACCAGGCTCCAGCATAGGAAAGAGCTATGAAGTTTAAGCAGAGCAGCTGAGACAGTGTGTCTGCCCCTCAATAGGATCTGAGTGGACAGTAGCAGTATCCACGGTAGTGTGGATACTACATAGCTATGTCTTAGCATATGAATAGCTACCTTGTGTCTGCTAAAATACCTGATGGAAAACAACTTGGGAAGGAAGTGTTTATTTTGGCTCACAGTTCAAGGGTATAGACCATCATGGTGAGGAGTCATGGTGGCAGGTCATAATTCACCGACCAATAGGGAAGCAGAGAGAGATGTATGCTTGGGGCTCAGTTGGCTTGTTCCCTTTTCCCATTTCATTCAGTCCACGATGAGATTATTCATATTCAGGGTGAGTCTTCCCTCCTCAGTCAAATCACTCTGGAACACCATCACAGACACGTGCAGAGGTGTGTCTCCTAGGTGATTTCAAATCCAGTCAAACTGACAATGATGATTACTCATCACAAATGGATCATGTAATCAGGAGAAGGAGCTGATACAATTCTAGAAAAATGGTCTTTCCCTCCCAAAGAAGAATCCAAATTAACTGTAGAATCTAGGGAGGAACAAAGTGGTGGTTACTGCGTGTGACTAGGGCAAGAAGGCTTGGGTCAGCTCTGTTGTAAGTAGAGAATGGGAAGGAAGCCATCTTGGGCAGTGTTTAGTGTCTAGCTGCTATGAAGCAGGTAATGGCAGAACCTTGTATTCCTAGGCAAATATCCTTCAATAGTCCCAGTGTAGTAGGGAAATGAAGTTGGTTGGCTGACCCAGTCCTGAGGTTTTGCTCAGTTATATAGGGTCAGCAAAAAAGGATAAGATATCTGAGGATGATGGTGGGACACTTGCTGAAGTGTCTGAACTCATTTTGGGAATGCAGGTGGAAACACAACAAAACACACGGCAAGACAGTATGTACTTAGTGCAATGGTGTAAGTACAAAGCAATGGGAACTTGAGGGAAGAGAGCCAAGCCCTTTCTCGGGGTAGAGAAGAGATGTTTCTAGGACTTCATGTGGAGGCTCTATTTGAACTGTCCCTTGAAGAACCAGGCATGGAAATAAAGGAACTCACTGGAGATTATGAAAGAGAATGGAGAAAATACATGAAAGCAAACCCTACTATGAGATACTGAAGTGAGTAAAATCAGGCAGAATGGTCAGCATTACCTCTCAGCCTCGCTCAACCCCTGTTCCCAAATGATGGAAAGCTCGGGAGGGTGGCTGTGGATTGCAATGGCAGTCTGACCTGAGAAGGGGCAGGTGTGTCCATCTTGGGAAGCAGGAAGGCAAAAGCATTTTACTGCATTTCTGCCAACCTCTAGACTGTCCCCATGTCTGTGAAATGCACATCAATTAACCAGGAAGTAACTGGGTTTATTGGCACTGCCTTTGAAGTCTCAGTCAGCCAAGGAGCCCAGAATTGTCACCGATGATATTTGAATCAGAGTCCACACACCACTCATAGACAAACAAGCCACAACCAAACCATGTCTGGATCTGGCATCTGCCCCAGAACTATTTTTGGCAAGCTCTGTAGACTCCTTCAAACTTTCTTTGATTTTACAATAATACATTTTACTTGATCGAATGTTTGGTTTCTATAAACATAGGATTTGGGTAAGGAAGAGTTTTTTAAATGCTATGACAGAGAAAGCAAAAACAACTGAAAGGGTAAATTTTAACAGGAAAAAATATCATTAAAATTATAAATATTTACAAAGTACATGCTGCATGTGTGAAGATAACATAAGGAACCACATTCTTCCTTATGATCATTAAAAAATATAATGTATGCATATTATTTCATGTTTTCAGAAATAGAGTTACTGGGTCAGAATGTATAGTATTTTTAAACCCCAGTTAACTAACTGACATATTTATAGAGGGCCTTCTAAAATTTTATATAAATATAATGGTTAGTGCTAATTGTCAGCTTAACAAGCTCTAGAATCATCTGGGAGATGGGCATGCCTGGAGGGGGTTATTTTGATTTCATTGATTGATTTTGGAAGATCCATTTATCATGGCGTTGTCCCCTGGATGAGACCTGGGACTGTGACAGAGAGCTGAACAGCCCTGTGTACGCACCACTCTCTGCTGTGGGTGCCATGGAGCCTGCTGCGTGAAGCTCCTGCTGCTTTGGTTCCATGATGGACCCTTTGGTCTGTGCCAGAACAAGACCTGTCTCCCACAAGTGCTTCCATCAGAGTTCTTTCTTACAGCAACAGAAGAAAAACAAACACAATTTGCTTCCTGGGGACTGGGAGATAGAAGAGCTGGTAAAGTCCTTGCCTTGCTAGCATGAGGGCCTGAGTTAAATCTTCCCCCAAAACACCTGTATAAAAAGCTGGGCATGATGGTGTGTGTTTACAACCCCAGCGCTGGGAAAGTTAAGACAGGTGATCTAGTCTAACCTACTTGGTGAAGCCCAGTCCAATGACAGACCTTATCTCTGGGGGGAAAGTGGTGCCTGAGAATGACACACAGTTATCCAACGTAGAGGAATGCTTGTTTACCAGACCAGAGTCGCCATCAACCAATCCCTGAAATTGCTCTAGAAACTGGGGCCTGCCATCCCTTTTCATGGCCATCTACCTTGTTTCTCTTTCTTTTATCTCTTTCTGTATCCACCACTGTCGATCATCCCCTCTGCCTCTGTCCCCTGGCGTCTCTGTCCCCAGCTGCTCCCTGGGACTCTTTCATTCCTATCTCACTAGTGCCGCTGCGGCGACCATGGCCGCTGCGCATTGCCTGTGCTGTCTCCTTTGTGTTAGCAGCCCAGCTTGCCCCACCCCTGTGAAGATCACTAGCATGAAGGAAGAAGACTACTGGGTGAACCCCTTTCCTGGGCTATTAGGATACCATGAGGAGGCAGGCAGCCTAGGGAGTGTTTCTTAGCTGGCTTAAAAAATGAGCGTAGTAGCTGGAGTATGTAGCCAGGAGGAAGTGACCAATCACAACAAGGCTTCTCATTGTGTCAGTCACAAGCCCCAATAAAATCAAGAGGCCTCTCAGTGCACCAACAGGAAATTTGCTGTGAGACACCCAGAAGTAATCTGGTCATCAGGAATTCAATGAGGCTCCTAATGTCTGGAGCCAGGGCAAACTGTCTGATGCAGTCATGGCTGGAGTCCAGAATGGGAACTGTCCCCTGCTGTTGTGGTGGAACATCAAGTCATTCAGGAATCAGGAAGCGCAATGGGACTGCAGAACGACAGGGTGACCAGTCACCCAAACAGGAGCTGCTCGAGTCAGCTCCACAGAAGTGCCTGATAGCTATCAATTAAAAAGTCAAACCAGGGCTGTCGAAGTGCTGTGGTTAAGAGCTATACTATTTGCTTTACATTTTTAAAGATTTATTTTGTTTTATATGTATGAGTGTTTTGCCTGCATGTGTATATATATACACACATATACATATACTATGTATGTGACTGGTGCCCATGGAGTTCAGAAGGTGTTGAACCCCCTGGAACTGGAGGTATAGATGATTGTGAGCCACGATTTGGGTGCTGGAAATCAAACCTGGGTCCTCTGTGAGAACAAGTGCTCTTATCACTGAGTTATTTACAGAGTCCTAAGAATATACACCACTCTTGCAGAGTTAGATTGCCATCACTCACAACAGGTGGCTCACAACCATGTGGAACTTCAGCTCTGGGGTCTGGTACTCTCTTCTGACCTCTGTGGGTACCTTCATTCAAGTCCACAAGACGTCAACCTCCCCATACATACTTGAAATGAAAACCTTTTTTTTTAAAGTTAAATTAGGGCTGGTAGGATGGCTGTGCACAGGAAGGTGCTTTAAGCTGGGCCTGGTGACCTGGTTCTACCCTCAGGACTAACATAATGGAAGGAAAAAGCTGACTCCTCCAAGTTGTCCTCCGACTTCCATGTGGACACACCCACACAAACACACACATATTCACAAATGTAACAAAATGAAAAATAAACTAAAATGTCAAATCAACTTGGTTCCTCACAGCTTACCATGTTTGAAAGGAGAATAAACATAAAGGTATGCTTACAATAAGACTTGCCATTAACAGTCTTACACAGTGTTTAGGGGGATGCTTGACCCCACACTGAACAGCCTTGGGAAGAGTCACTCTGTCTCCACTTCTTTATAACACATACTCTGTTAGAAGTGTGAGCTGCATCTCAAAGACGTCGGCTCTCCCTCTGTCTGTAGTCCACTCCTGCCACAACCCTTTCCCATCTGTAACACTGAAACAAAACCATGTTTGTTTCTTGGATCAGTTCCTCGTCTTTTCCTGCACCCTTCACTGGAACTCACTGGCACGAGTGAAATGTGTCTCCTGGATCACAATTTTGGTCTTAGCCACATTTTCTGCTCTTACTGCTGTAAGTAAATGGAAGTTCTGGCTAGGCTAGTGGTCTAAGGAGGACATAGACACACAGATCAGGTAAAGTGTCACATGCAAACCAGAAATAGTCCAGCTGATTCACAAGATGATGAAGACAAGTGCTTCTCACTGTGTGGCACTATTTTGTGGTTATTTATACAATATTATTTTAGTAATAGCTAATTGATATGCATTTCTCCCCTTGGAAATTCTTAGTGACTGTACAAATTTCACACCAATCTTTAAGTTCAGCACATCTGCTTCTAATATATTGTAACTCAATGCTGTGGTCTTTATTTCATATAAGGATTTCTTAAGTCAAACTATAACCCTAGAAAAAATATGACAACTTTGTTCTCTCATACACTAATAAAAATCAGAAAGCATTTATTTTCCTCAAACTTACATTTAATTATAAATAAACTTTGTCCATTTACATTTTATGCTAAGGTTATGATACACAGGGATATAGTGGAGTTCTTAAGTTTTCTTTGGGGGGCTGGGGAGATGGCTCAGCACTTCCTGTGCACGCATGAGGACCTGAGTGTGGATCTTTAGCCCACACAAGAAAGGAAAAAGGGGAAAAGGGAAGCAACCCAGCCAGGCAGGCATGGTCAGCCAGGTGCCTGTAACTCTAGCACTGTTGGGGGTGGGGCAGAGACAGGTGAATCATGGGAGCTTCTTAGCTAGCCAGCTGAGCCAAAAGGGTGAGTTCAGGTTGCGTATTTCCTGTCCCAAGGGAATAAAGCCATGAGCAACTGAGAAAGATACCTGATGTCCTGCTCTGGCCTCTTTGGGAGTCCACATGGATATGTGTGCACCTATGTGCACACACACACACACACACACACACACACACATTTCCTTTTGCATTCAGTTTTTGGTATTCTCTTTTTGTCATATCGGCCTGAATGGTTAAAAATAGCTACGTTCAGACCTTTCCTTGGGCTTTATTCTTCTTTGGGATTGTTTTTAAGCCTTCCTTCCCAAACTGGGTCATCACCCTTGCCTAATTCAAAAATCTCCCAGATCCCATGTTCTCCAAAAATCAATAAAATTTTCCTTCCTGCCAGATAATGCCAGGAGCCACACACTGTATTCTCAGGGCTGGTTCTGCATGAGTCTGATTTTATACAAACTATTGTGATAATTTATTAACTTGATAAAATCTGCTGACTCCTCATGGAAAATACTTGTTTATATTTTAACATTTCCTGCTGCTTTCTCCCATAGCCTTTGTTACTGAGCATTTACATGAGAATAGGGCTTTTGTTTTAGAAGTTCATTTCTGCCTGTTGTTACTGTGTCCCCTGAAGTCACAGCCCTGTTTGTGACATACATCGTGCTTTTCATATAAAAGCACTCAATGAACCCTGGATGATTACTCTTCCTCGTCTTTACGTGATCTAGGTGACTTGAATGGCCTCATTTTGCAAGCACGACAACCTACAGAGATATCCTTGAGGGTGTGCCACCTCCATGTTGGGTCTAGTTAGTTCTGCTGAGTGTTTAAAAAAACATCATTCATTATTATTGCTGTGGGTGGTGGTGTGCCCCGGCACATCTGTGGAGGTCATTTCAGGAGTCAGTTCTCTCCTTTTACCACGAGTGGGTTCCAAGGACTGAACCCAGGCCATCAGGCTTGCACAGAAATCACCTTTACCTGCTGAGCCATCCCTCTAGTCCCTACTGAGTTATTATAATGTGTACTATATTATGCTTTCTTCTCAAAGGGAGGACATCGATGAGAAATAAGGGATACATGGCCAGTGAGGGAATTCCACAACGGCACTGTGCATCTGTCTCTGAGGGTAGGTGGTGTGGGGAGATACCCTGGAGGGCACGCACCTATTACTATTATGTAAGAACACAGTTGCAGGGACTGAGGGGAAGTTCCACCTCTGAGAATTCCTTTCCCACTGGTTGTCCCTGGAGCCCCCACTCGCAAACGGCCTGCATGATTGGTGGACAACCCTGCACTCCATACTGGCCATTAAACTAGAGTGAATTATTCTGCTTCTTTTCGTGCTGCACTCAGTGATTTAAGAATTTCCTTGCTGGTGAGTGATCAAGACCAAGCCAATTTTTTAAAACCTATATAGCAGTTTAATATTCGGCGTAAATTTGCACAGAAGATAAGCTGTGAGTCTCTGCGTTCTTACCCTTGGGTGTCTCCACAGCTTTCTTTTCCTCCCTCCCTGCTTAATAGATTCCTGTTAAAAACCCTTCAAGGCCCTTTGCAGTGGCAGCAACTTCTATCTCCTTACCTATCTTTTTCTTTTGAATCCACACTCTATTTTGTTTGAAGCACTCTCGTGTAAGTTATCAGACTACCGTCTTATCTTCATGCTAGATTTTAAACTTCTTGGGGGCAAGGACTATAATTAATTCATCTTTATCATCTCTGAGGGCCTAAGAGCCTTCTAGTCTTTCCATTTAAATAGTGTTCAACTGAATGTTAAAGTCACTAATGAAATGCAATACTAAAATCTGTGTGCGTGTATACATGTGTGTACAATCAGCTTTGACCTGCATGAGGATGCTAGTCTCAGGCTAAATCCATGAGGAAAACCAAATTTCAGCAGAACTGTAACGGTGGCACCCCTAGGAGGACCCTTTCCAAGTCTAAACCAGGGTCACAGTTTCAGTGAATCTCATGATGTTTGCAACACTACATAATAGACTCCAAACCTTTGAGCTCTGGTTTTCAAAAGTATCTGTTTTACTAAGAAGCCAGGGGCCTGCGAATGGAAGCTCTGTTTCTGGGGTCACGTACGGGGGTAAAACTACAGTGAGGTACAAGTGGGGAGAGAGCACGTTCTCCTGGGTACTCAAAGATAAACTGCATTACTGTTCACCCACCTTTAGGAATCCGGAAATAATATTCCTGCTGGCTATTTGTGTTATGAGTCAGTCTAGCGAACGATACTAGGTCTATATTGGGAAAAAAAGATTTGAAAATAGTTTCCCCAATGAGAAATATATATATATATATATATATATATATATATATATATATATATATATATATATATATATCCCTCCAAATCACATGCTCAGTAGGTCAAATATTATGATTGGGTTAGATGGAACAGTTATATGGAACCCATGGGAACAATTTTTGCTTTCTCACAATATCATTCCCCTTGCTCCTTGCTCAACTCCACCTTTTGAAAGGCAAATTCTTGCTCATAGTATCAGCTCCTTCCTGGAAGGTGAATGGAAATGAGGTGACCCTGACTGCAAGGTCTCCAGGAGATCTTCAAGTCCTGGCTTCCTCCATCCCCAGCTAGACCTGGCAGCAGGGATGCTCTGCTGGATTGCAGAGAGTAAGTCCAAGGTGCACCCTGTCAGCCTGGTGTTAGAAGCAAACCGTTCCCAGTTCTCTGCGGCTTCCCTGTCCTTCGCCACCAACACAGTGTAGATAGCTTACTTTAGCGGGGACTGTATTTCCATTGATTTCAAATCCTTTTCCAACACTGTGTTACACATGAAAATTACTAGTTAAATTTTGACATGAGAATAACGTCTACAGTTTAGTAAAGTTGATTAAAGAAACGAGAAGGTTTATGCCTTTAAAAAAATGTAAATTCAGTGACACTGCATTGTAAAAAACTTACGTTCTCTTTGCCAGCAGGTCTCAATAGCAAATAGCTTCTGGTTACTGGTGGATCCCGATGCCCATTTCCCCCTCTCAGGACTGGGACCCTGTCTGGCTTGAACCTGTACAAGTCCTATGTGCACAGCCACAGAGCTTATGAATTGATATGCACGTGAGTCCTGGAGAGAGGGCAAGAAAGGGAGAAAGCAGAGAGAGAGAGAGAGAGAGAGAGAGAGAGAGAGAGAGAGAGAGAGAGAGAGAGAGAGGGAGAACATGAAGCTGGGTAGGTAGGGAGGTGGGGAGGACCTGGGAGGAGTTGGAGGAGGGGAAACATGATCAAACTATATTGTACGAAAAAAATTTAAATAAAAAATTAAAAAACTAAAAACAAACTAACAAAACTCCCAAGGTAAACAATATTTAACTTGAGGGGGGTGGCTCTCAACCTGTGTCCTAGCATCAACATTTCCAGGGCACCCTGCTCTGTGGCCATCATATGATTATGATTAGTTATTATTATTGTTATTTTGTATATGTGCGGTGTGAATGTTGGTGCTGATGTGCATAATGGCATCTATGTGAAGGTCAGAGGTCAACTTTCCAGAGTTGTTCTCTCCACTAAGAGTTCCAGGGACTGAATTCAAGTCTGAGCCATCTTGCTGTCCTGATATTTCTACATAACTATGTTCTCTGGCACATGAAGAGGATCTAGAACAGTCCTTATTTATGCTTCCTGACTCCCAATCCTCCTGTTTTTCTGCCTTGTTTCTAGTTCAATCCCCGCATTCGTCAGGGCTTATATTTGGGATCACATCCATGCTACTCAGAGTTACTCTTACCCTTTATTTTACTTTTTTAAAGCTAAGCCCTCCGGCCTTGGCACCAACCTTTGGTGACCTGTGTCCTCGATGGTTTGGCCTCACTCTTGTGAGGATGGGAGCTGTCTACAAAGTACCAGAGGTGGGTTTCCTCATCATATATAAAACTGACCACATGGTTTGTGAAATTCAAGCGTTTTGTTGGTTCAGTTTTATTCATCAGATTTATGGGGGGCTGTGCGGCACCGGGGTGCATGGACAATACAGTTTCCCGGTAAAGACAGGGGATGGAGGCTGGTAGAAAAGTTCACAGGAAGTTAGGGCACGCCAGGTTCTTCTACGTGATCCTGCTTCATCAGTGTGGTAGAGGGGGACAGCACAAGCATAAAGACTTCCAGAGGTAAGGAACACTTCAACGGTGGGGTTCGGGACAGTTTGGAGTTAGACAGCTGAGGAGACAAGACCGTGAAGGACCCAGAGAGGCATTAGACAGCACCTGTTCCAGAGCCAGCTAGCCTAGCTAGCCAAGGGTCTTATCTCCGTGAGCGTTAGTTACTAGAACTGTAAGAATGAAGGGTTAGAGGAACGATTTGCAGCTTGGATGCTATGTGTTGTTTATTTTGTGTTAGTTACTATGTCTTCTTATTCTAACTGTAGGATGACTTTTGCTTTTGGAAAAAAACACCCAGCTCTCGTCTGTGGCAAGGGTCATGGGGCTGACTTCATGCTCAGCTTTGAGAGGAAGGAAGATCATAGACCTGGCCTGTCAGGACATCGGTTCTCTTAAGAGTCCTGTGTACACATGTGCTGACAAGACTTGAGACTTTTATTCTTAGGGAGAGACTTGAACTTAAAATTACACTGAGTCAGGACTTCCACAGCCATTGAATCCCACGGAAATGCCTCTGGGAGTTTGGAGCCAGCTGAATGTACCTGGAGCTCAGAAGTATGAGAAAGAAAAGTGGGTCTCAAGAGCTCTGCAATTACCCCGGGGAGGGTAAGCGTAATAGCAGTTTCATGTCCAGACTTCTTCTTCTTTTCCATTCTCTCTCTCTCTCTCTCTCTCTCTCTCTCTCTCTCTCTCTCTCTCTCTCTCTCTCTCTCTCTCGTGTGTGTGTGTGTGTGTGTGTGTGTGTGTGTGTGTGTGTGTGTGTGTGTAAGCTTGCTAACTAGGCTGGCTGGCCAGTAAGCCCCAGTGACCTCTCTGTCCCAGTCTTCCCTTTACAGAGCACACACCAGCATGGGTGCTGAGGATCAAAGTCGGGTCATCACACTTTCTTTGTAAAGAACACCCACTGACTGAGCCATTTCCCCAGGCTCTGAAGCTGCTTCTTATCAGGTATTTGCTCACCGCTGAGAAGAATGACTGAGGCAGGTGATAGAGCTGTTTCTTTCTCCTTGGATCATGGACAGGACCAATGCCCTAAACACAAATGCTCTACAAAGCCAAGGTTTCACTGAACGAACTTGTCACTGGGGCCACTTGGTTGTTGATCTCTCTCATCAAGTGTGCTTGGCTTGGGCAGGGTGAGGATGGTGACTTTGAGTAGGACTAGAGAGGAAGAGGAAAAGGGGGAGGGGGAGGGGGGGAGGAAGAAGAGGGAGAGGGAAGGGGAAGGAGAGGGAGAGAGACCCAGTTACCCCGAAGATGCTAGGATAGCAGCTGCGAATCTGGGTGCGATTTAGAATCTCAATTTCCCTTCAATGCCTACGTGTAAATTCGCAATTATGCTTCACTAAGTACAGATGAGTTCATTCTGCCTCTGCTCAGAACCAGTTGATGAGAGAGATGCTACAAACCATCCTTTTGTATTTGCTAAATCTGGACCTAATTCCATTTTTCAAGAAATCATGTTTGCAGAAATAAGGCCACATGGAAATG
Organism: Peromyscus californicus insignis; assembly: GCF_007827085.1. Lineage (NCBI taxonomy): Eukaryota > Metazoa > Chordata > Mammalia > Rodentia > Cricetidae > Peromyscus > Peromyscus californicus. Next base: position 5,511,411 of record NW_026294469.1, on the reverse strand, counting down.
AACAAATAATGAAAAATTGAATATAACAAACCCCTGAGGTCCTAGAGAATTAAAACTCTGCCAGAATTATTTATAAAACGTGCAGCAGTATCCAAAAAGTATTTACAATTTGCTCCACGGCTTGTAAAATCTGGTGCAGTCCAAACATACTTGGTGGTTCCATGAGACTCCAAACATGTTTCTGAAATCCCGTGCCCAGCTCCAGTGCAGAGCAAAGAGCCCCATATGGTGGGATCAGACTCTGACATGCAAAATTCTTCCTAGCGACAGACCTTCTGGGCCACTCAGTGTAGAGGGATTGTGCATGAAACCCAGCTACTCTCTAGCAAGACTACAAATACACAAGAGTATGCAACTTTCTATGACCCACAGAAGCTGCCTTAAGGTGGGGGTAAAGGGGTGGGGCTTCACAGACCAGAATTTGGGAAGAAAAGCAAATGGAGTGAATATCATAAGGCCCTGGAAAGACAAAAGTGTGTGGGAATGCTTGCTGCCCTGCTTTCCTGAAGTCTGGAGTTAGGTCCCCAGCACTTACTTAAGGATGCTCCCAACTACCTGTAACTGCATCTCTAAGAGATCCAACACCCTCTTCTAGCTTCTGAGGGTACCCATACACAGGTGTCGTTCACTCACAGAGACGCACAGACCAAACACACACACATACACACAAATTAAAAAAAATGAAAAATAAATGACAAGCAAAGGCGAATCTCAAAACTGAGCAAGCAAGTGATTTATTTATGTGGAGTGATGGAGGCCCAGATGCAGCTTTCAAAGTCTCCCAGTGCAGAGAGATGCTGGGAGCGGCCCTGCAGAGGCACTCGGACGTCCCCTCCACTTCACTGAGCCACACATCCCTTGCTGTTGTGACCCAGTCAGATGGTGGGAACACAGTGCCATCCATCTGCACCTCTTTGAAACAAGAGTCTCGTATTCCGGCGTCCCTTTTAAATGGCGGGTACAGGAGCCAGCTCTTGCTGCTTGCACAAGGTCTCACAAGGCTGTTAATCACAAGTACTGAGAGCTACTGTTCAGCGTTGGATGAATACCAATTAGAGAGATGGGGCAACCTGAGGAATGGAGAAGCGAGAGCAGTGGGGGGCTGGCTTTGTTGTTTTGGGGAGGGGTTGCCAAAAAAATATTACCTGGGGCGCCAGTTCTTCTCGCCAACCCTGAGGGGTGGCTGTGAAACTGGCAGACTAATTTACAAAGTATAAAGTGGAGGCCGTAGAGGAGGCACGTATTATTATTGATAAGCTTCGTTTTCCTGGAGGGTGATGGTCAAATCTGACTTGCTTTGAGTTTCAGAACCAGGCACCATTTGTCTACACTTTATAATTCTGTTTGCTTAGTCTCTCACGGTATTTCCTGTCTAAAGGAGGTTGTGGGAGCTGCAGGCAAGCTCACAAGGAAAGGGCCCGGGAACAAATAAACAAAAGATCTCTGCCACATGCAAAAGAGAATTTACCAGGGAACATTCAGGGGACTAGACTGAAGAGAAATCCTACTTAAAGGCCTCCTGACACTTGGGCAGAGTCTAAGCTGAAAGAAATTGCAATATGCAGTTGTGTGTGTGTGTGTGTGTGTGTGTGTGTGTGTGTGTGTGTGTGTGTGTGTGTGTGTGTATGTGTGTGTGTGTGTGTGTGTGTGTGTGTGTGTGTGTGTACATGTGTTCATGTATTTCCTTGTGAACATACAGGTGTACATGTATGGGCATGTACACGTGTTGGAAGGTTAATTTTGGGCATCTCAGTTGTTCTTCGTCTTATTTTTTGAGGCAAGTTCCCTCACTGAATCTGGAACTCACCAGTTGGCCAGACTGGCTGGCCCGCAAGATCCAGGGGTCGGCCTGCTGCTCCTGGCCCCACACTGGCCTACAGATGTGCACCACAGTGCCGAGTTTTTCCTGAGTTCTGAGGACCCAGCCTCAGGACCTCATGCTGGAGCGGCAAGTGCCTTACCAACCCAGCCATGTCTCGAGCCCCAGCAAGCAACTGTCTACGTTCAGTAGACGCAATTCCAAACCAGCACTCAGCACAGACTCCCTTCCTCGTCCTTGTGGATCCCTATCTGGCCCCAAGTGTCTCTCAGTGTCTCTGGTGGAATCTTGGGGACAGTGGTTCTCCGTGGGATGATCAACCTTTAGGATTGGCTACAGAGCAGAAGCAGACGTTGAGAGCTAAATACAGACTTGGGAACAGAAAGGGAAAAACATATTTTCTCCTGGTTCATTTTGCCAACCGTCTTCCCTTACCACCCAGTGCTGCAGGCTCAGCGTGGAGCTGCTCAGAAAACTTGATTAAATCCCACAGTGCTGAGCACGCTGAGTTTCAAGGGGCCAGGAAACCATTCCTGCCTTGGGAAGTTGTGTGAAAAACGGTCTGTGTGGAGGAAGGACAAAAATTAAGCTGAGTTGACTGAGAAACATATTAAACTAAAATGGTGTTTGATTTGCCATCAAGAGCTCCACTCTTTCAGGTGCATAGGAGAACGCCTCTGCGGGGAGATGAAAAGCTGTGTCCGAGGCCTCTCCTGAAGTGATAGTGTTCCCTGGGCTGCTGTGAACCATTCAAGGGTAGAGCGAGCCACAGGGAACTTTCACCTGGGTGAGAAGCTTTTGTGATTCATTTTGAGGAGAAAAATTTTGGAAAAAGAAAGAAACGTCCTAGGAAATGCTTGGAAGTTTTTGTTCTGGCAGGTCGTAGGTGCTCAATACTTTTTTTCATCTAGGGATATTTGTTCTACCATAATGAAATGATAAGCAACTTGAACGCAGTGCGTCTGGCCAGATGTTTCTAGACGATTGTCTCATGACAAGAAACTCCTGACTCTGAGCGAGAGTAGAGTTACGAGCCAGAACGAGTGGATTTTTCCCTGAGATGGAGTCTTCTGAGGCGTTATTTGCTCAAGTGATTCATGATCTTTAGACTGTGGAAGTCACAGCTACACTGAAACTACCAGGTGGAAAGACAAGCCAACCCTGTGTAAAGCAAAATCTTGTATTGAGTAGAACTGAGGTGGTGACTGACTTGCAAGCCTGTTCAGTGAGTAGAAACAGCATCTGTTTTATATTTACCTCAACCGTCGGCCTTGAGTTCAAAGCCCACTGTGACCTTTGTGTTCATGGAGTAGTGGACATAGCTGTCTGTATGTGCTAAAGACCTTTGTAGCTAAGCCTGTGTTTTTATTGTCCTTTGTCTTAAAGATCACTGCAGGGGACATGCCTCACACATGTTTATACACTTTTTAAACTTTTAACTGCATTCTTGTTTATCTTAAAATTTTTATTATTTTATGCAGATGTGTATTTTGCCAGCATGTATATATGTATGCCTTGGGCATGCCTGATACCCGAAGGTTAGAAGAGGGTGTCAGGTTCCCCGGGACTGGAGTTACAGATGATTGTGAGCTGCTTGTGGGTTCTGGGAATCAATAAAGGCTCCTAACTGTGGAGCCAACTCTCCATCCCCTCATTTATTTATTGTCTCTCTGTGTGTGCACACATGTTTATACATGGTGTGTGTGTGTGGAGGTCAGAGGACAACTAGGTGAGTTGGTTCTCTTCTGCCGTGTGGATCCTGGGGATCGAACTCAGACCAGCAAGCTTGCCAGCAAGTACCTTTACTGACAGTCATCATGCATGCTCTATGTCTTAATACGCTGAAGTCCTTTGTAGTCTTCCAACAGAATCCAAGAATGTGAGATGTATTCCCATCACCTTAATAGAGAAGAATGAAAAGTAGGCACCACCGAGGAAGAGAAGTGTGTGGAATCGTTCTAGGGAAGACACATTACTGATGGGCTCCATTTATAAGATGGCCATGTTTATACATTTACAACATTTTACAAATGTTCCTTTACAGGCGTTTCCCTTGTGTAAAGACCATCACTTCAAAATGGATTAAACTCAGGCCAGTGAATGAGAAAAATAAAATAGTGAGTGGAGAAGAAAAACCGAATGAAAAATAGGAACTTTCATCAACTCGGGCTGTGAGAAGACAGCAAACCAAGAGGATGGGAGACGAACGTCAGGTGTTGAGGAAAGCCATCCATCCAACAAGCTGGAGGGCCAGTCTGAGCAGTAAGCTGGAAATGCACAGCATCACTATCTCGTCAACACTGCTCCAAGAGGCCGCTCTTGGAGAGGAGCGTGGAGCTGTACAATCCTGGTCCAGAGGGTGTTAGTGGAGAAGTCTGGAAAGCTGACAAAATGGTGTGTGACTTTTGGGGGATCAGACATTGTGAAAATGGAAGGTGAGCCACATGTAAGAGTCGAGAGGGAGGGGACACAGTACAGATATTGCTGTTCAGTGACTCAGAGCTTTTCAAAATTATACCAACTTTTGTACCTGTAACAACAGGTTTAGAGCAAAAGCTAGGTTCTAGGATTCCTCATTGACTAGGCTGGACCACTTGTCCCAACATGTCAATCAAAGAGACCCGTAATGGTGAAGAGGAGAGAAAGGAGGTGTGGTCCAGGTGACCGCAACGGGAAGCCCACTTGGAGGGGCTCGGTGACTCCAAGTACATCTTCAGCCCACCTCATGTGCTTCAGTTTAAGTCAAGGAAGGATCAGGGCAGGGAACAACAGTATAATAAAGAAACCGGTCCAGATGTCGGACTGATCTGACTGATCTTTATCTGGGTTCTGATTCTGCAAGGTGGTTCAAGGAAGTCCTTATTGTTTGAGGGAGCAATCTGGTTCCCAGAAGATGATGGCTCCTGCTCAAGAGTGAGACCTGCTTATCATGAATGATTGCTCTCATCTAGGGTGTGGCCTGTCCTGTATTCCATGCCACAGCCTGGGGGTGGTTTTAGTTTCTTATCATAAAGATGTTTTTTCTGTCCCTTCTTGTCCCTTCCCTTCCTCCCTCCCTCCCTCCTTCCCTCTCTCCCTCCCTCCCTCTCTCCCTCCCTTCCTTCCTCTTCCTCTTTTGGTTTTTCAAGGTTTCTCTGTGTAGCCCTGGCTGTCCTGGAACTCGATCTGTAGACCAGGCTGCCCTTGAATTCAGAGATAGGCCTGCCTCTGCCTCCCAAGTGCTGAGATAAAAGGCGTGAGTCACCACACTCAACTTGTAAAGATATTTTTCAATCAGTCCTGTTTTCCTGGAATGCAAAATGACTGCAGATTTAGAGGAAATGACTGGACATCTTCCGGCCTGCATTTTGGAAGCTTGATACAGGCTATAAAAACTAAGGTATTTAAAGGAGACAGACGCAGAACTAAGGTGGAGGTGCAGGCTTTTAACCTGCTTTCAGTCACTTTGCGGGCCCAAGGGAGGAGTCGGTGCTTTTGAGCAAATGCTCCGTTAGGTGTGGCAGGGTCTGGATCAGAGTTCTTCGACTGTAGGACTGAAAAAGTAGATGATCCTTTTTAGCCTATCCTAAAGGGCTGCACCCCACACCTTGAACAAATGGCAGAGGAGCAGGAGAAAAGCAGAGACTCGGGAGCCTTTAGAGTTAACATCAAAGACCCAGGGAAAACTTTCCGTTTTTATGTTTTGTTTCTGTCAGGCATGAACAGCCATATAGAAATACGGTTGGACCGAAAGGGTGTGGTCTAATAACAAGGTGCGGTGGATCCAGCAATGCCCAGTGTTCAGATTCTTCCCAGCCCCTCATTGTAGCATTTCCCTTTCCTGGGAATGGGACAAGGAGTTTCTGGAATAAGGATCGTAATTCTTTATGGCCACTGCCACACAGAAGCATGCAGGCAAAGGAAGAGGACTATTTCATGGTTTGTGATGGGCTTTGGGTGGGGACAGTTGTTCTGGTTCCCATGCTATGCCTTGGGGAAGAGGATTTCTAGATTCTTTGGCTTGCCTCAGAGGAGAGCAGGACTGAGAGGTGGGCAAAAAGAGGCCAGAAACTTCCCTTCTGAGGATGATTCTGAGGCTTTTACTTGGTGAAATCACCAACAAAACTCAAATACGCACATGAATCCTTCCAGGGTCTCCTGAAGTGTGTGTGCATTCTGAGTCAGTAAGTTTGGGTGAGTGCTAAGATTCAGCATTTCCAACAAGATCCAGGATAATGCCCATGAGATTGTTTCAAAGGCTGAATTAAAAAAATTCTTAAATGAGCTTGTATTGATTGTACACGATAATGGACATCAACGGTGACCTTTTCATAACGTATATGACATATTTCCATCTGATTCATCTACTCATCCCCTTATTCCCAATGAGTTCTTCTACTCTCTGCCTTTTGGTGTGTGTTATCTCATGAATTCAATTACGGTTGCTTATAGGAGCAAGGGTTAAGGTTGTTCACAGAAGCATGGGAACGTTATCAGTGGATACATCACTGAAGAAAATGTTAAGAAATGAATTTCAACTAGTGACTGCCAGGCTATTTAATATGGACGATTTAAATGGTCCTTGAAGGAATGGATGACTCTGCATGGTGACATGCTGAAGGTTGTGTTTTTGTATTTATTTGGTAATTTCTTCACATGTTTTCAGTGGTTGGTATTCTGAGATAATGGCTTGTGCCATGTTAAATTGCCTCTGGGTAACAACTATGACCTCACTGCTTTATTCAGGTGACTGACAGCTGGTGTTCCAGGCTGCTCCAATTTGGTCTCTATACAAGGAAAACTACAAGGAATGACACTATCTTTATCCAATTCTAATTGCAACAAGATGTACTAGGGTGTTCCTTCCATTCTTTTTCTTTTTAATTCCTCTTTTTTTAAGCTGCTACTGAGTCAATGGAACCCAGCCAAAACCCTGGAAGTCATCCAGACCTGCGCATTCCTCTTGCCCATTATGGCTGAAGCAGTACCAGCGAAGCAGAAATAGCTCTATTTACACAAACATTTCCCCCTACAATTTAAGATTACAACTGGCATGCCAAATCGATATTAGGGACATGTTTAATACACTTATGTATTTGGGGGGTGGGGAATAGAAATAACACCTTTTATTTCAGAATCAATTTGAAGGGGGCTGACTTCATGCTCTGAATAGAGATCTCAGCCCATAATCTTGGGTTCCTGAGCACACAGCACCAGTTTGGCTTCTAATTTACTCTCGGGTGACTTAGTGGTATTGCTTAATTGTAGCAGTTGCACATTCTATCCTCGCAAATACATCACAGGCAGCCAAACGTCTGCAGGGTCCTGCAGGAGGGAGGGAGCCGAAATGAAATGCTCGTTTTTGTATTATTTTGCTTTTATTAGTTTTTAATACATATATGTAATAAACAAGACGAGCAAGACAACACTTAAATATGCACCAATGGTAATCAAATGTAAGATATTAAGTTGCAAAAATGCCCCTTCTATGAAAGGAATATGATCCTCTAGGGACTCGAGGCTGCGGCGGGGTATGTGTTAAAATAACACTGACTTTTCAGTGATTGAATAGAAGGAAGAAGAGTTCTCAACATGGGAAGTGTAGATCAGAGCCAGAGGAAGTCCCACAGAGCACCCCAGTGCCAGCAAGACGTGCTGATGTCCTGGGAGTGGAGGGCTAACTACGGACAGATTGAAGCACCTCTGATTCCCAACACTGGCTTTCAGTAAGGCTGATAAAGGCCGAGTAATGTCGGGGAGCTCAAAGTTCAACACTGTGTTAGCCCTGCGTTGTCTCAAGCTGGTGACTGACAGATAACGGCAAAATGATGGTTATTTTCAATAAAAGATGTTTTCAAGAAAAATCTAAAATACTATCATTTTCAGAAATTAATTTTAGCGAGTGTGTGACAATCTAAAAGATACAAGGCTGGGTACGGTAGAGAAGACCTTTAATACCAATGGTATTAAGTTGGAAGGCATACTACTGTGAATTTGAAGTCAGCCTGGTGTATGGAATAACTCCCAGGCCAGCCAGGGTGATGTAGTAAGAACCTGTTTTAAAAAGAAAAGTGATATAATTTCTTATGTGTAAATGTGTGAAACTCTCTGGGGGCTGTTTTTTCTTTATAACAAAAAGATATTTCCTGTCACTAAAAGAGATACATTTATACCCAGCACTCATTGAAAAAGCCTGTACTCCCAGAACTGGGGAGGTGGAGTTGATCCCTAGGAATTACTGTTACTTAGCTTACTTGGGAAGTTCCAAGTCAGTGAGAGACCCTGCCTCAAAAATCAGGGTGGATGGTACCTGAAGAATGATACCCAAGATTGACAACTGGCTTTCACAGGCATGCATGTGCAGGTGTACCTGAACACACACACACACACACACACACACACACACACACACACACACACACACACGAGAGAGAGAGAGAGAGAGAGAGAGAGAGAGAGAGAGAGAGAGAGAGGGAGGAGGGGGAGGACTATCTTAACTCTAATCCTTTAAAAACATTGTATTGAACACAACTGCAAACTTCATTCTTCTTGTGCAACAGTATTCGTATAAACTCAAAAAGAGAAGGGGAAAAGAAGAAAAAAATTACAAAATATAAAAAAATAGCTAATTAAAAAAATTGCTTCTCATATGCTCAGCAGGGATCTGGTAAGAATTAAGCTGAGGCTAAAGGACTCTCAGCCCCCATATACCGCCACCGAGGGAGGAAGGCTAGATATTGCCTTTGAGGAGGTAAACAGCTTAAGGAGCTCCGGGGATGTCTTCGTGAAGCCTACTGAGCAAATGCTCCTGTCCCCAGCTGCCATGAAGATCATCTCCGATCGAGTAATATTGCTGTCACTGTGGAGCTAGGTGTGACCCTCGCGAGTGCTTACAGCTTCGTCATCTCAATGAGGTGTTAGCTGGAAGCTGAGGGAGACTGGTAAGGGCCTCTTATTAGACCAACCAGAAGCCTAGGGTCTTGTGGATACCCAGGAGGGTGCTAGGCATATATATGGTTTATTAGGAAGACTCATCTATTCCCTTTGCTGAACCCGTGTGTGTGTGTGTGTGTGTGTGTGTGTGTGTGTGTGTGTGTGTGTGTGTGTGTGTGTGTGTTCTAAAGCCTAGCAGTTTCCAAGCAATCCTGTCAGAGGTTGTCTTACCTCATCCATGACTGAAGGCTGTAGTCAGGCTTTTCCTGGAGAATTCCCAGTTTCCTATGGGAGGAGCTCCCAAGAGCTGGTCTGAGTACACAGTGCTGGCCAAACCTCATGAGCACTACATTTATGCTACATATTCTCAGTCCACTCGGCCTCTGCACAATGCTTGCTGGTTTTGCTAGCTGCTCTAAGTGCCTCTGGCATCACAAAGCCCAAGAGCTTGTTAGGAACTGCAGGGACTGGGACCCCATGTGTAAGCTACTGCCTCTGAAGCAGCTTTTACCCAAGAGCTGGAGATGAGACCTATGCACCCTCAAGTTTACATAATTCACCTTGGAGGTTGGAGTGGCTAAATGAATTGGTCTATCTAAGGCCATTTACACAGGGAGGAGGAGTTTGAGTGATAGAAAATTTTGGATAGAAAGAACAAAAGCTTGTGATAGATTCTATACAATGACTCAGGGAAGCCTTTTGGGTGAGGGTTATATATACATAATTAACGTACAGAGCAACATGTTTCATTATGGCATTTCATATACACTTCCTTTTGTCTGATCCTCTTTCCTTACCCTTTTTGTGTGCCCTTCTGCTCCTCCCAGCCCTTTCTACTTACAGGTCATGTCTATTCTTTTATCCTCTCCTTCCTTAAAACCCCTTTCTCAGCCTTGGTTGTAAAGCACCTGCTGGACAAGTACAAGATCCTCAGCATTCATATGAATGCCTGATACACAGTGCTTCTGTGATGGGGGAAGGACAGAAGGAGGGAGGGAGAGAGGAGGGGAGGGAGAGAGGGAAGGAGGAAATGGGAAGGAGGGAGGGAGGGACAGAGGGAGGGATGGAGGGACAGAGGGAGGTAGGGAGGGACAGAGGCTAGGGGCCCTCTGCATCCTGCTCTGACCTCCATCTAACCCTTAGATTCTAAGGAGATGGCAAACTGATTTAAGGACATTGGGTGACACAGAGACTGCTTATCTGTTTGTTCAAGTTAACAGTTTTGTTTGAAAAACAATTATTAAGGCCAGGGTGGTAGTGCACTCCTTCAATTCCAGGCAAGCAGATCTCTGTGAGTTTGAGACCAGCCTGGTCTACAGAGCTAGTTCTAGGACAGTCAGGGCTACACAGAGAAACCCTGACTTGAAAAACCAAAACCCAAACCAAAATGAACAAACAAAGACCCCAAAACCAAAAAACAACCAATTACTCTTCCATTAATAGATTCCTTTTTAGGTCTAGAATTGCAAAATCAAATAATATTTATGTCTAATTATTCCTCTAATTTTATTTTTTTGACACAGTGTCTTCCATGTAGACCTGGTTGTCCTTGAATTCACTATGGAGACCAGGCTGGCCTCCAACTCACAGAGCTGCACCTGCCTCTGTCTCCTGAGTCTAGTACTAGGATTAAAGATGTGTCTTATCACACTCATCCTTTTGTCAGATTCTTAAACTTTATGGTGTGAGTTTAATAAATGCTCACATTGCTACCAAACACGGGGTTGAAGGCATTTGAGAAGACTGAGATGTAGCTAGAAGTTTCCTGTCCCGCCTGGTCCTGCAGCTGCCGCTATTATAATAATCACTCAGAGGCTTGATATTAATTACAAACTGTACAGCCTATGGCTCAGGCTTCTTGCTAGCTAGTTCTTTTATCTTAAATAAACCCATTTTTTATTAATCTATGTGTTGCCACGTGGCTGTGGCGTTACCTGTCTGTTGGCATGTTGCTCCTTGGGTGGCTGACTGGCATCTACCCCTGACTCCGCCCTTCTTCTCTCTGTATCTCTGCTTGGATTCCTTGCCTGGCTCTATCCTGCCTTACCATAGGCCAACTTATTAACCAATAAAAGCAACACATGTCCACAGCGTACAGAAAGACCATCTCACAGCACTGACATGGTGAAAGGTCTTGTACTTAGGCTACCAGTGACTGTAAACCTTCCAAGTCAAATGGCAGCTGGGTCACTTTTCCACGTGAGGGGAAGAAAATAAAATTTCCCTTTCTTTAAAAACAAGTGGCTTGACCCTAGGGGCTCCTGTAACTCGAAGTGCTGCGGCTGCAAGCTTCTGAACAGATGGAAATGTAAAGACAGAGGAATTATGGAGAATTCAGATAAGAACACAGAACTATTTTGTACTTTTTAATGAGGGCATATTAGGTATTTCAGCATCCATAAATAGAGACCCTTTGTCTTCTTGAGTGACTCAGGTTGGGCTAAACTCAAGCACTGTTGACATTGATTTTTGAGTTCTGCTTGACACTAAGGAGTTTCCTAAATGAATATATCTTAGTAAAATACCCAGACTGGAGAATGATGGAATGTGTGTTTAAATTCATTGAAACCAAAACCACATAAGTTAATGTGATCCCACCACTCCTGCCTTACAATGCGTTCTTCTTATTTTACTCCAGACTCGTTCATCGAAGCAGTGGAAGAAACCAGCCCATCTATCCTCTTATACATTAATTTAAGAACTAGGATAGTTAAAAACTCCTGTTACCAAAAGATTCAGAGTAGATTAACAATCTGAAAAGCGTAGAACTTAATGAACAGGAAGACTGTTTTCTTGGTTGTGCTGGGGAACGCCGTAGGTTGCTTGGGGCCATTGCCTGCCTTCTTTGCTTTTCATTCCTGGTGGCAACATTTCCTCTTTCCTGTAGGTTGGAGTTGCCACAGAAGAGAAAACCCGTTGTTTGGAAGGAGGGTCTGGTAGTGCTGTAAAGTGGCTAAAGGCCCATTGAGAAGTGAACTCGACTGTTGAATTGAGAATCCAGAGTTCTCACCACCACACCATGGAACCCACAGGTGGTCCCTGCTGGGTTGATCATGCTCCAGAGGATGGTCCCATACCCATGTGTAGGTGGGCAGCACAAATCGGACTCAATGAGAGGAGAAGAGGAGGAGGAGGAGGAGGAGGAGGAGCAGGAGGAGGAAGATGCTGATACGAAATTGGGAGAGGTTGGGGATGGATTTGGGAGGAGTTAGGGGGAGGAGTGGAGGAGGATGAATGTGGTCAAAATACATTTTATGCATGTGTGAAATTCTCAAAGAATTAATAAAAATACAATGCTAAATAAACTAAGAAATTCCTACACCTATTTGAACATGTGCTAAACAGCATTTGCTAAAACAAACGATCTGGTGAACCCAAGTCCAATTTATGGATAGTTTTGTGCTGGGTCTTCCATCAGTCAGTGCTGTGCTGGGTCCTCCATCATCAGTCAGTCAGTGCTGTGCTGGGTCCTCCATCATCAGTCAGTGCTGTGCTGGGTCCTCCATCATCAGTCAGTGCTGTGCTGAGTCTTCCATCAGTCAGTGCTGTGCTGGGTCCTCCATCATCAGTCAGTGCTGTGCTGGGTCCTCCATCATCAGTGCTGTGCTGGGTCCTCCATCATTAGTGCTGTGCTGGGTCTTCCGTCAGTCAGTGGTGTGCTGAGTTTTCCATCATCAGTCAGTGCTGTGCTGGGTCTTCCATCAGTCAGTGCTGTGCTGGGTCTTCCATCAGTCAGTGCTGTGCTGGGTCTTCCATCAGTCAGTGATGTGCTGGGTCTTCCATCAGTCAGTGCTGTGCTGGGTCCTCCGTCATCAGTGCTGTGCTGGGTCCTTCATCAGGCAGTGGTGAGGTGGGTTTCCTGTTCCCATTGCCATCCATTTCTTCCCTCGATGAGGTTGCTGTATTGGCCTGATGGGGAGTGTGGAAAGTCTTGTCCTTTTAGAGGGGCTGATATTTTGGGAGATAATTGTTTCCTTGGGCACTATTTCACCCCCTTTTCTGAAACACTGATGTCTCATATTGATCTTTTTTTATGATACTGGGGATCAAATCCAGGCCCTCAAACATACTTGGCAAGCACTCTAACCTTGAATCACACCCCTACCCCATGATCTCAGATCTAAGGAAGTCTTTCCTTATGCTGTGTCTCTCCGTAACTGCTCTGTTCCCCACTTTCCCCCTGAATGTTAATTGTCAGCCACTTCTTCCTTGAAGTAATGCTTTCTTGTGTGTTATTTTCATGATAAAATACTTTCTAGTAGGGATTTTGAGTCTAGTGTTTTTTTTTCCCTAACCAAGTATCACTAAAGGCCATGTGGATTACATAGAGTAAAAACTTACTCATATATTTTATTTTCAACTGTTTTCTGAAGTGGAAGTTGGAGGTGTAAGACTGCTTGACCTGAAACGCTTCGGTGTGTAAATTCTGCAAGGGCGTTCTCTTTCATAGCTCCAGCATAACCATCAAAATCAGAACATTAATGCCCATGTGCCACTGTTATCTACTCCACCATATTTGATTTGTGCTAATTTCCCAAATAATGTCTTTAATGGCAAGAGAAAATTGTAGGTGGTGCATTGTGTTCTACTGCCAAGTCGACATAATCTCTTAACCCCTCCACTTCTCTGGTCTGCCTTTGTCACAACCATGAAGTCTTTGGAGAGTATGCATTAGCTGTTCTGTAGAATGCTCTTCAGTGTGGGTTCACTCGTGTGTTTTTTAAAGCATAAAATATTCACTGGGAGGGAGTTAGAAAATTTTTCTTGCTTTAGAAACCCATAATTTCAAATTTTATTAAGGTGTGTTGTGCTCAAACACAAGACACACTAAACAATAGGCGTGGCTTCTGAGCATTTGTTCACATGCGTGCATTTCTCAGAACCTGTACATTCAGTCTTTAAGGAAAAATAATAAATGGCCATAGTTGTGATTTGAAAAATTTGTATCTCATTGTAAGGGGAACGTTCCATGTTCTTGATTATAGTAAGAACTGCTAATAGATCTTTTCTTTCCCACTAATTTCTCCTACTTTGTCGTAGAATGGGTGAGAGGTCGCTATAGAAGCTTCAAGAGAGGTTTACTAGGCAAGTCAACTAATTTACTGAAAAAGTGCGCCAGAGCTGTCAACCCAAAAGACCTTTTCCGAGAGATGACAGGACTGTCGCCAGTCAGGGGCTCCTAGTCTTTTTATTCTACAATGTAGCTTCTTTTCCTCAGCTGGCTCCTCCTTGTTTGGGCAAATCTACAAGACCCGGGCCTTGTACAGATCCATAGCTTTGTCCATTCAATTGACGTGGTCTTCTTAAAAACACCAACAACAAAGGCTGACACGAAGCTTTATATTCTTCTCCCTTCTGTGCTGCGGCAATAAGCTGAACTAGCTGTTTCTGAAACCACAGATTAGATGTTTATTTCAGGACTCAGGAAGGTGTGCTTGACACACTGGTATTATGGTAGCATGTAAGCATGGAGATTTTTATTCTACTAGATGGGGATTTGCCCACCTAGGACGAAGACCACCCTGTCAGCCTCTCTCCTCCCTCTCCCCTTCTCTCCTCTTCCCTTCCCTCTTTCCCCGTCCCTCCCTCCCTCCCTCCCTTCCTCCTTCCATCCCTTCCTTCCTTCCTGAAAAGGAAATGGCGTGATAATTAACACACACACACACACACACACACACACACACACACACACTGTCACATTTCTACTCCAGTTGACCTTGATTTCATCGACCTGTCCACCAGACACCTTTTGCATTTGTTCAGTCCTTGTGTCTTGTATCTCTACCACCACTAATACCTTCTTCTCCCTGAAAGGTTTTCTCTGTAATAGGAAACAGCAGAAGAAGGGTTAAGTAATAGGCTTGGGAAAACCAGTTCTGCCCTTTGACCATTGCGGAAGCCTGCCTGGTTACCTGTAGTACTACTCTACTTCTGATTTGAAAAAGCAGCTGCGATGTCTTGAGATGCCTTCCTTTGGATACATTATTCTTCACAAGCACAGTGAGTAATATTAGAATTATTTTAATTGAGCCCAAACATTACAGTGCTGCTTTCCAGAAAAATCAATGTGGGAAATGCCTTTGTTTTCCTGTCAGTGGCCATTACCTGCCTTTCAGAAGTTACTGTGCTGTGATGTTTTGGTGGCCAGCCCTGTCACCTGTTTTTGAGTAACAGACATCTCGTTTGCCCCAGAATGTCTTGCCGAATCAACTTTTCTGGCTCTCAACTTTCTTTTCAGTCCCCTCACCTCTGTGAATGAGCCGACAGGCCTAGGGACTCAGCTTTGTCGCACGGGCGCACACTTCAAAGGCATTTCGGCGTTCACACTTCAAAATTAAAATATACATTTTCTTTTCAGCGGCTGAGCATTGGAACAGAATCACATGGGATACGGAAGTGGTAGAGTAGAACACAAAAAACTCTAACACAGAAACGAGCACTTCCCAGGGAATTCACTTTCTCAAACATGTGTTTCCCAGAGCTCTGGAAACACTAATTTCGATGTTGTTGGTATTGTTTCTTTGTTCTACTCTGCCACTTCCTTATCCCACATGATTCCATTTCACACCTCAGTCACCAAGTAAGAAAATGTATATTTTAGGTTAGATTTTAACTTTAAGCACAGTTTTGAAGAGCCCCCAGTATTAAAAATGCTGACACTAAGGGTCTTTGCTGAAAGGGTGTGATCTGAAAGACTTCTCTCCACAGGGACAACCGTGTCATCTGGAGACAGGCAGCCTCTCCTCCTCAAGCCGTAGATCATTTAACGACAGTCCTGTGGGGACCAATGGAGTCTCGGCACTTGAGCCGCCCGGTGTGTGACATGGAAGGTTCCATATTTCAGAATAATCACCCAATTACGGGCCGTTACAATGGGAGTGACGTGTCCCTCCGCTGGCCTGATGGATGGCCCACTGAAAACCGGTTCCACGGAGGCCTTTGCCTTCCCGCTCTCCTCCGGTGATGGTATTGTTTGCTCTACATTTTGAGGGGGAGCTCACTGGTGTCTGGGTGATCACAGAATAAGGGCTTTACGTGGAGATGGGTAGAAAGAGGAGGGTACCCTATGTGAGTCCCTCCGTTCTAGAACAAGGCCAGGCTGCCATCAGCTTGGGGTCCTCACACACAAGTGACATGGTGGACTCAGACCACAGGCTCTGGCTATTTTCATCTCAGTTCTGTCCAGCAGGCCTCCTTCCTCTTCTTTCTCCCTTTTCCAGCTGAGAAGGAACATTTTTCTTATTTCTGGGAAAACAAAGCATGATTTGCCCATTTTCCTACTTGGATTTAAGTGAGCGGGACCACTCCTCTAATAGTTAAGTAAGTGTACAAATGCTCTTTTTTTCCTGGTTCCTAGTGAGAGAGTTTTAGGTTTTTCTGTAAGCTAAGGGGAAATTTGGAGAATAAACAGAATAATTCATTGGATCTGGGGAAACAGAAACAACACAGACACATTTCAGCAAGCTTACAACCTCACTAAACGTCTAGGTTGTCCATATCCTGACCCATCACCAGTACAGGTTTTGAACTCAGAAAGATTAATAGCTTGTTTTTAAAAAGATTTTATTTCTATTTTAAATTAAGTCTCTGTGTGGGTTTGTGCATGTGAGTGCAGAACCAGCAGAAACCAGAAGAGGGTGTCTGATCTCCCTGGTGGAGTGCCAGGTGGTTGTGACAGGCCAGATATGGGTCCTGGGAACTGAATTTGGGTCCTCTGCAAGAGTAGGACAGGGTCTTAACTGCTGAACCACCCTTCCAGTCCCAGCATCATCTTCTGATAGTCAGCTCAGAAGTAGGCAGACTTTCCAAGATCATCTGGCTGCCAGACACTGTAAACCATACTTAAGCTCTTTATTCAGACAGTTGAACAAACTCTAAACGCCCTAGAAACTGGTGAGCCCTGGGCTAGGGTTGAGGATCATAAGGAACAGTCAGATCCCGCCTCAGGGAGTTTAGAGCTGTGCACAAAACCTCAGTGCACAACGGGATCCTGGAAAAGTGAGATCTGTATAAAAATAGAGAAATAATATAGATCTTGGGGTGATAAATCCTTGTGAAGAGAGGGGTTGGTGGATATTTTTCCAGAAGTGATTCCTGATCTGGGTTTCTGATGAATGTATGAAGAGAGGCAGATTATCTAAGTGGAAGAAGAACAGGCAAAGCGTGGGAGACACACCCACCTTGCAACCTGAATTCTGGTGCTGCTGTCCTTGGGATCTTTGAAGAGTGTGTTGTGAGATCTGAAGCTCCCTGGGGCACTTGCTTTAGGGATCTTGGGAGGTCTGAAGATTTCAATGTGAAAAGTGGGTTACAAATTCTCTGGAAAACTAAACATAGAGAGGAGTGGTTGGAATCCTGTCTTGCTGTAGAGAGTCCATTTTGGGGCGCTGGAGTCCTTCCTCTTTGGCGTAGCTGCTGCTTTTTGGGGGGGGGGTGAGAAGCTAATAGGCCCTTGCTGGAAAGATGTCCATTATCAGTATGTAAACAAGGCTGAGATGTGTAGGGGGAAGCCATCATCTATGTAGGGAACTAGAGAAATTCACACTCTCAAATTTTTGGAGAAAGTAGGAGGACACATCATCAGCCCCAGTCTGTCGCTTAGCATTGTGGGAATATGACAGGTACATTGGGGAAGCCTATTTAGTACCACCTAGGAGTTCTGATAGGGTGTTTAGAGATCTGCGGCAGCACAGAAGGAAGATGGTTTCTGCTGGAGCTTTCTCCATTGTCCCTCTGTGGTCCTGTTAATGGACCCATGTCTTAACTTGCTCAAGTCGTCTATAAGTGTTGACTGAGGTTTCACCTTGAAAGTTCTCTTTCAGAGTTGTAGGACACTTGGGTGTGTATTGCCTTAAACTGGCTGCTTGGCTGGTCTGGAAAGAGAGGGCAGGATAGCCATACTTCCAGCAGTCTCAAAGATAGGATATGCATTTCTTCTAGAAATTGGTGTCTATCATCCTCTTAGGTAGTTCTAGGTGGACTATAGTTTGGCCCTATGCTTTGGTATTTTTTGAGCATTGATTTAAGGTATATAACACATTTATCTGCTCTTGAATATTGCATTCTCAGATTGTTCAGTGTTCCATTCATAGAGATCATACAACGGTGTCTCCTTAGAGTTTAAAAAGTGAACCTGTTAAATGAACATGCTTCTTTTTATCAGATAATGAAGGTGAGACAGCCAGGGTGGTTTGCAAGCTTCCTTAGACACCAGAAAGTATAGATGTGAAAGTTTTGATTGATTCTAGCATTGCGATTAACTTCTGTTGTAAGTCTCTTGATTTCTCATGCTTTATAAAACCCTTCTATTGTATTGTTGTCTTTTATTAGGAGATATTTACAAATCACTTTTAGAAATAGAAAATTTGAGGCTGGAGAGATATCTCAGCAATTAAGACCACTTGCTGCTCTTACAGAGGACCTGGCTTTAGTTCTCAGCACCCTCATGGTGACTTATAATTGTCTGTAATTATAGTTCCAGGGGGTCCAACATTCTCTTCTGGCCTCTGTAGGAACTGCACACATATGGTACACATACATAGATGTTCATAAAACACTCATGTATATAAAATAAAACAAATAAATATTTTTAAAATCAGAAAACCATACACAAATATAAAAAAATTTAAAGATAGGCAAGGGTATAGAAAATAATCAGACAATGAAACCATAACGTTTTATTAAATAGTAGTGTGTTATTCTGTAATGAAATACATGTGTGGAGACCCCTTTGCCTAAGCATTGGTTAGGGTTCTGGTTGTGGCTGTTATTCACTGGGTCAAGTCGTGTTATGGACAGGAAATGGTCTCATCTCTACTGGAATGCTTGTGCGGGTCGTTCTGCTGTGGAGTCCCCGGAGATTCACCCCCTCATTTCTAGACTCATCACCCTAAGCATGTCTGAGCACTTGTGTGTATGTATCTGGGTAGCCATAACTGTCATTAGTTACTTATTTCACAGAACACACAAGTTTAAAGCTGAACGGAATGTAATCGCCCAAATCCCATTTAGCTGAAGCGATAGATGGGCATTTTGAAACCATGAAGAGATTACAACATAAGTTGGCACACTGTAGGTTATTGCATGGGCTCAGTGGGACTCTTTGAAATGTGTGGGCTGGGCCTAAGGGGTGCTGGGTGGGCCTGCCTTGTTCTTCCTGTAACGGCAAACAGAAACTTGGCATTGGGACTTCCTTTTGGAAAATAAATTTCCATCTAGTTATTTATTTCTGCTTTGTATTCATGCATGCTTGTCTTCTCTGCTGGAAGGCTTGGTCCCCCAGGGCAGGGGCTATGCCTTAGTCACATTTCTGTACTTGAAAGACCACAGGCTTAAGTTGGCTGAGAGAATGAATGAATGAATGAATGAATGAATGAGTGAATGACCTCTTTGCTAGGGATATGCATTAGCTGGAAGGCTGTACTGCTCTTCCTTCTTTACTGCCTTGTAGAGTCCACTGTTCACAAAGAACACAGGGATGGTGACTGCACGATGGATGTAGCCAAGACAGTGAGAGCAAAATGGCACCCTCCAAGGTTGGAAGAGCACAAGAGGGTCATAGGAAACAATCAAAGAGACTTGGTGAGAAGTCTGCTCTCTGCTGATAGAACAAAGGAATCAAGGAAGGTGCCGAAGTTGGAGTGGTTCTACATCTGCATCTGGAGGGCTTGGATGCTGGGAGGGAGCAAGATTTGGGGGGAAAGACCAAATAATTTTCAGGCAACTATGCAACAATCTGGAGCCCAGTCTCTTTCCTTGTCTGTGTGATCCAACATGGCTGCAGAAGCTCCAGCTCTCACAGCTCAGTCAGCTGCCAGGAAGGAGGAAAAAGGACAGGAAGAAAAAGGGCCAAGACGAATGTTTCCTGTTTCTTTCTCTCTCTTTTTTTCTCTTAAAGATTTATTTTATTTTTTATTACATGTATATGTGTGTGTGTATCTGTGTGGGTATGCACATGTGAGTGCACATTCTCATGAGGACAGAAGAGGGCATTGGATCCCCTGGAGCTGGAGTTATTGTGGTTGTGAGCTGCCCTCCGTGGGTGCTGGGAACGGAACCTGGGTTCTCTGCAAGAGCAGCAAGTGTTCGGAACAGCTGAGCATCTTGCCAACCCCATGTTTCTTGTTTCTTGTACTTCCCTCTTGTTGACCACAGCTCTGTCACGTGCCTCTGCTGTGCTACAAGGTTTTCGGAAATACAGTGTTTTAGTTAGGTATATGTGCTAAATGAAATCTGGAGTTCTTTGTTTTGTTGTTTTTCCAATGGAGAAGAAGCTGGATATTGTGGTCTTTGTCTCATAAAGCTGCATATAAAATAGTCTCTGACCTCTAATCCAGTGCTTTTTCCTGGGTGAAGACCTGACCTCTTCAGTAGAAGCAGGATGGGAGAGTGAGGAACGCCCCAGGCTCAGTGACGGATGCCAGGCTCTGCACTCAAACATTTATCTTGGATGTGATGCCAAATTTCTCTAGTTTGCTTATAAATCTGTTAAAATGGTTTGTTGGATAGAATGATCTCTGAGCTGTTTCCTTTGTATGTGTGCACGTGATTGTGTGTGGATGTGAAAGCATGCTATGTGTGTGGCCAGAAGACAACATACAGTGTTGCTCTTTATCTTATTTGAGAGAGGACTTCCTGTGTATGCCAGGCTAGTTGGCCCACAAGCTCTCTAGAATGCCCCTGTCTCTGCCTAGTATCTTTCTATAGAACATTGGATTCAGTCAGTGGTTCTCAACCTTTCCAATGCTGTGACCCTTTAATACAGTTCCTCATGTTGTTCTGAGCCCCCACCATAAAATAATTTTCATTGCTACTTTATAGCTGGTAATTTTGCTACTGTTATGAATTGTAATGTAAATATTTTTGGAGACAGAGATTTTCCTAAGGGGTCATGATCCACAAGTTGAGAACTGCTGGTTTAAATGCTCACAACCCAGTAGAGCTTTATGTGGATTCATTGGATCCTAATACTTTCACAGAGTTCTTTACCCACAGTGCCATATCCTTAGTCCAGATCTCCGGATATCTATCAGCTAGAATATCTTATGATAAAAAACAATTATGGTAATAACCACAACTGGACAAGTCACAAGATTCTGTGTAGATCTGTCATGGATGGATGGATATCTTTGAGATCCATCTTATGGCTCTATGGTTACACTGGTTTCAGACCACCTCTTCCCTCAGTTTGGCTGTTTGGTCAAGTGAGGACTGAAGTGACTTTCCACTCAATAGCAGCTCTTCTGCTCTTCTGCTCGTCAGCAGGATTCCGATTTGATTTGAGTGTCAACAGCAGTTTAATGACCACCTAACCTTAAACCTGGCTGCTTTGGATCCCTTCCTGCTCGACACATATGTACCACTTTCTCCTAGGGAAAGGGAGTCTCTAGAATCTGAAAAGAACTGCTCTGTTCCCTAGAATATGGAGGAGAAGTAGGGCATTGTAGCGTGGACCTCATATGTGATATGATTATCATGAGAATTCCTACCTCCAATGACTTGCACCTATCTTATTGCATCACATTCCTCAATGCTTATGGTGAAGCTGATGTAGACTAACAGTAGTGGTTTGAATCAGAAAGACCCCCTAAGCTAATGTTTGAATGCCCAGTCCCCAGTTAGTGAAACTGTTTGGGAAGGATTAGGAGGTGTGGCCATGATGGAGTAAGTATGGCCTTGTTGGAAGAGTTATGTGACTGGGGATGGGCTTTGAGATTTCAAAATCCCACACCAGGCTCAGTCTAGCAACTTGTAGATTAGATGTGAGCTCTCAGCTACTGCTCCAGCACCACGCTTGTCTGTCTGCTGCCATGCTCCCTACCATGATGGTCATGGACTAAATCTCTGAAACTGCAAGCAAGCCCCCAATTAAATGTTTTCTTCTAATGGTTGTCTTGATCATGGTGCCTCTTCACAGCAATAGAACAGTAGCTAAGATATTAACCCACTACAGCTCTAGGACTATAACTCACATAACTATGCAAGGTATGGGGCTGAAGAGATGGCTCAGTGGTTAGAGTACCTGGGTTAGCTTCCCCGCACCCACATGTAACTCACAACTACCTGTGACTGCAATTCCAGGGATCTGATGATCTCTTCTGGCCTCCAAGGGTACCAGGCATACAAATGGTTTATGTACATACACAGACAATCATACGCATTCAAAAAACCAAACACATGAAAACCTGACTATACACAGTACATCATATTTGATAATGATAATGAACAGTGATGTTTTTGGTCTGTGTGTTTTCGTTATTATTTAGAGTACACTACTATTTGTGTAACTGGGGAGGAGTTTGCCAGAGGAAAAGACAGAGCATATAGTTTTAGGATGGCAAAGAGTTAGGTTGAGAAGTGGTTGATGAGGAAAGAGAGGAACCTTCTACTTAGTCCAGGACCGTAGCTCCGTTAACTTTTGTCCCTCTCACGCTTATGTCTCTAACCCTTAGATGATTCTCTCCCTGACACCACCACTTGATTTTCAGTTCTCAATACTCCCGGATGTCCACTCCCAAGACCGTTTTACCTTCACACAGTGGATTCTGATAATCATGTTTCCCAGATCCTCTCCATCCTCCCACAAACTCTCAAAGACCTCCTACCCCATACCTCTCATACACAAGAGAGTCCTCTAGCTACTTCTGTCCACACTTTTTATATGGATGGCAGCTCCTTCCTGTCAGATGGCCACATCAGACTGAACGCTTCATTATCAGAAAGGACAGTAATCACGCTGACATGACAGCCTGTCAAGCCGCCCTTTCTTCCCTTACGACTGATCCCACTGCCCTCCAAGCTACCCTACTACACAACCCAGATAACAACATCCCTAACCCTCCATCTACACAGGACACTCTCCTAACCCACAACCTCACCCTCTGGTTCCTGTGCTACCCATTACCTCACCCTCCAGTTCCTGTGCTAACCCACTACCTCACCCTCCGGTTCCTGTGCTAACCCCATGACCTCACCCTCCGGTTCCTGTGCCCTCAAGTTCACCTGTTCCCCATAAATCTCAACTCTCTTCTCACACTCCTACTTTTCATCTGCTCAAATGATTGCCAAACATCCACTGCCAATTGACTCCCCTAAACTCATTAACTATCCAGTCGTCCTCTGACATCAAACACTCTGAATAAGTCCACACTCCCAATTACAAGACGCAACAAACCCAAGCCGTCTCCTCTCCACACACTTCATGGCCAAACCCTCACTTGGGTCAAGGTCATCGACAGCCCCCACTACACTTCACTGATAGCTTTTTCACTGCCTGCCATGGCTTTCTTTGCACCTCTCTCCAACACCCTGTTAACTGCGGTCCCTCTCTCAGCCAACACCCAACCCCACTACTGACCACTTGTCCCCTTGACCATCCAAGTTCCCCTTTGGGAACTAAAACCAAATTCTCTCAACCTTTCCACATCAACCCTCAAAACCTGTTGCATGTTATACCTTCCACCATTCACCAAAAACCTCCTCAATCATCCGTGTTCCTAAAATATTTCAACTTCAGAACCCACCTAAACACCCTAGAAGACCATTCTGATGTAATGGAGGCCTCTCTCCCTCTCCCTCTCCCTCTCCCCCTCTCTCTCTCTCTCTCTCTCTCTCTCTCTCTCTCTCTCTCTCTCTCTCTCTCTCTCTCTGTGTGTGTTGAGATGTATATGTAGAGGTCAGAAGTAGGAGTCAATTCTCTTTTTATACCATAGGAGTCCCAGGGATCGAATTCAAGTCCTTAGCTTGGTGGTGAGAGGCTTTACCCGCTGGGCCATCTCACTGTCCCATTCAAGGGAATCTTTGGGAGAGATGTTCTAGGTTCACAGTGTTGGGAAGGCTACTGCAGTTCCAGCACTCAGAATGTGGAGGTGGGAAGACCAATAGTTTAAGGCTGGGGCTGGAGAGGTAGCTCAGTGGTTAAAAGCACTTGCTATTCTTGCAGAGGACTGGGTTCAGTTCCCAGAACCCACAATGTAGTCATAATCATGTATAACTCCACTTCCGGGGCTTCCATCACCCTCTTCTGGCTTCAGTGGGTACTGCACAATACAGTGAACATAATACATGCAGGCAAAATACTCATACATATAAAAATAAATTAATTTTTAAGAAGAGAGAGAGAGAGAGAGAGAGAGAGAGAGAGAGAGAATGTCCCTGGGTGTGCTGGTTGGTTTTGTTTGTTTGTTCTGTTTTGTTTCCAACTTGACACTAGCCTAGACTCCTGGAAAGGGAATCTCAGCTGAGACATAGCCTCCAACAATTAGTCTGTAAGCAAGTCTCTGGGGGCATTTTCTTGATTAATGAATGATGTGAGAAGGCCCAGCTCATTGTGGGCGGTGCCATCTATGGGCACATGATCTTGTGCTACTTAAGAAGGCAGGCTGAGCAAGCCATGGGAAGCAAACCAGTAAGCCGTGCTCCTCCATAGCCTCTGCTTCAATTCCTGCCTCCAGGTTGTGCCTTGAGTTCCTGCCTTGACTTCCCTTCCCTTGACTGTGGACTGTAAGCTGAAATAAACCCTTTCCACCCCAAATTGGTTTTGATCATGGTGTTTATCATAACAATGGAAACTTAACTAAGACGTCAGGCTTGGCAGCAAGCGCCTTTACCTGCTGAGGCAATTCTCTGGCCCCTGATGCTACTAAATCTTATTTGAGGACTAATTATTTTTTTTTTAATCTTAAGAAATGAATGCAAAAACAAATGTTTGCTTGGCTTTGTAAAGGCTGAGATTTCTACTGTTGGGGCTTCTCAAGGGGTTGTCTGCAATGTGCCCTGTGTTGGCTTGACGCTTGTGTAGTAATAAACTGTTGTCTCTACCTTTGTGTCTAGTGCCCTTAGACTGGAGACAAGTTTTGTTTTCATTTGTATTTCCCCCACATATCTTTTTACTTTGACAAACACCATTTCTAATGAATTGGAAGGTGAGGCTTAAGGAAAGGATTCCCAAACTTTCAGGGTTCTCTGTCGGAATGTGTCATGGTGACGAGAGCTAGCCCTGGCTCACTGCAGCCACCCCATTGCAAGGGGCTGTGCGCATGTGTGTGTAACAACCAAGCCAGTACACGCTTCTGTGTCCTCCTCTTCCCCTCATCAGCACCACAGATGCCTTTGAGGGACCCGATACAGTCTTTGGAGATGGTGCAGGCTGCCCTTGAGAATGGTCTTGGGAATGAGTAGTACACAGGCTCTGGGCCCTCAGAAGGGGCATTCTAGAGTCCAAGGTACTCTTGTAGGCAAAGATTCTTGGCATGCTTATGCCCTTGGCCTTGGACTCTCAAAGCCTTGCAGAAAGGTATGGCAAAGGAGGGTCAGAGTGCAGCTGCAGCAGGGTCTCAGGTCTTAGCCAGGACTAGGAACAGGATACTGGTCCCCTTACCCCAGTCTCAGGGTGGATACTGAATACAGTGGACAGAGCCAGGCCTTACACTTTTACCTCCTGGCCCCGTTAGTATCAATAGTTTAGTGTGTATCCTTCCTCCATGACCAACTTCATGTGTCAACTTGGCTGGTTCATAGTGTCCAGGGATGCAGTCAATCATTATTCTGGATTTTTCTGTGAAGGTTTTTTTTTTTTTTTTTTGGAGTGGAGTTGAGATTTATATTGGTGAATTTCGAGTAAAGCTGATTACTCTATAATACAGAAAACCTCTGATAATTAAAGTCATGTCCTATTGTAAAATAGCTGAGCCTCCCTCCCCCATCCGGTTCAAGTAGTTCGACCCTGGACTTGAACTGCAGCTCTTTCCCAGGCTTCTGATGCTCTCCTCCAGCAAAGTTTGTGATTTGTAATTGCACAATCCGTCATAATTGCACAGCCCAATGCTTTGAGCTTCCCTCGTCTCCTTCTCTTCCCCGTCTCCTTCCTTCCATCGCCTCTTTCCCCCTCACTCTCCTCATCACTCCTTTTAGATTTCTAATGTACATGGGGAATGCCATTCCTATATAAACATACACACCCCAGTGTTTATTTCTCTGGAGAACCCCTTTCTTCTGAATATCTTCAAACACATGTGCTCTCTCTCACACACACACACACACTGCAGATTCTATTGTCCTGAGATTTGCTTCATTCACTTGACATCTTCTTTGCATGACAGTGTCTGCACTTTAACTGCAAGAATGCAATAAAGCATTCAGCACTGCTCCTGGCGGTGCCACTGCTTGATAAATGTTAATGCACCATTGCCTGAGCGTGCAAGGGGATCGTCACATACAACTGTCTGTTATCTTCTGTGCACTGTACTCAGAGAGGGTGCTTCTCCCCGGCTTCTGGGTGTGGGCCCCACGAGTCCTGTAACTCTTCAGAGTGTCCTTCAGCAGTGACAAAGAGTCACTGTCAGTGTAACACAGTGTTATGGTTTGAATCTGAAATGTCCGTCCACAGGCTCCTGTCTTGATGCTTGGCTCGAGCTGATGGTGTTGTTGGGGGAGTTTGGGAAACTTTGAGAGCTGGGGCCTAGCTGACAGAGTGCATCACTGGGGCTGAGGGGATGTCTCAGTGGGTAAAGTGCTTGCATGCAAGTGTGAGGACCCAAGTTCAGATCCCCAGAACGCTCATAAATGCCATATGGTGGTGGCCCTCCTATAATTCCAGCCTCAGAAGTTGGAGCCAGCACATCCCCAGAGCAAGCGGGCTAAGTGAGGATAGTATCTTTAAGACCCTGCCTCAATGAACTCAATGAATGATTCTCAACATCAGCCTCAGGCCTACACACACACACACACACACACACACACACACACACACGCATGCACACACACACAGACACACAAACACATACACATACACACACACAAACACACACACGCATACACACACACATACACACATACATACACACACATACACACATATACACACACACAAACACACATACACACATATACACATACGTACACACACATACATACACACACATACACACACATACATACACATACACATATACACACATACATACATATACACACATACACACACATACATACATACACACACATACACACACACATACACACACACACACACACACACACACACACACACGGTCATGAGAAATGGAGAAAAGGAAAAGTGAAGCAGATCATAAAAGATGGGTTCTTGAGTTATAATAGCCCCCTTCTTGTCTCCATCTGCTTCCTGACGGCTGTGATTTGAACATCTGTCCTCTGCTGCAGGCTCCTACCACCATGGTGTTCTGCTCAAGTGCATAGCGCCAAGAAATCACGGACTGAGCCTCATGCACCAACATAAATCTTTGCTTCTTTAAGTTGTTTCTGTCAGGTCCACAGTCACAGTGATGATAAAAGTAATGAATACACAGGCTATAACTCAGGAATCAGAGTGTCGGGAGCATGTGAGCAACAAACCCTCAGATCTGACGCTAACTGAGCTTTGCATCTTACCCTCACTCAGCGAGGGTCTGCTGTGGGCAGGAAGCTTACTTTCGGGTTATGTTGAAGTTCTCCACACTCCATATTCTTTGTCCACCTTCCCCTTTCCTCTTCTTTTGGCATCTTCTACAGTTTCTGGTGGTTTCAGACTTCAGTGGGGGAGGGGGGGAGGGGGCGACAGCAGACATCAGGAATGCTTTTCATAATTGAACGGTCTTGTGCTTTCTGAATCGGGCCAATTTTAACAAGGGCTCTTTCTTTCATGGATGTTTGCAAGGATTCTTGGGATGTCTTCCAACCACTAGGATCTTCCCACCTGTATTTCCCTTGACAAGAATGATGAACTCACTTCCAGCTGGCTGCTTTCCCATTATGCAGCCACTGGGAACATCCTTCTCTCTCACCTGAGGCCTGACCCCTTCCCAGTAGGCTCAATTGGACAAGTCCCAAGAAGACAGGCTGGTTGTCTCTTTCCTATGGTCCACATCTGGCCCCCTCAGGTCTTCTTGCCTCCAGGAACTCTGGGAGTTCCTGCCACCCTCAATGCAGCCACCTCGCTTTTAGCTCATCCATCAGTAGCCAGACAGCCTGGATCTCCTTCTAGATGTCTTGGGTGGAATCAGGTGCAGTTCACTGGGATCCCTTTGCTCTTCATAGCCGCTGATGTCAGCAAATGCTTACTTAATATTCTGAGTGCCTCACAGGAACACCTCTTGTCTTAATTTGAAATCTACAAGAAATTTCACCTTGCTGGTACTTACACATAAACAGTTCTCAGCCAAGAAGCAGCTGTCAAATGCTTTTACCTTGCCATGCATTGGCCCATTTTGAGTCTTCAAATAGGACAAAATGTTTCAGACTTTAGTAACTGTTTTCTGAATTACTGTCATGGAAAACTACATCATCCTGATGCCTTTTGTGTGCCATATTCCCTGCATGTTAGGTATAGTATTTATATTATTTGTCATCTTGTTATATTAGCTACTGCTTTTATCATTGTTGTTGGTTTTTCCTTTTTCTTATCCTCCCTTTAATCCTTCCTTCCTTCTTTCCTTCCTTCCTTCCCTCCCTGCCTCCGGCCCTCTCTCCCTCTCTCTTTCTCTCTCTCATACTCTTTCTTTCTTTCTTTCTTTCTTTCTTTCTTTCTTTCTTTCTTTCTTTCTTTCTTTCTTTCTTTCTTCCTTCCTTCCTTCCTTCCTTCCTTCCTTCCTTCCTTTCTTTCTTTCTTTCTTTCTTTCTTTCTTTCTTTCTTTCTTTCTTTCTTTCTTTCCTTCTTTCTTGGATACAGGCTCACTATCTATCCCTGGCTGGCCTGGAGCTCTCTACATAGACAGGCTGGCCTCAAACTTACATAAATCCTCCTGCCTCTTGACCACCATAACCTAGCTTTTATTTTAAAAAAAAAGATTTATTTTTATTTTGTGTGTTTTGCCTGCCTGCATGCATGTATGTATGTGTACCACATGAATGCAGTACCCAAGGAGACCAGAAGAGGGTGTCAGACCCCCTAGAACTAGAGTTACAGCTATTGAACTGCCATGTAGATGTTCAGAACCCACTCAGGTCCCCTGAAAGAGCAAGAGCCCTTAACTGCTGAGTCATCTCGCCAGCCCCAGTATTGTCTTTATTACTACCCTTGAAGACAATTCACAGTGTTTCATAGCATGAATGTTATACTTTATTTAAATCTTCCACTGTTAGTCATCGATGCTACTTCTAACTTTTCATTATTAAAAACAACACACAAAGGTTGGTTTGGAGAGGTTTATCTTTATGCATATGTTTGGACTTTCTATAGAGCAGATTCTTATAAATAATATTTCTGAATGAAAGAATGATTACAAATGAAAATTGGAATTGCTGCCCAATTACGATTTCTAGAACAATGCTTCCTTAACTTCTTGATGACATAAATGTTTGCGTTTTTTGCCAGAAATATAAAGTTTCCTTCCTTCTTGTTGAAATCCACATTTTTCCTGACTAGCCAAGAAGTTCATCCTTTTAGCTGTCTTTATTAGCCATTAATTCATCCTTTCCAGGGAGTTTCTTTACTTAGATGCTGCCCTCTCACACTGGTCTTCTTTCCTGTGTATTTCCGAGGGCGTCTACTGTACTGTGGATGCACAGCCAGGTCACGGTTTGCAGTCTGTTCAGCAAAGCTCTGTGCAGCTGTGGGAGGAATACCTGCCTGCCTGCCTTCCTGGAACAGAAAAGCACAGCAGCTCGGCCTCTGGTTCTGTCCTGTCGCACCATATAGCTCTCCCTCACCTTGCTCAGAGGTTAGAAAGCATTTATGAGATTGCTTTTGGAAAACTTGAAGAAAGATTCTACTGTTAAACATAATGTGCAAACTAGACCATCTCTAAGTATCATTACTACTGCTGTAATCTTCAGTTCTATGAATCTGAAAAATGCTATCTCCACTTTGGACTAGAGAATAGATTGAAGAGCCTTTGGCTTTAGGCATCAATCTCTGGATTTGTGAAGGACACAGGCATTCCAACCACAGCATATCTATTGATTCTCAATCTATTCTAGATTCTCTCCATACAGATCATAATCCTCCTGAGGCATAAGGACTCAGGGCTCCAAAGAAAGCCATGTCTTTACATGTGAGCTCATGTAAACATGTCATGTCCTTTCTTCCAGCTCTTCCCATCATAGTCCTGCACACCCTTAAAGGCACAGTCCTAACACACCTGTGCAAATAAAGCATTTCCTGAACAAGGATTTTCTTCCAAAATCCCACAGGGGACCAGAGAGACAGCTCAGAGTCTTGCTGTGTAATCCAGACAACCTGAGTTTGAGTCACAGGACCACAGGAGAAGAGGACTGACTCCCAAAAGTTGTCCTCTGACTCCACATGGGCACTGTTTCACATGCATCACACACACACACACACACACCCACACCCACACACACACACACACACACACACACCCACACACACACACACAAAAACACACACACACACACACACACAGATACACACGCACACACACACACCCCATAAGAAGTAAAAATGTGTACAAGCTCTCATAATAAGGAGAATAACACCATTTTTGGAAGATTTCCTCCTCTTGAAGGAAGGCTAGAGATGAAGAAGGAACCAAACCGAAGCCCGGGCTCACGACTTCCTCATCCATCCCTCCTCCAGCCTGTGAGGCCAGGGTTATCATTCTCATTTGGCGGACGATAGAGCTGAGGTGCAGAGTTCTTAGAATTAAATCGTTCATACACACTGTCCACCAAAGCACCATGTAGACGTGTACACACACACACACACACACACACACGCACGCACGCACGCACACACACACGCACGCACTTATACATACACCTTTTAGACCGCTGACTGCAACCCTTTGCAAACATTCTCCCTTACTGGATCAGAAGCTAACTTGGTAGTGAGGGTCTTTCTCATTGCTTTCTGTTGTAGCTCTAACAGAGAGAAGACGTGGTTAGTCTCAAGGACACTTTGTGTGAGTGTACGCTGTACTTTGAGTTTATCTCCCCAAACTCCTACACTTAGACTCTCCGTCCTCCCCTTCCCCCCCCTTGTTCTTCTACACAGTTTTGCTTTATTTTTACATCAGTCGTATATACTTACTTGATTTTTATGTGTCTGTATAAAATAGGAACCACAAAGGAGAGAAACCGTTCAATATGTAATTGGCTGAATTTGTTTAATATTATCCCCAGTTATATCCATTAAAATCATATTTCCAAGATGTGTTATATCTATCTAAATTGAACAAACACTTCTACATGACGATAGGAATGAAGTTGAAGTGAGAGTGACATTGTGGACAGAATTCTGGTGACAGCTGAAGTACTGGGCCGAGAGTTTACATCATTGAGACCAGATAGCAGTTTGCGTGCTGGAGGATTTTAGGCCGTCCTTGTAGGACTTGCTCCAAAAGGAATAGAGCCCGCAATGAGCAGGCGAGTTCACACAGTGATGACCGAGGTAGAAACTCGGGGATTAATGTTAGAGTTTGTTGGGAGAAATGGTTTCTGCATGGTGTTTGACTGTCTCCCAAACATCCTTCCACATTTTTCTTCTTTTACTATCAAACATTTAAAAGAGAATAGTCAGTCCTCTGCCTCTCTCTTTCCTTATTGTCACTCAGTACTCTTGCATTCTAGTTTGAGTACATGTCTTTTAAAAACAATTTTATTGTTTTATAAGTGTGAGTATTTTGCCTCCATTTATGTCTGTGTACCACATGTGTGCCTGGTGCCCTAGAAGGCTGGAAGAGGGTGCTGTAGTTGGAACTGTAGTTACAGTTGGTTGTGAGTGGCCATGTGGGTGCTGGGATTTGAACCCAGGTCCTCTGGAAGAGCAGCCAGTGCTCTTAACTGTGGAGCCATCTCTCCAGCTCCAGTACCTGTCCTTTGACGACCAAAGTTCAATTTCTAGTTATATCCTTTTCCAGCACAAGGGGATGTAACACCTTGTTCTGGCCTTCATGGTACCTCCACTCATGTACACACACACACACACACACACACACACACACTTAAAGTAATAAAAAGAAATACATTTTGAAAAGTAATAAGTAAAAAAATAAATTGCTTTCTTGGCATTCACTGTTACATCCTCATTACAAGAACAGTAGCTGTGACTCCGTTCTTCCCAGCCTGGCTATTTTTTGTGGTATATGGTGCCCCTGACCCTTTGTTTTCCAAACTAATTTGATATCCTGTGTTTTGGTGGAAAGCTGGGTTTTCTCCATGTTTGTCCCCTTTTAGAGTCCTTGCTTCCTCTTCTCTCCTGTGATGTGCATCCCTGAGACATCTCCCTTCTGGTGAAATGAGTCCCATGTCTTTGTGTGCAGACCAGGTGGACTTTAATCCAGAACTTGTCTGTTTAGCGTCTGTAACCATTTGCCTGCCCTGAACCACCCCCAGGCTCTCAAGGAGCCCAGAGTCCTGTGCGGCAGTGGACTCCCTGTTTCCCTCTGACTTCCGCGTCTGGGAACTCACCGACCCTCTTGTTTTCCTTTGCATTTCTGCTTTCCCTTTGTCTTCTATCAGCTGCTACAAACAAAACGGGCAGCTGGGTCTGTGCCCAACACCCCATTGTATCACATCCTTGGTTCCGCATAACAGTTTCCTGGTTGAATCCATTCTTAGCTAGTCACCCTGCCCCTGAGAAATGCTGGTGCAGATACTGACTACCCATGCAATACCTGGTTTTTCTCAGTATCGGGAGTTGAACCCAGGGCCTCACACTGAACACTGAGCTTCAGCCCAGTCCTTGGGCTACCTCCCGACTTGGCCCTTATCTCTAGCTCTTCCTGACTGTGTGCCACTGGGAACTTTTTTTAAAGCTTACTTGTCTGCTTTAAAATCTCTGCCAGTTGCTTTCTTAGAAAATTGGGAATCAATCTCCCCCAAGATCCAGCTATACCACTCTTGGGCATATACCCAAGAAATGCTCAACCACACCATAAGAGCACTTGTTCAGCTATGTTCATATCAGCATTGTTTGTAATAGCCAGAACATGAAAACAACCCAGATGCCCTTCAACTGAAGAATGGATAAACAAAATGTGGTACATATACACAATGGAATACTACTCAGCAGAGAAAAACAATGGCATCATGAGGTTTGCAGACAAATGGATGGATCTAGAAAAAATCATCCTGAGTGAGGTAACCCAGACTCAGAAAGACAAACATGGTATGTACTCACTCATAGCAGGATACTAGACATGAAACAAGGATGACTTGTCTGCTACTCACATCACCAGGGAGGCTACCTGGAAAACAGGACCCCAAGAAAGACACAGGGATCACCCAATGACAGAGAAATGGAATGAGATCTACATGAACAGCCTGGACGTGAGTGGGGGTAATGAAAGGTGAGGGTTGAGGGAAAGAGAGCTTGGGGGAGCGGGAGATCCCAGCTGGATCAACAACAGAGAGGGAGAACAAGGAATAGGAGACCATGGTAAATGAAGACCACATGAGAATAGGAAGAAGCAAAGTGCTAGAGAGGCCCACAGAAATCCACAAAGATACCCACACAACAGACTGCTGGCAATGGTCGAGAGACTGCCCGAACTGACCTACTCTGGTGATGGGATGGCCAAACACCCTAATTGTTGTGCTAGAAACCTCATCCAACTACTGAGGGATCTGGATGCAGAGATCCATGACTAGGCCCCGGGTGGATCTCTGGGAGTCCAATTAGCGAGAATGAGGAGGGTTTATATGAGCGAGAATTGTTGAGACCAAGGTTGGATAAAGCACAGGGACAAATAGCCAAATGAATGGAAACACATGAACTATGAACCAATGGCTGAGGGGTCACCAACTGGATCAGGCCCTCTGAATGGGTGAGACAGTTGATTGGCTTGATCTGTTTGGGAGGCATCCAGGCAGTGGGACCAGATCTTGTGCTCATTGCATGAGTTGGCTGTTTGAAACCTGGGGCCTATGCAGGATTGTTTGGCTCGGCCTGGGAGGAGGGGACTAGACCTACCTGGACTGAGTCTACCAGGTTGACCTCAGTCTGTGGGGAAGGTTTTGCCCTGGAGGAGATGGGAATGGGGGGGGGGGGGTTGGGGGGAAGGTGAGGGGGACGGGAGGGGGGAGAACAAGGGAATCCGTGGCTGATATGTAGAACTGAATTGTATTGCAAAATAAATTAAAAAAAAAATATTCCTGACACACACACAAAAAAAATCTAAACTACAAAAAAAAAACAAAAAACAAAACAAAACAAAACAAAAATCTCTGCCAGTTTATCATTGCCTTTTAAATAAAGTAAATGCCCTTTGCTCTTTAAGGATGTCTTAGGGTTTCTATTGCTGTGAAGAGACATCATGACTATGGAAACTCTTACAAAGGAAAACATTTAATTGAGGTGTGGGCTTACAGTTTCAATGGTTTAGTCCATCATCATCATGGTGGGACATGTTGATGTGCACGCAGACATGGTGCTGGAGCAGTAGCCGAGAGTCCTAATCTTGCAGGCAACAGGAAGTGGTCTGAGACACTGGATGTGGCTTGAGCATATATGAGACTTCAAAGCCCAACCCCACAGTGACAGTTTCTCCAAGGCCATACCTTCTAACAGTGCCACTCCCTCTGGGAGCCATTTTCTTTCAAACCACCACAAAGGCTTTCCACAATTTCATCTCTGGCTGTATTTCAGCCATCTTCCTTGCTTTTCTCAGAATGAAGAGTGTGTGGTCATACTAGATGTTTCAGGAACTGTTTGAGCCAGGGATCTAGGGAGAAGACAGGCACAGAGCTGGTTCTTTTAGCAACAATGAGAAAAGATGTTTAGAGCTTTACAACAGCCACTCAGCTTGATCCCATTCCAATGTATAGTTTGTTTATTCATTAAAATTTTCATTTATTTTATATCCTGACTGCAGTTTCCCCTCCCTCCTCTCCTCCCACTCCCTGCCCCCCCCCCCCCCCACCAATCCACTCCTCCTCTGTTTCTCTTTAGAAAGGGGCAGGGCTCCCATGGGTGTCAACAAAGCATGGCTTATCAAGTTGAGATAAGACTAAGCTGCTTATATTAAGGCTGGCCAAGCAATCCAGGGTGAGGAACAGGTTCCCAGAAGCCAGCCAAAGCCTTAGGGACAGGCCCTGCTTCCACCACTAGGAGTCTCACAAATAGACCAAGCTACACAACTGTCACACATAGGTAGAGGGCCTAGGTCAGTCCCATGCAGGCTCCCTAGATATTGGTCCAGACTCTATGAGCCCCTATGAGCCTAGGTTAGTTGTTTCTGTGGGTTCCCTTGTGATGACCTTGAAATCCCTGGCTCATACAATCCTTCCTCCCTCTCTTCAACAGGATTCTCCCAAGCTCAGTCCAGTGCTTGGCTGTGGATCTCTGCCTCTGTTTCCATCAGTCACTGGATGAAGGCTCTCTGATGACAATTGGGGCAGTTATGAATCTGATTACAGGAGATGGCCAATTCAGGCTACCTATCCACTATTCCTAGGAGTCTTAGCTGGGGACATCCTTGTAGATTCATGGGAACTTCTCCTGCACTAGGTTTCTACTGGATCCCAAAATGCCCCTCCCCCCATCAAGACATCTTTTTCATCACTTTCCCTCTCCACCCACCCCCAACCCAATCTCTTAACTTCCACCCCTGTGGACCCCCAGTCTAACCAGGAGATCTCTTCTATTTCCCCTTCCTAGGGAA
Source organism: Peromyscus californicus insignis (assembly GCF_007827085.1). NCBI lineage: Eukaryota > Metazoa > Chordata > Mammalia > Rodentia > Cricetidae > Peromyscus > Peromyscus californicus. Next base: position 5,476,101 of record NW_026294469.1, on the reverse strand, counting down.
ATCCATGCATCCCTGTCCCTCTTTGGGCCCTCTTTGTTACCTAGTCTCTCTGGGTCTGTGGATTATATCATGGTTATCCTTTACTTTACAGCTAATATCCACTTATGAGTGCGTACATACTGTGTTTGTCTTTCTGGGTCTTGGTTACCTCACTCAGGATGATTTTTTAGTACCATTATTTGCTGATGACGTTATAGTATACACAAGCAACCCCCAAAATTCTACCAGGGAACTCCTTCAGTGAAGTGGCTGGATATAAGATTAACTAAAAAAAAAAAATCCGTTATCTTATATACAAATGATAAATGGGCTGAGAAAGAAATCAGAGAAACAGCGCCGTTTACAATAGCCACAAATAATATAAAATATCTTGGGGTAACTAACCAAACAACTGAAAGACCTATATGACAAGAACTTCAAGTCTTTGAAGAAAGAAATTGGAGAAGATATCAGAAGATGGAAAGATTTTCCATGCTCATGGACCAGTAGGATTAACATAGTAATAAAGGCCATCCTACTTACAATCTACATATTCAATGCAATCCCCATCAAAATTCCCACATAATTCTTTACAGAGCTTGAAAGAAAAAATACTCAACTTCTTATGGAAAAACAAAAAACCCAGGATAGCTAAAACAATCCTGAACAATAAAGGAACTTCTGAAAGTATCACTATCTCTGATTTCAAGCTCTACTACAGAGTTAGAGTAATAAAAACAGAGTGGTATTGGTATTAAAAACAGACAGGTGGATCAATATCATCAAATCAAAGACCATGACATAAATCCACACACCTATGGACACCTGATTTTTTGACAAAGAAGCCAAAAAATTATACAATGGAACGAAGAAAGCATCTTCAACAAATGGTGCTGGCATAACTAGATGTCAGCATATAGAAGACTGCAAGTTGATCCATATCTATCACCCTGCACAAAACTCAAGTCCAAGTGGATCAAAGATCTCAAAAAAATTCAGTTATACTGAACCTGGTAGAAGAGAAAGTGGGAAGAATCTTGAACACATTGGCACAGGAGACAACTTCCTGAATAGAACACCAGTAGCACAGACACTAAGATCAACAATTAATAAATGAGACCTCATGAATTTGAAAAATTTCTGTAAGGCAAAGGACACCATCAATAGGACAAAACTACAGCCTATAGACTGGGAAAAGATCTTCACCAACACTACATTTTGACAGAGGACTGACTGATCTCCAAAATATATAAAGAACTCAAGAAACTAGATATTAAAAAACAAATAATCCAATTAAAAATGGCATACAGATCTAAACAGAATTCTTGACAGAAGAATATCAAATGGTAGAGAGATACTTAAGAATTGTTCAACATCCTTAGCAACCAGGGAAATGAAAAATCAAAATGACTCTGAGATTCCATCTTATATCATTCAGAATGGTTAAGATCAAAACCACTAATGACAGCTCATGATGGAGAGGATGTGGAGCAAGGGGAACACTCCTCCACTGTTGGTGGGAGTGCAATCTTGTACAGCCACTTTGGAAATCAATATGGTTTTTTCTCAGAAAATTAGCAATCAATCTACCTCAAAGACCCAGCGATACCACTCTTGGGCATATACCCAAGGAATGCTCAATCATTACACAAGGACATTTGCTGAGCTATGCTCACAGTAGCATTATTCGTAATAGCCAGAAGCTGGAAACAACTTAGATGCCCCTCAACTGAAGAACAGATAAAGAAAATGTGGTAATGTGGTACATTTACACAACAGAGTATTACTAAGCTGCTAAAAACAATGACACCAGGAAATCTGAAGGCAAATGGATGGAACTAGAAAAAAAATTATCCAAGATATAGGATATCTTTTAACCTCCTTTTCCATGTGTATATTTGTGTGGTCTGTGAGTTGAACCTAGAACCTCGTGTATGGTAGGCAAGTGCTCAACCACTGAGCTATACCCCAGTGGTTACTTAAGACAATGTAAAGAAAGTATTTGATGTCTCTGAAACAGGTAGACTGCTTTACTCCAGAACATCTTGTACCCCTGAGATAATGTGGTTCCTCATTTAGAGGAATGTCTCTATAAAACTTGTTTGCTATCCATTTTCATGAGCACATCCACATATATATTTCCAAAGGCCAGTATGTTCTAGTCTACTCAGGCAGATGAGGGCTGGAAATGAAATCTAATCTCAACTTTTTTTTTCTCATTTAAAATGAGCCTTTTAGGGTTGTGAGGGTTGAATGGGTAAAGCACTTGCTGCTCATGCATGAGGACCTGAGTTTGAATCCACAGAACCTGTATAAAGCCAGATGCAGGAGCCCATGTATATAACCCCATGTTCCTACAGCAAGGTAAGAAGCAGGCATGGAATTTCTGGATGCTCACAGGCCAGCTAGTGTGGTGGTATATAAAGCACCACCAACAAAATAATCTTGTTTCAAAGAAGATGGAAGACAAGGCAACACCCAAGATTGTCCTTTGACCTCTACATGCACGCCATAGTATATGCATGGCTACAATTTTACACAAGAATGAGCACACAATTATATATACATGCATACACATACAAACACACAGACACAGACACATGCACACACACACACACACACACACACACACACACACACACACACACCAGGATAAAACAACAATATTAGCTTTTAAATTCTGGAGTAGAAAAAACGTGTGGCAAGAAAAGTATAATGTCAATACAAAGATTGGCTTGGCTTTTTCTTGAGAATTTTGTGTACCTTCCCCTGCAACTGTATATGGCTTTGTTTCTTGTCTTGATTAGGAATTTTGTACATAGGAAGAATGTTTGATAATATTTGAGTTTTAAATTAATAGTTTACAGAAATAATAACTGTGAAATCTACTTAACTAAGATTTTAATATGAACTTACAAATCTATTAAAGCAGGAACCAGTAAGTTCATGTTTTTCTTCAAGTAGATATTTAATTAACTCAAATGGAAAGACTGGGAGTCCTTAAACAACCAGTCCCATTTATAAATTTAATTTAATTCCTTATGCATTTGAAGCACATCATGCATTTAGTGTAGTTTATTTTATTTTATAGAACTTTGGGTGCCTGACAAAGAAATTGTTGACTCTTACAAGTCTAAGTATTCACTTCATCAACATAAAACATGGTCATCATGAAAAAGTGCTTTAAAGTATTCAGTATCAATGTTGCAAAAGTTGCCATCATTCTAGCAATTCTAAAATTAATTGCGTGTTATGAGTTGGAATTACTAAGTTTAAGAACTTGTTAGGATCTTTAAAATTTAAATTTCTCTTAACATTCATAAATACTTTAACATTAGATGCTTACTGATTATCCAATGTAAAAATGTTTAACACAACATTGTTAGTATGGTGAATCTGATTTGTTTAGTTAAATTTACATTTCATTTTTTTTTTTACAAACATTTATTTATCAGAAAAAATATTTGTTAAAACAAAGACAACATTAGTTAAATGTCAAGGGAGAGTCACAAGGCTAGCATCCTTGTGGGATCTTTTACCTAATATTATGGGATTGGTCTCTTGACAAACATGTCCCAATACTCTTAGTTCCTTCGTATAGAAACATTCAGCAATTGGAGTGGTGTCAGTTGTAGACAATTTGGATTTTCTTTAGAATTTCATTGACATTTTATAAAATTGGAATTGGACTAAATCCTACCTGAAATATTACCAAACACTGATTCTTACCAACCTCAGTGCTATCACCTGAAACTTGGATGGGCTGAAGGACTGGTCAAGGGGCAAAAATTAATGGTTAAATGAGGAGCAGTCTGACAAGCTCCAGAAAAGGCAAACACTAAAGTTAAAAAGTAAAGTTATTGTACCACTCTAATTTTCCTCAACCTGTCATGTCCAGAACATTACTATTTCAACACCTTGACCTGTGGTTGTGTTCTAAACCACCTTTACTCTACTGCCAATGCTAAGGGAGATGGAGGAAGGAGCAGTGTGGGGGTGGGGGCCACAGACCCTGTTTAAGGGTAAGCGCAGCTGGAGATTGTAGACCGTAGCCTAGATCCTCTGCTCTACAAGTACCTGAAGAGAGAATGATGGTGTCTCTCAGTACCTTGCTCATGACTAGTAAATTCTGAGTACTTAAAGATATTTTGAATGAATGAGGGAAAGACAGGATGGCTTCACTCCTCTAAAGTGGAGTTCTCTGGACCTCAGAGAAAGGATACCCAGAGGACAGGAAAACGTTCACATTACCAGCAAAATGGGGACACCCAGGAGTTGTCTCTTTCCCAGGACTGGAATTCTGGGTCTTAAGCATATCCTGGCAATCAGGTCTCCTTCGCCTCATTGACTTCTCAAATGCTACATTCAGACTCCTGGAAGAAGATGTGAAGACTTAGAGGACGGGTCAGATAATAGTTACATAAAGGCTGACCCGCTTTTAGGGCTACTGAGTGCTGAAAAAGTACGCGATTTGTCATAATTTATATTGTTGCATGTCATAAATAAGGAATACTGTTCTTTTTTAAAAAAATTAACCTTTTTTAGTGTCCACACAAAATAATGAGTTTCATTATTTTATTTTAACACATGTAAAACATTTTAATACATATAAATTTTATACATTGCACACCCCCCCCACCCCATTATGCTATGTGACCTTTTTTTTTTTGTCAGTGGGACAGAAATACCCGACAGAAAGGCTGATTTTGCTTCATGATGTCAGAGTATACACTTCATCATGGAAAGGAAGGTGTGGTGGAGTTCATGGTGGTGGGAGTGTCCAGCAAAGGCTTGTTCATACGGCAGCTGCCTGGAAGCAGAGTGTGACCACCATGACCAGGATTGGCACAACCTTCAAAGACCCAGTTCTAATGACATACTTTCATCAGCCACGCCTTTCCCTTCCTAAGGCTTAGTAGTCTTCGAATTAGCACAGGCTGGTAACTGAGCATTCAAAACATTAGACAGCCCCCATTCAGTTTCAAACTGTAATTTTCCGTCCTTGGCCCCCAAAGACTTGTGACCACCTGACATTGCAAAATGTATTGAGTCCCACTTCCGAAGTCTCTATAGTCTTAACAGCTACAACACTGATTCTAAAGTTCAAAGTCTTTTTAATTTCAATACTATGTCTCCTATAAAATCAAAGTAAAGTTGCTTTTAATATCCAATGTAGGCTGAACATAACTATTTCTAAAGGAAGAACCATGAAGATAGCAAGGAAAGATGGGACCAAACCTATTGCAGCAGACATTAAATCCTATGTTTCATGTGCAGTATCTAAGGCATGGTGGTGTCATGAGTTTCACGACATAACTCTGTTTCTATGGCCCTGCCATTTACAATCCATGTGGTTTTCTTTCCCCCCCTTGGGGCAGCTTCTCTTGGTGCCTGTGTCTCAGTCACAAGTTGGGTTTGCCCACGAAGCCCTTTAGGGACTCTCTAGGGAGAATCTGACCCTGTTACCCATTGCCTGGCCCCATGAGCTTTTCTCTAGTATCTTGATGTAAACACTTATAACTTCATAACCCTTACATTCTATATGTCTGAAAATCAAACACCATGTAGATGATGCTAAGTTTTGGTACCAGCTTGAGGTAGAGTCAAGACATCTCAGATGATGGCTGTAGCAGTCTTTGAGTGTTTGGGCCACTAAAGCAAGCAAAACAGTTTTCTAGGTTATATTCTGGTAGAACACCCACAGTTCTTTCTATTCAGATCTTCTAAGTTAAAGTTATCAATGGGTTTGCAATTTTGTACCCTACAGCCTCGATGGATGTGATCTCATCCTGAAGACACCTTTCCTATTATCCCAGCATGGGGGAAACTCAGGTTTTTTTTTTCTTTAAATGACACTATTCTCTTGAGCATTTACAGCTGCCATGGTTTGAATGAGATGTTCCCCATAGCCATGGACATTTGAATATTTGGTCTTTGGTAGATAGCACTATTTGGGGAGGTTAGGAGGTATAGTCTTGTTGGAAGAGGTGTGTCACTGGAGGCTGGCTTTGAGTGTTAACTGCTTTGTGCTTGTGGTTTAAGATGTGAGCCCTCAGCTTCCTGCTACATCTGCTATGGCTCATGCTTCCTGCCATACTTCCCTGCCCTGATAGACTCTTAACCCTTTGAAACCGTAAGCCTAAATACATGCCTTCTTCTCTAAGTTGCTTTGGCCATGGTGTTTCATTCCAGCAATACAAAGGTAACCAATACAGCAGCCTTGTCTGTGTTAGGGCCTGAAGCATTAAGTTCAACCAAACTCCAAAATGACCTGTTATTCATATCTTTCTTTTGGGCTTCAGGCCTTTGATATCCTTGTAAACTTGGCCAATAGCAGCCAGAAACACCTGCTACACCCAGACTGCTGTCTTGCCTTCATTTTTCCTCTACCAAATTAATTGGTCTATTTTTTTTAATTTAGCCTTCCAAAGATTTTCAGGATGTGGGTGAAAGATACTCAGGTTATTTGGGTTATTTGTCAGGATGTGACAGGAATGGCCCACAACTTAGCTACCAGCAGAATCCTTGTTCTCATTAGAAAACTCATAGGTACACCCCTGCATTTGTATCTGCATTTTGTTTTTCTTAATTCCCACCAGAGCGGTCCATTTTAAGCTCTGCTTACCGCATTTTAGGGCCTCTCTAACCTACATCTTTAAACTCTTCCAGCTACTTCTTAAAAACCATTTAAAAAGATCTACCAAAAACATGGTCAGGTCTTGTCATCGTAATGACCTCACTTCCTTATTATATTTTCATTATTATATTATATACATAAATATAGTATACATAAATACAATTTTAAAATATACTCTTCGGCAGTTGTTTGCACAGGCACAGAACACATTTTGATCATAACCTTCCTCAATGTCCTCTCTCATCTCCTTTCCACTCCTGCTGAACCCCTTCTACTTTACAACAAGTTTCCTCCCCCACCCCACTGTGTGCATGTGTGTGTGTGTGCCTGTGTGTGTGTGCGTGTGCGTGTGCGTGTGCGTGTGCGTGTGCGTGTGTGTGTGTGTGACTCATGGATTTAATCAGGGTTGCTGGCATGGACAGGAGTCAGGGTTGTTGACTGCAGCATGGCCAACTTGCCAGTGGTAGACCGCTGAAGAAAACGGTTCTTCCTCTCCCAGTAACCACTAACAGCCAACAGCTTCTCACAGATCTTTCCCCAACTCACGACGGAATGATGGTGGGGTCAGTCATGTGCAATGACTTCCCTTCCTGCTACAATTTCTGTACTGTTCTCATTGCTCTGGCAAATATCAGACAGAGTCTCGGATCAACGTGTCAGAGGGTACAGTTCACCATGGGAGGAAAGGCACTGAGGAGTGTGTGGAAGCAGGAGAGGGATGGAGGGTTGCTCATACCATGTCAGGCAGGAGGCAGAGTATACAGGTTAGAACTGATGGTGGGTATAATCATCAAAGGTTTGCTTCTAGTGACATGGTTCGATCATCCAGTTCCCAACCGTTAAAGACTCCACAGCTTTCAAAATATAAGCTGGGATTGAACTTCATAAGTGTGTGTGTGTGTGTGTGTGTGTGTGTGTGTGTGTGTGTGTGTGTATTGGGGGTGGTGGTGTCCAGATTCAAACAACATCACCTCTGCTGTATCCTCCATCCCCTCCCACTTGCCCCCAGATAATGCTCTGCTTCCTTACCGTGTGTATAATATGCATAGTTTACATTCCGCATGAAGGAAAAACGCAACGCTTCTCTCTCCTCCCCCTTTGCCCGCTTTCATGTCTCCTCATGTTACTCCCTTCCCTCACATAAGCCCCCTTCTACTTTTATGTCAATGTGTCTGTCTGTCTATCCAAAACCAAGTCCATCTGGTGAGAGAAAACTTGGGACATTTTCTTTCAGAGTCAAGAAAGGCCAGGTTTCTTGCCCCGACCCAGTAGATTCATTTTGGGATACTAACATTAGTAATTTAGAAAAAGCCAAAGTGAGTTGACTTTTTAAAATATTAAATAGCTAAAGAGCAACATATCCTCAAATAATAATCATGTATTTGACTCATAATTCTGTGGGTAAGTAGGCAGTTCTCGTTGGAGCCATCCCTACCTTACCCCAATCTAAGACTTGCTCAGATCTGTGTGTTGAGGTGGTGGGTTGACTGGTGGTTGGATGACCTAAGATGGCTTCACTCATGTGTTATAGGCCTTCAGGAGGGATGGAACAGTGGTGCATGTGTTTTATTCAACAAGGAGGCCAGTGCTTGTTTGTATGGAGACAGTTTCCAGGATAACAAGGGACCACGTCTGTATTTGTAGGTGCTTGGATCTCATTTGCCAAGCAAATTCTGTAGCTGAGCCTGGGTTCAGAACGGGAGGGCACTAGGTATTATATAGCAAGAGGGCACGTACACAGGAACAGGGAAACTGCTGGGCATTTTTCCAGTGCCACAAGCCATATGAACTAAGGTGCTCATCATAATGTTTTCTATACTGTAGTAAAACATAAATGTCACTTAAGCATCCAACAAAATTAGTAGAAATTACAACACTCTGAAATTATCTGAAAGTGTTCATGTAATAACATCAAAAATTCCTTTGATGTGGGACTGGAGAGAGATGGTTCAGTGCTTAAGAGAACATCCTGCTCTTCCAGAGGACCTGGTTTACATTCCCAGCAACCACATGGTGGCCCACAAATGTCTGTAACTCCAGTTTCAGGGGATCCAATGTCCTTTTCTAGTTTCCTTGCACACAGGCCACACACATGATGCACAGTCATGCATGCAAGCAAAATACTTGTATACATAGGGTAAAACTTTGAAAAATGTTTTTTCAGCTGTTATATAACAAAGATGTGTAGCATGCTCTATGACAGCAAACTGTGGACAACTTGTGATGTAAAGGACCATACAGCAATTTCACTGACTCTACTGAAGGATGAGAAGTGTCCATCTGTTATCCATGACTCAGAACATCTGGAATAGTATACTATGTGTGTATTTGTTGTATTTATTTTAAAAGTTTTATTCAAAATAACTTTCCATATATATTAAAAAGAAAAATCCAAGTTATTAAAATTTATTAGTATACCATTCTTTGCACAACCCCAAATTTTATAATTTCTTTTTGAAAAAGGAAAATTTAGTGTGTGTATAAGCATGTTTCAACACCACAGTGTTCACGTCGAGGTCCGAGGAGTTGGTTCTCTCCTTCTATCACCTGGGTCCCAGGAACGGCACTCAGGTCATCAGGCTGGGTGGTAAGTGCCGTATCCACTGAGTATCTCCCGGGACTTTGGTTCCTTTTTACAAAAGAACAATATAAGCCTGCATGAACAAAAAGTAATTTAAATATGTTCAGGGACCGTTTTCATCTTCAGAATTAAGGATTATTTTAATTTTACATCATTGCCTCTTCTCTTTTACTTTCCTTTTTAGGTTTATCATTTTAGGGTTCCCTATTTTTAATTTTCATACAGAGATTTCTTTAACTGATCATTATAATTAAGCATAAAGCCACAAATTACAAAGTCATATTTTGCTGGATCCCAGAGTTCTAAATTATTCATTCCACTCACTGTTTTTAGATTAGTTTATCCAAAAATTACCAGTTTATTGCTGTAGTTTTTTAAATTTTTGTATAAACAAGAAGGCAGAAGAAAAAGGGAAGAGCATTATAACATAAATCTTAGTTTGCTGGCCTTCAAGTTTGTGCTTTCTAAAACGCGTGGTCCCACCCAGACATCAGTCTCCTCCCGGAAGTTCTCGACGTTATTTTCTACAAACCTCAGTGTTCTCAGCACATTACAGCAAGCCCTCCATGTTCTTCTTAGACCTTAGCTTCTTAACTGAAGCCATCCATTGATCTGCTACTTCTTTTTTTCAATGAAGAAACAAATCAATAAATTAAAGATGAGTGCAAGTGTCAGCTCTCCCTGACCATTCCGGGATTCATTTTGTCCTTTCTGGAAGAGGAGGCTGGATGGCAGCCTCACACAGTTACCTTAGGCTTTACTGACAGACATCTTTGTTACCTCGCATCCTAATTAGAGGCTTTCTAACTGAGCTAGACAAGAAAGACTGTGCATGCATTTTAACTTTTCTGTACTAGCGTTAGGTCAACAGAGTTCCAGTTGAAGGCCCAGACCAGAAGTACAGGGGCAGTACAGCCTGACTTGAAGCATTATAAAAGAAAAGAGGACATTGAAGTTGCAGGCGGTAGGGGTGTGTGTGTGTGGATTTAAGAGCAGTTAGGGGAGGGGTGGGGGTGAATATGGTTTGAATGTGGTCAAAATTCATTGTATGAACTTCTCAAAGAATCAATTAAATATCACATTTATAAAAATTATTTCCAATACCTCCATTTTCTATTCCCTTTCTAGGCTCAGCTCCTGTTTTGGGAGAATTCTTTAGTAAGATGATTGGGGTAGTTTGCATAAATATGTCCTCCCCCCACCCCCCACATAGTTTGACGTCCACTTCATTCCCATAAGCTCCTTCCTCATGTAGGTAACTGTGTGGGTGGGCTGTATCAGCACCCCACTGGATTCCCCCCATCTTATCTCTTGAAATAGGTGCAGTCTATTTACTATTGCTCTGTTCCCTCCTGCTGGCTCCTCACCAGTTCCCACTCCTCAGAGGTGCGTGCAGGGATCTGAGCTGTTTGCTTTTTGGATCTTCCTGTTAGTGTACCAGCCGTAGTGGAGAACTGGCCCCTCAGTGGAGATTTTCCTTTCAATACTCCATTGCATTTTGTAGAACTGCTTTTAGGATCTCTATGCCAGATCCGTCGAAACTGCCATTAATTGTACTTAAGCACATGCCTCTGTCTGATCACAAATATTATGTGAGGATTAAAAGGACTAGACAAGCTGTCTGAAATGGTGATCTGAGTGATCAGCAACAGGTTTAATATCTTGATGGCTGGCTGTGCCTGACAGGTGTTCCGGAGACTGATGGGAATGTGTTTAACTCAAATCAAGCTGTTCATTTATGGTTCTAGAGAACAGAGTCAGAAGTTCTACTCCCCAAAGACAGAAAATCAAGATGACAGCAAAGCCACTGATAGTGAGGAGGGGACTGACACCTTGACTCCTCGCTGGTGGGAACGGGAACCCGGGAAATCGTTCAGAAAAGAGAGTTTACTCAGGTAGACGTCTTAACAACTGCCTGCTCTCAGTGACTCAGCAAACTGATTTACAGGCTACACTTTCAGAGGCTGGATACGTAGCTAAGCAGCTAAGGGTCCAGGTTCGGTTCCCGGCACCAACATAGCAGCTCACAAGTTTCTGTAACTCCAGATCCAGGGAATGCAATACCCTCTTCTAGAGTTGGTGGGAACCAGGCAGACACACAACACACATACATACACACAGGCAAAGCACTCATACATGAATAATAAAAAGAGAAGATTTCATTCTAACAAACAAGTTCTATTTTAACGCAAGATGTAAGGTTGGTTGTTCAGCATAATTTGGTGGATGACAACATATATTGAAAAGAACTTAATTATCCAACAGAAGAGGATGATTAAATAACTCAGTTTATCTACTGTATGGCATATCTTTAGAAAATTACACTTGAAAGAATATTTAATAATACAGAAAAATGTTTAGGACAAATTACATAAAAAATACATGTATAGAATAATATGTTCAGCACAATGCTGTTTTGGAGTAGACGAATCCAAATGTATTTATATATCAAAACCAAGTTGGAAATACACGAATTAAAATGATAAACATTCATCTATGCTTATGAGTGACAATTTTTTTTTGGTCTGTGCTTTCCTTTATTTTCTATACTTTCTATAATAAGTGTATTTTATTGCAATTATAGAGAAACATTATTTTAGAAACTGATGGGACCCAAGAGTGACCTTGCTGCTTACCCATTGCACATGGTGTGTATATACACACTCACGCCAAGAACTCTCATTAACAAATAGACATTAACATTCACAAAGCAGCTCATGCAGGCCTCTAGGATGTGATGCATATATGTATGTGTGGAATCAGTGGTCTGAAAACCCAGTGATCTTTATGTAAAAAGGCATAAGCAGAATTAACAGCCCATATCATTTTCTTTGAACAGATAGACTTGATTCTTTTTCAAAGCAGCAGTTAGGGCTTGGTAAAGCAAGCAGTACCTGCTATATGGAACTGTAGGCTTCCCTGTTGTGGTTTAATCTACCCAAACCCGACCCACCCAGCCTCTCGCCAAGAAGAGCTGTCAGGATTTCTGTCCCTGGTGAAGGACAGAGATTGCCTGCTGGGACATGAGCTGGGAAAAATTTGGGGTGGTCAGTGTCGCTCAAAAGTTTGTAAATTGACAGTGAGTAGAAGAAATGGACACACTCTTGTCTGCTTTTTCCTTTTCTTTTTTTAATTGAAAATAATTTTTTTCACATAATACATTCTGATCGTGGTTTCTTCCCCCCCCCCCCCCAACTCCAAGTTGAGGGGACACTTGCCCTGTTACATATGTAAGGTTAAAAAATAATTTGAAAAGCAAGCAGGGAGCTGTTTCTAGTTTAGTTCTGCAGCGAGGGACTAGCAACCCAGATAACAGGGCACACCTGCGTTTCCTACTAGCAGCTTTGCTCCCCGAGGAAACACCAGATGACTTTCCTAAGAGGTCAAACAGGGTAAAACTGCCTCCCCTATGCCCAGCTTAGCCTTTATTTCACTCGGTGAACCTATTATCATTGAACGCTGGGCTGCGCATGCCACTCGCCTGGCTGCTTTGTGAGCCGTAGCATCGGGGCCACTCCTGTTCCTAAACACCTATTTTCAAATCTGGTTCATTTACAGAAATTGGGATTCACCTCCTGATCGGCAAAAGCAAGGAGCCCTGGGATAATTTAGAGAGCCTATAGGCCGCTCCTTAGCTGAGTCTTTGACAACGCAACCTTGTTCAGTGGTCCATGCAGGAGATGCCCTTTGGGAAGTGGGATATAATTTGAAGAATTTTCTAGGGACAAATTGTGCAGCAGAGGTCCAACAGAGCTCTTAGACACATTTGTCTCAGAAATATTTGAGTCCTTCTTAGAGGAATATACTTGGAATTATTTGCATAATTTGCTAAATTTTTCTTGCTCATTCTAACTAATGCTCAATTAATGAAAACATCATCAAGAATTATACCAATTTGGCCGGAGGTAGGTTCACAGAGAGAGCTCACACCTGTGTGTTTAGTTGGACCCTTCAAACTCAGAGTTGGGCAATCATTCCTCCTCTTTTCAAAGGCCTGCATGAATGCAGTCTTTGAAAGAAAGGCTCAGCATCCATTTAAGAACTCATTTTGTTAGCGGGAACATGTTTAGCTTTTCAGCAGTAGAGACAATCAGTGTACACAGAGACATCTTCTTGGATGGTCTCTGTTTACCCTCTGTGCTGTAAGCAAATGTTTCCTCAACACTCAGCTACTGGGAAATTAATGTCTGATGAAGCCGAGTTGGAGGGCAGGATTAATTGGGGGATGTTTTGGACAGCAGGACTCTGCCTGGAGCCTGGTGGTACAATAGAAAGGCCCTGTGGCGTGGGGACACCACGCTGCCTTGCTGCCGGGTGACAGTTGCTGTTTTCCTGCTCTTGCCCTTCTGCCCTCTACCTTGAGAGGATGCAGTAAAAAAGCTTATGTCAGGGCCTCGTACCTTGGTTTGTTGGGCTTATAACCTCCTGAGCTGCAAAAAAAAATAGTTCTTATTTTTATGAATTACTGTTAGAGCAGCATAAAATAGACCAAGATACACAGGGAAAGCCTCTCTCCTCTGCTCAGGACAAGTGTTTCATTTGATACACCCCTGGCTGTCCCGGCTACTTTTCTCATTCATTGTCTTCACAAAAAGCAAAGAGACAAACCCTCAACCCCAAAACTGACAAACGCAGCTTAAGGAGGAAGGGCTTCCTTTGGCTCACAGTTTGAGAGGACCCAGTCCATCATGGTGGGGAAGGCATGGTGGGAGGAGCAGGAGGTGGCTGGTCACACTGTCCACCTTCAGAAAGCAGATGGATGAATGCTAGTGACCTGCTGGCTTCCTGCTTCGGCCCCTTCTTCCTTCACTGCGGGGTCACAGCCAATGGAAAGGTGCCACCAGCATTAGGAGACTCCTCCCTCCTCAGTTAAAACTGTCTGGGGACAGTCTCGCACACATGCCCAGAAGTTCTGTCTTCTAGGTGACTCTGAATTCAGTCAAGTAGACAGTGAAGATTCGCCACCAGGCTGGAGCCTGCTGGAACCTCCAGCTTTCCTGTGGTGTCTCCAGTGCCCCGGGACAGTGTTTAACTCTACGATGCACATTTCGAGGACACTGGGAAACCTAGGCGTTTGTGCTGCTCTTATGACTTCCTCGAAGACACATTCTGCCTGCCAGTGGAGTAATTTATTGCTGTCTCCCTTTTCTCTCTACTGGCTCCATCCTGACTACGTAGAAACACTCCAGATTTCATCTATTGGATTTATAATTCTTCTGATGGTGCAAACAAGGCCAGTTTCCTCTGTCTTCTGCCATGACATTAGTCCCTGCCTGCTTTCCACTCATTCTTCATCACCTACAAATATTCTAGATCTTGTTCTCAAAATCTGCTGGGCTGCTCACATTCTGGGCTACTCACACTCAGCTTCTCAGGTGTTCACATTTCCTCTTGTACTGTTGTGTAATCTCTATCTCAGTTGAGATGCCATTTTCCCCAAGCCCCAGGTCTTCACTGCTGTGTCCATTCCTTCCCATTTGTACTCTCTTGAAATCACTCACTTGTCCCTCTAGTGTGTGTCTGTGATAGTTATAGCTTTGTTTTCCTAGAAGTGAAGTCCAAATTTCTTATGCTGATGCCCAAGTGAGTGCCATGGACCTGGGCAGCTGAGTTTCTCACCGCAGCCCCATGACTATGTAGCATGTTGCTCAGTCTGTCAATAGGCATGCTAGTATTCCTGTGCGAGTTCACCGTGTGAGAACAGTTACAGTCAACAAATACACAGTGAATAACTGGGCAGACTGTTGGCCACACTAGCCACGGAATTCACCTGCCTTGAGTCTCTCTGCTAGGCTACTTCACACATTTTAGAGTCTTCCCAGTGCCTGCCATACTCCTTTGCATCCATCAGCTGCAAAATCTTAGTGAAGGGTTTTTAACACGTGTGTAACAGGTGTAACATGGAGCCTTGGGATACGAACTTGGTGCTCCAACAAACAAACAAACAAACAAATGCAAACAGAGTGAACCATAATTTAAAAACACAATCTAATAAATCATTTAATATTTAATAGATGAAAATAAAAGTGGAGCTGTTTCTCCGTCTGTGTTTTATTTCCACAGAGATGCTTCCAGAAGTCTCCCAGAGCAGATTAACATTGGGATCTGGTGAAGGAGTTATAGAGGAATGAAATAAAACTAAATAAGATTGGAAGGCAAGGCATTTTTCTCATTAGCAGTTGGTAGTCTTCAGTTTAATTTTCTGTTTTAATAATATCTGTAATAATATATAATTTTATATCATCAACAGGTAACTGATGCTCTCGGTTATTAGAGTCCTAATATTGAAGGTAGCACATCTACATTAGGTGTTAGAAATCTTGTTTTGTTTCTTTGTGACAAGTAGAGTTGTTGAAAAATGTTGCCATTTCATGATCATTTGATCCTGTTCCAGCACACATGTACCTGTGGCTTATTCTTATTTAATTTACCTCTGTCTCCTGACTATGACAGTTTGGAAAATAACTCTTTGCTTCTCAGAAGTCAGGCTGTCTATGAACCTTTCCACTTTACTGGTGTGTACGTGAGTGTGTTGTGAGTGTGCATATATGTGTGAGTGCTTATGTTTGTATATCTATATGTACACACATATGTTTGGGTGTAGGTTTGAACTTGCCATCTTTTATCATCCTCAACTTTATGCTGCTGAGGTGGGTCTCTAGCTGAATCTGGTGCTTAACATTTTGGTGTTTGCCCTCTCAACTAGCTGGCCATTTTGTTCTAAGACTCTGGTTTCTACCCTAGGTGCTGGGATTAAAAGAGAGCCACCAAGTCTGCCCAATTTTTTATGTGGGCTCTGCTTACCCAATGTCCGCTCCTCAAATGCTTCACCCACTGAACATCCCTCAGCCCTGGACTTAAGTGAATTGAAACCGGACTTTCATTTTTCAATTGACACGTGAAATTTGTGTGTGTTTAGGGAGATGATGTGCTATTTCTGTACATGTATGTATTGTGAAATGATTAGATCATGCTAAGCAGCACATCCGTCCCTTCAGATATTTCCACTTCTGCATGGTGAGACTATTTAGAGATCCTGCCTTCTGCTGTTTTGAAGTACAGGCCACACTGAGCGAGACACACTCTGCTGGGTTAGCTGCATGTGCAGCGCTGCATCTGGTCAACTGGGCTGCAACTTGGGAGCCAATGAGCCCCTGTGTGCATGCAAATGCTCTGTCTGCATCTGTAGGATCATTTTGAGGTGTCTGCTATGAGAAGATTTTCTAGCTCAGGACGTTAGCTTTTGGAAGCCCTCAAATGTAGAAGAGACTGCTAATGAGTAGGTTGCTTGTATAATTTTTTTTAACTTAAAGTAAAATGTAAAATGTCAGGCAAGCATCCACGACTTACTCCAGGGAAAGGGACAACTAATGATTAGTCTTCTGTTTACAATTAAAGTCTGATTTCTTTTCCTAATTTCAGTTGACTTGCGATTGGTCCTCTGCACTCCTAATAGACCTTGTGGAGTCTAAATAGAGTCTGCTTTGACTCCCAATTACCATGCAATTAAAGGACCTCCAAATGCTGCCCTTTCATCTCGCCGATGTTCATTTTCTCTGGGCTCTTATTCTACAGCCTCCTTTTAGCTGCCGTATCAGTTCTTTATAATTTGATGTTTCGTTTTTAGTGACACACCATCCCAATTTCCCCATATAGCCCTCCTTTATTTAAAAAGCAAAACAACTTAAGAAAATCACCAACGTGCCTGAGTAAACTTCAGTGGAAATGAGTGGTTTGAGAACGGACTGAATCAAGAGAAGAATGGCTGAATCACATGGCTTTAGTACCAGCCCTGGGATGACACAGTGACTAGCCAGGCTTCTTTGTCCTAGCCCTCTTGGTGTATCCAAACCGATATTTGTCTTGCTTTCTGGGGTAAGGGACTGTTTTCACACTCTCTGGAGTATGTGTATAAACTTAATAAGCTGTTTAATAATAGGAGGTCCATTCTCTAGTAAAGCAAGGTCCTGGGGTCATTTATAAAAACTCTCCATTGCATGGCCAGAATCTTGGAGTCTTGCTGGGTGGCACTTAGCTAAGATGATAATGAGAGAAAATTAGGGGCGATCTCCCCATGTCAAGCAGGCCATAAAATACCTACCCTAACACTGACCTTGGAGGGGTTGTACTGCAAATCCCTAAAGATGCACTTGGTGTCTATATGAGACTTTTTCCAGAACCAGCCCAAACTGTCACTTCAGAACAGTGACTTCAGTAGGGTGGAACAGGTAGGACTGGGGAGGCCTCTCAGATCACACTACAGGTCCTAGAGCTCCACAGAGTGCTGACCCTGCATGCCAGATCTCCCAAGGTCCAGAAGGCTACAGGAAGAAGCCAGGGCAGGGAGCTCTTAATGAAGGTCAGTTCAGCACAAGAAGCAGCAGTCACCATCAGACCTGGCAAAAGAAAGTGCTGACATACTGCTTCTCCAGCTGTCTTGTGATGGTTCAGGAGGGTAGAGGGGACAGTCACCGCGGTGGGCTTACCCCAAACCATAAATAATTGAAAGAATATGTAATGCAAATTCAAGTTCATTTCATTTCATAGCAGCCCCACTTAAACAGCTCATTCAACTGTGTACGCCAGTAAATGAAGTGGAATTGGAGTTGACAAGAGGGCTTTCTCTTATCTGTGCTTGAATCGCCGGCTAAGTTGCAGAAATGCTTTCTGGCACAAAACAAAGAACTCGGCGACCGAAAGCAGTCGTTTTGAGGCAGCCCACTTCTTTCTTCCTTGCCGATGAAGCACCTAATGAAATGTGAAGTGGTCTGAAGAGCTGTAGGCAGAAGAATGGCTAAATGGGATAATGGCGGGAGCCGAGGTGACGGCAGGAGGGTCCTAGCTTCTGGACGATGAGTACAAAACAAACTTCCGGGATGGGCACGAGTGAGGAGCGGGGCCAGCATCTGGAGGGAGGAAAACAGCCTGTGGGGAGCGTTTATCAAGCAGTCCTCTGAGACGAGAGCCAGACGGTGTCAAATCAGGTCACAGTGGGCACAGTCGGCAGAGCGTCTAAAAATATCAACCCAAGGGGCAAAGGAGAAGTTTTTAACAAGAGAAAAATAAATATGAGAGGATGAGTTTCTCTTTTTCCTGTCCTCACTTTCCCATGTCCCTCTGTTGTCCCACCCTATCAAATTAGTCTTCCAAGGTCACCGACATAAGGAGGCGATGTTAGACCCATATGGTAGAAGTAAGAGCTTTTGTCCCTCAAACCTAAGGCCCAGGGATAACTGAGGTTTGGGATCTAGGTAAGACTGTGGCAGGTGGGTTGGGTTAAGCCAGGGAGGCCAGGGGAAATGGACTTCATGGCTTCACTTAGCTCCTGGCAGGACTTGGAGGGACAGCAGGTTATCTCCAGATGACACGCTTCAGGTTCAGAGTGCCAGGGTGGACACCTACCTGCCTTCTCACAGGCACAGACACATCTGCTGTAGCGGCTGAGGCACCTGGTGAGCGCTTAGGAGAGTGTACCTGGAGTAGAAGGGACTCTGCAGAATGCTGCCCAGGGCCAGAGAGGCAGTTCTCAGAAGACAGTTACAAGAGCTTGGGGGAACACAGCTCCTTTCCATGGTCTTTTTATGATAAGACTGTAGAGAATTGTAGCTGACAGTAACAACTAATTAAGATCCAGGGCCTCTTTGGAAAGGAGAAACCAGATCATACCTGTGCCTCTCTTCACTCCTGAGGACGGAGAATGAAGAGAACCATTGAGGTGCACTGAGGAGGGCTTCCTGAACTGAGGAGTGTTACCCATGGGTCTGTCAGACACTGATGGAGTCCACTGAGGCCTATGGTATCAGTGACTCTCCTTAGGAAGGGGAAGAAGTGCCCGCAGAAGCAGCAGCCTTAGGGAGTGTGGTGGTTTAAAAGAAAATGGCCCCCAAAGATCATAGGGAGCGTGCTATTAGGAGGTGTGGCCTTGTAGGAATAGGCGTGCCCTTGTTGGAGGAAGTGTGTCACTGGGGGTGGGCTTTGAGGGTTCAGAAACCCAAGTCAGGCCCAGTGTCTCACTCTCTGCCTGCTGCTTATGAATCCAGCTCCTTCTCCAGCACCATGTCTGCCTGCATGCTGCCATGCTTCCTGCCATGATGATAATAGACTAAACCTCTGAACCTGTAAGTCAGCCCCCATTTTCCCTTTATAAGAAGTGCTATGGTCATGGTATCTCTTCACAGCAATAGAAACCTTAAGACAGGGAGGAAGGATTTCTTTTAGCTCACAGTTCCCGAGGTATCAGCCCATCGTGGCAGGGAGGGTGTAGTGGAGAAGAGCAGTTTGTGTCCCAGTGGTCAGTAATCAGAGAGAGGGCACAGAAGCCGTAAAGGACAAGATAATTTGACAGTATGTGCCCGAGTAACCTAATCCTCCTGTTAGGCCCTGCCTCCTCCGACTTTACCACTTCCGAACAATGTAGTTATATCATGAATCTGTCAAAGGATCAATCCAGCAATCCAGTCAATAAATCAGAGTGCTCATGCAGTGATCTCTGGAAATGCCCTCAACAGGAATATTCAGAGGTGTGCTCTGCAATCTTCTGGGTATTTTTTTTTTTTTTAAACCCAATCAGCTTGACAGTTAAGATCAGCCATGGCAGCAAGGAAGTTTCTCCTGTGGCTAGACTCCCTCTGGTGGCCTGGGCAGTAAATGCAGCAAGGAGACATCAAGGGACCCCTTTTAGGCAGTGCTGAAATGCAGAGCAGTAAGTCAGCCTTGCAAAATGACCCCCAGCTTGGAGAAGTTGGCATACTGTGCTCAAGAGAATTGCTATTCTGAAAACTGGGGCAGAAATTCAGTTGGAGGTGTGTGTGCCTAGGAGAGTGTGAGCTTCTTGTGTAGAGATTTACTAGAATAAGTGTGGGGAGAGGGCAATTCTGCTTCTTTGTCCACTTTTGTTTCCGATTTCCTCATCTGGGCAGTCCTCTCCATCTGCCACAGACTCTGGTCTTTGGTTTTCTGTTTCTGAAGCCTAAATCTGGGCTGAATTTATCGCGGGCAAAGACCTCATGAAGGGAGGCAGTGACCCTGAGTAACAAACACAGAGATGGAGTGAGGGGTGGGTTTCCTCTAAGAGAGCAGTACCAGGCTCCCCAAGCAGAAGGGAAATGAAGAGCAGAGTAAAGAAGAGGGTACCAGTTTCCTGAGGGCCAGGGCCACCCTGAAGAGTGAAGTCTGCCTTCATTTTCCACCTACATTCTTGGACATGCTGTGGGGAAGCTGGAAGAGACACATTCGTGTCTTGTACTTTTCTGGTCTCAGGGTGTTCATGATGACATCACTCTGGCTTTTGCCTTGCAGGACTCCCTCACTGTTCAGTGTGAATGTTTTCTATCAGGCAGTCACAGTAGCCTAAGGTGTCTACAGACACCGAACAGAGTGTGCCCCTCCCCCTGCTCCGTCTATGGGCTTACCGTGCGGTTATGATACAATGCTCAAAAGACAGCAGGAAGAGTCTCCTCACACACCATGCATTGTGGGGAGCTGCCTCCTCACTGGCATCGATGGAGAAGACAGCCGCCTAGAGAAGTGACAGGATCCTGTGACAGGGTCTGTGCTCTGGATAAATGCACTTCAGGAAGTGTGTGTGAGTGCATGTGTATAATTCAGCTTTGGGGGTTTGTGGTAATTTTCTAGCTAGAGAATCTTAGTTGCTTTCTTTCCCCCCAAGGAGGTGAATTTTGCAAGAGAATCATAGCGATATTGACTTAGCAAGTTGACATCAGTGAGAGGCAGAATCAATTCCTAGAATTTCCTATCAGGCTTCTTGTGATTTAAAGTAATTAAATGTATTTATTGCTTAGACAATGTTAAGATTTCTGTAGCTTTTAGCCAAAAGCAATCTTACCAGATACAATGCATTTTCTTTTTGTCAGCTTTTGTATTAAAGCATGTTAAGAAAACAGGTGGAATTCTCTATTTTGGCTGGAATTGTAATTGCTTTTTTGCACTGTAATTTATTGATGGAGAGAAGGAGATGGTTTCCCAAGTCCAGGACAAGTTGAGCTTGCCATCTTCTCCCTTTCTCCTTTTCTTCCTGGTTGAATTATCATTAACAACATCAGCTGTAGCCAAATGTCTTCTGAGTAGTTGTGTTTGTGTCTGTGGGTTAGTGCTGCCCTCAGTCGGGGCGGCCCTCAGTCGGGGCGGCCCTCAGCCTCGGTTAAAGAAACGTCTATTTGCAGTGGGTGAGAGCTAATGCAGAAACTCATAATTGGTCAAAGTGCTGAGAATAAGAAACTGTTGAAGGCTGAGCCCTAAAGGGGTGTTTATCACCAACTGTGAGGCCCAGGAGACACTGGAAGAGGAGGCTGAAGACAATGTAAGACCTGGGGGATGGGGAAGAGTGCCCAGAAGTGCTGACTTCTGGGTATGACATGGCGGCTCTTACAGTCGTGAACACATTGACAGCTGTGATTACCTAAAGAAGACTGGCTCCTTCAGCATCCCATCAGGGACAATTGAGAGGCTCATGTGCCCCTGCCCCCCCCAGGAGCTACAGCCGGGTAATGGTTGCTGGGGAAGGGGGAGTCATTTTCTGAAATGGTGTTACCGCTGAAGTTTCCCATGCTGCCCATTCTTCTACAAGCAACACTCAACTCAACGGGCTACACAGAAGACATGAAGGCAGGAGGGGAACTGACTGGAAAGAGGAAGGGGTGAAGAGGGGCGGGAGGGAGTGTTAGTTACTTTTCTGTTGTTGTGGCAAACACCACAACCAATGGCAACTTATGGAAGAGGGAGTTTCTTTTGACTTATGGTTCCAGAAGGTCAGAGTCCACCATGGCAGGCAGAGGTGGGGTAACAAGTAGCAAGCATGGTGGCCAGAGCAGAAAACAGAGAGAATACATCTCTTACAGCAAGCATGGAGCAGAGCCTGAACTGGAAGAAGGGAGAGGTCACATACTCTCAAAGCCCGCTTCACAGTGACGTACTTCTTTCAGCTAGGTCACACCTCCTACACCTCCCCAAACAGTGCCACTAACTGGGTTCTAAGTGCTCAAACACCTGAGCCTATCCTATGTGTCTTAGTTTCTGTTGCTGCGATAAAACTTCATGACAAAAGGCAGTGTTGGGAGGAAAGGGTTTATTTTGCTTACCCTTAATTCCACATACATCACAGTTCCACCATCAAAGGAGGTCAGGACAGGAACTCAAACAGGGCAGGAACCTGGAGGCAGGAAATGATGCAGAAGCTATGGAGGAGTGCTGCTTATTGGCTTATTCCTTGTGGCTTGCACACACTGCTTTCTTACAGTACCCAGGACCACCAGCCCAGGGATGGCAGCTCCCATAGTGAGTTGAGCCTTCTCACACCAATCATAAATCAAGAAAATGTACCACAGACTTGCCCACAGGCCAATCTGGTAGGGGGACTTTCTCAATCAAAGTTTCCTCTTCCCAAATGACTCCTGTTGTAGAATATTACTTTAACTGTGTAAAGGTGTGTTGTAGTCAGAAGGTTCTTGGGTCCTGCCCGGCCCTTCAGGCGGTCCAGACAAATCTCTCTCACCTGAAGTTCTGCAGCTGTTGGGACCCAAGTAAACATACAGAGGCTTATATTATTTACAAACTGTATGGCCTAATGGCTCAGGCTTCTCGCTGGCTAGCTCTTACCGGTGCTTTCACATCTTGCTTCTCCTGGTGGTGCTGACGTCTCCCCCTCTTCTCCTTTCTTCTCTTCATATATCTGCTTAGATTTCTTGTTTGCCTCTAAGCTGCCTTGCCATAGGCCAATGCAGCTTTATTTATCAACCAGTCATAGCAACACATATTCACAGCATATAGAAAGACATCCCACAGCACTTCCCCCTTTCTGTCTAATCAAAAAGGGAAGTTTTAACTTTAACATAGTAAAATTACATATAATAGAACAGCTATCAAGCAGGAATTACAGTTACAATATCTAGCCAAGTTGCTGTTCAAGTCCTTGCTTCCCTCTGAAACTTTGAGCTGGGTCTCCATGGCCTCCTTTGCTCTCAGAACTACTGTCTTCCAGTCTTCCAGGCTTCTACTAAAATGGTCATCTAAGATCTGCTAACAGCATTCAGTTGGTTTTCTAGTCCAAAGTTCCAAAGCCTTCCACATCCCTCCAAAAACGACATGGTCAGGTTCTTCAAAGCAACACCCTCTTCTGGTACTAACTCCTGCACTAGCTGATGCTGCGATAAAACATCACAACTCAGGCCACTTAGGGAGGACAGAGGTTATTCAGCTTCTGGCTCAGGAGGACTGAAAGTGCATCACGGCGGCAGCAGCAGGCACGGTGGCAGCAACAGGAGGCTGAGAGCAGTAGATGATGGATCAATTTAAATTCATTTCCATAGGACACATGAACAAGTAAAGCTTCCCATACCAAATAAACAATCACACTTATTAATCTGAAGGTTAAAGA
This sequence comes from Peromyscus californicus insignis, assembly GCF_007827085.1. Classification (NCBI taxonomy): domain Eukaryota; kingdom Metazoa; phylum Chordata; class Mammalia; order Rodentia; family Cricetidae; genus Peromyscus; species Peromyscus californicus. The sequence goes on along the minus strand of NW_026294469.1, from coordinate 5,452,512 downwards.
TCATGCAACAAGAAGATACCGCTTTTGACCTCCCAGAGGTTAAAAGGGACAGTCTTGTCCCTCCAAAGACAGTTTTATAACGACAAGATGCTAATTAAGTTTAAGGATACTAAGCAAGACCTTTCCCTGAGACCTGGAGAGGACTAATACTCTTAGTTTCAGCAAGGTACAGTTCTCTTTTTTCTTTATAAAGAACGCGTTGAAGTCTTGCTTAGAGCTTTGTCTTTGCGGTGCTCACCCCGCCATTAACAACTGCGGCCTCTGACTTAGCTTTAATTAGTTAAGGCTAAATTTAAGGAATTTGGGTTATAATGTTTTCCTGGTCAACAGATAGTGGTTGCCTCAGTAATTTGCAGGGGAGCTGCGCATGTTAAGATGCTAACCCTTTGCCACGCATATTAAAATATTTTTCTCTGGGTTTTAAAAATTGTTTAATGATATTTTCATGCCTCACAGGTAACTTTGGAAACTTTGATCTGGAATTTATTTTGATTTAAGAGATAAATTAGAAGGTCAGGAATGTGGCCTTTGGTGCAGGATGTGTATAGCATGCAAAAGGCCCAGTGCTGGGGGAAGATAAGAAGTTAGGAATCCAAGTTTATTTGGAAAGTAACTGGTTTTTTTTTCTGTAATAGAATACCTGACCAAAACAAAAACAAAAACAAAAAACAACTTAGAGGATGAAGCGGTTTATTTTGGTGTATAGTTCCAGAGGAGACACCGACCATCATGATGGAGAAGGCATGGTAGAAGTCAGGAAGCAGAGTGATCACATTTCATCTTAACGTGGGAAGCCATAGAGAGAGTAGATGGGGGTCAAGCTCTCAAACCTCAAGGCCCACCTCCAGTGATGTACTTCCTGTAGCAAGGCTCCATATCCTAACCCATAACCTCCCCAATCATGGGCAACAACTGAGGACCAAGTATTCAAATACATGAGCTGATGGGGACATCCTCATTCAGACCATACAAGTAGCCAATGCACTGTCTTTAAAATACATTTTATTGAGTATACCACTCTCCACAGCTTTGAAATGCTATCTTCTTCCTACAAAGTCCTGTCTTCTTGCCCCATATAATGGCTGGTTATTGAAGATGGTTAAAGTATGGTACCAATGTCTCCTTGCTTCTGTTTGTGGAGTTTGTGTTTGGTTCACTCCTCTGTTTATAGATACTTCTATGTTTATGATGGGATTATGTCTGGATAAATGCATTATGTTGAACATATGGGTCGAAAGTTGAGGATCCGTTTCATCACTATAGCCCCTGCACATCATAGCTTAGAAGCCTGGCATCCTGTAGAGTGCTGACTGTTTTCCCTCATGATCTTAGGGTAGACTGGGGGGGGGCTTGGTGGTGCTGGCCAGCATCATAAATTAGAATTATATCACACATCAGTGGTCTTGGAAAACATTTCAATTCAAAATTTGAAGCGTGGTTTCTACTGAATGGAGGTTTCTTGAACGCCATTATAAAATCAAAGATCTGTAAGTTGAATTATTCTAAATTGCCCTAAACAGGGGACTCACTGTACACACCCACACCATTTTCCTCAGGCAGTGTCCTTTGTGTGTATGTGTGTGTGTATGTGTGTTCGTATGCACATGCATGCACACATGCATGCTCATGCTGGAGATTGAACCTAGGACATTGGACATGTTAGATGCTGCTCTATCACTGAACTATATACCAAATTCCACACAGTCTATCTTTAAAAGAATGTCTTGGTAGTTTGTATACTTTGAGTCTTCCAGATTGATTTTTAAAAACTAGATCTTACTATTCCAGGCATTTTTTCCTGTATTGATTTTTTTTTGCAAGAAAATAAATTATAAAAGTTACATGTATTTGCTAGAATGAATTCAAGCAACAGAGACAAATAGAGCCTTGACTTCTCACCCCATGCCAAGCCTCATCCCTGCCCCCATCCCTGCCTACAGCTCCTATCAGGTATCTGTGGGGCACCCTTTCCCGCCTGTTCCTACTCTTCTATATAAACACATTTATCTTGTGGCTCCCAGTCACGTGATGCTTGGAGTAGCAGTTCTCAATCAGTGTTTGGAAGGAAACATTTCCTTCCACTTTTCTGACTTTCATGCCGTTAGCACCTGAGCACACCAGTGTTTTGTATGTGCACCATGCTTAGTGTATCCCATGACACACACAGTGTGAAGTTCACCACCTTCCTCACAGAGACAGCGTGAGACATCTCATGATAACAGGATGGAATCTAAAGACAGTGTCACAACTTTTCTCAGAGTACTCCTCAACACTAGAGCCTGTGTCTTAGTGTGCTTCCTACGACTGTGATAAAACAGCACGGTGAAAAGCAATGTGGGGAAGGGAAGGGTTCTTGGCCTGCATGTTCTGATCACAGTCCATCACTGAGGGAAATCAAGGCAATAACTGAAACAGGGCAGAGTCTGGAGGGGAACTGAAGCACAGGCCATCGAAGAACACTGACTTTTGCTCAGCCTAGTTTCTCATACAACCCAGAACTATATGACCAGGGCTGGCGCTAGCCACAGCGGGCTGGGCCCTCCCACATCAGTAATTAATCAAGAAATCCCCTCTCCCCTCAGACTTGCCCATAGACCAGTCTGATGGAGGTAGTTTTTTGGTTGAAGTTCTCTCTTCCCAAATGACCATGGCTTGTGTCAAGTTGGCAAATATATATATATATATATATATATATATATATATATATATATATATATACATATATACATATATATATATATACATAAACAAATATATGTATATATATATATATCTAACCAGGACAGCCTAAAAGTATAAGTTCCCTTGCCAATGAGTTTGGGAAACACTTGGTAGTATAGTTTCTTTTTGAATATTTGTAATCCAATGTGACATATCAGAAAATCTATTAGATCCTATCATAAAAGATTTACTCTGTCTGCCCAGTGGCATCCAAAACTGATCAGAAAACCTTTTTCCATTTTGAGATGACACAGAACACAATTTGGGACAGATGATTGTGAGTGGCTTGGGATGAGATGGTGAGCACGCTAGTGATGCTCTCAGCTCTATGGCTTTCAGAATGACAGTGTCACTCACTGTGGCATAGAAAAGAAGACTGATTTTGGATACATTAAGTTTTGTCACCTCTGGGAGGGTGCATTGGAAATGTTTAGGAAGCTGGGGATATTTATGTCCGGGACTCGGGCAGGAGGTCACAGCTTGAGAACAAGGGTCAGAAAGTTTGCTTTGGATTAAAGCATGTTGTCAAAAAAAGCTCATTTTAAAATGCACATATATTACCTGGGAAGGGTAAGCACTAAATTATTAATACCTATTATATTATCATATTAGCTTCCTATCATTTGGAAACAGAGATCAGGCCTCTGTAGGAATGGAAATCAGGCCTGGCGAATTGTGAGTGAAGGGTCAACAAAGACAGTCCAAAGTGACAATCTGGGGCTTTTTAAAAACACGCTAAAGAGTTTACCAACTGCCCCACTGCCTCCGCATATTATTTATTTATTTTGAGACAGGGCCTCACTATATAGCCCTGACTGGCCTTGAACTTGTGATCTTCCTGTCTCACCTTCCCTAGTGATAGGGGTGTGTACCACCCTGCCTGGTTCTGTCCCATACATTCTATTTTCATGCTCTTTGATTGAGATCATAGCCCCTGCATGCCCCCAAACAACTTGGGGTTAGCTTCGAAGGGCAACACAAATTTAACAAGCCTTACATCACCCCGACTCCTGATGGCTGTCCTACTCAGTTCCCAGGTGACTATAGATTCAGGGAACATGGCTGGTGGACCACTCTCTCCCACTTCTGCAGGCGTCTTCCAAATTGAAACAAGAAGTCTAGGGAGAAGAGGACATGATTTGGTCAGCTATCTGCTTTCTTCCCAGTCTGGGTCCTGTTGAAGCAAAGGTATGGGGTGCGGGAAGACACAGCATAGACTTTCTTTTTCTGGGGTTGCCCTCACTGCTGACCAGGTGACCTAAGAGCAAGCACACTATGTCCTCTGCCATAGCACTCAAAAAGGGATGATAATGCTAGCTTTTCTCACCTCCCAGGATCATGCAGAAGTCAGGAAGATAAATAGCTGTGTGAGTCAGTGGGAAGGATGAAAGGACTCTAAATCTGAGATATTTCCATGGCTGCATTTTAATATGGCTACCACCAGGTATCCTGAAGGTGGCAGTTCTCCCAAGGGGGTTTAATCATCTGGGCTCACCATCGGGCGGACTCGATTTAACCTATGTGTTCCGGTTGATTGGGTTATTGTGTGTAGATTGCAGGGATTTCAAGCTCGACTCCATCTTTTTCCTTTTGATATAATTTTAATGAGATTTCCCCATTCTTTTGTTGCGTGGCAGGCTACTGCTAGAATAAATATAAAGTTTTTAGAAATGCAAGAAACAGGAGGTCTGGGAAGATGGAAAAATGTGGAGGGAGAGGCAGGGGCTGAGGGTGAGAGGGGTACTTCTCAGGTCCGCATGCTTCTTCTCTTGATGGATTTGGGATGCCTGGGGCCTGGCTTCATGTGCCCTGTACTCTGGAAGATAAGAGCGGAGACCTCACTAAGGCCATTGAAAAAATGTCTTTGTTAATTGCTTAAAGAGGCCACATTCCTTCCAGGAAGCTCCACCACCAGGCCTAAGAATCCAGGTTTTTCTTTGACTTGTGCAGCGGAAAAACATCTACAAGGTCTGGATTCTCCCTTCTCTGTGACCTCTGGTGCTCTTCTTTGAGAGGGAAGTTGTGTGGGTTATAGTATAGACACTGGAGATGTCAGTGTCTAAGTCAATGAGATGGGCATTTTAGAAGAGCCTACTTTTCCTTAGATCAATCCAGGTGACATTTAAAGTCCATTCATTGGGGGATACAAACTGTTATTCATCAGTTGAGTCCCCCTGAGGAGGACAAGCAATTGCCAGTGAAGAGAATGTCCTTGCCCAGCAGGTGGTTTCACTCAAAGATCCATCCATTTCCATGTCCTTTGAAGTGTGTGTGTTCCCTGACCTTTGAATGTGTGTGCAAGCATATGCATGCTCTTGTGTGTGTGTGTGTGTGTCTGTCTGTCTGTCTGTCTGTCTGTCTGTCTCAGGGTAGGGAATGTAGGGGATGGGAACATCACTTCAAATATCTCACTTGACATCGTTTCTTCTCAAAACAACTGAAAAAAGTCGAAGCCCAATCGCCTGTTCAACTTCTTCCTACTGTAGGCCTGCATCACTGGAGAGGATGCATGACTTCCGTGCATCGAGGGAGCAGTGTGTCAGCTTACTGAAATGACCGTCTTCCGTAAGTGTTCACCGTGTCGCTAGAGCAGAGTCTCAGTGGTCGGTCTTCTGTGACAGAATGCAAGGTTCGTTGTGTCAAACCAAGATGCAGAGAGCACTCGCGGACCCGGTTTACTAGAAGTGAAAGTCTGAGCAAAGAGGACACTAGAGGTCAGGAGTGGGCTCCAGCTAACACGGGACTCAAAACCCCCTAGTTTCCAAGTTCAGGGTCTCTTAATTATGCGAGTGCTGAGAGAGAGACGACGGACACTTCTCGGTCACAGGATGTCCATTGGCACGTGCCATCTCATCCTCTCTGTATCATATGTATGAGATATTGTTCATATTCATTATCCCTTAAGTGGTTCCTGACAACCCAAAGGTTATCTTGGGGAATTATTTTCCTCAGTGCTCATTCATGGCTCTATGGGACTACTCTACTGGGTTTCATTTTATTGTGGTCATTTTTGTTTGTTTGTTTGTTTGTTGGAGGGGGTTTATGCAATCTAAAGGTGGTCTGGGGCAGTTCAAGAGATGTTTTTTGTTTTTGTTTTTGTTTTTGTTTTTTGTTTTTTGGTTTTTTTTTGTTTTTTTCGAGACAGGGTTTCTCTGTGTAGCTTTGCGCCTTTCCTGGAACTCACTTGGTAGCCCAGGCTGGCCTCGAACTCACAGAGATCCGCCTGGCTCTGCCTCCCGAGTGCTGGGATTAAAGGCGTGCGCCACCACCGCCCGGCTAAGAGATGGTTTTTATTTTGGATTGGCCACTAGGTCTCAGAGTTAGCCTTTCTGTATGACTCAGTCATCCACATCTGATCACACCTTTCCTCCTGAACCAAATGTTTCCCTTCCCACAGCTTGCTTGTCCTGTGTCTTCTCTGTGGATTAAAGCTCTTTGCTGAGGTTATAGATTGAGTATCAAGTTTCCTTCAAGTGCTCCTGTATTTGGGCTTGATCTCTATCTAGCAGGTCAGTCAGATGTTTCATCACGAGGGCTCCAGCCTAATCAATGAATTAATCTATTAGTAGATCATAACTTGACTGCATTACTGGGAGTTGATAGAATCTTCCTGAAGCAGGTACTCGTTAGAAAAAGTATATTATTGAAAGTGTGTTTTGGTGGCACTACATCTTTTCCAAGGTGCCAGGCCCTTCCTTGGCCCATCTCTCCTTTTTCACCATTAGGTAAGAAGCCCCGATCTACCGCATTCTTCCACTGAGAAGCCGTGTCTCGCCACAGAATGAGAAACAGTGGGCCCGCCAGCCAGGCAGATCTCAAAAGCAGTGGGTTGGAATGACTCTCCCCTCCTTAAGTTGCTTGATTTTCTCAGGTATTTGACACAGGGATAACGAAGCCAGCTAACACAGTGAGATGCACACAGGTCTCAGAGCTACTCTCCGTTGAGCTCCCCGCACAGTATGCGCATCACACATGTTCATGTGTTTTGCTGTTGCTGTTTTTTTTTCCTTCTCTCTAATTCCAGTCCAGAAGGTAGAGAAAGAATTTTGTTTTCCTCTCCTACTGGGTCAAGAAAGATGCTGGTACCTGATATATCGTAGGGTGGACCACTGAGATTATCCAATAGGTCAGGTAGGCATTAGGTATTAGTTTTTCCATTTTCTGGTAAGACTCAAAGAGATGGAGTAAATTGTTAAACTCAACAGCTTACAGTAGCTTGGCCAAAATCTGGGCCTGAGTCTGCTCCTTGTACAGCAACCAAGTTTTCTTTGGTTTGATTCATGCTGGTTATATTAGTCTGTTTCCTCTTGCTGTAACAAGACCCGAGACTGGGTATTTTATTTAAAAAAGATGTTCAGTTGGCTCACAGTTTAGAAAAGCTAAAAGTCCAAGAATGAGGGGCTCCATCTGCTTGCTCTCTGGTAGGGTTGCTGGTGATCACATGACCAACAGTGGAGGGGTAAATGGTACCTGCTGAACTTGTAAGGTGGCCTCACTCTATAACAGTGTGCTCTTACACTTTCTGAGGGCAGTGATTACCCTTTCCACCATAACCGGCCCAATCATGCTTTGGGGTGTGGTATCCTAAAACATATCGGAACAACTGTAGCGACAGAGAGGTATTTCCTCATGCTTTATCTCTGGATTGGCTGTCTGGAAGTGAGTACCCAGGAAAGGCTTGCCATGAGTCAAGTGTCAGCATTTTCAGACAGTAAAGGATAAGAGAGGGGTCCTAGAAGTCATATATATATATATATATATATATATATATATATATATATATATATATATATTCTCTTGTTTAAAAGACTCCTCGCCAATCTTTTAGTTCTTACTATGCTAGAGTTCTTTTGTGTAGTTTGTGAGGTCTCTGAAGAAAGGAAGGTAATTTTTGTGGGGAACACAGAGAGTTCCCACTAACAAGCCTGAGCATCCAGGAAAGGAGAGCTCACCAAATGACCTAGAAAGTCATTCTTACATTTTACCAACTCCCTCAGCACCATGACTTTTATCTAATGATTTTATTTTATGAACTTGAGTATGTTTTCAGCAGGACATTCCAGAAACTGAGTAGGCTCCATTTTTTCCCTCTCTACAATACAGTATTCTGTCTTTGATGAGGGTACTGTATTCTCTGGCATGTGTAAGTTAATACTTCTGTTAAGACAGACTCTATTCTTATCTGTGCCAAGAATGACAATAGTGTGCCTGAAAGAGTGGGCAGGGTCTGCAACTGTGGATGTCTTCATGATTCTAGGACATAATCAACCAGGGCTGAGTGAACCATCAGTTAGTCCTGGGAGTGAGGAGTGTGGGAACAGTGTTTACGGTGTGACTGTTGGTTTTTCTTATTACTTGGGGACAACTTTGGTGATGTCTTTGAGGACAGAAACTGCTCACTGTAATTTGACTTACTTTGCTCTGCCAATTTTACTAACTGTTTCCTTGGAGCATTTTACAGCTGCCAGCATGGGAACACCACCGTCAGTTCACAGCCTCTGGAGGTGCGTGAGCACAAAGAATCCCGTTCCCCTGGCTCCAGGCTCTAGATCAGTGGTTCTCAATCTTGAGTGTACATTAGAATACCCCGAGGGGCCGTTAGAAACACCAATGGCTGGGCCCATCCCAGGAGAGTCGGATGTAATTGGTCTAAGTGGGACCCTATCATTGGTATTTTTCAACAGCCCCCTAAGTGATCCTAATGAGCAGCCAGAATTGGGAACCGCTGCTCTGGATGGTTGCTTCATCCTACATAACCCGTCAACTGGAGTCTCGATGGCTTCTGGGGCTGTGTGAATACATGATGCCTTTGTGGGAATCAGAATGAGTTGCTTCTATACTGCACACACTGGAACAGTGTGCTGTTTCTTTTAGATTGACATGGCTACATGAGTACTCAGTTTGGCCTCAGCTCTGCATGTCAGTCCTGGTGACTTCCAACTCAGGGTCCGCCTTGGGTCTTCGGGCTTTAGCACACTTTCTTCTAAGGCTGTCTCCTGGGTCTTGGCCTCCCAACATTCAAAGAAAGGTAGAGGGAACACTCCTGGAGGGGGTGCTCTGAGCAGCTCATTGGGTCCTCCCCTCAGCTAGTCAGTCCCAACTGGTAGATATTCTACAAACTATCATTTAAAGTTCCTGGGGAGTGTTCTGACAGCACACAGTGAATAAAGAAACATTTTTGAAAGAAAATCTGCTAAGTCTCTATAAAAATAGTTGAAAGTTCTGGAATTTGAGCCACAAGTCCCCTTTACCCTCATCCTGAGCTGGGTGTGATGAAATCTCTACTCTAGAGGGTTGCAGGCCAGAAGACTGACTGACTTTCACTCACTCTCTCCTTCTTCACTGGAGCTCAGAGCGACAGTTTCTTCCTTCAGAGGAACAGCCTTTAGTGTTTCTCCTGGTCTCCCCCTCACACCGTGCCATGAAGCTGGACCTCAGGCGAGTGCTGAGGTTACTTCAGGCACACTTACTCTCGCCCCAGCTCATCCACAGGGTTGACATTCCAGAAGGGAAGTCAAACCAAGGAGACTCCAAGTGCTCTTCCTTCCCAGTGCCTCACTCTTTTTTTTTTTTTTTTTTATTAATTTATTTTGCAATACAATTCAGTTCTACATATCAGCCACGGATTCCCTTGTTCTCCCCCCTCCCGTCCCCCTCACCTTCCCCCCACCCCCCCCCCCCCCCATTCCCATCTCCTCCAGGGCAAAGCCTTCCCCACAGACTGAGGTCAACCTGGTAGACTCAGTCCAGGTAGGTCTAGTCCCCTCCTCCCAGGCCGAGCCAAACAATCCTGCATAGGCCCCAGGTTTCAAACAGCCAACTCATGCAATGAGCACAAGACAGCCCGAACTGACCAGTGCCTCACTCTTAAGGGGGAAACGGGTCTGTGCTTTCTGCTCCAGAGCTGAGGCTCAGAGCCCCGCCCCCGAAAGGCCTAGTATAAGACCAGAGAGCGCCCCACCCCATCTCTCCCCACCCGGTCTCACCTTAGGGCACTCATTTTCTTTACAATTGAATACAGTGAAGTTCCAGCTTGAGAGCGCTTCTGAGAACGTGGAGGTATGGGTAGTGAGCTGTTCTAAAGAAGCAGGCAACGTCACAGTAGCAACAATCTAAAGCACCGATCGGAAAGAATTCGGAGGAGAGTTGGCCAAGGAGAGATATCCCGGATGGGAGACACATCAAAGGCTGTCTTTGAGAATAGGTTCCGATCTAATTGGATTTGACAATAGGATAATTTATGGCCCAGAGTGTTGTCAAAAGCAGTAAGTCATCGTGTAGTCGGCGGGTGGTGCTTAAGAGATGAGTGAGACACAGCAGAGATGAACATTAGGGGCTAAAAGTAGATCATGGAATGGAACAATAGGAGCCACCTCAGGGTGACTGTGTGTGTACCCCACAGCGCACCCTCTGAGGAGCGGCGGCAGAGTCAGGAGAAAGAGACTTCACAGTAAGTCTCAGTCAGGACACTCTGGAATGGCATGCAAACAGAGATAAAGACAAGGCCCAGGGAAACAGTGGCGTGGGGCCCAGAGCTTAAAATCCATCACCTACATTTCCAGTGAAGGAATATCGCGTGGTATGTACAGAGGAACCGCTGCGTTTAACCCATGCATAGGAACAGAAGCAGAAGACAAAAGAGCCAGGTGTTAGACTGAACAAGTGTTCTGAGCAATTGTCATAAACATATAATAGCCGGGCGGTGGTGGCGCACGCCTTTAATCCCAGCACTCGGGAGGCAGAGCCAGGCGGATCTCTGTGAGTTCGAGGCCAGCCTGGACTACCAAGTGAGTCCCAGGAAAGGCGCAAAGCTACACAGAGAAACCCTGTCTCGAAAAACCAAAAAAAAAAAAAAAAAAAAAAAAAAAAAAAAAAAAACATATAATAATATCATATATGCTGGGGAGAGAGCTAAGTCAGTAAGGTCCCTGCCTTGCAGGCCTGAGGACCTGAGTTCAGTCCTCAGAACCCTCGTAAACAAAGCTGGCTACGGTAGCATGCTTTCTTAATTCTATTGCTGGGAGGTGGACAGTGGATCTGGGAGCCTCGCTGGCTAGCAAGCCTTCCCTTGCTGGTGAGTTGCAGACCAGTACAAGACCGTGTCTCAAAAACAGGAGGGAGGGTGTGTGGTGGTGTCCGAAGAAAGATACCTGAGATTGTCCTCAGGTCTCTGTGCACACCCCCATGCACAAATGAGCAAACACAAAAATTATCATATAACAAACATTAAAGAATGAAAGGAAATTATGCTTAAGGAAGTGAAGGATAATGGCAGGGATTCATCAGGTAGATACCACAGCAACAATCATGGCTATGTGAAAAGACAGATAACTGCTGGAGCTAAAGCAATGGCTCAAGGATTAAGAGCTCCTTCCTCTCTGCTCTTCCAGACGGCTGAGTTGGAGTCCCAGAACCACAGCAGGTTCTTAAAAATGCCTGTAGCTCCTGCTCCCCGGGGTCTGATGCCCCCTTCTGGCCTCTGCAGGCACTACACTCATGTTCACATCCTCCCCCACCCCCATAGACACATAATTAAAGACAAAATATTTTAAAAAGAACTGAGCATTTTTAAGTTGAGAAGTATAATAATCAACATGAAAAGTTGAAGGTGACTCAGCAGTATACCCGAGTTGATGTAAGGAGTGAGCTGAAAGATACATTCATAAAAATCATGTGGCCTATAAAACATAGAGAAAAAAGAATGATGAATAGTGATCTGACTTCAAAGAAATGTCCAACATCATTAATCACACTAACATGTAAAATGGGGATACTAGAGAGAGTTGAGAGAAAGCAGACAGCAGAAAGAAAAGTTTGAAAAAATATCTGAAAACATTTCGGATTTCATAAAAAAACCACTTTGCACACCCAAAAGTTCAGCAAATGAGAGGGAGAGAGAGAGAGAGAGAGAGAGGGAGAGGGAGAGGGAGAGGGAGAGGGGGAGGGGGGAGAGGGAGAGGGAGAGAGGGAGAGGGAGAGGGAGAGGGAGAGGGGGAGAGGGAGAGGGAGAGAGAGAGGGGGAGGGAAGGGGGGAGGGAGAGGGGGGAGGGAGAGGGAGAGTGGGGGGAGAGGGAGAGAGAGTGGGGAGGGAGAGGGAGAGGGAGGGAGAGAGAGATCCAGTACTTACCAATGCACACTAACATTAAAAGGTGGAGAGACAAAAATAAAGGGACATCTTAAAGTAACAGTATAAAAATGACACAAGGTGTACTAGAGAACCAATGCATCAACAGCTGATTTCACACTGGAATCTACGGGACCAGGTGGCAATGGTGGTATAAATCAAAGTACTGGAAGACAGAGAGGACAAAACCATATCCAGCAAAGCTGGTTTTTTTTGTTTTGTTTTGTCTTTTGTTTTTTATTTTTATTTTTTTTTAGTTTTTTGAGACAGGGTTTTGTCAGGGACAAGGATAGAATCTCTAGTTAGTGGAAAAATACAGACCCCCCCATAAGACAGGGAACTAGATCATCTTACAGTCAGGTTGCCTAGCAACAGGACATTGAGGCAGAGCCCTTGACCCTTTCACTCTGTAAACATCCTATACAAACATCCTGTTAGCTTGCCCCACCTTATGCAGATGACAGCTTCTTGCTCCCCCCACCCTGCAGGAACTATATAAACCCTCTTGGAGAAAAATAAAGTGGCACCTTGATCAGAATCTAGACTTGGTGTATTTCCTTTGTATCTCCTGTCCCTATCATTCCGTCCTTAGGGTGGTCGAGAACCCATTGTAGCCCTGCAGGCGGGGCAGGGTTTCTCTGTGTAGTTTTGGTGCCTGTCCTGGATCTCATTCTGTAGCCCAGGCTGGCCTTGAACTCACAGAGATCCGCCTGCCTCTGCCTCCCGAGTGCTGGGATTAAAGGCGTGCGCCACCACCGCACAGCCAAACTGTCTGTTTTTAAAGCTGGTTCCTAACTTCATTCTACTGTGTTCCAAAAACCATACTGTGTATGATTCATTTTAAATTCATGTAACTTGTTTCATAGTACCATTTAACTTGGGAACAGTGTATATGCTGCTAGTGGATGGAACATTCTATAGATGTCAGAGCCTGTGGAAATTTGTTATTAGTTACATTTGTTGCTATAACAAAACGTCCCAACCATGGAGGCTTACACAAGAGTTTATTGTTGGCTTATAGTTCCAGAAGGTCAGAGTCCATAATGCTGGGGACATTGTGGCAGCAGGCGGCAGGCAGGATGCTGGAGCAGGAACGGGAACTCATGTCTTCAACTGCAAGCATGAAGCAGAAAGAGAGAGAGGGAGGGAATGAGGGAGAGAGAGAGGAGAGTTAAAGAGAGAGGGAGAGAGAGGGAGGGAGAGGGAGGAGAAATGGAGAGAGAGGGAGGGAGAAACAGAGGGAGGGAAAGAGAGGAGGGAGAGAGAGAGGGAGGGAGAGAGAGGGGGAGTTAAAAGAGAGAGGGAGGGATGGAGAGAGGGAGGGAGAGAGAGAAAGAGGGAGAGAGAGGGATGGAGAGAGACAGGGAAGGAGAGTGGTATCTAGAAGTAGGCAAGACTTCTTAAAGCCCACCCCCAGTGTCACACTTCCTCCAGCAAGGTCCCACCTACACCTCCCCTAAACAGCTGCATCCACTGAGGATCAAGTGTTCAAATGCTCGAGACTGTGGGGGACATTTCTCATGTGAAGCTACTGCCACAAACCCAAAGTGAAAGCACAGATGAAATCCCATTGCTGGTGAACGAACACGCCTTAAAAGTGGTTATAAAAGAGTTTGAAAGCGAAACCAGATAGTGCTTTGATTCTGCAAAAAACGTCAGTGCTGAGAAGGGTCAGAGTAACATGTAGATAATTGTAAGAGCAATTACGAATGTGCTTCTCCGTTCTTCATTGAATCTCTTTGAAAGCAGTCTGTTTGGCCTGTGCATCTCTATCTACCTACCTATCTATCTATGTATCTATCTATGTATCTATCTATGTATCTATGTATCTATGTATCTATGTATCTATCTATCTATCTATCTATCCATCTATCTCTCTTTCTCTCTCTCTATTTCTCTATCTATCATCTATCTATCCTCCCTATTTATCTCTCATCTATTTATCTACCATCTATATATTATCTATCATCTCTCTCTATCTATCTCTCTATCTATCATCTCTCCATTTCTCTGTCTCTCTCTATCATCTCTCTACTGTCTATCTCTGTGTTACTGGGCCTGTTGTTTAGAAAGGGATATCTGGTAGTAATAGCACAAAGCATGTGGCCGAGTAGAACTGATATGAAATAACACTAGCTGGTAGCTGAGATTAACAGGTACAAATGAGAAGAAACAGACATGGTAGATGAGAATGTTAACTTATACTCTGTAAGTATATACTTACTCGTTTATTTACTTAGCCTCTTTAAACAATATAGGATTAACACCAATAATATGGCACTTTATTCTTAGGTTTGCAATTTATGTATTTACATGAGTATATTTCTATATATGCACACATACAACAACAGTAACACAAAAATGAGGAGAAATAGAATTATATAGAAGTAACATTTCTATATTTCACTGAAATGAAGTTAGTGGAAATCTGAACAATCGTAAGTGAATTTTGACAGGTGAAGATGTACATGAGAAACCCCAGGGCGAACATTAGAAACCCACCAAAATAATGACAAACCCAGTAACTGAACTGTTACTCGAGGTAGCTTTTAACACAGAAGAAAGAAGTGCAAGAGGGATGGAGGAAACAAAAATGATTCGAGACCTTTGGGAAACAGAGAAGGGCGCGAGAATGTAAATCTCACTGCATTAGTCATAACCCTGAATCCAAATGGATGGAGCAGTAGAACTACAGCAGACGTCAGAGTGGATGGACAGAGATACAACTTCTATGCTCTCCTTAGAGCGAGTTGAGACACAAGATAAAAGTGGGTTGAAACCACAGGGTGGAAAAATATGTATTATACAAGTGGTAAACACAAGCAGGCTGGGATAGTATTCCGATCAATCCACGTGAGTCTATTGAATGGCTTGAACAGAATTTATTAGGATATAAATTGAGGAAATACACTCAGGATTACAGAACGGAGTATACAGCAGAAGTCATCCTCTGATCTGACTGGGAGCGAATCCACCTCACAGGCAGGAGCAGAGAGAAGGGGCATGTGACCCTTCTCCAACCCCTTATCAGAGGTCATGTACAAAGGCAGGAAGCATCGCCTGCTTTGGGCTGTATAGCCCAAGGTCATGGGCGGAGCAAATACCACTACAGTATAGTTATACTAATGTCAAAACAAACAGATTGAGAGCAAAATGTTACTAGAGATACAGAGTATTCTATTATCATAAAAGAGACTATCAAGAAGCTCTCTCTGTCTTACACACACACACACACACACACACACACACACACACACACACACACACACACACTCAAGAATAGATCTTGAGTGAGTGTGATGGCACATGCCTTTAATCCCAGCACTCAAGAGGCAGAGACAACCAGATCTCTGTGAGTTCCAGACCAGTTAGTGTCTCCAAACAGTGAGACTCTGTCTTGTGGGGCTGGGGATCTCAAAAGTAAATGAAGAAAATCTGATCAAAATTGAAGGAAGAAACTATCAATAATTGGAGGCTTGACCTACTTACTATGTGGTCTCTCTCACTGTGTAGGGTGGGGTCTAACTGTGTGGGGTGTGGCTCACTGTGTGGTGTGGGGTCTCACTGTGGGGTGGGGTCTCACTGTGTGGTGTGGGGTCTCACTGTGTGGGGTGGGGCCTCACTGTGTGGGGTGGGGTCTCACTGTGTGGGGTGGGGTCTCTCATTGTGTGGGGTGGGGTCTCACCGTGTGGGGTGGGGTCTCACCGTGTGGGGTGGGGTCTCACTGTGTGGAGTGGGGTCTCACTGGGTGGTGTGGGGTCTCACTGTGTGGGGTGGGGTCTCACTGTGTGGGGTGGGGTCTCACCGTGTGGGGTTGGGGTCTCACCGTGTGTTGTGGGGTCTCACTGTGTGGGGTGGGGTCTCACTGTGGGGTGGGGTCTCACTGTGTGAGGTGGGGTCTCACTGTGGGGTGGGGTCTCACTGTGTGGGGTGGGGTCTCACTGTGTGGGGTGGGGCCTCACTGTGTGGGGTGGGGTCTCACCGTGTGGGGTTGGGGTCTCACCGTGTGTTGTGGGGTCTCACTGTGTGGGGTGGGGTCTCACTGTGGGGTGGGGTCTCACTGTGTGAGGTGGGGTCTCACTGTGGGGTGGGGTCTCACTGTGGGGTGGGGTCTCACTGTGTGGTGTGGGGTCTCACTGTGGGGTGGGGTCTCACTGTGTGGGGTGGGGTCTCACTGTGTGGGGTGGGGCCTCACTGTGTGGGGTGGGGTCTCACTGTGTGGGGTGGGGTCTCACTGTGTGGGGTGGGGCCTCACTGTGTGGGGTGGGGCCTCACTGTGGGGTGGGGTCTCACTGTGTGGGGTGGGGTCTCACTGTGTGGGGTGGGGTCTCACTGTGTGGGGTGGGGTCTCACTGTGGGGTGGGGTCTCACTGTGGGGTGGGGTCTCACCGTGTGGGGTGGGGTCTCACCGTGTGGGGTGGGGTCTCACTGTGTGGGGTGGGGTCTCACTGTGTGGGGTGGGGTCTCACTGTGGGGTGGTGTCTCACTGTAAGTGCCCAAGCTGCTCTCAAACTTGTGGGTTCAAATGAACTGCTAACCTCTGCCATGAGTAGCCTGGATCGCACCACATCTGTCTCTGATTCCTCACTTTAAGCAATGGGATAACTAGGAAAGTCAATTAAAAACAAAACAAAACAAAACAAAAACCCAGAGTATTCAAACTTCCACAGGCTCTGACATCTATAGAATGTTCCATCCACTAGCAGCAATACACTGTTCCCAAGTTAAATGGTACTATGAAACAAGTTACATGAATTTAAAATGAATCATACAGAGTATGGTTTTTGGAACACAGTAGAATGCAGTTAGGAACTGCACAAGAATTTTTTAAAAGATGAAGTTTATCACCTATTACAAATGTACAGTACTAAATACGTTCACATCATCCTGAGACTGACTTTTCCAGGTTGCAGATCTGAAACTCTGCAACCACTTTGCGGTGCTGGGCTAACTGGACTTCCAAGTGTGTTGGCTCAGATCACTGTGTGTGCTGGGGGGACACAAGAGCACCCCTCTCTCTTGATGTTTCTTCAGAGTTCCTCTCTGCTCCTAGAGAGACCCACAGCCCCCTCTGGGTTCGAAGCCAGCCTTACTCTTGCACTAATTCATCACTTTCTGTTTGCACTAGGTACAGAAAATGCTTCATTTTCCCCCTTTGAGCCAGCGTCTCACCAGGTAGCACAGGCTGGCCTCAGACTCAGCTCCTAGCCTCAAGATTTCAAGATCTGGAATTATATGTCACATGCTCAGCCAACTCTTTGATTAATATTTTAAATTTTTTTAAAAAAAGATTAACAAAATTTATTTATGCATTTATATGTGTGTCTGTGTAAGAGTATAAACCATGTGTGTGTGTGTGTGTGTGTGTGTGTGTGTGTGTGTGTGTGTGACTACACATGTGACTGACTGTAGAGGCTGAAAGAAAGTGTTGGGTCCCTGAAGCTGGAGTCACAGGCATGTGTGAGCTGCCGGACATGGGTGCTGGAAAATGAACGTGGATCCTCTGGTGGTTTGGATGAGAAGGGCCCCCAGAGGCTCATATGTTTGCATATTGGCCCCAGTTGGTAGAACTGTTTGGGAGGGATTAGGAGGTGTTGGCTTGTTGGAGGAAGTGTGTCACAGGAGCTGGCTTTGAGGTTTGAAAAAGTCCATTCCCAGTTAGCTTTCTATGCCTTGTGCTTGTGGATGAAGATGTAAGCCCAGCCACAGTCCTAGCGCCATGCCATGCCTGCCTGTCTGCCCGCCCGCCTGCCTGCCTGCCTGTGCCTGCCCTGCCTGTGTCTGAGTGTGCCTGCCTGCGCCTGTCTGCGTGTGCCTGCCTGTGCCTGCCCTGCCTGTGCCTGCTCTGCCTGTGCCTGCCTGCCTGTGCCTGCCTGTCTGCCCGCCCGCCTGCCCGCCTGCCCACCTGTGCCTGCCTGCCTGTGCCTGCCTGTGCCTGCCCACCTGTGCCTGCTTGCCTGCCTGCCTGCCTGTGCCTGCCTGTGCCTGCCCGCCTGCCCGCCTGCCTGCCTCTCACCCTAATGGTCACGGATTCAAACCTTCTGTAACTGTGAACCCGAAACATTTTCTTTTGTAAGTTGCCTTGGTCATGGTGTTCTATCACATCAATAGAAAACCAAGTCTCAAGCCCCCAACTCCGCTATTAAAGAGCTGAAATCCGTCCTGCTTACAGAATCCCTCGAATGTCATACACTAGCACAGCTGTGTTAGTGATGCCCCCCACCTTCACAGGTGCTTCATGGCTCCTCAGAAGACAGGCTTGACGGTCCTGGAGCCTCTTTCATGGTCCTGCCCACACACTCTCTCCGGAGTTCCAGTGGTCAGTGAATGCTTCGGCTCCTCATCATGAACTTCATCTTGCTCATCTGTGGAGTCTCTTCCTGCCAGGTAGTTGTTAGAGTTCTGTCCTGTGCCCATGAATCTGTGTCCTTGGTATTCATTTCCTGACAGTATTTGGACATTTTTAGACAGTGCCTTTAAGTCAGTTCTGTGTAATAAACGTATCCGTCTCCTATCTATCTATCTATCTATCTATCTATCTATCTATCTATCTATCTATCTATCTATCTTTCTATCATCTATCATCTATCCATCTATCTATCATCTATCTATCCATCTATCATCTATCTATTTATCTATCTATCACCTATCTATCTATCCATCTATCATCTATCTATCCATCTATCATCTATCTATCCATCTATCATCTATCTATCTATCTATCTATCTATCTATCTATCTATCTATCTTTTCACTTATCTGTTTATCCACCTACCTACATACCTCCCACAACCCATCTATTCATCCACATATCTAGCTTGTTGTTTATATTTCTCTGCTTGAATTCTGATTACACATACTGCCTTTTAAGCTTGTGATGGTTAATAGGTTAATATATGGAAATAGAAAAAATCCTTGACTTTTGAAATCAGTTAAAAATGTCATTTCCTCTGGGTATTGTGGTGTGACTGTTTTTCATGCCAACTCCCAGGAGGCAGAGGCAGGTGGAGGATCTCTGTGAGTTTGAGGCCAGACTGGTCTGTCTACATAGTGAATTTGGGCCCAGCCTGGTCTACATAGAGTTCCAGGCCAGCCAGGGTTACATAGTGAGACCCTGCCTCAAAAACACAAAGTAGCAGCAGCAAGAACAAAACCCACCTCCACCCCCAGCATCGTTCCCTGGGAGGCTCTGGCAAGCTCCCGTTAGCTATTATCCTATTATCGTTTTGTTTTATGTGTGTCTACATTGTAGCTTCTGCTGGCCGCAGGCTTTCTGCACACAGAATCCTCCGCAGTGCGTTCAGCTGTGCCTGAGGAGAAGGTTCTCAGAACCCTCTCAGGTCCCACTGCCGCCCACATGCATGCACATGTCTCCCTGAGCCCCAGTTCTGCTGGGTTCTTTGGGTTTTCCCTTAAGCATAAGTTAACAACAGTCAAACAGTAATGTGACTGGTTTTTCTCTTTGCTTTCCTAAATTTATTTCATTTTTAGATGGTTTTTCCTCAGCTGACATATCTCATCTTGAGTGCAATCCCATCTCCAGCAGGAGACACTGAGGGCTGTACCATCTGAGCTTGGGACGTCCTGGGCAAGAAAGCAGCAGTCACTGAATGGACCTGACGTGTGTGTGTGTGTGTGTGTGTGTGTGTGTGTGTGTGTGTGTGTGTGTGTGGTGTGAGCAGGGTGGAGTGGGATGGGGGTTCATGAGTAAATACTTCTCAAGTTACTGTCTATCCTTGGGCATTTTCCACAGACTTAAGCTGGCTTTAAACATTGTTGTCTACGTTTATCCTCATGTTTGTGAAGGACATATTCCTGATTTCCTCTTATACCATCATTGGAAGGTGAATCTTGGGACATTTGCTTTTGGAATCCAGTGACTGTGCCTGCCACAAAGAAGCACAAAGACCATATGGAGAGGCCATGTGTGGGCACTCCGGCCAATAAGCCCCAGCTGAGATCCCAGATGACAGCCAGCTTCCACCTGCAGACGCACGAGCGAGTGCACCTTCAGATGATTCAAGCCCCATCTGCTGAGTCTCCCCCATGCTCGAGTCTTCCCAGCTGAGGTCCCGGCACACTGTGCAGCATGGCCAAGCTGCTGCCGCCATGCTGGTTCTCAACTCCAGCCCTCACATTCCAGTGTAGAATGAAATGGCTGTGGCTTTACATCACCACATTTAAGGGGACTCGGGAAACTTAGGAGTGGTGATTGCAAGAATTTCCAGAAGGAGGTAGACACATGGAAACAGACTGCAGGTTTTTCTAACATCATCCCACAAGCGAGTCAGGTTCCATGTACATAGTTCATTCAGACCGTTTAATGTAGAGCCTACCTGTTTGCTTTGCAGTGACTTCTACTATCAATGTTCAATTCTTAACAAACCCTGATGGCTCTTCGCACCACGAAAAACTCCAAGGGAAGAAATCAGCTTTCGTTGTCTCCATTGCACTGGAAAGGGCGACTTCAAACTTCAAGTTTATTTCTTTTTTCTCTGTAAGATATGTTGTACTGGATAAAGTTCTGGGCTTGGAAGCCACTGAATCTGGCTTGCAGTCCAGGTGCAGGATGAGATGCTGGGCCAGTTTAATAAATTCTAGAGAGCTCAGAATTACCGGTACTTCGAACAGTTTAGGAAGCATCCCGGTGCTGGTGTCTACAATTAGTTCCAAAGGCCTGGTGACTCCTTAAACATCCCTGTCTATTTGGACAGGATTTGACATCCTCTTCCAAAATTGAACATTAGCACATCCATTTGGCCAGTAATTGCATTTTTAAAGGTACTCTGCCAACAAAAAATGCCTGCATATGAATACCAAAATAGTTATTTGCAGTATGATTATAATGTGGAAATATTAGAAACAATGCAAAGATTAGGCTGCTGGATTGGGAAACAGCCAAAGGATGGTACACACCTTATCGTTCAATACTGTGCAAGAATTAGTGACGGGAAAGAGCTGTAGTTTTAGAAGCGTCTCAGGATAGGGGGAAGAAAGGAGCAGCAGAGGCAGGGGGCATCTTCTGAAGGAAGGTGAGGTGACTTTTATTTGTCGTGTATCTAAAGGGCCAGAAGGCAGCCAAGCCTCATGACTCCGTTTGTCTTCTGCCCATAGCCACTTTGAGTGATCTGAAACGAACTTTTTTTTTTTTGTAAAGTAAAGCTGTTTCATTTTATGCCTAGCTTATAGAGGGAACTCTTCCTGCCTCTCTGTGCTCAGAAGGGATGAAAGGACAGTGATGGGCAGGTGGACTGTGAAAAGGTGTAGAGATTTCTGTTCTGCTTGGTGTTTTCAAGGGAGTACATCCACGGACATGTGTAATTAAACATGCAGGTAAACATAACACCTTGTATATCTCATTGGTACTTCCTGAAACCAAAGTTTTGTCTCATTTGAAAATAAAAGAATTTCTAAGTGTCCACCACATTCTCATTTGTCTGTGAGAAAAAACAAAGCAGAACCTGAGCAGCAGCTGCAGGGCTAGGAGCAGGCTGCCTACTGAGTCACACAGCAGGGGAGCCCTGCTGGTGACCGGACTGTCCACCCATGCAGGTGCTGCCTCACTAATGAGAACTACCACCCACTTAAAAAGACGGAGGGATAGCAGAGCTGTGTAGACTTTCTGTGGACAAAAAATGGAAACACACATAACCCAAATACTGAAGTAAAGCATACTCCTGTTCCTTTGCCTCTTTTGTTTGTGGGCCTAAGTATAAAAGCACGGACTTTGCTGGCTAGAAAAGAATGACCCAGGGAAGCTTCTGCCTGGTGTTTAATTAAACTATCATATGTGGTAAAATAAATGAAGCATCAGTGAAATCACAGCTAACATGGAGTGTGGGCTGGGATGTTTTAAAGTGACGGATTCAGAGTGTTTTATCCAGACAAACAGCGAGTGTCCCAGCCCCTCCATTTTCAGCGCTTTCTTGAAAGCTCTCCTGTGCAGGTTGTCTACGGTGAAGAGACGCTGTCGAGATTGAGAGTTTAATTAAGAGCTGTGGAAGCGAAGCCTGTAAATGGAAGTGTGGGAACCTACTTTACAGTTGGTTTCTGGACAGCACAGCTTGGAAAAGGAAAACTCTGCCGCTCTTCCTTTGATTTGCATTTCCCAATCAGCAAAATACGTGGCTTCATTAATTAATATAACTATAATGATAACAATTAGACCTAAATTTCGTCTTCCACTCGTGTGTGTGTGTAGGGTGTGGCACATTGGGCCCCGGGGATTGAACTCAGGTCATGAGACGTGGTGGTAGGCACTGTTCCCCGCTGAGCCGTCTTCCTGGCCTTACAGCACAAAAACAAAAACCCAGCCTCAGTGTGTGCCACAAAATCGGAACTCTTACAGCTGACGTCCACTAGGGGGCAGGCTATCTGCATGGGGAAGTACCGATTGTAGTACGGGTGGTGGGTGGTGTAAGGCTGGGGGTGGGAAGAATTCCTTTGAATTATTTTTCATTCCACGACAGCCTCCAGGAAGAGTAGCCCTGTTTTCCCTCTGTCTGTGTTTAGCGTTTCTTCCTTTTAAATATAGGAAATTATTTAAAAATCGTGAAAATCGGCTGGAGGAAAGGGGCATTGGGAAAGAGGTCTTTTCTGGCTAGAAAGCAGGGAGAGTGGAGCTGCGTCTGCCAGTGAATATTAAATAGGCCGGCCGACCCAGAGGGGATCCAGCGTGGTGCTTAAGAGCACTGCGCCAGAGTTTAAGTCCTGCTCGCACGGACTCCCCTTCTCTCTCGGGGGTCTTCATTTGTAATATGAGAATCTTGCCACCCACCTCACAGGCAGGCCAAGAATTAAAGGATACGTGTGCTCCCTGCCCACATTTCATCCCTTGTCCTATAGCGGCCGCCGTTACCAAAATAATTACCCTCACTTTCTAAGTCAAATGGCTGCATTTCTAGGCAAGACTTTTTTCCTTGCTCCCAAGACAAGAAATAGAAAGATAAATTTATCTTTCTGTTTCTTTTTGTTTTGAAAACATTTTGATTTTTGAAAGAATATGAATATAATTCAACTGAGCTAGACATCTATGGTGCCGGTGGGGGTGGGTGAAGGTGAAGAGGTGAGCTCTTCTCTCTGTTAAAGAAAGCTACGACAGGAAACAATGAGAAAGACCCTCACTACCAAGGTAGCTTCTGATCCAGCAAGGGAGAATGTTTGCAAAGGGTTGCAGTCAGTGTTCTAAAAGGTGTATGTACACGTGTGTGCGTGCGTGCGTGTGTGTGTGTGTGTGTGTGTGTGTGTGTACACGTCTACACGGTGCTTTGGTGGATGGTGTGTATGAATGATTTAATTCTAAGAACTCTGCACCTCAGCTCTATCGTCCGCCAAATGAGAATGATAACCCTGGCCTCACAGGCTGGAGGAGGGATGGATGAGGAAGTCGTGAGCCCGGGCTTCGGTTTGGTTCCTTCTTCATCTCTAGCCTTCCTTCAAGAGGAGGAAATCTGCCTAGAATGGTGTTAATCTCCTTATTATGAGAGCTTGTACACATTTTTACTTCTTATGGTGTGTGTGTGTGTGTGTGTGTGTGTGTGTGTGTGTGTGTGTGTGTGTGATGTACGAGCGCAGGCATGCATGTGAAACAGTGCCCATGTGGAGTCAGAGGACAACTTTTGGGAGTCAGTCCTCTTCTCCTGTGGTCCTGTGACTCAAACTCAGGTTGTCTGGATTACACAGCAAGACTCTGAGCTGTCTCTCTGGTCCCCTGTGGGATTTTGGAAGAAAATCCTTGTTCAGGAAATGCTTTATTTGCACAGGTGTGTTAGGACTGTGCCTTTAAGGGTGTGCAGGACTATGATGGGAGGAGCTGGAAGAAAGGACATGACATGTTTACATGAGCTCACATGTAAAGACATGGCTTTCTTTGGAGCCCTGAGTCCTTATGCCCCACGAGGATCTGTATGGGAAGAAGCAGATGAAGTTGGACTGGGGTTTAGGAATGTGGCGAGGAATTCAGTCTCTAGATGGGAGAAGTAAATGGACAGCGATTCTAAAGACAGATTTGGAATGGATGGTAGGAGGAAATTTCCTCCTTGAATTTGAAAAGAATGGGAATAAAATTATATTACTATTATTTTTAGCTTTTTGAGACAGGATTTCATAATTCAGTTTGGTCTCAAACTCAATTCTACCGCCTGAGCCCCTGAGTGTGGGGATTACAGATGTGCAACATTATTCCTAGCTTATATTTAAAGTTCATATGTATTTGCTATGGCCTCAATGAATTTGGCAAAGTCTATGTTGAAATAAATAGTTACCATTGTCTGAAGTGGATACAGTAGTCACTACATGTACAAGCCATCATGATGCCACGATGAGGTGGGAACTGTGCATGGTGATCCTGTCCTGAGGACTCTGGCCTCATGGACAGCAGGGGCTGCTGTGGTAGGAGTCCTAGCCCTTCTTCTGTCTGGCTCACAGGGTGACTGTCACCTTGTAATTCAGCACAAAGGCCAGCAGTGGATGCTTCACCCTGGTCGTGGACTTCCAGCCTCAAGAACCAAATGAACTTTTTGTTCATTATAAATTATTCAGTTTGCAATGTTCTGTCAGGGTCACAGACACCAAAGGAAGAACACATTTATTTTTTTCCCCCTTGAAATCCAGCAGATCCCAGGAATTACAGGCTATCACCTGTCAGCATAGCATCTTCTACCGGGAAAGATGGCCAACTCCTGAGACTCAGGGGTGTCCTAAGTGATTCTCATAGAAGCTGCCAGAGGCTCTGTCCCTCCACAGGTCTGCCACAGCTATGGAAATCCTGACCATGGGACAATGGTTCTCAGACCAATGCACCATCAATTACTATTTATTTTCATCAGATCAGATGGGTTCAAATTTGAAGGATATTTCAAATTAAAAAACAAAACAAAACAAAACAAAGAGCCACAACACAAAGCACACAAGACTCACTTCTTAAGCAGCTTTGTGCTGAAAGTCTGCGTAGCTACTGAAGGAAATAGGAGCAGGCCCTGCTAACTAATGTGGTTTGGGTGTGGATTTCACAATCTCATTTGTACTTATTTTACACTGAGTTTTATTTATTTTGGAGACCAAGGAGAATGAAAATTTTAGAAGAAACTTAAAAAACAAAATCCCACCACGGGTAACTGGTGGATTATAGTGTTGGAAATACCAACACAGGTAGTATGTTGATTCGTAATGATTTATTCTCTGTAGTTTTGGGGGCCTGTTCTATAATATAAACCCCAAGAAGGGAATAGAAAATCTCAGATATAAAGAAGAATTCCCACACTCATTACTTCTGCCCGTGGCTTTCAGTTGTGTTTATCAGGACACCTTTGCTAGGTAAAATTGTGTGCAGACAGACACAGACCCAGCTTTGGAAGCAATTAAAGTAGGAAGTCAGGTAAAAATAGAATCTGGTTTTTATTTTTGTATCAGATAGTGAATGCTTAGAGCTTATTTATTTAATTAATTTTGAGAAAAGTTACGTACTTTTGAGGGAAACAAGGCTCCTGTCTCTAAGTGTGTGCTCTTCGAGGTAAAAGACCGAACTGCAGACAGATGCATTATTGCTTTACAACCCTAGCGTGTACCACTCAGACAGGCTGTATTCATTCAACACAGACATAAGCACAGCATTGGGTTTGCTGTTGATTTATAGAAAGGAAAGATGGCTGATGGGCTTGTGAGAACTATTAATGGGTGACAACTTTTCTTGGAAATTGGGTGATATCTGGAAGGGAGTATTATGGGGAAAACAGCCCTACTCAGGCATTGTAACGGTTTACAAAGTCCATTCACGTGTATCATCTGACATCAGTTGTACTCGTTCATGTAGCATGCTCAAGCACAGTGATACATGTGAAGGCATTTCCCAGATAGCCCTCCTAAGCTCATAGCTCAGCTGATTCTTGGAGCAGTCTCTATGGCTAGAGTTCTCTAACTTTCTAAGTGAGTGAAAGGATTTGTTGAGAGGGAGGAACCTGTTGTCTGGAGTTAACCATGAGCATGTGTACCACAAAGGACATGTTTGGTAAAGTGGGGAGGGGTCAAGTTCAGTGTACCTTTAATAGGGAACTGGCCAGACCCTTAGAGTTCCATTCAGTCTCCTCTTACATAAACTTCATCCTACAGCATTTTCTGACTCTATGTCTACCACCGTTCTTCATCTCCAGAAGTTCAGATGGAGGAAGACACGAACCTTGTATTTGTACATGGAAATGACTCAATTTTCAGATAGCCCAGAGTCTATAATGATGATGATGGTACTGGAGATTGTTCTTTCTGAAAAGCTTGGATGATGCAAGGCCCCAGGTGAATCCATAGACTCTGTTAATTCGAAATCCAGGAAACAGGTCTCAATCGCTCTTCTTTTACCCGCCGATTGAAACTAGACCCCACAGGACTCTGTGCTGGCTCCTTTATGTCAACTTGACACAAGCTGGAGTCGTTGGAGAGGAGGGGCCTCAGTTGAGAAAATGCCTAAGATTGGGCTGTGGGTAAGCCTGTGGACATTTACTTAGTTAGTGATTAATGGGGAAGATCCAGCCCATTGTTGGAAGTCCTATCCCTGGGCAGGTGGTCCTGGGTTCTATAAGAAAGCAGGCTGAGCAAGCCATGGGGAGCAAGCCAGTAAGCAGCTCCCCTCCATGACCTCTGCATCAGCTCCTGCCTCCAGGTTCCGGCCCTGCTTGAGTTCCTGTCCTGACTTCCTTTGATGATGAACTGTGATGTGGAAGAGTAAGCTGAATAAACCATTTCCTTCCCAAGTTACTTGGCCATGGTGTTTCATACAGCAATATGAATAGTAAGTAACCCTAAGACAGAGTTCAAATCACCAAAAGGTAAGTTGATGCACACACACACACACACACACACACACACACACACACACACACACACAGAGAGAGAGAGAGAGAGAGAGAGAGAGAGAGAGTTTTTTCTATGTGTGTGTGCAAAGCATGTGGAGGACAGAGGTTAATCTCAGATTTCCTCAATTGCCCTACACCTCATTTAATTGTTTTAAAATTCGTTCCTTGGTACTCTCTTACAGGAACACAATGTATTTAAATTATATGTACCCTGGCATAACTCCTTTGACTTCTCTGGGACTCCTCTCCAACTTCATGTTTTTTTTTTTTTTTTAAAGAACTCACCGAGTTTAATTCATATGCATTCATGTGAACGTAGGGTGTCCACTCTCCCCATATTTATTCAATATAGTACTCGAAGTTCTAGCTACAGCAATAAGACAACAAAAGGAGATCAAGGGGATATAAATTGGACAGGAAGAAGTCAAACTTTCAATATTTGCAGATGATATGATAGTATACTTAAGTGGCCCCAAAAATTCTACCAGAGAACTCCTACATCTGATAAACTCCTTCAATAATGTGGCAGGATACAAGATTAACTAAAAAAAAAAAAACAAACAGTAACCCTCCTATAAACAAATGATAAATGGGCTTAGAAGGAAATCAGAGAAACATCACCCTTTACAATAGCCACAAATAATATAAAATACCTTGGAGCAACTCTAACTAAGCAAGTTAAAGACCTGTATGATAAGAACTTTAAATCTTTGAAGAAAGAAATTGAAGAAGATACCAGAAAATGGAAAGATCTCCCATGCTCATGGATAGATAAGATTAACATAGTAAAAATGGCAATCTTATGAAAAGCAATCTACAAATTCAATGCAATTCCCATCAAAATTCCAACACAATTCTTCACAGATCTGGAAAGAACAATACTCAACTTCATATGGAAAAACAAAAAATCCAGGAGAACTAAAACAATCCTGTACAATAAAGCAACCTCCGGAGGCATCACGATCCCTGACCTCAAGCTCTACTATAGAGTTATAGCAATAAAAACAGCTTGGTATTGGCATAAAACCTAACATGTGGAACAGTGGAATTGAACTGAAGATCCTGACATTAATCCACACACCTATGAACACCTGATTTTTTGACAAAGAAGCCAAAACTGTACAATAGAAAAAAGAAAGCATCTTTTTTTTTTTTTGTTTTTTGTTTTTTGTTTTTTGAGACAGGGTTTCTCTGTGTAGCTTTGCGCCTTTTCCTGGAACTCACTTGGTAGCCCAGGCTGGCCTCGAACTCACAGAGATCCGCCTGACTCTGCCTCCTGAGTGCTGGGATTAAAGGCGTGCGCCACCATCGCCCGGCAAAAGAAAGCATCTTTAACAAATGGTGCTGGCATAACTGGATGTCAGCATGTAGGAGATTGCAAATAGATCCATATCTGTCACCATGCATGAAACTCAAGTCCAAGTGGATCAAAGACCTGAACATAAATCCAGTTACACTGAACTTGATAGAATAGAAAGTAGGAAGTAGTCTTGAATGCACTGGCACAGGAGACTACTTCCTAAATATAATACCAGTAGCACAGACACTGAGAGAAATGATTAATAAATGGTCCTCCTGAAACTGAGAAGCTTTTGTAGGGCAAAGAACATGATCAATAAGACAAACCAACAGCCTACAGAATAGGAAAAGATCTTCACCAGCCCCACATCTGACAGAGGGCTGATCTCCAAAATACATAAAGAATTCAAGAAACTAGACATCAAAATACTGAACAATTAAAAAATGGGCTACAGAGCGAAACAGAGAATTCTTAACAGAAGAATATCAAATGGCTGAAAGACATTTAAGGAATTGCTCAATATCCTTAGTCATCAGGAAAATGCAATACCATCTCACACCTGTCAGAATGGCTATGATCAAAAACAATGATAACAGCTTTTGTTGGAGAGGATGTGGAGCAAGGGGAACATCCTCCACTGTTGATGGGAGTGCAAACTTGTACAGCCACTTTGGAAATCAGTGTGGCAGTTTCTCAGAAAATGGAGAATCTATCTACCTCAAGACCCAGCAATATCACTTTTGGGCATATACCCAAGGAATGCTCAACCATTTCACAAGGACACATGCTCAACTATGTTCATAGCAGCATTATTCATAATAGCCAGAACCTGGAAACAACCTAGATGCCCCTCAACTGAAGAATGGATAAAGAAAATGTGACACATATACACAATGGAGTACCACTCAGCAGTAAAAAACAATGACATCATGAAATTTGCAGGCAAATGGATGGAATTAGAAACCATCATCCTGAGTGAGGTAACTCAGACTCAGAAGGACAAATATGGTATGTACTCACTCTTAAGTGGATACTAGATGTAAAGCAAAGGATAACCAGACTACAACACACAGCTTCAGAGAAGCTTGCTAACAAGTAAGACCCTAAGAGGGATGCACAGGTCACCCAGTGAGGGAGAAATAGATGAGATCCACATGAGCAAACTGGGAGTGGGGGGACAGTAATGGAAGGCAAGGGATGAGGGATGAGAAAATAGAGGAACGGGAGGTTCGAGATGGAACAGGGACAGTGGGAAAGCAAGGAAAGAGATACCATGATAAATGAAGACATCATGGGACCAGGGAGAAACAGGGTGCTAGGGAAATTCCCAGGAATCCACAAGGATGACTCCACCTTAGGCTACTAGCAATGGTCAAGAGGGTGCCTGAACTGGCCTACTCCCGTAATCAGATTAGTGAATACCCTGTCATCATAGAACTTTCATCCAGTAACTGATGGAAGCAGATGCACAGATCCATGGCCAGGCGCCAGGCCAAACTCCAGTAGTTCAATCGATGAGAGAGAGGAGGGATTCTATGAGCAAGGGACATCGAGATCATGATGGGAAAATGTGCAGAGATGGCCAACTGAACTAGTGGGAACACATGAACTGTGGACCAATAGTGTGGAGCCCCCATGGGACTGGACTAGGCCCACTGGATAGGTGAGACAGTTGTTTAGCTTGAACTGTTTAGGGGCCCCCAGCCAGTGGAATTGGGATCTGTCCCTAGTGCATAAGCAGGTTTTTTGGAGCCCATTGCCTATGGTGGGACACCTGTGCAGACTTGGTACAGGGGGAGGGGCTTGGACCTGCCTCATTTGAATGTACCAGGCTCTTCTGACTCTCCGTGGAAGACCTTGCCTTAGAGGAGGTGGGAATGGGGGTGGGTTGGGGAGGAAGGCTGGTAGGCGGGAGGAGGGAGGAAAGGGGAATCTGTGGTTGGTATGTAAAATGAATAGAAAATTTCTTAATAATAAAAATAATAATAAAAAAGAACTCACTGAACTTAATTCATATGCATTCATGTGGATGTAGGGTATAAGGTGCTATCCAATGGAGCATGGGCAGCCTATTTTGGGCCACAGCACAGAAGAAAACTGGCTTTTCTTCCCTCAGTGGCCACCAGCTTCCAATAGTGCCTCAGCTAGGGTGGGGCTTTGTGAGCCTCTGCCCTTTTGTTGCTGGAGAGTTGACTGGCTCGATTTTGTCTTTTGTCTCTTACTTAACCTGGAGCTCATGGATTTGGCTTGATGGCCAACCATCAAGCTGTAGGGACCCACACATCTTCCGCTCTCTGGTGCTGGGGTTCCAGGTGATGCTACTGCACCTAGGGATTGTATGTGGGTGCTGGGGATCTGAGCTCGCATCCTCATGCTTGCACAGCATGCACTTTATTGACTGATCCATTTTCCTCACTCTATAAGTCGACATATTTTGTAGTAATAATAACGGTGCTGTAAAGCCACAGCATTTGGCAATATCATTTCTCAAGCTTGGTCCTGAGAACATCGAGATATTTTAATACTCCTACTGTATTTCCCTGCAAAAGTAGCCCATGGACCACAGCAGGGATTAACTCTGTCTATTCAAATGTGTTGGGCCTATTACTGTCTACTGTGAACTTTGCTTAAATCCAGGCCCAGGCTGGCACTTTACACACGACAAAAATGCTAACAATTGTCTTGAGCTTTATGAGCCTGCAAAGCTAGCTTTGATGATTGGACGCTCACTGGGGGGCGGGGGTGAAAGTGCAGAGACAAATCCTGTTTGGTTTTGAGAGTTCAGGGTGCTATTGAGAATAAGAAAGCTTCCAGACTCCAGTGGGCTTCCTTTCCCTCTTGGGTGATAGACCAATCCCTCAACTCTACTGTTTGCTATAGAAAAACTAATTTCATTTCTGCCAATAAAGTTCTTAGATAAGTTTGATTTTCTCTTGGTGAAAATTAATATCTGTCTGTTTGCCCCAGTTCATCTCTTTGCTAAGATACAGTGGGGGCTTGTTTTCTCCAGCCCGGT
This sequence comes from Peromyscus californicus insignis, assembly GCF_007827085.1. Classification (NCBI taxonomy): domain Eukaryota; kingdom Metazoa; phylum Chordata; class Mammalia; order Rodentia; family Cricetidae; genus Peromyscus; species Peromyscus californicus. Next base: position 5,421,508 of record NW_026294469.1, on the reverse strand, counting down.
CTATGACCAGGCCATATTTGTTTACAAAGAAGCTGGGAAATTCAGACAGGCTGGTCTTTGCCTAGCACTTGGCAGGCAGGTGTGGTCTATATGTTCTAAATGCCTTGTCGTTGGCTGGGCTTTGAAGATGGGGTTTTATAAATATGCAATAGTGTATTGAATAAGAAAACACAAAGAAAAATATAACTTAACACTAATGAAAAAGAGAAGGAAAAAAAACCACGTGTGTGTGTGTGTGTATGTGTGTGTGCGTGTGTGTGTGTTTATGTGCGTGCAAGTAAATGTGGAGGCCAGTGCTGTGGGATGGTCTGTATGTCAAATGTGTGCTCTGATTGGTCAATAAATAAAACACTGATTGGCCAGTGGCCAGGCAGGAAGTATAGGCGTGACTAACAGAGAGGAGAATTGAGAGAACAGGAAGGGAAAGAGAGACACTGCCAGCCGCCACCATGACAAGCAGCATGTGAAGATGCCGGTAAGCCATGAGCCATGTGGCAAGGTATAGATTTATAGAAATGGATTAATTTAAGATATAAGAACAGTTAGCAAGAAGCCTGCCACAGCCATACAGTTTGTAAGCAATATAAGTCTCTGTGTTTACTTTGTTGGGTCTGACGGCTGTGGGACTGGCAGGGGGTAGAGATTTGTCCTGACTGTGGGCAAGGCAGGAAAACTTGAGCTACAGGCCAGAGTGAGCCTCATTCCTCAAGAACCATCCACTTAGTGCTTTGAGACGGGGTATCTCCCTGGGGTCTGGACTCACTGATTAGACCACGCAGGCTGGCCAGCAAGCCTCAGGGACCTGTTGTCTTTGCCTCTCCAGCTCTAGGATGACCATCCTGCCACCACCATGCCTGGCCTGTGAACAGTGTGTGTGCTAAGGGTCCAACTCAGGTCCTTGTGTGTGCCAAGCACTCCCAAAGCTCTTGGAGACAGAGCTTTATACTACATTTACGTTTCTGTTTCCTTCCTCTAGAAATAGAAGTTGATGTTGCCTCTGCTTAGTGAAGCCTGAGGCTCCCAAAATTTTAGCTTATAGGATGAGGCTTTCATTTTGTGTGTGAACATCACTGGGATTGTGGGAGCTTTGGATTCACATATATGCAAAAACCAATCATGCTGAGCAATTACACATCAACAGATTTTCCTTGACTCATAGTGGGCTAACAATCGTTTACCAACATTTTGTCATTAAGGTATTTGGGGGTTGTTGGAAGGATTAACACCAGGCAGAATTGTTGGTTCAATGAGCTTTGTAGGGAGCCAGTGTCCCACAGAAACCAAGCAGGGGCTAAGGAAACCGGCAGTTTAGGAAAGGAGATTGGTCAAGTACTTGGCAGCTGCATGCTCTCGGCATGCTTTGTGTGGCCCCCAGCTCTGCTTTCTTTTCCTCCCAATACCCATAGCCATCTGTGTCTTCCACGTTCACTTGAAAAAAACTATTTGTTGCTAGTGTTCTCAAGTACCTTGCTTCATGAGAGCAAGGAGTATGTGTGTTTTGGTTTTTGTAATATCACCAGGGACTAAGGATCGCTGAACATATGTAGCACATGGGCAGTAAATGCATGTTGAGGGTAATGCTCCACCTTGTTGGGCTTGCTGAGTTAAGTGTTGCATGTATGTACAGCAACTTGGCCAGTGCCCAGAAAAGATTTGCTAAGTGCCTGTTCCCTTTCCTGACTCTCAAGTCCCACTCTTCTCCTTGTAAAAATTCCTAACTTCTAGGCATCTAGTGTTCAGGTGTTCCTTGAAAAACCTCTTCTTGGGAAAGGATTTGGTAAACGCCTTGAACTTCTAGGGTGAATTAAATCAAGGGATGACCTTGCCTAGGACTGTGGACATCAAAGCCTGTCTTCAAGTTGTGAAAATCACAGGATCTGGTCCTTATTAAAGGAAATCAAAGTAAGAGCTGAGCAGGAGTAAAGCTGGAGCCCAGGACCCTGTCAGACTGCCAGTTCTTTGCTCTGCCTTAAGGATGGCTGGTCCAGAGAAAAATCTACTGTCTTGGCTAGTGTCGGTATTCATGACGTCAGTCAAGTATGCGTTGGCTGACGTGAACTAAATGCACTGTGGAAGCTTTTGGTCACACAACCAGGAGACTTGAGATCTAGTCTGAAGTTGTCTGTTAATCAGCTTAAGACAAATACATGTGTCATGTGAGAAAGCATCTCTCTATGAGTAATGCAGTAGTGACGTGTCTCAGGACCCCTAGGTAAAACAACACAACACACACTGTCCTCTGGATTATACAGTTTCATTATGCCTTGACTCAGACTACAGTGTGGGAAGCTATAGACAATCCTCTGGAAGAGATTTTTTTATGTGTTTGTGACAATAAAAATGATAACACATGTTTGAGAAGGGAATTTGGAAAATGAAAATAGCCATTAGGAAAGTAAAAATTGTAATCTTACCACTAAGATTATCATTATGAACATTTTTGGCATATTTCATTATATTCTATTGTTTTTTACCTTTCTATTTGTATTCATATATTGTATAGATCTGTCTATATGAAATATATACATGTATATATATGTACATATATATGTACTTTTTTTGAGACAAGATTCCATTTTACAGCCCAGGTAGGCCTTCTTGCTTCCTTTCCCAAGTGCTGTGATTACAGCAGTAATGTTTTCTTTTTTTAGTTAACATATCAGGAATATTTTCTTACAGAATAACTGTCCTTCAAAACTGTGACTTTCATTAATTATGAATGTTTGTGCTGTAATGTACATAAACACTTAACTGCTGTTGGTTTTGTTTCTCATTTTTCTAGTTGTATGTGGGGCCAATACAGAACTCTTGGCTTACTACCACATTGCTCTGGCTTTTCAGTCTCAGTTAATGCCATTAGCACTTCTTGAGGCATTCAAATCAAAAGTCTGGGAGTGGTTCTTTCATTTATTTAAATTTCTATTTTCTGTATAATATCTGTTTATATTATATATATTTGTATATAGCATTTTCTTTAACTATTCATCTGATGATGTGTGTTTAGGCTGGTCCCATATCTTGGCTATCATAAATATAGTGCTGTAGTAAACATGGATGTGCAAGCCTTTCTGATATGCTGATTCGGCATTGTGTGTGTGTACCCCCGAGTGACATAGCTGCATCATATAGTACTTCTATTTTCAGGCTTTCCATGGTTGTGTACTACTGTACATCCCATTAGCAGTCACAAAGGCTCCCTCTTTCCTGCATCCTTTCCTGCGTTTAATGACGGAGCTGTTTTTGTTTGCAGGGGAACTAAGTAAATGGCTTTCACTTCACTTCACTCTACATTTCCAGTTCTGAACTGTGTTCTGAGGGTGCAGGGGCAAGAGTGACATTGTCTGCCTTCCTGAAGTCTGTGCAGAGGACAGCAGTAGAGCCGGGCAGGAGTGGGAGGAGGCTGCAGCCACAGGCCCCTTCCTCCGCCTAGAACTTCGGGTCTGCCATATCTTCCTTCTGGTGTCAGTCGATTTTTTTTTTTTTAAGTTTAGTGATGAGATTTGGTTTCTGGATGATCTTTGAGGACCTTCTGGCTTCAAAAGTCTTTCATCATTATAAAATCCATGGGTGTAGAATTTCTGGAGCTTGGGTTCTGCTGCCTTCGGCAAACTTCTGCTCACTTGGAACTAAAATACGTATGTCACCTTTACCCCAGTCACTGTAGCGAGCAAAGGAGAGATGGACAAATAGGTCAGCCACGTGAAAATGAGCAAGTGTGGGAGAGCTAAGCCCTTGGAGTCCCTTCCTGCTCAGAGCACACTGGGCACACTTACATGCAGTTCTGAGGTGTGAGTTCCGGGCTGAGTCCCACACCAGGGAGGTAAAGATTTTACTAACAAGGTTTTATGGAATCTATTAGATAATTGCAAGACCCAGGATGTTTCCAACCTAATGGGACATCAGTGCAACTGAACTCCCAAACAGCTGTCATTCATTTTGGGGTAAAACTTGTGAATTAATCCCTTTATGTCTCCCCCCCCCCCCACCCATCCATTCCATTTCCTTTTAGACTGTAAGAAGTATGCCTCAGTTAAAGGTTAAACTTTTGAAACTATTCAGAAGACAAATTCTTTCAAAGCTTTGTGTGGAAAAATATTCTTTTAATTCAAATTTGGTGAGAGTTGCCAGGGTAGCAAATTAAAGATTTATTACCTGGGAATTTTTGGATCACAACTTAACACAGGTCTGGTTGCTTTATTCTAAAACGTTTGGAGTTTTTCCAGCCATCCAGCTTTCTACTTGGGCCAGGTATCGGAGGCATTGCCAATGCATTGATTGATTAATCAAAGTGGTGCATGTTGTGGATTCTGTTCCTATGACAGAGAGTTGTTCAAAGAAGACAGCTTTCTGATTATTTTTTCTCACCAGATTATTGTGTGTTGGCAATAGTTTCATATCGCGCTAACCACATAAAAGTACCCCCCAGTTAGACAGATAAAGCCTGGAGGATTAGCATAGCTTTGAGGAGGTGTGCGTGTGCGTGTGTGTGCGTGTGTGTGCGTGTGTGTGTGTGCGTGTGTGTGTGTGCATGTGTGTGTGTGCGTGTGTGTGCGTGTGCGTGTGCGTGTGTGTGTGTGTGTGTGTGTGTGTGTGTGTGTGTGTGTGTGTGTAGAAGCCAGAAATCTTGGTGTTATTCCTCAGGAGCTACATCTTGGGTTTTTTTGTTTGTTTGTTTGTTTTGTTTTTTTGAGACAGGATCTTACTTGGTGTGGAGTTTACTGCTTCTGCTAGACCAGCTGGCTGCTGCCCCCAGGAGAATCAGCTGTATCTGCCTCTCCAGTGTTGACATTACCAGTGCATGCCACTCTGCCCAGCTTTTAGAGCATATGAACACATTTTAACTAATTCTTTGAGAATTTCATACTGTGTATTTTGACCATAGTCACCCCAACTTGCCCCAACTCCTCACAGATCCAACTTAGCTCCCTAGTCCACCCAACTTCATATCCTCTTTCTTTCTAAATAACCCACAGAGGCCAGTGTGTGCTGGTGGTAGACTCTTTCTGGACATCCACTAGAACATGGGAAGCTGACCAAGGGCCACAACCTTGAAGAAAACTGTCTTTCTCCCAGAAGACACAAACTGTCCACAGCTCCTCAATTGGAAGGGGGTCTGTGAACCCTTTCTCTGTCGGTGCTGGAGTGTTAACTGCATGTCTAGCTCGTTATGTGGGTTCTGGGGACTGAACTCAGGTCCTCACACTTGCTTAGCAGAACTTTGCTGATTGATCTATCTCTCCAGTTCCTTGTGAGGTCATGAACTCATCAAACCACATCCAAGGTCACCAAACAAACAAAAAAATGAGGGTCTTGATAATGGCCCCTTGTAGTTATTCAATCCTGATCAAATGCAGGAAAGTGAACAGGTATTTTAAACTTCAGAAACTTCAGGACAAATGGAATGTTTCTCATCTAAACTCCCCTAAGGCCCACGAATGGATGCACTTTTTCTTGGTTTTGAAATTAATTTCAAGTCCGGGGAGTGGAATACATAATGTGTGTAATAATTTCAAAGTGAATCCCAGGGAAATTAAACATTAAATCTGGCTGAGATTTCCCATTATAGGAATTACTGAATGTGTGCCATTAGCAAACATCACTCGGCAGCCTACTGTATCCGAAGCTGCGAGGTTTAAACAAATACTCCAGCGTAACATTTCACTTATTAGGAGGCGTGACCAAACAATCAAATTACCAAGAATACAATGGGAGTTCTAAACAGTCTGGCGTGTAAATAATACTCCTTTCGCCCTGCATCAGACCTTGCTCTCTCTTGGGTACCCCTAACCAAAAGCCACGGCAAAGGTGTATAAAGGAAATTTAAGGTCCTTATCCAATAGAAATAAAGACCATTGGAGTTTAGCTCTCCTTCCCACCCTCTCCCATTGGCACTACTTTTGGCTTCAACAGGCACCCTTAGCCAGCTTCTCATTCTCCTTGTGTGTCTTTTGTTATACGTGATTTATTTTTCCTTGAAAGCCTCACTACAGACTGGAAGTGAAGCACCCTGAGTCTTGCTGGTTGGGGTGAATAAGTGCTTTCCGAGTGCCTTTCTGAAGAGCTTCTATGTTTGACAGCTTGCAATGTGCAGAGGCAACACCTCTTCCTCAGCTTCCATGTCTGAACACATGAGTCTTCACACAGTACCTAGGGACCCAGCTACTCTGCTCATATGATCCTTCTGCCTGAGACATCTTTGGCAAAAGGCACAGGTCAAGTGATTCCCTAGTTACTGCTTCATTCCACTGAGTTCCATTCCCATGGGTGTGACCAGGAGACTGGAAGTTCACTGTGGCTGGCTCCCTGGGTTCCACCCCCCTACTTCCCCTTCATTTGCTCTCTTCCCTCTTCCCTGCTTTGCCTTCTGTTGTTCTGGGACAAGGTTGTGTATGTATCCTCAGCTGCTCTGGAACTCATCATATAGGTCCAGGCTAGCCTTGAACTCATGATCTTCCTGCTTCTGCCTCTGAAGTGCTAGGATCACAAGCATAAGCCTCCACACCCGGTTGATCACTTTGGTTTCAGCAGACCACCCTGTTCATGGAGAGCTAACTCAACAGGTAGAGTAAAGCTTTACATAAAAACAACCCTAATAACAAACCCGCCAGGTTCAAGCAGCACTCACTCATGCCACCAGGCACAGCTGTCCACATGTTTGCTGGGGTGTGAGCATGTGGGGAGCTTTAGGCATGGGTCCCAGAGCAACCTTGTCTTTGGCAGCTGCTAGAAGGACCAGGTCTCTAGCCTGGTATGGATGGACCACTTAGTCCACTAGTGTCCCCAGAAAAAAAGTCCGAGGCTTGACACACAGCTCGGTGGGGCAGAGGTTTGGTTCTTAGCACCTCGGTAAACAAATAACTACATAAAGTAAAATAAATTAAACTAATGACTGGTACATAAAATTAATATAAAAATTTGAAAAGCTAACCATGGTGTTTTGTATTTGCCATCTCTGCACTCAGGAGCTGGAGGCAGGAGGATGTGGGATCCAAGGAAGTCTCAGTTACATAGTGAGGTCAAGGCTTGGATTGTATGAGATGATGTCTAAACATGATAAACAAGAAGTCTAAGCCACTGAAAGCTCAGTATGCCTGCCTAAACTATGGAAGGATGATGAGTGATTTCTGAATGAAGGAAAAAAATCACCCTAGGTCACCTGACCAAAACTTTCTGAGTTGTACCTCTAAGAAGCGGCCTTTACAAAGCTGAATGTGGTTGTAGGTGGACAGGGCTGTGGTAGACATCTGGGTTGCACGTCTGAGCTACGCGGTTGGCACTTGTGAGATTTTTTTTTCAGATCTCCCCTCTGGGCCTGTTGCTGTCTTTGTGTAATCTGGGAAAGGAACCCCTCAACCCCAGACAACCACGGAGTCCTTTCTGCTCACAGGTATATTGCCACTTGCAGCCTGACAGGGAAGTAAGAGTCCCGATGCACAGCACAGAGCCTCGGTATATTTTTCCATCTATGACAATGTGGAGGTGGAAGGTTTTTTAAACTAAGCCAAAAACACCCAGGAGCTGAACCTGTAACCCATAAAACAAAAATCCCAATTTAAAAAGCGGAAGGAAATATCACTTTGCTGCCACGCTAGACATAGTGCTAAGAATCTTATTTTCTGCTTTTCCAAGAACCTCCTCCCCCAGAACTTCGTCCCTTGAGACTCACAGATGCAAGGGAAAGGCCCTTGCCCCAGCCTGCACCCCCACTCTCCCTCACACACAGTCTGTCCACCCACCCAGGCACCAGCAGCAGGGTTGGGCTTTTCGGGAGACTGGAGTGTTTTCTCAGCTGCTATCTTTTGCTCCCCTCTCCAGCAAGAGGAGGTGTGTAAGATGCTGGGAAAGGGCTCCAGGAAAAGAAGCTATCTGGGCTGTTCTGAAGGAGGAAATTAGTTGGAAATAGTGACATCACTCAGAGATAAAATTCACCAGTGTTCTTTCCCTTCCGGGGAGCACATCACCAGCTTGCCGACTTTGATGCACTACAGGCTCATATCTGTCCCAGTTGCGCTCACCTTTGAGGAAATTCTTTTCGTCTGGATATGCTAACTGCTTGGCTGACATTGTCTAGGGCAGAAGTCCTGACTCACTGAAGAGGCTAATCAGCATAAGAGGAGGGAACCGAAGCTTCCAGAATGGCATGTGTCTCTGTGTGTGTGTTTACACTTGCTATGTGAGTGCAGGAGTGTGCACGCATGTGCACGCACTTGGTGTGTGTGTGTGTGTGTGTGTGTGTGTGTGTGTGTGTGTGTGTGTGTATGTGTGTGCACGCGCACGCACGTAGGCCAGAGGTCCACATCAAGTGTCTTCCTTAATTGATTCTCCTTATTTTTTTGGTTAGTATCCCTCTTTGAACCCATCAATTCAGCCGGGCTGGCTGGCCAATGAGTGCAGGGATCCCCTTGTCTCTGCCTCCCCGCTGTTGATATTACAGACATAAGCTGTTATTCTTTGATTTTTCAGTGGGTGCTGGGGTTGGCGCTCAGGTCCTTCATGTTTTCAAGGCAGGCATTTTACCAGCAGGCATCTCTACAGCCCCAGGATGATTTTTAAGAGGTTTTAGCCAGATAGAGAGGACCATTGTTTGAATCATTGTAAATATTCCTTAAATATCATCAGTGCTTTTCCTCAGGGGCTTTCCTAGGAGGGCGGTTTGTTCAGATCTCTTTACATGTGACCTTTCTTTGGGACATAACAAATTTGAATGGTCAACATTTGTGTGTGCCGCTCACTGCACTGTAATGGGCCTTGCTTCAGCTGGCTCTCTTTCCAGGCCTGGTTAATATTCATTCAACTTTTCCATAATGAGGAGAAAGAGCTACGGCTTTTCAGGATGAATCCACCTTGCATCCAGGTCGCAATATTCCCCATAAGGGCAAAGGAAGGCAAAGGCTTTGTTTGGACCCAAAGCGAAGTGTAAGCTTTGGCCATTTGTCCTGTTCTGTTTCTTGCTGGGTTTAGTCTAAATCCCAAGAGGTATAATTAACTTGGCCCCTTGCCATTTATATATTTAATTGGGCCAAGTGACATTAGGGCCTGAGTAGCTCTTTTGTGGAAATGAGTAAAAGCAAGCAACTTTTCAGCGTAGCTACCCCGCGCCAGCAACTAACGAGCCCCCTTTATTTGCAGGATGTATTCATTGCAAGAACGCCCAAGTTCCGATGTGGAACATGGTAAAAGGCACACATAGTATTAGCTGCAGAGGCTTTTCCAGGCCCTGAAGAGCAGCCAGCGGATACTGATTAAGCTTCACGTGGACACTGACCATTTTTTAATCATTCCCTAGACTATCAGTTTTAAATCTCTAAATCTCTTGGGAATTGGTGAGTTAACGAGGCATGATTTACACTCGACTCTGTTGTCTAGACAGCTGATGAAATGGCACCGGAACACCACTCTTGATAATGTTGACAGGCCATCAGGAGACAACCCTCCTCCATACATTCGGAGCCACAAAACCAGCTTTCTGTGAGAAGAATGTTGAGTAACAGAAGAAGTGATCATCTTCATCCAGGCTGAGGCTTTCTGTTACCCAAGAGTCTTTCAACTCTCTTTTCCCCACCTCTCCCACTAGGAAGGAAAACCCTGCAAGATCTTAGGTAATGGTGTCTGGCCAGTGGAAAATGGAAGAAGCCTGAATCAGCATGTAGAGGAAGCCACCTAATTACCAAAAAATTCTCATTGGCTCGTTAGATGAGTGAGTAACAAATACCATTGGGCCAAGCCTCAAAGGTGCGGGTGCATTTACCTTAATATCTAACAAGAATGTAATATGTCAATAATATGACATCTGTTTCATACCAAGTATGTTAATGATTCACTTGTGAACCAAGTATTTTGTTATTCTGAACATTCAAAGCACAAATGCTGAAGAACTCTCTAGAAGGCTATTGAGACCTTCAGGTCCTGATTCAAGAGTGAAAATGTCTTCCTTCCTTCCTTCCTTCCTTCCTTCCTTCCTTCCTTCCTTCCTTCCTTCCTTCCTTCTTCCTTTCTTTCTTTCCTTCCTTCTTCTTCTTTCTTTCTTTCTTTCTTTCTTTCTTTCTTTCTTTCTTTCTTTCTTTCTCTCTCTCTTTCTTTTTCTTCCTTCCTTTCTTTTTCATCTATGCTTCTTAATTTTACATGTTAGCTTCAATTTGTTGTAAGACAGCATATGAGAATCATTCAGTAGTACAATGATGATTTGAATATAGAAGTGCCCAAAGGCTCATCTTTTAAAAACTGGGCTATCAGCTGGTGTACTTTTGGGAATTGATTGGATCATGAGACCTCTGACATCATCTGTGGGTTAATTCATGGATGAATACAGTTTGGTGGCATAGCTAGGAGGTGGGGCCCAATGGAAGTGAGACACGCACTTTCCAGCTGTATTTCCTGCAATGCTGTGTCTTGCCTCTGCCTATTATAGTCTTTAAAACGTTAACTTATTATCCTTCAGCAATCTCATGCATGTATATACTATACTTGGTCATTTTTACCCTGTTACCATCTCTCAACCCTTCCTGTTCTCACTGAGCCCTTTCTTCATCCCAACAATTCCTTTTCTGTTTTCACATCCTTTTAATTTAAAAATTTATTGTGACTCAGTGAGTTTACTTAGGGTCATTTGCATGAGCATGGGTGGGGTATGTTCTGGAGCATGGGCAGTCTGTCAGTGGCTGTACCACTGAAGAAAGGGACCCCCCTTCCCTAGAGATCATTCACTTGCCACTAGATCCTCGGTAAGTGTGGGCCTCGGGAGCCTCTCCTCATCCAGGATGGAATGTTGACAGGCCCCATCTTGTGCAGGCAACCTGTGAGGGCAACAGTATGCCCCGAAGATGGTACTGCACAGCCTTCCTCCCCATCCTCCAGTCTTGCCCTGGCCTCTGGGTTCTTGCTGTGCTTTCTGGCTGCCCCAGGAGAGCAGCTCTGCTTTTCCATTGCCTTCCGACCAGGTTGCTCTGTGTCAACACAAGCCCACAGGATTGGGCCCGTCAGCCATGAAGGAAACCCTCCAAAACCACGAGGGAACCCAGCCTACTTCCTGTTGCTCTTCCCAGGCATGCTGTGAGGGAATGGAAGAGTAACAGCTGCATCCCTTCTGAGGTGAGCCTGTGGCTTAATGTCTGAGCACAGCAATGCCTTTCCTCTGGTGCTGTCTTAGAAGCAGTGCTGGAAATCCTCATGTTGAGTACTCATGATGACTGAGTTGCCCAAGAGCTCAGTAGCAGAACCAGATGTTTGCTTTTGTTTTGTGAAGGAGCACAGCAAATTCATTTTGATTCTTTTCTCTCTTTGAAGATGTCGCCAGTCATCCTGGAAGTGCAACCCAGAGCCCTAATATCACAGGGATTTGTATGAGGCCCATCTTAATTTAGGTAGAAGACAATAAAAATAATAGCTAATGTGAGTCACGTGGATTATGAATAGAAATCCATGTGTGGTCACTGATGTGGCTTCGACAATAACTCTAATGTTCAGAAACACAGATGTTAAACTGCCCCGTCTCGCCAGATGTGCTCACACTGGGTCCGTCGAAATGGAGCAATATGTAGTCAGAGACACGTTGCCTGCTCTGGGAACAGACAGCCGCATATTCTCATCATCTGCCTTCCACCAAGATCAAAGTGGAGTTCTTAATGCGTGTTAGCTTTCAATGTCGTGACACGCGGCATCCTCTCCCATCAGCACGTCCTCTCACCTGTGGAGATGAACTCTGCTATTCCACCACAAACCCATGCGGTTGCCATCCCCACCCTGTCTGTCGTGTTCAGTGTCTGTGTGCTGTGGAGGGGTAACTACCATGTCCTGGGAGTGCTTCACACAGAGGGGTAATGCACTGAATTTTCCATTTGCGCACTTTTCTCCAGCCTGTTCTAACATCATCTTAAAATAAACACGAATTCATTGAAAACAACTTTCCGTCAGACTTACTCTTAAATGTTATGAACCAGCCGAGGGAAGAAAGCTTGGTGGGTTCTACAGTCAGGCAATGTGGGGTTTTGTGAGCTGCTCTCCTTCCCCACGTTCACTTTAACATGAACATGCATTCAACAGAAAGCCACTCTGACTTACACACAAGGTATTTGTTTTTGTCTCTTGGTTTATGAGTAATTATAACTCTTGTGGTGGAGATTATTTTTTTAATGGTAAAATAGGACTCGATTCCCTTTCAAGAAAAATAGAAGGAGGCAGAATGGTTACTTACTTAGTTTGTCAGTGAATGCTTATAGAGTACACAGAAAGAGATGAACAGAACAGGAAAAGACACTGAGTGTCTGGGAACAGGTAAGAGAGCTGGGGTGTGTGCTAACCCAGGACTTAGCACATAGCCAGAGCAAGTGCTTGGAAGAATAGCAAAGGTGAGAAAGGGGAGATTCAGGACCCAGTTGCCCCATTTGGTGTCCATCCTCAGGTCATGAGAACCTAGACAACCCAGGGAGCGATCATGCTAACAGAGTATTGATAAAAAGGATTTATTTAGTTTATTTTGTGTGTATTGAGTGCCTTTCCTGCTCTTGGAGGTTAGGAGAGGGTGTCAGATACTTTGGACTGGAGTTACAGGCAGTTGTGAGTCATAGTGTGGGTGCTGAGAACTGAACCCAGGTCTTATGGAAGAGTAATACTCACTCTTAACCGCCGAGCCGTGTCTTCAGCCCCTAACAGAGTATTTTTAAAAGTCCCTGGAGTTATAAGACAAGTTCAAGATGTAGACTGAGTTGGCTTTTAAGCATTAAGGAGTCTCAAGTAGGGATAAAGATGGATCTTCTCTGGGTTTGGTGGATTACGGTGCAGGGTGCAGAGCCAAGTGGCTGAAACAGCAGAAATGGTGATATTTCATGCAAGAAAGCTGGATGCGGCTTACTGCAGCTGATCCTTCCTCTTCTCTTGTCCTTTCTTTTCTCCCTCCCTCCATAGTTTTGCATAAAATCAGTATAATTTCAAATAAAATTTCAGCCCCCATCAGTTGAAAGAAAACAAAACAAGAAGCAAGCAAAATGAGAGAGGATGGATGCAAATGGGAGAGGATGGATGCAAACGGGAGAGGATGGATGCAAACGGGAGAGGATGGATGGCAACGTTTCCGGCTTCACCACACAGCGGACGTCACAGATGGTGATTATTTGAGTGTGAAAACCGGGTTGTAAAATGAGTGTCTTCAAAAATGTCAAGAGTGAGTGCCCTTTTGTAGGCAAACACTGAATTGAAAGAGTTCCAGCGACTTGCCCAAGACCCTCACTCCATGTGAACTGAGCTTAAAGGAAAATCCGTCTCTTCGAGGGGTTCTGATAGTTTCAAGAGATGCGTGACTGGGGAAGGTGGGTCTTGAGTAGTTTGTGATTTATGGTTGAAAGTTAGGCATTAGGACTCATTAGGACTTGGGTTTTATGGCGCTCAGAGTCTGTGAATGAGTTTTGTTGAAGTCACACAAGACGGGAAAATGCAGCCAGGCTGTTGAACAGCCAAAGCTTGTCTCCTTGTTAACTCTTTTGGGGTGAGGAGGAAGATGTAGAGGATTTGAAAGAAAGACAGATTCATCTTTTGTCACTAAACTGTCTTCTAAAAGAGACACACAGTCTGTTCATGTGCAGATTGTGTGCAAAGCCCTGACCTTCTAGAGTGCAAGAAAAAAAAAAAAAAAAACTAGTGCAATACGCACATGACTAGTCAGGGCTGTCACAGCACAAGTTTGAATAAAAATCTAAAAGTGTAAAATGAAATTTCTTCCAGACTCAAATGCCCCCTTCCTCTTTGGAAGTGTCAGAGAAGGTTAGAGAAATCAGGACTGTGTACTATTCCTCTTTTTGTTGACACCCCAGGGTAGCTGACTTACAGTAAGCAATCCTTATGGCCTTTGGGGTTTATGAACAGGTATCTTTTGCTTCCCTACTGGCTAGGTTAAGGAGATGATACGGGGCTTCTGGGTCCAGTGTGGGTCCAGTGTGGTCTAAAAGACCAGGAGAACTTTGAAAGCCATGGGGTCAATCACAATTTTCTTCTTACAGAAGGACTGACTGTCCAGAACATTGGAGAATTCAGGGGACCTACTTCAACAGATGCTCAATAAAATCCAGGATGAGAGAGAAGGCAGATGATGTAGACTTCTGGGATTTTGCTGTTCTTGCTTCTTCAGGATGCCCACCCTCACTCTGTTACAAGGAGATGTAAGATTGCGTGTCAGACAGAAGGTAGAGACCAGCTCCAGGCTGCAGGAGCTCAGTGTGAGGGTCAGGTGAGTGTGGCGAGTGGCTGAGGCCTAACTTTCACCAAGGATTTAATAGGAAAATTGTGGTCAACCAATCAGGGCAGATGGGATGGGAAGGCACACACAGATTTTGGTCCTCATGGCTGTGCCCAAAGGTGCCTGGCTACCTGAGTCCCATGTCATGCATATTGGACAGTGGGATACATGTTCTAAGTTGTAACTGTAATTCTGAAGCTCTTTCTCTCTCAACCAGACAGACTATTTGTATAGCATATTGACTACATAGTCATTTGGCAAGCATTGGAGCCCTGGACACCTTTTTTACTTCCTCATTAAATGTCCAGTATGAAAAAAACAAAGTATAAAACAGTCTTACCTGAAACAGCATCTTCTGACAGTGTCTATCAAATCAGGAAGTCACAAATTTCTCAGGGTCTGCAAAGCATAGAACCTTCTTCTTTTTCTTTTCTTTTTTTTTTAACTTTTTATTTATTCTTTGTAGATTTCACATCATGCATCCTAATCCCTCTCATCTCCCTGTCTCCTTGCCTCTACCCTCTACCCTTGTGACCTCCTCCCAAAACAAAACAAAATTTAAAAGTGTGGCCAAAAAAACAAAACAAAAATCCAGCATAGAAGCTGTAGTGTGGCCCAGTGAGTCACACAGTATACCCTTTAGTCCATACATCTTTACTTGTAAGTGTTCTTTGCAATGAATCCTTGGTCTGGTTCAAAGCTTCTGGATTCTGATACCCTATTCATGCTGGACCCTCACTGGGACTCTTCCTGGATAGCCTGTGTTGTCCTGTGTCATAGGACTCCTGTAACTTTGAATCTGCAGATCTGGCCGCTTCACATACTCCAGCAGTTCATAGATGAGGTGGATGTTGGGGTGGGCTAACTCATAGGCCTGGTTCTGGGCTTGGGTGGTAGCTGGGTTGGTCAGCCTGTTAGCTCTCCCTCATCACAGCCAGGGGGAGCTCTCCAGCACTGCCCAGCTAGCTCGCCCAATGCAGCCTGCAGCAAGGGGCAGGGCCAGTTCTCCTGTTCTCAGGCCCTCGGTCTGGCTTTCCCACACTCACACCACCAGGGCCAGCTCTACTAATTTGCCCAGGTGAGGTGTATAACCCACTCTCTCAATTGCTGCAGTTGGTGAGGGATAGGGTCAGCTCCAGCGTGCTCCCCAGGTGAGGTGCAGGGCCTGCTCTCCAGTGTGCTGCAGCCTGTGAGGGGCAGGACCAACTCTCCTGCTCTCATGACCCTGGGGCCAGCTTTCCTGCCAGCAGTAGGTTGCAAGGGGTAAGAGGGGGCATCTTTCCCTCACACATGCCACCACACACAAGGGGAGGTCAGCTCTTCTGCTCTCACCATCCGGCCGGCTCACCTGCACCCCTGCCCACAGGGTCAGCCTACTGTGTTCCCTGAGTGAAGTGCGGTGCTGATTCTCTCACTCTCATGACCCCAGGGTCAGCTCTCCCCCTCACCCCCAGAGGTAATGAGTGGCTTGTGGTTGATTGTGCCCACCCCCGCCCCCAGACGAAGGCTTGGGGTGGGGAGCTGTCTCTGTCATCTACCCACTCAGGTCTGGAAGTCTGTATCTGTAATTTTTATCTTGGGGATCCAGGCTTCAAATTCATTGCCTGAATTGACTTTATGTTGTTGTAGGCTGGGACCAAAGGTGATTCTTTCTGTGGGGACATATGCAATTAGAAGTATGGGGTGTGTGTGTGTGTGTGTGTGTGTGTGTTTGTGTGTGTTTCATGAGTTCATAGTGGAATTCTGGACAGACCCAAGGTTCACAACTGTTTAAGAACCACTGGAGATTTCCTCAATAATGCTACAAAAGGCAGTCTGTGACCCATTTTGCAGGTAGGAAAAGAAGAGGAAGTGGGCTAAGTTACTCAGGGTGTTAATTGTCTCTAAATTTGCTGGCCTGAATTTCTTTTCCTAAAAACATGAATTCTGTTTATTACACATCAAAATGTATCACTGATTTTGGTCATCCATCTGTAAGTCTTTCAAGGGTCAAAAATGCTTTAAAGGCTTGTGTTTCCCAGCCTTGCTTTGGTACATGGTCTTTACCCGTGACTCTGCAACTGACAGCCACGTCATCCAGCGTGTCTATCTCGGTGACGCCTGCTGCTACCGTTGCCAGTCGTCAGCGTCCGTGCATTTCGACCGTGCAGAGAAGCCCCTGTCAGCAGCGCCCGGTCGCACTGGCAGTGATGGCTCCTCTCGTCTTGATTTGTTCAGCCCATTAGAGTTTGTGTTGAAAACAAACAGCGCACTAATGCCGGGCCGAAATAAAACAACAAAAGTAAGCAAGGAAGGCAAAGACTCGGGGAGATAAAGATAGGTGCACTAATGAGTCCCCAACTGGTTAAAAGCAAACACATTTCTATTCCAAGAAAAGTGTAAGTAACATTTGTTGTCACTAAAACTCTTTAACTTGAACAAAAATAAAGAGTTGCCCTCAAATTTATTATGGAAAGCCAGAAGCACTGCGGCTAATTATTTCCCAGGTGCCTCTTGCACGAATATAAAAATGGAGCTACCCACAGCGACGTGCAGCAAGCCTGTCTTCGGCCTTGATTCCTGGCAGTTTCATGGTGTAACCTGCACGGAGTCGCGCAAGCTGTAGGGTAAGCTCCATGTGGGTTTGGGTATTAGTCTTACTTATGTAAACTTGGGCAAAATATTTGTGTCAGCTAGCTTTGGCTGGGTAACAAACTACCTTAAACTTCAGTGGCTTCAGAAACCACAGTATGCTTTGTCATGATCTGAAGGGCTAACACTTTGGCCGGCTCTAGTGTGTCCTTGTTTCTCATGGTACCAGGTGGACCTTATGTGGGAAAATTCTTCTCTGTTCAGCTGCTCTTCATCCCACTGGCAGCCCGGGCTTCTTTGTAGGGCTGTTGAGGATTCTCAGGAGCTGGAGAGGGTGAGCTCCATGGAGAAAGCATTTGTCAACCTTGACTCCTCTTCAGTTAGCTACTATCCATGACCTAAAGTGATTCTCACGAGCAAGCTCAGCTTGAAAGCTTAGAAACCCAGATTACCCCTCTTGGGTGGGTGTGTACCCACCCAGTGAATTATGAACACATTTGGGATTATGGTAGTAATGATCTGCCACACACGGTCACACAGGATATCCTAATTTCTCAGGGCTCACGAGGCGGGCAAGTGAAATGATGCACATACTGTGCTCAGGACAGGGTTTGGTACACATGTGTAAATGAGAGAGGTACTTGTGCAAGTCCCAGGGTGTGATCTCTAGCATAGGTTAAGAGTGACCGTTTGCAGGTCTGGAGAGACAGCCCAGAAGTTCAGAGCGTAAGAATACAGGGGATCTGGATTCAGTGTCCAGAACCCGTGTGACAGCACACAAACCCTTGTAACTCCAATTTCAGAAGATCTGGTGCCCTCATCTGGCTTCGCTGGGCACCATACACGAGGCACATAGACACACAAACAGGCAAAATGCTTTTACACATTCTAAAAATGTGACTAAATGTGAGGGAGAGGAGAGGGATAGGAAAGAGGAGGGTTGAGGAGGCGAGGAGGACAATGTAGCAAAGGGTTGTGATAAGTCTTGAAACTCGAGCTATGATAAAGTCCTAGGAGAACACGCTAAGACGAGGAGGCACTCTTGGGTCAGGTTTACCTGTCACCTTGTTGTTAGCTCTTCAGCATCTTAGAAATACTTCATATCAGGAAAACATTCTTTCCTATTTCAAATTTAAAGAGTTTTGTTTTTTCAGAAGTGCTGCTTATATTCACTTAGTGGGACAATAGCTAGGCAAATTTTCTTTTCCCTGTTTTACACGTTTTTTTTCTAGAATGGGATCTTACGGCTTATACACCAGAAAAGGGCACTTTACGTATCTCAGTTTTAGAACAAAATTATTTTTAGAATTATACATTTTTTTTTATAAAGTTGGCAGTTTTCTAAGTATCCTTTGTCACCTTTGAGGGGGTCAATTGGCTTACTCACTGTACCCTGAGAATTCCCTGGACACGGGCCAGCTTCTGTCTGTCTATTTTTCTGAGAGATCGGAACTTCCTGGTCCAAAGTGCTGAAGGCCACACTTAGAGCAGAGCACGCTGTGGTGCAGATTGAACTCTACTTGGCTGTATGGGCTACTGGATCTGGGATCTGTAGTATGATTTTCTTGTGAGACCACCAGCACCCAAATAATGACACAGAGACTTATTATTAATTATGAAAACTTGGCCTTTAGCTTAGGTTTGTTCCCAACTATCTCTTATAACTTAAATTAACCTGTTTCTATTAATCTACATCCTACCACATGGCTTTTTACCTCTCTTCATTCAGTATGTCCAACTCCCTTCCTGTCTTGCTGGCCTCTCTCTCATGTACCTAGATTCATCCCGAGTTCCTCTCTCTGCCTGGAAGTCCTGCCTAATCTCTTCTGCCTAGCTATTGGCCATTCGGCTCTTTATTAAACCAATCAGGTGCCTTAGGCAGGCAAGGTAAAACAGAAACACATTTTTACACAATTTGCTTAAATATTCCTCAACATTTTCCCCTTTTTGTCTAAATAAAAAAGTAAGGTTTTAACTCAAAAACAGTAAAACTGTATACATTAAGAACAATTATCAAGTAAGGATTACATTCACAATGTTCAGTTCATCTCTATTTGGCAAATTCAGAGAAATTATTCTATTATCTATCCTATCTTGATGGGTCTAAAGTTTTATACCTAAACCACTTTCTATTAGAACTTGTATTATCATCCTAAAAATATCTTTTTAGACCTTAAAACATTTTCTTAGATAAACAACTTAAGCTTTTATGTTTCTTAACCTTATAAATTTTACATCTCTTTTGTAAGTTTCTTTTCTGAATTTGGTAACAAGGAAAACTGTAAAAATGTAACTATCTATTCTTCAATCCCATCACAGACCCAAGAAAGATATAATATTACCTGAGTAAACAGGAAGTGCAAAGTAAGCAACTTCTAAAATTATAGAAATGACAGAAATAGCTGGCTTCCTGGACAGTTACCCAAGTTTCCTCTGCAATGTTGGGGCATCCATTATTGGCCTACAGGCCTAGAATATCTGCCAGACTTTTCTGTGAATTAGGAATTTTGAAGGACTGTGATATCTTGTCTTGGGAAAGTTCAGCAGTCACCTTCTTTTGTGTCCTTTTTGTCCAATTTGAACAGCATACTGTCAGCAGTTGAGGCATGGGCAGTTTCCTACCCAATGGCTAGTTTTGCCATGCTGAAAGCAAACTCCATGTTGGAGGTTCTTCAACGTCCATCATCCTTTTTTGGAGTAAATTGGTGCTCACTGTCTCACTATCATGAAAAACCTTATGTTATTAAAACATCTTAAATGCCATATTCTATAGATCTCTGAAGTGTTTGAAGTATTAATATATATATAATTAATAATAAATATTAATAAATATGTATCTCTGTTTGGCTTTGAAAACATACCTAACATAACTGTAAGTTTGATTGTTATAGATGACTATTAACCTGCATTTCTTTATTATCTTAAATAGCTTTCAAGGACTAGAACATGTGAAATAGCTAGGCATAGTGATAGGTGCTTACAATCTCACTGCTGTGGAGGGAGATGGGGCATATGGGACTTGCTGCCAGCCAACCCAGCCATGTCAGTGAGCCTCAGGCTGAGTAAGAGACCCTGTCTCAGAAAACAAGATGGGTTGTCCCTGTGAGATTGACCTTTGGCCTCTTCATGCACACGCGCGCACACACACACACACACACACACACACACACACACACACACACGATGACAAGGTGCAGAGTCATGAGCTTGGGAAGAGAGGGGACCTCAGGGTCCAAAGCAGAAGAGCCAATGGCATGCTCTGAATCCTGAAAGCCTCCAGTCTGAATCTGGAGACCATCCCAGGGCCCCAGAAGATCTTGATCTGTAAAATGACTACCCGGTGATTTTATACTAGTCATCCAGATGTCCAGGAAATCATGATTGATCTGGCTCCTCAGAGGCAAAGCTATAAGCACATTTCAGAGCTCTTTCAAAGTTCTCAGATAAGTATGACTTTGGACCAGAGAGATGGTTCAGTGGGTAAATGTGCTTCCTGTTACACTAATGACCCGAGTTCAGTCCCTGGAACACATACACAGTAGGAGAGAACCGACAGGCCTCCACACTCATGCCATGTGTGGATTCCTTAGGAACCATGTGTGGATTCCTTAGGAACCATGGTGCTAGGCCAGTGCCTATAGGTGGCCATCAGGCATCTTCTTGTTTTCTGAGTATTTCTAGCAGCTTTGGTTGTTCCTGCTGGTGGACAGATTGGAAGGGCAGTCTAGATTCTGGACTACTACAGCTCTGGACTATGGCTTCTTTTATTTCTTTTAAGGAACTAACTTCAGCATACCTCAATGCAGTCTGCATTGACACTGTTATTACTCTCATTATTATTATAACTAACTGATTAGTGTGTACTAGTGTGTACATGTGTATTTGTGTGTATGTGTGTGTGTGTGAGAGAGAGACAGAGACAGAGACAGAGACAGAGAGACAGAGACTGAGACAGAGATACACACAGAGACAGAGTGGATGTGCACATACCATGGCAGGCAGGTGGAGATCAGAGGATAGATTTCAGGAGCTGGTTTTCCCCTTCAAGTGTGGGTTCTTGGGATGGAATTCAGGTTGTCAAGGTTCTGACAAAGACAACCCACTGAGACAGCTTGCTGGCCCATCTCATTATTTTTTGTAGTGTTGAGGATGAGCCTAGGTATTAATCATGCTAAGCAAACACTCAACTTTACTGTACATACCCTCAACCCAGCATTATTAATTTTTGGTACAAATCCCATCTACCTGTGGTAAATAAATTGATCATGGGTGTTGATGGCCCAGTGGTAATGAGGCTGGCTAGGCTCTTGTTGTTGAGGAAAAACACAGGACTACTGGGCATTTTCTGGATGGAGTTCTTTCTCAGCTCCCCCAGAAGTCCCCACACTCTGCCTCACCCCCTCTTGTTTTCCTAATATGTCCAGTCACATTTTAATGGCTGAAATGGTTTCGAAGCTATCCCCCACAGAATCAATTTTCACCCTCAGCAAAGGGAAGCTCCCGTCCTTCAGCAAGGAGTCTACTTCAGTGATAGGTTTTCACAGGAGTCCAGAACTCAAATGTGTTTTGACTGGTGCCCTGACAGCATCGTGTTAACTTGGACACCAGAAGTGGATTTGCCGAGGAGCTTCTCCGTGAGACCGGCGCTGGAGACTAATGGAGGCTGATGGCAGGTTTCGTCAGCGAGACAGCGGTGGCCCTTAGCTAGTTAGCTGGCTGGAATATTTGGCGCTAATGGCAGGGTTTCATTGAGAATATGTGTTTCAGGGAGTAAACTAATGTGGAGCAACTAAAGGATTCTGCTTTCTCCCAAGAAAATGGTGAGCTTTGGAAGGAAGCACAGAATGCGGGCAGTATGGCAGCTGTTTTCCTCCAGCCCCAAATTTGCCACCAAGACTGCTTAACGACTGCTTTAGGGCAACAGAGGTAAAAACACTGAAACCCCCAGCTATCCATAGTGTTCAACGGAGGTATCAGAAGCTGGGAAAACCTTTAAAAGACCTTAAATGTATTACACTCGTCTCCAGAGTTCTGAACAGCATGGATGGCTTCCGCTGTTCAGAAAGCCAACAGAAACATCAGACCTCTTGGCGGCGCCCCTGGCAAGCTCCCCATTGAAGTCATCGTTTTTTGCTTTTTGTTGTGGTTACCTGACCTCCGGGAGACTGCAGCAGGCTACTGGGGAAAAAAAAAAAAAAAAAAAAAGAGGGCAGCAGACGTGGGTGTGCACATCGCCAGTTCCCGATAGCTCTCTAGCTCTCTGCCTTGGAATCAGAATAGAGTCCACTGACTTTTCTGAATTTGGTCTTCATTTTATAGATATAAGGAGATACTATTGGGCGTGGGGAGGGACTTGGATATCAACCTGAGAGCAGGACAACGTGTCTCACGGTGCATCATTGACTTGGCTGCCGGCCTGGAAATGTTTGTACTGCCATCTACCTCTCATTTTCTCAGAGGGGAGCCCTAGGACAGAGGATCTCCTTATCCTGGAACTCTTATCCTTATACTGGAAACTCTTTATCCTCAAATTTCTAGAACTAGAATGCTCCAGTGTTCTAAAATTTATAGGGCTCTTCTTGATTATGTAGGGTTTTTTTGTGGTTTTAAACTTTGATTTAGTCCAGGAATCACCCTTGCTGAGAACTTACTTACTGTGTGACATTTCATACTCAACTAAAAATTCATACCTATGATTGACATTGATTAAACAATTGCTCCTCTTTGCTTTTCCTTTTTGTTACCATGGGCAAATCCTTCTATAGCCCATCTTGATGGACCCATCCATTCATGCAGCTGGTGTGTATGCCTTGTGTGCTTGTGGATGCCCGGACACTTAAGCATCCATATGTCTCATCTATGTCTCTCTCCTGTTGCTGTGTACTTAATAGTAATGGGTTGAGATGGCTGAGCTTCAGGAAGGAAGAAGTGTGGATCTGCACATCACCGAATGGAGGAGAGCCCCTCAGGCATGCACCCTACTTCAAGTGAAAGAGAAATAGGCTAATGCTCTCTTAAGCTTGGGAGTTGGCGTTGGCTTTAATTGCTCTGAACAATAAGCTATGTGGAGAAGTTTGAGGACATATCAAAGCCTGGTGCATCTGTTCATTACTCCAACACAGCTGGAGTCTAGCAGTCAGAGGGAAGCCTCTACCATAGGCTGGGGCCTGACAGAGATGGTGTTAGCCATGATAAACTATATGTCCTTCTCAAAGCACCTGGGAGGCATGGTTTTGTGCAGGGGAGTCATGTGATCAAGACTGAATCTAAGAGATAAATGTACATTTATCACATGATGAATCAGAGTGGGGAGACTCCAGGCCAGAGACCAGGTCTAAAGGACTGCAGTGGTCAGGGCCAGCGAGAGTGAGGACCCAGACTTCAGAAATCTTCCTTACTGGTTACTCTTGTCCATTTCCTTAAGTAAAGAACAGAAGTTGGGCTGGAGAGAGGGGCTCTGGGTGTAGTACTTGCTGTCCAAATACAACAAGCTGAGTTCAGATCCCTAGCACCTACTTAAGAAAGTCGTGTAGCTGTGCTTACCTATAACCCCAGTACTAGCTGAAGCAGGGGGGCAGAGACAGGAGGGTCACTGGGGCTTATGGCTGCCAGCTTTGCTGAAAAACACTAGGCTCCAGGTGCCGTGAGATATCTATCAAGCAAATAAGGCAGAGCATGTGTCCTCTTTTGTCCTCCATGTGCATGCTCAAGGGCACATGTATCTGTACACACATGTTTATACACATATACACACAAATACTGTCACATATGAATAGGCATTGCCTTGCTCAACATTATTGGGGGTCAGCAAACTACTGCCTATCTGTTTTGCAAAGACAGTTGAGTTGGCACAGAGCCACACCCATCTGAAGACAGTTTGGTTGGCACAGAGCCACACCGATTTGTTATGTCTGATCCATGACTGTTGCCACTCTCCAATGACAGAGTTGAATGGTGGTAATGGGATTTTGTGATACACAAAGCCTTACATATTTGTTATCTGGTCATTTAAGAAAGAACATGCTGGCCCTAAACAAGACATCTTTATCAATCCCCACCCTCACGACTCAGGTAACAATGAAGAATAATGGGGAAGAAAGAATGTAAGAGCCAGAGGTTGGGGAAGAGTGTTGTAAAACAGTGTTCTAGAGCTGGCAGGACCCTTGTGCTCATGAATTCATGGGAGTAGTGGAGGCAGAGACTCATAAGTTCCCACCCTTCAGTGAGGATCTATGGGGGAAAGAGACATCTAAGTAGGTGAGAGGTTGCTGAGAGAAAGAATTGCAGCAGGAGAGATGGGCAGATGAGAGAGGGCAAGGGTGGAAATGTTTAAAATGAAAGCCTGTGGGAAACTGTCAAAGAACTAACAAAAGAAAGAAAGAGCTTGCCTATCCTTGCACTAAACTCTGTGGATGGACATTCACTGAACCACCATAACAAGTTCACACTGAACCATCACAATAAGTTCACACTTAACCATCATAACAAGTTCACACTGAACCATCACAACAAATTCACACTGAACCATCACAACAAGTTCACACTGAACCATCACAAGTTCACACTGAACCATCATAACAAGTTCATATTGAACCATTACAAGTTCACACTAAACTATCACAGTAAGTTTATACTGAACCATCATAACAAATTCACACTGAACCATCATAACAAGTTCACACTGAACCATCACAACAAGTTCACACTGAACCATCACAAGTAGTTTATACTGAACCATTACAACAAGTTCACACTGAACCATTACAACAAGTTCACACTGAACCATTACAACAAGTTCACACTGAACCATTACAACAAGTTCACACTGAACCATCACAAGTAGTTTACACTGAACCATCACAACAAGTTCACACTGAATCATCACAACAAGTTCACACTGAACCATCACAAGTTCACACTGAACCATCACAAGTTCACACTGAACCATCACAACAAGCTCACACTGAACTATCACAGTAAGTTTATACTGAACAATCATAATAAGCTCACACTGAACCATCATAACAAGTTCACAGATACTGGATTATGCCAACTAAGTGGAAATCTATTCTTACACACGGTGTAGCAGTGGTGCCATGTTAGAAGTGATTTCTTCTCTTCTCCATCCCTCTCGCTGGTGTGTTCACATTGGAATAGGAGAGGCGTGTGATTGGTGAGGTTAAGAATGGAACAGTCATTGCTTCTCTGGTGAAAAGGGCTAAAGGCTTAATGGCTGGCATGTGCTTATGGCTTAATGGCACCTATGTATGGTCTTTATTATGCCACTCACTGGAGAGCAAGACAAACCCAACACTTAATTATCCTTTTTTTTCTGACTTCCCAAATCACTCATGTGCAGATCCTAAAGTGCAGGTATGATGAGATGATTTAAAAAGCCTGCTTTGGGGCCTGGAGAAATGACTTAGAGGTTAAGAGCACTGGCTGCTCTTCCAGAGGTCCTGAGTTCAATTCCCAGCACCCACATGGTGGCTCACAACCATCTGTAATGATATCTGGCACCCTCTTCTGGTGTGCAGGCATACATACAGGCAACACATTGTATACATAATAAATAAATAAATGTTTTTTTAAGAGCCTGCTTTGGTCTTGGGTCGTGTGTATGTACAAATACACATAAAGAGGACTTAGGTCACACAGTATGTACTCAGTTTAAATTTTAACTAAGCACCTTAGCATTTGTTCTTTGTCAGTAAATGTTGAGCTACCTAATTCCTTGTACTGGTAACAGAACTGGCATTTTGATCTTTATTGGCTATTGGTGCTGATTTGGAACTTGGAATGGAGAGGACGTCCAGTTCAGGCGCTCCGTGCCAGCCCTCTGTGTGGCTCAGAGTTTAGAAGGCTCAGGCAGAAGCCCACTCAGGGGCGCGAGGAGTGGGTTAGTGTGCTGCGGAAGAAAGTTTTGGGTAGGTTGGGTCTTTCAGATTCATCTTCACAATCTGTGACATCTTTATTATTTATTTGTTTAAATCCAGCAGAGGCTATGGGAGCTAGGCTGCTGTTTTTGGCACTGGCAGCACACTGAACACAAAATAAAGGTTTTTTAGTGGGAAAAAGTTTTCTATTTTTTTTCTCGTGGGGTGTGTGTGTGTGTGTGTGTGTGTGTGTGTGTGTGTGTGTGTTATATGTGCTCATATAATTATGTGTGCGCACGTGTGTGTGGAGGCCAGAGGTCAATGTTGGATGTCTTCCTCAGTCACCTACCACCTTGTTTTCAGAGACTGAGACTCTCTGGAACCCAGGGCTCAGCAGTTAAGCAAGGTTAGCTGGCAAGAAGCTCAGGGATGTGCTTGATTGACTCTGGTTCCCTGCCATGGGCTCAGATGTGGGCCTCTGCACCTCGTTTTTCTGTGTGTACTGGAGTTCTGAGCGCAACTCCTCATGCTCTCATGGGAAGCACTCTACCTGTTGAGACACGTTGCCAGCCCCCATTTTTGTCTCTTTCTGCTTCTCTGTAGGTCAGGACATTGGACCATAGCATGCTTGGCTCCACTCAGTAACAGGAAAGAAACCGACAGTAGTATTGATCAGTTCCTTCAGACTCTGCTCTTTAATCTGTTTTGACCTGTGCGCGTCCTAGGTTCCAAGAGGAAACAATGGCAGGACTCTCTTGGTGTCATGTACTTTCCTCATCAGCATGTTTTCAGATGGCCCTCACTCCTCGCTTACGCAGTCTTCTCACTAGTGGTAGATTTTTAAAGACTGGTGTTCAGATGCAGCAGAATTTGTGAGTCGGGAAAGAGGAATAGGCCTTTAGCCACACAGGAATACCAGCCTCTTCAGTTAGATGGAGGAAAACTGGGGAATGTTTGCAACTACATCCCTGAAATATGATATAATGAATCAAAAAACTTCTTATAGATCCTTGGCTTTGATTTAGAAGTAGGAATGCACACTGTGGTATACTGAAAGAAAGGCCATTCTGATTATTCTTATGAAAGTGAAGAACTTCCTTGAGAAAAGACTGTGATCAAGATGGACTTGGTACTGAATGCCTGTATTCCCAGCACTTAGGAGGTAGAGGCTGTAGGATCAGGAGTATGGGTCATCCTCAGTCATACAGCTGAGTTTGAGGCCACCTATTCTATAAAAAACCATGTCTCCAAAGGAAAAAAAAACCAGAACACAAATGAACACACAAAAAAGAAAAGAAAAAAGGAAAGAAAAGAGAAGGGGGGTTGTGATCAGGTGGTCTAAGAATGCAGACACATAAGGAAAACTGACATCTCCACATGGCAAGGAGAGCCTGTTTTTTTTTTTTTTTTTTTTTTTTTTTTTTTTTTTTTTTTTTTTTTTTTTTTTTTTTTTTAACCACTGATCTGAAAGGAGGCTAAGGTTCTGGAGACCAGATGTTCCAGGAGAGTCTTGCTCCTCTGCAGACCGGATACTCCCTAAACTCCGTCACAGAAGTGATGGTCCAGTTGCCCCTGCTTTGGGAAAAAAGGAAGCAATATATCTGGATGATTGGCTATTGTTTTCAAGTTAAGTCTCATCAAAATCTGTGTGTACTTTTCCCAGGAGATAAATTTTATATTGCTTCAACATATGTAATAGATAATGCTTGCCAAATGTTCAAAACTTGGTGTAGCTTGAACTTGGAGGTCAATCTGTACAATCGACTTCAAATGAGGGAATGGAATCATGATGGGATCATTATCACAAATCATTTCTAGCTCAGGCCATTTTATAACAATGACCAGAACACACCCAGCTGTTGCCTCTGCTTCATAGCAGAGCATCACCTCAATGCTTGTTTCCCTCAAAATCCATGGAGTGTGGGCCTTGAAATCTCTCACCTCTGGAGCATCTGCTAACCCATGAGTGCTATCTAAATGTTGACTCTTCCGTGAGAGTCAAGAACAAGGCAGTAATAAGCCATTTATTGACCGATCTGTGAGTCAATCAGTGGTTCACACCTGCAGTCTGGTCGGTGATTTCTAAGTCTATTAGTTTCTAAGATGTCTGCCTCATTGGTTATTTTAAAAGAGCTCAATTCCATTCTCATTCCAAGGATTTTGGCAAGCTTCTGCAAAAACTGGGCGAGACTGATATGAGAGGAAAAAAGAAAAAAGAATCAGGCATATTGTTTGTCCACAGGGGACTAAGAGAATGACTGGATTCCAAGAAGGAACACAGAGAGATCTCAGGGAACAAATGAATGATGGCGCCCAACAGAGCTGAGCTGCATTAGTAAGGTGTTCTTAGTACTAGAGTTAAGGAGTTAAAGCGAAAGCCACTTGGGAGTCCTGGGGATCTGTTTGGCCAACGCTGTAGATGTTTTGAACAGATTTGGGACAGGAAAACCAGAGAAATGAGCACTGGGAAATTTAACCAGAATTAGTCAGGGTTTAGGAAAACACAGAAACTGTGGGTAGGAACACAACTGTTTAACCCCTGAGGGAAGCATCCTGGGAAGTGTATGAAAGGATAAGAGATAAGAGGGAGGAAGAGGAAGGCATTCTAGCTGAGAATGGGGCACAGGACAACAGATTTACCGACAGGGTTAGTCATCTGATGGGATGATATGCCTTGATACAGGATTATCCAAATTCAGTACTCTATATTAGAGTGGCCAAAAATAGTTGGGGTAGTGAATGGGCTTCAGGTACAGCTGTGGAAGACTCTGATCGCACTTATGAAGTAAAAGGATTTCCATAAGACCGTAGTCGAGTAGCCCAAACTAGGCAGATAGAAAAGGGAACAGAAATTTACACAATCAAAGGAAAGGCTGGGATCTTTGGTTTTGAAAATGCTTGGCCTGGTTGCACTATGGGAGGCTCCAAGGGAATTGGCAACATTAATCAGAAAGATAAATTTCTGGGCTGGAAAGGGAAGGAGAAGCAAAGAAAAGAAGGCACTGTGAACTCACTCACATCTGGAAGAGAAGGAGCTCATGGAACTTAAGGACTAGCACGGCTGGGAGGACTCAGTTCCTCTGTCTATTGGAGTCAGGAGGAGGACAGCAGAGGGAGGTGGAGCACTGGGAACCTGTAATGTCCTTCCTAGTGGGAAGATACTGCACTTAGCTGTGTTCTGGGTTACAGCTAATTACTCACGACTGGACACTTTATGAAGAAGACAAGTTTCTTTGTAGTTCTGTCCTTACAATTTATCATCTATCATCTATATCTGTCTATCTATCTATCTATCTATCTATCTATCTATCTATCTATCTATCAATCTATCATCTATCAATCATATATCTATTTATCTATCTATCATCTGCCTATCTATCTATCTATCTATCTATCTATCTATCTATCTATCTATCTTTTCAGATTGAACTTAGGGCCCTGCATGTTAATTCAATGCTCTGCCACTGTGTCCCCAACCCTGGATCCTGGTTTTAGGTTAGGCAGCCTCATTGATTCAGCTTCCCGTGGACAACATCATATTGGCAGGAGTGAGTGAGCAAGAGAGATCACATGGTGAGATAGAAAGCCAGAGAACCTCAGGAGTGGGCTTGTGCCTCCTGTAACAATCTGCTCTTCTAGGACCTATGTGGATTCCCATGAGAACAACATGACTCTTCTGAGGGCAGCACCACCAGTGACCTAACATCCTTGTCCCAAGCCTGACCTCTCAAAGGTGTCACCAACTCTCAGCAGTCTCAGGACTGCTACACTGAGGACCATGCTGCCAACACATGAACCATCAGGGGACAAACATCTAAACCATAGCAGAAGAGAACATACGTTTCTGTGTCACTGGAGTAGTAGATGTGGTTCTGTCTTCTCTTGATTATAGGGAATCAGTGGCTTAGAGGTCAAAGATGTAGAAAATTCAGTTTGGATGTGAAGCAAGCTAGCTTTCCAATCTAGATCCACCCGTTGTAAAATGAATATTGGGTTCTGCTTTGGAGGCCCAAGTCCACTTCTCACTTTGCCCAAAATTCAGTATGGAGAGATGATGAGTCCGAGTACCCAAGCTGTTGTTGTGACAGACTCTGTCCTAAGTCTTAGACATGGACTCTTTTATTTGAGCTTTTCAAGAGCCTGTGGAATTGTCATCAGTCTGATCTCACAGATAAGAATGTGAGACCCAGAGAGCTTCAGTAATGTGCTCATGATTCACATCTTGGTATTGTAAATTGGATGTAGGACTTGGGACGCCACAGATTTCGCTCTTAATGATGTCATTAATCTATGTCAGTCCACAAAACCTTTTCATTGAGGTGTTATCAGTTTGAGCTCAGGGATCTATTCAGCAGCGGGGCTTTCAAGGAAGATGCCCAACTTTCTGCTGGCTTGTTTTCTTCTTGTGGTGGGAACACGTATGCTGTCTCTCCACATTCTGCCCATCCCAGTCTCCGGGATCAGAAGGTGTTATTGAAGTGGCTTTTCTCTTCAAGCGCACAGGCTCTACACCGCACAGGGAAATCCCCGCCACCACGGCTGTCTTCTGGTAGATTGTGCATTGTCAGGTAGCTGAGTGAGGCCCGTGAGGCCCAGAGTGCAGCCGATGAAACTTTATGATCACAGTCTCCCGATTTTCCAGTGTAAGGTTATTGACCATGGGAATGGATGAGTTGGGAAAGAAAGATGTTTGTCACTTAAAGCATTCATTCAGAAGTCATTCCTTCACTCATTCATTCATTTCAGTCCACTGGCTGTCAATGGAGCACACTCTGAAATCTTTTGTGTACCAGACCTTGTGCTGATTCTGACAGAAAAAAAGAGTAATGTAGTAAGACTGACAATAGTGATGACATCAGCTAACGTCCACTCCAGGCTTACTCTGAACCCAGAATTGATGCTATGAGATCTCAGAGCCATTTGTATATCCCCAGGTTTAGATAAAAAAAAAAAAAAAAAAAAAAAAAAAAAAAAAAAAAAAAAAAAAAAAAAAAAACTGATACAGAGAAGGTAGTAATTGGCCCATGGTCACACCACTTTGCAAATGGGCAAATGAAGGAGAAACTTACCTGTGCTTGAGAAGCTGACAAAATGTAGATTAATACATGAAAAAGAAATCTATAAAGGGAAAGCATAGTTGTGGAGATGAAAAAATTGGAGATTGGATAGCAATCTACAATTAGACACATACAAATACTCTACAGGTCCTTGGGGGTGACTAGAGTTTACAACAATTTATCATAAACTTTAAAAATAGCTAGACAACAAGAATTCATAGGCTCCCGATACAGCCCCACCAAACGGCGATACAGCCCCACCAAACGGCGATGTAGCCCCACCAAACAGCGATACAGCCCCACCAAACGGCAAACGGTTAAGGGATAGAGATACCGATTACTCCTATTTCATTCCTACATACTGTATACACATACCGAGCCATCATGCCCCACACACTGGGGGATTATATATCAATTAAAAAGTAAGTAGGAGCTGTGGTGTTAGCTCAGATGAAATGCACTTGCCTTGCTAGTGTGATCCCTCAGAACCCATGTAAAAACAATCTGGGTGTGGTAGCAGGCTTTTGAAATCCCAGCACTGGGGAGATGGAGACAGGCGGATCTCTGGGCTCACTGAGACGGTTAGCCTAGCCCATTATGAAAATTCCTAGCCAATGAGAGACTCTGTCTCAAAAAATCAGTATGGAAGGTCACTGCAGGAGAGCTGAGGGAGTCCTCTGGTCTCTAGATACACAACACACATACATGTAAGTTAAATAAAAGTGAAAAGAGTTATAAAAATATCCTGGTCTTTCTGTTTAGTTCTACCCAATTTGCCAAGCATGGAGAGCCCTGGTCTCTTCCACAGAGGCTTTGGTACAGACAGCTTCGGTCTCCTGGGAACGTTCCAGACGATGAGGAGATTTGAGTTGCCTCTTGAGCTCACGTGCGGTGGACCTTGGCATGGGGGATGGGTCCAGTCCACCACACTTTGGTGATCTGGAGCATTAGCCTGGCAGGTTGGGGGCAGAACAATCATTTCCTGTCTCCTCTGCATGAACAGCATCCATTACTGCGCCTGCCCACACAGGCCACAGATGACACAGCTTCTGAGGGGGCTGATGGTGACGGTCACGGAACCTCCTGGCCTGCCCAAACACATCTTGCAGGCTTCTACTTGTCGTCTGGCCTGAAAGGTGAAGGCCCAAGCACATCCTTCTTGCAGAATCTCGCTTAATTGTCTCTTAATAGCCACTGTTCTTTTTCTCCTAACCCTGCTGCACGCAGGACCCTCAATTTCCTGTAAAGCGGCAATACATTGAGTGCAGCCTCCGTAGTGGGCGGGCCCTTGCCATGCTTCAGCATCCCCAGGAGGACGAGGCAGTCCCCCCATTTGCACAGACTGGGCGGCAGCATGTGCAGATTGATTGCTAAGTACTCATTTGCCCACTGCGGGTCTCTGGAATTGCAGATCTGGAGGTGGGATGGCAGTCCGTGGGTGGATGAGGGGTGGGTTGGTGTGCACCGCGAATGACAAGTGCCCCATTGTGTCTGCTTTTGAATGTGCTGTCCTGGAGCTAATGACACCTCTCAATTAAATTGCGGTTTTGCTCTCAGTAGCTCTGCCCCATTGTCCAGGCCACTTGACCTGTCAAGCCCAGAGGAGGGGGGTGTGGGAAAAGAATATTCCCACTCTGCTCCTGGGGTGAGAAGCCTGTTTGCATTCTGAGGGGCCCTCAACTTCTCAGAGCCTGTTCAGCCTATCTCCAGACGTAATCTTATGCAAATAAAACAAAGCTTTTGAGCTCTGGCTGTGTAGAGCTCTCTATCTGCACCCAGAGTCACTGTGCCCATAGTAATGGCTTGCCTGTGAGCCGCTATCAAGAGCGTGCGTGTTTTTCTTTCTGAGAGACGACAGTTCCCAAGTGAAAGGACACTTCAGCTCCGATAAAACTTTCCTTCTATTGTTTGAGTTTTGTGTTTGTTTTCTGGCAAAGCCCACTGCTGCCGGAGCATTGTGTGCAACGGAACATTTTTCCAGTTTTGTGTGGCGAGGCCAGCCTGGGTCTTCGGGGGGTTCTTACTAGCACTGCCTGAAGCGAATACCACAGCTCAATAGCAATTTAATATTGCAATCAGGGAGCAAACTGTGCAGTTCTGGCACGTTGTGATAATTATTAACTACATCTATTAGTGTTCCGGTTCTAGTGACTAATATTTACAAAAGGTTTCCTGTGTAGGGGAGACCTTGCCCAGACACCAATGTCTGCGTTATTCCTAAGTGACTGTCAAGGGCCCTTTGAGCCTATGCTTGTGTTCACTGTTCACAGAGAAAGCATCAATCCTGAGAAATCAGATTGCAGAAGACCTGGCTCACAAATAACCAATTCTCAGGGCGTACAACTTGCTGAGGTTTGGAGCATTTTGTGAGTTTGAGGGAAAGTTTTCTTGGGAAAAAGCATTTAATAAGTAAGGAGAGAGAGGAAGGGAGGGGGAGGGTTGGGGGAGGGTTGGGGAGGGTTGGGGAGGGTTGGGGAGGGAGAGGATGAAGAGGCAATCCAGTTTAAATGGTACATTTAGGCAAAGTCATAAAAATGCTTTCTTCTACATGCAAGTAGGGAAGTTGAAGAGCCTGTGTCTTCTCTTTGTGGGCTGATCAGGTGCCGTGAGTGCTGGGAGGCACTTCTGAGGGTGAGATGCATGGCTGTGCTCCAACCCCTACCCTTCCACACAGAGACTCAGTGAGGCAGTGGAACAGTTCACCTAGAGCAGTTGCTTTCTGTAGGCTCTGTGATCCCACCACAGTTCAAACGGTGATCCCGACACTAGTGCAGCTCCTTGTCTGCGAGGGAATGATGCGCTCCTCTCGAGTCCTCTTCAGTGGCTCTGTGCTCAGTAAATAGTGCTCAGTGTAAGGAGTCCTAAGGTAGGAAGAACAAGGCAAGCTCAGTTTTCTGAGTATTTCTCAACCTTAAACAGAACACCGCTTGATGAAAACACTGTTCTTGTGATTAACAGGCAGTGCTTTCTTTCTTTCTATTGTGTGGCACACATGTGTTCATGCACACATGCTTGCTAATGTGTGCACACACACACACACTTGCCCCTGGTGTGCTTTTTGCTAAAGGTTTGTTTATATGTATCCAGAAAGTAAAGGAGCTGGTATGTTTTTTTAAACTTAAAGATAAAAGCTAATGATGAAATTTAAAGTAACTGAAAATATATTTGAACTGGGCATGGGGTACATACTTGTCATCGTAGCACTTAAAAAGTGGGAGCAGAGGACTGGAAGTTTATCTTGGGCTACATATCACGTTTGAAGTCAGCCTGGGCTACATCAGATTTCCTCCCACTTCTCTATGTATTTCTATACATATCCAAGCAGACATGTGAATGCACTTAAGTGTACATATATACATTACACACACATGGATATTTGAGGCTCTGCATGTTTTGTTTCACTCAGAGCATTTGGGATGGTTTCATGTGTCCAAAGTCAAGATGAATGTTCTGCTGCCACAAGGCTGGGTCTCTGCCCCTCTTAAGAGCAGATGAGGAAGTGTTAACTCTCCCCCTTCTTAATTTAAAACCCTCATATATGAACTGTACCCACCCTCAGCCCCTGTGTCCTGGCCTCTAACTTATCATTTTCCCCCTTTCAGAAGGATGACACTTTAGGATGGGTCTGGGAAATCTTCCTTCTTTAGGGGACTTCCTTAGAATCTTCCTTCTATAGCTGACCAAGGAACCGGTATAAAAGGAGGAGCCTCTGAGGGTGGAGTTGATCCCTGACTCCTGGTGAATTAGGCTGAGAGGACTTGATGTGATCCTATCCTTCCTTGCCTTGCTCCCACCCCTGACTCCTTTACCTCGCTCTTTATATACCTTGAGCTTCTTCTCAAAAACTGATATGCAACATTCCCGCTGTTCAGTCTCAGGCTCTACTCTGGGGAGCCCAGGGCTTTTGTCTAATGAATATAAGTTCATTTTGTTCCTGAGTGTGTGCCCTGGAAAGTTACAAGATATTTGATTAGATTCTGATAAACTGAGTACTAAACAAATTACCTAAACCTTCATTTATCTATTCACTCACTTACTTCATTGGTGACCAAATGCTAGGTACTATATTTTGTGTGTTTTCAGTTTGCGTAAATCTTGCTATATACATATAACTTGATTAACATTTTATGAGATATAACCAATATGATACATAAAGATACAGTTTATTTATCTTTAACTGCTATGTGGTATTAATGCATTAAATAAACATAGCCAAGATTTATTTTTCATTTCCTTATTCATGAACAGATTTGAATATTCATTCAGCAGACAGGAAGCGGGCTGGCACTCAGCCTGCTTCCCCTCATCTTCCCTTGTTACTGACTAGGATGCTACACATGGGATGGTGCTGCCTTCATTTACAGTGAGTCTTCTCAATTCCCTGGAAATGCTCTCACAGACATGCCCAGAGGTGTGTCTCCTAGGTGGTTCCAGGTTCCCTTAAACAGGTATTGATCAAGATTGATCATCGTACAGGGTCTCACAGTGCAGGGGGCTTCAACTCCATGATCCTTTTGCCTCGGCTTCCCAAGTGCTAGGGTTTGGGGTACATGCTGCCACACCCGTGGTGCCTCTTCTTTACGTCATTGCCCCATGCATGTTGGGCATCCCCCTGTTGTTGTCCCTTTCCTCCTGTGTTTCCTTTCCACTGTGCCCAGGTAGTCAGTAGAGGAGAAAAGGGTCATGAACAGAGCTCTGTGTTCAGGCAGGAAAGTGGTGCACAAATGCCTTCCATCACTGGATTGGCCAGAATCCATTCATAAGACTCAGACTGAACAGCAAGGGATGCTGGGAGATGCAGTTTGCCAGTGTGACTGCAGGCAGAGAGGGAAGGGATTTGGATGCATGGCGCTGTCTCTGCCAGAGATAGGAAAGCAGAAGAGAGTGGAACAGCAGTGTTCCTACTTTATTTATTTAATATTTTTGCAATGTCCTCCTCACTTCCCTCCCCCTAGGGGAAGGAAATCTCTGTTATAAACTGCTGCCTGAGATAAGGCCAGGTTATAATGGGAGGCTGGAAGGCCAAAGTGACACAGAGTTCAGACACTTGTAGGAACCTCATCTGCTGGAGTCAGCAGGACCTGATAGATTGCCCTATACGATACTCAACGAATCTTCAACTCTCATCTTGGGACTATTAGCTAGTGTTTCCCCAAATCACAGAGAATTGGAAGCACCCCTAAGGACGGCACCAGGGTAAGGGAGGTACCCATGTTTGGGAGAAAGACAGGATGGCTCTGGAAACTTCAGACCTGTGAGCTTAACATACATACATAGGAATATCTTGGAACAAATCATTACTCCACCAGATAACACCCAAAAGGATACAAATTTTAATCGGTGTCCAGTGAAGTTCATAAGCAGATGGTAGTGCCCAGTCAATTTAATGCCCTCCCGTGACTGTTAGAGGCTGGGCGGGCCAGTGGGAAGGACCAGTGTGATCCATCTTAATTTTAGTGAAGATCTGGATATTTCAAGCAACAGCTTAGTTTGGACATGGTGGTAGGGGTTGGGGTCCACACCTTAAGGGGTGTTATCAATGGCTGCACATCAGCCAGGGGGAGGGATTGGGGTCAGGCTGTAGCCTGATCAATACCTGTATTGATGGCCTGGGTGAAGGAATTAAGACTGAGTTCAAGAAGTTTGAGCTGGCACTGAATGATGCAAGGTCGCTACTGCTTTATGAGACAAAAATAAAATTCAAAATGGCCTTGGCTCATGGAGAAAATGACTCCACAAAAATGGAGTAAAATTTGAATGAGGGTAAATATAAAGTGGTCCAGGTGCCCCTGTAGCCCCAGAACAGTCTCTTGAGTGCCTTCCTTATGCTGCTGTTTTGAGAACCAAAGTGTGATAACGGGGTGGGAGTGCCTCATCGACCACACAGTGCCATCCAGGATGAAGGTGTGTACCTATGTGAGGAAAGGTACTATTAAACGTGAGGAAATATGTCCGTTGAGCAACACTCATGGAAGCAGAGCTGTTCAGTCATGAGAAGAAGAAATGAGTTCATGAGTAGACCAATTTTAACACAGTTTTAATAAGAGCGACAATCGTTTCTTCTTTCTATTTGTGTGAAGGAAGAGCTTTGTCTCTAATGACATAGGATGACTTTCAGTTAGATGTGAGGAAGAACTTCCCTTTCTTTACAGCTGTTGTACTTGTTCAGTGTTGGACTTTCTAGTCCACTACAACCCCCTAAAAGTAGGATTTCTTCAGATCTCTAAAGCTGAGAAGAAAACTTGTCATATAGTATATGAACAAGTACTGCCTTTCAATATTTATTCAGAACTTAGGGAGGGTCATTATTCTGAAAAATCTTAAAAAATGGGAGTGACTGGACTGACCAGACGGCTCAGTAGGTGAAAGAGATTATTGGTCCCTGAAACCTGACATACACATCTGCCATAGCAAACAGGAGGTCCGTCCCCAAAGAACAAACAAATCAACAAATAAATATTTTTTGAAATAAAAAATGAAATATTTCTTCTAGGAGACTAAATGATTTTTATCAACATTGATCTTGTGATTATTATAAATATATGCTTTATGCATATGACATATGAATATTTAACAATATATTCTCACTATAATATATGATCTTAGCTTTAGATTACTAACACTCATGGATAGGACTACGGGTGAGGGAGGATATGGGTGAGGGAGGGTATGGGTGAGGGAGGAGAGGAGATAAAATATTGCTGCTTTTAGGCCTTTTTTTTTTTACCTCCTACCAACTACAGAACCCCCACACAGAACCTCCTACCAACTACAGAACCCCCACACAGGTAAGAAACAGGGTACTGACTTCCACCCTGCTAAAACTGAATCAATGTTTCACACCTCAGTTATTTGTTGCTACACTTGGTTTTCTAGAACCTGTGATCCAGGCCGTAGAAGCCAGAGCCAGTGGCTCAGAACTGAGATCTGTCCTTTGTGAATTCACAGTAAGTCTCCGACAGTGTGGGCTGGGCTAAGCAGGCCCCTGTGTTCACTGCTGTGGGGCTTTTCCTGGCACAATTAGCTGGGATTCTAGACCATTCTGCCTCTCACTGAAGCTTTTTGTTTATAGATTATTGAATAATTAGGGTACTTCCTTTATGTAACAAGCAGCATTTAATGCTTAAGTGCAGCCACAAGTTTTACTCACGAGAATTCTCAAGTTATGCCCAAAGGGAGTATTCTTCTGGGCAGTCAGCACAGATGGATGCCTTGAAGTATTCCTGGTTATGGGCAGTAATATCTTCCTATACTTTTCTGGCAAGGAACTTGGACTGAATGCACATTGAGCCATATATCAAAATTGGGAATTTAAAACCTCTCAGGGGGTGGTGGTCAGTGAATCATCTGTGGCCAAAATGCATTTTCCTGGGTCTGTGGGCACAGCCATTGGTTAACACAAACTCCCATGGGAATCTGGAAGAGTGTTGAGTGATGAGAAGTGTATTGTCTAATCAAGATGGATGGTACAGCGGTGGAGTCGGTGGTAGGGAGATCTGCTCCCAAGGCTTCAAACATGGGAGTCAGCTGAGGCACTAATCACTTGGAAGCCCATGTGTGGTACAGAATGCCAGCCAACACACAGAAGACGAGGCAAGTCCTGAGAGAATGGATTCTGGTAAAAGGTTTGGCAGTCACAAGCAAGTTCTCTATATGTAAAATTATTCTAAAGTAATTTGATGAGATTTATAACTCACTGAGTTGGTAGGGAAGGGTTCCAAGGGTTCCTTTTCCTCTAGAGCTTTGAGAAGATTCTAGAATATTGACACATTTCAAGACATAGAAAAGCTGGTGGATGCTCGTCAAAAGTCCTTCCTGGGTAGTTGTTGAGATGTTCACTTTGAAGTCTGTGCCTGGTTAGGCAAGCAGAGCAACTTGTGGGAAGGACAGAACTTGTGTGCTGTGCCCACGGGAGGTGGGCAGAGGGACTCAGCATAGTACCACCATGACCCAGACAAAGCAGACACCATGATAATTGGATAACTACCAAAGCAGACACTTTGACAATTGATTGGCTGAGTCTCATTAGTGAACAGGAGTGGAATTTGGGGACAAAACTGAGTTCACCACTCAGGACTGGGCCTGGAACTAAGCATGATCAGTGCAGGTTGAGACGGTTGACAGAATCAGCTCAGCAATTAGGTTGGAACTCTCTGGAAATGAGGGACATTAAAAGCCTTCTGGTGGAGGGGTGGGAAGACAGAGGCCAGAAACATTCTTACAGACACCAGGAACAGACTGTATGGACATAGAAGGTTTGGGTGGCCATCACATGATGAATGGACATTTACCTTGAACTGTGGATGTTCCTCTTAGGACCAAGTCATATGCCCACCCACCTCAAACTGCATTATTTTATTTTAGTACTTTCTTCTAACTATTTGAAAGATTTTACTTCTAAACCATTTAAAATAACAGCTATAAAATTCCTGTCTTCAGGAAGCTGTTTCTTTTGAGATTATAACATTTCTCTCTCTGTTTTCCTTTTTCCAAGCTCTTCCCCATTCTTCAAATTCATGGCATCTTTTTTACTAACTGCTATTGCATATATACATATGCATATATATGTTCCTAAATGTAACCTGCTCAGCCCATATAATGTGGCTTGTATGTACGTTTTCAGGGCTGATCATTTGGCACTGAACCACCAATCGGTGTGGTCTTCCCTGGGGAAGACCACCAGGAGAAGGCTTTCTGATAATAAGTACATTGGTACCAGCAGACGCTACCAACAGTGATGCAATGAAGAATGATGATGCATGTAAGCTCCAAGACCACAGCAGTGCATCAGTGCAGATCCCTGCCATGTTCATCGTTGTGGTGCTCAAATCAGAAGACCAAAGCCAGTGGTTAAAGATGATGCTTTTCCTCAACTGTCCATCACTCAAGGAACCCAGAGGATCAGGCACTGGGGAAGTGACATCAAAATCCAGTATAAATCAAGGCATAGAATATCCAGAAATACGTTCCGAGTCTAGGAACGACACCGAGGTCAGTCTTGCTGGTTTCCGACTCCTTCCATGACTTCAGGTATTTCCTCCGCCCTCCCCATCTAATAACGTGTAATGACTTTATGCATTCCCCCTTTTCTTTATTTACCCATCTCCCCTTGCTCCTCTTCTTTTAAGCAAGAACAAGTCCACCTGGAGTCATGTTTACACTTTCATCTTCACTCTGAAGCTGGGGAAATGGTGGCTGAGAGCTTTGGCAATGCCCTGTCTGTGGAAGGGTAAGTGGTAAGTGTGGCTGGGATTTATTTTCATCCTTAGATGCTCAGATTATATAATATCCACAATGTCCTCTGGAAAGTGTCTCTCCTGGAGGCTTCTGGCTCTCTCAGTGCATTTAAACCATGCTTCTCTGCTTAAAAAATGATTTTAAAATCCCCTTTCAATCAGTAAGTATTCCCAAAGAAATTTTTTTCCATTCAAATAAAGTAGGGCTAGAAACTTAAGGGTGGGTGTGCTAGGAGGTCTGGATACTTGAAGGTAGCAGGGGAAATACATTTTCAGGCAACAGGAGAGATGAATGGGGACTTCATATCCTATTGGTGAATATAAAATGTGTTACTGTAATCTATTCCTCCAAGCTAATGTCTCCATTCTCAGCCAGAGCTGTTTCTAAAGGGATTTGGCTCCCTCCCACCTCTGACTACCAGTGTTGACTTTTGCATAACAACAATAGCAGTAACTCCAATGGCAACGTTTAAGCCCCTCTTCTCCGGGCTTTATGTGGTTTTATTTTGTATGTGTGTGTGTGTGTGTGTGTGTGTGTGTGTGTGTGTGTGTGTGTGTATACATGCATGTGAAGGCATATGGAGGACAGTTTCAGGTGTCCCTCAGATGTCATCTACTTTAATTTTTGAGACTGAATCTCTCTCACTAGCCTGGAGCTCATCAAGTAGGCTAGTCTGGACAGGGAGCCCCAGGGATCTGGTCTTCTCTTCTTCTCCCAGGCTGGGACCACAAGTGATTGTCACCATGGCTGGGATTACAAATGATTGTTCCCTTGACTGGCTTTTTTACCTGACTTCTCAGGATCAGCCTCCGGCCCTCATATTTGTGGGGCAAGCACTCCACTGAATGAGATATCTTTACAACTTTTCAATAAAAAAAGTGTTTTTTTAATTCTCAGAGAGCTATGGGTTCTCACTATCCAATCTGCTTTGCATGTTTTAACTCACTTATTTTAATTCACTTAAAATCACAATAACCTTATGGGGTACACAATATCATCCTCAATTTCAGGGGTGAATCTGAGGCATGTAAAAGCTGAGCTATCTCTTCAAGGTTACCTGGGAACTGAGAGACAGACTCAGGTTCAGGCAGCTGGCTCTGAGCTTTTCTTTGTAGGTTGCGTGGTGTCTTCTGGGAGGGTTGGAAACCTCCTTTCTCTTCTCTCTTCTCATCTAATCCGGGCTTCCTACTGGGCTCTCTGCTATAGCTTTTGCTTACAACAGCCCTGCCTTCTCATGCAAATAACCACAAACAAGGGTAAGTCTCTACTATTGCCTCTTGCTTCTAGGGTCTTCTTGTCTCATTCTCAGGACGTATTTCTGTCTTCTGAGATAGCACTTTCAAGACATCTTTTCTCTTAATAACATTTATAAATGGTTTCTGTGTTAGCCCAGTTTACGTTATTGTAACAAAATATCCAAGGCTGAGTATTTTCTAAAAAGAGAGATTCATTTTGGCTCATGACTCTGGTGGCCTGAGGTTGAGGGGCTGTGTCTGGTTGATGGCCTTTCTAATAGAGTTCTCAGGTATGTAGACCATCACATGGAAACAGAAGGAGTATACATGTTTCTTTAGATTTCATTCCCCTCTTATAAAACCAACAGTATTCAGTCCTGGAGACTCCTTCTTGATCATCTCATGTTATACCAATCACTTTCCAAAGGTCCCATATTTAAACACCAAAATTGGGTTGAGTTTCCACCTTTTTAATATATTACAACAGGGTGAATAGCGACACACAATCCCTTGAGGGACACATTCAAATGGTCCAGAACACAGCTGTTACATTGTCCCACTGACAGAAGAAAGCCCCTCTTCTGGAACCACAGAATTTTCCTACCCGGCAATGGGCTCTCCATGGCTCCTCCGCCAAGTTCAAGAGCACGTTGACTCTAGTGTACCCATTCCAGCGTGGATCTTGGCTCTTCCTGCCCAGAAAAACTCTCCTTCTCATCGTCATCTGAAAGCTCTGTCTTCTTCAGAGCTAACTTGAGGAGTCAGGCCCCCCGTGAACGGTTCCACCCACCAGCAACCTTAGCCTTCATTTATCAAAGATATGGGATATCTTTCTTAAAGTTCTTTTGTGGTCACTGAAACTCAGGCGATGCTAAGAAAAAGAAAGCTTTTCTAT
Organism: Peromyscus californicus insignis; assembly: GCF_007827085.1. Taxonomy (NCBI): domain Eukaryota; kingdom Metazoa; phylum Chordata; class Mammalia; order Rodentia; family Cricetidae; genus Peromyscus; species Peromyscus californicus. Next base: position 5,379,413 of record NW_026294469.1, on the reverse strand, counting down.
GGAAAACTCACATCTTGGATGCATTTTCTGTCTCTGAAAAAGAGTAGAAATCAAAGTTATAACAGTACTGAAGATTCAGTGATTAGGTATTAGTTTAAATGTTCTCAGGTACTAAGAGATAAGTTTGTGGCAGTCTTTTTCCCACCATCCACTCTAGCACTTAACCCTAAGGAAACCTGTCTTCTCAGTTTTAGGTTGTACTGGGATAAACAAGAATGCTCAGGGATAGATTCCAACTATGCTGATGCTTTTTAAGTTAAAAAAAAGTGTGAGCCGGGAGGTGGTGGCGCAGGCCTTTAATCCTAGCACTCGGGAGGCAGAGGCAGGCTGATCTTTGTGCCTTGGAGGCCAGCCTGGTCTCCAAAGCGAGTTCCAGGAAAGGCGCAAAGCTACACAGAGAAACCCTATCACAAACAAACAAACAAACAAACAAAGTGTGTAACTTCTTTTAGTTATTTTTCTGCTGCTGTAATAAAATATCATTACTGAAAGCCACTTAGAGAAGGAGGAATTTTTTTGGCCTCCTAGTCAAGAAAGGGAGTCCATCATGACAAGGGACACATGGCAGCAGGTGGCTGGAGCAGGAAGCTGGTTGATCACATTTCACTGCACATAGGAAGCACTGAGTGAACTGGAAGTGGGAGCAAGGTCATTGACTCTCCAATCCGGCCCCCAGTGACCCACTTCTTCCACTAAGTCTCCACCTCCGAAAAGCTCTGCAGCCTCCCCAGACAGCATTGCTAACCACGTGTTCAATACCTGAGCCTATGATGGTGTTTCTCCTTCACACCACACAATAATATAATAAAGGAAAAAACCGGAAAGTTAGGAAGTGCATGGGAGCACATAATCAGAGATTTAATGGCTGTTTAGCAGATAAGAAAACCACTGTGAAACTAAACAGTAGGAAGATGGCCAAGGCTGACAGCAAGGGAGCCTGCAGTGCCATATCTACAAGAATGGGAACCATGAACTGAGGCTGTAAGTTTGTAAACCATTTCTAGACACACAAACAGAAGTGATGGCTTTCCAGATGGAGCTGTCTGGACCAGTGCTACCACAGAGAAAATAATGGTCCCCAAGAGATGATGGGAATTCAGAATGTCCTAAAGAAAGCATGAAGTGGAAAGGACCAAAGACATGATCAGCATCGCTTGATGACATCTTTGATATCTGGGATGAGGGAAAGGGTAGGCTTGATGGGATTGGAATGGAAGTCTCTGGAAAACGGCCAAAGCTCCATTAGCCTCTGAGGCTCCCTATCTACATGCTTCTATCTGAATGCAGCCCGTACAACCAAAGAGGCGGCATGCTAACTGGAAGGTTAAGGAGTACAAGGAGAGCTGGAAAAATGTCTAATGTTTTTCTTTGATTATTACTGGCATAAACCAGGCACAGAAGACAAATAAAAAACACAACTGAAAATTTCAACAACAGACAAAATTAAGTAAAAGAATTTCTGAACTCAGGAGTAAGTCTTTTAAAATAACTAAGAAAAAAAGAGAGAGAAGAAGAAAAAGATGGCTATAAAACTTATGGAATACCCTCAAGCAAATGGATATACAAATTTCAGATGCTTGAGAAGGGAAGGAGAAGGACATTAAAGCCAGTAAAGTGGAAAGACAACTGAAAAGTCCCCAAATCTTTTAAAAAAATCAGATAGCCAGAAATAGGAGACCCCAGAGTTGACCAGAAAAGGTCTCACTGCAGCATATCATAACTTAATGATCCAGAATTTAAGACAAAGAATGAATTCTAGAAACAGCAAGAGAAATGTACTAAATCTCATTTAAGAGAATTTCTATTAAAATAACAGTAGATATCTCAGTAGAAGCATTACAAGTCAGGGAAGAATGGATGATATACTCCAAGTTCTAATAGGACAGCAATAATGACCCACCCCACCCCCAAAGAAAAAGCCAACCCACTGTTAATCAAAGATACTTTATCCATCAAAATGTTCCTCTATTGTCTAAGAATAAACAAAGACCTTCCAAGAAAGAAAAGGGGTGGGGAACTTATCACCATCAAATCAACGACAAGAAATTTGTAAGGGAGGCCTACATCCAACAGCAAGAGCAGCATTTCATCACTGAATGGAAACACTTTAAAGCAGAAAATCCACCAAAAGTACAGCTGCACAGGAGGAAAAGAAAACCAAACTGCACCAATGCAAAAAAACAAAACAAAAACAAACAAACAAAAACATTCAATCACAAAGGTTCACAAAAGAGGAAAAGGAAAAAAGGTTATACTAACCAGGGAAATTAAAATAATGACAGGAGTAACTCTATAAATCAATGATCACCTTAAATGTAAATGAATTAAATTCCCCACTTAAAAAGATTTGTACTTGCTGAATGGATTAAAAATACAGTTATCAATGATATGCTGCCTACGAGAAACTCTTCACTAGTAATGACATGCAGACTGAGAGTAAATGGATTAAAAAAAAAGAAATTCTACATGGTAGGAAACAAAAACTGAGCAGGAATATATATAGGAAATGAAGGAGATATCATGTAAAAAATGTTAAAAAGAGACAAAGAAGTTCATTATATAATGACTAAGGGATCTATTCCACAAACAGATAAAATAGCTACAAATTTCTATATACTAGACATCGAGACAATAATTATACAAAGCAAATATTAGATTTAAAGAGATACCCCATACAATAATAGTTGGGAACTTCAGCGCTCCATTTCCACCATTGAGGAAACCATTCAGACAAAATACCAACAAGCAAACACTGGGGTTAAACTATACTAGGCACCAAAGGGTTCTATCAGACCTTAGCAGATCACTTTAGTTAACAGCCAGAGAATATACATTCCTCCACTTAATACAGGGAACATTCTCTAGGTTAGACTCATTTGGGCTTAAAACCAAGTCAAAAATTAAAAACAAATCATTATATTTTTGTCTGATTATAATGAAATAAAACTAGAAATAAAGAAGAACCTTAGAAATTGTACAAGTACTCAAAAATTAAGCAACTTGCTCAGTCCTTAGTCGTTAAGGAAATCAAAAGGGAAATGTGTTGAGACCCTAAGGGGTCTTAGTTAGGGGTTCTACTACTGTGAAGAGACACAACGACCACAGCAACTCCTACAAAGGAAAACATTTAATTGGGGCTGCCTTACAGTTCAGAGGTTTAGTCGATTATTGTCATGACAGGAGCATGTCAGCATGCAGGTAACATGGTGCTGGAGAGGTAACTGAGAGTTCTACATCTTGCACAGGCAACAGGAAGTGGTCTCAGGTACTGGGCATGGCTTGAGCATATATGAGTCCCCACAGCCCGTCCCCACAGTGACACACTTCCTCCAACAAGACCGTATTTGCTCAAACAAAGCCACACTTCCTAATAGTGCCACTCCCTTTGGGGGCCATTTTCTTTCAAATCACCACAAGGAGAAGTGGAGACAATATTAACCAAGCCCTATAGGATCCATCCAAAGCAGAAGAGAATTCACTGCAATTTATAATCTATGTCAAGCATAAGTTTTCAAACAACCCAAAATTAGTGGAAGAAAGAAATACCAAAGTTAAAAGCAGAAGTAAATGAAATAGGCATGAAAAAGTATATAAAATATTAATGAAATGAAGAATTGATATTTAAGGATAAGCAAAAATCAATAACTCTTTAGCTAGACCAAGAGAAAAAAGAGAAAGACTGTCTTAGTTAGGGTTTACTATTGCTGGGAGAAGACACCATGACCACGGTGTCTTATAAGGAAAACATTAATTGAGGTGGCTTGCTTACAGTTTCAGAGGTTCAGTCCATTATCATCATGCTGGAGAACATGGCAGCATGCAGGTAGATGTGGTACTTGCTACATCTTGACCAGAAGGCAGCAGGAAGTCAACTGACTGTCACACTGAGGGAAGCTTGAGAAAAAGAGATCTCAAAGTCCACCCTCACAGTGACACACTTCCTCCATCAAGGCCACACCTTCTAATAGTGCTACTCCCTTTGGAAGTCATTTTCTTTCAAAACAACACAAAGACTGAATAAAATCAGAAGTGAAAGAGGAGGCATTACAACCTGCATCACAGAAATACAAATGTCATTAGGGACCAACTATAGGTCAGTAAATGAAACTGAAAGAAATGGATGGATTTCCAGACAATTACAATCAACCAAAATTAGGTCACAAAAGCAGAAAACCTAAATAGATCAATAATGAATAATGAAGTTGACTCAGTAATAAAAACTTCCTCAACATTTAAGAACAATTTCTGAAAGTGGTGGAATAGGGGCAAGTAGCTCTCTCCTGTGTCTCTATGAACTTAGTAGGAAACTTTCAATTGACGACATGAAGAGGACGGATGTGTGGAAAGGCGAGGGGGAATGCAGTGCACAGCAAGGGGACGAGACTAGACAGCATGGAGATACTGAACACTAGACCTGGGAGGAAAGCAATGGACTGTAACTTTGAGGAAAACAAAAACAGTATGGAGAGGGGACAGCCTACCTCCCCACCACTCTGGATTCCAAAAAATAAAAAAGAGAGAAAACCAACCCTCTAGAAGGAAAAAAAAAACAGTAAAAGCAAAATTATAGACAACAGATTGACAAACTGCAAGAAACAGATGCTGAGTCGTCAGACTGGCCACTGACCTGGTCTCTATGTATTCTGCTGAGACAAGGAGGAATCTAAACCTCAGAGAGATGCTGCACTCAACCTCTTGGCTGAGCAGTATAGAAAATACCGGCCTGTTTCCAAACTCCAAATTAACCCCCTCTTACCCACCAGAAGTCTGCAATTCACAAGCAAATGGACATTCTGTGAGAGCTGACCTGAACTGTGACTCAGTGGAACTGGCAAACTCCAGCTGTGGTAAGGTGAAAACTTCTACCAGCAAACATACTTGCAAGTGGGGGTAGAGCCTTGGAATTTGAAATCCATGCAGGAAGAGCAGGACCACCCGGCACTCTTGGAAAACACCAGCTGGCCAAATGTAAGTTCTTTAAAATCCATTCCAAAGCCTGGAAAACTCCTAAGGGAGGAAGGATCCTTGCTGACTCCAGTGTGAGAAGTCAACTCTACAAGTGACCTTCTGATTTCCACAGAGACACTGAACACTAGGTCTGGCTGAAGTCACGGCCGATGGCCCCAGCATCAGCAGAGCTAAATAGGAGGGTATTTCTTGGAAGGAGAGATGTTCTCTGACAGCGTAAGCAAGGAAGAAATTTTACCTCATGATAAATACTTGTGAATCTTCACTCTTGCATGAGTGTTTGATTAATTTGTTTTTGTTTTATGTTGTTTTGTTGGGTTGTACGATAGTTCTGACAGTTTCTTTATCTCTCTATTCTATTGTGTTTCCTGTGTCTTGTCCTCCCAGCCCAGTTTTCTTCTTATATATATTTCATTTCCTCCTTCTGTCTGCTGGTCCCTTTGTCTGCATACTTAATTACAATTTTCAATAGCTTTAACAATGCGTAAGCTCCGTTTACACTACAGCCCCGCCCCCTTTATACTCTATTATTTTCCAGTCCTCTTATTCTAATCCTTAGCTTTACCCATTCTACTCTTGGCTCCTGTCCTGCCCCTTGTAACTGACACCCCGGCATACACCATCCTATTCTTGTTCCTTCATCCTCCAAAAGGAATTGGAGTTGATGGGAGTATTTGGTTTTAACTACCACTATGTCTTATCAGGGAGGCTCTCCATCAGTTGGGGCTGCTTCTGCAGGAAGTCCTCTACTCCAAAGAATAAATTGGAGGAAGTTCAACACAAAGAGTTATTATAAGAATGTTCAAAGAGATCGAGTGGGCTACAAATGAACTCCTTAGAGATGGAAATCTTGGAGGCTGAGTTCCAACTGTGATGTTTCCATGTTGCTCATCTTTTACAGAGACACAGGTAGGCTCCTCTCAAGACAGTTCTTCCTCTGATTAGAAACAAGGCTTGTGGTCCACCATAGTTTGAGCACAGACTTCAGTGTATGAAAGGGAAAGCACCTAGCAGACTAATTTTTTGATGATAGATCAGTTAGCCTTCCCAGTCCAGCATGTATCTAATGACTGTGATGCACATGGAACTTTGCTTAGAATCGGACTTTGTTCACATGTCCCTTATAAGAGGTATAGTTCAGCCAGGTGGTGGTGGTGCACGCCTTTAATCCCAGCACTTAGGAGGCAGAAGCAGGTGGATTTCTGTGAGTTTGAGGCTAGCCTGATCTACAGAGGGAGTTCTAGGACAACCAGGGCTACACAAAGAAACCCTGTCTCAAAAAACCAAAACCAAAAAAAAAAAAAAAAAGTAGTGCAGTTCATTCCGCTTTTGTTTACTGAGGCCTTGTGTGAACAGATCCAACTCAAGCCACCTACACAATATGTGAGAATGCAAATTCCTACAACCAGTCAAGCTACGGATGAACACTTCCAACTCAGAAGGGAACGTTGAATTCACAAAGACACCCACGTAAAGAGCAGTGAAGTGAATGCTTGTGGAAGAAGTTGTTGAAAACGGACATAGACAAGTTTAGAGTGCAAGGGTGCTAAGAAGTAAAGTGATTGCAAGGTTTTGCATTGTACACTACTCTAAGGTGTGGATTTGCCTGCACTGAAGCTGTGAATTTAAAGGAGGCCCAGTGTAGGTGTGTATGAGGGTATTTGAATGTGGCGGATTGAATAACCAAGAAAGGGAAGTGTCTAGAGGAGAGCCCCATGGCCTGGGTACCCGCTAATTCTTGGCTTTCAGGAAGTATGTCTGTTGAATTCAACATGAGTTTCTAGAAATGACTTATGTGTCCCCCAAATCATTTAATTTTTCTGAGCAAGTTTTCCTCAAAAATGGAGAGCTGAGACAAATTTATTCATTTCTTATTTCTAACTAATAGATTCCTCAAGTCTTGTTCGTTCATTACATCCTCATTCATTGGTTCACTTGTCAGCTCAACACAGATACAGTCTGCACTATGTTCTGAGTCTATATCAGATGAATAAAATCAGTGTTCTCCCAAGATTGATGTTTACCTAAAAGAGAAGGGCACAGCCACTTAAATAAATATGCACCAAAATGTTATAGATGGTGACAGGTTTGGGATGGCTAGTGTCAACCAATCAGAGGAGGATGAGGGAGAAAGACGGGCTTCTGGGATGTGGAGCTGGACAGGAAAAAAGTCATTGAAGAAAACTGTTGACTTGAGTCTTACAAAAGGTACTTACTAGGCAAGGAATATTTGTGCAGAGCAAATGGAAGAAGGGTTTCTGGGTAGAGAGAGAGAGAGAGAGATGATAAAACCCAGCAGGTGTATCTGGCTTGGTATTGGACACTCACCAAGTTTCATATTGCTGGAGAAGAGGGTGTTGTGGAATATTATTTTAACTAGGCAAAGATGTGTTACGTTTGTTTATGCTGCAGAATATTGCTTAACTGTGTAATGATGTGTTACTTTTGTTTATGCTGCATTTGTTTAACAACGTAAGGATGTGTGTTTAATTATTTAAAGATGTGTTGCATTTGTTTCACCTTGCCTGCCTGCTGTGGGATGTTCTGTATGGCAAATGTGTTGCTGATTAGTCAATAAATAAAACACTGATTGGCCATTGGCTAGGCAGGAAGTGTAGGTGGGACAAGGAGGAGAATAAAGCTGGGAAGTGGAAGACTGAGTCAGAGAGACACTGCCAGTGCCACGATGAGAAACAGCATGTGAAGATGCCGGCAAGCCACGAGCCATGTGGCAAGGTATAGATTAATAGAAATGGATTAATTTAAGCTGTAAGAACAGTCAGCAAGAAGCCTGCCATGGCCATACAGTTTGTAACCAGTATAAGTCTCTGTGTTTACTTGGTTGGGTCTGACGGCTGTGGGACTGGCAAGGTGAGAGAGATTTATCCTGACTGTGGGCCAGGCAGGAAAACCCCAGCTACACCTGCCTAAGTCACCTGATTGGTCTAATAAAGAGCCGAAAAGCCAATATCTGGGCAGAGAAAGGATGGGTGGGGCTGGTGGGCAGAGAGAATAAGTAGGAGGAGAAATCTAGCCTCAGGGAAAAGAAGAGAATGAGGAGAAAGGGGGGGCATGCTTGGGGCAAGAAGCCAGGCAGCCCCCAGCCAGTCAGATATGAGAAGCCGTGAATGTGAGCTATACAGAAAGAAAAGTAGACATCCCTGAGGCGAAAGGCAGATAAAGAGAAACAGGATAACTTAAAAGAGCTAGCCAGAAACGAGCCTAAGCTAGGCCGAGAATTCAAAACTAATAGTAAGTCTCCGTGTCATGATTTGGGAGCTGGTTGGTGGCCCAAAAGAAAAAGTGTTGTACACGAGGGTAGCATGGGTGTTGGTGAAGTGTCTTCTGTGTGCTTCTCATGGCTGCATTTGTTGGAAGTTTTTCTTGTTTGGTTTTCAGCAAAGCTACAGATTCTCTTCATCCTTTCCCACTTTGTTCAACAATGTCCTGTTCCAGGATCAAGATGCCCCATTGTGCTTATTTGTAACATCTCTTTGCTCTTCTTCAGTCTGTGACAATGCTTCACTCTTTCCTTGTCCATGACCTTGGCACTTTCCATGAGTTCAAGCCAGGTACTTAGAGAATATCCTTCACTTCGGACTCCTTTGACCTGATTCTGTGATACTCACTGGATTTGTAGATGTTTGGGGAGTATAGCAGTTGTGGTTTTTTCATTGCTGTCATAAAAAAACTGGCAAAAGCCACTTGGGGAAAGAAGAAATTAATTTGGTTTACAATTTGAAAATCCATCGTGGTGGGGAAGGCGAGGCTGTGAGTGAGGCGGCTGTGGTCGCATGTATGTGAGGAAGCAAGGAGCTGATACCCCTCTCTCCCTCCCTCCTTCCCTCTCTCTCTCCCTCCTTCCCTCCCTCCCTCCCTCCTTCCCTTTCTCATCTCTTCCTCCTTCTCCTTCTTTCTCCCCCAACTCTGTCCAGGAAACATGAATGACTGAAGGCTGTAATGAGGAGCATAAGGGGCTAGCTCACATACGGGTGGGGTAGGAAGCAAAGAGGGAGACATTGGCTTTCTTGCTTTCCTCTTTTTCTTCCATCTGGGACCTCCTCACACAGGATGGTGCCACCCACATTCAGGCTAGGTCTTCTCCCATCACTCAAATCTCTCTGGAAACGCACCCAATGGCATACTCACAAGAGTGCCTCCAAGGTGATCCAAGTTCAGTCAAGTTGACAATGATGATTAGCAGCCCCAGGAGGCGATGTGCTCTTTCCATACTCTGTATTAGGGAAGCCTGCAGCTAGCATTGGTCTTGTGGGGTTAACCTCAGCTACTTGGTTAGGGTTGAACTCACAAACTTTTCCATGTAGCTTCATTACTTTCCCCTCTCAATACTGTGTTCTTCAGAAGCAAGTTTCCAAGTTCACACTCCGAGGCAGGAGAATTAAGCTCTACTTCCTAGAGGGGAATATCAAAGAACTGCTGGACATCTGTCAAATCCTCCACAGCCATTAATTAATGCATGCTATAGAGGAGATAATTTGAGGTAACACAAACATCTTGTTTCTCTTTAAAATTTCATCTTTTAGGTTTTACTATTCATCAGTAGGACTTGCCTTCAGGAGTCATTACTGCACCGTTCTGATGGTGGTGGCCTCCTTTCTCATTCTTATTACAGTTATCATCAGGAACTCTCTGTGAGGCAGACCTTCTCTTCCACTTATTTATTTATCCAGTTGTTTGTTTTAGACCAGTACAGACTCATGGATATTCGTTTACTTGATTGTGTATTCTTTGAGTTATAACAATATTCATGTTCTCAAGTTTCTTTGTCCTCCCGTGTTGCACGAACATGCCCCTGCCATTGTGTGTACACGTCTTTGTGTGTGTTGAGCACTTCCTTAACTTTTTGCTTTCGAAGATGCTCTTAACGCAGGTGATATTACCCTGGCCTCAGCCCTGGAATGAGCTACTTCTCTAGAAAGCCTTGGGATATTTACTGAAGAATGATCCTTAAGATCTAATATCCATGTCCTGGGTGGGCTTACTGCTCCTGTGCCACTTCCTCTAAGATTTTAATAGAGGAATAACACAGCTGCAATTAGAGCTGCTTGATTGTTCTGGCAAGGGCTGAGGAGGTGTTGATGTTGCCTGGGGCAGCTTTGGCAGAAAGGTGGGTGAGGAGTGCTAGTGTTAACTATTCTAAGTCCTACTGTGTTATTTGTGGGCTATGACCTCTGGACACTATGCACAACATTGGGCAGGTCATTCACCCTTTCTCCATTGTAGTTTTCTCCCTATATGAAGTTAACAAGACCCATCGAGGGAGTCAGGGGAAGCAAGTGTGAAAGCTCCTGTTGTCTTCAAATCACTGTCCCCATGTGAGGGACCTAATTTTAATATTCTTCAGTTCTTTCTTGTCCTTTGTGGCAGTGAAAAGCCAAGAGCCTTAAAGGGACAAAGGAGCATGGATCTCCGTTAGAGCAGACAAGAGAAGATCTGGAAGCTGGCTAATGAACATACAGTCAGCCCCAGTGTAAGCCAGGAGTCTGCAGTCCAGCAGGAGCTGGGCAGAGCCACAGAGAATGTTCCAGACCAGGGTAAGTGAGCAGTGAAGGCTAACAGGAGGGTGAGGAGCCTTGGCCCAGCATTGTTTACAGCGTTAGTCATCAACATTCCCGTGGGGCAGGATCTTTCCTGGGTGTGGCTGTTGGAAGTTTGGAATTGGGAAAGACTGAGGAGGAGGCTTGGTCGTTCAGCTCACTTTAACCAGTCACAGTCTGGCTCCAGGAGCTCCATGAGGAACATCTATCGCCGCTGGGGTGGGTGACAGTGAGAATGTTTTCTGTCTCCCTTCCTTTCCTTTCTCCTTTTCCTCCTCTCCCTCTCTCTCTCCTCCCTCCCTCCTCTCTTCTTTTCTCTCTCTCTTCTTCCTTCCTTCCTTCCTTCCTTCCTTCCTTCCTTCCTTCCTTCCTTCCTTCCTTCCTTCCTCTCTTTTTCTTTCTTTCTTTCTTTCTTTTCTTTCTTTCTTTCTTTCTTTCTTTCTTTCTTTCTTTCTTTCTTTCTTTCTTTCTTTCTTTCTTTCTTTCTATGCTTTACATCAATGGAGAAAAAGAAAACAAAATACAACAGAATGAAAACCACATGTACCGGCTTGATCCCTACATGAAGAACATGCCTGCATGTCCCTGCCACAAGTGGTCTTGCTGTCCATCAGCCTAGTCCCCCTTCTAAGACCCAAGATGCCATTCTGGGTGCTCCAGGGGGAGATAGATGTTGGGTGGTATTGTAGTTTGGATTCTGGAATGTTCTGTAAGGCTCATGTATTGAAGCCTTGGTCCTCAGGAGGGGTGCTGTTGAGGTGGTGGGATTGGGAAGTGGGGTCTAGATGGAGGAAGTAGGCCTCTGGGGGGGTGTACTTGAAGGAAATACTGGGTTCCTAGAGCCTTCCTCTCCTTTTGCTTCCCAGCCACCAGAGGTGAGCAGCTTTGTTCCACCGTGGCGTTTTGTCTCACTGCAGTCCAGAAACAGTGGAGGCAATGACCATGGACCAAAATCAAAGCCCAAAGCACATTTTCCCTCCTTTAAGTTGATTTCTTGGCTTATTTGGTTACAGTCACAGAAAGCTGGGGACACAGATAGCTCCGGTGCTCGTCCTCGTTGCCTTTGCTCTAAGCATTTCTTTGGAACAGGCTCACTTCACACAGGGCTGGTCTTCTCCGGCCGCACTTCTTCCTCTCTCCAGAACAGAGCACCTTTCTGCAGATCCTCACCTCCTTGGCTTGGTCCCCTGAGGGGCTGAGAGGGGAAATCCTAGCATTAAATTTCTGTCCTTATGAGAAAAATCTGCAAAATAATCGCATCTCTCCAGGGTTTGCTCTAACAACCCCGAGTGAATTAGGCTACCAGAGGATTTCTGCCTTTTGTCATCTTGGTTTAGTGTGTGCCATTTCCCAGATGAGGAAGAGGGAAGGAAAATTGATTATTTCTCAAGAATAATGTATTATTTAATTATTATAGGTGGTTGTGTTTGCTATAAAAATAAGTTAAACTCATCATGTATAAGCAACAGAAACAGGGTATGCATAGTTCTGAAAGCTGAGAAGTCCAAGACCAAGACGGCAAGATTTGTATCTGGGAGGGTCCGTTCTTTTCTCTGCCTGCCTGCCTGCCTGCCTGCAATCCTTCCTTCCTTCCTTCCTTCCTTCCTTCCTTCCTTCCTTCCTTCCTTCCTTCCTTTCTTCCTAGTAAGTGTCAAGGCAAGACTTCAAGTCAGCTCAGCCTGACTCCAAAGCTTACACTGTGTTTAATATGTGGACATAGAATTAAATTACAAGTGCAATGCCTTTAAGACAAGACTCTGGGGTGGATGCGCATTCTCAGGAGCACCGGTGTCTGAGAGGGTGGTGGGTGAGCAGGTGTCACTGAGAGAAGAGACGCGCATTTGAGAAAGAGCTGGGCTATGACTGCATGTGACAGAATCCGGGTCTGGCTGAGGATGGTGCTTTGCTGCCACATGGAATCACATGTCACATGACATGATTTCTAAGTTTACTTCCTTTCTTTATGAGATCCCAGCAGCTGTCACAGCTGCAGCATTATTTACCTCTCTAATATCATATAGTCTTCTAGGTAATGTAGGGACTTCTTTGATGTTGCATGGTTTACTGCATTTGCAAATGGACAGGTAAGTAGAGGAAATTTCTTACGTGGGCTTAATGATTTTTGTCCTCATCCGGTACCAGAACCATTAGCTGACTGCTTGCTTCTGTGAAGGTCAAGGATGTCTGGAACTGTTTATTGTCTTAACTCAAGTGACTATCTGCTCCATTTTTGTTGATACAGTTGAAATCATTCATTCACACCATATTTTTTGGCAAATGATAGAATGTCATTCTTTTTTCTATTAGTAATTGTTATCTTTTGAAATTAAACTATGATTATGTCATTTTCTCCCTTTTCTTTCTCAAACACTCTCATGCCCTCCTTTGCTCTCTCAAATTCATGTCCTCTTTTTCTTTAATTGTTCTAACTATAGAAATACAACCATTCAGTGTGTATAATGCTACTTGAATGGATGTTATTCCAAGACTGACAGTTTGGTGTTGGATAACCAGTTGGTGTGTTCTTCCCTGGGTAAGACTGTTTCTCCTCCTCTTGGCTTCCTTAGTTGCCTGTAGGTCTTTGTCTATAGTTGGGGTGCTGTGAGCTCCTGCCTTTCATATTAGCATGGCTATTGGTGTAATATTTCATCAGGTTCAGGTTAGGCAGTCATGTTCAGACTTCATGGCTGTAGTTTCAGTGATATTTCTAGGAGACACAATCTCACAGCAGATGTTCTGTTCCTCTGGCTCTAACAATCTTTCTGCTCCATCTTCTTGATGTTCCTGAGCCTTAGGTGAAGGAGTTATGTTGTAGATGGATTGGTTGGGGCTGGGTACCACATGATCACTTTGTCCTTTGCATTTCGATCTGTTCTGGCTTTGTGTAATTCTCTTCATCTGTTGCAAAGAGACATTCCTTGATGAGGGATGAGAGCTGCATTTCTCTGCGGGTATAAGGATAAATATTTAGAATGCAATTCGGAGCTATGCCAGTTCAGTAAAGTGACAGTTGTGGGCTCTCCTCCCAGGCCTCATGAGCCCCAGGTATCTGGCTGGGTTTCTAGCACCTGGCATGATTTCCCACTTTGAAACAAGTTGAACAAGCCTTAAATCCAATGAGAGGGCTATTGGTTACCACCAATGTGTGTGTACCACGATTGCACTGGTAAGGTTGTTAGTAATGGCATGCTGGCTGTTTTTCTGGTTTATAGGTGTCATAGTTGGGTAGGACTGTTGGTTGCTTCCTTCCCTTAGGAGCTTGAATGGCACCAAATACCATTCTTTCTTTTTTTTTCCCTTCTTTCTCTGAGTCTGTATAGTAATGATCTATTGACATTTTGGTTATTCAGAGGATATTCCAGATTGTGCATTTACCACAAGCAGCAAGCATTTGAGATATGTACAATGTACAAAAAGTAATATTACAAACTCCATTGACATGTAACAAATTAACTCAAACTTATTTGGTTTCACAACAGTTTACTATAATCTGTATAGATTTAGGCTCGCTGAAGGATTCTTGCTTGAGGTGAATCATGTGTGTGAAGTCAAGCATAGTGCATGTGAGATGGGAGTCATTTGAAAACTTACCTGGACAGAATATCCAAACGTTTCTTCATGTGCATGTTGGGCCTGTCAGCTCAGAGAGCTCGACAGCTAATTTTTTCTCTCTCCCCACTCCTTGCGTTTGTCTTTATTTGTTTCTTTCAAAAAGTTTATTTTACTTTTTAAATTCCGTGTATATATGCCCGTCTCTGGGGGTATGCGCACTTGAGTGCAGGTGCTAAAGGAGACCCAGAGGCATCAGATCCCCTGGAGACAGAGGTGCAGGTTGTCCTGAGCTGCCTAATGCAGGTGCTGGGAACTGAATTCGGGTCCTCTGCAGGAGCAGCACATTCCTCAAGTACTGGCTCATCTCTTCAGTCCTATTTTCTTTTGACAGGCCTCCCCTGCTCTCACAGTAGACTCGGCTGTTACACAGTGGCTGGCCTCTCCCAGAGCAAAATCTGCAAAGTGCCTGTGACATGAGTGTGGAAATCACACTGAGCAACCTCGGCTGCATTCTCCTGGTCACAATTTCTCTGTGAAATGGGACTGCATAAGGTCATGAATACCAAATGATGTCATTTACTGGAGTGAGACTGTCTTTGGAGGGTAATAACTTTACAATGAAAACCCACTCACAAAATTCATGTGCTTCTACAAGCAAAATACAGGCACAGCTCTCCACCAAATCTCTCCTCTCTCAAAGGTTGATCCTTGTGGCAGCAGGATTGCTGCTCTGGTTATCTGTTGCTGCATAATAAAGTACCTCAAAACTTAATGTACCAAAGTAACTTGTCATTCTCTTACCTTGGTCCTGGGGCTTACCTGGGCTCTGCTGGCCAGTTCTTGTGCTCCTTGTGATACTGGTTCAGGCTAGTGTTATCCAGCACTTGGCATGAAAGGAAGGATCAGAATAGTTCCCTCTGTGGCTGGCAGCTGCTATTTGCAGCCCAGGCCTTTGACATAGGCTAAGAAGCACCCATAGCTCCTCCTCCTCCCTGGATAATTCAGTATTGGTTTAGACTCTAGCTTCGCTGGTTAGAATGAGGCAAATCCAGCTGATGAACACGTGATGTTTCCTTCTCAGTAACTATATATTGAAATTGGTCCAGGGCACCCAGGAACTTAGATGATGTCATGTAACTCCTCTACCCATTCAACTCTCACTAGCTCCTTTAGTAACTACCATTGGCACACATCTTTTCTTTCTTTTATATGTTGTTAATCCTTTATTCATGGTGAATAAAATGCCCTTGGGTGAAAGCTGTGTTTTCATAAAGAAAACTTATTAATGATCAGCCATTAAGCCATGTTCCCCAAATCCATCCAACGTCTCTGTACCTTGTATACTCTGTTGCAGCAGGATCATCCTTAACGCGGGAGGGCTCCTTGCCGATATGGTGGGGATGGAAAATGGACCAGAAACAGTCTCTGACTGTGATCTGGAAACCACCACTGGCTGTGAGAAAGGTGCAAACTGTGCATTTGAGGAGGTCAGAGAACAGGCGACATCCAGTCCCCTGTGCTGTCTTTGATTCTCTCAGCTCTATCCAACTTGTGGCGTTTCACATTCTGATTTACCCACCTGGAAAACGAAGGGAACACACCTTCTTTAGATGTCTGACTGGGAAGCAGTGGGAGTCTGCGTCAAGATATCTGAAATTTTAGAGTTCCATTTTTGTGGTGCCCAACACATCTTTAACCGTACAAGTGCATGGGATGTGGAGGGCAGATGAAGAGAATTGGGTCCGTGTGCATGTGTGAGCAACTGTCACACTCCAGTCGCTCACACCCCAGATGATGCCTGAGGGGGTAATGGAAGGAAGGCCTGCTGGGACCCCCAAGTCCTTCCCACCTGCAGTTGCTGGGCCCTGCCTCGCACTGGGGTGCAGATCAGCGAGTTCTCTGTAGTCCTGTGACCCTGCTGCCTTTACCTCCTATTTGCATGTGTTGTGAGACCAACTCGGCAGCTGAACGACTGCCCAGGAGTGGCGCTTGTGAGGATGTTGAGAAATGAAATCACTGTTTTTAACGAGGAATCGGTGAGGTAAAGTCCACAGATGGGTCATTCGGAGGGATTGTCTGAACCACAGTATTCCACTCATTTTATAGTACACCTTACTGCGGGCTCAAATTGCATTCTTGGAAAATTTAGCCCAGCATGACTAGATTTCCTTAGAATAGCATGGCTAATGTAATGTGGTGTTCAACAAGCCCGTTGCATAAAAGGTTACCGTGTAATTTTTATCATTACAGGTCTCCAGTGCTTGGAGAACTTCCCTCAGAACCGTGCAAGGAGATATTGCCTGTGCACACAGTTGTCTCAAAGTGACTTCTTGAGACTGTGGTTGCCAGTCTCACATGGGGGGTAACCATTTAGGTTTCTGTTTTTTTTAGGGAAGTTATTTTTATAAATCAGTTTTTTTAAAGTATAGAAACACACACTTGTGGCGTTTTCTAGAGTACTTAATCTTCGATGTTTTCTGCCCCCCCCCTTTTTTTTTTTTTTTTTTTGGGTTTTTTGGAGACAGGGTTTCTCTGCGTAGTTTTGGTACCTGTCCTGGAACTCACTCTGTAGACAAGGCTGGTCTCGAACTCACAGAGATCCACCTGGCTCTGCCTCCCGAATGCTGGGATTAATGGCGTGTGCCACCACCACACGGCTCAACTCTAGCAATTATTATTGTCAGTAAGAATATTTAAAAACCTGTTTTTGACCTTTACTGTGACTAGGTCTTTCTTTGAAAATCTCACCTGACTTTGGTTCGTCTGCATCCACAAAGCGATCTTCTCAGAAGATCTACTATGCTTTGCTAATTTCAGGACCACAAAGTCCTATGCACATGAATGAAACATACAACTCAGAAGCGGCTACTGTGTTTGTATGTGTGTATACAACTAGATCTTTTTTTAAACGATAAAAAGTAGCTTGTCATTAGCAGCTCATTTCATGAGATGATGAGATAGGAACACAGTAAACAGCACTTGATAATGCAGTTCTGCCAGGGCAGACAGAGCCTCACAGTCCCGTGAAGGCTCTCGTGGCTGTCCATGTGACATGCTGCAGGATACCGGACAACAAAAGAGCTGGCCTCATCATGCATGTATTATTGAAAAAATGTTGAGGGTCTTGAAAACAAAAGGACAAGCCTTCTAGAATTTCTAATCACAGAGAGTTTAGACTGAAGGAATCTGCTGCCATGTTTCCCGAAAAAGCTTATTTTATATTGGACTAAAAAAAATTGGCTGAGGGAGGGAGGGCTTCTCAGGATGAATCTTTTCCAGGATCCCTCTTGCTTTGTTTTTGCCTGGGGCATTATTTTTTGTTTGCCAAGACCAGCTGCTTCCTCGCTGGCCAGGCTTCCGTTTAGCAGCTCAGAGCTGCCTCTCTGATGTGGGGGAATTTGCCCCTCTGAGCTTGGACAGGGCAGCTGCGTGTCCCCAGGCTGGGCGAGGCGGGGGTGTGCTGCCCCGAGGCCAAGATGGATGCATCCTCTCTGCAGCTCTTTTCCTAGCATCTCTTCCCAAGTCTTCCACCAATGTGACCCCTTGCCAGCCTTGCCTGAGATTCTCGGCTCTGCTGCCTCTGGGACCCAGGCCCGGAGACAAAGGGGGCTGCCTCAGCTTTAGATGCCAGCTAGCTATTTTCTTTCCACATGGTCTCTGGGAACAGTTAGTAATCATATCAGACCCTGAGATGATTTAAGCCTTTCCTATCTGCTAGGCATGAGATCTGTTGCTGGCACACAGACAAATCCCAAACTACCTCCACAGGATAACATACACAATTTTAAATTTTAGCGTAAAATGTACCATTAATCAACCATCAACAAGTCCTCATTCATTTATTGCATGCTGTGCTCGGCAGTGTGCAAGAAACAGAGAAGAAAGTTTGGCCTACCCACAAAACCTAGCCCAGAGCATTGTGGGTAATTCTGTTCCTCCATCCCACCTGAAGGGCCTCCTTAACCATAACTTTTTGTCCTGGTTGAATTGTGTCTTGAGAAATTCATCTGTCAGAGCCCTGATTAGTAGTACTGAATAAAGATGAGATTTTATTTAGAAATGGGGTGTTGCAGATGACATTATTTGAGAGGTATATCATCCTACAATAGGGTGGCCTTTGCTGTGGTTTGGCTATAGTTTCTCCCTCAAGGGTTCATGGCTGGAAGTTTGGTTCCCAGTGTAGCAATGTTGAGGTGACAGCATCTAGTAGGAGGTCTTTAGGTCACTGGGGATATTGCTACCAGAAGGAACTGATGTTGTTCTCACAGAAGGATCATTATAAGTAGGGGACTGGCGCTCTCTTCATGCTGGTTTCCCGTCTCACCACATGACTTGCCTCTTGCTCACAGTCCTGTTATGAGCCCGCCCACCATGTGATGCAGTCAGGACTGCCCTCACCAGAGCTGGTGCTATGCTGTGAGGACTTTCAGGCTGCAAAGGTATGAGCTAAGCAAACCTCCTTTCTTTATTAAACATTCAACCTCATGTATTTTGTTATAATAATGGGAATGGACTAATTCAGTATAACTGAAAGTCTCATAGAATGGAAATTTTGGATGCGGAGAAAGGGAGAGGAGACAGAGGAAGAGGAAGAGGAAGAAGAGATGGAGTGGAGGAAGGCCATACGAATACTGGAATTTTGCCACAAACCAAGGAATCCTCAAAGACACAAGACAGTCATGGACCAGCTCTGTGAGGCATCATTCATATCACTCATTCCCTTAGGCAGCATCACGGTCGTGCTGATACCTGGTCTGAAATTTCTGGACTCCTTAACTGGGAAGGAATTTTTCTATCCCCGAAGTCCCTCTTATTGTAGAACTCTGCTCTGACAACCCTAGCCGACAAAGACTACAGCGAGGCACATGTCCTTCCATTTATACTGGGGAAGACTCACCTCCCTACTGACTCACGTGTACAACCTTAGCAGACACTTCATTTTGCTGACATGTGGCCCAGATGTCACCATTAAGGGGTGCCTTCAAGGCTGCTTTACCTGAGGTGGGAGGTCCCATCCTGTCTGTCCCATGGCCCTGTCTTAGTTCCTCATGGACTTGTCATTGAGTACTACAGTCTTGCTTACTTTGCTCAGAGTTGATTTTTTCTGTTTCGGAAGGCTCCGTCTGTCTGATTCCTGCCTGGCACACAGCAGATACTAGAGAGCTTTCTGTTTGTTTGTTTGTTTGTTTTTTGTTCCAAAGGAAATAAATAAGAACTCAAAATTTCATTTGGGAATATAAATTTCTGAGAGGTTTCAGAACTGTGTTTCTAGGAATCCCTGCTTCCTTCTCTCCCCTCTTCCTCTCTTCTCTACCTTCTTTTCTCCCTCTCTTTTTGAGCTGAGAGAAAGTACTTGACTCTTCATGGACCCAGGTACCTTCTCTCGTGGGCCTTCTCTCTTGTCCTGCTGTGGATGAGGTGGCTTTGTTTGCCTGATTCTTGAGGTGTCTCTGAGTTGTGGAAGAAAGGAGGTCGGTCAGTCATGGGCTTTCCTTTTCCATGTCTCCTGGGAGAAAGGGAAGCTGAGGCCATGGGCCTTTAAGAAAGGCTGAGCTTGAAGCCTCAAACCTCAGGAATCAGGGTCTAGGCGAGAAGAGGGCTTCCTCAGGTCTGTGTCTCAAGAGGGTGTTTGAGGCTCAGTAACAAGGCTGGGGTTAATGGGTGGTCACTGTTAAACAGTCAGGTCTCAGTAAGAAAGACGTGGCACTTTGTGAGACCTCCACAAACTCTGAAATCACAGTGGAGCCCGAAAGGGACTCGCAAAATCATTTGGCCACAAGATGACAGTTTGGCTGTGGTTGTGCTCACCAGTGAGCCAAATGCAGAGCCTGGTGTGATGGGCAGTGGGTGGGGGAGAACTGGGGAAACACTCCAGCTACACACTCGTGGTAACAGGCTCGACAGCAGGAATGGAGGTAGAGTTACATAATGGTTGATGCTGTATTCTGAATTTTATTTATGTATGATTTATTTCTCACCTGCTTTCCAGAGGGCTTGAGAGAGATTGACCAGTTAAAGGTGAAGGATGAATGGAGGATGATGCTGAATCCTCGGCCATGAGTGATGAGGTAAAAATGGGGTTCCTATCT
The DNA here is from genome assembly GCF_007827085.1 of Peromyscus californicus insignis. Taxonomy (NCBI): domain Eukaryota; kingdom Metazoa; phylum Chordata; class Mammalia; order Rodentia; family Cricetidae; genus Peromyscus; species Peromyscus californicus. The sequence goes on along the minus strand of NW_026294469.1, from coordinate 5,359,246 downwards.
CAGGCAGGAAGGGCTGAGAGGAGACAGTCCTTCTGAGCAGACAGTGATGTGCTTGGTTTCTGATTTGTTCCTCTTGAGGTGATGAAGGGATATTCAAGGAGAAGAAACTGCTGGCTGATTGCAAACACATTACTTAGAGAATGCTGTCTTTTGTAAGCAGGGTACCTGAAAAATAAATCTGTGTGATTAGCACATGAACAGATTTGAAAACTGCGAAGCAGGAGACAGTGGCTTCTTGGTGTAATATCTGTATTGCAAATGAAGTGTAATTTTGATGATCACTAATGTGTGCTGGAGCTGGGAGCATGCTCTGTTTGCAAAGTGATTGCCATTCAAGCAAAGACCCAAGTTCAACCCCTAGGACTCATGTAAGGGGTCTATTGTGATGGCTCACACTTGTCTCTGAGTGCTGGGGATTTAGGGAAGTTGATCCCTGGAACTTTCTGGCCAGTCAACCTAACCTAACTGGTGAGCCAAAGGTCCCAGTGAGAGATCCTTCTTCAAAAATCAAGGCAGGGGCAGGGGAGATTGTTCAGCGAGCAAAACACTCGCCACACAAATGTAAGGCCCAAGCCCAGCACTTACATGCATGTCAGGCAGGCATGGGGGGACACCTGTAATCTCAGCACAAAGTAGGTGAGGATAGGAGACCCCAGAGCAAGTTGGATAGCCGGACTAGCAGAATTAGTGAGCTCTGACCTCAAGAAGAGACTTTGTCTCAAAAAATAAGGTGGAAAATGAGAGGGGGTGGGGATTCCAACCTCTAGTTTCCATGTATACACTCACGTGCACATACACACACGTCCATATACATATAATCACACATATGCCTGTGCACACACACATATACATATACACACTAAAAGTCAAGGTAAATGGATCATGAGGAATAGCCTCTGAGACACATACAAACCCAAACTTGCACACACCCACACACAAATACCACTCCCCCAAACACGTGCACATATACACATGCAACCAGTTTTCCACATTTGTGTCCAGGGTTGTGAAATGAGCAAATTGCTGAAAGCTTGCTTTCCTGGGTCCTGGGAGAACTTTTTGGTGTCCTGTCTTTGTGCTGAGCACCGCTCCAGTCCAGTTCAATGGCAGGCACTTCACGCATCCTCCCGCGATGTCTCCCTTGTTTGTGTCTTGGGTAGCAGAAATGCATCCTGGCAAGACTCACCCTTCTGCTGTGACAGATTGCTACACCACAGGGCCCATTCAAGCAGCTCTTCTTCTGCCTGCCTTCATTCCGAGAGCAGCTTTTAGTGTCCTCCTTGGAAAAGCACATGGAATGATGTGTGGTATCCAGGGCCAGAACTCAGGAAATGAGCACCAAGTTAGGGCTTAGAAGCAAAATAAAGGGGTTATAGCCACAAGAAGTTTCTGAGGTTGCTGATGTGTAAAAACGTCTAATTGGTAGGTATGGTCTCCTTGAAGACCGAGAAGAGAAAAGGCTTTGATTTATGAATCCCCCCCTAGAATGTGTTCTTTCGTGGAGTCTAAGACAAGGCTTTATTTGTGTTTTATACATGTTTTAGAATTTAGAATGCGCCCAAATTGCAACAATATTTAAAATTTCCTACTTACCATGCTTCCTTCCTTCTTCTTCTGGTTATGTTTTGGAAAATAAATTTTATTTATTTATGTGGACATGTAAATGTCTATGTGAATAAATGCAGATGCCAACAAATGCCCGAAGAAGGTGTTGGATCCCCTGCGACTGAAATTTAAAGGTAAGCCCGCTGACATGGGTGTGGGGAGCAGAACCCAGGTCCTTTGGAGGAACAGGAAATGCTCTCACAGTGGAGCTGTCTCTCCAGCTCCCTGGCTGTCTAGTTGACAAGGCATCACTCCGGCCCTCGCTGGTCTGGAATGGTTCTATGTAGTCTGTGCTCACCGCAAACCCACAGTGATCCTAATATGCCATCCTCTGAGTGCTGAGGCTGAAGGAGGGAGCTTCTTTTTCTTAACTCAAGGCTTTATAAGCTTAAATACATTCTTAAAAATATTCCCAAGTAAAACATTCAAGCATAAAATATAGGCTTACTACTAAAGGCTGCCATCTTCTTCCACCTTGAATTTGGCGCCTTTCTCTGGAGGTAACCAGTGAATAGTTTGGTATAGAGATTTCTGCACCCTTGTCCATATATTGAATATATGCCCGCAATGTGCTACTCAGATGGTCACATGATTGGTTACTGTGCAGAAGCCATTTCTCCAGGAGGGCACTCTATTTTGAAGAGGAAGTGTTCTCCACAAGGTTCAGGTCACAAACACAGCAATGTTCGGAGGTGATCATGGAGGCTTTGACTCAAACAGTGCACTAATCCATGTATGGAATCATAATTTAGTGGTATTACCAGAAATGGGGTTTAAGGGGAGGAAGCAGGTCACTGGGGGCGTGTCTATGAAGGTCCCTTCTTCATGTCCCTGCTTCCTGGCTGATGTCAGCAGAGCAATCTGCCCCACATAGCCTCCTGTCTTCATGTTTTAGCCTTGCCTCCAGCCCATCACAGTGGAGCCGGATGATCACAGACCCATCCTTCTGAAATCGCACCCAAATAGTTTCCCTCTTTTTCCTTCTCAAAGACATACTCTTACTATGTAGGCTAGTCTGAACCAAAACTCATCATCATACCACCTTAGCATCATGAGAGCTGGTGGCATGTGCCACTGGCATGGCTGGCAATCTTTTCTTTCAGCCATTTATGAAGTTTTTGCCCAGTGATAAAAATTAACCAACACAGAAGGTTTTCATCACATCGCAATCTAAATTAGCACCTTTCTATGCACTTTGTAGTTATCAGCATTTTTGGTTACATCATAGTATCACTTATTTGCATGGGTGAGAAATCCATGCCCTCGTCTCCACAACCGGTGCAAACATCTCTTTTATAACTAAATAGATTAAATATGATGTGATTACCTTAAGTTTTGGGGAGAACCCTAGATTATTCTCACAGGTCCATCTGAATCGTTCAGATCCTTAGAAGTCGATCTTCCCTGTGTGGACAAGGCAGAAGAAAGACACGGGATGCACAGGTGAGAGTAAATTCACCCACCCCTGATGGCTCAGAAGGTGGATGAGGAGATACCAGAAAAAGAACGCACGTGGTCACTGGAAAGTTGGAACGACCCTGTGATAGCTAGTGAGGAAATGGTGTCCTCATTCCCACAACCACAGGGACTGAATTCCAGAAAGCATTCGAAGGACCAAGGAATCTGTTCTTTCCCTAGAGCCACAGAAAGGATGCAGTCATTGCTAGTGAGACCTGGGCTGGACTTTGGACGTATAGATTTGTGGGTTAATTAACTGTGTTGTTCAAGGCTCTGAAGTTGTGGTAAGTAGTTATGGCAAAGACAGAAACCTGACACATCCGTCAGTTGTGTAGGGCTCCTGTTGATTTGCCTAGCTAACGGAAGGTGAACCTCAGGAGGAGCAGATACTGTCTCTGGCCTACCGCGTGATCACTTACCAGAGCTGTTCTTGTGTGCGGTGGGTATCAATTGTGCTGCTGCTGTTGAGTGAATAAAGGAATAAAAGTGAGCGCATTTGTAGTGAATGCATAACGTACCAAGTTATACATAGTAGTGGATGACCTAATTGTATGTCAGTCCTTATTGGTGTAACAATCTTTTAAACTATCGGAGGACCTCCAACCCACGTATGTACAGTTATTTTTACTAGCTCCTTATCAATTATAATTATTTTTAAAACTCATTTTGTAGCAATAGACATATGGTCTGCTTTTAGTTTTTCATCTCCTGCATCTCTTGGCACAAGTCTACTTACTTACTTACTTATTTATTTATTGATGTGTGTGTGTGTGTCTGTGTGTTTGCGCACATGCGTGTGTACCACACGGACCACGGCATATGTGTGGAGGTCGGAGAACAATTTGTGTGAGTTAGTTGTTAGGCTTAACGGCAAGCACCTTTACCCGCTGCATTGACTTTGTTCTATCAACCCCAGTCAGCTGGGAGGAGGGACCCCAGCCGAGGAACTGTCTCCATCAGACTGGGCACTGGCCATGCTTGTTGGACATTTTCTTGATTAATGGTGGACATGGAGGGCCCATCTCCCTGTGGACTGTGTTGCCTTTGGGCAAGTGATTGTGGATTGTCTACGTATCTGGACAAGCCATGGAAGAAGGCAGGAACCAGTGTTCCTCCATTTGTGCTTTCTAAAAAAAGCCCTTCTGCTGTCTTATTGAGTCTCATTCATACCCTGTATTACCTTCTGTAATGTATCCAGTTACTTTCTGTGTTTTCTTGAAATTCATTGATATTTTGTAAGATCTTCTGAATTCTTTATCTGGCATTTCTTTGGAATCAGTTTCTAGAGACTTACAAACTTTGTGTTGGAATGGATATGACTTCTACCTTTATATGAAACCCTGTATAGGATGACGAGAGAGAGAGAGAGAGAGAGAGAGAGAGAGAGAGAGAGAGAGAGAGAGAGAGAGAGAGAGAGAGAGAGAGAGAGAGAGAGAGAGAGAGAGAGAGAGAGAGAGAGAGAGAGAGAGAGAAGAGAAGAGAAGAGAAGAGAAGAGAAGAGAAGAGAAGAGAAGAGAAGAGAAGAGAAGAGAGGAGAGGAGGAGAGGAGAGAGGAGAGAGAGAGAGAGAGAGAGAGAGAGAGAGAGAGAGAGAGAGAGAGGGGGGGAGGAGAGGAGGAACCCTGGTGGGCTCAGTCCTGAAGCTTCCTTCTCTTTTGTTTCAATAAATGGAGACTCCGAGTCTGTCCACCTCTCTGTCTGTCGAGAATTAAACTTGAGTGTTTGCTCTTCACCCACCTCAGGGAGAAGCCACTGGAAGCGCTGCTAGCTTCTAATCTGTCTATTTATATATGTTTTATGTTTAGCGCTGAAACTGCCTTGAGACTGATTTCTGTACAGGGAATCATGTAGGAATCCAAGTACATGACACGTATTTCCTACACCCTGCTCTTTCCCCACCAATGTACAATACCTGCTTAACTTTATGTTTGAAACTCAAGCATAGGGAGATGAGCTATTTCTATTTATTATTTTCTATTTTTCCTGCTGAATATTCTCATAAATACCACACCATTTTATTTTTTGTAACTGTGTGATATGCTTAAAATTTGGTAGCACAAGTTCATGTTCTTTGTTCTTTGATTTTTTGTATTTTCTCCTTTCCCTTCTCTCTCGGCCTTCCTTCTCTCGTTCTTTCTTCCTCCCTCCATTATTTCCTTCCATTCACACTTTGTTACTTCCCCTCCTCCCTCCCCTCCTCCCTCCTTCCCTCCCTTTTCTCCCACCTTCCCCCCTCTTTCTGTCCTTCTTTGCTGCTGCTCAAGAACGCTGCACCCAGGCTGACCTTGAACCCAAAACCCTTCCTCCCTTCACCTCCCGAGCTTAAAGGCACACACCACTACACTCAGCTTCGGATCCAAAAACAAACTAAACAACTCTCCTCCTATATGAATTTACAGTCACCCTGCACAGTTTAGTCTGATGGGCTTTAACGCGCAACTCCATTTGAATGCAGCCATTACATACACACTGTTGAGTCTTTAAAGCAATTCATTATTAATTGAAGTGTTTTGTTCTCGTGTAAGATCTTTGCTCATGAACTTTTCTAAGGGGATGGTATTAATAGATGAAGATGCTTTTGTGTTTTGTGCATAGCTCTTGTATCTGGCTATCTTATTTATCTCTGATTTATTATAAGTTTTCAAGTTGATTCTTTACATTTCTGGGCAGATAGATTGCACCATTCACAAACAGTGGCAATTTCATTTCTTTCCATCTCATTTCTGTGGCTTCTCGTCTTGGGTAGGACCATCTACATGAAGGTGGCACTGGTGGAAGATTTCTTGCCCTTTCCTTGATTTTGGCAGGAGAATCTTTTCTTCCTTAGTTAACTCATGAGTGAATAGACTTTAGAGTTAGTGTGGTGAATGAAAGCAAGTCCTGTCCCACTCAGGGAAGTAGATACTGGCATGAGGAACGGGGAGCAGGGAACAAAGAAGTCTTTTGTTCAGTACTGTGTGGAGGGAGAGGTGGGAGAATGAAGTATAAAGTACAAGAAAAACAGTGAAAACGGAAGAGAGCAGAGAGCGAACTCAGAACAAACTAAACCAGAACAGGATTCAGATTCAAATTCCCAGGCAGCCATGGTGGTGGACATGGCGGCTGGGCTGCTCACTGCCTTAAGGATGGGAGAAATGCCACTTGTAGCAGCAGGAAAGAGAACAGTGGGCAGGTGCAGGGGGAGCATGATCATGGAGGGTTCCTTCCCGGTGTCTGGTCCTAGGCAGGTGAAATCTCAACATCGGAGCTTTCTCCGCAGGCTTCCAGAACCTGGGCTGGTCCAAGGGAGGCAGCGCCCCTCTTGTGTCATGTGATGTTGGTGTGGCATGGACATGTCCTCGCCAGCTGAGTTTAGGATTGGACCATACAGGTTATTCTCCGGAACCTAGACTTTGCAGTATGTGTTTGTAGATTCCATCAGGTTCTACAACGCCCACCATGACATAGAACATTTAATAGGATGTTCGATGCTTGCCACTGATTGACAATTTGGCAGGATCTGGAATCATCTAGGAGCCACTTTCAAGAGTATATCCTGCTTCATCACAGGCTCCAAAACAAGGTGACCATGAAATCTTTAAAACATATGAGTCAAAATAAACTTTTACTACTTTTAAGTTGCTGTCTCAGATATTTTGTTACAGTGATGGAAATATAACAAGCACAGATCAAATACAAAGTCTATCTTCCTATCTATCTATGTATGTATCTATGTATCTATGTATCTATGTATCTATGTATCTATGTATCTATCTATCTATCTATCTATCTATCTATCTATCTATCTATCTATCTACCTATCTATCTATCATCTATCTATCTACCTATTATCTATCTATCTATCTATCTATCTATCTATCTATCTATCTATCTATCTATCTTCCTATCTATCTATCATCTATCTATATATCTATCTACCTATCATCTATCTATCTATCTATCATCTATCTGTCACCTAAGTGTCTGTCTATCTATCTATCTATCTATCTATCTATCTATCTATCTATCTATCACCTATCTGTTATCTATCACCTGTCATCTGTCTGTCTGTCTCTCCATCCATCTAATCTCATCAAATACAGGATTCCCATCAGATGTTAACTTTGGAAAGAGTTATTATGGAAAGGGTAGGGGTACAAAGTTGTGGCTCTACTCCTTCCCAGACTGTCCCCTCTGTCCCACATATTGCTGCCTGGCTAGGATGATCAGCCCCAGCAAAAGTCAGGCCTTAGCCTTCTGAAACTTTAAATGCTTAACTCCTTTACTTCCAAGCAGCTGCTCTGTCAAGTGTAGGAAATCTCTCAACTTACAACATTGAGGCTTTCTCAGATTCAAATGCGTTGGTTTTCTGTTTTGCTTTTAGAATTGTCTGAATAAGCTGTCCCTATTTAAGTATCTGAAATCACTAAATGGTCTACGTGTTTGAGCCAACTCCCTGTGTCAGAGACAGTCTCTGAAGAGGGAAAGTGGGAGGGGCCAGCTGGCTGGAGTGGCGAGCAGGAAGAGGGGGCCGAGGGATTTCAGGACAGCTGTTTAGTTTAGTGGGTGCTGTCCTGTAAACAAGGTTGACAGTGCCACCCCTGCTACTTCACCATAACTGAGAAAAAAAAGTTCTGGGGCAACAGGCTGTTGGACTGTGAAGCACACATCCTGTTTTGTCGTCAGGCAGTCAGCTCTTTCAGTACCTGCCCTGTCAGCATGCAGGTCACCGTGTTTAGTTTTCGTGACACATTTCCCTCACACACACCCTGGGTCAGAAGGTACAGGCAGGTAAATGGTCTTAGCTGCCCACGTAACTTTCCTTTTGGAGGACTGTCTCACTTCCTGACAGCGCGGACAGCTCCTCACATAAATCAGCAATAAAATCTCCTGTGTTAGCAGACAGCGAAAGGCTTAAATCATTTTCTGTGAGGGCGGTTATGTTGCTCAATCTCCGATGCTTTATCGCTTCTTTTTAGCCTTCTCTTTGGCGAGGCAAGGATATCTATATTAGGCAAATGAAAAATGAGCTGCCCTCTTATCCTCTTGCTAATACAGCTGGTGGTTATCCAAAATCATACACTGCCGTTGACAAATAACTGTAATAATCGCAAGCCCAGCTCTAATTTCTTGGACCATATTTTTTTTTCAAGCATTCATCTTTCAGCTATGAAGATGGACAGAATTGATTGTTTTGAAAAAAAATGTTCAGGGATTGTAATGCTTTCTCCCTTGGAGTCTGAAATACAGGGTTGGGATGTTCCTATTGCTTCCATTAACCAGCAAGGCCTGTGTTCTGGTGCCTCAGTTTCCTTGTGGATAACATGTCTGTCCCTGGACTGGGGTTGATTTAGTGAGGGAGAGCGGCAGTCAGTCTTTTAAAGTAAGAACCCTGTGGCTTGCTGTGACTTTGCTTGTTTGTTTGTGGCAGGGTCTCACGGGGCCCAGACTGGCCTCCAGCTGTCTGTGTAGCTCAGGATGACCTTGAACTTCTAAATCCTCCTGACTGCATCTTTCCAGTGCTAGGATTGCAGGCCAGCAAGCGCCATCAAGCTTGCTGTTTGCAGTGCCGGGGGAATCACACCCAAGGCTTCTGGCATGCTAGGCAAACACTCTCCCAACTGAGCTAAATCCCCAGTCCCCATATTTGCTTTGAAATTGAGAACATGTACGCTTTCCTTTCAGAAGACATCTTTGAGAATTTAAGAATTCAAAATTATACCTCGAAATAAAACAGAGAGCTTCCCCAAAGGACCTCCCCGAGAGAACCACTTTGGCTCTAACACAAACTGCTTATTGCTATAAGCAAATACCTTAGAAAGAGATGAACTAGGCAAGCTAGAGGAGAAATCAGGCCTCTTATGGGCGGAAGGGGCCTGTTATTTCTTGTTCTGTGTCCCAAAGAAGCCACTTAGCCGCTGTCATCCAGCCGAGTCTGAGAAAAAGGTGCAGTTTACTTCAGAAGACGGTTTGTTCTCTCTCTCTCTCTCTCTCTCTCTCTCTCTCTCTCTCTCTCTCTCTCTCTCCCTCCCTCTCTCCCTCCCTCCCTCTCTCTTTCTCTGTGTGTGTCTCTCTTGTGTATGAGTGTGTGTGTGTGTGTGTGTGCGCGCGCGTGCTCGGTAGGAGGCCAGAGGTCACCTTCAGGTGTCATTCCTCAGGACCTGAGGCTCATTAACTAGGCTAGCCTAGCTGGCCAGCAAGCCTAGGAGGTCCTGCTGTCTCCCCTGCCTCCCCAGGGCTGTTTTTTTTATTTATTTTTTAGTTGGTGTAGGTATCAAAATCTGGTCCTCATACTTGTGTGACAAGCACTTAGCAACCAAGTCATCTCCCAGGCCTCTTTCTCTTTTTGTAGACTGCTTTTTTCTCTTAGGCACCCCACCTCTAGGAAGTACCTGATGCCCTGCTGGGGTTCCCAGCTTCACCGGAGGAAGGCCTTGAACACTGGATTCCACTGAACCCCTCTTTCCATTAGAATCAACACCATTTCGTAACTTTCCCTCATTGCTGGGAGCACGTCCACCTGGTGAGGCAATGCTGACATCTTCAAGCACGGAGGGAACACATGGACACCATTCCTTGGTTTCAGAGCCCTCCCAACCCAATTCCCAACTGGTATTCCCAAGGGACAGGGAAGTCAGGTCATGGAGGCCTGCTGGTTCCCAGGAGGACATGGGACTCTGGACTCTTCTGAGAACAAAGAGAACGAAAGTAGCCAGGTCTTTGTGCAACTAAGTTTCAATATATGGTCTTTTTTATTGCATGTGTCTAAAGAAAGGACCTAAGCCCAGGAGAGTCAAGTCTAGCCTGCTCGGAATTTCCTAGGAATGACTGGCCTACAGGCTGCAGTACTGAAGAAGCCCTGGAATTAGAGAGGGCAAGAAAATCATAAATGGTGAAGGAGGATTAGCATACGAACTGTCTATCTCCCTGGATCCAAGGCTCTTTTCATGTGTTTTTACTGGGACTTGGATCTCCCGATCTGACAGGACATCTGTACTTCATTAGCTATGTTTCATTAGGTTTATAATGATATTTAAACGGACCCCTCTAAGCTGCAAAAAGGGAGGCTCTTGAGATATCCAAGTTCCTGCTTGGTCTGGCCTTGCAGGATGCTCACAAAATGGCTACATGAGGCCATGAATACCATGGGGCCTGGAAGACGGATCTCAAGCCAGAATGAAGTCAGACATCTTTGTCTCCAGTTAAGATCTTAAAAGGAGGCCCTGTAAGTCTGAGAGCATCTCTCCAGAGACAAGGCAGACTTTGGCTGTAGGGCTTCCAGGGCTCTGCTAATTCAAGCCTTTGTGTCCTCTCACCCCCACCCCACTCCAGCATCCTCCCTTCCCTCTGCTTTGGAAGGAAGCACAATGAACGCGTTTTCTGGGTGGAGGGAGGAAACGGGAAACACTCTGGCAGTTTGGTGGGACTGCAACAGGAAGCAGGAAGCAGCCACTTTTTGAGTGTTCCCTCCAGCAATGATTAAAGTAAAAGCAGGTAGTCAGTCATGTGACAGGGCTGAAATGTATAAACTGAGTATCACACTGCTCGGAGAGTAGTTGCTATGGTAACCCAGACAGAGATGGAACAGCAGTAAAGGAGAGCTGCCCTGAAAGCAAATGGTATTGATTAAATGAGATTTTCTTGGGGGGTGGAGGGAAAGAGACTGTAGTGTGAGCATGGGTAGGAGGCAGGTGAACCCAGGGTAATGACCCTGTGGAGAGTCTGGTTTGCTTGTATATTGACAGATCTTGTCAGGATTCCTCACAGAAGCGGGGAGTAAAATGATCATCTGCACAGGCTACTGTTTCCGGGGATGAACTTCTTGATTTCAGCGTTACACAGTAAATCCATTGTTTCTGAAGAACACCTTAGAGGTTGAGATGGGCAGTATTGCTTGCTTGAGTTAAAAACTCTATCACCGGAAACAGGAGTGTTACCCCAGGGTTTGTTGGCCCCATGCACCCAGTCCCTGGTTATTTCTAACTGTTCTGTCTTGAGTTGTTCAAGCTACCATTGCAGAGTTTGCTCTTTGGCTTAGGAGGCAGAATAGACCTCCCCAGGTGTCTTTCCACCAAGTAGAGAATGTGTACTCCCTGTGAACTTGCCACACGGCAGCCTGTCTGCACAATTTTACCCTTAACTGTATCTTGGAGAGACACTCTAGTCTACACTTCAGGATCATTGTGGGAAGTGACTTATGTGTGGCCGTAAAGCAGCCTGGACATAGACGCTCCTCAAATGCATGCATATGGGTGACACTATCTAGACCACCAAAGGGGCAGGAGAAGTGGCCAAGGTGAAAAGCATCTCTTCTTTAGAGGGACCTGAGTTTGGTCCTATGTTGAGTAACTCACAACCCACCGTAATTCTAGCTCCAGAGGATCTGACTCCCTCTTCTGGCCTCTGAAGGGAACTACACTCATGTGCACATACCTACGCATACAAACACTTAAGTAAAGATAATACTGTGTGTGTGTGTGTGTGTGTGTGTGTGTGTGTGTGTGTGTGTGTGTGTGTATGCATTGACCATAGAGAAGGAAGCTGGAGTGTGACCCCAAGGAGAAAAGAAGAGCAGAGAGAAGGATCTACAAATGGAAGCTAGCCTTTGATATCTTACCAGGTTAGATCTGAGGACAGCTAGATCCCAGGACTTCAGGAACTGCCATCTGTGTGTTCAAGTCTATCATCTCTGGGGAGGAGTTTCAGATTTGGTAAAAGCTTTTTTAAAAGAAAGCTTTTTTTTGTTGATCTAAAATTTGGTATCCATTTTGTCCCTTGACATCACCATGAGCTGGTTGAAAACGACTTCCTGAAATAACCACTGTTTCTCCTCTGAGGCTCATGACCTTCCCTTTGTCCCTTCACCTTCCTTTTATTTTTTATTTTTTTCCCCAGAAAAGCTGTACAATACGATGCAGCCCTCTGCCAGCAGATCTGTTACTAAAGGAATTCATGCATCTTGCATCTTGAAGATGCATTATTAATGCTTGGACAAATCGCATCAGGTGAAACCCAGCAAGTCCCCGGCTCTGCAGAAAAGGAACAAAGGCTGGTTCTACAAGAAAGCGATGGATGAGACAAATTATAACAGCTGGGAGTTTCCTGTAAGTAAGATGACATAAAAACCAGAAATGTTAAAATTGTGTGCGCAGACAGCAACTTTGTACTTCCGAAGTAAAGCAGATTACACATGGTGCTGGGAGAAAGCCGTGCTAATTGTGGCTTCCATCAAGTCTCGGGGATGCAACTCTTTGAATCTCCCAACAAAAGAGGCCAGCTTGCTGGTGACCAAATTACTTCCAAGCAAAACCCCAGGCTCTTGCCCATGATTTCTAAGATGAACTAGGAAGGGTACGTTTTTTCAAATAAGGCCAGTAGTCAGCTCTGGCTGTACAGTGGGAACAGTAAAATGTGGCTTGGGAGAACATGCTAGAAGGGTCTGGGAGGAAGAAAACCCTCTGGGATAGGTGTGGCAGAATGCCTTCTGTCGGCTCTCCTGAAAGGGGATGCTTGGGTAGTTTGCCATGAGACAGAGAGCGATTTACCATTCTGCGTGTACCTTGCAGACTGGATGATTGGAGATAGATAAATATCAGGTTTATTTCAAATGGATTAGAAAAGGCCACGAGCACACAATCATTTAGCTGTGTAGCTCTGTGGCTGTGCTGACTCCCAGTGGTCACCAATGACAGGCACATGACACTGAGAGCTGCTGAGGCGCCCTGTCTGTTCCTGCAGGGCCAAGATAGGAAGGATTTGTCTGCAATGGCAGGCAGCAGCAGAACGTTATGACGTCAGCCTACTTGTACATAGTCAGTTCATGAAATGGGGATTCTTATGGCCTCTTGAGAATAATGACGTTGTTCTTAAATATAAGAGCTGGGGATCTGTTGAAGGAGAGTGTCAGTAGTGTGTGTGTGTGTGTGTGTGTGTGTGTGTGTGTGTGTGTGTGTGTGTGCACTCACACAAGCTTGTGCCTCATGTGCACACAGATCTCTTATGGTTTCATGCAATATTGTCCAGGTTTTCTATTTGGAATGTTATTTTTGTTTTCCCAGGTCAACAGCAAACATGTAAGTATGTAATTATGTTTTCATAATCCTGGTTAAAAAACATCTAAATTATTCTGCTGGATGCACTCAAAAAGTTTGTTGATTGCTTTTTGATGTATATCAGAGCTTCCTGCATGATTTTCTCCACAATGAAGTGAAGGAAAAACCCCTTTAACATGTTCACTCTTACTTAGAATACACGTACTGTAATCCATATTGTATTAACTAACCTGCATCAGCACAAACCCATGGCCATGAAATAGAATGCCAATTGCCTTCTCACATTATTTTTCATTTCATCTGTATATATATATGTGTGTGTGTATGTAGATATCTAAGAGTCTGTGTGTATGCATGTTTATCTGTGTGCATATATGTATATATGCATGTGTGTATATGTGTCTGATGTGTGTGTGAGTGTGTGTGTGTGTGTGTGTGTGTGTGTGTGTGTGTGTGTATGTGTGTGTGTATGCAGATATTACTTCATAGTCTCTGATCGGCCTTCTCCAATAGTCATTTAGTCTTTAGAACCATCAGTGCCTATTTTTGACGTTCTATGAAACAGCTGTGAGATGCAGATTTAGCTTCAGAATTTAACTTGATGATAGGAATCTCATGCATATTTTCTTCCTTCCCTCACATACAGTCCATTGAATGATGGAGGGATTCTGGACTATTTCATGGGATGAAACAGGAATTAAACATGGACTCCAGCTTTATCTTGGCTCGTTATGAACAAGGGACTAGGGCTCTTGGGGACTGGCCACACCCAGATGCTCTTGGTTCTCCTATTCCACATTTTGGCTTATTCCAGGGAAAGAAGATGGCACCTGAGGGCTGAAAGTGTATTCTTTAAAGTGAACACACAGGAAGATGTGTCTTCAAATAATAACCTTCAATTTCCATGCTTGAATTTCACTAGATACCTCAGACAAACACAGATTATTTCCAACAGAAATGTTTGTAACTGCTAGTAGTTAGACATTTCATGCTGCAGTGAGTCACTCAGGATTCTGGGCTCATGTGTTGCCTTTAGAGACCCATCCCTTGCTTTTGGCAACCATGACCTTGAATCAACAGGCAGTTGATAGGCAAGGCTGCCTATAAGATGTGGAATGAAAGTGTGGAGATGAAATGTGATTTCTGTGTTAGAAATAAAGTGATGATCAGTCCCAACAAGATGCCAAAGTATCAAGGTTTTTCAACTTTAATGTAAGAGAGGACTCTTTTATTCGCTCACCAGTCCTGAGACACTGGCTTTTGTTTTGTTTTGATTTTATTTCCAGGCAGAAGGTAATCCCGAAGGGCCAGGGTGTGACATGTCTACAGGCTGCACTCAGAAGTCTGGATTTCACTTCCAAGGCAAACGTGAGGCTGGGGAGTGGCATGATTGGATTTGCACTTTGGAAAGCTAAGTCTCTTAGACTGGAGATGATAAATCAAAAAGGGAAAAGAACATGATGAGAGAGAGGGGTAGCATTCTCTCCAGAGAACCAATGAGAGTCTGCAGAAGGGTGAACACAAGGGTGGTGAGGAGGGAAAATCAGTCACTTCTGTCCCTGTCCGAATCAATAATGCCAGGGCCGGAATCTCTGGGTTCATATGGACAGCTAACCACAGCCCCACCAGACTTCCCTTCTTCACCATGTCTCCTGTAGATGGAACATGTCTCTCCTCTGGTCGGCTCAGCTATTGCCGGCATCACCTTCTCTCATAAGCCTTGTTCTTTCTTGTTTGAACTCAAATGGGACAATGAATACCCACAGTGAAGCAGTTACCGAACGTGTGAAACTTGGTTGTGGTCTTTCTAATGGTGGGATTGTTCCTTACAATACTATCATCAAAATGGCTTCCGTTCGGTGGGCACCTTTTGAATATCCTATAGAATGATAAATTCATCAGCCTAATTGCCATCTCATCAACCAAAAGAAATGAAGAGTGCCTGACATTCTAGAGTTACAGCTAGAAAATTCTTCTGTCCATTCTGTACCACTGAATGATAGCTGCAGAATGCTAGCTCATGTTGAGTTGGAGATTCTGTGGTGAATTAGTTACATCCACGTAGACCAGCAGAGAGAAATAAGATAGGACTCCCAATTTTGTTGTCATCTTGAACTTATTATATTATATGCACATACATGTATATATTCTCAGAATGTGTATGTGGAATAAATGGAGAAAAATACCCCAGGTTAATTTCCTTGGACTACCATCTGCTTATTCACTTCTATTCATGTTGTAGAATCATAGACACTGAGTTTTAATGTTTGCTCTACCTTTTAAGTACACTTAAGGCTGTATCTCTGTCTTTCCATGATTTAGGAAATGTGACTAGTGTTCAGTGAGTAGGCCAAAAGCTGATTCTTTACCTCTTGTTCTAGGTGTTGTCTCCATTGATTCTTAATCTCTCTGGAAAAAGAAGTCATTGACTAACCTTTTGTTTTTGACTACAAAGATGCTTCTAGTATATGGAACACTTTCATTGTCCTGAGACCTAAGTCTCTCTGTCTCCATGCATCTCTGTAGAGTCCCCAGAGCAATAGAGAGCTGGAAATTGCATTAGACTATGATCTGACTTGGTTCTGCCCATAAAGAGCTTAGTGACATTTGTGACGTCCCTTTGAACTTCAGCGCTGTTTTCTTTTCCTGTGACCCAGAGTTGTAGGATTGGAATCCTAATCATTCTTTTGCTTAAGAAACAGCTTGTTTTTCCTAGGATTATTTCTTTAGCAACATTTATCCACTGTCAGTCTGTATAAAGCCCTCTTCTGGGCAAGATAGGAAATACCAAAAAAGAATGAAGGCACAAGAAAATAAGCAATAAGTTAGATTTCTAAAGCTTATTGTTCTGCATTGATGCTTTTCTTCTGGTATTTTGAGGCAGTAGTTCTTCATTTTTCTTAATAACCAACTTCCTTTCATAATAAAAGGTGATGTGGCTTTGTGGCTGGGGTTCAAAGGGAGTTTAAAAGTCATTCTGTTGAACCATGTAGAATATAAAATGGCAATCCAGATATCAGGCTTTTCTCAAATACTTTCAGAATAAGGAATTTATTACTCTTGAAGAAATCCCAACATTTCCCAATTATAATGTTTTTTTTTTTGTATTAAAACAGAAGATACATCTTCATGACAATTCTTTTTAAAATTCTTCTATGCGCTCATGCCTTGCACCGGCAAGCATTTGTTGAGCACTGTGTGAGGCATGACATTAGACTGGTAACTTGGTCCTGGCCTAGTGGGTTTGACAGTCTACTAGAGAGATGGATAATCAGCCAGAACATTACAATGCATTCTGACACCCCACAATAGTAGGAATGCAGATGCTTGATAAATGCACGGAGGAGAGGAGTCAGCTCCTCACTTGAGTGACCAGAGAGCTTCCTCACACATCCTAGCTGAAGTTTGTGAGACACAGCAGTGATTTTTTAACATCTCCTGGTTATCTTGAATACATCATTTCCCTCTAGTCCGTTTTTTCCTAATCTAAAGATAAAGTAGTCCTTTCTATTTTCACTCATAGATTGTAGGTATGTCTCCAGCACCTCCTAATTTCTCATGAAATCACTTGTTAGGACAAGAACGAGGCTGGCTTGGCTGAATTTCACCTTAGCGAGCCCATGTTGGCTTCAGTGACAGACAGCTGCTTTCCTCTCCAAGTGCACACCCACCTGCTACTTAATTTGGTTGGCCATGAGTCGTATTAGAAAGCGTTCGTTACTTAAGAATTACAGCTTTTTTACCCATTTGCAGCTCGTCGGTCTCTCTGGTTCCACGGGATTATTCAAGAATTACCGACAGTGGCTCTCCAACTGTATTTGCAAATTCTTCCTCCTGAGGGCAATTACCTGAGCCAAGACACAGTTTTCCTACCATCTCCACACTCTTAGTCTTGATGCCTTAATTGTGTTTACTCTCCCCTTTTCTGTTTGATGATCACCCTCTTTGGTGAAGATGATTATAAAGCAAAAGCAGTTTGTTTTACACCTCCTGATAATATTGCGCCATCTTTCTGAATAAAACAGCATCCTTTTCTTTTATTCTTACCTCTTTGTTTCAAACATAACGTAGTAAGCTTTGTTTGGAAACAGGCCCTGGATGTGCAGCAGAAGCTTGACCCCTGTGTCACCTAAGTGCTGTGTGTCCCCCCCACCACCACCCTACATCACCTGGATTGTATGTGACTCTTCTTTGTCTCCGCACTTTGTCATGCTAAGCTCAGCTCACAGCTCTTGTGTCCTCTTTTAAATCCTTCTTTGTCTCTTCTTCCTTTTCTTCCTCCTCTTTTAAGTCTTTGGTGGTGTAATTGTCCTTTCTTTTAATTCGCTTGCTTAAATAAATTGATCTTATTGGAAGATACTCCAAGTGACCACTGTGCCTCTTTGTACCATTTCCCCTTTGTTAGTTTTATTAAAACATATATCATTAGATCTTCATTTTTGGTCCTCCAAGACTTCATGGAACACATTTGCATTATCCATCTGTCTATCTATCTATCTATCTATCTATCTATCTATCTATCTATCTATCTATCTATGTATCTATCTATCTATCATCTGTATATCTAACTTATGTATGTGTCTATATCTGTCTATGTATCTATATATTTATTTATCATCTATCTACAATTTATTCATCTATTTGTGGTAGTTTTAATGTAATTGGCCCCTATAATCCCATAATCCCATAATCCCATTAGGAGTGTCACTATTAGGAGCTGTGGCTTTGTTGGAGTGGGTGTGGCCTTGTTGGAGGAAGTGTGTTACTGTGGGGGCGGGCTTTGAGGTTTTATATACTTGAGAAATTGCCCAGTGTGTCAGCTGATTTCTTGTTACCTGAAAAACGCAGCAGTCTCAGCTCCAGCATCACCTCTGCCTGTACTTTGACATGCTCCCTGCCATGACAGTAATTGACTGAACCTCTGAAACTGTAAGCAAGCCACCACAATGAAATTTTTTCTTTATAAGAGTTGCTGTGGTCATGGTGTCTTTTCACAGCAATAAAAACCCGAACTAAGACACTGTTTATCTACCTATAGTCTATTCATCTGTCTGTCTATCTATCTATCTGTCTGTCTGTCTGTCTATCTATCTATCTATCATCTATTATCTATATATCTACCTATCTATCATGATGTACTACTTTTATGACTCAAAGAGAAAAAGAATGAACATTTATTGAGCACTTCTTATATTCCAGGCATAATTGTACTGCATTTTACCCACTTTCTTAGCATTCTTGGGGTTGATCATTTCAATGGTTAATATAAATACATAGAGACTCAACATATTAGTAGTAATGTAGTAGTAAAGAACAAAGCTAGGACTTGAGTCTGAATCTATGAATTTATCTTCCTTCAAAGCTCCTAATCTACAATAGGCTAATTACTCCCACTCACTTGCCTGTCTTTATTTTCTTTTATGTTCCACAGAATGTAGATTGCTACTGTTTCTTTAGAAAAATCAGAATTCATCCTCCTTGGTGGGTACATGGAGCACCTACCAAGAGTGCTATTGCTTCTTCTATGGTTCATGCTGTTCTGCTCAGCAATATCTTGACATAAAATTTGGCTCTCCATGGATCCCCATGAACTTTCTTAGATAGATTTTGTAGTACATGTGGATGGTGACCACACTGTGTAAAGGAGATTCTCTTGTAGAGAAAAGCAACTTGTCAAAATCCTTGGCACATATATTAGCTATTTACTGCTTTGTAATAATTCCATAGACTTGGCACTTACAGCAACATGGGTATGTTATAGCAGTGTCCACGGAGCTGTATTCTGGGCACAGCATGGCTGACTTCCCTGCTCAGATGGGAGGGCACGACACAAGGACATGAGTAACAGGGGTTGAACTGTGGGGACCATTTTACAGTACAGCTGGTGCTTTCTTGCTTTTAGATATCAACACAAACTCTATAGTTCTCTGGAGAATTCCATTTCAGCATCCCTTCTATCATGGGAATACTTCTGACTTTTCTTTTTTACCTCTTTGTGGTTTTATCTTCCTCTAGTATTAAATGCGATATTCTTGTGTGAGTTTCCAGCACATCCCAAACTCTGTGATAGTGCTTTATTACTACTAGTTTATCATATGTTCACATATATGATATACATTGAGATAAATACCTGTATACATATACATATACATCTGGACACACATTGAGCACATCGCTTACCACATTCCACAGATCTTCTCAATGAGTGGTGACCGACCTGTCACATGGTCACCTCTGACAGCTGTCTGTGGCATAGTACTACTGCTCATATATTTCTTCCCAAATTTAGATTCCTTTATTCCTATAAATATTAAAGGAAAGACATTTTTCTTGTTCACCATGACCTTTCTAGTCTTGAAAGCTTACTTCTATGCTTTAAAGAATTCACATCACCATTATACCTCTTGCAGAAACTTTGGCCAATTTTTTCATTATACCCTGCAAGAAATAGCCTGTGGTCAAGTTAATTCAAGAGAGAATGCACGAAGTCAAAAGCACTGGCAGGCAGGAATGACAGTATTGACCCAAGTCTCTGCTGCTCTCAGCCAAGTGGACCACTTATGTCGTAAAGAAAATCAGCGCGGCTGGAATCTCAGCTGTTAGGATTCGGGTTGCTATTTGCCTTTTTGGACTCTTGTTTCCCATTGAATACATTTTATTTTATTACAGGAAAAATAATTTAAGACTTTGGCAAAAAAACAGTTCAATAATTCAGAGACTAGTGATTATTTTCAAATTCGTAGTCAGATGAAATATTTATAAGATGTAGATCCGTAGGTACATTTGTTGGGTGGGAAATGTGGAGACAGCCAATGCTTCATCAGAGTGTGGTTGACACAGCTTGAAGTCAGGCAACCTTGAGCTTGGAACTCAAGGAAGGAAGGCTCTCTGCACTTCGGCCTTCAAGTGTGTTCTTTCCCATCTGGACCCCGGTGCTTCTCACTCGGCATCACTGACGACAGCTGGGAGTCAACACACCTTTGTCTTCTAAGGGGTTACTTGTATCCCATTACGTACATTTTTAATAATACTTTCAATTATGGGCCAAACTACATTTGACAGCATGCACCCTTGCCTAATACCAGCACTTAGGCTGCACTGTGCTTTTAGACAGCAATTAGACTCCACACTGCCGCCGCGATATTTCAGGGCACGCTTTAGGGTTAATCTGAAGAATCTCATTACAGTAGGTTCTGATAGTTCCCAGCCACAGATGTGACAGTTTTGCACTAGAGATACTGAGGAGGAGCACCAGACAACTCACTTACTTTGCCTTTTGGGACTTGTCACTCTTTGGAACTAGTTTGTGGGACCTTTTTAGACCCCAGTTTTGCCTGAAGGTGCAGCATGGAAGAGGGGTGCAGCTATTCTATGTGGAATCATGAGGACAAAAGATGCTAGTATGGTGTCCTCTGTAAACATTAGTTCAAACAGAAGACCTTGTAGAAGTTTCTAGAAGCTAGAGGGCATGACTCATTGTCTTAGATCATATTTTGCCTCATCCATGAACAAATTTGAATGCTCCCAACAGTGTATAAGCTTCTTGTAGATGTATAGTGGCTGTCACCTTTGGCTTGAGTGGGTTCATTGTACATAAGCTAGCTGAGACTTGAGCAATTATTGAGAAAATGGATACAAGCACTCTTGGAATCGACAGGAACGGCAGTGGGGCACTAATTATTCTGGTTGACGTTCTGCAGTTTCCAACTTGGGGTTTGTTTTTCCTGAAAGTGACTCTAGGTGAAAGTTTATGTTTTAATGGCTTGTCCCATTAGAGGTTGGGTCTCGATGACAAAGAAACCGGGAGGCTTCAGGGTCCAGACTGAAGGTACACACCCTTCTGGATTTGAGGAGGGAAATAATTGTAATCTTTATTCCTGAACTTGAGTGATTCAAGTACACAAGGCAATTAGGTGCTTGTGGAAACAGCATACTTTTCTGTAGTAAGTCACATTGCCTGCTATTACAATA
Organism: Peromyscus californicus insignis; assembly: GCF_007827085.1. Lineage (NCBI taxonomy): Eukaryota > Metazoa > Chordata > Mammalia > Rodentia > Cricetidae > Peromyscus > Peromyscus californicus. The sequence continues at coordinate 5,338,182 of NW_026294469.1, read as the reverse complement.
GTCAAGTCTATCTTGGAGTTTGGTCCTGACTTCTCTATGAGGAGCACGCCCTGTGGAACTGGGGTGGGGGGAGTCAGTGGAATTCAAAGGCTAGTTACTAGTGTTGATTTTATTTGTCTCCAGAATCTAGGTGTGCTTTCTGTTTTGTTCTTCCCCTAGGAACTGAGTTTTGTGCTGGAAATAATGGTCCTGACCCTCAGGTAGTATGGATTCTATATTTCTGTTTTCCCAAACAAGGTGCTTTCTATCTTGACTTGATAATTAGCCGTGTTTCCACGTGTTTCTGCCTTCCCACTGGCCTGCTTTTGCATCATGGGATATGCCAGCATTCTCTCTGCCTCAGGTATTTTACATATCCTATTTCTCACACCTGGAATACGTATGTTCCCTTTGTGCCAAGTTAATTCACATTTAAAACTTACCTCAAGGTACTTTTCAGTGAATATCACAGGAAATCCTTTAATTTGCACAGAGCTGGCTAGTTTTTGTCAACTAGACACAAACCTAGACATACCTCTTTTTTTTCCCAACGTACTATTTTTATTAATTATTTTGGAATTCTGTACAATGCACCCAGTCACACCAGCTTCCCGTTCCTCCCAGGTCCACCCTCCCACCCTTGTGCCTCTGCCCCCAAATAACACCAAGTCCCATTTGTGTTGCCCATGTCCTCACTGGAGCATGGTCACACTCCCGGTGGCCGGCCCGGTAAAGAAAACTGAGTCCTTCTCCACCCTTCCACACCCCACCAGGAGCCATCAACTATGAAGAACTTCCCTTCAACATCTTAATCACAGTTCTCAAGGACTCTCTTCAATAGCTTCCTGTCTGGACTGCTCTTTTTTTGGGGAAGGGGTAGTGAGGTGGAAAGGCTGTCACAGAAGCCTTCAATGCCTCTTGTTCTCCATTATGAGTCTGTAGTCATCGACACCACTGGAAAAGAAGCTTCCTTTCCCAGAGCAGCCTGTAGCAGCAGAGATCACGGACATCAATACAGCCTGCGGCAGCAGCACGGACCACGGGAAGTCTTTCTATGACACTTGATCCAGAAAATGAACGTTCTTCATCTCGGATATGTTTTTGTTCAAAGGCAGCATGTCTGGGGGCGGGACCTGTTCAAGCTCCAGGCTGCAGTACGCCACCCTGATGCCAGCATCCCAGGCATGCCCATCATGCTTGGTGCCCTCAGGCAGCACTGAGGCCCGGTGTTCTCCACCCTCGAGCAAGGTGAGCAGCATGGACAGCAGATGCAGTAGCTCCACTGAGGATCTGTCAAGGGGCAGCACTATCCAAGCCGATGTTATAGGGTGAGGTGGGCTGTATTAGTCAATGGCATGCTCCTTTGTCCAGTTTGATAGGCTTCTAAAGATTAGCCATGATGCTTTAGCTGTTTGTGACTTCAACTGTCACTGATGCTCTGATCTCCCACAGCTCTATCCTAAAACTCTCCCCTGAGCCATAGATTCGCTTAATAAACTTCTTATGGGCATCTTCATCTGAACATAAGATCCCTCTCAACGGGAAGTTATTCAAATTGGAATTCATGATGACCAATGCTCCTTCTTTCCCAGGGATCGCCTCTTCTCTTCATATATTGTTTTGATTAATAACCTCATCTCCCCCCTCCCCCCATCTGATGGTGGAGGGACATGCCTGTGATCCTTAGACTTCCCGGGTCCACTTTCAATTCCATTCATGCCATGGTTTGTTCAAGGTCATTGACCTCAAAAGTGAGCTTCTCAGATCTGAAGGGATGCTTTCCCATCCGGAATAGTAAGTGACAGCATTTCCCAGAACTCAAGGTCCTGAGGAATGAAGGAGCTGCGGTCACCCCTTTCCTCTGCCCTCATGCCCTGATGTAATCAGTGAGTCCTGCCCATGCTACCGTTAGGTGTCTGTCAGGAGCCTCTGTCCTCTCCACTGTCTGCTGATACCCTTATAAGCTCAACCAGGACCACTGCAGAGACTCCTAGCTGCTTTCTCCATGGCCAGTCTTGCTTCTCTCCGGTCCAATCCAAGCCAGTCTCAGTGTAACAGGAATACTTTCTGAAGAGTTGTCTGGTCTTGCTGGTGCCTGAGTTCAAATCTTTGGGGACTCCCTCAAAGGAGTTAGTTCCTCCTCCACATTCTTCATGATCTTCTTTGTTTGTATTTCTGACCTCAGTTCCCAGCACGCCCCTCTCTGAACTTGACACATGGCACTATTTACATGCAGTGTGTATTCTTTACTATCTCTTCATGTTTACATGTAGAGTCCTCTGCCAAAATTACCTTTCCTCCGTTACTCCTCATATTTTATTGTGTGTGTACAAGTGTGCATCTAAGTGTGCTGGTGTGTGTGCACATGCACGTTCAGAGGTTTGGAGTAGTATCTATGACCTTACCAACAATTTTGTTACATGTATTCATTACATTTACTTATGAACGTATGTGTGTATGAGGGTGTGCACAGCATGGCACACTCATGGAAATCACAGGATGACTTGTGGGAGTTGTTTATCTTCTTCTACCATGTGGGTTCTGGGGAGGGAATTCACGTTGCCAGATCAGGTTTGGTGCTAAGTGCCTTTACCGGCTGAGCTGTGTCCAAGGCTCTGTTCTTTGTTTTCTTAATGATTGCGGTTCTGACACATGCACATATATGTGGAGACCAAAGATCAATGTCAGATTCTTTCTCTACTGCTCTCCACTTTATTTTTTGAGACAGTATCTCTCCTTGGAGCTGAAATTTACAAATGGGCTAGAGTAGCTGGCCAGTGAGCCCCAAGGGTCTGCTACCCGCTGCCCATGGCTCTGGTTGGGCACATTCTCCTCTGGGTCCAGATTCTACGGTGCTGGAGATCTGAACTCAGGTCCTCATGCTCGCATAGCATGCTCCTTACCCGCTGAGCCTCTATCCAGCCTGATAATTCCTCCTGTTTTAAACAAAGCTCAGTATAAAATCCACTGTCCTCTGTGCAGCACTTCCTGCTTGCCCCCACTTTCTCTGGCGCCCTCCCTGCTCATCTGTGCTAGCCCCTCTACAAGCTGCAGTGTTATGATTGTTCATTTACTTCTCTCTTCTGCGTTTCTTGAGGTCAGTGGCTGTGTCTTATTTGTCCCCAGTGCCTAGCACAGTGCCTGAAACCAGTAGGTATTCTAGAAAACATCTGTTGATACATAAATGAATGAAAATGCAGCCAACCAAACTTTCCAAATGGGTAAGTCTTTGATGGCTGTTGGCAGTTTAAAAACACTCTCTGAGGTGCTGGAGTAGGGATTACACAAACTCGGGGTTTTATAGCCATGGATCTATTAGAATGTCTGGTCTGAAGGGGCTTATATAAAATAATGTTCAAGTACACATTTGATTGAGTATTGCTAATTCATTATAATGGCAATATGATTCTAATTTGAATTAAAATAGAACTTAGAACAGCTGTAAAAGAGAAGGAAGAGGTAATTTCCAATTATTTTGTTTAGAGTAGAAAAAGTGTGTTTGGATCTTTTCTTGTATCTGAGAAGTTGTATGTTAAAACATTTAATTGCGACAGGCAAGCAGTGTCTCATCTGGTACAAGGAGGAGCTACATATTTGTAAGTAGATTTTGATGTTGACCCAGAAACCGAACTGGACATTTATTCTCATAGCTATGCTTGAGATTTTGATGGAGGTTTTAATGCTGGTTGTCTTGATGGAGACATTTGTTGGATAAAACTCTATGCAATTCTGCTTTAGTTAGGCTGAGTTCAGAAGTGGGTCCCTTCCTTTGTGGTCTAAGATGTACCACACAGTTCATTCTCTGATGTTTCTTCGTGCATCAAGTATGAAATCAAACTGGACAGCCCATGTCTAAACCAAAGACTACTCTCTTCAGACGCGAACAAGATGGTGATATTTTAAATTTTCTAGGGGATGTTTTACATTTTACTAAGAACACATAAAAACTGAACATCTCTGAAGCAGTTATAATTCTGAAGTAAGAGTGGGAGGCAGCAATACCTGCTATCTGTGAGACAGTTGATGGCACCATCTTGGAATTCCCTATCCTCAAATTCATATTGAACTTGGATTTTGGAGGATCAAAATGTCTCAGTAAGAGAACAGTTTTCTCTGGCTGAGGTCCCTTTGATGAACATCCATACTTTAATTCCACACACACTTCTTACTACTTTTAGGTACTCAGGCAAGAGCATGAATACAAGACCCTCCATACCTGGCAGTTAGAGATCAGAGCAGCTTCTCTATGTGGGCATATAATGGTGTGATCCAGCGAGAAGAGGATCTAGAAACTCCAGCCACAGGGATTCTCCGGCCTAGCAACCACAGTGGAAACCCATATTTCTTTTGTGTGCATTTGAGTTTTGTTTTCCTCAAGGATAAGACCATGTAAGGACTCATAGTTGAATCTTTGAAAGGAAAGTTGCTTTTGTGTGCATCTGGAGAAGTAGCCAGGGATGCTCCTATTGTCATACAGTTTTAGATGTTAAATTTCTGGAGTTGCACACAATTAGACGTGGTATATGAGGTGCATTGTTTAACTCTAGAGGCTTTTTAATTAATTAAAGTTTTTGTGTTGCTAAGGATTGAATCCAGGGCTTCACACATGCCAGGCATGTGTTCTACAACTGAGTGATGGTTCAGACCTGGGGACATTTTTTGTGTAATTTATTTATTATTTTATGTTTTGGTCCAACTATATATTGTATATTGAACATATTCCTGCTCATGCTCCCCTCTCTTTCTCCTCTTCCTGACAATTAGTACTGTTGTCCCCTAGATAGTCTTAATTTTCATGTCATATGTACATGCATTGTCTTATATATCTACACAAAATCTAGACCCCCAGATGAGAGCAATCATGATATTTATGTTTCTTAGTCTGGCTTATTTCATTGATGATGGTTATCTCCAGCTGCATATATTTTCTTGCAAACGACATAACTTCTTTGTGGTTTAAAAAAGTCTCATTTTTCCGTTATATCGTTGTTGGACACTTAGGTTTTTCATTGGGAACAGTGCTGCGATAAACACTGATGAGCCAGTATCTCTGTGATATGTTGACATGGATTCCATTAGATGAGAATACTCAAGAGTGGTATAGCTGGTTCTTAAGGTATGTCTATTGTTAGTTTTGGAGGAACCTCCACACTAATTTCCACAGTGGCTGGACTAGATTGTAGTGTAGAGGGTTCAGTTTCATCTCAATTCCCACTAGCATCCTCTGGTATTTGTTTTCTTAATGATTTCCATTCTGACTGGAATCTCAGTGTTATTTTGATTTGTATCTATTTGATGCCGAATGAAGTTGTACATCTTTTTCTGTTTTTATCGCCCATTTGTACTTCTCCTTTTGATAATTGTCTGCTTATTTCATTGGTCCATTTATTGATTGGGTTGCTTGATTTCTTGTTTAGTTTTTGAGGTCTTTGCATGTTTTAGACGAACATCTTCTGTTATATGTATACCTAGCAAAGGCTTTCTCCCAGTCTGTGGGCTGTTGCTTTGCTCAATTAACCATTTCCTTTGCTATAACAAAATCTTTTGAATTTCATGAGGTCCTACTTGTTAATTATTAGCCTTACTTCCTGAATGACTGGAGTCCTATTCAGAAAGTCCTTAATGATGCCTGCATCTTGAAGTGTTTTCCTCCTGCTTCTCTCTACAAGTTTCAGAAATGCAGATCTTACACTGAGATCTTTGATGCATTTGGAATTGATTTTTGTGCAGGGTAAGAGGTAGGGATCTAATTTCTCCTCCTTCATGCCCAGTTTTTCTAGCACCACTGTTGAGGAGGAGTCTCTCTGCCAGTGTGTACTTGTGGCATCTCTGTTAAAAAACCCAATGGCTATAGCTGCATGGGTTTATATCTTGTTGTCTTGAAGACTTAAAAAAAAGATTCATTTTTTTTATTATGTGAGTGAGTGTGTGTGTGTATGTGTGTGTGTACATGAGTTCTGGTGGTTGGGGAGGCCAGAGGCATTGGATCCCCTGAAATGGAAGTTACAGGCAATTGTGAACCACCCATCATGGGTATTGGGACCAAACTCAGGTCTCTGGAAGGGCAGTATGTGTTCTTAATATCAGAATCATCTTTGTAGTTCAAACCTATTTTAAACTAAGAAAAATAGATTTTCTTGTCTTATAAATAATAGATGGAGGTGTGGAAAGCAGTGAGACAAAACTGTGTGCTGCGTTGTTTTTTATTATCATTTGACTATTGTACAATCGCCTTTTGATCTGAGTGGTCTCCTCTTAAGTGAGATACTTTAAAGTAGGAACTTCACAGTAACCATTGTTCTATCTTCTGTGTCTTTATGCCGCAGCCAAGAGTGACTGAAGAGGAAATGAGCCAGTGAAGATACTGTCACCCTCTGGTCTGTGGTGACATTGCCAGTTAGTTTTGGTCAACCTGAGATAGCACTGGATATATTTAGGAGGAGGGATTCTCAGTTGAGGAATTATTTCCATTCAACTGGCCTGAGGGCATATCTCCGGGACATTTCTTAATTGCTTATTGATCGGAAGGGCCCAGCCTACTATGGGTGGTGCCACCCTGGGCAGGTGGTCCTGGTTGTATAAGAAATAGGCCAAACAAGCCACTAGGAACATGGCAGTAAGCAGCTGTCCTCTATGTCCTCACCTTTGCTCCCATTTGGGTTTATGCCCTGACTTCCTTCAGTGATGGCCTGTAGTCTGGAAGTGTAAGCCAGGTCAACCCTTTCCTCCCCAGGCTGACTGTGGTCAGCATTTCATCACAGCAGCAGGAAGCTGACTAGGGCAGCTAACTGTGACAACTCCATCACAAGAAGCTGTTGGATGATCCCGCCCCAGCAGCAGCATTCTTACGAGCAGCATTAGCTGTGGGAAGACAGCATTTTGTTTCTTTCCTAGAACCAGAGCAATAGATCTACAGCTGTAAGTTTTGTCTTGGTCTAGCTTGCTAACTGATTTACTGACAGGGAGAAGAATAGTGGAAAGTCACTTCAGGAAAGTTAGCATACTTCATGGAATAGGTAAAAGGATGTGGCCCTTGTCTGACTATAAATTCTAAAGCAAGCTGTCATCTGGGGTGTTCGGCCACAGGTGCCACTCAGAGCTGTTTGGTCACCTTTGCCAACATTACCGAAACATCAGAGTTGATATCAAACTGCACAACAAGTGACTAAGCCATGCAAGTGTGCAGCTGTCTTTCTTCTGGGGAAGACTGAAGCTGATACATTTGGGTGCAACAGAGGGGATGAACAATGAATGTAATTCCTACGAATATATAGTTAAGACTTTCAAATATATACTCCAGGCTTCTGGGAACAGCGAACAGCCCCACTGGTGCATAAAAGTCAGAAGATGAATCAGCTCGTTTGGAGGAAAAGGCCAAGAGGTGGTCACTGAGTGATGTGGAGTCCATTGAGTGAGTGGCTTGGGGTTCACTGGGGTGACATCGATGATGGGACTTTTCTCTAGCATGAGCAAATTCTATGTTTGACCCCTACCACATCAGAAGAAAGCAAAAGAAGTTGGCCAGCCTTCGACTCCATATCAGTGCCCACACCCACTTTAGAAGCACATGGAGGATTGTGGCAGACAGTAAATTTATGTTGGACGAACAGGGAACTACTAATGACTTCTTTTGCCACACAAGTCCTCTCATTATGCAACTTCAGAAGAGGGACTTTTTCTTCCCTTTGTTTCCAGAGAAGAGATGCTTTTTGAATGAAAGGGAGGTTTAAGGTTTGGTAATGACACCAGCGAGCTTCTTTCTGATGTGAGCACTTAGGTGAGAGAAACTGTTTTTCTTCCTGAAATAGGAAGTTATTTTTGATAACCAGGACCTGGGAGACTGCTATCATATTGGCAAAAATCCCAAACATTGGTCATGCACTCTTTTGGTGAGCCTGGAATGATAGATATTCTCATATGTTGCTGGTGGTAAGGAAAACTGTGTAAACCCCATGGAGGGAACTGTGCAGGACAAAGCTGAATGTTATCCATTGTAGTCCTTCTATGGGACTGGTAAGTCAATGTATGTGAACACATAATTATTCACTGGCTAGTGACCCCCAGTCTAGGAGTCTATTCCAAAGAGAACTGGTAAAAATACCAAAGCAAATACACAAAGCTGTCCACCACAGGAAGACTTGCAACTTTAAAACACATAAAGACCCACTGCTTACCAACGAAGGATTAGACTAATAAACTACCTTTTAATGACAGGATGGAGTACAACGAAGCTGTACAAAGAAATGTTCACTATCTGTATATTGTTATGGACTGATCTTCATGGCAAAGTGCAAACATTGCATCTCATAAACTACTTTGCACCAAAGAAAGAGGTATGCTAGGAGCAGACAAATATGTTTGTTTATTCTCAGTCAAATGACAATATAAAATCTAATAAAAATGGTTGCTCCTAGGAGTAGTCAGGACCAATGCTTTGTAAGGCTGATCTTAGAGATATGGGTATGCTTTATATACTATAACATGAGAGTAAAGCAGAATGAAAGGCGCAAATTAAAAGAAATTACTTAATAACATATTCCTTACAGCACAGTTGGACTCAAGTTGGAATGGTATAGAAAACTGTAACACAAATGTTAAACGATCTTTAAATTAAAAAAAAAAAAAACAACCCAGGGCTTGATATTGGGGTGAAAGCTGAAAGATCAGAGAATCAGAGCAAGCCACAGTCACCACCTCTTACCTCACCAACTCCTCAGCCTGCAAGAGCCTCTAGCTGAAAGGGATGCTTCTGCTGAAAATCCTCCTCAGCTGAAAAGGCTTTAGTTCCTGTCTCCTCAAGCCTTATATACCTTTCTCAGCCTACCAGATCACTTCCTGGGATTAAAGGTGTGTGTGCTTCCCAAGCATGGGATCTCAAGTATTGGGATTAAAAGTGTGTGCCACCACTACCTGGCTTTGTTTTCTCTCCTAGACTGAGTCAATCTTACATTTTCCAGGGCGGCTTTGAACTCACAGAGATCCAGATGGATCTCTGCCTCCTGATTAAAGGTGTGTGCCACCACCATCTATGTTTAATCTGATGGTTTGTTCTGTTCTCTGATCTTCAGGCAAATTTTATTAGGGTACATAATATTACCACATTTCCCCTTTTTTGTTTAAAATAATAAAAGAAACTTGTAACTAATATAAGAACAACTATATACAATAAGTACAATAAGTATATACAATATATACAGTCAAGAATTACATTAACAATGTCCAGTCCATTAACATTTGACAAATTCAGAGAAAATACTCCATATTTTATCCTATTTTGGTGAGTCCAAAATGTTGTACCTAATTCACTTTCTGTCCTAACTTGTATTACCAACTGAATACTATTTTTTGATGTTGCCCAAATTTATACACATTACACCTCTTTAGTGAATTTGTTAACAAGGAAAACTATAACTATCTAGTCTTCAACTCCCTCAGAGACCTAAGAAGGAAATATTACCTAAGTAAAAAGAAAGTGCAGGTAAGGGACTTCCAAAAAAATGTGAGAAATGACAGAAATAGCTGGCTGCCTGGACAGTCACCCAAGGTTCCTCTGCGAAGTTTAGGCACCCATCTTCAGCCTACAGGCCTAGCATATCTACAGAATTTTCTGTGAAGGATTTTCTGAAGGGCCTTCTTACCTTGTCTTGGCCAAGTTCGGCAGCCCTTTCTTTTGTGTCCTGCTTATCCATTTTGGGCAGCATACTGTCAGCAGTCAAGGCAAGGACATTTTCTTGCCCAGTGGCTAACTTGCCACAAAGAATGTAAACTCCATATGGAGTTTCTTCAATGCCCTTCATCTTCTCTGAAGTAGATTGGTGCTGCCAGGAGCAGACATGTTTCATTGTCATAAAAAAAAGAATCTATGTTATTAAAAAGTCTTAAATGTCATATTCTGTAGATCTCTGAAGTGTCTGAAGACAACCTATCTATCTAAAATATATCTGTTTGACCTTGAAAACATACCTAATATGACTTACAAGTTTGATTGTAATGACAACTATTAACTTGCATTTCTTTATATCCTAATTAGTTGGTAATACTAACTTTCGAGGACTAGCAATTTGCATTACATTGTTAAATGAACTGTATAGGTACAATGCTTTGAACAAGATTAGAAGTTATGTACAGTATGTTCCAACAAAATTAATCTCAAATTTGTATCAATATACAAAATTTGTATACAATATAAAAAATCCAATCCAGTGTAAAATATTTAAAACTAGGTAGTTGCTTTTTAAAAGTAGATTGAATAATCTACCATTTTATCTTATCATATCCATATTCTCCCTTTTTTCTTTTCAGAGTAGATTCAATAATCTACCTTTTTATCCTATCATTTCTATCTTTTTTTTTCAGAGTAGATTCAATAATCTACCTCTTATCTATATCCTCTTTTTTCTTTTTCTTTTTTTCTCTGATCTTCAGGCAAATTTTATTAGGGTACAAAATGTCTCACCACAGCAAACCATACATTGTGTAGACCTGGACAACTGAGGCACTGAGGGCTGAGTGCTGGTTGATGGGAGAAAGCCTCACAGCTTTCTTGCCTTGGCTACTTGACCGGCTTCATTTTGTCACACCTGCTCTCATTTTCAGAAAATGGGCATCTCATAGGAATCTCTCACACAGCCAATGCACTTTTGCAAAGATGTACTGTAATGGTATCACCTGGCCCATTTACTGCTTTTACTAGAGAATGTGAGACCATTGAGAACAGCAACTTGGGATTTAAGACTGTCACTGTTTTCTGACAAAGATGGATTTGAAGTTCTGCGGGGGGTAGAAACTTGGACTGTCTGAGCTACCATTCCTTGGTCATTGTCCTCCGAGTCATATTCCCTATATGCAGACTATTTTCATCATGCAGAGAAATGGCATCTGGCTGCTTGGTAGAGCTAGCCAGAGAAGTCAGTCCCAACTTCCAGGGCAGCTTTCCTCAGAGTTGTTCTTGATGAAGATTCCAAACCAGTGCTCCTAGCACTTTGTAAAAGTTTCTACAGCCGTGGGGAGAGAGTGGATGGATTTGCAAAGCTGCCAAGACAGTGTTCGTTTCCCTCCTGGAACGGCCAGAGAAGTCAGCTTCTTAGGAAGCAGCCTGCTGCTGCAGGATGACATGGGGCCTCAGCAGCACTGAAAAGTCTCCTACTACCCAGAAGTTGGAGAGCATCCCAGGGAATCCATGCAGCATACGCTGGGGTGGGCCAAATGGCCACTCGGAACTGCCAAAGGCTGCCTGGATCACTAGTTCACATAAGCTTGGGCTCAGCAGGCTAAGCTGCTGGCATTTGTTCAGTAGGGGGAAAATAAAATCAACTTTGTGTGGCAAGTGATAACCCTGACATTTCAATATATTTACCACAGTGTCGTTTCCTAGAGTTGCAAAGTACAACAAATTACAATGATAAATACCATCGAATTTTCCTAACAGCTCTTTGAGTTATTAGTGGGAGTCAAAATCACCTAAGTCAATCAAAGACAGCTTAAAAGCTACTATGCTGCTTTCCCCAAAGATTCAAAGGCCCCTACCACTCCTGTGCAGTGGCTTGGGGCCCTAGATGTGACAGAGTTTGAGGACATTTGCATAAATCTAAAAATCAAGTCCATGACTTGTACCCCTACTAAGACCGTGCTTAAACTTGATGGCTTTTCTGAACTTGGACCTAAAATCTCATCAGTGCTTACTGTGTTTCCTTGGGAATTGTAGGAATTAATAAAACATGTAATTATCTTTATGTTGTTGATGATGTATGTGTATGCATTTCTATGTAGGCAGGTAGGTGCATGTGCATGTGTGTCCCTGTGGAAGCCGGAGGCCAACCTTGGATATCTTCCTAGTTGCTGTGCACTCTGTTTTTGCTTTTGGGTTTTTTTTTTTTTTTTTTTTGGTTATTTAATACAGCATCTCTCACTGAACACTGAGTACACTGGCTGATCAATGAGCCCCAGGGATCCACCTGTCTTTGCTTCCTCACTACTCAAGCTTGTGCAATCATGTGCCATTGTTTGATACGGGACTCGAACTCAGGTCCTCATGCTTGTGCCATAAGCACTCTACTGAACTGAGCCATTTTTTGCTAATTCTTTTTGCATGGGGGTTTGTTGCATTAGGGTAGAACAATTACGAATTTAAAATCAATGTGTATTCTTGAAAATTTTGCATTGTTTGTAGGATTGGGGGCCCATTATTGTTTCACAAGAAAACACTGCAGATTGAAGAGCTAGAAACTCAGAAGCCTATTTGAAGAGAATCTTTCATTCCAGGCAGCCCTCACCTGAGAAGGAAACAGAAAGGCCCATGTTCCTCTCATGGCCATGGTTTGCAGTAATTGCTGAATACTTGGATGAGCTGTCAACTTGATAACTGTTTGTCATGTCCTCCTTAATTGGAGCCCCATAGAACAATAATGAAGTATGTTCTCCATGCAGATGACTGTGTGATTGATGACCCAGCTTAGGAAATCACTTACAAATACAAGCCAAAACTCAGGCTGTTGATGGATCTCGTCTGATATTCTCTTGGTCCTCTGAGTGTGGCTCTTTGATTGACACCCACAGTATTGTGATAACCCAAGAGAAAAATCTTGCCTCTAGACACAACCAAGGCCCATAAATTGACTCACTCTTATTGAAATGGAGTGAAACTTTGTTAGCTTCTGTTCAGGCTGACTGAGGGTTTAGTGCATATATATTTTTAATGCTGTATGAGTGAAAATATTACATTGAAAGTAATATCAGTTGATTGACATTTTTAGAAATTGAGTTCTGTTTTTGCGGAGTCATTTTATCAACTAGACAGATGGAAGCAAGAGGGTGCTAGAGGCTCTGGTAGACCCATCACAGTGAAACCTCCTCTGGGGGAGGGCTTGTAAAGGGCACAGAGGACGTGTTGATTTCATGATCAATTTCTGCTGGCACAGGCTTCCCAACTCCTTTCAATAACAAATTAAGTAACACAAACACATTTTTTATGTTTTGTTTTATTGTTTGGCTTCTCAGAACTCGCTGCCAAAAGTATTTGGGTTAATTTAAAAATTATAAATGAAAGGTAGAAAACTTGAAGAAAGTATGAATTAATAACTGGTGGCAGTCGTTTGCAGAGAAATGTGTTATTAGTCCTAAGATGGGAGGTTGAGGGTCATGTGTTTTTCTCCTTAAGTCAAATGGCTGTGGTTCACTAGGGGCTGTTCTCAATAAATACAAAAGAATCAGCTCAGGCAAGAGGGTTCAGTAAACAATAGCAGAAGAGAAGGATGTCCAATTTTGTGATCAGCATTGTCCGTAGCTCTGTGAAGTACGACTTACTTGTACATATGTAGACACACTCTTGAATTTGCATCTTCCACTTAGAACTGTACTTAAATAGAATTGGTTTGTTAACCTTAGGACCCACAAATATACTCCCAAGAAGTTGAAGAAAGACATTGGCAAGAATACAGAGCAATTGACAGTAGTGGGAGTGGCTTATGATATCTCATTCCATTATAGAGTGATCACTGGAAAGCCCACCCTTTGACTACCCCTTCACCCAGTAATTTACGCAAGACTGAAGGACTTAAGTTCGTAAGGGTTAAGGTTGTATCCGTATCAAACATTGGATTATAACAGAATCTGTGGTTAAAGAGAGCATGGCACATTTACAAATGCACATCTACATGTATGTGTTTGATCATTCTTGGGCACCTATTCAGCGCAGGGTACTGTTAGGTACAGCCTATCCCACTGACACCTCACCCTGGGTAATCCCTAGTCTAGTCACAGGGAGAGGTGAGTGCTCTCGAACGGGAGGCAGGCTTGTTTTTGTTTGCCTTAGAGAAGGCATGGTGGACTGGGCAGCACCTGAGTCTGACCCTCAGCTGGATTAGCTCTCCGTAAGTAGGGAGGGGAAAGAGCAAGCAGGCGGACCTATTTTATCACTAATAATAAAGTTTGTGTAACGCAGTATGGTTACTCTGCATCTCTCTTCCTTCTCTCTCACCACTGCCAGGCCCCCTTCTTCCTTCCAAATCTCCTCACCACATGCTTGAAGTTTTTTTTTTTTTTGTTTCATGCCCCTTAGAGTTGAACCAGAGTTGTCTGTGATCATGAGTTTTGGGGTACATGAGAGCCTGGTGGACTCACCAGGTGGTCCACCCCTCTCCTAGAAGCTGTTAGTTGCCAATAGTTCAGCAACAGGTTGTAGGTCCTGTGAGCTCCTTCTCCATCCATAGCTGACTATTGGGTGAGTCTGTCTTGTGTAGGTCCAAAGCAAAGTATGTAGTGGGTAGCTGTTCCAACTTTGACCTTGAAGCACTGCCCCTAATGAGGCAGCCTGTGACCTGCCCCTGGGGCATGGCTGAGATGGGGCTCCTTAAGACCCGAGATGTGTACGTGCCCACTCTCTTCGGTACCTTGTGGTATTGGATGCTGGTGCGGATTAGGTCAGAGTTCTCCAGAGAACAGCACTGGACGGTGCCTCAATCCCTATTTCCTATATTGTGAGTTTCCTGTATTGTGAGTTAGCCCCCTGATAAATTCCTATAATCATTAAGCTAATTCTGTGGATTGGTAGCGATTTAATCCTATTAAAAGTAAGCACAGCTACTGTGGGTTTATCATTGCCCTGGCATGTCACACTTAAAAGATGGGACTTTTTTCCATTTTCTCTTCTGCAATGTTCTCTTAAGGGGTGGTGTAAATGTCTTCCTTAGGGATGGGCCCTCAACCGTCCTGTGTTTTCAGCATCCTGTGCAACCATGGGTCTCTGAATTCACCTCTATTCACTGCAAAGAGAGGCTGCTCTGATTAAAACTGCTATTAGCCTCCTGGTGTATGAACATAGATGTTTAGAAAGTGATTGATGTGTTGCCAGTTTAGCTGAGTAGCAGCAGTGGATTCCTACCTTGAGCATAAGAAATCCCAAGTCATGGGTTTTGACTGGGTTTTCTACACTAAGCATGGATCCCTCCTGTGGTCGGGGCCTCCCAGCCAGTCAGGGAACCATTGGTCATCTCCATAACAATCGTGCCGCTGTTGTGGCAAGGGGCACATTTGCCTGGAAGGTTGGTATCATAGATCCTAAAGTAGTCAGCTAAGTAACAGCACTGATACTGTTACTCTTCCCACAGCATCCCCAGCACCATAGAGACATTGAAACTCAGCCAGGAGAGAGATGCTCCCAGCTTCGTTCCAGCTTGGTTTCTCTGTAGCTTCCATTCAAGGTGTGTACTGTCTTCAGCAATAAGATAGCATTGACTAGCTCTGGCAGACAATGAAGAGGAACTGCAAGAGCCTATATTTTGGGATGGCTTATAGAATCTCCCTGACAACAGCTCCTATGAAGTAGCTCAAACCTGGCACTGGGTTTTTGTTTAGTGACCTGTTACTTCTAGGGCTAGCATTGGCTAGCCTTGTGGGATAATTGGCTTTCAAATTCTCTTTTATATTTTTTAATTGGGTTACCAGGTAGTCGATTTCCATGTGGCTTTTTCATACACTCCTTTGGGCTAGCCCCTATATGCACCCTCATCTCCTACATACCCCACCATTCTCCGTTTGAAATTCCTGGCTCAAAATTCCAGCTCTCAGTCTTCATTTTTGTCTATGTGTCGGGGTCCCTTTTCTGGTGAGGTGGCTTCTGAAGATACTCCAAGTTAAACACACAAACCTAAGTTGAGGGAAGGTGTATAAGAAACAATGTGTAGCACTTGTCTTTCCTGGCCTGGGTTA
Source organism: Peromyscus californicus insignis (assembly GCF_007827085.1). Lineage (NCBI taxonomy): Eukaryota > Metazoa > Chordata > Mammalia > Rodentia > Cricetidae > Peromyscus > Peromyscus californicus. The sequence goes on along the minus strand of NW_026294469.1, from coordinate 5,322,498 downwards.
TCTCCATAGGTATAATTTTGTTTTTCTAGTTTCATCCATGAAACACAGTTTATCTATGAATTTCCTAAGTTTAGTTTTATACCTGAGTAAAATTTAACTGTATATAAATCACATTTTTTGTTGTCCATCCATCACTTGATGGATGTTTAGGCTGATTGCATTCCTTGGTTCATTTTTTTTTTTTTTTTTTTGGTTTTTCGAGACAGGGTTTCTCTGTGTAGCTTTGCGCCTTTCCTGGAACTCGCTTTGGAGACCAGGCTGGCCTCGAACTCACAGAGATCCGCCTGGCTCTGCCTCCCGAGTGCTGGGATTAAAGGCGTGCGCCACCACTGCCCGGCTCCTTGGTTCATTTTTATGTCAACTTGACACAGGCTGGAATCATTTGGGAAGAGGGAGCCTCAACAGAGAAAATGCATCAGCAGACTGGCCTATGGAAAAAGCCTATGGGACATTCTCTTGATTAGTGACTGATGTGGGTAGACCCATCCCCAGGAGTTAGTGTCCCCCTGGGTAGCTGGTCCTGGGTTACGAAATAAAGCAGGTTGAGAAAGCCATGGAGAGCAAGCCAGTATGAGCAGCACTCCTCCAAGGCTTCGGCCTCAGTTCGTGCCTCCAGGTTCCCACCCGGCTTGAGTTCCTCCCTCAGCGCTGGATTACTACCAGAAGTGTAGATGAAATAAATCCTTCTTCCCCGAGTTGTCTTTTTATGATGTTCTCTTTTGTCCACATCAGTACAAACCCTAACTAAGACATTACTTACTCAATGGAGCTTTAATAAACCAGGATGTGCAAGCATCTCTGTGGTCGGATATAAACTCCTTTGGGTGTGTGCCGACAGGTGTATGGCTTGGTCATGTGGTAATTCTATTTCTGGGTTTTGGAGAAACCTTCAACCTGGTCTCCAAAATGGCCACATCAGTTTACACTCCCACCAGTAGCATGTAAGGGTTCCATTTTCCACATCCACACAGCATTTGTTGTCCTTTGTAGCCTTGATGCTGGTAATCCTGACTGGTGTGAGATGGAATTGTAAGTAGTTATAATCTTCATTTCCCTGATGGGGAAGGAAGTGAAAGCTTTCCAGAATATTTTCTAGCCATTTGCACTTCTTCTTGTGAGAAGTCTGCTTAGTTCTATATCCCAGTGTTTAATTAGATTCTTGGAGTTTATTCTCCTGTTTCTTTGTATTGTCTAGTTATCGATCCTCTCATAGAATCATACCCGATGACTATTTTCTCCCATCTCCCATTTTCTATAGGCTGCTACTTCACTTGGCCGACAGTTTTCTTTGTCATGGAGGAGAATTTTAGTTTCATGAGATCCCACTTGTCAATTGGGATTTCATGTTCCGCATGGAGCCTTTCAGAAGATCTTAGACTGTAAGTTGAAGCATACGCCCAAATTTCTCTTCTAGCAGGTTCAGCGAATCAGGTCTTACACTGAGGTCTTCGATCCATTTGGAGGAGAATTTTGTACGGAATGACATATAGAGATACTGTTTCACTCTTCTACATATTGATATCCAGGTTTCCCAGCACTGTTTAACTGAGAATGTTATCTGTTCTGCATTGTTTACTTTCAGCATCTTGTCCAAACTCAGATAGCTTTAGTCCATGACCTTTATGTCGTGTGCTCTATTCTATTTCATTGATCTGTGTGTCTGTATGTGTGACCTATGTGTCTGAGGGCTAGTACCACATTGCTTTTGTTACTATCACTAGTATAACTTGAAATAAGGTGTGGTGGTATCTCCAGCAGTGTTCTGTTTGTTCAGGATTGCTTTGGCTACCCTTGTGTTTTTACACAAAGTTTAAGATTATTTTTTCTATGAGTAGATGGAACTTTTAAAGTAAGTGTTCAGAGATAAGAAATGGTATTATGGGGTGTTTGAGAATGACACTCAGTAGTGTTGGTGCATAATGTGGCATGAGTCCAGCAGGAAAGCTGAGGTCGGAAGAGATCCACCCAGAGTTGGTGCCACTTGAACACGGAAGTGCAGGATTTGAGCTCTCCCTTTACATGTTTGTGTATGATTTGTGTTTCCTGGGGAAACAGGTGATCACCTGGGCTCTACTAACTCTCTATCAGATGATAGTTCATAGGATATCTGGTGGGGGGAGGGGCAGCCCAGGTTAGACTGGGCTAACCCGACTGACAGAGAGCTTGGGGACACAACACCAGAGCTTAGGGATGCACATGAGAGGACTTGACCACTCATTGAACATGGTAAACGCAAGATAACACACAGCAAAATATAAATGGGAAAGGGCTGAGACTAGAGATGGTGAACTTCACAACAGCAAATACATAGCAATTTTTGCTAAGAGGGAAAAAGGAAAGCTTTTACTTCCTAGAGGTAAATGGTCGGTAGTTTCCTAAAGTGGATGTCTCTCAGTGAGTAATTTACTGAGCCAGGAAAAAGTAGTCTTTGGAATGTGTTATGCCTGATTATTTAAATTTTAGAAATTGTAGACAAGATTGTGCCTAGGTGAAGGCACGTAAGTAAAATCTACTCTCCAGATCCCCCCTCAGCACTGATGGGCCTGAGTGCAGAGAGGGTGTTACTGGGATGAAAGCAGCTTGGAATTCCTGACCAGCATCCCTGTGTGGGGGTGGCCTTGGGCTGGAAGGGAAAATGAAAGGTGTGCTTGCCTTCGCCCACAGACACCCAGCCCCCGCTTTCTTCTGTTGCTTCCTGGTCCCTTTCATTGCCCCTCAGCTCTTCCTTTCTGTCTGTTTGTGTTTTCCTTCTTCCAGTTTCTCAGGAATTCGAACGTGGTTGCTTCTGCTACCCACCGTGTCTCTAGTCATCCACCGGCCACTCTCCTGTCACCTGTTTCATTTTCCTTTCTTATTCTGAAATGCTCCAAGCATGAAGAGTGACTGAGACTAGGTGATGCTTCAAACACTTACTTACCCACTATGAAATGTTCACAAATGTTAACATTTTTTCCTCATTTGTATTGGTTTTATTTTTTGAAAAAGAAAGATGGATCCTCTCTATATTTCTCTCACCCTCTCTCTTATCTATCATCTATCTATCTATCTATCTATCTATCTATCTATCTATCTATCTATCTATCTATCTATCTTCTATCTATCTATCTATCTATCTATCTATCATCTATCTATCTGTCATTTATCTGTCATCTATCTATCCATCCTCTGTGATCTATGTATCTCTCTACCTACCTACTTACGTACCTACATATCCATCTATATACCCGCACAAGTGGCCTATTTTATATATCTCACAAGTTCTAACTTGATTTTGTTCTTTTCATTCCTATGGGTATGTTGATATTATTATTAGAATATCCATATTATATTATTAGAATATCCATATATATATCACAAGTATTAAATAGTACTATTTTGTACATTTTTATTTTTATGCTGTTAATATATTGTATATATTCTGCAACTGGTTTTTTTGGATTAAACTAATGGTTTTGAGGCTTATGTATGCTGGCAATTACAGCTTTAATTCATTATTCTGGTTGCTATGTAAAGTCCTTTGTATGTCTATACTACAATTTATTTATCCAATTTTCTCTAAATGAGCATTTAAATTGTTTGCAATTCTTTCTCCGACACAACAGAAATTGCTGCAATGATCATTCTTGAGTATGTCACATGTGCCAGAGAATTGATCAGAATCATACACCAAGGATTGGAGCTGTTATGTCATGGGCGCATCGTCCTTGCTTATGATCGCCCTATTGACCTACAAAGGTGAAGAACTCACCAGCGGAGAGTGTGCTCCTTCTTTCTTTTTGAAAATGATTTATTTGTTTTTGTTTTATGTATATGGGATATGAGTATTTTGCCTGCATGTTTGTGGGTTACCTGTGTGCAGGCCCCACAGAGATCAGAGAAGGTCATACGATCCTCTGGACTTGGAACTACACTACTTGCTGTGAGCCACTATGTGGGTGCTAGGAATCAAACCTGGATCCCCTGGAAGATTAGCCAGTGCTCTTGACAGTTTTCCCCTCTCTGCTGCCCCATGACAGTCTGGCCACGGACTGCTCAACTGTGTGCTCTTTCCTGGCATTCCTCTCAAGGTCAGTACTACCAAGGCTTGCTAACACATAGCAAAAGAAATGGCATGGTCTCCCACTTTGCATTTCTTTGATTAGTGATGAGATTAAGCATTTCTTTATAAACACATTGCCAATTTTGGTTTCTGCCTTTGTGACTTCTTTGGGTATTTATTTTATCCTTTTTCTGTGTCTGTTCTTTGTGATTTAGTGTATTCTGTTATTTTGTATAGACCATAGATCCACAGTAACTTGTTCCAAAAGTGGGAGAGATTTTTTTCATTTTGCTTATGATAGCTTTTGATGCCTAAAAGGTTTTATTTTAATGAGCTAAATGGTCAGATTTTCCCTGCATATTTCTTCTCTGCTGTTCTTTATGCTGTCCTTTATGTTTTGTATAGTAATCTCCTGAATTTAATTGGCTCGCCCACATGGTTTTTACTTCTGAGATAGTTTTATGTAAGACAAAAATAAGTTTCTTGAAGCTGCGTTGAAAGCCATCCACAACATTGCTGCTCTTTTTGAGAGAAAGAGCTCTGGTGTGAAACTTTGGCCACTTCTTTCCTTCCACCTCCTTCTCTCTCCCCCTTCTTTTTCTTCTATGTGGACTTTGTTGGTTTGTTTTGGTTTTCTGTTTCTCCAATGCTTAGAAATGATATTTTAGAGAAAATTATTTGTTAGTATAAACTAATTCAAATATCTTAAATGATTTTGACATTTTCTTTCTGTGGTTGCGTTCTTTTTATTTCAGTGTTGTTTTAAGGTCTTACTTTCTGAAGGCCACCTTCCATCTGTTAGAACTCCTCTGCGCTTCTGTTTCACACACGGCCTCTTCGTCCACGCTCCTTCTCTGTGGGCTTTCACAGTGTGCTTTCTGGGCACCTTATTTAGTTTCTTGATTTAAATGCTTGGTTCCCAGTTGGTAGAACTGTTTGGAAGGATCAGGAGCTGTGGCTTTGTTGGAGGAGGTGTGTCATTGGGGAGATATTCCCAGTCTTTCTCTCCTTTGCCTCCTACTTGGGGATTAAGATGTGAGCTCTCAGCTGCTCCTGCTGCCATGCTGTGTGTACCATCAAGGATTTTAGCCCTCTGAAACTCTAAGCCCCAAACTAAATGCTTTATTGTATAAAAAGTAAGATAATACTATAATTTAGCATTGTTGATTTGGAGCTTAATTATCCTGTGGTAAGAAAATTTGGCTCATATACTATAGACTAATTGAAATTTGTCAGGGCATTCTTCTTATTTTACTGTATTAGTGGTTCAACCTCTCTGTAGCTAGAGTTTTCCTGCCTGGCCCACGGTCAGGGCAAATCTCTCTCACCTGCCAGTCCCACAGCCGCTCACACCCAACCAAGTAAACACAGAGACTTATATTGCTTACAAACTGTATGGCCATACCAGGCTTCTTGCTAACTGTTCTTACAGCTTAAATTAATCCATTTCTATAAATCTATACCTTGCCACGTGGCTCATGGCTTACTGGCATCTTCACATGCTGTTTGTCATCGTGGCAGTTGGCAGTGTCTCCTTCTGCCTTCCTGTTCTTTCTTTTCTCCTCTCTGTTAGTCCCACCTATACTTCCTGCCTAGCCACTGGCCAATCAGTGTTTTATTTATTGACCAATCAGAGCAACACATTTGCCATACAGAACATCCCACAGCATCTCTCCCTTTTTCCCTCTCCTCATATCGTTGGTTTTTAATCATTATATACATATATAAGATATGCATTCTTTTTTAAGCAGATTATCTGTATGTTTGCACTTATGTCTGTACGTGTGTGTTAGTGTACACTGTATCCCAAGGAGAAGAGGTCTAGTGTTGGATCCATGTAGCTGGAGTCACAGGTAGTTGTGAGCCACAACTGATGGGGGTGGTGGGAAGAACAGTACATGCCCTTAACTGTTGATCCATCGTGTCAGCCTCAACATACATATTCTTTAATTGGGGTGCTATAAAATGTCTCTCTATATTTATATATAATAAATATAATTAGTTTAGGGTCAAACATTCAGTATTTCTACTACTTAAAACTCTGTCATATCTATGATACTGTAAGGAATGGCATAGTACGCAGATCATTGGTTTCTTTTGAATTCTCTCATGATTTGTTTAACTACTGCAATAACTTGCTTATTTGGGGTTCAAAATAATGAGTTCAGGCTTCCTTGCTCCCAGGTTTGTGCATATCCTGATTAACTCACTTATTTGTGTATTCATTCTGTCAGCAAATATTTACAGTATTTATGGTGGACTGCACTGAATTATGTACCACAGAAACACACACACACACACACACACACACACACACACACACACACACACACACACACACCACTTTAAGTCTTGAGTTTCAGGGAACTTCTTCAGTAGAGGAAACAGTTCTTGGCAAATATCAATCAGTGTCAGGAGTGCAGCAAGTGATGTCCAGATGGATAAAGCAGGCAAGGGAGAGGGAACATGTGGGGTGAGGTATGGGAGCTGCTCATGTGCAGGGTGGTTGGGAGGCCAGTTATGGAAAGGCTGAAGCAAAGCAAGGAGATGAACTCTCTCTCTGACACACTCTCTCTCTCTCTCTCTCTCTCTCTCTCTCTCTCTCTCTCTCTCTCTCTCTCTCTCTCTCTCTCTGTGTGTGTGTGTGTGTGTGTGTGTGTGTGTGTGTATGTGTGTATGTGTGTGTGTGGTTGGAGAAGTCATTCCAATCAGGCACTAAGGAAAAGGCTCCAAGATGGAGCATGCAGTCCTAGAGAATACACAGAGAGGGTCTGGAGAATGGCATGGTCAAGATGAAAAGATATGACTTTTATTTTGAAAGGATGTCTCTTTTGGATGTGTGGAGAGCTAACTGCAGTGAGACAGGAGGGCACAAGAGGAGCGGAGCGTTGGCTAACATGAGTTTATGTCAGAAACGTGGTGATGGTTTGTCCTGCAGCAACAATAACTGGTGAGAGGCTTCGAAATGTGCAGTGGTCCCCTCACGTGATTTCACTTTCAGTGCTTTTAGTTATCCACAGTCAACCATGGTCCACAGGAAATGGAAATACCCAGAGACAAGGGCTTTGGGAAACAGCTCAGTAAATAGAGTGCTCTGCTACCATTCATGATGGCCTGGATTTTACCCCAGCTGCCTTACTTAGGGTTTTTATTGCTGTGAAGAGGCGCGTGACCACAACGACTCTTATAAAGTGAAACATTTAATTGATGGGGCTCGCTTTCAGAGGTTCAGTCCGTTATCGTCATGGCGGGGAGCACAGTGGCTTGCAGACAGATGTGGTGCTGACTACATCTTGACCAGAAGGCAGCAGGAAGTTGACTGAGACACTGGTTGGTATCCTGGCATAGGAAACCTAAAGCCTGACCCCACAGTGACACACTTCCTCTAAGAAGACCATACCCACTCCAACAAAGCCACAGCTCCTAATAGTGCCACTCCCTATGAGCTTATGGAGGGCAAATTGCATTCAAACTACCATACCAGCTCTGCATAAAACTGGGCATTGCAGCTCATGCCTTTAATCCTAGCATTTGTGGGGAAGAGACAGATAGATCTTTGTGAGTTCAAGTCCAGCTTGGCTTGCATAGCAAATCCCAGGACAGCTACAACTAACAGAACAAAACAAGGCTATGGTGGTTTGAATAAGAATGGCTTCCACCAGCTCATGGATTTGAATGCTTGGTCACCAGGAAGTGGCACTATTAGGAGGTATGACTTTGTTGGAGTAGGTGTGGCCTTGTTGAAGGAAGTGTGTCACTAGGGCTAGGCTTTGAGGTTTCAAAAGCCCAAGTCAGGCCCAGGGGCTCTCTCTCTTCCTGCACCTATAGATCTAGATGTAGAACTCTCAGCCCCTCTCCAGCACCATGTCTTTCTACATGCCACCATGCTTCCCGCCGTGATGATGATGGACTAAACCTCTGAACTGTGAGTCCCAATTAAATACTTTTTTTGCCATGGTCATGGTATCTTTTCACCTCAAATAGAACAGTGACTAAGACAAAGACCTAACAAAACAAAGAAAGTTCCAGAAGTGGTTCATAGATGCCTTTTATCACTGTACCCATTTTATAGTTTTCCCTCCACAGCTACTTCCTGTGCCCATGTGCTCTGCCTTGCATCACAGGAGACTGCAATTACTTCCACGACCTGCCCCCACCGCCTCGTCTGCGTCTTGCAGCCTCCCTGCAGCAGTTCTAAGATGGAGAAGAAAGGTGCCTGAAGCCTGAGCCTTCCAGCTGCCCAGCATTTCGAGCTGGGGAAAGATGGAGCTGTCAGTGACCGAGGAGGAGGAGGAGGAGGAGGAGGAGGAGGAGGAGGAGGAGGAGGAGGAGGAGGAGGAGGAGGAGTGAAGTGTGCTACAAACAGGAAGAAAGTAAAGGAAGGCTTCAGGAAGGAGGATGTCTCCAGTTATGTCAATGCTGCCCACAGGTGCATGGGCTGGAGTCTGGAAGTCAGCCATCTTTGGTGATACTGACAAGAGAGATTTGGTGGGAAGGTTGGGACGGATGCTTGAAGGAAGAGGGTTCCAGAGGGACTAGAGGCCGGGCGGTGGTGGCGCACGCCTTTAATTCCAGCACTCGGGAGGCAGAACCAGGTGGATCTCTGTGAGTTCGAGGCCAGCTACCAAGTGAGTTCCAGGAAAGGCACAAAGCTACACAGAGAAACCCTGTCTCGAAAAAAACAAACAAACAAACAAAAAAAGAGGGACTAGATCTATGTCTTGGGGTATTGGACCTTTTTCATGTGATGTCCCCCCTCCCATGCCATTAATGCCATCATGCTTTAATTCTGTTTTATCTGACATTAGTAGTGCTGCCATTTTGCTTTGGTTAATGTTTTAGCTTACGCAGGCATCCATAACAAGGCTAAACAGAGTGGGTGGCTTTACAATAGCCATTCATATTTTCACCATATTGGAGTTTAGAAGTCAGTCCACAGGGTTTCCGTCTCCTGTCTGTCCCTGAGCTGTAGATGACCATCTTCTCTGTGTCTCGCGTGGTCCTCTGTGCGTGTCTGTCCTGATTTCGTACTTTAATAAAGACTCCAGTCATGTGGGATTGGGGCACATTCGAAAAGCCCCATTTTGATTCCATCATTGACTCTTTGAAGACTCACTTAATATGGCAGTTTGCTGTACCAGGAGTGGTACCTGAATGTGTCAGTTTTGAGAATACAGTTGAGGTCGGTTAGTTTACTCCAGTGCCCTCTGTCTCCCCTGTGTCTGCATGTCTGTGTATGTTTTTCTGTTCTCCATGGTTTTCTTTTTGCTGATGTTTTTCTTTTTTATCTTTTTGCAACAGCAAATTGTTGAATTTAGAAATATATTTATCAGGATTGGTTTGATGAAACTGATTGATCTCAGATGCAGTTTGTTTCTTCCATTTTACTGAAATTTTATAATTGTGCCCATTAGGACTCCTTCCTTTCTTCCCTCCTCCCTCCCTCTCCCCTTCCCTCCCCTCCTCCTATCTCCTCTTACTCCATTCTCTTCTTCCTCCTTTTCTGCTTCCCCCCTCCTAATTTCACTTGAATTGGGCAAGTCTTCAATAGGTTGCTTTAATGTTGGCTTAATATGGGTATCATAAAATTTAAACACATGTAGTATCAAGACTTTTTGAACAAAGCTTTCTAGAAGATGCTTTAATTCTCCCTGGAACACACTCTGTGTTATTGTTGCCTAGAGAGTTAGATGTTCATTAAAAATTAGTATTTTCTAATTGATTTTTAATTAATTTTCTCAGTATATTTTATCAATTTCTGTAGCCTCTCCAGTTTTGCATAGTTGTTCTTCACAGTCATGATGTTGTGGTAACAGAAACTTGAGAAGTGGCAGCTTAGCGTGCTGTGCTCCCTGTCAGCGGGGGCTCAGTTCCTGAGTTCTGAAGGTCCCCTAAAGCAGCAGTCCTGTTGGGAGTTGGTGGAGGGGCTGGAAGATAGGGCCGGGAGAATATTCTAGTTCTTTAAACTTGGGGGCCAGAAAATTAGATCTTGTTTCTGCCCACTTTTCCTTTGACTAGTATCACTTCAAGAGGGACAGGAGAATATCATTTCTTGTGGACAGGCTAGTGAGAGGTGGTGAATTGTAGAAGCTCATGGACAGGATCATGGGATATGGTGGCTTGTGAAAGCTTCAGGTTGGCTTCTGTTACTTTCCTAATGGAACACGTTCTTCAGTAATTGTTTCATTTAGCACATGTGAGCGGTATACTCTCATTTTCCCACGTGTAACAGCTGTTTTCTTACCCTCACACTTAGTGAGCTATCGGTCTGTGTCTACGGTCTGTAACTGACCACATCTTTCTAGACTCACTTTGAAAATATTCTGCTGCCGTCTTGGCTTGTGCTAAGATTCAGAGATCTCACGGCCGCCTCACTGCCACGGCTTTGCATATCATTTGTTCTTTTTGGCAGCATTTAGACGTTGATTTCTGGACTGAGCATGGGATTTAGTCTCCGCTATCTTCTCAAAGCTTGTCATGTACATTTAATGACAGGCCTGTGTCTGTCTTCAGTTCTGAAAGTCCCAAGCTTTGCTTGTTCAATTCCATTGTGTTGGGGTGCTCATTAGTTACGTGCCAGAGCCGCTCAGATTGCCTGTGTCTTCAACCCTGTCTAGAATTTATCCCATTCATTTTTTCTATTTTCTCATATATATTATATACAAAATTACATATATTTCCAAGATTTCATTTAATTTTCATAAGCACCTTTTTTATTTCATCATTTATTATTCTTTTTCTGGGTGCTCTTCTTTTATCTTCTTGGCCATTTTAACCGTATTTTAAAGTATTTGCTCATCGTTTTATGACATCAATTTCATTTGGAACTAGCTTAATTAATTAATTGATGTATTTTGATGGCTCTCTTCTTAGCATTATCTTTCTTTGCTTTATGATTTGCATTTACGAGCTCATGTGTGGAGAAACAAGGTCCCCTCGCTCTCTTCCTTTGTGCTTCCGTCTTCTTGTGTGGAGGTCGACCCCTTGTGTCGACTTCGGCTCCCACGCCCCAGCTATGAAAAGGACTTGATGGTCAGACGGTACTTCGGATGACACAGGGCGTATAGCTCATTGGTCCACACAGAAGAACATTTTCTTCTCATCCTTCACTAGACCTTGTATTCTAACACCCTGCCCCCCAGATGCTAAGACTACTCTTCAGCCTTCAAAGCCGTTCAGGAGGCGGGGAGAGCTACCACAGCCTAGACCCCACACAGTGAACTCCAGCTACTGTCATGTAGCTGTCTGTCTGTCATGGAACATGCTTAGTCTGCACTGTCTCTGGCAGGAACAAGCTCCACAGCCAGCACCCGAGTCTGAAAGCCTGTGACGCTTGCTCAGTTTCCCCTCATTAGTACTCTGAGCTTTTGCCTTCTGCTTTGATTCTCCAAGAATGTCTGACTTGATTTTGAGCTGGAGACATCTCTCTGGTCTGTTGTTATTCTTACTTATTTATTTTTATTGTTGTTGCTGGGTTTTCTTTTTCATCTATTGTTTCTAATTGCTTGAAGGATGGGGAGAAGATCATCTTTAGGCTGTGAACTCACTAAGCTGTTGTGTTGGGAGACCAGTTGTCTCCACCCTCCCCACTTTATCTTAAGCACTATAAAAATGAAAGTCCATAGCTGCTAATGCAAGGAAACAGAGAACTGCAGGCCAGACTACCAGGCACTTTTTGGAGTCACAAGAGTCAAGTCCTATGCTGGTTTCCTTAACAACACATTCTTATCATGTCAAACAGAGAATAACCACTGTGTCAAAACGCTTTTGGCCAAGATTGCAAATGCATAGGGAAATTCAGCAAAGATCAAACGTAATTGACATTCACATCTAGCTAGTCATGGGCTGTGATGCCTTTGCCCACATTCATATGTTTCAGTCCTTGTTCTTTAACTTCAGAATGTGACAAAATTTGGAGATAGAGTCTTTACAGTAATTAAGAAGAGGTCATGGGGTAGGCACTAATTCGTATGCAACTTTATTGTTTTTTAATTTAATTTTGTGTGGTGTTGGTGATTGATTCCCAGGGTCTTGCACGTGCTAGGCAAGCACTCTACCACTGATCTACACTCCCAGCCCAGTGGGCTTGGGTTCAGTGCAACTGGTCTTCACAGGATAAGATGTGATTAGATCACAATCAGATGCAGAGGAGGACTGTGTGAAGACAGTTCCAATGGCCAGCTGCCAGCTCAGAAGAAAACAACCCTGCTCATCTCTAACTGGGGATTTCCAGTCTCAAGAACTGTAAGAAAATCAATTTCTAGTATTTGAGCTAGCACTCTGTATTGTTGTGGCCATGCTAGCAAACTAATTCAACATGAGGCATCTCATCTGCATGTCCCTAGCACAAAGCAGAGCAATTCATTCTGTCTTAGCCTATCCATAATCCAGGGACCAAGGTCAGTTCTCCTGGGTCATCTGTAGCCAAGAATCATGTTCATAGCCACTAAAACAAAACTCCACATTGCTTCTTTGCTGCCCATCACCAAGCTTATTTCTGGTCATCTTGTTCAGATAACAATGGCTCAGGGCAATCATGTTAAAAACATACCTCGTCCCTGCTGGTGACAGTGTACTGATTAGTCTAGCTAGCTGTGTATGTCTGTGCTTCTTCCCTCAAGTTAGATACGGGCACTTGAACTTGAGATTTGTTTATGATGAATTTACTCTCATATTCTAACCAACTTATGCATTATGAATGTATTGGATTCTAAACAAGTGATCAAAATGTGTGATAATTCTGCTGGCTCCATAACCATAGCACACATTTGTTTTTACTCTAGCATTCTTTGGCTATTGCAGAAACAGCTGCTGTGTGTGTGTGTGTGTGTGTGTGTGTGTGTGTGTGTATGATAATACATACTAGATGTTCTTGTTCAATAAAGACATTATGAAAAGACATGACAAGACATTTGCTGTTTTCTCTTTGTGCGTGAAGATTCCTAACATGTACAGGTCGTTTTAAGCTATGCTCAGTTGAGGTTCCCAGTCGTGTCTACCAGGAATGGAATTTCTCTGAGAGCTACCCTATCTTCGTGGTTTTACAGGGTCTTGGTGCTTCAAGCAAAGATACTTCTATTGTGAACACTTGGGGCTTCAAAAATATAATTTACCCTGAAATCCCTTCTGCATTTTAAACATTGTGTCTGAATTCTCAATGCAGTCAGAATGACTGTTTGGTAGACAAAATGTATCCCCAAACCATCAAGGGATTTTCCTAAGCAATTGGGATTACTCCAAAATACATTGCAGATTGGTATCAACTATCATATTTGAATTTGTATTCTAGCGCTGAGAGCAATTTGTAGCGCATTATAAACCGCAGCCCCTCCCTCACAATTTCAAAAGGCTCCTGTCTGTGACAAGTGCTAAATACACTGTTGCTACAGTAGCAGTATCAGAAATGGCCCAGAGACACCACACCGAAGTGAGTGACAGGAAGGAATTTCTTAATCACTTTATGAATACAAGCCTTCAGTATAGCCTGATCTCCCTCGACTGGGGGAAAAATGGTGTGTGGACTGAGAATGTTAATTGCAACCTGAGAAGCAGCACAGTGTTTAAATGTTGTAGGGCTGTTTTCCCATTCACTGCAGCCACAGAAAGTTAACTTACTCCCACCACCCCCTGAAATAAAAAGAAAGCTCAGATTCAGAGTCCAAACCAAATCTACAGGAAAAAAATCTAAAACGGTGAACTCTATGGCTGTGAATTGACCTTAATAATGGCTTTTGTTATTTAGATTTAATAAAATTTCTAGTGATCTGCAGAACAGTGAGATCTCTAGTTAAGTAGGAGGTTGAGGTGGTTTTGAGCTGTGTTATATGACAGCCATCAGAGACAATAGAGCTCTTGATAGATATCCATTCTAACACTCTCAGAAAAGCATTAACAATATATCACACTCCACTGCCAGCTGAAAACCCATAATATTATTCACAAATTATGTATTTAAGATTGGGGAGCCAGAGTCATTTTTGTGATGCTAATAGGAAGACATCCCCTCCAGAGGTTCTGAGGAACCTCTGCCTGCATTTCCATGTTCACCTTACTGCTTGACCATGTGACTGAAGGAGGAGCGAGACGATTTTGAAATTGTTGCCTGGCTACATCAACCCAACTTCCTACAGTGCAATCTGCCCATGCTCAAAGGCTTATGTTCAGAAGTGCTCTTCCAAAACCTGGGTGATAATTCATAGGCTTTATCTAAGGATGTCTCCGTGACCATATTTTCAACTGTAAGTCAATTCATTCTAAGAAATGTGTTGCTTTGAATAATGGACTGATAATAAGACCAGAAAAATTACAACTGAATGTCATGTAAATAACATGGGCATAGGGAATATTCCTTAAGATATTGTTTTATTCTTATTGTTTTGATTAAAAAATGATACAGAAGCTGTAGAATAGAAACACAAAGCAAATTTATAGCAGGTGTCTTTATAGGGTCCTACAACTTTTAAGTATCCCAGAGGAAGTAGAATTAATTTATGGTGAGATTGGAGTCTTTGATATCTCTATTAAGATTAACAAGAAAGAGGCATATGGTGGGGGAAATAACAGAAAGGTAGACATGTCTGACTAAATGGTATGAAGTTAGAGGATTAATTAAGACACACAGACGGTAATAATAGCAAGCGTTCCAGCATCAGCAGCCAGTGATAGCGACCAACTGAAAGCCTAGGTGAAGGGAAAGGGAGGCGAGGTTAGGACGAGGTCACCACATGAGGAGTTGTGACTTTCTCCGAGGGACAGTCAGTCACTAACTGGCTCCTCCATGTGACTGGCTTAGCATGGGTCTTTCCATCGACTGGAATCTAGGTTGCTGAATGGGACAGGAGGGATTAGGCCATCAGGCACAGCAAGAAAGAATAGACCAAAAGGCCCTCTTTGGAGAAAGATCAAGGACGGAAATAATTAATTAAAGTCGGCTTTTAAAGTTTCTGTTGGGCAGAGACAACACAGAAAGTTGCAATCTTAGGAGAAGGCCAGAAATGCATTTTAACTCCAACCCTTTCTCCCCAGTCAACATGCATTTGAGCTTTTGACAAATGATAGAATTGATAAATCTGACTTGCACTTTTATCTCTTTACCCTGTCAGTCTAAGTAATGCAGTTTGAAAAGGAGTAAGACATAGCGCATCTATCAACTGCAAATCAATGCTTCAGTTCTCATCGATCCTCAGAGACAACGGACTGTTGTGGGCAGGGGCTTGGGAATCACACGGACCTGGGTGCAAGAAGGCAGGCCTGTCTGCAGTTTCCTCACCTGTAAATTAGGTCAAAAGAAATGTGTATGCACAGGGCCGTCAGGATGGCGCAGCAGGCAGAGGGGCTTGCCTGCAAGCCTGGTGGCCTGTCCCATCCCTGGAGCCCACAGATGGACAGAGAGACCTGACTCCTGCAAGTTGTCCTCTGACCTCCATCTGTGCATGCTGGGGCAGGAGCGCCCTCCTACCCACCCCAGGGGGTTAAGCAGCAGGCCCTGGGTGTTACAAAGGATTGTTATGCAGTTAACTGTCTTTAGACATTATAATATCGCCATTAATATTTTATTATTATTGATTAAACATGAAAATAAAATGGACTGGCAGGAATTATTTATGTTGGGAAAATTGGATACATTATTCTAAAATTCATTGCACATCTTTAAACACTTGAAGGAAAGCATTATTCTTCAATTAAAGATATGATAAATACTAATTTCAAAATAACATCCTCAGAGATATATATTCATATGGATAAGTATTTTACTTTATGTAATTTTCATATTCTAATGCAATTCAGATCAGAGTTAATATATAATGAAAACGTAGCTTGTGTGAATAACTTGCTCCCACTGTAGAAGTTGGTGAACAGTGCGTGGGGGATGTTTGAGAAGCCTGTGGTGCTTGCAGCCACTCCAGCTGACGTTAGTTGACGGAACTGGCTCCTGCTTGACAGTGAGGAGAGAACACTGCACAAGCCACCATGTTCTGGAGGTTTCTTGCCAGCTTGCTTTATGTTCGTCTGACTGGTTCCTCTGTGTGACTACCCTGTGCCTGGCTAGGTTTCGAGCTTGAGGACGGCCATCTCTGACTTTCGTTGTTCTACGCTGCCCTGGGCTGTAAGCAGACAGGATTTTAAAGATGAATGTTGGCCCTAATGTGATTCCTCCTCACAGAACAACCAGACACAAAGGAAGACAACTCTTCAGTTGGAGCTTAGTGACTCGAACATTTTCCAAACAGAAAATAATTAAGATTTTGGATCCCTTTGCTGCACAAAAGGAGAATAAGGACTTAAGAGAGTAGAGGGAAAAGTTTGTGCCAAACCTGTATTCATGTGGAAAACAGCCGGAAAAAAACCACAGACATACACACATGCACAGACACATGCGCACATACACATACATATAGACAGACACAAGCACATACAGACACACAGACACACACATATACACACACTAGCACACACACAAACACATATACAGACACACACATATACACACACTAATTCACACACATACACATATACAGACACACTAACACACACATATGCATATACAGACACACACAAACATACACACAGACAGACACACACATATACACACACTAGCACACACACAAACACATATACAGACTCACACACATACACACACATATACACACACTAGTACACATACATACACATACATACACACACTAGCACACACACATACACATATACAGACACACTAGCACACACACATACACATATACACATACATGCACACACATACACACACATGTACACATACATATAGACACTAGCATACACAGAGATACAGACAGATGAACATACACACTCACACACATGCATACACACAGAGACACAGACACACATGTACACAAAGGGACACACACAGGGTTACAAGACAGATAGACACACACATACACACACAGATATATACAGACAGACAGACACACACACATATACAGACACACACACAGACAGACAGACACACACACATATATACACATAGCACACAAATAGAGATACAGACAGATGAACATACACACTCTCACACACATGCACAGACACGGACACATATGTACACACAGAGATACACATAGGGATACAAGACAGACACACACATACACACACTTATACACACATACCCACAGATACACACAGACAGACAGATACACACACATAGAGACACACATGCACACACAGTCAGACACACAGACAGTCACACAGAGAGACACACAAACAGGTACACACACATACACATTGACACACTGACACAGACAAACAGACACACACACAGGCACACAGACATTGACACACACAGAGACATAGACACACTGACACACAGATCAGACAGACAGACTGACACACACACACACACACACACACACACACACACACACGAACATGCACATGTGTGCAGAAATGAGCAGCAGAAGGACCAGCGTTCTGGAGACAACGAGAAACCGTGTTGACGGCTGGCCACTTCCACTGTCTTCTGTTTTTCTGGAGATTCTCTTGTCAGGCCGACCCTGAATATGCTGGTTGTCTCAAGCAGGACGTTCCTGCTGGAATTTTAAAGACAGCAGAAATTTTGGTGTTGTCTAAGGTTAAAATGGCAAAACTTAAGCACCTGAGAGGCTTCAAACACTCAGTTTTCCTCTCAAGGTACTTGCCAAATTCTGAAGTTATGTTTGGAGAGCAAAGGATTTCCCACAGGCTGGGGCTCTATCAAAGATGCTCCTGTTCTCAGTAGAAACTCCCGAGTTTCAGGGACAGGATAAATTAGAGCTGGAGTAAGTCTTACCACGATGCCAGCACAGCCCTGACTCGGGTTAGTCCCAGCTGATAAAATGGCTGCACCTAGCAGAGGGGACGCATAACACCTTTAGGCTTCATCACATCTGCCATTCAGAGACTCAAAACTCGTCATGAGACCAAAATCCAAGAGAAAAGTCAGCGCGTGGGAACTGGAGAGCTGCTCCCCAGTTAAGACATTGTTCCGGCAGAGGACTGCGGTTTTATTCCCAGCACCCACATGGTAGCTCACAAGTGTCCATCACTTCAGTCCCAGGCCTTGCACTTACGACCTTCGTAGGCACCAAGCACACACATGATACGGTGCACACATGCAGGCAAAAGACTCCTACACATCAAACAATTAAAAAGTAGACCCATTGAAAAATCTGACCATGGAAACAGACTCGCAGGTGGCCTAGCATAGTTAAGAGAAAGAACTTCTCTACAACCAGTACTGCTATGCTTAGCAAACCAGAAGGAAACAAAGAAATGCAGATTAGTAGAAAAATTTACTGGAACCTTACAGAAATGCAAATGAAAATGGAGAAATAAAATTCTAGGATATGCAAAATTAATTACTTCATAGATAGATGTTAGCGTAAATGAGACTCATAACAAAACAGGAGTTAAAAATGAGAAGACAGAGTAATAAAAATTATCTTAGTACAAAGAATGAAGAATGGAAATAGGTATGTGTGGAATTGATGTGTAGGGTAAAATGCAAGCACTCAGTATACAGATTGAATGTCAAGGGAGGACAGGAACAAATTGGATGAATTAAATAGAAACAAAAGTGAACTGGTATATATACACCCAATTATATCATATCAAGTTTAGACTAAATCCTGGCAGTAAGAGTGAGCTGGTGCGGTGGTTGATTTTAAATGTCAACTTACCACAGTCTAGAATCCCTGAGAAGGGAGTGTCAACGAAAGAGTCACCTATTTCAGGTCGGCCTGAGGGTGTGTCTGTGGGGAGCTGTCTTGATTGTTGTTACTGAGGTGGGAAGACTCATCCTGAGTGTGGGCAGCACCATTGTAGGGACTGGGCTCTGACCTGCAAACAGTGAGGAAAGCTGGCGGAGCGGTGGGGGCTAGCTGGCACTGGGGTTTCTCTGTTCCTGCTTGTGGACAGGCTGAGGGCAGCTGCTTGAGTACCCACTTTTACTTTTCTTCACGGATGGATGGGCTGTAACCTGGAGTTGTAAGCCACACACACCTTTCCTCCCATAAGTTGCTTTTGGTTAGGTATTTTATTCCACTAACAGAAATGAAAGTGGAGGGTGACATTGGAAAACAAATTTTAATGTATAATGAGGTCAAAGGTCCACTTTATACCTTACGACGCGCACAGTACATGTGGTGGTTAGTGCTGAGAATCACTTGACAGGCTTTCAGTCACCCAGGAGGCACACTCCAGGGCCAGTTGAGGCATTGTCTTGATTAGGTTCCTGAGGGAGGAAGACTCGTTCTAGGAGAGGGCTATACCATTCCCCAGGCTTGGACTCTGGACTGAGTAAAAAGGAAGAAGTTATGAGCACATGAGCACTCGCCACTCTACTTCCTGTACAAAAGGAGGAAGCTATGTGAGCGGGAGCACTCACCACTCTCTACTTCCTGTATGAAAGGAGGAAGTATGTGAGCGTGAGTACTCACCACTCTCTACTTCCTGTACGAAAGGAGGAAGCTATGTGAGCATGAGCACGCACCACTCTCTACTTCCTGTACAAAAGGAGGAAGCTATGTGAGCATGAGCACTCGCCACTCTACTTCCTGTATGAAAGGGCCACTCTACTTCCTGGACAAAAGGAGGAAGTTATGTGAGTGTGAGCCCTCAGCACTCTACTTCCTGTATGAAAGGGCCACTCTACTTCCTGTACAAAAGGAGGAAGCTATGTGAGCGTGAGCACTCGCCACTCTACTTCCTGTATGAAAGGGCCACTCTACTTCCTGTACAAAAGGAGGAAGCTATGTGAGCGGGAGCACGCACCACTCTACTTCCTGAGGCTGCAATGTGATAGCTGCTTCAAGCTCTTTGATTTCCCTTCCGTGATGGACTATTCCCTTGAGCTGGACTAAAATAAACCATACCTTCCATAAGCTGCTTCTGTTAGGGCATTTTATCACAAAAATTTGAAAAATAAGACAATGAGACAGCAATAAAGAAGAAGCAAAGCTGATAAATCTATACTAATATCAGAGGGAAGAGTGTTTAGAGGTTAGAAGAGCCATTTCATAATGATGACGGAGAGTTACAGAAGAGGCTGTTACAATCCTATTGCATGGGCCTGATGATATGGTTTAAAGTAAAGCAAGCACTGAATTAACAGAAGAAATAAAAACCTGTCTTTACCACTAAGAGTTTAGAATACCTGTACAAGTTGACACAATTCACATGCATAGAACACTGCAGCAAGCAAATTCTATACCCATGTTATTTTCAAGATGCAGTCCACCTGCACTGTCGTTGATGACATGCTGAGTCACCGAACAGACTCAGTGCATCAAAAGATTGAAATTATTCAGAGCATGTTTTCTGTCTGCAGTGTAATAAGTTATACATGAATCACAAGTAGGTCGTTAGAAGGTACTCAACTGGTTCCTGAAGTTAAATTATACTCTCCTGAATAACCAATGGGTGGAGAAGAAACTATAATAGAAATTAGAAAGTTTGAGCTGAACATTCAGAATATATCAAGAGAAATTGCGTGAGACTAACACGGTGCTCAGAGAAATGGATAGAGATTAAATGCACACATTAAAATGTGTGAAGGCAAATGATCCAAGCTTTGTGCTCGAGGAGGCAGAATGTAGGGGCAGCAACACAAATCCAAAGAGCAGCAGAAGAGGGACAATAAAGATGAGAACAGAAGTCAGTAGAACTGATAACAAAGGAATAATCCAGTAAATCAACAAAACCAGAGCTGGATTCTATCAAGTAACAGGATCGACGGATTTTAGACCAACTAAGAAAAACCTAAGGAAAAGAGACGTGGCCAACGTCAGGGATGAAAGGAAGGACGTTATTATCCAGCCAGTTAACACTGAGAAGAAAATGAGACGTTATAAACAATTCCATATCAGTGTATTGAGTGAATGAGAAAGAAAGGCCTCTTCAAACAACACACCCTACAAGACCGGATACATCAGATAGAAACATTTAAATATCCTTGTAGTGTTTAAAGATCCTGTTTGTGTGAACTCAAAACTTTACCACAAAAAACTGACATGTTTTTATAAGTAGATTTTTTCCAATAAATAACATAAATTTTATATAGATACTTCAATAGATGTAAAAACAAAACAAAAACTTCCTAAACTTTTTTTTATGAATTAGTTTAGACTTGATTTCCAACTGATAAGATCATTGGTAGCTAAGCAATTATAATCTTATCTTTTTAATCAGTTTAGAATTAGAAATTCTAATAATAGAAATTGGTGAGCTTTCAGTAAAAAGAAATCACAAATTTGAGTGAGTCAAGAAATGGGTTGGCAGATCTAGGAAGAGATGGGGAGGAGGGATGGATATAGTCGAAATACACTGTGTGAATTGCTCAAAGAATCAATTAAAAACATAACACTAGTTAATTGAAATTAAATAATTACAAAGATTAATGCCAGACAATTATTCAAGGAATTTGAGGTTTTTAATATGAATAAAAATAAAAAATATAACTTACCGTATTAGTACATCAGGAAAGGAATATTGCAAACTCAATACCGATTTACTACAAAATCCTTGACCAAGTGACAACAGAGAGGAAGTTCCTTAAGTTGATAAAGACTGTCCAAAGTTAACAACTGCAGTAGCAAAAATGATATTAATAAAGCAGTGACTGGTTTCTAGTCACCTTCTGTGACTGTTTCTGTCCAACCCTGAACTGAAGGTCTCTATCCGGGCAGAGAGGAGCAGACGTGAGGAATGAACTGTTTATAAACGATATGGTTCTATCCCAAACTCAGCAAGACCAGAGTGCAGAAGATGCCCAAAAGTTTGTTTCAGCAACTCCATCAACCTAGCTGGGTGGGAAAAAATCTGTTCGCTTGCATTACCATTTGGAAGCAACAGCAACAGATAGATAATTAGCAAGTGATTTTTTTTTTTTTTTTGGTTTTTCGAGACAGCATTTCTCTGTGTAGTTTTAGTGCCTGTCCTGGATCTCACTCTTTAGCCCAGGCTGGCCTCAAACTCACAGAGATCTGCCTGGCTCTGCCTCCCGAGTGCTGGGATTAAAGACGTGCGTGCAAGTGATATTTTTTAAATGATATAATTTTCAATAGTGATGTAAAACATCACATATCTGAAGATAAATTTAATGGAAAGTTTGAAAATGAAAAAATATATTTTATACTAAAAAAACCCATAATTCACTACTGCTAGAGGTTATTGATCTAAATAAATGGAGTACTGTCCCATACTCAGAAATAGAATAACCCCAAATTGCATTTCCCCCAAGTTAAACCATGCATTAAATGGGTTTACATTTGGGGGGGTGTGTCAAAAACTAATAAAATGATTTTATTATTACTGTATCTATTCTTAATTAATGAATGAAAATCAGAGTTTCATGCTATAGCCCAGGATGGCCTCAAACTCATGGCAATTCTCCTTCCTCAGCTTACGTTGATTTTAAATGTATGTGTTTGTAGAAAGGAGCTAGAACACGCCAAGCAGTTTTGAAGAAGAAGGAAAAGGAAGAGTTCACCGGTCTGAGGGGCTGCAGGAAAGTTCTAGCGATCGAGAGAGTGGAAGACTGCGACCAGGAGCTCAGACCTTAGAACGGAAGGAGATGATCTTTCCAAACACATGATACACGGATATTTTCAATATGGATCTCAATATTGCATCCAGACTGTAAAGAGAACTGCAAACGACTCGGCACTACTGGGAAGCATGCTCCATTCACGTGAAGTTCAGAAGCTCTCGGGTTGGAGGCAAGCGAGCTCTCACCCGGGGCCAGGTCGGTGGTGATGGAGTCCCGAGGTGTGCCCAGTGCTTCCTCGTGCCTGGTTCCCGTATCCTGGTGTTGGATACATGCATGTATTCACTTTGCAAGGTCAGTGTGATTTGTAAAACTTCTCTGAAAACTTATAAGCAACATGGAACACAGCATCCTAAAACATACATGTGCTACTATGTGGCAGAAAGTTCTAGAAGAAATGGCAGCTTCCTGTGGAAGACACATTCCCTACCATTGCCCAGAATGCTGTGACTGGTCGTCACCAAACTTTTTAAAACAGACACTGGACTTTTCTATCAATAAGGAATAGTGTGAGTGAGGCATCACATTGTGTGTGCTTGCCTGTGTTCCTCTGGACATGACGAGACATGTCCAGTGCATTCTGAATACTTGATCTCACAAAGATGATGAAAGGGAGATAGTTTAAATATTTTTAAAATGTGTTTTTTTTTATCAGTAATGCAGGATCCTCTGAGCTACTCTCCCCACCCCCAACTTGAAGAAGAGAAGAACATAAGAGAAGTGTAATTCAGTGTGTCAGATGTAATTAGGTCACCCTTGATTTTACCTCATATGGCGTGGCTCAGTGAGCGTACACTAGGAATAAAAATTCCACTCAGCAATTTTCTCATTTACTTGTGCTTCTATTATTTATGCTACTTCCAACCTGTACTTTCTTTGAAAGAATCTTTTTGGACCATTTGTCCATTTTGTGAGGGGTAATTTAGTTGATACTGCATGACACAAACCATAAATTCATTAACCAGACACATGACACAAATTGTGATCCATGGCAACACTTGAAAGCAGCTCTCAGAAAACATCTTTTTTCTGCGGTGCCACATGACACCCAGCCACTGTCAATCTGTATATTTAGTATCTGAAGTGACTTATGTCTTGCTCTGTGTTAATATAGACATTCCAATATTTGCTTCTCGATTCCAGAGAGCTGTCTTGAGGGCACCTGGAATGCACACTCCCCTGGACAGGTTAAGCGAAGTCACCCAGTTTTGCTCACAAGAGAAAGTGCAAACCCATTTGAGACTAAAAGTGGGCAGTGTCCGTGTGAATCTCTCTCTACCCATCCATAATAATGACAGGGATAAAAACAGTGCTTTTTACATTACAGCTCAGATGTAAAACAATGATTCCATGAAACCATTTGTCTCTCTAAATTTTTAAAGAAGACTGGACCAGAGTGCAGGAGACTTTTTGTCCTGCTCCAACATCATGCTGCCCCTGCCTGAAGTCTCTTATACCTGATGCTCCATGTCCAGAACCCAGTTTCTTTAACTATTACATGAGGGATTGGCAACAGGTGCATACAAAGCCTCCTTTGGTTACTCTGATTTGTGGTGAACTGTCTCTCCCACATTCCTGTGCTGAAACTTTATCCTCAGTACATGCAAAAGGGATGAGATGCAAACATAGGCCCCTTACAGAGATAATTAAGTTAAAACAGGATCCTCAGGGTGTGCTCTAACCCACTGAACTCCTTCTAAGAATGTGTGCCTAGGATACAGGCACACACAGAGGGTGACCACATGAAGACTTAGAGAAGAAATTGACCAGCTACAAGCCAGAGGAGAAAGGTGTCAGAAGAATCCAACCCTGCTGGATTCATATTACCAACTTCTAGAATTATGAGAGAACCAAGTTCTGCTTCAGCCACCCAGCCTATGGCACTTGGTTGTGACAATTCCAGAAAACTGAAATAAAAAGGAAACAGTTTCTAGAATGTTCCATGCTTACAGTTGGACTTTGCTTTAAAAACTTCTGAGCATAAGTTATCCCCTTCAAATAGCAGAGTGTAGGAAAAGTGACTATATTTATGATTGCTATCTAGACGTAAATTGTAGCTGGAGTTTTCTTTTCCGGTCCCGCCAAGCCCCAGCAGTCCCTTAGCCCACTTATAAAATAAACATACAGACGCTTATATTATTTAAACTGTTTGGCCATTAGCTCAGGCCTATCATTGTCTAGCTCTTACTCTTATATTTAGCCCATTTCTATTAATCTATACTTTGCCACGTGGCTCGTGGCTTATTGGTACCTTCCTTGTCCTGGCGGCAGCTCCAGCGGTCTCTCCCTCTGCCTTCCTGTTCCCTCAATTATCCTCTCTGTTAGTCCCGCCTATACTTCCTGTCTGGCTACTGGCCAATCAGTGTTTATTTATACAGAGCAATATCCACAGCAATAAATCCTTGAACTTCTGCAGTTGATGGAGAAGAAATATACTTTCTAGGAAGTTCAGAATAAGAATCTCTGCATATATGTCTTCTTCCTACAAATGCTATGACATTAGACAGGGTAGGTAGTTGTTGTCCATGAGAAGCCAGGAGAAGCCAGAGGTATTACAAGTCAAGTCTTTGGTGAGGTTATTGTTACTATTTAATATTTATGGAGTGCCCAGAGCAATGAGCCAATGTGTTACCTGTTTTCATTAGGTAAAAATACTTCTCTGCTTGTTCACTCACCAAAGATTTCCTCAAAGAAATAAGCTACCTAATTTGAATTTATAGCAACCTGGTTAGTTTTCATTCCATTTATATTCTAGTAACAATTTTCAAATAAAACATCTGGTGTCCAGATAGGATGGCTCTACATCTGGGAAACTGAAAGACTATGCAATCCCAGCAAGGTTGTGTGATCAAGGAGAATAGACAATGTATTGAAATGGACTCTCTCATCCTCTTTCCCATGGCCAGAGGCCATTCTGGGAAATGAACAAAAGGCTTAAGTGAGGGGGGCTGCAGGAGATGTTAAAGCTTTTTGTATAATCCATTTAACAAATGACTTTGTAAATGAAGGTGTACTCAGGCAAATGTTCAAAGAATGATTTAATCTCTTTCTCATTCTGGATGGGAGTGAGGGCAAATAAATGGTGAGGAAGAGAAGCCATTTTGGGTTCTGGTGGAAGTTATTCTTCTGTTTCTGCGTTGGTGACGTAAGTAAAGGAAGGACTATTTCCTTAGCTGATGGGCTCGTTAGAGGAAGAATGGATTTGTTGAGAGAGGTTCTCAAGCTGTGTTCTCTACATCACAGACAACATTGTGGAGGGCCCCAAAACGGCTTGACCACACAGCTGCCATGACAGGCTTAGGGGTCCAGACACAGCTTCTGTGACAGGCTTACTGGCAGGCAACACCCAGATCCAGGAAAAGTCATAAGCTGACACCACCCAGGGATCCACCTAGGGATGGGGAAGTACCTGACATCCCAGACATTCCAACCACTAGATAAGGTGGCCAGATGTCCTTGAGCCTAGTACACATCTATTTCCCCTTCTTACCAAGACAATTGTCAATATCCCTAGACAATTGTCAGCCAATCAAGGTCCTGAACCCTGGAAGTCCCCTCACCCCAACCTCTGCGATGATGAAAACCCCACCCTACCTAAGCTTGGAGCTCTCTGCTCTCACTGCTGTGTGGGACAGACAGACGAAGCACCAGAACTTGAAAATAAAGTCTCTTTGCTTTTACATTTGGGATTCAGTCTCCATGTTGATCTTATGGGGGTCCTCAAAATCTGGGTATAACAAACCTGAAGATGGATGCAGATGCAGGGTGGGTGGGTAGTTGTCACGTGTGTTACCCACCACCTCCCAAGTCTGCTTTAATTTGTTTCTCATAGTAGACTTTGATTGAAGTATTTCAATAGCCGGGCGGTGGTGGCATATGTTTTCAATCCCCAGCACTGGGAGGCAGAGCCAGGTGGATCTCTGTGAATTTGAGGCCAGCCTGCTCTACAGAGCAGGATCCAGGACTGCTGTGGGATGGTCTGTATGTTAAGTGTGTTGCTTTGATTGGTCAATAAATAAAATACTGATTGGCCAGTAGCCAGGCAGGAAGTATAGGTGGGACTAACAGAGAGGAGAATTGAGAGAACAGGAAGACGGAGGGAGTCACTGCCAGTGCTGCCATGACAAGCAGCATATAAAGATGCCGGCAAGCCACGAGCCACGTGGCAAGGTATAGATTTATAGAAATGGATTAATTTAAGATGTAAGAACTAGATAGCTAGAAGCTAAAATAAGCATCTGTGTGTTTATTTTATAAGTGGGCTGTCGGACTGCCGGGGCTTGCCGGAACCTGGAGAGAAAACTCTCCAGCTACACAGGACAGGCACCAAAACTATACAGAGAAACCTCATCTTGAAAAACCAAAAAAAAAAAAAAAAAAGGAAAGAAAGAAAAAAATATTTCAAGACCCAAACCACAAGGAGCACTAGATTTAGAATTACTCTTATTAATTTGAGCTGTCTATGCTTTATATAAGACATGGATATTGAGTATAAAGTTTTTCTCAAATGCTCCTACTCTGTCAGGCCTTCACATCTCCCCACTGAAGGAAGGTCTTCCTTCCATTTGTGACCGCACATCCCTTCTTTCTCTCTTTGAACCTGCAGATGGATTCTTCTTGTGTTGAAAGGGGAGATATGGCTTCCTGTTGTCACAGGAAACTGAAGATGGTCGTGTGGTAGTGTGGTCAATACCATCTCTTCCATGTGGATTATCTTGCTCCCAAAATGGAGGGAAAGTGATTTCACTCCTTTCTGAGCCAATTTACTTTTTTTCAGAAAAGAACTGGCTATTCTTGAATTCTAATAATATTTGATGTCAAGAAAAGGTAACAGAAGCAGTCCACATATGAGAGCTTAGGCAGAAGAAGAGCCTGTTTTGAAGGCTGAAGTGTTTTAAGTTTAAATTACTGTGCTTAAGAGAGTTATAAAACAAAACAAAACTAAACTAAATGTCTCTAACCTGTAAGCGCCACTTGCCCAAGGACAGATAACTTCCTGGAAATCTGGGGTCTGTTGCTCATGTAAGATAACAAGCCATGTGTTTTCACTTCTGTTAACAAGCTTGGTTGCCCCTACTGCACAGGATGTGCTTGATCACACATAGGTGGGAGGTATGGAGGCAGGAAGTACTCTGGGATGTATGCTTGCCCCTAATTGGACAAAGGTAGGAAGTACCTTACAGGCTTTGCCTTTATAAGCAACAGACTAACATAATTCATGGCCATTATCTGGGAATCCCAGGTATGGCCCACTAATAGCCAGTGTTCATTATCCTGGCCAGTATTGAATAAAGCTAGCTTCAAATTTGGCCCCAAAATTGTGCTAGTGGTCTTATTGCCCAGTGGGATTAACACTCTTGTGAGAACTTTAAAATCCAGACATTCATTCATTTTTCTATTCATTTGTTAATTCAACATTTTAATGTGGAATTCCTTTTATTTGGAATACAATGATTGATACAGCTATCTCCTCTTTGAAGAGACTTAGTCCATGGGAAGAAACAGACCCACGGACATCATTTGTAGTGAAAAAAGGCATAATGCAATATTCTCAGGAGCCAATCCCATCCTCGTTCCCAGGGTCACATATTCTCAAAGCCACAGGTGCTTAGGACTACATCAGATCTGTGTTTCTACTTGGAGGAAAGCTTGATCGGTTCTGGTAATTTGTGTGGAAAATGGAGAGTTGTTTGGTTTAGACAACTGTTACAGGAAGGTTAAGGGCTAAGAAGGGAAGAGGGCTCATCCTTATTTAGAGTTTCCAAGAATGGCTGGGCATTTCTCAATCCATGCTGTACAGTTTAATTTCATGAGTGTGTTCATCAGCTTTTTGTTTCTGTAGCAACTATCTCAGATAGTCAACACATAGAGAAAAGATTTGCTCTGGCTCACAGTTTCAGTTCATGGCCTATCTTATGTGCTCAAGCTGGTGGCAAGGCTTAATTTACAATGGTCAGCATGTGGTTAAGCAAAGCTGTGCATCTTCTACAGCCTGTGCTGTGTCGTTCCTCATATCTGAGACACTAAACAAAGGAGGAAGACAAAGGAGGAAGGGATCAGGATTCCATTGGGCGTGCTTCCAGAGACCTAAACCCATCCTCCAGGCTCCACCTCTTAAGAAATTCGCTACCTCCCATAGGTTGGGACTAAACCATTAACACATGAGGATCAATACTGTAGGAGCAATGCAAACATTGGATGATGTTTTGTTTTCCCATTGGATTTCTAAAATAATATGGATCTAGAGTTATCTTCCTCTTCAGAGAGGATGTGCTCTACCACCAAGGAATTATATTTGGCAGCTGGCATGAACAACCTAGTCCCAATGGCTTAAGTGAATGAGGGTTGGTTTTCCTCAACAGTAAGTAGTTAGTATTGGGGAATGCCTGGGAGCTTACATGGTAAGTTGCCTCAGACCCAATGTGCTTCTAAGTTACTTCTAAATCTCTCTATGGAGAGATTTAACTTTCAGTATTTAAATATGTGTCTGTGTGTGGATATATGAATGTAGTTGTGTTCAGAGGCCTGGAGAGAGTGATAGATTTCCTGAAACTGGAGTTATAGTTGTTTGTGAGCCACCTGACTTGGGTACTGGGAACCAAACCTGGGTCCTCTGGAAGAGTAGTATGTGCTCTTAACTGCTGAAGTCATCTCTCCAGGCCCCTAAGATATTTTTATTTCATCCTTAGCACCAGCTTCTGCCCTCAGAATCTCATCACATTGTGGAGAATCAGCCATCCTGTCAACCCCCAGGAGAGAGGGGAAATGCAAGAGGCAAAGGGCCACACTAGCCTGGTGGCCTCTGTCACTACGCACTAAGGATGCTCTTTGGAAAGCATATCTAACCATCTTTGATGCTGTTTTCTTGTTCAGAACTTAAAGTCAGGACTGTGACTAGCTGCAAAATAGACTGTAAATGTCTTTAAAGACTCTTTCTGCCTAGAATAAGTGAGAAGATTTACATTTAGGAAGAGAGGGCTCTAGGTGGGTCACAGACAGCACTGACCATCGTAGGAGTACCATTTTCCTCTCAGTCTCCTTCTTCTTCATGAGCTGTAGAAGCACGCACTCGTCACAGGGAAATTCTCCAGTTGCTAGACATGCTTAAAATGGTATGTGTTTCTGTTCTAGTGCTGAACTGCACTTTCCTCCTTATTAAAGCAGCCATTCAACAGATACATTTTAATGTGAATATTCTTTCTCAAATATCACCAAATTTAATAATACCCAAATTCCATCTTTATTCCTTAATTTAATCTAAATATGTAAATGATTAGTTCTCCATTGAACAGAAGTAATTTTATGGACTCCGATTCTTTCAATATTTAATAACTCCTTTGTACTAGAAAAAATGGCTAAAGGTTTATGTTTTAGCATTAAATGCATGTGCTTTTTAGCAAGCTTCGAAGGCTCCCTTGTGCTCTGAAATTATAACTAAGTATGCAGTACTAAAAATATGGGTTGTGGATAAAGAATGTCAGTTAATAAAGGATATGAGGGTATATCAAGAAAATTAACACCTTATAAAAATAAGAGGGGCTACTGGGGACTTAGAAGTAGAAAGAGATGCAAATAGGGGGTATCAGGAAAGGGCAGTCGGGGGGGGGGGGGCTGATGAGGTAGCTCAGCAGGTAAAGGCACTTGCCAGGCAGGTTGAGCACCTGGGTTCTATCCCCGGGCCCCATATGGTTGAAAGAGAGAACTGGTTTGAGCAGGGAGCTCTGACATCCACGTGTGCACAACCTTCTCTCCCACAATAAGCATATTAAAATGTAGCCCAAGACATATAACCGAAAGGATAATGTGATCAAAAAACATTACATGTATGTGTATATGGAATTATCATAATGAAAATCAATACTTCATAAAAACGAACATGACATTAATTAAAAAGAAAGTAGTAACTTTGTGGCATACATATAGAACCAAATAAACATTTAAGAGATTTGATCAAAGGCAAAGATAGATCAGGGATAGAACAAAAAGTAAAATTCAAAATTCCTAACTTTTTGTCCCATGATATAACAATTAAAAATAAAAGTAAGTTAGTATATTGCCTTTAGAGCCTGCAGATTATAAATAATGTCAATATAAGTTAAAAATTCAATTGTGATGTGTTGTTTAAGCATTAGAACTCTTAGAGTCTATCATCAAAACAACACGATCTTAAGAATCACTGATCAACATTTCACTTCTCACTGAGAGATGGAGCACTTTATTCATTCTTTTGTAGAATACTAAGAATGCAGCTGGAGATCAGGCATTATGCCAGCGTTGAGGTCATTAGATGGATGTCAAGTTTGATCTAACAGGTACCCCTCATTGACAACACAGATGTGGGAACAGATAATGACAGCATCATGGTATAAAGGATGTAATGTTGATATAAACGGAGGATTGAGAATGTGTGGAGTAGTTCACCTGGAAGAAGACTCTAGGCAGGACTTCTATTGCTTGAGAGTTTCATACAGGCACATGATGGGTTTTGATCAAATCCATCTGTATTCTCTCCCCTTCAACTCTTCACCCTAGTGTCACTCTTTCCCCCTCCCCCAATTTCATGCACTGTTTTGAAGATAATTTCGTCTGCATGGACATAGGGCCATCTGCTGGAGTATGGGTAGTCTATCAAAGGCCACATCCCTGAAGAAAACCAAACTTCCCTACTCTCAGCAGTTGTCAACTGCTATTTGATCCTCAGCTAGGGGTAGGATTTTGTGATTCCACCCATCCTGGGATTTTGACTAGCTGGATCTCTTACAGGTCTCGTGCATACAGC
Source organism: Peromyscus californicus insignis (assembly GCF_007827085.1). NCBI lineage: Eukaryota > Metazoa > Chordata > Mammalia > Rodentia > Cricetidae > Peromyscus > Peromyscus californicus. Next base: position 5,291,127 of record NW_026294469.1, on the reverse strand, counting down.
CTGTCTTATTTAGGGTATTTATTGCTGTGAAAAGACACCATGATCAAAGCAGCTCTTATGAAGAAAATATTTAGTTGGGGTGGCTCACTTACAGTTTCAGAGGCTCAGTCCATTATCATCATGATGGGGAGCATGGCAATGTCCAGGCAGATGTGGTGCTGGAGCTGAGAGTCCTACATCTTGACTCAGAGGCAACAGGAAGTAGACTAACAGTCACACTGAGGGAGGCTTGAGCAAAAGAGATCTCGAAGCCCACCCACACAGTGACACACTTCCTCCTACAAGGCCACACCTCCTAATAGTGCCAGTCCCTTTGCGGGCCATTTTCTTTCAAACCACCACACAGCAATAACTGCGGGGAGTTCATATTTGCAACTGCCCTCTGATGTCTGGAAAACATGGCTGCAGCCAGACAGGACTTCACAGAGAGGTTGGCCAATGAGAGTGGGCAGAGAGGGAGTAAAAAGGCTTTCTCAGCATGGAGTAAGGATAACTAGAACTTTGAGGAACTGATACATAGCATCATTTATCTAAAGTCCCCTCTGAGACATACAAAAAACCCAGGCAGACTGTCATAAACAGTTGTACAAACACTGGATGACTTTACAAGGTGTGGGGTGCAGCAACAGTGAACTTTCTACTTCACCCCAGAATTAGACCCATTCCCTGGGTCACAGATGGTACTTCGGCAGCTCCTGATGGGGCCACTCCCTGCAGCTTTTAGCAGGGAGGGTAAAACAGACAAGTGTTGTTCCCAAAGGAGAGGAAGAACTGTGCATTCTCACTTCCCCATCTGATGTCTTCAGTTTCCCGGGAGAAGTTGGAGGCAGGAGTCACAGATGCAAGAACAGCATGCTTGTGGAGCTCTGTCTATATGCGCAAAGACACAATCACAAAAGGGATAAAAAACTCCCACTGAACATGATTGTATATAATTGGAAGAGACCTCCTAGACAAAATTGAAAACATTTTAGTGTGAATAAAAGTCAACTGTCTATGTAAGTAGAGACAGAGGTAGAATCAACATGTGTATGTTATTCAGTTTAATATTGCATGTATTTTGCTATAAATACGTAATTTTTGTTTTTTTGTTACTTGAAAAGTCTAGAAACAACACTAGAACAAATGTTCCCTCTCTGTGTGAAAAACGAGTACAATGTGAAGGCTTGTAGAATGTAGACCTGCTCTAGTCTATGGAAAGAGGCTTCTTTAAAAATATTTGTTTGATTTTTAATTTTGTGTTTGTGTGGATGCCGACGGAGGTCAGAAGAGAGCACTAATACCAGGACCTGGAGTTACAGACAATTGTGAGTGGTCCAGTGTAGGTGCTGGGAGCTGAACTCAGGTCTTCCACCAGAACAGCACATGCTCTTAGCCACTGAGCCATTTGTTCAGCCCAGAGTTGGGTTTCTTTAGTACTCATCATGACTTCCAACATAGACCACAGGCTACTGTAGGGGGAAGTTTTACTGTGTCCTGTGGCCACTTGGTCCCAAATAAACACACAGAGGCTTATATTAATTACAAAGTGTTTGGTCTATGGCTCAGGCTTATGATTAACTAGCTCTTTCATCTTAAATTAACTCATTTCTATTAATCTATATATTGCCTTGTGTCTTGTGGTTTGACCTGTGTTCTATTACATCTTGTTTCCCTGGCAGCTCTAAGTGTCTGTGTCGACTCCACCTTTCTTCTCCCTGTATCTCCCTTGGATTTCCCACCTGACTATAACCGGTCTTACCATAGGCCAAAGCAGTTTCTTTATTAACCAATGGTAGCAACACATATTCCCAGCATACAGAAAGACCATCCCACAGCACTTTCCCTTTTCTGTCTGATCAAAAAAGAAGGTTTTCATCTTAGCATAGTAAAATTACATATAACAAAAGAGTTGTCAAGCAAAAATTATAGTTATAATATCCAGTTTAGGCCGCGTGGTGATTGCGCATGCCTTTAATCCCAGCACTTGGGAGGCAGAGGCAGGTGGATCTTTGTGAGTTCGAGACCAGCCTGGGCTACAGAGTGAGTTCCAGGAAAAGTGCAAAGCTACACAGAGAAACCCTGTCTCAAAAAAACCAAATATATATCCAGTCTATTTGTATTTGGCAAAATTAAAGAAAATATTGTACCATCTATCCTGTATTTGTGAGTCTAAAGTTTCATATCTAATTTACCTTTTATCATAATCAGGGAAAACTATAATTATAACTGTCTAGTCTTCATCCCCATCAAAGACCCCAGAAGGATATTATCTGAGTAATCAGGAAGTACATTGCAAGCAGCTTCCAAAATTCTAGAAAAAACAGAGACATCTGGCTGCCAAAGTTCCTCTGTAATGTTGGGGTATCTATCTTGAGCCTACAGTCCTAGAGTATCTGGCAGATTTTTCAGTGAAACAGGAAGTTTGAAGGACTCTTCTGCCTATTGACAAAGTTCATCAGTTGCCTTCCTCTGTGTTCTGCAGGATATCTGGCAGTTTCTTCTGCAAAGCAGGAACCTAAAGGACCATCCCACCTTGTTTTGGCAAAGTCCTATGGATTCTGCATGTCCAGTTTATACAACATACTGTCAAGCAGTCCAGGCAAGAGCAGTTTCTTGCTCAAATGGCTCCCTTTCTTATAGTGTAAGCAAACTCCATAATGAGTTTCTTTGATGCCCATCATCCTTTTTGAAGTAGTTGGTTCTGCCAGAAGCAGACGTATCTCATTGTCCAGAAAAGTCTAAGTTCTTAAAACATTTTAAATGCCATATTCTCTAGGTCTTTGAAGTGTTTGAAGATTATCTATCTATCTGAAATATGTCTCCATATATTGAGAAAACCTAATTAACATGACTATAAGTTTGACTATTATAGATGACTATTACTTTGTATTTTTTAAAAGATTTACTTAATATATATACATAAAATGTTCTGTCTTCATGTATGCTTGCAGGCCAGAAGAGGGCACCAGATCTCGTTATGGATGCTTGTGAGTCACCATGTGGTTGCTGGGAATTGAACTCAGGACCTCTGTAAGAGCAGCAAGTGCTCTTAACTGCTGAGCCATCTCTCTAGCCCCTACTTTTTATTTTTTAACTATACATTGTATTTTTAGATGAGCTGCATACCAATGGTAGCAACACATTTTCACAGTGTACAGAAAGACCATCTCACAGCACTTTCCCTTTTCTGTCTAATCAAAACGGAAGGTTTCATTTTAGCATAGTAAAATTACACATAACAAAACAGCCAACACCTTAAATAAGAGTAGAAATATCCATATAGTATAACAAAATTGACCTTATATTTGTATCAATAAACCCAAATCTATACCAGTGTAAAGTATTTTGAGATTAATAGTTGTTTTTTGGATTAAAGTAGATTCAATAATCTACCTCTTGTTCTCATCATTTCTATATCATGTCCCCCCTCCCTTTTTTTTAAAGAAAGATGTTGACTATGATCATTTATAATCAACCCCCTTAAAATGAAAACAAACATTCATAAACATTATTTTGGGAATTTCGGCATAGTTTTCTACACTACTTTCTGCTGATTGAAGGTACTGATAATCTTATAGGGATCCTGAGAAAATTTGTAGTCAAGTCCTGACTGGGGTATTTTGTATGGTTGGTCCATCTCAACCAGTAGCATTGATGTTGTTGTGGATGTTGGATCATCTGGGCCATGGTTCCCATTGGAGACCTTTCAGGGGGTCTTGCTCAATCAAACCATATTAAGCTGGAAGCAATTTACTGGTTCTCATTTTCTGTGGAAACAAAAGCAGAACCTCTTTTCCAAAGCAACGTATCCTTAGACCCAAATTTTGAAGTCAAGATACCTTCAAAATATATATGTTGGTTTAGCTTAGCAGCCCCCATGATCAAATGTCTGTCTGTAGTTAGCTCATTAACAGTCAAAAAATTCAAAGAAAACATAATATACATAATCCAGACTCTTTGTCTATTTTCCATTTTTCCATAACTTATTTTATTTTATATTATTTTTATTGTCTCTTTAAAGATTTTATTTTTTAATTATTTATTTCTTTTCATAACTGCCTATATTCTTTTCCTTCTCTCTCTCAAGCCTATGTACATTTTTTTTAAAAAAATACATCGTAACCCGTTTATAGGCCTTTCTGTCTGAATCTGTTTTTACTGTGTTTCTTAACCCTTTGTCTATATGAGCAAAAACCTTGACCCACCCACAGTATGCTGGCTGGCAGAGCTTGTGGTGATAGCTTAAGCCTTCAGGCAGTGGCTGGGAGAATCGTCTTTTTACAGCGACCCATGTTGGAGGCTTCGGGTACTGTCATGCAGAGGGTGGCTATGCTCTCCAGCCCTCAGCTGTGCTCCTAAGCCAGTGGCTGTGCTTTCAAGCCTGCAGGCAGTGGCTGGGAGGAGGAGCCTCTTTGTATGGAGGCAGTGAAGACCGAGGGAGTCTGCCATGTTCACCCGAGGACTGCCACAGCCAGTTCTGTACTGGCCTAAATGAGAGACATGAACTAGGAAGCTGCTCTTGGCTCCATTTTAGGACCTTTCTTTAAGCTTTCAGGTTTTATGTGGAAATTCTTGCCAAACGTTGGGAGTCAAATGTAGCCAGAAGTTTTCCTGTGTCCTACAGCTGCTTGATCCCAAATAAACACACAGAGGCTTATATTAATTGCAAAGTGTTTGGTCTATGGCTCAGGCTTATTATTAACCAGCTCTTTAATCTTAAATTAACCCACTTCTATTAATCTATGTACTGCCATGTGTCTTGTGACTTTGCCTGTGTTCCATCACATCTTGTTCTCCTGGCGGCTCTAAGTATCTGTGTGTCCACTCCACCTTACTTCTCCCTGAATCTCTCTTGGATTTCCCCTTGACTATAACCTGTCTTACCATAGGCCAAAGCAGCTTCTTTATTAACCAATGGCAGCAACACATTCACAGCATACAGAAAGACCATCCCACAGCAGGCTGCGCACTTTACTTTCTCTCTCTCATCTCTTTATCATTATACTCTTTTTTTTTAAACTTCAAAAGATTTGTTATAATGCTATGGCCAAGTTTGAAACCCTCTAGTAGAAAATATATTTGTGGTAGAAGAGCTGATGGCAGGACTCTGGCTAGCTGGTGACAGCAAACCTAGCTGGCTCAGGATTTTTCTCAGGACCCAGAGGGACATCTTGTTTGGACTAAGGACTCACAGATTTATGAAGTTGGTAGACCAAAAGAATTCCGACTCCATCTTTAAGAAAACTTCTCTAAAGTATTTTAGGTAGAGAAAATCTTAGGCTGGAATAGGACCAAGAGAATGTGTACAGAATATAAAGAAGAATTCACTATAATGACTTACATGATACAGATTGGGTGACTAACAAGGGCCACTTGGAAACTGGAGAGATTGAGAACCTGAAAGCTGTTCAGTCTGTGAAGTTGGATGCCCCAGCAGTCTTAATCTGGTGCTGAAGGCCTGCAGAGTTGCTGGTGTCTGAATGCCAGGGAAGGGTGATGGCAGGGTCAGGATGGATGCACTCACCAACGAGAAGCTAAGGCTGGCAAGCAGTACTGCCTCTTCCTTAAATCAGGGTCACTGGGTGGGAGGCACCATACACCTTGAAGGAGGGTGTTCTCACCTCAGTGCATCTTTGTGGAAACACCTTCACAGGCCTTCCCAGAGGCATATCTCCTAGTTGGTTCTAGATTCTATCAGGTGGACATTCAAAATGAACCATCACTATGGTTGATTTGCAGATTAAGCATAGTGTGTGGGACCAGATTCTGCAATGAACACTGTGGTGATACACTGAGTACCCCAATAAAGCTTACCTGGGAAGCAGAGGACAGAGTCAGCCACTACATTAGACATAGAGGTCAGGCAGTGGTGGCACACACTTTTAATCCTATCACTCAGGAGGAAGAGATCAGTTTGGATCTCTGTGAGTTCAAGGCCACACTGGGCTACATGAGAAAAACAGAACCAGGCAGTGGTGACACACACCTTTAATCCCAAGAAGTAATATGACATGGTAGAGAAAGGTATATAAGGTGTAAGGAAGCATGAACTCTCTCTTGAGGCTGAGGATTTTGTAGAGGTAAGCTAGTGGGTAGCTGTTCTGATTATCTGATCATTCAGCTTTCACCCCAATATCTGGCTCTTGTTTTTTTTTTTTTAATTTTAAGACCTTTTAAGATTCATGTTTCAGGACACAGCAAAATTAGCTAATGCTTTTGACGTAATTGGTTAAATCATAGAAGCTCTAGCATGATGATTGTTGCATCACCACCATGTTTCTAGTCCTGTTGATTGACACTCCCAAAGACTGTGAGTGTAGTTTTCAGCATCTCCAATCTTGGGAATTTTCTTCTGTCTGTAAAGTGGTATGAGGTCTATAGTTACCTTGTTGTATGAATAAGTGAATTGTAAAAAAAATTGAAATCTAGAAAACAACTGTTTATAGACATTAGACAACACTTAACCCAAGACTGGTTCCTCAGAGAGGCAAGTTTTATAATCCCTTAACTTTTGTTCTAGACACAAATTCCAGGCTAGAGGCACTAGGTGGGGGAGAAGTAGGGAGATGGTGAACCAAGCTCCTGGAGGAGACACTGGCTGGAGATTGCAGGGCCCAGTTGTAGTGAGGAAGTAGCTATTTTGACGAAGAGCCTGGAACTCTGCAGGGATGTCTGAGAGGATCTCTGTGTAAGTAGAGTATGTCACATCCTGCTGAGCAATGACTGACCAAGGACTGTTAATTCAAAGGTGCCTCAAGGTCACAGCATAGTAACAGAGTTGGATGCCAGGACTTAGTCACCTATTCATGAGCTTGCAGCCAGTGAGGGATGAGGACAGGAGTTCTTATTGGGGTTCTCTTAATTGTATTTTTCTTCTTGATACTTCTTACAGCCTTGTAGCTCACTCCTCTCTTCCTCATTATATGCCTGGAAAATAGTAGGTACTGAGACACAGTAGGTAGTGGAACATAGTAGGTACTATGTATTTTTTGGTTAAATCTTTGTAGTACGATTGCTATACACTTAAGGGGGGGCGGGTTCTAGCAGGTACAGATCATACCCACAGAGATGTATCATTTTGTAAAGACAGTAACAGATACAATCCAGGCCAGTTGTGAAAGGAAGATTTTCCCACCCCCTCTAATCATACACATGGGTCACAGCCTCTTCCACCCAGACCCAATTCAGCTTCAGTACCTGCTCCTGGGAAGGCTGTGGGCCATCTGTCTGGAAGAGTTTGAGCTCCTAGGAAGTGTGGAAGTTCTTGCATCCTTAGAGTATCAACTTCAAGCAGCATGTTAAAAATAGTGCACAGAAATGTGCATTTTAAGTCCCTATGTTCAAAAACATATTAACCTAAGTTTTAAAGAAATAAAAAACCCCAATATCCCTAAACATCAGATCATGAAGATTATTCTTTTTTTGTTATTATTTATTTATTTTTAATAAATGCATTTATTTATTTATTTATTTATTTATTTTACATCCTGAAGGCAGTTTACCCTCCCTCCTCTCCTCTCAGTCCCTCTCCCAACCCTTCTTCTGTTCCCACCCCTCAATCCACTTTTCCTCCATTTCTGTTAAGGAAAGGACAGGTCTTGCACAGATATCAACAAAACATGGTTCATTAAGTTGCAGTAAGACTAAGCATCTCCCCATGTAGTAAGGTTTGGCAAGGTGACCCAGTCTGAGGAGTAGGGTCTCAAAAGCCAGTAAAAGAGTAGTAGATAGCCCTCCATTCTCTCTGCTAGGAGTCCCACAAGAAGACCAAATCACACAACTGTAACATATGCAGTGAGCCTAGGTCAGTTCCGTGCAGGCTCCCTGGTTGTTGGTTTAGTCTCTGTGAACCCCTATAAGCCCAGGTTAGTTGATTCTATGAGATTTCTTATGGTCTTTGACCCCTCTGGCTCCTACAGTCCTTTCTCCCCCTCTTCTGCAACATTCCTTGAACTCTGCCTAATGTTTGGCTGTGGGTCTGCATCTGTTTCCATCAGTTGCTGGATGATGCCTCTCTGATGACAATTGGGTTAGGCACCAATCTGGTCACAGGAGACAGCCAGTTCAGGCTATGTATCCGCTATTGCTAGGAATCTTAGCTGGGGGTCATCTTTGTAGATTCCTGGGAGATTCTCTTGTGTCAGGTTTTTATATGATCCTGAAATGTTCCCTCCACTTCCAGTACTCTCTTTCAGTACTTTATCCCCTCACTCCCTGCAAGTAACTGTGTTGCAACTCTGAGGGTTTGATCTTTGGTTTTGGTATCAAAATGTGAGTTTTGCAACTCTAGGGGAAAGGTATCCTGACTACTTAGGGAGTCAGGTGACACCTTGAGTTGTTAGACAGCTCTGACAGCTGGAGCTGCAATGGGACTGCTCAGCCCTGGTGGGCAAGGTCTCCCAGATCCCTCGAGCTGCTAGGACAGCTCTGAGAACTGGAGCTGCAATGGGACAGCTCAGCCCTGGTGGGCAAGGTCTCCCAGGTCCCTCGAGCTGCTAGGACAGCTCTGACGGCTGGAGCTGCAATGGGACTGCTCAGCCCTGGTGGGCAAGGTCTCCCAGATCCCTCGAGCTGCTAGGACAGCTCTGAGAACTGGAGCTGCAATGGGACTGCTCAGCCCTGGAAGAGAAGGTACTCTGAATGCTCAGGAGAGTCAGGCCTGGAGCTGCTAGGACAGCTCAGAAGGGAAGGCTATCCTGACTGTTCGGGAGTCAAGCTATACCTGGTGTGGTGGGGGATGGTCTCCCCACAGGATATAGCAATCCTGCTCCTCTCCTGGAGAGCTGCTACAGCTGAGCTTTGCTTAGCCCCCCTTAAGGGGGCTTCTTAACAGAGCTCTGCTTTTTCTCTGGCCTAAGATGTTGCTTCTTTTTGCTTCACTCTGCAAAGGGGGGAAACCCCTGCAGAAATGTAGCAATCTCCTCCACCTCTGGAGAAAACTGTTACGTTTTCAGCTCAGTCCAGTATGGGACGTCTCAACAATCTTCTTCTCTGCACTGGTGAATAAAGATCTTCACAGCCAAAACTCTTTTGAGAAAGAGATTTATTTGGGAAGGAGGAGTCCAGGAGAGTGGCTGTCTCTACCAGGGTGGAGAGAACAGCTCACAACTGACCAGGCAGGGTGGTTTATATAGGATCTCTTGGGGGTGGAGTCAACCAGGGATTGGTTAGTTTTTTCTCCTCAGGGATTGATCAGTTTTGTGGGCTAGGGGCAGAGATGGCTCTGATTTTAGACCCAAACTGTCTTTGTTTCACTGGCCTTTCTTGGCTTTTTGACACTAATTACAAGGCCAGGGCATATTTCTTTCACTGACTCTAATTCTAAGGAAAAAGAGTATTTTTTTTTTTTTTGTTGTTGTTGTTTGGTACTGGTTTCAGAGTCAGGGCATGTTTCCTTGGTTCTGGTGTGGGGATAAAGTGTTCATTTCTTTGGCTCAGGTCTCAGACCCAGGCTGTGTTTCTTCCCTGGTTCAGGGTTCCAGGGTCAGAGTGCTTGTGTCCTGCTCTGATTGGTTGGTTTCACTGGTCAGTTGGCCAGGGGCAGAGATGGCTTTCACTGAGTTTCTTTAGCCAGCCCTTTACCCCTACACTTCCCACCTGATTTCTCATGTTCCCATCCCCACTTGCCCTCAGTCCACTCACAAAATCTCTATTTTCCCTTCCCAGGGAGATCTGAGCATCTCCCCCCATGAACCTCCTTGTTACCTAGTCTTTCTGGGTCTGTGATTTGTAGTATTATTATCCTTTATTTTATAGTTAACATCCACTTATGAGTAAGTACACACCATGTTTGTTTTTCTCAGTTTGGGTTACTTCATTCAGTATGATTTTTTCTAGTTGTATCCATTTGCCTTCAAGTTTCTTTGTGTCCCTTGTTTTTAAAAGCTGAGTAATACTCCATTGTGTAAATGTATCATATTTTCTTTATCCATTCCTTGTTTGAGGGACATCTAGGTTGTTTCTGGCTATTACAAATAAAGATACTATGAATATAATTGAGCAAGTGTCCTTGTGGTATGGTTGAGCACACTTTGGATCTATGTCCAGGAGTGAGATAGCTGTGTCTTGTGGTAGTTTGATTCCCAGTTTTCTTAGAAATCACTACACTGACTTCAAAAGTGGCTGTACAAGTTTGCACTCCCAACAGCAATGCAGGAGTGTGGTGATATTTTATTTGTGCTTTAATAAAAAAAGCTTGCCTGGAGATCAGAGGAAGTAGCAAGCCATTTTAAGTAAACAAAGAAGTCAGGCAGTGGTAACACATTCCCTTAAACCTATCACTTAGCAGGCAGGATCTCTGTGTGTTCAAGGCCACACCAGGGAACAGAGCCAAGCATGGTGACTCACACCTTTAATACCAGTACCAGCTATAGAGTTCTGGAGGCCTGTACAGATAGGAAGTGACAGAGCTAGCTAGGAAGAGGAAGTGATATAGCCAGACAGAGTGCAAATCAGATGGCAGAACAGCAAGTCATATAAGCCTAGATAGGAAGTCACTCTCATTGGAAACTGAGGAGTTGGTGAGGTGAGGTTAGCTCATGGTTTGTCCTATTTCTCTGATCTTTCTCTCAGGCTTTGACCCTGATTTCTGGCTCTTTATTTTTTATTTATTGAGATCATTTAGAAGTTCATCTACAATTGGTTGCCCACGTGGCAAGAATTCATTAAAAAAAAAAAAAACCACTTGCAGGGCCCCTGGCTCAGGCAGGTTGCATGGCTCAGGCTGGAGCATGTGGCCAGAGTCTTTTTGGCTTTCTTTCTACTGGTAGGTGGTGGGCTCTCTCTCTCTCTCTCTCTCTCTCTCTCTCTCTCTCTCTCTCTCTCTCTCTGGATTTCCAATCTCAGATGGCCACCACTCTATGTAGCTGCTTTGAAATTTCCTCGGATTTCTACTGTTCTACACAGTTGACAGACTTGCTAAGTCAATTAAGATATCTTAAAGGGTGAAATTAGTTAAAAGAGATTTTTTTCCCACATTGAAAAAATGGAAAACATTTTTACCATGGAAGGAATTTGGTCTCTTTTTGATAACACATTAGGCAGTCTGAAAATGGAACAATTAAATGAGAGGATGATTAATGTTGATAGGATATATGTAACATCAATTATAAATATTATTTGCTTAATCATTTTTATTTTAACATTAAAAAGGCTGGTCAATTTAAGTGCCAAGATAAAAGCTTTAGAAAAACCTGTTAAAATGAATCATAGAGAAGTTCAGACCCAGGCAGAAAAATTTAAAGGCGAAATTGTATCAGGATTGAATTATACGGTTACAGAGAGACAGCCTGTTTTCAAATAGCCAAACTTAATCTATCCAGTAACCTTACAGGAACTGCCTTCTCTCGGGGGTGTACAAGCTAATAGGACTCCAGTGGAAATGTTAGATTTAAGGAGATTTAAAGAAGCTATTGTATCATAAAGCATGCATTCTCCATTTGTAAAGCAGATGTTAAACTTGTGGTCAACCTATAATAGAATTATCCCTCAGGACTAAAAAGAATTAATTATAGCTGTCCTAGAAGCTGGAGCACAATTAAAATGGAGAACTTTGTTTAAAGAGGAAGCTAAAACAAATAGATCAACAAAGTAGAACTAGAGGTGTGGAAATTTCTCAGGATCAGCTTCTTGGAGCTGATATAAAAAGACAATGTTCATATGATAACCAAACCTTAATTCTATGCCACATGGCAGCCATGAATGCATGGGACAGAATTGAGGAAGCAGGAAAGAAAATTGAATCATTTATGAAAGATATACAAGGCCTGAAAGAATCCTTCATGAATTTCTTACAAAGGCTGTCTTCAGCAGTAAATAGAATGATACCAAATTGAGAAGATAGGCAGATAATAATTTAATCTTGGGCTTTTGAGAATGTGAATGCAGCATGCAAAAGAATAATCAGGCCTGTAATTCCAGATCAGCACCCTTGGAGGATTGGACCAGGGACACAATTAACACTGAGTCTCATGAAGATGATGATATGTGGATAGGAGATATGATACCAAAAGCTTTGAGGAAAAATAATAATTTCAGATGTTTCAATTGCAGTAAACAAGGTCATTTGAAAAGGGAATGTAAACAGGGCAGTCCTAGAAAGAATGTTTATTCCAGGAACAATGCCAACAGAATGCCCCTCTCTTCTGGATTATGCAGAAGGTGTGGTAAGTGTAAACATTGGACCAACAAATGTAGATCAACAAGAGACAGACAAGGTAATCCTTTGCCTATGCCATGGAGAAACTCCCAGAGGGGCCTCATGCAGGCCCCCACAGCAAATTCAGTTCAGACTTTTCCTGCCATCATAGAAGAAAGCCCTCCTCAGAGTAATTAAATAACCAAATGCCTATTGGAATAAATCAGGCTGCTTGGGATGATAGAACAGCTGTAGCAGAGAAAATAGGAAATCCAGGAGAAAGCACAAAGCAAATTTTTTGGCAAACCTCTATAAATGAACAAAGACCAAAATTAAAAATACCAATAAATGACATTCTCTTGGAAGGTTTGGTAGACACAGGTGTGGATGTTACAATAATTGCACCAGAATTTTGGCATCCAAATTGGCCTCTTCAAGAGGTAAATGTTCATCTGTTAGGGATTGGAATATTATCTCAAGTGAAATAGAGTGCAAGATGGCTCAAATGCATAGGACTGGAAGGACAGAGAGGAAAATTAAAGCCATATGTGTCTAATACAGATATGAATTTATGGGGCCATGACCTATTACAACAATGGAATATTCAAGCCAGGCAGTGGTGGTGCACACCTTTAATCCCAGCACTTGGGAGGCAGAGCCAGGCAGATCTCTGTGAGTTCAAGGCAGCCTGGTCTGCAGAGTGAGATCCAGGACAGGCACCAAATTGATACACAGAAACTCTGTCTCAACAAACAAACAAACAAACCAACCAATGGAATACTCAGATTAACATTCCTCCAACCTCACAAACAAACCATAAACTAACACATGTTTCTGAGAGAACTACTAGGAGGTGTTATTATAAAGAGTAGTCACCAGCCATCCGTATTGTATAAGAACAGGGCACAATAACTGCTGATCTTTCAAAGACATCAACAGCTCTACCTTTAAAATCATTAACAGAGAAGCTTGTATGGGTTCAGCAATGGCCTTTAACAACAGAGAAACTCCAGGTTTTAGAAGAGCTGGTACAAGAGCAGTTAAATGCTCAGCATAGTGAAGAATCTACTCACCCTTGGAATTCTCCTGTATTTGTTATTAAAAAGAAATCTGGTAAATGGAGAATGGTAACAGACCTAAGAGCAATTAACAAGGTAATTTAGCCAATGGACTCTCTACAAACTGGAATTCCTTTGCCTATTTTATTACCTAAAAGATGGCCTCTTATAGTTGCCAATTTAAAAGATCGTTTCTTCTTAATACCCTTACAAGAAAAGAATAGAGAAAGATTTACCTTCATGGTGCCTACTTATATTAATTCTCAACTGGTTAAGAGATATCAATGGAGGATCCTCCCACAGGGAGTGTTGAATAATCCAACCCTGTGCCAATATTTTGTACAACAGCCACTGGAAATGATACAGAAAAAAATTTCCTAAATCTATAATTTATCATTATATGGATGATATTTTACTAGCTGACTCAAATGCAAATACTTTAGAAAGAATGTTTGAAGAAGTAAAGAAAATTTTGCCTTGTTGGGGAATTACAAATTGCTCCTGAAAAGATACAAAGAGGAGATTCTATTAATTATTTAGGATATAAAATAGGTCTACAAAAAATTAGACCCCAAACGGTGCAAATTAGGAGAGATCAATTACGGACTCTTAATGACTTTCAAAGATCATTCAGAGACGTTTCCCATCCACAAACTGTTGTTAGGGTAAAAAATGATGAACTGAGTAATTTGTTCAAAACCTTAGAAGGTGACAAGGATTTAAATAGTCCAAGAGAATTATCACCTGAAGTTGAGAGAGAATTGGCCTTGGTGGAAAAGAAAGTACAGGAAGAACATGTAGATTGAGTGGATCCAAAGCTTGATTGCATTGTGGTTATTTTACCCTCTAAGCATTCTCCTACAGAAATTTTAATGCAGAGGGAAGATATTATATTGGAATGGATATTTCTACCAAAAAAAAAACAGAGTAAAAAAAAATCAAAAACTTATGTGGAAAAGATCTCTGACTTGATTTTTAAAAGGAAAATTGAGACTTTGTCAATTAGCAGGAATAGACCCAGCAAAAATTGTAGTACCTTTAACTAAGGAGGACATTGAAATATTATGGGCAGAAAGTGAACCTTGGCAAAGAGCTTGCAGTAATTTTTGGGAGAGATTAACAGCAAATATCCCCAAAATGGTAGAATTCAACTTATAAAGAGAGCTGATTGGATTCTGCCTCAAATTGTTCAGGAAACACCCATACCTAGAGCTTGTACCTTTTATACAGATGCAAACAAACAAGGAAAGGCAGGTTAAAAGTCAGAAAATGTAAGTAAAGTAGTTCAAAGTCCTTATAATTCAGTTCAAAAATTGGAATTGTATGCTATTCTGTTAGTATTAATGGATTTTTCTGAACCTCTCAACATAGTTACTGACTCTCAGTATGCTAAAAGGGTGGTCTTACATATTGAGAATGCAGAATTTATCCCTGATGAATCAGAATTAACTTTGTTATTTATTCAGTTACAAGATAGAATCAGGAATAGGAAGCATCCTTTATACATAACTCACATCCAATCCCATACGGGTCTGCCAGGCCCTCTAGCACAAGTTCGATAAACTACTGATTGGAAATGTGATGGAGGCCTCAGAATATCATAAAAACATCATTTCAATAGTAAAGGTTTAAAAAAAAGATTTTTCTATAACCTGGCAACAAGCTAAGGAAATTGTAAGGAAATGTCCTACTTGTTCTTTTTTTAATCAAACTACTACCAGCAGGATGTAACCCAAAGGGTACTCAGAGGAATGAAATCTGGCAGATGGATGTGTTTCACTTTGGAAAATTGAAATATGTACACCACACCATTGATCCTTATTCAGGATTTCAGTGGGTGACTGTGGTTGATATATTGTGCACACCAATAAACTTATCTGAGGGTCAGAGAACAGAACAGCCACTATATGAAACATAGAGTTTAGGTAGCGGTAGCATGTGCCTTTAATCCTAGCATTCTGGAGGCAGAAATCCATCCAGATCTCTGTGAGTTCAAGGCCACACTGGAAACAGAGCCAGGCATAGTGTCACACAGCTTTAATCCCATGACTTGAGATCTCATGTCTTGCTTGGGAAAGACACACGACTTTAATCCCAGGAAGTGATAGCAGGAAGCAGAAAGGTGTATAAGGTGTGAAGACCAGGAACTAGAGGCTTTTAGGCTTTTAAGCTTTAAGGCTTTTAGCAGCAGTTCAGCAGAGATCCATTTGGGTGAGGACTCAGAAGCTTCCAGTTTGAGGAAACAGAATCAGCTGAGAAGTTGGCAAGGTGAGGTTAGCTGTGGCTTGTTCTGCTTCTCTGATCTTTTTGAATTCTCCCTAATACCTGGATCCCAGGTTTGTTTTTATTAATAAGACCATTTAAGATTTGTGCTACAGGTGACTGCTCTGAATTCTGAAAACTTGATTCTGTAATCACACATTTGCTAGAAGTTATGGCCATCATGGGTATACCTGCACAAATTAAAACTGACAATGCTCCAGCATATGTCTCTAGTAAAACGAAACACTTTTTTGCTTATTACAATATAAAGCATATTACAGGTATACCACATAATCCCACAGGCCAAGCAGTCATAAAAAGATCAAATCAAACTCTAAAGGATATGCTAAATAAACAGAGTGGGGTAACAACCCCCCCAGAAATAGATTACATAATGCTCTATTAACTTTGAATGTTCTCAGTGCTAATGAGAAAGAAGCAACAGCTGTAGAGAGACATTGGATAATAGAAAAAAACTACAGAATTAAATCAGCCTATATATTTTAAGGATGTGCTGACCTCAGAGTGGAAACCAGGATATGTGTTACATTAGGGATGAGGTTTAGCTTTTGTTTCTACAGGAGAAGAAAAGCTGTGGATACCATCAAAATTGATAAAGGTTCAATTTGAACAAGAGAGACCTCTTAATTAGAGGAGGTGATAGTTCATCGACCAGCATGACCATCCAATTTAAATTAACTTATACCATTAACACATGCCTTTTCATTTAATCAGATAATAACTTCACAAAAGGGAACCTCCCCAAAGTTAGGCTTGGGGAAGGGTTTTTGGTTTTGTCTTTCAGGAGAATGAAGGCTAAGGAATGTGAAGAATACTGGACAAATAAGAACACATCTAAAGCAAAAGGACAAATCATCTGGAAAAAATGTCCCAACAAAAGGAGTAAAATGGTCTATTGGTATATCATCTATACAATTTTGTAAGTCTTTCTAAATGTTTGTTTCTGTTCTTTCTACAGACACTGAACTCAAATGGTCTTTATGTAGTCCCAGTTTAATTAAAAATTAAAGCTGGCTTTGGAGTTGGAGAATGACTTTCTCCTTTTCTAAACCCAAGCATGTTTGTTAAAAGGAAAATGCAATCATGTCAGAAGAAAGAGCCATTTGATATGGGACAGAAGAAAACCAAAATTAAGGGACTGTTCCGTTGCCACTAATCTTAATTCTTTGGTTCTATTTTGATTCTTTAAACTTTTCTTAAGGTGTGAATTTTATATCAAAATTTATAAGATAAATATAAATATATATATTTAAACTTTTGGGATGATACCAATGGTCATATAAGAGTACTAACTAATTATAGAAAAAAGGCTTCATTTAGCTGCCTGTACATGTTTTTGTGTTCAAGTCTCTATCAGTTTTCTGTCGGGAATCATGACTAGGCCTAAAAGCAAGTTTGAAATCTCCAGAAAGATGATGGGGTCCCACAATGACAATTCCATCAGGACAATGATACTACTACTAAGCTGAGAAACATCACCCAAAGATCAGCTTTGGACTATAAACTGCTCAGGACAATTTTGAGATGGCTAGCTGTGATGATCCAGTTTCACAGACTACTCGAACAAGGACTTGAGATAAGCCCTGCACTTTTGCGTTATGCAGAGACTAGACAACAAATGATACAGCTACCTTTCCCAGGACTTGACTATTAACCCCAAATTTTTCTTTTCAGGATCCTCTAATGATGCCTTCACCTACAAATAGCAGAAAACAGTTTTAAGGACATGACGCCCACTTTCCCAAGAGGTAGGGCAGGTGGTTTATGGTCTTTCATGGGTTTTGTCATTGTTTAGGATGGTTGGTTACAAGTTGTTATTTTTAATGGTTAGGAAAGAAGCTAAACAAAGGAGATTAGATTTAAGGCTCTTGTTTGGAAGAAAAGAAAAGAAAAAAGAGGATATAGATAAGAGGTAGATTATTGAATATACTCTGAAAAACATAGAAATGATAGAACAAAGGGTAGATTATTGAATCTACTCTGAAAAGAAAAAAGAGAGGATATAGACATGATACAGATAAAAATGTACATTATTGACTTACTTTTAAAAGATAACTACTAGTTTTAAATATTTTACATTGGATTAGATTTTTATATATTGTATACAATTATATATATATTGATACAAATTTGAGATTGATTTTTGTTAATCCTTGAATATTATTATTACCAACTATTAGGATATAAAGAAATGAAAGTTAGTTAGACATTACAATCGAACTTGTAGTCATACTAGATATGTTTTCAAGGTCAAGCAGAGATATGCTTTAGATAGACAGGTCATCTTCAAACCCTTCAGAGTTCTATAGAATGTGGCATTTAAGATGTTTTAATAACATAGACTTTTTCCTTTTTTTAATGACTATGAGACATGTCTGCTCCTGGCAGCATAAATCTACTTCAGAGAACATACGGGCATTGAAGAAACTGAATATGGAGTTAACTTTCATTGTGGCAAAAGTTAGCCACTAGGCAAGAAAGTACCCTCGCATCGACTGCTGACAGTATGCTATCCAAAATGGACAAACAGGACAGAAAACAAAGGACTGTCGATCCTTGCCTAGACAAGTGTAGTTGCAGCTTTGGCAACAGGCGTCCTCTGAGGCCAGGACAATAAAGCACCATTGCTGAAGTGGCTTTGCAATCTGGACAAGGTACAGTGCCCCTTTCTTTGAAGGCAGCTGAACAGGCAGTGGGCCTATGGCTCCTGGTGTGCAGTGGAACAGTAGCTGAAACAGTTATTCTTGAAAGAGTAACCAGGCTAATGGAGTCTAGCCTCTCAATGGTAGACTGGCATTTAATAAAGGAGATGAAGCCACCCACAAGCCGAGAAGAATGGGAAGCTGAATTCCAAAAACACCAGCAATTTCCAGAATTTAAAATCCCGAATTATGACAGGACACTGGTAGAATTCAAGTTTATCTGGTACATGGAATACTCACACCAAATGTGAGGTAGAGCTGTAGGCCTTGTGTATATCCTACTTCACAAATGAGTCTGTCAGATATGCTAAGCCTGTAGGCTGAAGATGATACCCCAAGCCTGCAGGCTGAAGATAATACCCCAACGTGCAGAGAAACCTCAGGTGACTGTCCAGGCAGCTGGCTGTTTCTGTCATAACTCATTTTTTTTGGAAGTCACTTGTTTGCACTTCCTGTTTTACTAGGTAATATTATTTCTTTCTCAGGTCTCTGAGGGAGTTGAAGATTAGACAGTTATAGTTACAGTTTTCCTTGTTAAGAAATTCAGAAAAGAAACTCACTTAGAGGTGTTAAGTGTATAAATTTGAAATATATCATAAGATAGTTTTCTGTTGGTAATACAAGTTAGGATAGAAAGTGAATTAGGTACATTTTGTATTCACCAAAATAGAATAGATAATGGAATATTTTCTCTGAATTTGTCAAATGCAAATTGACTAGACATTGTTGATGTATTTATTGCTTGTATATATTGTATATAGTTATTGTACTTATTGTATATAGTTTTTCTTGTATTAGTTATAACTTTTTAAATTTTTTTATTTTTATTAGACAAAAAAGGGGAAATGTGATATTTTATTTGTGCTGAAATGTGGTGATATTTTATTTGTGCTTTAATAAAAAAAGCTTGCCTGGAGATCAGAGGAAATAGCAAGCCATTTTAAGTAAACAAAGAAGTCAGGCAGTGGTAGCACATGCCCTTAATCCCATCACTTAGTTGGCCACACCAGGGAACGGAGCCAAGCATGGTGACACACACCTTTAATACCAGTACCAACCATAGAGTTCTGGAGGCCTGTACAGATAGGAAGTGATAAAGCTGGCCAGGAAGAGGAAGTGATATAGCTAGACAGAGAACAAATCAGATGGTAGAACAAGTCATATAAGCCTGGGTAGACAGGAAGTCTCTCTTATTGGAAGCTGCCGAGTTGGTGAGGTGAGGTTAGCTCATGGTTTGTCCTGTTCCTCTGATTTTTCTCTCGGGCTTTAACCCAAATTTCTGGCTCCATGTTTTTATTTATTAAGACCATTTAGAAATTCATCTACAGAGGAGTGTTCCCTCACTCCACATCCTCTCCAGCTTGAACTGTCACTTGCGTTTTTGACCTTTGCCATCCTGAGAGGTATAAGATGGAATCTCAGAGTTGTTTTGTTGTTTTTACCTGATGGCTAAGGATGTTGAACACTTCTTTAAGTGTTTCTTGACCATCTGAGATTCTTCTGTTGAGAAGTCTCTGTTTAGATCCGTAGCCCATTTTTAAATGGGATTATTTGGTTTGTTGATACCTAGTTTCTTGAGTTGTTTATATATTGGGAAATCAGCCCTCTGTGGGATGTGGGGTAGGTGAAGATCTTTTCCCATTCTGGAGGCTGTTGTTTTGTCCTATTGATGGTGTCCTTTGCCTTACAAAACCTTTCCAATTTCATGAGGTCCAATTTATTAATTGTTGATTTTAGTGCCTGTGTTCTGTTCAAGAAGCTGTCTCCTGTGCCAATGCATTTGAGATTATTTGCCATTTTCTTTTCTGTCAGGTTCAGTGTATCTGGATTTATGTTGAGGTCTTCAATCCACTTGGACTTGAGTTTTGAGCAGGGTGATAGATATGGATCTATTTGCATTCTTCTACATGCCGACATCTAGTTAGAGCAGCACCATTTGTTGAAGTTGCTTTCTTTTTTCCATTGTATAATTTTGGATGAAGATTTTTCCTAATTTTATGCCAGTGCAATGTGATTTAAGCACAACATTACATGTCATCATTAGCAGAGCATCAAGGTTGGAAGTCATGAGTAACCCTAAAAACTCTGGTTCAGTAGAGCACATTTATTCATTCTGCTCAAAAATCAGTTTTGGCATTTCAATGGATGTGGTTTATAGATGCATTATTAATAATATTGTTAAGCTCTTCAAGCAGGTTCAATTCTGGCCTGGTTTGGTTCTTTATAGATATTATAATCATGAACTTTGGTTATCTGTTTATTTTTGAGAAGCATGGGTATTTAGAAAGCCACTCTGAAAGGGTGTCAAGCTCTTCATTTATTATGAAAAGCAAGATTCCAAACCTGCTTTTTTTTTTTGAAGTCATGTTGCTGTTTGAAAATACACTCATTAGGGCTGTGGTGGCACATGCCTTTAATCCCAGCACAGCCTAGGCTACAGAGCGAGTTCCAGGACAGGCTCCAAAGATACACAGAGAAACCCTGTCTCGAAAAACCGAAAAAAAAAATACACTCATTCAGTTCTCATTGTTATTGATATTCAGTCACTTAATCCCAACCCAGCTAGCCTCTTAAAAGAGTTCATATGTGGATATTTATATATTTTATGCACATATATGGGTAGTTACATATTATTAAAATGTCTGTAAAAGTCACTGAAACCAGATGGGCAGGTTCATGCCTATAGCTCAGCACTCAGGAATCTGAATCAGGAGGATATAAGTTTATGGGTAGCCTGGTCTACAAAATGAGACTGTCTAGAAAAAGGAAAATCACTAACGTATTCTCATAAATAAATCACTGAAATACTCCAAACTTTCTTGTTCCAAAAATAGTCTTTTTATAGCCTGGAATCTTTTATGAATATGGATTTAGGTGGTCTTAATAAGACTTCTTTCTCTAATAGGAAAATCTAATTTGATTAAAATGACAGGTCTTTGCATTTAGTCACATGTGTTTCCATTTGAACCTATAAATGGTCTAAAGTCATTTTCAGAATGTTAAATGAAGTTGTAAAGACTGTACAAGTGTTGGAGTAATAGAACAGTGCAATTCACATGTGTCGTGACTGGACTACACTTGGCCAAGCTTTGGCTTTTTGCCTCTGAACAATGCAAAAGCCATCATACCAAGGAAAGATAGTCCTTGGTAAAGAAATCACCCCTGGCAATGCTCAAGGATCTTTTTAATTAAGTTAGATGCTGTCCTTGGGGAAATAAAATATGCCAAAGCATCTCTGCATTTTTTTAAAAACCAAACAAAAACAGGGTCAATATTTCTTGCTTATCATCTATTTCTTTCTTTAAGACTAACTTTTTCCTAAATAATTTCTCTCTCTCTCATTTATCTATCTATCTATCTATCTATCTATCTATCTATCTATCTATCTATCTATCTATCATCTATCTATCTATCTATCTATCTATCTATCTATCTATCTATCTATCTTCTACCTATCATCTCTGTATGTCTCTATCATCTATCTTTCTCTTTTTCTGTCTCTGTCTGTCTGTCTGTCTCTCATCTATCTATCTATCTATCTATCTATCTATCTATCTATCTATCTATCATCTATCTGTCTGTCTGTCTATCTATCTATCTTCTACCTATCTATCATCTCTGTATGTCTCTATCATCTATCTTTCTCTTTCTCTGTCTCTGTCTGTCTGTCTGTCTCTCATCTATCTATCTATCTATCTATCTGTCTGTCTGTCTGTCTGTCTATCTTCTACCTATCTATCATCTCTGTATGTCTCTATCATCTATCTTTCTCTTTCTCTGTCTCTGTCTGTCTGTCTGTCTCTCTGTCTGTCTGTCTGTCTCTCTGTCTGTCTGTCTGTCTCTCTCTCTCTCGTGTGTGTGTGTGTGTGTGTGTGTGTGTGTGTGTGTGTGTGTGTGTGGTGAATGGTGAGATCAGAGGACAACATGAGAGAGTCAGTTCTCTCTTTCTCCCATGTGGATCCAGAGATTGAACTCCGGTCATCAGGCTTGGTGGCAAGCACCCCTACTGTTCAGCCAGCTTCCTCCCCATACTATCTGTTTCTTACAATCCCTTTACATTTTTTCAGCTGTATGCTACACACTTCTTTGCAGACCATCCATATGCAAAAAAAGGAGCTATTCAGTTCAGGTAAGCTGCACCCTTAGGTTCCTGGCTGTGTTGGGTAACAATCTTATTCCTTTTTTATAGTAATTCTGTTTGCAACTGGAGATGAGACATAGTCTTTCAAGTACAACATTTGCTTAAGTCAGACCTCCTTATGTGTGTTTAATAAAACTTATTTGGTGAGAATTGTAACTGTGAAGAAATATGACTATAGAATGTTGTTAAAGTTATGCTCAGGCTTCACTAAGGTCTCACTGAGCTTTCTTGGGAGCAGGAGACATTACAGGCTCTGGCAGTCTAGTATCTCTGCCAACTAACCTTGTAAAATGAGCAAGTCCAGTTTCATAGTGTCTTGCTTCCTGCACCCCAGGCACTGAAATTCCTTATTTAAAATAATTAACATAAATCCATAGATGTTTAAGTTTGGTGAATCATACCTTTTTGGGGGATTACAGTAGAGGTACATCAGGAGGGTACCAATGGCTCTTTGGAAGGACAGAGTCTTGGTGTAGGTCTCCAGCATACATACTTTTTTACTGACCTACTCCTTTTACCATGCAGTTTTGCTCCCCTCAGGACCATCACTAGAGTGATTTGTGATGTGTGGTAACCACAAAGGCCCTATGTTTGATATTGTGCCCTCTGATAATAATTAGTAATTAAAGCTATCAGAAATGATTAAATGTTTTCAAACCACCCATGTAAAGAAAGTATACTCAATGATGTACACTAGGTTCCAGCATTCTGATACCGGTCAGGAAGAGTCAGCCTCATCTAGACATGTGTGCATCTGGAGTCAGTTCACTGTGGTCAGGGAGTGAAAATGCTGCTGGTAAGAGAGAAGAGACAATACTCTGGTCTGGAAATTATACATCATAAAGCCCCTTTCCAGACAACATTTCAGTTGTCTGAAGATTCTTACGGCTTCTCAGTGACTTGTAAACACCTGTGGCCAATGGAACATCTCCCTAGACTGAACTAATTTTCAAGTCAGAGAAATGTGATGTTTTATGTCTAACAAGGATTTGGTTAATTTTCATAAAGAAAATTTTAATAAAGAAAACTCAAAGTTACCTATGATATGTGTTAGATATTGTTAGATATGTGTTACCAATAACCATGGTAAATCCTGACATCCATATATGGTTTGACAATGGGTTGATACTTTTCAGCATTTCATTATATTTTCCAATGCTCTTGTTACTTTATTACATTTCTTATAATATCTGTGTTGTAAAGTAATGTGAATAAAGAAATCCATGGATGATTGAAATAATTGTAATAGGAATTGGAATCGGTTCCCGGCAGTAGACATAAAAATAATATCATATAGTGCTGTTTTAATTAATTTTAAAAATTCACTGAGTTCTGACTGGTTCATGAGGCTTCCAAGGGAGAGAAACATGTTTGAAAATTCTGTTTCTCCACTGATTTTTATTCCAAGATTTTCCCACACCGTTTACTTCCACAGAGCATTGGATTTTTTTCCATTAATCCAGAGTGGAGAGTTCCTTTAGTTGTGTTCACATAGTGGTCATAGAGGGTCTGGGTCATTTCCATACAGTGAAGATTGACCAAAGACATGTGTTGTGGAAACACACCTCATCATGCTTGTGTACTGAGCGTTTGGTCTTCGGCTGGTGACACTACTTTTGGAAGCCCCTGGAACCTTTATGAGTGGGGTTTCTTTGGAGGAAACAGGCTGGGGGGCTGCCTGGTCACACTGTCACCTTCACTTTCTGTTTCCTATCTATCAGAAAGTGAACACATTCTTTCTCCACACACTTCCCCCACCACCATGCTCTACCTCAGCACAAGCGCCGAATCACAGGACAGAGGACCATGGACTAACATCTCAAAAACTATGACCCAACCAAGGAGCACCTCCCTCTTA
The DNA here is from genome assembly GCF_007827085.1 of Peromyscus californicus insignis. Lineage (NCBI taxonomy): Eukaryota > Metazoa > Chordata > Mammalia > Rodentia > Cricetidae > Peromyscus > Peromyscus californicus. The sequence continues at coordinate 5,266,967 of NW_026294469.1, read as the reverse complement.
GTTGCTTCTATCAGGTATTTGATGAGCTGTGCACAACTAATCAGTACAGAGGGTATTTTCTGTTAATTTGCCCACAACAGAGAGGTGAGCAGATAGCTTGGAGTCATTGGATCATAGTTTGAAGAGTCGGGAGAGAGGTCTTAGGGGTTGACTAGTGACCAGCACACTCCTACGGCATTCCTGGCAATTACATTTGTGAGAAGCTTACCTCATCCCAAGGGAGCCAATTATTTTTCTGGACAGTATAACTTGTTAAACCACCCCAGATCTCTTTCCCCTTAATTTCACTGCAGGCCATAGATCTGTCCACTGCAGCATCACAGATGGAGTCACTCACGTGTCCATGTGACTACTGTTCAGATACTGGACCACCCCTATTTGGTGACCAATATTCCAGGATGGATATCTCCATCTTCAGGTCTTCCTCAAAGTTGATTTTTCATCCTTTGTTCTACATGGACACCTTCAGAAATTTCCAAACCTTATGAATGTTCTTCCAGAATGTAACACTCAGCTGTGGTCTGACCTATGAAGAAAACAGTGAGACTATAACATCCCGTAATTGGGCTATGATTTTTCCCATTAAGGCAACCTAAAATTGAATTAGTTCTTCCCATTTCTGTAGCACATTGTTGGTTTATAACGAGGTTATTGTCTAAAACAACCTCTAAATCTTTTTCAGATGAACTGCTTCTTGACAAATGAGGTCTATCCTCATCTTTAATTTATGAAATTCATTGTTTTAAATCAAATTTAGGACTTTTATTATTTAGTCCTTTTTTAAAAAAATGATCAGTTTAGCCCATTATTTTGGGGTAATTGTTTGCTGTATTTTTGCTGCACAAAATCCCTTTGAAGAATGAATTCTTCTCACCGCTTAGTCCTTGGGCTCTGTGAGGACACATGCTTGCCAGCCTGGGGAAACATTAAGTCACCACGGCTGGTTTAGCGAAGAGCATGTGACATCACCTGGGCCAGTTTGACTCACACCTAAGACTTTGAATAGCACTCTTGAGCAAAGGGACATTCCCTCCATTGTGACTGTTCAGCTGGGAGAAAAGAAGCCCTGAGATGCTAAAAGCCTTATTTGACTCCACTTGGGAGAAACATTCCAAAATGAATAAATACATAGAACAAGTAGGGAGAAAGACATGTCCAAGATGTCTGAAAAGGGTCTGGTTCCTGGTCACATCATGTGAGCAACTGGCCCCAACAGTGATTGGCAAATCAGAAATCTGTTTCCAGAAGTTGACACAGGCAGGACTCCTGTCTACTGGAATCAAGAACACTGAGAACAATGTGGGTCTAAACTTTCCCAGTTTCATTACTTTCTTAAATTGAATAAGTAAATATGCTTTCTGTCTTTTTAAATACATATTTTTATTTTATAATTAATTTATTTTTACTTATCAGGCACAGATTCCCCTGTCCTCCCTCCTCCCACTCCCCAGTCCTCCCCCCTAATCCACGCCCCATTCCCACCTCCTCCAAGGCAAGGTCTCCCTTGGGGATTCAGCCCAGCCTGGTACATTCAGTTGAGGCAGATCCAGTCCCCTTCTCCCCACACCAAGGCTGAGCAAAGTGTCCCTGCATAGGTCCTAGGTTCCAAAAAGCCAGCCCATGCACCAAGGACAGGTCCCAGTCCCACTGCCTGGGGGCTTCCTAAACAGTTCAGGCTCATCAACTGTCTCACTTATCCAGAGGGCCTGGTCCAGTTCCATGGGGGCTCCTCAGCTATTGGTTCACAGTTCATGTGTTACTGCTAGTCTGGCGATTTGTCCCTGTGCTTTTTCCAATCATGGTCTCAGTATCTCTTGCTCATATAATCCCTCTTCTCTCTTGTTGATTGGACTCCTAGAGCTCCACCTGGGGTTTGGCCGTGGATCTCTGCATCTGCTTCCACCGGTCACTGGATGAGAGTTCTATCATGATAGTTAGGGTGTTTGGCCATCCAATCACCAGAGTAGGTCAATTTGGGCTTTCTCTTGACCATTGCCAGTAGTCTATTGTGAAAGTATCTTTGTGGATTTCTGGGGACCTCTCTAGCACTCTGCTTCTTCCTATTCCCATGGGGCCTTCATTTATCATGGTGTCTCTTTCCTTGTTCTCCCACTATGTTCCTGATTCAGCTGGGACCTCCCGCTCCCCTAAGCTCTCTTTCCCCTGTCCCTCACCCTTCATTACCCGCCCTCACATCCAGTTTGCTCATGTAGATCTCATCCATTTCTCTGTCGTTGGGTGATCCCTGTGTCTTTCTTAGGGTCTTCTTTACGAGGTAGCCTCCCTGGAGTTGTGAGTTGCAGTCTGGTTATCCTTTGCTTTACATCTAGTATCCACTTATGAGTGAGTACATACCATGTTTGTCTTTCTGAGTCTGGGTTACCTTACTCAGGATGATATTTTCTAGTTGCATCCATTTGCCTGTAAATCTCATGATGTCATTGTTTTTCTCTGCTGAGTAGTACTCCATTGTGTATATGTACCACATTTTATTTATCCATTCTTCAGTTGAAGGGCATCTAGGTTGTTTCCAGGTTCTGGCTATTATAAATAATGCTGCTATGAACATAGTTGAGCATGTGTCCTTGTGGTATGATTAACCTTGGTTATTAATAAAAATGTCAAGTGAAACAATATCTTCTCAGTTAACATTTTTGATGTTATGCTTGTTTAAATAGTAAGGAAATTAACCTACCTTCTATCTTTTTCCTTTATATTTTCTTACATAGGGAAAGATTGGGGCATTTACAGTGTGTGGCTAAACAAATTTAAGAGATGTTGTGCTTCAAACATATTCATAAGTTAGTGTCCATCCACCTCTGTCAGTGATGTTAAAGTTAGGCTAATAATACATTTATGGGGATCCCCTGTTGGTTTATGGCAAAACAATCATATTCTCAATTCAGAGTTTACAAACTGTAGGTTTATTGACTCAGACTCCAATTTCTGAGCAATCATTTACTATTTAGTGTAACAAGTCTCTTTCTGTCCCACCATCCAGCTCCCAAATAATGACACAGATACTTCTTATTAGTTATGAAAGCTCAGCCTGTAGCTTAGGCTTGTTCCTAACTAGCTCTTATAACTTAAATTAACCCATTTACAGTAATCTACATTCTGCCACATGGCGTTACCTCTCTTGCGTCTTGTGCCTCCTGTTTCCTCCCCATGTCTCCTGGTGTCTCCCTTGACCTTGATTCCTCCTCCTCCTCCTCTTCCTTTCTTTCCCCAGAAATCCCGCCTATTCCTCCTGCCTGGCTATTGGCCATTCACCTTTTTATTACACCCATCACAACAATACACCTTCATACAGTGTACAAATATCCCACAACAACTTCGTAATTCTGCTTTTTGATCTACCATTTGGAAAAACAATGCAATCATCAGCCTTCTAGCTTTGTGTGTATGTGTGTGTGTGTGTGTGTGTGTGTGTGTGTGTGTGTGTGTGTGTGATGTATGTGTGTGCAGGTACATGTAGGGAACTAGAGGTTGATACTACGACATTTTTTCCTCAGTCATTCCCCACCTTATTTTTAAAAACTGGGTCTCTTACTGACCCCAAATCTTGCTGTTACAGCTAGAATGTCTGGCTGGCCGGTGAGCCCCGGGGATTCCCCATTTATGTCCCCAAATGCTGGGGTTACATGTGCATGCTGTGGTACCTAGCCTCTAGGTGGGCTCTGGGAATATGAACTCCCCTCTTCAAGCTTGTGCAGCAAGTGCTTTTCTGCTGTGCTAGCTCCTGTTTAACTCCATGTGTGTGGAAGTCTATGTGTGCACGTCACTGTGCACTCAGATCCTCCCAAGTTACAGGGTTTGCGGGATGCTTGGCTTGTCACATGGGTGCTGGCATCAGGACTCTGGTCCTCATGATTTTGCACCAAGCACCTTTAACTGCCAAACCATCTCTCTAGTGCTGTTTCTCCCTATTTCAATATCCCTTAAAGATGACTGAGCAATAAGGACGACAGATTCCTTGAGTATACTGGAGAGACCTCTCGGGAACCAGAAAACCGTGTTGTTTTTCACAATACTCTTAGGCTTCTTTGGGAGCCTTGAGAGAAGATAACTGTGTCCTTTCCACATCAGATATTATGTCTTTTCATATAGGAGAAAAAACAACATGAAATTTAGCAGCCTCGCCCTTCTGCCACAGTGTGAACTTGCCCTGTCTTCTCAAGGTAGCCCACTATCATTTGTCCCTCATTCAGACATCGCTGAGGAACCATTTGTTACGCGTATTCAGATTGTGTTGCAGCCCCATCCCACCACAGGCCATGGCCTCCCTCATTACACTGGCACATTAGCCTTTCCCCCTGATCCTGATAGCCATTCTAACGATTTCTTTTGACAATTCTCTTTTAGAGACCAGTTTCGTTTAAGGATTCTCTGTAGACATGTTCTGACCTTCAGAGATGTCTGCATGCTTCTTTTCTGCATCATCGGTATAGTCAGGTTTCATTTCAAAAGAAGAATAAGCTTCCTTTCTGAACACCAAAGCAGCCAGAATAGAGTGAATATGTTTACAATGTGAAAATTGTAAAATAATTAAAAAAAAATCAAGTCAATGGGATTTGTCTGAACGTACTCTTCAGTCATGTGCTCAACTTAGTTGACCAAGCATCTGTCTTGTGTGTCTTCCTAGCACTACAGTATGAATTAGTTCTAAAGCTGGGCATAATAAAGCCCAACATGTGGCAATGCCTATCACCCAGCCCCTAGAAGGCCGAGGGAGGAGGACTGTGAACTCAAGTCAGCTGTGGGTTATAGCAAGTTTGAGGCTAGCCCAGACCATAAGGACAGACTGTGTCTTTTCAGTTGTGGGCCTCAGTTCAGTGCTGGAGCCATCCCTCAATCCTAAGAGACTGTGTCTTCATAAAGTAAACAAATGAGCAAGCAAACAACCAACAAACAGTAGCAACAAAAACAAAAAAATTAAAATTAAACATAGTAAGACTTGAAATATATTTTTAAATATTAAACATTTAATTTATTATTACTTAAATTATATACGTGTTTTTGTATCTGATTGTCAGTATATGCATATGTGTACAGGTGCTTGCAGAGGCCAGAGGCATCAGATCCAGCTGTGAGCCACCCAGCACGGGGGCTTGGAATAGAATTTGGGTCCTCTGCAAGAGCCACAAGTGTTCTTAACTGCTGAGCAATCTCTCTAGACCCTGGTTTACTTTGCTTCTAATTATGTGTATATATGTGGAGGGTGGTATGTTTACATGACTGTGGGTATCCTCAGTGGCCAAAAGAGGGTACCAGATCTCCTGGAGCTGAAGTTACAGTTGGTTGTCAGCTGCCTGACATGGGTGCTGGGAGCTAAACTCCAGTCTTAACTGGAGTGCTCTTAACTGCTTAAACCATCTCTCCAGCTATTAAGATTGGGACATTAATGCTTTAATAAAGTTAAGTGAGACTGGCCCAGTTGCCATTCATTTTTAATTTGTGGTTTGCCTAGTTTTGTTTTTTGTTTTTGTTTTTGTTTTTTTTAAAATCTGTGTAACTTATTTTTACTTGAATTGGCTCAAGAAGATTCTTATGCCTCGAGTACAGAGTCAGAGTGCTGAACAGCTGTCTAGACATAAAGTGACCATTCCAGCACCTGCCAATCACACATATTCCACAGCTGGTACACAATTGTGATGGAAAGGATCCCATCATTGGAAGGAAACAAAATCGTCTTGCTCATCTCCTTCCTTCTGGGCATAAGCACTCAAGATAGTGAGTTGGCACCGGGCAGTGGTGGTGCACACCTTTAATCCCAGCACTCGGGAGGCAGAGGCAGGCAGATCTCTGTAGGTTAGAGGCCAGCCTGGTCGACAAAGCAAATTCCAGGAAAGGCACAAAGCTACACAGAGAAACCCTGTCTCGAAAAATAAAAACAAACAAACAAACAAAAAACAGATTGTGAGTTGGGTTGTTTGTCCAAGGGTGTACAGCTGTGAGCAAATGGCTAGTGAGGGTCCCATTTCTCCCCAATGTGGCAATGACGCCCAGGCCTCCTACAGAGCGAGATATGAAATGTGGCCACAGTTCTTCTCAACGTATACATTACAATGGAGACTGGCTTAGCTCCTTTGATGAGCAAATGCCTTCTTCTGTTCTTGGGACTCCCTGGAGATGCTAACACGTTCTTTACCCTGTCATTGTTGATATGTGCCCTCAGCTAGCTGGTTGGTCCTGTGCTCTGTCACTGGCTGCTCCAGCCTATGTCCTTGTTGATGTCCCATGCAGGTGGCCTCCTGTCTGCGAGGCTTCAGTCCCTTCCCAAGGCTACTGCTCACTCATTGCATTCCCTTGTATTAGGAATGGCTCCAATATTTAACTTTCCATCATCATTTTGGAGACTATCATATTTATAATTTCTACTGAAGGTTTGAGTATGTTAGAAGAAAATTACACACAGGCTTATTAAAAACTTAGGCCCTCTGGATATGGAAGACGGTTGTTTGGCTCGAACTGTTTGGGGGGCACCCAGGCAGGGGGATCGGGATCTGTCCCTGGTGCATGGGTAGGCTTCTGGAATCTGGTGCCTGTGGTGTGACACCTTGCACAACCTTGGTACAGTGGGAAGGGGCTTGGACCTGTCTAGGCTCAGTGTGCTGGGCTCTGCTGACTCCCCATGGGAGACCTCGATTTGGGGGAAGTGGGGATGCGGGGTGGCTTGGGAAAGAGGAGGGAGTAGGGAGGAGGGGGGGTCTGTGGATAGCTGTGGAGTGAGTAGAAAATTTCTTAATAAAGAAAAATGAAAAAAAATCATTGGTAAGTGAGACTCCTCTAGGGATGTAAGGTGCCCCATAAGCATCTTTTACTGGGGACCTCTCTGCCTATGGCCTTTTGCTATATCTCACTAGGAGATATTTATTTATTTATTTATTTATTTATTTATTTATTTATTTATTTATTTATTCAAGCATTCATTCATCATATGTCTCTTACCTGGGATACAGGTCTTCAGATTTCATAAATGTTCCCCCGCCAAAAAAACAAAAAGTAAGTAGGACACTTTCCTCTACCACACTCCTGGGAACATCACAGGCTATTATTGCCAAGGCTTTTGGTTACTCTCCATAACCTGGTGGTACTGCTCCATTGCTGAAGACACAAAATTCATTTACATTATTGAACATGGAGAAATCAAGCTGGTACCTAACTAGACGCTTCATTCCTAGCATTCATGAAAAGTACCCTTCATGCTACTAGAGGAGAAAAATAATCATTAATATAACCCAGCTACAAACCCCATGACTTAAAACAGCTACCCGTCTTCAAGATAGTCTAGTGAAATAGTGCCACAAATGTAATGGAAGTAACTAGTCGTGATTTGAATGGATTTAAGGGCCACTCCATGAGATGGAACTCATGTTTGATTTGCTAACATGGCCAAGAACCTGAGACAAGCTAGGCCAGGAGCCCTAAGGGGAAAAATCCTTCTATTATTCTGGTAAAGGAACATAGCAATAAAATGACTCCTAATAATGTAATGAATACCCATCCATCAGAACATCTCTCAACTCTCATTGGAGAATCAGTACACGATAATTAACACAGAGACCCACAACTAGACAACGTGTAGAAAGTGAGAGAGTTTGGAGCACTCAGTCTTAAATGGAATCTCTTTATCAAATCCCTCTTCTCAAGCCTCAGGGATCTACGTGAAAGAGGAGGCGGAAAGATTGTTAAAGTCAGAGGCGATGAATAACTCCAAGGAAACAGTGTCGTCTGGACACAACAGGGCTGATGCACACATGAATTCACAGAGACTGTGACAGCACACACAGGACCTGCACAAGTTCAAACCAGACAAAATCCCAGCACAGAGAAGGAAAAGGAGACACAAAGTCCCACCCCCAACCGAGAAGCGATTTGCAATTAATACCAGCCGGAAAAGAGAAAATCAGTTTTCTCTAATGATACGTCACTGGGTATATCAACCACACTTTATGTAGACCCAATGCCCAGGAGTAGCTGGACAACATGCTTATTTTTGTATGTTTTGTTTTGGATATTTCTTCTCTGACTGTATTTTGTTTTTAATTTGTTTTAATTTTCTCCTTTCTTAATTTGCTTTTTTTATGAGAGAGAGAAAGGACATGAATTTGAATAGGTCGGATCTGAGAGGAACAGGGAGATGAGAAAAAAATATGATGAAAATATGTTGTATGATATACTGTTTTAAATAGATAAAAGAAATACATGTGAAGCAATGTCAGATCCAGGTTCTTGCTCTTTAGTTATTTTTCTGTGCTGGGGCTCAGGCCCAGGGCTTTGAGCATGCTAAGTAGGCAGTCTACCATTTGTACTGCAAGCTCAGCTCCCACCACTTACAAATAATACCTCTTGTGGTGGTTTAAATGAGAATGGTGCCCATAAGCTCATATATTTGAATTCTTAGTCATCAGGATATGAAACTGATTGAGAAGGATTAGGGAGTGTGGCCTTGTTGGAGGTGTATCCCTGGGGGAGGTTTTAAGGTTTCTAAAGCAGGCCAGGCCCAGTGTCTCTCTGCTTGATGCCTGTGGATCAGGGTGTAAAGCTCTCAGCTACTACTCAGCACCATGCCTGCCTGCCTGCCACCATGGACTAACCCTCAATAGTAAACAAGTCCCCAAATAAATGCTTTCTATTGTAAGAGTGGCCTAGGTCACAGTGTTGTCTCAAAGCAATAGAATAGTAACTGAGACAATCATTTTATTGTTTCTTTTCCTTAAGTGTTTAAAAATGGGAAGGAGGGTTGTCTGGGACCAGAGAGATGCCCAGTGGTTATAAATACTTGTTGCTCTTGCAAAGGACCTAGGTTTGATTCCTAGCACCCACATCAAGTGGCTCACAACTGCCTAAACTCCAGTCTCAGGGAATCTGATGCCCTCTTCTGACCTCTGCCAGCACTGTAGTCCATATACATACACTCAGACAAGCACACATAAACACAAAATTACAAATAACAAATCTCAGAAAAAACATACTAAAAAATAAAGAACCCCAACATCCAAGAGATTTATTTATAAAGAGAAGAAAAAGAAAAAGAATCATGGTGTATGCAGGGGTGGTGGGCATATCTCCATAAACATGACCTGATTGGAGTAAATTTTAAAACGTATTTGTGTGTATATATGTGTGTCTGTGTGAGTGCATGTCACATATGTGCAGGCACCTGCAGAGGCCAGGAGAGAGTATTGGACCCCATGCAACTGGAGTCATGGGTGATTGTGGCTGGGTATTGAACTTGAGTTCTCTGCAAGAGCAACAAATGCCCTTAACCACGGAGTCATCTCTCTAGCCCCCCAGGTTGAATGTTTTAACAACAAAACCAAGAGTTAGCAATAGTCCCAGGACACTGCTTGGATTACTCTACATGAAGCTGAAAACAAAAGGGATCGTTTCTCTAGGTTTGAACTACCTTAACATGTCTCAATTTATTGTTGTACACATACCCACCATGACTGACACAATCCTAACTTCCTAAGTCCCTACTGTGTGCTGACTAGTGCACCAATTACCTGCCGCACCTATCTGTTTCATACACTACAATGACCCTACAAAATACAAGGACTAATAGCCTTGCTTCTAGGATGAAGAGATGGTAAGTGATTTTGACATGGAATCACAGCCAGAAAATAATACAGCAGAGACTGGAAAATAGGTGAGGATGGACCAACACTCAGGGCTACTTCTACTGTTAATACAACATCATCATATCTGAGAATCTGCTTGTCGTGACAGTTGTGGGGCTGCCCTTCATCCAGGACTGTGCTGTCCGTGTGCTGAGCACCTGAGACGTGGTTTGCCCCAACCAAGACATACTGGAAGTATAAAATACACAGCAGCTTCCTAAGACTCTATACACGAATGCAGAATGCAAAAAAAAAAAAAAAAAGACCCTCATTAGCCATGTTTTATATCGATTACTTGTTCAAACGATGCTATTTTAGACAGATTAGATTAAATAGCACATATTATTAAAATCAATTTTAGCTGTTTCTCTTTCTCTGTCTTGATGTGCTGTTAGAGAATGTAAAATTACACAATTGGCTCACATCACACTTTCTATTGACCCGCTCTGGAGGCTTCACTTGATGACACGTACGGAGTGCGGTGCCTCAGTGCGCTGGAGAGCTGCTTTCTTCCTTCTTTCTTTTTTTTTGAATTTACAACTTAGGGACACTTTTGGATGAAAATAACAATATGCCTCAAACAACACGATCAAGCTTTACAGCAAGGACTTTTTGCTTTAGGGCTTGGATTTTTGTAATTCTGGGCACATGCTCCCATTATTCTTTGCAAATAGCTACTTTAGTGAGATAAACGTCTTTGTATCTGTGAAACTAAGACATTAGAGTTGGTGCGGCCAGCCCTGCTCTGGAGTGAATGCTGCTGTCGCCATTGCTTTTCTCACCATTGTAACAAAGTATCTAATGACAACAACTTAAGTGAAGAGGGCGGTTTTGATCCTGGCCAGAGAGGGTCCGGTGTCCGCCATGGCGGGAAGTGTGGCAGGGAGGTGTGGGATGACTGGTCAGGTTGCATGCACAGTAAGGGAGCTGAGCGAGATGACTGCTGGTCAACTCACTTTCTGTTTTGTTCATTCTGGAGTCTCAGCCTTTGGGAGGGTGGTGGCCCTTGCCGTTCAGGGTGGGTCATCTCTCCTCAGTTAATCCCCTCTGGAGACACCCTCTTGGACACCCACAGCGGTGTGTCCCCCCAGGTGATTCCAAAGCCTGTAAATTTGACAACGTAGATTGCTGGGGATGCTGTGAATGTGTTGCTCTGATTGATTGATAAATAAAATGCTGATTGGCCAGTAGCCAGGCAGGAAGTGTAGTGTAGTCAGGAAAAGAAGAGAGAATTCTGGGAGGTGGAAGACTGAGGCAGAGAGACGCTGCCAGCCGCAGTGAGGAGAAGCATGATGTAAGATACCGGTAAGCCACGAGCCATGTGGCAAGGTATAGATTTATAGAAATGGGTTAATTTAAGATATAAGAACAGATAGCAAGCAGCCTGCCATGGCCATACAGTTTATAAGTAATATAAGTCTCCATGTGTTTACTTGGGGGATGCAAGTGGGAGAGATTTGTCCCGACTGCTAGCAGGCCGGGACAGAGGAAAACTTCAGCTACAGCAGATGACTGGTCAGAGCTGTGTTTTCACAAAGACATGCCTGGAATGACCAGTTGCTAAAGTCCAGATGATGGAGGGGCATCCCTCAGCCCTGTTCATCGAATTTGCTTTGGCTTATTTTGTCTCCAAGAAAGGAGACAGCCTTGCAGACATTGGCATATGGAGCACTGCAAACATTGACTTTTATTAATGGTTTAACCGGTTCACTGCTAAGAACATGAAAATGCTTCGGGCCTCTATATAGCAGGGCAAGAGAAGAATTAGAGTTTTCTTTTTCACCTAAAAGGGCAGAAATTGAAAGCCCTGGCCTGACATCATACAAAAAGCATCCTTTACAGCATGGGGTATCTCCTCTACCCTCCACCTCTCCCCAGCCGCATCCAATGCCTCCTCTTCCCATCTCCTCACCACAGCATGTGAAGAAACAAGTCTTTGGACAAATGGAAGAGATGGCCTTTGCTGAGATGCCCTCGACCCTAATGAGAAAAAAACAGCTAGAGATCCATGTAGATTCATTTTAGTCAACCTCAGTGGAGTGAGCACAGCACCCAGGAGACAGAGTGGGGCTGATTTAATTAAAAGCAATGAGGAAAGATAGCTTTGTGTCAGGTGTGGTATCACCCAGTCATAATCCCAGCGGTGGGAGGGCTGAGGTACGAGGGTCTTGAGTCCCAGGTTAGCCCTACCTCAAAAAACCAGGCAAGGGCAGAGTGAAAGGTGGGGGGAGGCAGAAAGGGAGGGAAATAAGAAGAGAGACTCTCCAAAACTTCTCTTTCCTGGGTCCGCGGAAGGCATGCGCGGATTCCTGGTCTGAATCTTAGGAGTGTTTCTGAGTTCTGGTTGAGTTGGTACTCATCTGACCAAGAGGTCCAGATGCCTGATTAAGAACCCGGCACTGGTCCAGACTTGTCTTTGTCAGCAGCGACTTCCCAAGGAGCAGGAGGAGAAGCAGCCCAGCTTGCCAGCTTCCTCAGCAGAGGCGACAAGGACGTCTCCTCTGTGTTGTTCTCCTTACACCCTGGCCTGCAAAGTCTTGCCCAGCTTTTTCTTGTTCCAGTGGCTGTTCAAGCGTGTAATAAGTTGGGTTGCAATGAATCGGAAGCTCCTGCTTGCGGTGATGCTTCTGCATGTGGCTGTGTGGCTGGAGCTGGGGCAGGAATGTATATTTTCACAAACATTGACAGAATGGCTGAAGTGTTCAGATTTATAGTCATCACTAAGGTACTTTAAGTGTTTCTGTTAGGATGCAGGAAAAAATATTTTTTTGGAGGATGTTTAAGGAGTAGGAGCAGTCTGGCATAAAACCATAATCTTCTACAGTTCAACAAGCAGAAGAAGAGATACGAACCACGGTGGAAACCACACAAGGGGTTCTCATTTCCTCAATGCATTAATGGTCATGTGTGCCTGCTAATGAAGTCACCTGCAGGTCACAATGCTACAGTGGCACCTGTCATTACCAAGGAGAGACACATTTGCTGTGAAGGATTTCATTTCCATCCAACATACTTTTGTAAAGACTGTATTATTTGATCTTGCTGGTACCAAGTGCAGCTCCCCATGTGTGTATGCAGGTGCACGTATGTGTGTTTGTGCATGTGGAGACCAGAGAGCAACCTCAGGTGCCCTTCCTGTGATGCTGTCTACTGAGAGAGACAGGGGAGGGGCAGCGGTGTGTGGCTTGTGCGCATATGTGTGTTGGGTGTGCATATTTTTGAACATTTGCAGAGACTAGAGGAGGATGCTATGTCTTTCTCGGTCACTCTCCACCTTGTTCCTTAAGACAGTGCCTCCCCTTGACCCTGGAACTGGGTTGGCTTCCTGTGATCCTCCTGTCTCCTTGCTACACGGCACTGGTTATAGGTGTGAGGATGGCACACAGCTTCTTAGGTGGTGTTTGGAAATTTGAACAGAGATCCTCCTGATTGCAAAGCAAGAGCTCTTACTGTGGGTTATCTCCCCAACCCTGGCTCATTTTGAAGACCGTCTTTCACAGGGTCGTGCTGCATGGGTAGGCTCAGGGCTGGCTGAGCAGCGGACTGCAGGGATTCTCTGTTGTCCGCCTGTTTAGTGCTACAATTCTGAGCCTGCAGCACCATGCTGCCCTCTGGGAAACAAAGTCAGCTTCTCACGCTTGTTCAGAAGCTCTTCACCAACTGAGCACCCCCCAGCTCTGTGCTCTCCATTCAACAAAAGTGTGTTCACTTCTGAGGGAATTGTCACCCAACAAGGGCTGATTCTTACATCTGATTGGTTTATTGACTTTAAGAAACTGTTCTTTCAAGGGCATTCAAAGGACCTTCAGCCAGTGGTTGCATGATCTACATGGCAAAGGCTTAGAAATAAGTGTCTGGGCCTCCTGCCCTCAGCAGGAAAGCAAGCAAGCAAGCAACAACAACAACAACATCCCAACCAAAGAGCTGACCAGCCAGGCAAACCACCAGCCAGGAGGCTGCCAAGAGGACTCAGGGTTAAGAGCACACTCTTCTCTTTCAGAGGACTTGAGTTCAGTTTCCAGCACCCATGTATGAGCAGCTCACAGCTGTGTACATACCTCCAGCTTCATGATTTCTGATGCCCTCTTCTGGCCTCTGCAGGAACCTGTACTCACCTGATTGATTCTCTTTCCCTCTCTCCCTTCCTTCCACCTCTCTCTCTCTCTCTCTCTCTCTCTCTCTCTCTCTCTCTCTCTCTCTCTCTCTCTCTCTCTCTCTCCTCACACACACACACAATCAAAAGTGGAGAACTGGAAGGGAAGCGGCAGTGGGACACAGGGCAATATGGACAAAGTCACAGAGGCAGCGGGAGGGATCCAATGTAATAACCAGATGAACCAGACAAAAATGTAAGTCAAAGAGAAAACATTTAAATAAATAAAAATAATAATAACAAAATAAGAAAGAGAGGCAATATGGAATGAGTAAATGATTTTTTTAAAGAGTTACATCCAATTGCTGAACCAATAGGTCAGGCACCCAGGTCGGCAGCTCTGTGTTTCTGTCCAGTGGAGAAGCCTGGCTATACTTTGGACCCCACCGGAGTGTAGTTTCAATCCAGCTGGTTCCAACTGGTCTGAGGCAGGGTGGTAGTGTGCTCCTGGGGACGGAGGTGTGCACTCCGAGTGTTTGGAGGAAGCCTCATTCAGACACATTCTCACACAGGCTCCTGTGGCAGGCAGAGAGGACAGGGCCCCCGAGACCATGCCCGATTCGGGGAGGGGTGGCCCTGAGACTTCAGCTGTTTGACTGGAATCCCAGGCACAGCTGTTGAGCCCACAGTCTGTAATTTGCCCAGGAGGCCTCCTCTCCGTGGCCTAAGTAGAAGATGACCTCATTAGCTCAGAAACAGCTGCCACTGCCAGGACCACTCACAAGGGAAGCTGCCTTCTCTCCTTCCAGTCAGAGAAGTCTGTTGTGGCCCCCACACTCCTTAGCACCCAGAAATCCACACCGAGGAAACTAGCTCTGAATCTTTGAATGTCAGCAGAGGACATCTGGACTGGTTGGCTGTGTTCTTGCACAAGTGTTCACACATTCCTTTCCCAGCAGATTACTCCTCCAAGGGTCTGCACAGCGTCATCCCGGGGAGGGCAATGACCATTGACCAGTTGATTTTGACTAATTAGGCAGTGACATTGTCACAGCACCTCTCGGTAGGCGAGAAAGGCTGAATTCCAAAGTCACCCTTAATGGGCTTTGATTTCTTCGGCCGCCCTTTCTCTGACTCCCTGCCAGGGCCAGGCCCTCTGTCTGCTTCTCCTGAGCTGTCAGCTGAGTGGAAGGCACAGCAACAATGGTGTTCATCAGCTGCACTCCAGCATGACTACAGGTTGGCTGGTAATGGTTGGATGCCATGGACACACTGATGTCTATTCCAGGCAGACGGCTAAGCCAATTCTCAGTGGATGCCCTTGAGTATGGGTGGGACCTGTAATGTGCTTCTTAAAAATTGACGATGTCCAAGCGGTGGAATGTTATTGCTGTGATTGGGTTGTGGTCTGCAGCCACTGAAGGACGTTGCTGTGAGTATGCTTCTTATGAAGTCCACTTTCTAACAGAGATGCTGCCCTGGGTAGGTTTGATCTGATTAGGTGAGCCCTCTGAAAGTAAAGGCAGAGGTCAAAGGTGAAAGCGGCCCGAGTCTAGTGTCTGCCCCTTGAGGACGTGTAAGCTATGATGAATTCTGGAGTGATGAGGAAGTGAGTTTTGGGCAGCCACATGAGCTTGGAAAGGGACCCTGATCCACAGCTCAGACTCCACGCCTGTCCAGGCCTTAATTATAGCCTGCCGCTGAGGACACCCAGCCCAGGGCTCTACCCAGAGTCCTGACTCATAGACAAACACTAGTGTTTGTCACTAAGTAACAGGACAAAGCCAACAACAAAGGAAGCTACACCTCATCAGCAACAGAAGACGCATCTCCTCAAGAAGAAAGCTCTGGCTCAGAGGAGGGAAGCAGTGGTTACAGTTTGTAAATAGTAACAACATGGGACACTGAGCCAGGGTTTGACATCGTGCTTGGGGCCTCATGTACATGATCTCTAATTCTTACAACTTAAGCATGACAGACCTTTTAAGGAGGAATAAACAGTCTTGACCATGTTCAGTGATCCCTCCCCCATCAAGTCCTGGAGGTGTGGTTGCGTAGGGCTACAGAGATGCTTCCAAAGGCAACGCTGTTGTGAGGACTTTCCTTGGGGACTGCCAAGGTGAGCGGGACAAAAAATCTTAATGGTGCTTGGGCAAAGCAGTTAATAACTGTAAACCTTTCAGAACACCCCCAGCTACCTGGTCAGGAAGACATCATCAGTTATATCAGTACGTATGAGGTACCATACTTCTGAGTTAATGTTCTTGGTTGTGGTCATGGGACACAGCACATCATCTGATTCATATGCTTCCCTGCCAAATACAAGTGAGAAAATCCTGATTAAATGTGCATGCCATGGCTGCCACTGCTGTGGTTGCCACTTGGCACAGTGAAGGAGCTTTCCTTCTTGGTGGGTGTGAAGGCTGATGTCAGTTGTCATCCTGGTGAGATCTAGAATCACCTGGGAGATTGGCCTCCAGGCATGCCCATGGGAATTATCTTGATTAGGTTAATGTAGATGGTAAGACTTGCCCACGGTGGGTGGCACCATTCCCTGGGCTAGCATCCTGGACTGTTATGAACAGGAGAAAGGGAGCTGAAAATTCATCACTGCTCTTTGACTGTGGGTACAACATGGCCAGCTGCCCAAGCTACTGCTGCCATGATTTTGTCTTCATCATGGACTCTAACCTTGAACTGTAAATCAAAAGTAAACCCTTATTCCTGAAGGTGCTTATGTTAGGATATTGGGTATTTTGTCATAACATGCAGAAGAGGAACTAAGACAGTGGATATAGACAGAAGAACAGAAATGCATGATGGGGCATCAGACTCTGTCTAGTTTGCTACTTGGGGTTCCTGCTGTGGAGAGGGAATACAGGGCCAGTGAGAACTCAGTGGAAGAATTTGCAGTGATCCCATTCCAAGAAAGAGAGGATGGTGCCTTGGGTGAAGTATGAAGTAGTCACTGAGAAACACTTGTTATTGAATGATACCAGGTCACAGCTGGCTGCTGGGGTAGAAAGGAGACCCAGGTACCAGTAGATGGACAGAGAGCCAGAGATCTATAATGATAGCATATGGTCCCAAGGGCCTCAGTCCAGTGGTTCTCACACACAGCCTTGTCCTCTATAAGCTGAGACCTCAGGCAGAACTGGACAGATGTTAGCAAGCAGGTGTTTGCTTGATGAAAACTGTTTAAAGGCTTAAACTTCAGTCTGAATTGAGGTGACTTCCCCAGTGGTGGAAACCACAGTGTGGGCTTCATTTCTGTCCTGGAAACAACAAATGTTATAAGCTGTTACCTTCAGGGGAGGAAAATTTCATAATGAGTATTTTATCAAAACATGAAGTCACAGTGATCGAATCACTTATCAGTACAGGTTGAATTTCTTATCTTTTTGGGTCTAGAAGACAAAGAAGAAGGCTTACCCCAGGTCAAGCTTCAACATGTGGGTTCTTCCTTCCTTTGGTACTTTTTGGCTTCTTTTTATTTGTGTGTGTGCTTGTCTGCGCATGTGGAGGCCAGTGGTTGATGTCACATGCCTTGCTTTATTAGCCTTCACTGTGTGTGTGTTTCATACGGATGTGTGCATGTGTGTATGTGTGTGTGTGTGTGTGTGTCTGTGTTTTGTACAAATGTGTGCATGTGTGTTTTGTACCTATGTGTGCATGTGTGTATGGGTGTGTGTGTATGTGTGTGTGTCTGTGTTTTGTACGAATGTGTGCATGTGTGTGTGTGTGTGTGTGTGTGTGTGTGTGTGTGTGTGTGTGTTTTGTACGAATGTGTGCATGTGTGTATGTGTATGGGTGTGCTTGCCCACATAGGCACATGTGTAAAGGCCAGAGGTTGATGTCCCAGTGTCTTCCTCAATTGTTCTTCAACTTATCTTTTGAGACAGGGTCTCTCACTGAACCTGGTACTCATCATTTCACTTAGATTGACTGGTCACTGCTTGTCTGGGTTGTCTCTTGGCACTGGGGGTAGACATGTGTAGCCATGCCCAGCTTTTACATGAGGGTCATGCCTCTGAATTTAGGTCCTGTGTGTGCACAGTAAGCACTTTGCCCAGAGAGCATCCCTCCAGCCCACATCCTGGGTCTTTTGGCATATCTCCTAGATACGCTGTTGCCGAAACGCACCTTATTATAACCCAAACCCAGGATCCTTCCTTACTTTTGGAAGCACATAATCTTCAGTGAGGGATTCCAGAGGGCAAGCAGCTCCAGCCTCTGTGGTCCCAAGTTTTTGCCTGGTCCTTTCCCATGCCGAGGAGGTTTGTCTCACTGGGAATGTCTTCGATCGTTGGAGATTGCTTCCCCTGGGTAACCTTAAATCTGCTTCTCTATAATTTCCATTCATTCTTTTCTTTGGAAGACAACTTAGACTTTACAAATGAAAAAAAAAAATCAGAAAAACAAAATACTTGGATGGACCTCACATCTGATTTGACTTTTTATTTATGAACCAGGAAACCTTGTGAGTATGTGCAGAGGAGGAACGATCAGGGTTGGTATTAAATGCTTAGATTTTAAATTGTCTTAGAAGTCCCATCCAATTAAATCGAACCTGTGGTGTCAAGTGACAGCAAAGAGGCTCAGATCAGTCTGCGGGAGCTGGGGCAGGATTTGGTTCTTCTCTCCCAAAGTGGCTGTCAGCTCACACTGTTTCTGAGGTGAACTTAGGTTTCTCTTGCCAGTTTATGTTTGGGGCTCCTGAACCAAAATTTGATATAAGAAGCCTTATCCTTTTGTTACATGAAAAATAAAGAGCTGTCCCATTTCAGAAGGACTCCCTTCTTCCCCAGGCTTCCTGCAGTGTCAGGAGATGCTGGGAAAGAATTTACTCCAATGAACTGGATAGATATCACCAGGAAAGTGTAGATTTCTTAGTAATTGATAGAGATAGAGCTTGCTGGGCGCAGGAACAGAGAAATAGTATCTCCCAGGATGGAAGCAGGAAGAAGGGGGGAGGATGAAAAGGGGGAGAGGAGGAGGAGACTAGAGTTCAGTAAATTCGTTTCAATAGACAATGGGCAGGTAATGTTAAGGATACTTATGTATGTGTGTATCAGCTATAATGGAAGTAGTGGAGGATTGGCAGTCCTGTTTTGAAACTTGCATGGGATTAGTTATATGACAATCATTTTACAAAACAAGTTTTGTTTGGGTATTTGTGTGTGTGTGTTTTCTTGGATGCGTGCAGGCAGGTGTGCATGCACATGTGTTTGCACGCATGTGTCAGCCAGAGGACAACTTTGCTTGCTGTTCCCCTGGAGCTATGAAGCTGTCCACACTCTTTATAAAGACAAGGTTTCTTCATTGTCTGGGAGCTTGCCGATTAGTCGAGGCAGGCTAGCCATGATATCCCAGGGAGCTGCCTATCTTTACCTCCCTTGTGCTGATACTTTAAACGTGTGTCACCTCGCCTGATTTTTGTCTTTGTTTTTTGTTTTTCCACATGGGTTCTGGGGATCGAACTTGGCCTGCATGCTGTGTAGCAGGCTCTTGACCGACTGTGCCATTCTCTAACCGTAGTCTTTTCCTGAGTCACCATGTGTGATCCCACATTTTAGATCTTGCATTTTATTTATTATTTATTCATTCAGACAGCCAGTGAGGTTATGAGGAGGTCACGGGGATTCTCTTAAACCTTGCTAGGTACAGAATGGAGGCTGTTTCCTTTATTCAACCATCCTGTCCCTTGACCTTCATGTTAGGTAAGGCTTTTAGTGGCATTTAAACAAAGATTCTCTGGATAAACCACTTTATCTTCAAGGCTCTTTGGAGGAACCAGAAGGCAAAGTATTTTGCCCTTAATATAAATGTACCTCTCTAGTGATTTATTGGCAGATGGATCTAGGTGACAATAGATTTCTAAATTGAATATTCTGCCTTCGGAATGGCCTCTGATGTGCATTAAGATTGTATTGTAATAACCACACCTCTCAATTTGTGCACATACACTGTCCTGATTACATTATCCATCAATCTGCAGGACAATTGTCAGATGAGCCTGCTAGCTGAGGAGGGAGACTAAATGGATGTTTCTTGGCACGACCCTGACTAGTTAGGTAAGGAGAATCTTTTCCGGCATCCGGGAGAATGCATCTGACACTTTTCAGCATCGGCACTTAGGTCTTTTCTCTAAGTACCACGTGCATCGAATGCTTTACTCTCCCCAGATGGAGTCACCTCACTGTTGCTATGTGCACGGAATATCAGTGGTACATACATTTCTCCAGGTGGTCCTTCCCTCTCTTCTCCCACGTGACCCCTGTCTCCTTCCTACCGTCTTGTCTTTCCTCTACTTTTATTTAACTTTTACAGTACTGAGGATGGAACCCAGGTCTTTATGTTTGGCAAGTATGTGCTCCACTGCTGTGCTGCACCCCCAGCTCCGTCTCTGTCTTTCCACAAATATCTACTGAGTGCTGGACAAACACAAGTCGCTATTTCAGGCAGCACCAGTGCAGGCTCTACCCTCTTTGAGCTTACAGAGAAGTGTGACACCTGTCTGGCCCCCATCTTTTTCTCAGTAATTTAGCCTCCTCTTTAAGCCTTGGACCTCACAGACACACACACACACACACACACACACACACACACACACACAATCTGTGCCTAGGCATAGCTGGCTGGTCTCATACATATTTTTGTTATTGTGGTAATGAATTGGCATGTTACTCTTCCAGGAATCACACTGTGTGTGTGTGTGTGTGTGTGTGTGTGTGTGTGTGTGTGTGTGTGTGTGTGTGTACATGTGCATTCACGGTTCATATGTTGATGAAGCACAATCCTAATTAGTCTTAACACTAAAAACCTGGAATCAGATATTGTGGGTGAAAGCCGAAAGATCAGAGAAGCAGAGCAGCAGCCACCAGAGACTTCATACCTCTCCAAATCTCAGACTGAATGTGGATGATCTGTCTTTATGAATCCTCAGACTGAATGGGCCTGAGATCCTGTCTCCACTGCCTTATATCCCTATCTCTCCACCTCCCTAGTGCTGTGATTGTAGGTGTGAGACTCCCAAGAGCTGGGATCAAAGGCATGATCCTCCTAAGTACTGAGATTAAAGGTGTGGGCCACCACTGCCTGGTCTGTATGGTTAACTAGTGGCTAGCTCCACCCTTTGATCTCCAGGCAAGTTTGTCAGAACACAAACAAAATAAAACTGCTCAGGGCAGTTTCAAGGTGGCTGGCTGAGATGATCCAGCCTCACAGACTAGCCTAGCTAGGACTTGAGACAAGCCCTGCACTTTCCCATCACACAGAGACTGGCCAACAAATGATACAGCTAGCTAGCTCTCCCAGGACTTGACAATTATTCCAATTTTTTCAGGGACCCCTAAAGATGCCATCCCCCGCCCCAGACAGCAGGAAGTAATTTTAAGAACATGATGTCCACATTCCCAAGGGGTGGAGTGGTGGTTTTTGGTCATTTAGTGGGTTATGGATATTTGCCATTGTTTAGGGTGGTTGTTTACAAGTTGTTATTGGTAATGGTCAGGAAAAAAGCTGAACAAAGGAGATTAGATTCAGGGATCCCTTTCTAAAAAGAAAAGGAGAACACAGAAATAGGATAAAAAGATAGATTATTGAATCTACTTTTAAAAAGCAGCTACTAGTTTTAAATATTTTACATTGGCTTAGATTTTTGTATATTGATACAAATTTGAGGTTATTTTTGTTACACTGTATATGTCTCTCTCTCTCTCTATATATATATATTTATATATATGTTATAGAAATGATAGGATAAAAAGGTAGATTATTGAATCTACTTTTAAAGCAAAAAAGCAACTACGACTTTTAAATATTTTACATCAATATTAATTTTTATACATTGATACAAATTTAAGATTATTTTGGTTAGAACATATGATGCATATGTTTCTACTCTTGTTCAAGGTATTGTACCTATACAGTTTATCTAACAATGTAAATGTGAATTTCTAGTCCTTGAAAGTTATTATTACAAACTATTTAGAATAATAAAGAAATGCAGGTTAGTAGTAAGTCACCTGTTACAATCAAACTTGTAGTCATGTTAGGTATATTTTCAAGGTTAAACAGATATATTTTAGATGGAAAGGTGGTCTTTAAACACTTCAGAGACATAGAGAATATGGCATTTAAGATGTTTTAATAACATAAGGTTCTTTTTTTTTAAATGTCAATGAGACATGTCAGCTCCTGGTGGCACCAATCTACTTCAGAGAAGATAATAGGCATTGAAGAAACTCCATATGGAGTTCTTTTGTGGCAAAAGTTAGCCACTGGGCAAGAAAGTGCCCTTACCTTGACTGCTGACAGTATACTGTCCAAATTGGACAAGCAGGACACAAAAGAGAGTGACTGCTGAAACTTCCAGGACAAGGTGGATCAGTCCCTCAAAAATTCTGCTTCATAGAAAAGCCTGTCAGATATTCTATGTCTGTAGTCTGAAGATGGATGCCCCAATGTTTTAGAGGAACCTTGGGTGACTGTCCAGGCAGGCAGCTGTTTCTGTCATTTCTTATTTTTGGAAGTTGTTTCCTCTATACTTCCTGTTTACTCAGGTAATATTATATTCTTCTTAGGTCTGTGATGGAGTTGAAAACTTTATAATTATAGTTTTCCTTTTTAACAAATTCAGAAAAGAAACTCACTAAAGAGATGTAAAGTGTATAATGTTGAGAGACATAAAAAGATAGTTTTGGGTTGGTAATGCAAGTTAGGTTAGAAAGTGAATTAGGTACAACACTTTGGACTCACTAAGATAGGATAGATAATAGAGTATTTTCTCTGAATTGGTCAAATGCTATGGGTTAGACATTGTTAATGTAATTATTATGTGAATATAGTTACTGTACTTATTGTATATAGTTTTTCTATGTTAGTTAAAACCTTCACTTTTTGATTAGACAAAAAGGGGTAAATGTTGTGTGATATTTTCTTTTTGTTCTGATAAATAAAGCTTGCCTGGAGACCAGAGGGCAGAGCTAGCCACTAGTTAACCATAGAGGCCAGGCAGTGGTGACACACACTTTAATCCCAGTATTTGGGAGGCTCAAGCCTTTAATCCTAGCACTAGGGAGGTGGAGACAGGATCTTGGGCCCATTCAGTCTGAGGATTCATAGAGACAGATCACCCACATTTGGTCTGAGATTTGGGAGAGACAAGAATTCTCTGGTGTCTGGCTGCTCTGCCCTTTTGACTTTTACCCTCAATACCTGACTCCAGGTTTTTATTGTTAAGACTAATTAGGAGCATGCTTCATGTTCATATGTGTGGATGTTTGCACACATTCAGATGTTGAGGTTTGATGTCTTTCTCAGTTGCTCCCCATTTTACTTTTAAGAACAGGGTCTCTCACTGAATCTGTGTCTCCTGTTGGTTTGGCTGACTATCTACCCAGGGGGCTCTGCCACCCGGGGGCTTTGCCTTCCAGTGCTGCATCCGGCTTTTACATGGTTGCTAGGGATCCAGATTCAGGCACTTCATCCCCTGAGCCATCTCCACAGCCCCATGCTGGTACTTTTTTTTAAAAATCGGTATCAGCTGTGTTTTATAAATATGTTCGACTGAATTTGGGATATCCAAAGTTTAGTACTGAAGGCCTGGTCCTTAAGTAGAGTCCACAGTTTTTCATGGAAGAAAACAAAATTATATTGTCTTTCAGTGTCTGCAATAGGTTCAGCTGGGGACTACCTCCAAGGAACCCCAAGTCTGCAGCTGCTTGTTCTTTCTATGAAGTAGATTGGTATTTGCATGTAGCCTATCCATGTTGTCTTAGAGTTTCTATTGCTGTAAAGAGACACCATGACCGTGGCAATTCCTATAAAGGAAAACATTTAACTGAGGTGGCTGCTTACAGTTCAGAGGTTCAGTCTATCATCATCATGGTGTTGTGCAGGCAGACAAGGTGCTGACTCATCTTGACCAGAAGGCAGCAGAAAGTGGACTCCCTGTCACACTGAGGGAAGCTTGATCAAAAGAGACCACAAAGCCCACGCCCACAGTGATGTACTTCCTCCAACAAGGCCACACCTACTTCAATAAAACCACACCTCCTAGTAGTGCTGCTCCCTATGAGGCTATGGGAGCCAATTACATTTAAACTATCACACGTCTTCTCTTCTGCTTAAGCCATCTCAATGTTCCTTCAATACCCAACACAGTATCAATGCTATGGTGACTCTGATTATAGTGTGCCACTTAGGCAATGGTGACAAGAAGAGAAATAGACTGCCCAGGTTCAGTAGACACAATTTATTTTGTGAATATTTTCAATTTGAAGTTTGTTGAATCCACAAATGGGAAACTGTGAATACTGAAAGTCAACTGTATGTTCAAATCACACAGCAAAACACTCAATTATTCTTGAAATGCATTCTATTTTATTTAACTTTTGCAAATTTGGCTTATGTTATTCTCTTTTATCTACATAATTGGGTTATTGGTCAGACCTGTATATTTCATATGTAAGTGGTCATGATAAAATTTACTATTTCCGTCTTTACCACAGTCTTCTTCATACTATGTTCAAGCTCTTCATCTACAGTGGGAAAACCAGACAACAACATATTTTGCTTTCCCCCTTTAATTCTTTGAGCTCCGATTATGTATTTTATTTTAATATGTATTACAAGTCACATACTATATGATTGTTATTTTTGGACAAAGTTAGTTATATTTTAGAGAGACTTAAAGGTATTTTTCATTTATATTTTTTAGCTGACATAATACGCACTTATTTGTAGGGCATAATATTGTAATTTGTACATGTTTATAATGTATGGTGATCAAGTTAGGATAATTAATTTCCTATCACATCAAACATGGTAATTTATGTATATTGGGGACCTTCAGCTTGTTTTTCTCCTGTTTACTTGAAACATGTAACTGACTGTGCCAGATTACCATTGGCCTCCCTGTTGTCTAATTTCTCTGTACTTCCAAGTGTAGCAGGGCTTCTGAGAACTCAAGAATTTCCACACCCTGTGTGGACTGTGGAGTATGCTCCAGTTGTGGTGTCACAACAAATGCTCTTCTTTTAGAAGCTGCTCATTGCTGTCTCGTGGAGAAGTGACCCACACATGAGGAGATCAAGAGAAGCTTCCAGTAGGGAGGGGTGAACACCTACGCAGATTTCTAGAAACCTCTCTCTGCATATCTTCCTTGGCCCTGAAAATTATAGCTGTGAGGTTTCCTGAACTCTGTTCAATGTTTCATGAACTCAGTAAGAATTTTGGGGTCTGTCTTTGTCCCATTCTTTGAACTGCCACGTGGAAACAGGCCCCCAGTTGGAGACTCATCGTGCTTCTGTATTTTTCCATATTTTTGTGTTGTTTCTTTCAACTGTCTGAAAGAAACTGTTTCATGTTTTTTTTTGTTGTTTGTGGTAAGAGAACAATTCCTATAACAACAGACCCTTCAGGAGCGGGGAAGAAAGTACAAGCTAGGTTTTAAGGCCCATGGAAGGTGTAACTAGCCACTGGAAAAAAAAATAGCCATTTTCTCCCACATAAAACAGCAGTTTGGGTGGAGCCACTAGGAAAACATGTCAGTGTGAGTTGGAAGACCTAGCAAGGAGGTAACCTCGACCTAGTTACAAGGCTTTTCAAACTCCCATCCATGCAGTGGCCGTGTATCTATATGGATAAGGGACAGAGATTGAGAGGGGTTTGAACATACCTTTTGGAGGAGCTAATGCTAGGCTGGTTTCCAGCCTCCCTAGTGGAAAATATGGAGGCACTTCCCCTGCCTTCAGCCTTGTGGGAGGGGCTTGAACGTGACCTGTTTGGGGACTTCATACTTCCTGAACTCGGGAGAAATACATGGGACAGAAAATTTTGAAGAATGAGAGAAGAGCTTTGGTCACTGGTGAAGGAGAGATGGACATTTGCAAATTTAGGGTTTTTTTTGTAAAAACTTTGAGGGTAAAGAATGCATAAGTGTTTCCCATAGGCCAGCTGTGGAGACAGTCCTGAGAAAACAGGATGGAAGGGAGATTTTCTTAAGACTACAATTCTGATTTTGCCATGCGTCTGGGTGTTCCCATGGTAGATTAAGACTGGCTGGAGCTGGGTGTGGTGGCCCACACCTGTCACCTCAGCACTTAGGGCTCGAAGCAGGAGATCAGGAGCCACTCCTATGCGAGCTTGTGGAGAGTTTGAGTACAGCTTGTGTTCTGTGAGGTGATCTCCAAAGCCACTGATGCAAGCAATACACAAGAGGACAGGCCTGAAGGGGGAGGACTCAGCTTACTTCCCTCCGTGTCCTGTCTAGGAGCAAAACTAAGAGCAGAGAACAAATTTAAGTAACCAGCCCGAGGGGAATAAAGTTATTTAACCAATGGGTCATGCTCATTTTTGTAGACTTGGCAAGAGAGCTTGGTGTCTGTGGGGACTCTCAAGGGGCTCTACCCTAAGAGGTGGTTCAGCCCCACTTTAGAGTCTTTTCTGGACTGCCTTGAAGATCAAAAGAGTTGAGAAAGAAAGGACTCTGGTCCGTTTGGGAAGGACTCTCCTGCAGCACGTCTTTCTTATCCCTCTGGATTGGGACATGATTGTGTTCGGGGCAGGGGCAGCTTTTTTTGTAACCAGGGATGAAGAGCTTGCTGAGACTGGGTGGGAGATGTGTTTGAATTTGGGGTACAGGAGTATGTGGGTGAGTGCTGTCAAACTGATTTTCTTTTGCAGATGAGAGCTCCGTGCAGGTCAGAGAGGCCATGCTCATGTCAGAGGCAGTGGAAACATCTCCCTACTCCAGCGTGGTTCGAGACAATGTTTCTTGTGAGAGAGCTTCACATCTTGCTTTGCATTCCTACCCTCCGGTGAGCTAAACAGAAGTTCCGTGAAAAAGACAGTAAGAACCAACTTCTTCTGCAGTTACGAAACCTGATAAATATAAAGTAGACAGAATTTCCCATAGTGTGGGATTTGGGTCAAGAGATAACTCATGTCACAATGCCTCCAGCTAGGCTAGCAATCCGTGTGCGGGTGGTTGAGGTTGGATACTGCATCAGGAAAACCATCTTTTTTTTTAGGTCTCCCAAGAGATGAAGTGATAGATGACTCTTCAGCTTACCATTTGGTTAATCTTGAATGTGTAGTGCTCACACACAGCTGCTACAGTGGCCTCAGGTTTGAAACAAAAGTGTCCTGGACAGCCGGGCTGTTTCTTCTTCTTCTTTCCTGGGGTAGGACATTACATGGTGGAAGACAATCCGGTATATTGGTCGGGCAGTGGATTGATTGGCCCCTTGTAACATTTACCCTCTTAGCAACTAGGACTCTGCTACATTTGTGAACGATGCTTGCAAGTTTAAGTTTCTCTTTTTACAAGTTAGTAGGAACGTACACAGAGAAACCCTGTCTCGAAAAACCAAAAAAAAAAAAAAAAAAAAAAAAAAAAGAATACAAGTTAGTAGGAACGGCCCACTGTCCTGACCGTGCCCTCTTGGCAGGTGGCGGGGAGTCAGGGCCTCTCTGTCCTGGGCGGTTGATGAGTTGCTGGGATCAGATGGCCATGTGGCAGGTGATAAAGACAGGAACACCAACATCAGTGGAGGTAAAGGGGACAAACACTTAGAGGGTAATGAAGCCTCTCACTAGGGGCTTTCTGCCTCGAGGGCTCTGGGGACCACCTGGGACTACCAGTTCCTGTAACTTTGAGCCTATTGGCCCTAAGGAGTCAGGTTAGAATACAGAGTGAGAGTGTGACATTATCAGGACAGAGCTTTGATGCTTCCTGGGTATCCTAAAGCCCCCCCCCCCCCCACGTGCGTGTTGTCAGCCTCATATCCTCTGCTTCATAAGCAATCGCCCATTCATTTCATTATTTATTGTTGTTGCTGAATGCTCAGCTTTCTTTGCTTCCACACACTCCAGTATTGTCTGAGCATGGCATGTAGAATAAAGCTCTCCACACACATCCTGTTAGTGAGGGGGCTTTGTTCCTTTTTTTAAAATGCTATTCAAATTATAGCCCTGAACAATAGGGCAGCGTACATACACTGAGTCCCCATTAAATTATTATTTTTTAATAGTGGAAATGTTTCTGAAATTGACAGGTGCAATGTACACATGCTGTGGGCTCATACATTATTACTTTTGGGCAGTGGGAGGGGCTGAGAAAATGGAATAAAACAGTTCCCAGACCTTAGCAGTCCATGGTGGGGGCTCTAAACATGTACTTACGGTTTTTTTTAAAACATCTAGAAAATATAGTGGTGATGGGGGTTATCTGAGAAAATTCACCTTGGAAGTAACACTGTGACTAAATTATTGTCATTGACAGTGATTTGAGAGAGACTCACATCCCAAAGCTAACAATATGTTGGTTGCTTTTTAAGCTGGAACTTGCCCTTTTTCCATCTTTGCCCACATTGCAGAATTTGCTGGATGAAGATAATGACTTTAAAATATGAAAATCATCCTGAACAGCTACCCTAGGGTCAGTGGCACCTGGTTAAGATGAGAAAGAAATTGACAAAGATCGAATCTCTGACCTCAACCCTCAAGATGGACGGCTGTATTTCCCAGCTTCCCTTGCCTTCTCAGATTCATTCATTGCTCCCGAGTGGGATGCTCAGCCTGATAAATCACGGGCTGCTCACCAGTCACCAGAGCAGGCACAGGGAGCCAGATGGAAGGAAGCATGGATGGCCCTCTGTCACTTCTGGCTGGTTGCCATCACCTGGACACTCAGCACTCCTTGCTGAGGGAATGTCCCTGTCTTGCCTGCATAGAGGGCTGGCCATCTCAGAGCCCTCCAAAGCAGAATGCAACATCGAGCCATGTTGTCATGGTTACTTAGCCATTTCCCCAGAGTTGTGACATCAGTATCTCCAAGGGGCAAGAGCTCTACCTCATGCATATGCATGTACCCGGCAGGGGCCTGGCCACATCTGAGCATCTTACAATGCTTCTAGTAAAAAATGGTGGTGAAGGAGGGCAAGGTGACAAGGAGAGAGGAAGCAGAGATGGGAGCACACGTGTCTAAGTGAATAAATGAAGGGGCTTGCTGGCTGCCTTGGAGGAAGGCTGGAAGGGTTAACGCTGAGTTGGGATTTTCAGCTTTAAATTAACTGTCTGCTGGCTCATCTGGGACTCTCACCCACACTTCCAGAGCCTTATCACTTCCTGGGCAATTCTCATCCCACTCTCAAAACACCTCATGACAAAAAAGACCATGGGTGTGTATTCGGTAAGGAGATGGGCATCCTGTGGTTTACAGTCATGGGGCTCACATAGGAACCGAGGCCCTCAACTCCTAGCCCGAGCTTTGTGCTGTTTTGAAGGTCTCCATTTTCTAGGTTAACAAGAACTTACAGGCAAAAAACCAGGACTACTCAGTGGACAACACCAACTGACTGCCATTTCCGATGGACAGTGGTCTCTTCCAGTGTGTGCATATTGCCAGAGTGGTGTGTCTGTTTACAGTACCTTGAATGCCATGGGCAATTGGTTACGTATTGACTATCAGACTGAATAGATTTTACTTCCTGGGGTTTCAAAGAAGGCAGACAATCTACTGTTCTGGACATTGCAAATTTAGCAACACTAAATGAGAAGTTAACATTTTTGTTTAAAACAGAACAGGGCTGTTTAAAGAGTGGGCTGTGGGGAGTAGACTTTGGTAAATAAGATGAAGTTTTAAATGGGTGAGATATACCTGGCCTGACAGTCTGTGTCAGCATCTCCTCCTGACCGTGCTAATGACCGGCACCCTACGTGGACTCATTTGACACCCCAGGAGCCCCTGTGCTCAGGTGTGGGTGGGTGAGGAAGGCAGCTGGAAGCCCAATAGCTACCTGGCCACAGCACCATAGCATTGTCACATAAAGCCAATGCAATAGTTGTTTGAGAGTGACTTAAAGCTGCCATGATAAATCTGGAGCCAGGAATGGTAGACTAAGGCAAGGGGACTGTCCGAGTCCACAGCACTTGGGTTATGCTTCAGAGAAGAATTCACCCTACTTATGTAAGAGCAGCTGTGACATTGAGATCTGGACTGTCCCCCTGTACTTATGTGTTGAAGGATTGGTCCGCAGCCAATGGTATGATGAGAGGTGCTGCTAGGCAGAGAGAGTAGGTCATCAGGGGCCTTGTCCTTGGAGTGTATATTGTGACTCTGCCTGTTTCTCCCTGGTTTTGCGTCTAGCTCCTCTACCTGCTTCTACCCTGATGTTCTGCCTTGCCATCCATCTAAAGATAATCTGTCCACCAGCCACAGATTGGAACCTCTGAAACTGTGCGCCGATGTAAGTCTCCTTTTGTCTTTCTCGGCTATGTTACCACAACAAATCGGCACAGCAACTGTTGAGAGAAGGGGGAAATACTCTAGGTTGATGAAGACTTCCCGGAAATGGATTTGTGAGCTTCTATGGACTGGCTCAGCAGTTCTCAACCTGTGGGTCATGACCCCTCCAGGGCCTGCACATCAGATATCCTACATACAAAGTAGCAATGATATTATATTATGGTTATGGATATGATATTATATTATGGTTGGGATCATCACAACGTGAGGTATTAAAGGATCACAGCATCAGGAAGGTTTAGAACCACTGGATTGGGTGGTGTATTTTTAATTAGCAAAGAGTTTTTTTGTTTTATTTTCCTTCTGCACATGTATCCAGCTCCTGTTGTAGTCCCTAGCATCTTGGTAGGTGTTTTCACAGGCTTGATCTAGTTTACATGTAGCCAGAGTAAGTGTTGAGGGCTATTAGAACTTTTTGCCACTATGGAAACTGGAGCTCATAGAGAGGAGGGAACTTGTCCAGGTCTCATGGAGCTCAACTCTCAGTGTCAACAGGAATGAACCTCAGAGCTTCTGTGATCCCCTCTACTAAGGCCAGCCTGATCTCCTGGTGTGACTGTAACAAATTGCCAGGTGTTCAGCAGCTTCAAACAACACAAGGTTATTGCCAGACAGTCCTGTACACCAAAGTCCAATGCAGGGGTTCTTCACTGAGATGACTGACTCAGCAGTTCTACATTCCTGCTAGGGGCTCTTGGAGATCAGCCATCTCCTCACTCATTCAGGTTTCTGGGAGAATTTGGGTCTGTGTGGTTCTAAGACAAGAAACTCTCCTTTTCACCGGATATCCCTGGATAGCCATTCTTAGCTTCTGGAGACCCCATATCCCTCAGCTCATGACTTCCTTCTCCATCCTCAAGGCCAGACATGACGTGGTAAAGTGATCCTCACATTTGAATCTCCTTCCTTCTCCCCACCACGTCTACTCCTTCCCCAGCTCCATCTTCTTCCTTCCTCTGTTGCTTTTAAGACCTTCATGGTTAAATTGGGTCCACCCAGGTAACCTAGGAGGGTTTCCTGTCTTCATAGCTACACCCTTAATTCTATCTGCAAAGGCCCTTTAGAGTCATGCATCGTTAGCATGCTCACAGGTTCAGGGATATCTTGTGTGCCATACAACCTTTCATTTGTGTGCAGATTGATAATGCAAGTAGAAAACCGATCTGTTTGAAATCATGACTTTTCATGCATGACAGAATGCAAAATGGCTTTGTCACCTATGTTCCACATCAGAAGCTGGGGGACAAGAAAGGCTGGGATATTCTCCAATGAGTGTGATACTATTCGGAAACGGATTTGAGAAAACTAAATTGATTTTTCCCTTTTACTCTGAAAGAGTCAAAAAGAAGTTTCTTTTTTTCCTACATAACAAGACAGGTTCTTGTTATGTAGCCTAGGCTGGACTCTAACTCATGGCAATCCTCCTGTCCCATCTTCTGGAGTACTGGGATTATAGGCATGTGCCACCACATTTGGCTGGAAGGAAGCATTTTTGAGAAGAAGGAAAGCAAGCCCAACACAAACAAGGGTTGACAGAAACTGCTAAGTCATCCCTGGATATGCCCCTCCCCTTCCCATGTGCCGTCTCTTTAGGGAAAATTTCCAGGAGTCCTCCAGGCAGATTCAAGAGCACTTTCTGGGAGCTTTGTCCACAGAGTTGGGTCCCCACGTCTCTATACCAATTTCTTATACACACAGTTGTACACGTAGCCAAGTTCCTTTCCTGTGGTGTTATGCAGTAGATGTTAGGGTCAAGGACAAAGGTCAGCCAAAGGATAGGCTTGGGGTAATGCTGTGCCCTGCAAATCTATTACTGAGGAGAACCAGCCACAAGTAACTCACAAGGATGCTTGCACATGGGGTAGGGGCCACATGGAGTCATGCCAAAGCTATGTTGACTTATTCAGGAAGAAGATGTTGTCCCTATGGTATACCAGACCCTGCATTGGATGATAAGACAACGTACGTGAGTAAACCTTGTGTCTGCCCCAGACAAGACTCTTGGATGGGGACATTACATGCAAAGCAAGATGTGTGGGTGTGGCTCTCTGATGGTACTAAGTAAGTGAGGTGCTGTAAGCAGATAAAAGGAGAGGCGCTCTCTGAGCCTCCTGCAGGGTTAAGAAGCAGATCTCAGCAATTTGGGAAGGAGAAGAGAGGAACAGCCTGAAAGCGGTGTGTACAGAGGGAATCTGTGAGGCACCTGAGAGCTATGAGGACTGACTTCCGGTGTTGATCTGGGCCAGGCAGGGGACATACGTGTAAGACAACAGACTGAGTAGGCTTGCCCTGCCCTGTGTCACAGGGAACCTGGATTTAGCTTCACTGACAGCTTCTTTGGAGACTTCAGCCCATGGAAGACAGGTTTGGAGATGCCACTTCAGATTCCTTAGGTCAATTATCCTGATTTGTTTTGTTAATGAAGTCCTTGAAAGGGAACAGAAGGAGAGAGGGCGCTGAGGGTGTTTGCTATGGAGAGACATTGAACAGCACCTCACTTGTGACCAGAAAACACCTGGTTTGCTGTTTCCCCTCAAATTGACACGTAGATATGTTTTGATTGGAGCAAGATGGCTTGATTAACCATGGAAAAGCACACAATAACTATTTTCTTAACAAACAATCAAAATCTGCTAAGGAAAAAACATGCCTCCTTCCCTTTCCTGAACCTTGGGGTTCTTGTATTTGCAGCTACAGTAGAGGGTAAGTGGTGTTTTCCTCTGTAAACGGGAGCTTTGCACTTGCCAGCTCTGAACACCTACACAACTTCCCAAGGTATTGTTGCTTTTGCTTTTTCCACAAATGTTGAACCCCCTGGCAACTTATGAAAATATTCCTAAGGATTACTGTTCACTCAACTATGACATCACCTGCCTGGTAGAAGAATTACCATGTCAGTAAAGAAGGCCAACAGCTCACGTGTGATGGTACTTGCCTGTAAATCCCAGCATTCTAGGGGTTGAGGCAGGAGGATTTCTGTCAGTTCAACACTTGGACTTGGACTACATAACAAGACCCTGTCTCAGTCTCCTGCAACCCCTGTAAGAGTCTTGGCCATCCGAGGAGTGGGAAGCAGCCGCTTGATCTGTGCCTCTCACATTGCTGTTTGCCAGAGTCCAGGGAACCTCAAGGGGTTGCTGTGACTGCTGGAGATCCAGGTGCTAATGGCTCGGCTTGAGAACTGCTCTTTTGGATGTGGTTCCTTTAAAACCCGTGTCTACATAGACACCACTGCAGACAGATGCCATTTGCTTTTCTGTATAAAACCAACCATCAAGCATGACCCTATTCATTATACCTGCAAGGGAACTGCACCCTAGTATGCCTCCAAGCTTAAAAAGAACCCCACCAACTCTTTCCAATACATGGACAACACTATTATCACCAAGAACCACCCTCTTCCCTCACCAAGACCCAACAGACCTTAAGTATATACTGGGCAGATGAGGTTGGCCTCAAACACACAACAGATGACTGATTTATGTTTTCTTCCTTTGACTGGAAAAGAGTTCTCCATTGGAGACATCTTGCAGTTCAAGCTGCCTTCCCACTTCTCCCTGGCCATGGCCACTTCTGGGTTTGCTTACTTCCTGATCAATGTCTATGGCCACATACAAACAGATAACCTGACAATAGTCCTCAGGTATGGTTGTCCCCATTGCTTCCAACACCTACCTGGTGTGGTTCATTCATCTCCTCATTCCAGGCCCCCAGCACTGTAGAATATATGAGTAGGTAGCAGTTCTTAATAACAAGAACACTTGAATGCTGGGAAAGTTAGATATGTGAACTCATTCAGTTTTGATAAACTGAGGTAATTAGTCAGTTGAAACACAATAGAAAATGACAGCCTGTGATATGTAAAGACATCTGGCTGACAAAGACAGCTGACCCACATTGCACTAATGTCCATTTCTTCATCAACACTGAATTCTTCTGTCTTTTGGCATTTCAGTTACAATGTAAAATGATTTTATAAAATGCACATCTATGCCCTTCTCTCTTGAAGCTTTTTAGGCATGTCCTTTGTTTCCCCAACCTGTACACATGCTATGATTTGACTGGATTTTCTAAGTATTTAGAATGCCTGCGGTGGACCATAGATTAGAAGGACAGCTGTGTACCTAAGCTGGGTTGTAGACAAAAAAAATTAGGTTGGGTGGGATTATCACAGATAAACTCTGTGAATAGGGACCTAGTCTATCTTGTTAATGCAATCTCCCTCAGCTGAAAAGGTACCTGAAGTAGCATAGATTTCGATAAAATTGAATAAATGAACACGTTAAAGATCACTTATAGGGACAATGATTTAGTGGTGATGTCCTCCCTCCCATAGAAATGTCCACATCTAAATCCTTGAAATCTGTGAATATGATCATAATTGGAAAAGATGTCTTTGCATAAGCAATTAACTTAAGGATCTGGAAATGAGATCATCCTGGTTATTTGGATGGATACTGAATCTAATGACAAGTACCTTTTGAAAGGCATAGTGTAATATTGGACAGAAGTTGAAGAGGTGGTATAAATGTAGGCACAAGCCTGGAAGCAGGTAGAAGAACAACTCTTCCTCGGGATCCTATTGACACCTTGATTTCCTAATTCTGATCTCTGTAACTGTGAGAGGATAAATATCTGTTGCTGTAAGCCACAGGTCATGGTAAT
This sequence comes from Peromyscus californicus insignis, assembly GCF_007827085.1. Lineage (NCBI taxonomy): Eukaryota > Metazoa > Chordata > Mammalia > Rodentia > Cricetidae > Peromyscus > Peromyscus californicus. The sequence continues at coordinate 5,232,268 of NW_026294469.1, read as the reverse complement.
TCTTTGTGGTAGCCACAGGAAAATGAAGTGTGAGATGGGGAGTGCTGGGATGCAGTCCTGACAGAGCCAAACACCTTCTGATGGATTTCAGGTGAGATGGTGCTATGCAACATCACCTTTTTCATTCCTGTATCCCTTTTCACCCTAAGCAAGGGACTGTAGAGGACTGACTGAAGCATCTGAAGGAGTACCTGTTACTCTGGAGTGGGCATGGGGCTGGTGGTGCATGCCTGTAACTGTAACCCTAGATCTGGGGAGGCAAAAGGGTCGCCTGCTTGAGTCCAGTGTTGGCTGCACAGAAAGTTTCTGTCTCAGAAAACCAAACAACAAAACCAAGGAAAACAACGCAGAAAAGAAAGGCTAAGGAGAACAGAGCACGGGAAAAAGTAGCTGTTGACTCAAACAAGTCACGTGATGCTCGGCTTCGTTGGCTGGGAGCTGGCGCTCCCTACCGAGGGACCTACCTACCGAATGCAGAACCCTCTCAGGTCTTTAGTAATATGGAACGCCTTTCATTCCTAGAGCTTTGAGAAGGGTAGACTCAAAGAATCCCATTCTTTTCCAGCTGGAAGGGAGCTTCAAGATCATTTTCGTAGCTAAGCACACTAAGCGCACTCTCCTTTCCAGAGGAAACATGAGGAAGAGGTAAGAAGGCTCCAGCCAGGCAGCCACACAGGACAGCTTTACCGGAAGTGAGACGGATGTCTTCCTGATGGAGGCCTCTCTATCATAGTTTGTGTATAAACCCAGACACTGGAGGCTGCCATCCAAACCTGTCCTCACTCCTCGATAATGGCAGCGTTTGGAGAGAAGACAAAGGGAAACAGACAGACCCAGCTTGCCTTTTTCACCTGAGGCAGCCAAATGGTGCAGGCATTGGCTTGTGACCAGCGCAGCGGAGCCCGGGGTGTGCTTCTGGTCCAGTGGGACTCGGCTTTGCTCTGGAGGGCGGTGAGGGGCTTGTTTTTCACAGGGGCTTTAGCCTACAGTTAAGTGCAAACACCTGCTGAAGTACTGGTAATTAGTAGGTAATTAGTAGTTAATGTTCTTAGAATTTAAAAAGAAAGCTTACATAAGTAATTACTTAGTATTTCTTATAATGTGCTGCTTTTCTTGAGATCTCATATCCCCAGAACATTTGCCCGCTTCCTAGGTTCCTCAACACACTAAATTGTTTATTAATTACACACGTATATTGCTTTCAGGGAAAAAAGAGGAGAAAAATACATTAAATGTTGGAAATAGGAATGAGTTATCTTTTGAATTACAGCAAAAAAAGCTCATTTAAAATTATAGAATTTGTGATGGATAATGGCTCTGGAAAGTGGTCTTGATTTGAAAAAAAAAAGAGATTGAATGTGGCTGGGAAAGAAGAGATATGTAGAGGAAAAATATTCCAGACCATTTAATAAAACACTGAGTGTTCAACACATTTCACAGAAGGGACCCTTTCATGTCAGCAGATATGTGTCTGTGCTTTAGCATGTCAGAAAGACCACCAGGGCTCCATTCTGAGGGACAAGGACTGCCAAGCCAAGCTAAGTGGCACTAACAATTTTAGACTCTCGAGGTGACTGAAGTGGAGGGACATTGGAACGCGTTAATTAGTGTGCTGTAACTATATTTTTGAAAGGATTTTTTTCCTTAGAAAATTTAAAGCAGATTTGCAACCCCTCAACCTTGGAGACTCTCCATGCCAACTGGAAATGGGCATTCATTCACTGCTTTTGTTTCGAGGCCCGAGCTTTGTGATTTGCATCTGAAGTCTGTTCACTTCCAACAGCCCCCGAGTGTTCAGTTAAGCAATCTCAAAACTTTCCTTCCCATGTCCTTAAGGTAGAACCAGCAGGCCCTGATTCCTCTTTCTATTTCTCGGCAGCTGCCACTACACATCAATATCTCTATAGGACTAGCTAAGTGTATTACTTCTGGAAACTGTGGCAGGATGTCACAGGGAGGGCCTCCCACTTCATCTACCTACTTGGCATCACCACATCCGATAGTAGACCTATATAAACATAAGAACTCGGTGGTAAAGTGTGTGTCGTTCACTGTTTATTCCAAAGCGTGGCTTCACTAAATTCCAGCTAATTTTGTCTCTATAAAAATCTAAGTTGAAAGCATCTTCTCAGAGGTTACAAATTTAAATAGAATAGAAACAATGGAAAATTTATAAGGCCTGGGTCTGAGGAGATAGTTCAGTCTGTAAAGTGTTTGCTTGCTGTTTAGACACGATGACCTTTAAATACAAGCTGGGCGTGATGGTACATGTTGTAAACCGGTGCGTGAAAGTAGAGGTGGAAGGATTCCTGGGGCTTGCAGGTCGGCCAGCCTAACCTAGTCACGAAGCCCCAGTTCCCAGTGAGAGGCTTTGTCTCAATAAACAAGGTGGCTAGTTCCGGTGGGACAACCTTACATACACAGCCACAGTGCACATGTGCACACAGGGCCACACACCCAAACCTCTTTCCGAAGATTCTAAATTCAGGAAGGCCAGCATGTCAGCCCCTTGTCCACATGATGCTCTAACAGGCTTTTTCCTGTGACTGACGGGCCTGCTTATTGTGATTGTTCAAGGAAACACAGGAAAACAAGGCAGGTAAACAATGGGAAAGGCTTAAGGAAATAACTAGGTCCTGAGCTGGCAGCCATTTTAAAAATATTTGTGTTAGCACCTGAGAAACTAAGCCAGGCAGAAGACAGTCTTCTCCTTAAGAACTACTACCAGAGGAGAGATGTTTTAACTTTGTCTCTTGATGAATATGCTATTTAAAAATACCTAACTAACAAATTTTACACAGTGCTATTCTCTCTCTCTCTCTCTCTCTCTCTCTCTCTCTCTCTCTCTCTCTCTCTCTCTCTTCTTGGCTAGCTTCAATGAAATGAGATAATCTTATGAATTCTTTAGGCTACTCCGTATTCTTACATGATTCTCTTCCTTCTGCCCCCACCCACCCTCTCTTACATCTTATTTTTCCTCTTTTGTTGTGTGCATATGTGTGCACATAGGAGTGTGTGCACATACGTGTGCATGGTTGTGTCACTTTTTTACTGCAGTCACATCTGCCAATGGTTGTATGATCGGTTTGCTGTTCAGTGCTATCCTAACTCTTACTAGATAGTAATACCACTAGATACTAACAGGAAAATACTATCTCTTGGTAAATATTGGCATTTAGTAGTCAAAAGCAGACTGATCTTCTGGATCAGTAGAGCTTGCACAGTCTTATAATCAGTTAAACAAGACAATGAATGGAATAGGCTTGGAGAACGTACCTCAGTTCTGAATGAATCAAGGATATTGTTGAACACCGGGAGTCAATGTTTGCTCGTAAAGTAACAAGGAAAATTCAAGTTCAGGCAGACAGGACCATGGCTCTCCTCTGACTCTGCTGTTTGACAGAGTAAGCTCCATGTCCAGGTGCCCTGGTGGCTTTTACAGATAGTGCACTTAGCCTACAGCTATCCGTTGAATGGAAGACACACCTTAGTCCTCGCGCACTAATTGTGGTCCTATCTTGCTATCATGCACATTCTCTACAGCCTATCACGTTTAATTTCTCTGACAATGTAGCCTCTGGAGCGTGTGCTTTTAGTTTGTAATAAATCTGCAAAATGATTAGCATCAGCTATTACATATACATTTATAAGTAGGTAATAAAATTGTATAAAAATAGCGTATAACTAACGCATTAGGCAGGGATTTTCCAATCAGAGTAAATACAGCAACCACCACTGTATATATGTTGGTATCAAACATATTGATAGGGGATATTTGGAAGAATGAGCACTTGTCATTAATAAAATAATTTGTAGAAGACAAGATTGGTAAGAAAGTACTTAGGAAAAAAGTTTGTTTCTAGTGACCAATTACTGCAAACTGGAGTGATTTGAGGCAATTTTACTGATTAACTTAGCAACATTGTGAAGATTTTATATATATATATATATATGTATATATATGTATATATATGTATATATATGTATATATATTATATTATATTATATTATATTATATTATATTATATTATATTATATTATATTATATTATATTATATTATATTATTATAATGATATGTATGTATATATCAAAGACCTTCTGACTTAGGCCAGTTGCTTATTCATTTTCATTGGATTTTCATTTTCTTTGGGCGTTATCTTTCTTAAGCCTGTTGTCCTTAAACATCCTTCCTCCTTCCGGACTCTCCACCGTAGCTACTTCTTTGACCTTGTTTGCATTTGGATTTTAAACTGATGACTTTCTTGAGGGCTGAGGTGATGCTCAGCACCCAGGACATTCTCAGAAACACTCGGATGCATGTGCAGCATCAGCTTGTACCATCATTTAACCCTGCAGCATCAGCTTGTATCATATAACCCTTGTTCCCTGTTAAATAAGATGTGTGTTTTTCTTTCTGGTCATCTGCATTTGGAATGAACTTCTCTAGAATTTTCTAGCATATGTACACTTGTTCTAGGAAGGGACACAGACAGATGCATTTTGCCTTTTGATGTGTCCTGTGGTGAAAAACTTGGTGCATTCAGATGAACCAGAAGATTCAATGTTGCCCAAGTGGAAACGGCCTAGTGCTTGAGCCCTCAGTGTTCTGCAGACACCCTCAGAGGAGCCCCATTTCACAACCAGGAGAGGGACAATGTGCCCTATCTGTCTCTAACTTGTGCTAAACTATAGTGGCACAGCTCCAAGTTGCAAAGAAGTACCCAAAGCCTGTGGTTCTTTTGGAGTGTAGCTGTGTGTAGCTTCTACGGTGCTGAGATTGCCTGAGCTTATGGTACTCTAGAGTGTAACAAGGACCCGAGGAGCTGTGTGCTGTGGCGAGCGCTGTTTGCTCAAAGCCATTTTGGAAGTTCATTGAAACAGGGGCCAAATCTCATATCCTGGGTGCCTTGGGGTGGGGGTGGGGGGTTGCTCACAAACACTAATTGGAATAAGAACTGATCTGAGACAGCCGATATAGATATAGTTGCATCCAGATTTAGAGCAAAATGCTGTATCATGTTCAGGATGAAATTAGTGCACGAGACTTCATTTACTTCTTTTAATGAAGAACAATAGCAGCCCTTTCTGCTGCCTTGTTCCCAGTGAAATAGTCCGTGTATAGAGTTTCCCTTTTCAACCACAGTTGTGTCTACAAATGCTATTCTCCAAACGACAGCTATTCTCAAAGCCACCAGGCATGCTATTGCCTGAACAAAGAGGTGCATTAAAAGAGTCTTGACAATTTCAGCTCCTAGAAATGCAGGGGTCACAAATCTGCCAAGTTGAAAGCAAACAAATCACTAGGGCAAGACATTTTATTTAGTTCTAAACAGTACCTAGCACATGGATAGCATTCAGACACATTAATGCAGCCATAATGCAAATCAACATGGGCCTGCAGACCAGGAGCTGAAAGAAGTTAGGCTAAACCCTAAAGAAATCAGACCATGGGTAAAGAGGAATTTCAATAAAATGATCAAACATTATTCACTAATGTGGCTGCCAGTCAAGCATGTATAGCTTGTATACTGGGGTGAGTTGCGAAGGAAGTCCATGCTTGTGGCTACAGACTTAGACTGTGATAAATAAAGGACAAACAAATAAATATAAACAAAAGAGGGGTGGGCACCACGACACCATACATAATTTCAGCTCTATAGAGCAAGAGAGAATTCTATAGTAGGAAGGTTGCGGCTGGGTTAAAAGGGGAGACTTCTGCATTGAGGGGGGTGAGGTGTACTTCTGTCATTAAAGTAACACACACACACACACACACACACACACACACACACACACACACACACACACACAATGCACAGGATTCCAGACAAAGCTTCAAGTACAGAGAGAACACCCATAAACTTCTAAAACTGACTCAGGGATTCAGCTAGGCTAACAGGACCCAGAGTCTGCTTATTCTGATTCCTTATTTCCTTTATTATAAAAGAAAAATGCTGACCCCCGCCCCCATCTATAAGAAATGATGCTAAATACTGGGGAGAATTGGGAAAAGGAATCATGATCAACATTCTTGGGAAAAGTGGTCCAGTAGAAGAGACTTGCAAGGAAAACAACCCCAGTACTAACCACTCCAAATGGGGAAGAGGAGGATGTCAGGGCTGGAAGCAGGTCCCTGTGGCTGTCCAGAGTCTATGGTTCAGAGAAAAAGTAAAATATGTAGGACAGTGACACACTGTAAAGGACTCTAAAAGCTCAGCTAAATGACCTAGAAATCTTTCTGCTGGGCATCCACCTAAAGGAAATAAGTTCAGCTCTTCCTAGAGATATCTGGGCTCCTATCACTCACAATGGCCACCGTATGCGTTGACTGACAGTGGATGAATGGATAAAGAAATTATTTACAGGGCTGAGGGTTCCTTGGTGACAAAGCATATGATCAGTATGCAGAAGGCCTTGGGCACAATTCTAGCTCCAAACAAAACAAAAAGGAATCGCCACATTAAATAGGAGCATTACACTCAGTGAAATATTTATGATTCAGAAAGACGATGTCATTTGTAACAATGGGGTTGAACCTGAGAAATCCTGTACAGCTTTATTTCTATGCATAATGTAAAAGAGAAGTAGAAGAAATAGAAGCAGAGAGTACAGCAGTGCTTTCTAGAGGTGCGAATGGGAGAGACAGGAAAGAAGTGGGTCAATGGGTACATGTTGGCAGTAGGCAGGAGGGGTAAGGTCGGGGGTCTAAGCTTCAGCTGCCTGTGGTCAGATTTGAGCTGCATGTGAAGATGTGTTGAGAGAGTAGATCTAAGTGCTTTGACCAAGGTACCTGTCAACTTGACTGCCGTGATCACTCATGGTGTGTATGTATACTCAAAGTCATGCTATACACTTTGGATATTTACAATAAAAAGTTAGACAAGCAAAGCTTGGCTAGAGTATTTGGTTCTGGTAGTAGAAGCAATTAGGGGATGTAGGAAAACAAAGAGAATCCCAGAAACAGATCTGTGCAGTCAAGGAAAGTTCAGAACACAGGGACAGCCTGGTGGGTTACACCCGATAGCGTGTCTTCATATTTGTGAACAATAACTAAAAATTAATTGGACTTCCTTTGCGTGCTTGGTCCGGATTCTTTGGAGTTCGGTTTTACTTCTTTCTGCTCACAGCCTGCCCGTGTCTGTCTGAGTCGTGGGTGTGCTGGTGTCTGGGTGCTGCCTGTGTCTGTCTGAGTCGTGGGTGTGCTGGTGTCTGGGGTGCTGCCCTGCGCTCGGTGCCCTGCTGATCCAGGTCCAGCGCCTTCTTGGATCTGCTTCCTTCTATTTTGGCTGATTTGTGACTTCTCTGTTTTGGTGGGAGCTGTTTCCATGAGACATCACTGACGACTAGAAGGCATTAGAATTCTAGGAAGAAAGGAGCCAAGAATTTTGCCTTCCTCCTGTTTGGATTTCTTGGAGACATACCTACTCCAGGAGTATTCTGTCCCTGACACCCCAGTTTTGTGCTGATATGGGAAGAAGGAGATGTGGGAAGCAAACTGCACAGCCCTGCTCTGTGTTCTGTCCAGCAGAAGCTTTGATTCATATATAGGACACCTGATAATAGATACATGGTAAAGGACACATGGTGAAGGATGCGTGGTAAAGGACACATGATAATAGATACATGGTAAAGTACACGTGGTAAAGGACACGTGGTAAAGGACACATTGTAAAGAACACGTAGTAAAGGACACATGGTAAAGAACACGTGGTAAAGAACACGTAGTAAAGGACACATGGTAAAGGACACATTGTAAAGGACACATGGTAAAGAACATGTGGTAAAGGACACGTTGTAAAGGACACATGGTAAAGAACATGTGGTAAAGGACACACACTGGTTGTTCCTCTAATCATCAAATGATGATGGAAGTGGTCTGTAATCTCTGAACTCTGTCCTTAGTAACCCACTTCTAGATAGGCCTCTTGCCCATAAAGTTTCACAGTCTTCCAGGACAGCCCCATGACCAGGGGACTAGGTGTTAAAATACAGGAGCCCATGAGGGACATTCACATTCAAACCATAACAGTGTATGTGTAGACAGAGCAGAATCCAGCCCAGAGAGAGGATTTGGATCAGAAAGCGGAGCTCTGGACTGGGATACAGTCAGCAAGTCATCGTATTTCAGTCTGTCAGGACATATATTGCCACTTAAAAAAATCTCACCTACATCACACACCTTCCAATGTTGCATTCCTGCTTTAGGAAGCAGCAACAATGGGGAGGTTTTTCACTTGCACAGAGCAGTGATCTACTTCTCTGAAATATCAGTTCATTACATTGACTTCAGGCCTTGAGGCTCTCAGAGTTAATCTAACCCTTTCCCAGTATGGCAGGCCTTATGTATGTGAGCGATGCTCTCACATTGCTAGCTCGAAGAACTCTCTATCCTCCTTCCAAATTATGACCTCTCCTCTGAGTGACCACCTGTTTTCTCCAAACTCCTCTTAGAATGTCCTTCCTGGAACGGGATGTGACTTCTCAGGTGTGGTCTGGCCAAGCGAGGCTATGGTAAAGACCATCATTCTTGCTGGTCAGGGTGTTTTCCTTCTCGTAATGGACATTAAGATCAAGGGAGAATGCCTGGCCTTTGTTCGACTCGGTGCCAGAGGTTTGGCTGGCTAGTGTAGATACCACAAGGTGGGCTATAAATGGCTCAAGTGCAGGGGCTGAGGGTGGTGAGATGGAGGAGAGTGTGGGATTTAAGTTCATACGAGCGGACCAAGAAGAAGCTGAAGTGTTCTGAGAGAGGGAGTGACCCAAGCAGAGTCATTCTGGGGTTCTTTGGGCAGGTGGTGTTGGCTTCCTTTACCCCATCAGCGTTCAGGCTGGGAAAGGTAGCGAAGGCCCAAGAGTCTTTTGTGGGACTGTAAAAGGGTTTTGGCTGATAGGTTCGCTGTATCCTATCTGTGAGAGGATCATAAATAAGTGATGATGGGACAGATTTGGAAAGGTGTGCTGGAACTTGAGTCCAGGTATTGGGCTGGGAGTCAGCCACTGTGCGTTGTGCTCCTGGACGTGCTGTGAAATGTGGTTTGGGGTACGTCCACTTACCCTTCCCATCTCCTCCATCAGACCCACTTGTTTGTGCAGTACTTTGTGCTCCTTAAATAAGAGATGTTGTAAATCATTTAAAGATTTATTTGCTGAAGATCTTTAAACTAAAAATGATAAGAATGTAGAATTTAGGATTTGTGAGGTAAAGGTAAGCTGGTTCACCATGTCCAAGCACAATACACCAAAACTTTCTTAACAGCTAAATCATGAGGGAGCTGAAGTTAAATGAGGCAGAGGAGGAGACAGGAACATAATAATAATAATGGTGATGGAGCACATGATGGTGCCGTGTGCTGAGCATTTGTTGGATAATCTTCTCATTTCATCCCCCCAACAGTCCCATGAGGAGGCTCATCTGCTTCCCTTGCTCTGTAAGAAGAAACCTGAAGCTCAGAAAGGTACTCAGAGTAGTGGAATTAGAGACGGGTGTGCTGAGATAGAAATCCGAAGCTGTGAGGCTGTCGAAGTGAAGCATGGAAAAGTCAACAGTTTCTCAAGCTTGCCCAAGGCCAAGGGCTGCCTGTCATGGCTATTAAAAACTCTGTGTTCCAGATGCTCTGGGTCATTCTCTGGAAGTTCTACTTCTTAGGGTGGGGGCTTAGAAATACATTCTTTTAGAAACTCTGCTCATTGTGTTTAGAATAAGGTAACTTGGAGTTGGCATAATGGACATAAAAGGTAGGCAAAGAATTTTCTTAAAGGAGCAGAGGGCAAATGTTTTGGAGCCTGGATGCCACGTGGTCCTGGGCATAGCCATTCTGCTCCAAGCCAACCTTAGAAAACACAGAAGTGAATGAACACCATTGTATTGTAGGCACTTTATTAATGAAGACATCAGCAGGCTGGATTTCTTCTGTATTGTAGGCTGCTCAGTGCTGTCTTAATTTCCTCTTAGAGAATCCTCTGGTACATTTCTGTATAGCATCTGAGTACATTCCAGGGGTGAACTGGAATACAGGATAGATGTGACTGTATGGGGACAATTCTAGCCCATTTCTCTTATTTCCTTACAATTTGTATTTTCTAGGGCTCTAGAGATAAACTCTGGTCCATGGGGCCTCTTTCTCTGCTTAGTCAGAGGCTCACACAGCCATTTCCTCTGAAGTTCACAAAGACACATCTTTTTATCGTTACACCCACTGTAATTAGTGTTTACTATTTTTAAGTTAGTATATCTACTATATTCAGTTGAACTAAGGCTTATTAAATGCTAATTATTTACCAGGCACCATCTTGGATTGGGTTTGAGGTTGAGGTTGCCAACAAGGTTTTAGAAATGCATAGGAAAGGATCCAGGAGTGCAGATTTGAGACCCCTGTGTGGTAGATTGATACATTGGAGGATAATTATGGGAAGAAGGTTAGAAAGAGTCAGGTCAGAACAGACAAGGTGAAGCTCTGTTATGAAGAGTCCAGAAAGGAAGACCTCATTAGGTGGTGGAAACGACATGGGGACTCAATTTCAAGAGAAATAGGTTGTTTCACCATGGTAAGTATAGAGAAGTCCAGCTGGACAAGCAGCAACCATGAGGAATAGTTTTCTGAATATTATTTAGAATAATAGACCTATAAGCCAGGGCCTCTGCACAGAATCACTAATTAGAGCCTAGAAGGGCAGAAACCGAGAGCTGCCCCAGGCTACAGATCACATAGGTGGTAGAGTTCTTGGTCATGATGAAGTTCAGCATGATGTGTGATAATTGAAGTGAAGGGGAGATGAGGTTCATTGGAATTAAGTGGGGGGATGAATAAAGGAAATAGTAAAGAGAAAAATGGTAATTCAATGATCAGTGTTCTTTCCCCAGAGGTAGAAAAGTATTCTGGAATGTGAAGGGAGTACATAGGGAAAGCACACAACACCCAAAGCCATTCCAGGCAACAGGAGAGAAGGTTCTGTCAAATGCCGTGTCAGAACAGGGACCAGGAATGGTGGCCTTGCGTGAACTGTTGCTGCTTAGACCTGAGCACAAGCTAAAAACTTCTGGACTGGAAAGTTTGAGTGGTATTTATTTTATTTGCCTTATTTTCTTCTACCCGAGGTTCTAGATGACCTGCCCCTTTCAAGTGACTTCTTAAGAAGAAACCAACACAACACAAAACACAAACATTAGCTTCCTTCTCTCAAAAATGGAAATTGCTTAATTGAGACATTGTTCTTTTACAAAGATCTTACTGTCCTGAAGATGAGCTATTTGTTCTTTGAATAAAGATCTTAGTACTTGAAGAAGTCAAGAAATTGAAGGTACCAGCTTGAGATATCACACATATATAGATAAGCATCAGGCCAAGTTCCTTCCTCATTGAGGTCAAGAATGAGGTCAAGACAGGATTGCAACAACTTGATGAATCCAAAGAAACACACAGAATGCTAAATTCTAGCAGCTGCTAGAGACAGGTCTCCAGAGAAACTGTGTATTCAGGTGAAGCTATACATATACATTTTATATTTTACAGAGTATATATGTATGTATTTTTCTATCTATCTATCTATCTATTTATCTATCTATCTATCTATCTATCATCACATCTTCTAAGATCTATATCTATCATCTATATATCTATCACCGACTATCTGTTATCTATCACTTATTTTCTATCATCTATGTGTCTAAAACTCAATCAATCAACCAATCAGTCATATACGACTAATCTACCTGTTATCATTCTACCTGCTACTTAGGTGTTGAAGGAGATGGTATCTAGCCATTGGCCTGAGAAAGCAGCCAGGGGATTGGTGAAGATGGGTGGGTTAACCAGAACAGAGGCACAGGAAAACAGAAAAAGAAAAAGACTGGCGAAGTCTGCTTCCTTCCACACAGGCTGGCAGATGTGTGCACGGCTCCTGTGAATGCCCTGTTTATGAAAAGAGCTGCAGACAAGCCGGTCCAGTTCTGAGCAGTCACTGTGGTGGCAAAGTGGTCTGGGAGGCGTTGTACCTTGCCAGAGGTGTAAAGGCTCTTTAGGTGCCGGAAGCCAGCATGCAACCTTACAGTGTGGATGCATACCTTCTGCAAATCTCCGTTGAAAGTTTTAATGATAGCCCCAGTAACTACAAAAAAGATCTACAATCGTCACTAAAATCACAGTGGAGTTGGAGAGGCGCCTCAGTGGTTAAGAGCATTTGCTGCTCTTGCAGAGGACTAAAGTTCAATTCTCAGCACCCATGTCAGACAGCTCATAACTACCTATAAAACCAGTTCTGGGAGATCTGACACCCTCTTCTGATGTCTTAAAGCACCTGTATGTATGTATATGCACAGACACACAAACATATACACAAATTAAAATAAAGCTTTAATAAAATAAGATCTTAATTTTATTAAATAATTAATCATAAATCATAACTAATTTTATCAATTTATAAAGTTTATAAATAATTATAAATTATAATTAATTTTAGTAGAATCTTAATTCCATTTTTATTTTGGTCTTGGAATCCTCATTTCCATTCCTTTGCTATGAGCAAATGTATAAAATATAATTTGTCACTCTTTGTACCCAGTCAGGTTCTATATGTGTAAGTACGGTCTCTAAATGCCCCATCCTTCCTGTGTCTGTGACTAATCTTAGTAGTTTATTTTCTAGGCTCATCTCTCTTTTAAGCAACTGGCAGTGTTTAATATGATTAAAGTCATGTTGTGCAAGCAGAACATGTTTCTACAGCTCACGATCCAGTGACCTGTGCTCCATAGGACACCTGCTGCGCATAAAAGACACACACAAGCAAAAAGAAAACTAAGCTTCAAGTCAGTACATCCTGTGAAAATAGCTAACTCAACCAAAGCAATTGTTTTTTTGTATTCAGAGACAATCAATGAATGCACAGTGCTGGACTTGTGTAAGATTCAGGGGCCTATGTCAAAGAAGGCCAGGCAGGGAAAATAGATTTGGGGCAGGATCAATTGCTAGGATGAGGTAGAAATAGGTCTCAGAGATTTTTGAATACAACAGCTGTTACAATTTTTGAACAAAGATAAAAATTTATTTGAACTAACTTATCTGAATTTATGGTAGCCATCAATGAAATATGTGCTATTAGTCTTGATAAAGAGCACCAAATTTCCTCTTCTATCTTTAATAGTCCTAATCATTTTATTCCTTACAAATTAGCTGGTTCTTTCCCATCTCCAGTGTAACCTTTCCTCATACTTCTAGAACTTGCATGTTAAGAAGAATTTTGTCAGGTGATGAGGTATCCATATTGTGAGTTCGGATTATCTACCCTTGTGACCAGAGTGAGCCCTTGGTTTTCTCTTCTGAGCTCTCTGGGGTGAGTGATGTAAGAGCATCTTCCAAACAGGCTGTTTTGGAGGCAAAGATCTTGTTTGAATAACTCCATGACTGGCACTGCCTAGCTCCAGGAGGTACAGGTCCACTGGTGGCCAATTGTACTGGTGTTACAGGCACTGAAAAGAAAGACTTTATGCTCTTCTCTCAAATGAGTCACAGGTTCATCCTATTGGGGGAAGCAGAGAGGGAGAGGTTCACACTCATTGTGCGCCTTTCACAGGTCCACACTGAGAGCTTGATTGTGAATGTGCACCTTCCACAGGTCCACATCGAGAGCTTGGTGGTGAATGTGCACCTTCCACAGGTCCACACTGAGAGCTTGATGGTGAATGTGCACCTTCCACAGGTCCACACTGAGAGCTAGATGGTGAATGTGCACCTTCCACAGGTCCACACTGAGAGCTAGATGGTGAATGTGCACCTTCCACAGGTCCACACTGAGAGCTTGATGGTGAATGTGCACCTTCCACAGGTCCACACTGAGAGCTTGATTGTGAATGTGCACCTTCCACAGGTCCACATCGAGAGCTTGGTGGTGAATGTGCACCTTCCACAGGTCCACACTGAGAGCTTGATGGTGAATGTGCACCTTCCACAGGTCCACACTGAGAGCTTGATGGTGAATGTGCACCTTCCACAGGTCCACACTGAGAGCTAGATGGTGAATGTGCACATTCCACAGGCCCACACTGAGAGCTTGATTGTGAATGTGCACCTTCCACAGGTCCACACTGAGAGCTTGATGGTGAATGTGCACCTTCCACACTGAGAGCTAGATGATGAATGTGCACCTTCCACAGGTCCACACTGAGAGCTTGATGGTGAATGTGCACCTTCCACAGGTCCACACTGAGAGCTTGATTGTGAATGTGCACCTTCCACACTAGTTTAAACTTCAGCCAACTCTGTCTCCACACTGGTAACCTCCTAAGTTGTTATTATCAGTCCTACAATTTCTGAAGCATTGCTCATTGCTTTAGCTGTTTGATTCCCATTGACATTCACATAATGGAAGTAGTTTGTCCATATGAATAAAATGCCAATCAGGTGTATGTATAAGTACCATTTAGAAAAAAAACAGACTGGGTAAAGCCTACTTATATTTAAAAACAGGGACACAAAGGGGCCAATTTTCTGGTTAACAAAAGGTTCTCACCTGAGTAATGTCTCAAATCATCTCCCTGTATCCAGCTCAAGTGGGGACATTGTCTTCCACATGCCCAAGGAAAGGCATAGTTACCCATTTGGAAAGTGTGATCCCCTAGACGGTACTTTTGCTACAATAAGGTTTTCATGTCTTTGCTTTTAAAAATTGATTTTAAAGAAGGGCATGGCTGCAGGAACCTCTGGACTACCTCTTTAACCCCCTGAGCAGGAGCCAAAGGCTGGCAGCCCCAGCTGGCTTTCCTCCATCTCTAACAACTCTTGCTGAAATGAACGTGGTTCAAGCATGGGCCAGGGCTGCCAGTGGTCCAAAGAGAAATTATTGCTTTTAAGAAAAACCCCCACCTTGAATAATGCACATTTGGATTTGGATTTCACCTTAGCCCAACAAGCAAACAAAACAAAGAAATGTTGGAGAGGTGGAGTTTGGGTCTGCCAATATGGCACATGTTACAGAAGGCCCCAGTGTCCACGGCTCTAGAGCATGTAGCATGGAAGAAAAGACAGCCAGAGCAGGTGACACTGAATAGCACCCAGGCACGGTGACACATTGACAGGCCTTGGAAGACCCAGTACAAACTCGGTGTGCTTTTTTGGAGTATGTACTGGACATGGTTCATGTGCTCAGACTGAGCGGGCTATTCATGTGGTAAAACACAGCTTCTGCCCTCAGGAGCTTAAAAGATCTACCTGGAGGGCCAATGAGATGGCTCAGCAGGTAAAGGCACTTCCTGTCAACCTTGACAACCTGACTCCAATCCTCCAAGTCACACCTGCTGGAAGGAGAAAACCAACTCCTACAAGTTGTCTTCTGAGCCCCACCCATGTGCTGAAGCATGCGAGTGGACACACACACACACACACACACACAGAGTAAACAAATGAGTTCTTAAATTTTATCTAGAAAAACAAGGCTTAAACACATTAGAAACAACATAAAATTAGAATTCAAATTTTTTTAGATTTTTTCTTTATTAAGAAAATTTTTTATTCATTTTACACACCAACCACAGATTCCCCTCTCTTCCCTCTTCCCACTCCCCCCCCCCCCCCGGCCTTTTTACCCAACCCACCCCCATTCCCTCCTCCGAAAAGGTAAGGCCTCCCATGGGGAATCAGCAAAGCCTGGTACATTCAGTTGAGGCAGGTCTAAGTCCCGCCCCCTGCATCAAGGTTGTGCAAGGTATCCCACAATAGGTAGTGTGCTTCAAAAAGCCAGCTCATGCACCAGGGATAGACCTGATCCTACTGCCAGGGGGCTCCTTAAATAGACTAAGCTACACAACTGTCTCGCTTATGTAGAGGCTTATGGAAGTTCCACAGCTGTTGGTCTGAAGTTCATGAGTTCCCACTAGTTTGGTTTGGTTGTCTCTGTAGGTTTCCCCATCATGATCTTGATGCCCCTTGCTCATAGAATCCCTCTTCTCTCTCTTCGACTGGACTCCTGGAGCTCGGCCTGGTGCTTGATTGTGGATCTCTGCATCTGTTTTCATTAGCTACTGGATAGAATTCAATTTTTAAAAGAGATTTGCTTTTGTTTTATTGTGGGTGTTTTGCCTCCATGGAGACCAGAAGGAGGTGTAGGATCTTCTGGAACTGAATTATGGACAGTTGTTAGCTGCCATGTGGGTCCTAGGAACTGAACCCAGATCCTCTGCAAGAACAAGTGCTCTTAACCACTGAGCCACCTCTCTAGCTCCAAATTAAAGTTCCTTAATCCCGACTGTGTTATATTCCCTGGTGTGTTTAAGAATGAACACATACATGTTTACATCACACACACACACCCCAGCAAGAGCAAAACCAGTAACAATCACAAAATGGTCCTCTAGTTTCGCCTCATATCTCCTTCTGAGGCAGTGTCTGGAGATGAAGTCTGAATGCTTTCATGTTTAAACAGTTCTGTTGGTTTGCTACTCACAGCCAGATGGGGGAGCCCCTTAGATAAGTGGTAAATTGCTTGGGGTAAGATATATGGGTAGTCAGTAATGCCCAGGGAGAAGTCCTTTCATTGGTGATGGGAGACTTTATAGAGGTGATGGAGAAGAGCCACATGGATCCCTGCTCAGCTGAGAAACTGGAGATTACTGACAAGTTGTAGACCTGATCCAGTTGGAGCTGATGAAACTATGGAGAACTTGAATCCTCGGATCCTCACACCCCGACCCCACCCTGGTATGTTAGACTCCAGGGGAAGAAAGGCATTCATTACATTTATCGTCTTGTCACTGTGACAAGACACTTGACAGAAGTGACTCAAAGGGGGAATGATGGATTTTAGTCCATCATGGAGGGGAAGGAATGGTCCCATCCTTGTCAGTGAGAGCATGATGGCAGCTGACCCGGAAGCAGAGAGCTGGGTCAGACCTTGAAATGTGTGTAACCTTATAAAGTCTAAATGTTCTACTGCTTCCCAGAAGACTACCACTGGGAGGGGACACGGGGGCCTTTGTGGGACCATTCTGATTTGAGTCATAGCAGGCAGTGTGGTTGGGATGAATGAACGGAGGCCTGAAGCTTGGCCACCCTTGTAAATTTTAAATGCCTGAATTTTATCAGGGGATGAAGTAAGGGGAATGATGGCTGCCATCTTCTGTCACCCCCTCCTCGAGCCAGTCAGGAGTGAGGCATATCCCAGGACAGAGCACGTGGCTCTTTGCACAGGAGAGCACAGCAACTTCTCCCAAACTTCAGCCTGCTCCAGTGTTAGCAGGGCTGGGGAAGGGAACAAATGGAGACCCACAGGCTATAGTGTAAATATTGAATGCACCGTTAAATAAAATATGCTCTAGCCACTTACCTCGACAAGCAGTCTTTTCTAATGACATTGTAGGTGAGGTTCAAGTGTAAAGTGTTTGGATTTCAGGAAGTTCTGTGCCGGAATGAAGTGAAGTATAAAGATGGTATAAAGACTTGCCACAGGCTGAAGGGCCTCCAGCCCCTTCTCTTTTCTTCCTCAGCTTTGTCCTCACTGCCAGGGCCTGAATGAGGGCATCTCAGATTCCATATCCAGCTCCATTCCTAACTCAGGCCAACAGTGGCTCCTTGGCTATCCTAGAGGCTAGGGGACACCTGTGCTGCCAGTACCTATCACAAGGCTGCTACCCCTCAGAATTTAGCAAAACGGTACAGTGTCTGTGAACTCACTGGGTCATCATTATCGGAATTCACCTTCTTCCAAGAGAGCCTTGTATATCTCCGCCTTCCTCTACCTCCTTATGTTCACCAGCAGAGGCACCAACTCTGAATCATCCTCAAGCCCTTCACCACTTATCCTCAACTCTGAAAAGCACAGCTTATGGTTGCTCTTTGCACAGAGGAAGAAACTGAGGCCCAGGTTAAAGTGCCTGCCCACAGCAGTGTGGTCACACAAAGCATGCAGTTACAGGGCACTGGCGTTAGAACGGGTGCTCAGTACTATGAGACCCAGAGCCCGGGGTATTTCTACCTCTCTTTGTTCACTCTTAGTTAAGAAAGACCTCCCACACTCTAAATGTGATGGGAGATGTTTAACTTCTGCTTGAGAGAGACTACAAACTTTGTGAATTATTCTGTGCTATCTTTTCTTGGATATTTTCTTCTGAAGAAGAACCCTCTTAGAGAAATAAATCTAAGGTAAATCACTCAATGCCAGTGTAAGCCACTGTACTATTTTTTTGGTCAGCCTGATGCAAGCTAGGGTCATCTAGGAAGAGAGAAGTAACTGAGAAAATGCCCCCACCAGCTTGGCCTCTAGGCAAACCTTTGAAGCGTTGTCTTGATTAATGATTGATGTGGGAGGACCCAGACAAATGTGCACAGTGCCACCAGTGGGAAGACACTTCCGGGTTGTATAAAAAAGCAAGCTGAGCAATCCATAAGAGCAAGCCAGTAAGCAGCATTCTTTCGGGGACTATGGGGGTCCGGCCCCTTGATAGTCCCCTCCCAGGGTCCAGGAAGAATCTACTACCAGCTGATAATTTAATCTTTGATGAAAAGAAATGAATCTATGTACACGAAACTCCTTAGTTCATACACTTAATTATTCTATGATAGTTCTCTCTCTACACAGCTTCTATTCTGCTCTCAGGCCTAGCTCCTTTCTTGCCTGATGTCCCTCTAAGTTCTAATTTAATTCTCTCATCTTAGTTCTGCCCCATCTAGGTTCTCATCCATCTAGTTCTTTCCCATCTTAGCTCCTCTCCCATCTCCTTATTCCTCATCCTGTTCTTCCCCATCTGGCTCTTCCTCGTCTTCCATCTCGTTCCTCTAGTACTCTCTTCTAGCCCTTCAATCCAGTTCTTCCCATCTTGTCCGTTCCTCTCCAGTTCTTACCCATCTAGTTCTTCCGTTCTTTTTTCCTCTCTCTCTCCTCCTCTCTGCCTTCTTCTTCTCTCCATTCTCCCCAAGTCTCTCAGGAATCCAGTTATAAACCCAAGCAATAGCAATCCTCTGGCTGGGCAAGATCACCAGGCTTGAATTCTACTGGGTCATAAAGGCAGGTAAGAATTTTCCTCAGGCAGTGACCACCAGGCTTTCTTTTACAACCCAAAGTGGGAGTGGTAAAGGAGGAAGTCAACTGAGTGCTAATGACTGGTTAGCATATCAAAAAGGGGATCTATGTGCTCAGTCTACATTCCTAGAAGTGGTTAGGTAAGAAGTTAGGGGTCTATTAGTAAGGTTGTGTAAGAAAGGAGGGTCTCACTCTAAATTGCACAAGAAATAAAGCTATCCCCTGACCTGGAGACAGGTGTTGTTTTATTTGGCCTTCGATGCTTGATAGGTATTTAGATAAATATGCTGTTAGGAGTTCTTGGAAGCACACAAGGAATCATTTTAGGAAGCAGATAATATACATATATACAAAAGCTAAAATATCATCAAGACTTCTTAAGCCGTGGCTTGACCATTGGAGAAGTCCTTGACTTTTCCAAGTAGCAGCTTTTGTGACAGTAGCTGAGTTCCATTACGTTGTCCTGCGGCTTGCAGCAGCGTTCCTCTATGGCCTCTGCTTTGGTTCCTGCCTCCAGGCTCCATCTGGGGCTGGCGCCTCAACTTCCCCTCCGGACAGACTGTAGGCTGTAAGGTGAAGTAAACCCTCCCCCTTTCCTCCACCTGTTGCTTTTGATGAAGTTTAATCCGGCCGAAGAAGAAAATAAACCAGAACAGCTGCTCATAGAAGCATCCTATTTACATTTTTTGTGGTCTGTGGACCAGGAAGCACGAAGGTTCTATGGAAGCAACTCTGCCCAGTGGGACCTAATTACAGATAAGTGGTTTGGTCACACGGTTACGAAATGGCAGAAGAAGCCACTTCATGTGGCCTGTAGAAGGCGCTTGGAGTAATAAACGGTGAGGTTGTTTGGGCTCAATCGTGAATTTTAGCTGACATTCTGAGGGTGGACAAGGTGGTCTCCCCCCCTCCCCCACTGGTGTCCTTTAGAGCAAATTGAAAAAATCCCTTTTAGGAAACTGTCTCTAAGTTAGGCTCATAGGATTTCTATACATTGAAATCGAGCATTGAATTCACAAGAAATTTCATGTTTATCATGGGCGAGTATAATCACACACACAAATGAGAGACTCGAGCACAGTAAATGTTAAGTGCTTTTAGTTAAAGGCCACAGAATAGTGAAATACCCAATAGATGTAAACGGCAGATTAGACCAAGGGAGATGGTGTGATTAAAATCACTGTCTGAGTCAGGGATTCCCCTAATACCTTCCAAAAGAAGAGAAGACAGTTTCAATCCTTCTATGGGATATGTAGAGCAGGGCTGTGTAAGATCTGCAGCTATGGACTATTTTCAGCTTGTTTTAAATAATTGTATGTGTTAATGTATGTATGTTGCGTAGTAAGCAGTACAGACAGAGGCATACAGCAGCCAACAATACCCTTCAGAGCCAGCTCCATACAGACCACATATTTTGCCTAAAGTATCATCACAGTTTGACTGAAAATGGCACAGGGGCTCTTTACTGAGATGGCAAGAATGTCCTAAATATAAACTATAGTGTTGGTTGATAATTCTATATAGATTCACTAAAAATAATTGAATCCTACACTTACGAGGGGTGGATTTAATAGTACTCAAATTACTTCTGATACTATTGTTAAAATACTATTGTTAAAATACATTAATAGTAAAAAACTCATACTCTACAAATTAAAAAAAAACACTCTACTTAGTAAGTCATAGGTCCCAAGTAAATGATGCTAAAATGAAGAGAAAAACTTAAGGCTTGCACAATAATGCAAGCATGCTACACCACAACTGGAGGACTTTGGTGAATGTCTGACTTTGAAAATAAGTAGAAAGACTGAGAAGGAACAACATTCTGAGGAGGGAATCAGAATGGACGACAACGGAGTTGAAGAAGGCAGACAAAGAGCAGAGCGAACCAGGAAAAGCCAGATGCAATGGTTAGGATCACCATGGCAGCTCTCGAAAGCATAGGACAACTGAAGGTCGCTGGTAAGCCTGATTGAGAAAAGGAAGAACGGTCCCCAAGAGTAGTGGCCATAAAAGTCTTCACTCTGCAAAGGCGTCTGTGGTCTCAGCTGCACCAAGCCCTTTGACTCTGGTTAAGATTACAAATTGTGCTAGCAGTAATCATGATAATAACGTGCTAAAAATTAGACAAAATCAGCACATTCTGAAAGAAGATTGAGGCAGCTAGAAAGCCAGGATAGTTCTTTAATTATTAAAGGGGTGAGCCCACTAATTAGACTTTTGACTAAGTGTCAAGTAGCAGTTCTAGACGAGCTGTGGGTGAGATTCCATCATGAAGTCAATGGAAAAGAGTCTTCCCTCCATTTCTTTATTTAGAGAGTCTCACTGTGCCATCCTGTCTAGCCTGGGATTCTCTGTGCAGATCTTAAACTCCCCGAGATCTGCCTCCCGCCTGAGTGCTAGCATTATAGGCCTGCACCAGCACACCCTGGAGCATTTCAACCTCATGTACAATTTTGCACAACAGAAAATCTGCAGATAGAAAGTGTCCAAGCCTATGTGTGAGGTGGTCACTATGAGAACAAAACACCTTGGGGAATGGTCCAAGAGAGGAGCATTATGGGACAATCTATTTAACAAACACAGATGTGAAGGTCTAATGGGTAATTAAACCTAATAACCAACTCAATCAAGAAAGAGATAGGATGAAAATACACTGCAGCTAAACCGCTTATTCTGGGAAGGAAAGAATGATTTAGCACAAGTAAATTCATAAATATGATTTATTATCTAACGATTAAGCTGTGTGATTACCCCAAAAGATAAAGTTCAACAGCCACTTAGAACAACAATGAAACAAAGAGACACTTTAGAACTCCAAGATGGGGAAGGAACTTTCTTAGCTGGTGAAGAGCATGTGCCAAAATGGGAATTTGGGGGCCAGGTGGTGGTGGTGCACGCTTTTAATCCCAACACTCGGGAGGCAGAGGCAGGCAGATCTTTATGAGTTCGATGCCAGCCTGGGCTACAGAGTCCATTCCAGAAAAGGTACAAAGCTACACAGAGAAACTTTGTCTAAAAAAAAAATGGGAATTTGGAGATATTTCCTAAAAACTGTGACTAGCCCTTGGGAAGCCATCACCTTCCTGTCTCCGTTTTGAAGGCCCCAGCCAGCGGGCCGAAATACATAGACATAAAGAGTATACACCACACAGTCACAAACCAACAACTAACTTATTAGGGCTAATGTGAAACATCAGCAATTAACATTGAACAAAAAGGCAAGACGACTAATTGTATTAGTTATTTATTATCTATTTGCTTTGTAACAAATAGCACACACCTAATGGTTTAAAATAAAACTTACTATACATACTGTTTTTCAGAGGAGTAAGCTTGAAGTTCAACAGAAGTCTCACAGGGTAGATATGAGGTGTAGACCCTGTGTACTTTCCTGCAGACTCTAGAAGATCTATTGTCTAGCTTCTAGAGGCCACTGACATTCCTTGGCTAGTGACCCCACACTGCATCTTGAAAACCTGTAGTACCATGTTCCTCTTAATGCAATTGGGAAAACTCTTTACTTTTAAGAGACCACGTGATTAGATTGGGTTTGTGTATCTAATCGAGGGTAGCATCTAGTTCAAGGCCCATAACCTTAATGACTTCTACCAAGCTGCTTTTTCCAACTGCAGCATTATATATACTCCAAGGTTCCGGAAAAGATTTGGGGGTGTCCCTTGTTCTGTATTCTACCTTCCTTTTTAAAGATTTTATTTCCTTTAAAAACATATGCATATGTGTATGAAGGGGGGTTGTATGCATGTGAGTTTAGGTGTCCTTTGACGTCAGAAGAGGGTGTTGAATCCTCTGGAGTTGTAGTTACAGGCAGCTGAGAGCTGCTTGACTTGGGTGTTGGGAACCAAACTCTGGTCCTCTGCAAGAGCTGAATGAACTCTTAACAACTGAGCCATATCCCCATGCCCCCTGCCTTCTAAAGAATGTCAATTATTTTTTAGAAATCACTTGCATTCACACACAAAAGCTACAGCTGGAAGATGGAAGGCATGATTTAAAAACATGTATGACAGTAAAAGTGATTAAAAGAGTTCTTTCAGTTATTTGTAGAATAAATCTACCCAAAGATGGCCTAAGCTCATGGAGAAAACACGGATCTAACAGTGGCAGACATCTGCACACACACACACACACACACACACACACACACACACACACAGTGGGCTGGACACAGTGTATGGCTGTGTCAATGTGGGAGAAACAACGTGACTTGGCATCAGGTGGTAGGCAATTGCACGTCTGTTTGGGGAAGCTAAGGTTTTGGGTGCTGCTTGAGTATTTTATCTACATCCCTAAACTATCATTCAATGTTTCCAGGTGGGTGCAAACATTTCTAAAGAAAAATTCTCTTTGGAAAAATAAGGATGATTTTTATCCTGTGTCAAGTAGCAATTCTTTTTTTGTTTTATTTTTCATACAGGGTCTTTTTTAGCAGCTGCCCTGGAAGTTGCTGTGTGACTAGTCTAGCCTCAAACTTGCAAAAATCCTCCGACCTCCGTCTCACCAGTGAAGGGTTGCAGGTCTGTGCTACTGCAACCCACTTCTATTAGCATACAGAAGTTAATGCAAGTATTGCTACCAAATTCATGTTTTGAAAAGATGCTAAGAGTGATACAGCACTGTGCTGTAGGCTGTAGGATTGGTGGTTTAAAGGGCTTTATTGGAGATGGAGAGGACCTAATTCTGTCCATTTTGCTTAAGACCCTGATGAATTACTTTGCAAGTGGAAGAACAGACCCAGCAGAATTGATGAAGAGTTTGAAGCCCTTGAGTTAGGAGGCCACAGGGAAGAGTCTGGGGCTGGCTTCATTTCTGATGGCATCTCAGGAAAGGTCTGAATGATGCATGAGGATGTCTTGAGCCTGGGAGTCTATCCAAGCTGTACCACCAGGACAGCGTGCTCCTATCAAATAACACCATGGGCAACTTTATCCGAAGGCTCTTCAACTCACAAAGCAACTTTGAATCTTTTATGATTTGTCAACAGCTAGATCATAAACAGCCAGGAAACTGTCTTGCTCAATATAAGTAAGTATGTTTATGGGTTCTGTTATTTAACCAAATCAGAACAAGGCATGTTTTTGTTCAAGACAGTTAGAAAAAGAGAACACATAACTATAGTGCGATTTATCTTCCGTGGCAATTCTTTGCAACTTACAAAAACATTGTCTTTGTGCTATTCCTGTTTCCTTTTATTTTTCAAAACCATCTACTGTGTACATTTGTTCCACTCACAAACATCGAGGTCCTGCCAGCACAGAATCCTCTATTGTATTTGCCCCCCACCTCTGTAATTTGGTTATTAGTCTCCAAGATCTTGACATTAGATATGCTAAAATCTGTTCCACACACTGTTAGTAGAGCAGTTACTCAAAGGTGGGGAGTGTGCATGCAGACCACTTACACATGCAGTTAGAAACTGTCCCTCTATTGGACAAAAACGCCTCCCTAAGCACAGTTTTGAATGTTAGGAGGATTTAGAGTGTGAATTTGTGTTATGTTTTGCTTGGAGGGATTAATAATAACTTCTACTTTAACTGTATTTCTGGATCTTTTCCATAATAAATTTATATTGTTAAAATTATTAGAAAAACATGTTTTAAATGTTATTTCCTTATTTAGTGTGTATAGGTATTATAACTCCATGTATGTATGTGTATCATGTGCATGACTGGTACAGAGGGTAGAAGGGCACGTCAGACCCCCTGGAGCTGGAGTTAGAGGTGCGTGTGAGCTGCCAGATGGGTGCTGGAAGTTGAGCCTGTTCCTTTGGAAGAGTAACCAGTGTTCTTAAGCTTTCTTTACAGTCTCTAGACAAATACTTTCCAAATGTCTTCATCCAGGGATTAGGGAGATGGACCAGTGGGTAAAATGAAGATCTTGTTTCACATCCCAAGAACCCTGTAAAAGCTGGGCATCTGTAACCCCAGAGCCAGGGTGAAGGGAAGACAGGAGCCTCCTGGGGGCTTGTTCACCAACTGGTTCTGCCCCAAACAGCAACTTCTAGGGTCCGTTAGAGATCCTGTCTCAAAACAGCAGAGGGTGATAGAGGGGACACCTGAACTCAGTCTCCGACCTCAGCACACACATGCATGGGCAAGTATTGTGTACACGTGCACACACAGACACACACAGACACACACAGACACACACAGACACACACAGACACAGACACAGACACACACACACACACACACACACACACACACACACACACACACACACACAGAGTCCATCTAAACACACCAACGAAGCAGTTTTGATAAGCGCTTGTCAGTTCTCTCCCACACAGAGACACAGAGAGAGACAGACAGACACACACATACACACTCAATCTAAACGCACTAATGAAGCAGTTTTGATAAGTGCTTGCCAGTTCTCTCCCAAACACAAACTTTTTAAAGCCAGTTACTGTTGAGAAGGGTTGAGAGTGTGTTAACTTCCACACTGTCAGGACAGCAGTTCAGTGGTTTGTAGGAGGGTGGATAGTGGGCTTATAAATACCAATTCGCTGACTTAAGAACAATTTTGGAATTGACCAAAAGTTTTTTTTTCCTGTATTTTAAGCCAACAGGCAAGGCTGTGAGCAGTTCTCCATGAAACGTGGAGGCATGCTCCCATCTAACACCTGTGTTTCAGCTCCTCAACCACCTTCTGAAAACATGTCCTCAACTTGCTCTCATTGTTGGGAATTCCAATATGCTCCATTGCCTTTTGAGAGACCTTTATGATCTAATAAACTGAAGAGGCCTGATAAAAACCAATGTAAACTCAAGCCAGGAAGAAATGAGCTGAGATATTTACTCAGAAATGGCATGTATTGAAATCACCTCAGTGGGAGGAAGAGGAAGCCGTGTGCTTCCTTCCTTCAGGGGCCGGCCGGCTGACACACATTCAACCCGAGCAGAATGCTTAGAGGCAGGAAAGCACCTCGTGCCCCTCGGATGCTGTCACGGCAACCTGGATGCCTGCCGATGTCAGAACTAGCCATGGTGTGTTTTCTCAAGACTTGTTTTCATCTTCAGTTTGAACAATATTTAAAACTTGGAATTTTCTCAAACAAATCCAGGCCTGGGTGTCCTGACCCCACTTTCTTTGGTCTCCACAGCTGAGTGGCAGTGGTCGCTCTGACACCCTCAGCTCTTAGGCAGGATTTGCCCTCCACACTCAGTCTGTTTTAGAGGCACATCTGTCTCTATGACCTAATGTGGAGTGTTTGAAAATTAAAAATATTAATGGACTTACAAGGTTTTAGAAACTATTATAACATTTCAAAGAAGAGTTAGTGATTTCTCCTCACCCCCACCCCCGCCTCACCTCCACCACCCCAGTCTCCTTTTTCTTCCATCTCCCATGTGTCCTTTTGTCTCCCCCAGATCCTTCCTCACCTCCTATTTTACCTCTCTTGGTGTTTTTAACAGCTATGAGGCTTTCCTCACACACACATCAATTAATATTTGTCTATATATCTGACCTATATATATGCATCTATCTGACCTATCTATCTACACATATATATCATAAGGCTGGGATCCACATATGAGAGACAAGATGCCATTTTTGTCTTTCAGACTTTGGATCTCTTTGCTTCATATTATACATTTCTGATCCATCCATTCTTTCTGCAAATTTCTACTCATTTTTGATGGATATAAGATGGGTTGTAATTTTGTAGATTTATTTAGTTCATGTGTATGAGTGTTCTCCCTGAATGTATGTATGTATACATGAATGAATGTATGTATGGATGTATGGATGTATGTATGGATGCATGAATACATGTATACCATGTGCTTGCCTCCGGCCACTGGGTGGGTGCTGGGAACCACATCCTGGTCCTCCACAGGAATATCTTTGCTGCTGAGCATTCCTCCAGCCCCCAAGATGTCACTCAGACATCATTGCTTCTCCTTTTCGTGCTCTTTCCTTTTCTAAAACAAACTTTCAATTCTTGCTTCTTCCTGACCTCGGCTATCCCTTAGCAGTCTCCCCTTTGACCCGAACACTCTACCCCCCAAGCTACTCATTTTTACGAGTCCAGCCCATTTGAAGATGCCCTGCTGTGCTCGACCCTCTCACTGGATCCTGTTGTCTCATGGCTCTCAGCACAGTATTTTCTCTTTTGTTATAATGAAAAATAGATGATGAAATCAATGTTTTAGCATGCATCGTTCCTGCTAGGATAGAAGTTCTAATGAGGTGGGAACTACCTCAGTGTGGTGTGCAGCATCAATACATAATGACTCAGTGGAGGCACACTTGTGTGGAGCTCCTGAGAAGCAGATGTGGGAAGGTGAAAGGCTCAGGCAAGTGCCCAGGGAGCCTAGAACAGACTCTTTACAGACAGGTGCAGGACAAATAAAGGAAGGTCAGTCTGAGCACCAGGGTCCTCATTCTCAGGATCCCTCACAAATAGTTTATATTATTGAGACAAGGTCTAGCTATGTAATCATGACTAAGCTGAAACTCACAGAAATCTATCCGTCTCTGCTTTCCAAGTATTGGTGGTATTAAATGTGTGAGCCACCATGCCCAGGTAGTTCATGATTTCTTAACATTTCCTGTCTGGATTTGAGCTCTTTTTTTTTTTTTTTTTTTTTTTTTTTTTTACAATTCCGAATTAGTTGATTCAGTCTCTGTCATCTTTGGGCCCCACTTTCTACTTTTCCTTTAGAGTGATGACATCTAAGACCCCGAGCCTCTCTGTGCTGAGCAGCAGAGGCCACATCCAGGGTCTTAGTCCTTGTCCCTTCACATTGCTGTCCTCTTGAGGGATCTGTAGAAGGGTCAACTAGACTACTGAGGAATTATCTGCCCCAAAAGCAGAAAAGATGCCCAAGCAGTGGCACCTGCATTACTAGTACCATTTTACTCAAGAATCAAAACACCTCTGTGCAGCCTGCAATGATTTCTTAGTGTCCACAGTAAATATCAGACCTTTATTGTACTGTCTGTACAAAAGCCTTTGTGATCCCACAAATATTCCTTATTAAAAATTCATATTAACATTGTCTTCCTAATGGGCAGAAAATCCACAGGTATCATGAGTGCCCACGTTTGAGAAGCAGTATTGAGTTTTTAACCAGCTGGGGGTAGGGCACAGTTATGGAGAAATAAGACAAAGCTGGATTCCTAACTCGTATTAGCTCTAATTCAAGGCAAGATGTAATAAAATGTGAACACACTGCAAGGGACAGCAGAGAACTGTTTAGAGACAGACACTTAAAGGGAAGAGGAATCTGACCAAACACAAAGCTTGAAAAATTGCTACAGAGAAATAAAATGCAACTGACAAGAACAAAAGACAAGCTTCCGTTTCGAATACCTGAGAATGAGCAACTTCTCTTCCTTTATAATGTTCCCTTAAAAGCCAGACTCTGAGAGACTACAACAGGGAAGTCTCATATTTGATACTACAAAGCAATGCTTACATAAAATACATTCAAATAAATAGAAATTAGAGACTGATGCATTCCTTTGGGACTGTAAAGACATTTATAATATATATAATGTTCAAGAGCACATGCTGGAGGTTTGGTTCTTACACAGCTCTTGCAGAGGACCTGAGTTCAGGTCCCCACCCACACTGGGCAGCTCACTGCATTTAACTCCAGTTCCATGACCATCTGAAGGCTCTGGCCTCCACAGGCACTGCACTCACATGCAGAGACACCCCAACCCACAATTGAAAATAAAAATGAAATCTTTAAAACTAGGGCACCTGAGCACAGGCACCACACACTCTTTGGCAGGTTGTACAGCCTGGCGCTTTTTTACAGGGGCAAAACAGCATTTGATAAGTACATATAAAAACTTAAAATCTACATACTGTTCTTGACTAATTCTACCTCTTGGCATTTCCTTGAAAGATATGCTTAGCGCTAAGCACTTATGTGCACATGAAAATGCTCACTGCTGAATAACTTTCAATAGCAAAAGGCTGGGGAAAGGCAAAGTGCTCATCTTTGGAGGTTAGTCAAGTAAATTATGCAGCCTGTAACCTTAAGCTAGTAAACAAATACCGTGCAGCCATTAAAAATAATGAGATCTGTATCGACTTGAAAAGTCACCCACAATGTTACTAAATGGAAAAAAAAAGATTAGTGGACTTGTATTTTTATTTAAGTTATATAAGGAAATGGGGAAGACGAGGATGTTTGAAAATACATAGAAAATATGGTCCCAAAACCAAATGACTGTGTTCTAAAGTGTGGTATTCATAGAGGAGACATGTGTTTTACTTTCAATTTACATAATTTTGCATGAAAATAATTTATCCAGAGCCTGCCCCGGGTGTCAAGGAGAAAGCATGGTCCTGCCCAGCGCCATAATGACTGAGCAGGGCAAGGAGACTCACATGCATGCCCAGGGCACCCTGCCCCTAGGTGTGGAGGAAAAAGCACTGTTAGTGACTGTATAGTGAACAAATGTACGGTGTTGTATGGTGGGGAGAGAGGGGGCGGGGGAGAATGGTTCATAGCCTGTGGAGAGAGGCAGATCCGAAGAGGTGTAAGTGGTGAGGAACCGGCTTGGGTATGTGGCCTGATTGCTAACCAGGGCCATGGTGATGTCTGGGCCTGGACTGCTGCTGGGGCCCATGTCTGAGTTGATGTCCAGCCTCAGTCTGTGTTGATGTCCATGGCTCCTATTTCCAGCAAAGGCCTAGAGGATAGGCCTGCACGGTGTTGGTCCTGTCCCTCTCTGACTGCATCACTAGGGAGAACTGGCCCTGCCCCTCACCAGCTGCAGCACTTGGGAGAGCAGGTCCTACACCTCACCTGGGCAGCACAATAGAGCTGACCCTGTTTGTGGGGACAAGGGTGAGCTGGCCCTGAGGGAGTGAGAGTGGGAGAGTGGGTCCTACCACCCCCCTCATCTGCCCTGTGGTGGCGTGGGTGAGGGAAAGATGCCCTCCCTCCTTCTCCCCCCTTGCCGTCTGTGGCAAGTGGGGGAGCTGACCCATCCCCTCACCAGCCGCAGCACTCAGGAGAACAGGCTGTGCCTCACCTGGGCAGCACAGCAGAGCTGACCCTGTACATAGGTGTGTAGGTAAGCATGGGAGATCTGGCTCCTCCCCTCATCTGCCATACAGTGGCGTGGGTGAGGGAAAGATGGCCCTGAGGTCACAAGAATGGGAGAGCTGTCCCTGCCCTTAACCAGCTGCAACACTAGAAGAGTGGCCTCCGCATCTCACCTGGGCAACACAGCAGAGCTGGCCCTGATGGCCCAGGTGTGGGAGGACTGGCAGGCTGACCAACCCTGCAACTATCCAGAACCAGGCCTATGAGTTGGTCCACCCCAACATCCAACCCATCTGTGATCTGCAGGAGCATGTGAAGGGACTGGTCCTGCAGACTCAAAGCAGCAGGATCTCCATGACACAGGGCAACAACAGGATAACCAGGAGGAGTCCCGGTGAGGGCCCAGGATCGATAGTGTACCAGAAACCAGAGGCCTCGAACCAGACCAGTGACTCTTTGCAATGAACACTTGCAAGTAAAGATAAATGAACTAAAGGGTATACTTATACTTTCTATTCTCTTACATTTCATTTTATTTTTATTTTGTGGGGGAGGTTGCAAGGGCAGAGGGCAGGGGCAGAGGGACAAAGGAATGGGAGATGAATGGAATTGAGATGCATGATGTGAAAGACACAAAGAATCAATCAATCAATCAATCAATCAATAGAATTTAAAAAGTAAAGATTAAATTTCCCTGTTAAACTTACAAATACAAAAAGAACATATTAACATATTTCAAGTAACTTAACAGTGTTTTATGAATCATCACAATAAGGTGTCAATAACCAGAATGCCGGGTCTCTGGCTTGTATCCACCACTCACTGCATATGTACCTTTAGACAAATATTACATTTCCCTAGTCTCAATCTCTTCATCTGCAAAGTGGAGGTGATAGTACTTATCACCTTGACAACAGTAACCAACAGCTCAAGTGGTCATTATAAGAATTAAAAGACAGACTAATGTATTTATAACACTACATATACTTAAAATGTGAACTAATATATGTATCATTGTTTGCATAATAGTATCCATTCTAGATGCCTAAATTAAAAACATATCTTTAATTTTTTCCACTTTAACTTTAGTGGTCACATACAAACATAATAATTCTTTCAGATTGATTTGTTTAGGGAAAAGCTGAAATCTTCAGTCTGTTTTCTTACTGTCTATATGTTTATTTCTTTTGCTACATACTTTTGAAATAATAAATGTATTAATTACAGTAATAAGGCATAAATTAAATTCAATTAAATAATAATTGCATTGAAAAAATTTATTTTTTTATTCCCAAGCCAAACTTACCCTGTATAAACAAACAACAAGTTACCAATGAGACAAATTTAAGTCATAAACTATTAAAAAGTAGGGATTCTTTTCTGGTCATTTAAGAGTTTAATTGGGCTTTTTTGTGTGTGGCCAAGAGTTCTCAAGAACCATCCTAGGAATTCCACAGGAGAAGGACAGAATAAAAAAGCAATGGACCCAGCCCCCTCATTGACAATGATGCTTACGTTTTGTGACTGTGTTCCTCTACATTATACTAAAGATACTAAGTGCAGTTAAGTAAGAGAGGCCACCGAGCGTAGTAGTGTCTGAAGGATGCAGTGATAGACTCCTTGACAAAATCGTAATGGATGTTTGTCTTGAATCTTAAAGAGGAGTATCAGCTCCGGGGCTTTATTTTCTCCGGCTTCTATAGACTCTAGTGAGTTGCCTAATATTGTCCCACAGGTAGGGGCAGGAGACACACGTCCTCTGGGTCAGAAACAAAGGACTTGGTTAGCCATTGCAGAAGAGACTGGGTCTCAGCATGGCTGACAGCATCTCTTGTCTTCCCTGCTCTCTGAGTCAGTTCCATGAGTTCAGATAGGTTTGCCAGGGAATACTGAAATTGGGGACGCTGCTATTTCACAATGTGCAATAAGCAAGCTTGCCTGCTGGTCCAGAGGGAAGTTACTTCTGAACATCACTCTTTGCACACACAACTTTGAGAAATGTTAGGACCTTGCAACCTAGTCTGCCGTAGAAGAGCAGAAGAAGCTGATGGACACACACCTCCAAACGAAAAGATCTGACAGGAAAAGGGGCCATGAGACTGTCACTGTAGGAGTGAGCGTAGAAGAGGGAGGCTGGCAAGGCCGTAAGAGAGAAACGTGAACATGTCAGCAAGGACCAAGCTCCGGCAGTCTCACACTTGTTGACTCTGCATAGGTTAGGCATTTGTCGAAGATTTTTTTTTAAGTTTGCTGTTTTATTTGGTCAAACTATACAATGTTACTATTTTTGCTGCTCAGAAAGTGTTGAATAATAACAATTCCATTCTTTCAACCTAGTACATTTCCCTAGCACAGTCCGGCACATAAATGCAGAAGTGGGAAGAAGGCGAGGCTTTTCATCCCATTGCTTCTGTGTTTAAGCCTCCTGATGCCTGCTGTCTTTGGTAGTGCCTAGCAATGTCTACTGAAGGAGCGACTGGATACTGAAGGAAGTGTGTGAAAACTGAGAATGCTTTTCCACAAGTGGAGGATTGCTTTCTAAACAACAAAACAAGACAAGGGTATTGTGGTAAGGCTTCCGGTTCTGTTGCAGGTCGTTGAGGCCAATCAGACAAAGTCAGAGGTAGATGTGATGTTTCAAATGCACTGCATCACTCCAGGTAGTGTGATTCATACTAGAATTAGTCAGAGGTGGTGGCTCAGTATAGAAACTCTGGCTATCTCAAATGTCAGCTGCTTCCAGTCTTCCAGTGCCGATTTCTTCATCTTTATGACAGGGATGAGAATTTACCCAGCTCCCGGGTTGTAAGGACTCCAGGAAACAGACTACGTAGGCGCTTACGGTAGAGTTTGGGATTATGAATGTTGTGTCTTCATCAATGAAGAGTACCTAAGAAGGTGAATAACACTAGCTACTTCAAGCCCAGTGGAAGTCCCACTGAGAAGTGACCACGTGGCTGAACTCTCAAGCAGTGAGAGTGGGCCAAAGGCTTGAATGCTGGGTTTTGTCTTGTGTGTGGTTATATCAATGCATCTTAATTTTCTGAGAATACGATGAGTCTTAGTCGAGATTAATAATATCAAGAAATGGTACTATACAGGAACAAAAAGGGGAATTGTTTGGGAAGATTCACCTGTGTCTACGTGCAAACTTCGCCCATTCCTGAAGTTTCCACTGAGTCTCCACGCATAATTTTTCTCTTAATTTTTAAAAAATATTCCATACATGTATACCCTGTATCTTGATTATAACCACCCCTCAGGCCAAACCCTCAATTCTTCCTGAGTTTCCTGACACATCTTCTAACTTGGTGCCTTTTTTAAAAGAGCATAGCCCACTGAGAACAGTTGTGCTGCCCATAGGTGCATGGGCACAGAGCCAATCACTGGGACTCAGGCAACACGCCAGTGGCCCCAGTCCCAGGAAATGACTCTTCCTTTCCCAGCAGCCATTGGGGTGCTGTTTTGGAGGATCAGTAAATGCAGCTAGACATGGCTTCCTCTGGAGGTGAGTTTCAGGGCCCTCGTGAGACATAACACGCACCTGCTTTGTATATAGCTGATGCCCTTTATGTTACCTTCCGATGTTTGCACGTGGGCCATGCGAACCTCTTCCAGGCACTTCAGCTCTAGGTGATTTCCAGTATCGACGTACTACTTCTTATTTCTTTGTGTGGGTTCAGCACGATACTCAGAGTACAGGAAATTCAAATTTCTTTCTTGGGACTTTCTGGAATTTCCCTAGTCGTTTTCAGTCATTAGTTCTATGAATCTGAGGATGTGGAATCTGGGGAGGGGTCTTAGGGAAGGAACTCCTAATTGAAAGGCACACATCTGCCCACCCTCAGAATACACTTAGGCTATTCTCTATGCTCAGAAAAAAATGTCATTGATCTTTAAAGATGAAATTTACGTGATCAAAGTGAAAATGAAGTTTGCACATGCACTGAGCTACCAACCTAGATAATTTCAGTGTAGAGCCGATGCTTGGCTTGGCTAGCAAGGCTGCCAAGCTAGCCTAAGCCATCAGATGTCACCTGACCCTTCCCTTGGCTTGTTGGTGAGATATTTGGTCCTGGCGACTCGATGACTTTCATTCTGTGGTTTATTGCAGATTATTACTGGATGTTGCATCTGCTCATCACCCTCAGTGCCTCAGCCCTCTCCCCTCTCAACCCAACATCTCAACCGCACCCGCCCTTTTCAGGATGAAGTCTGGTCATGCCTTGTCACCCTCATACCTTACCTCTAAGCTATGTTTGCACGTGAGGTGCCACACGGAAGCAAATGTATGTGCAGACTGTGCAACTGCATTTTCATGCACTCCCAAAAGATTCCTTTGCACAGAGATGAACATGGAGGCCTTTGGGCTGAGTTGAAACAAAGAACGTAACCTAAGGCAAATCAGAAAGAGGCAGTTTCTGAGCCATAGAAATTTCAACTGAGGCTAAAAGAGATGTTTCTAAGGCTCAGCATTGCTATTGGCCTCTCGTGATGTTAATAGCAGGCTTCAATGCCAGGGCCAAGAAAGGGGTTATGTCGCTTTAACCAAAGGAGGGAAGCACGCAGGCTTAGTTCTGGCCAAGTGTAAAGTAGAAAGCCTAGCAAAAAATAATTGAAGCCCCTGCGAAATATTTCAATTTTTTTATTGATTGAAGGCAATTATCCCTTAATTGCATATTTAAATGAGGTATTAGGAGGTTTAACTAAGCAATGCCTCTTAATTGCTGCCGCTCGCTGGGTGTCACAGGCTGCGTTTATTTCATATGTTAATTAAAGAGAAAGGGGTATTTTATTTTATTGACTACAAGCTTCTCCAAGGCTGTGTTGTTTAGGACAAAGTATGTCTCAGGTGTTTATCACACGCTGGGTATTAATATAATCATTAGCGAGAGGTTAAAGTTTTTAATGAAGAGGTGTGCCTCTGTCTTATCGGCTTCCAGCAACATAGGTCTCTCAGAGGTGGGGGAGGGAGAAAAGCCCCAAATCCCAAGGAAACAATTATCTTTATGAAAGAAGTATCGAGCCCCCTTTCTCAACCATAATAAAGCAAAGTGGAAGTTCTGATAAAACAGGAAAAACAGCACCAAATTACTGCAGAATTAGGGCTGTGACAGGAAACCTGAGGGCCGTGCGTGCCCCGTTGGCAGCTCCTGCATGTTCATTTGCAAGTCGCTGCATGGCTCTGACAGGGAAGGGCATTACTGGATGTGAACAACGCTTTGAAACAGTATATGGGACGGTCACTTACTGAGAAAGGTGTTTGCAGTTCTGAATGTTTGGATGAGGTCTGGTATCCCATGGGGCCGCTTGGGGCAGCGAGAAAAAGATGAATACCACTCTCTCCCGTGCTTGCCTACTTCTTTGTGCCATGCAATGATTGTCTATAATTCTTTAATTAATTAATTAATTTATTATTGAGCGTATGTGTACATGATGTGCACGGGAGAACACGTGCTATGGTACAAGTGTGTGGAGGTCTGAGACAAACTTTGGGGTTCATTTCTCCTCTTCCACCTTCATGTGGCTTCTGAGGGTCCAACTTACATCTCTAGGCTTACGCAGCAAGTGCCTTTGCCCACTGAGCGGTCTCCCAGTCTGGTAGTCATGTTTAAAAGTAAGATTAACACCTACAGCTAGCTCGGACTTGCCTCCTCAGAAGTCAGAAAGCAAGGGGGTGAGTGGAAGGGCTTGTTGGGAGCCTCCTGAAACTTCCTAGTCTATTAAGAGACAGACTCCTGGCAGCTAATAGCAAAACATTACTCAATCTTATTTACACCATTTAGATCAGTGGTTCTCAACCTGTGGGTCTCACGACCCCTTTCAGAGTCACATATCAGATATCATGCATATCAGATATTTACATTACTATTCATAACAGGGGCAAAATTACAGTTACGAAGTAGCAATGAAAATAATTTTTTGTTTAGGGGTCGGCACAACCCAAGCAACTGTATTGAAGGGTCGCAGCATTAAGAAGGTTGAGGATCACCGCTTTAAGACAACAGATGCTAGAAAGGAGTATGCAGTATTCTCTTGTCTGTTTATTTATTCACGCACCCGGCAAACACTTCCTGACCCTCCAGACATGGCCTGAAGTGGGAGTATGATGCAGGCAGGGCAATATGATGGTTCTGCTTCCATGGAACATTTGATTGATTAAGAAACAGGGACTTTAGAAGAGTAAGCTCACAGATCGCTCCAATGTATAAATAGCAAAGGGTGCTGGGCAGCTGCCCTACATGCCAGGGAAAGGCGGTGAGGAAAAACAAAGCCTTGTTGTTCAGCTGAAGTTTCAAGAACTTGGAGTTAGGAGTGACTTATCAGACACCTTCATTCCATAAAACGTTGCCAAATCTAGTTATTCTCTTCACAAAAACCTCAGTGACACACCATTTATGGGGTCTTGTGTGGATCCCAATGACTTGTCTATATCTGAAGAAAGAATGATGCTAATTTTACTGAAATGCCTTAATGTCTTTGTGAATCTAGAATTCACATAAGAAAATTTAACCAGAGGCTATCGTCTAGGTTTTCTAGACTCAAATTGCTATCTACACCCATGCCCCCACACCCCCGCCACCTCTCTCACGAAGGGTCCGTGAACAAGTAAGATTCAAGCAGCAGCAAAGGTTCAAGCAGTTGAAGAGGAAAAATGTCGTAGGAGAAAACTCCTGTTTGCCTTTGAAGAAAAACATTCTGGACTAGTAGAACGCTTCGTATGGTGAGCAATAGTGCCCATTTGCAGGCTCTCGGCTCACGCACAGCATTTGCTGCCGCCCTTATCTTTATGGTGCAGGAACAGCACACACGGTAAGTCTCCGCTGGCAGGATTTTGAAAAAGTAATTTTAATGCTGTGAATATAAGAAAGTGCTATCAAGGAAAAATATTTTTCCTTCCCTGGAATAGAAACCATTATTTAAACTCTTAGGTGCCTCGGGGTTCTATTCCTACTGAATCCATCTCCACAGTCAAAATATATTCTTTTCTAAAGATTTCATATATATGAACAGATTTGTGCAGTGTGTGCATGTGTGTGTGTGTGTGTGTGTGATGGGTAGTTCTCCAACTGAGACCATGGGTTTTCTGAATACACAAGAAAGAGATGCATTTTATTTCAGTACAAGTCTCCACAAAGCTGCATGTTATTTTTTTATGTATTATATGCATGTGTGTGCACACTCCTGCACATGAGTACACACATGCATGTGCATATGAAGGCCAAAGAATACCCTCAGTATCTTTCTTCAGGCACTGCCCCCTTTTTATCTCCCTTTACTTGAGGCATGGGCTCTCTCACTGACATGTTAAATAGGCGAGACTGGCTGGTCAGTGAGCCCCATGGATCCCCCTGTACCTGTCTTTCCACAGCTAGGGTTGTAGGCATGTACCCTCATATCCATCATTTTTATAGTGGGTTCTGGGGACTAAACATAGATCTTTGTACTTGTAAGACAAGTCCTTTACTGACTGAGCTATCTCCTCAGACCTATATACTCTTAAAAATAAAGATGTGCTGGGTGGTGGTGATGCAGGCCTTAATCCCAGAACTCAGGAGGCAGAGCCAGGTGGATCTCTGTGAGTTCAAGGACAGTCTGGTCTACAGAGTGAGATCCAGGACAGGCACCAAAACTACACAGAGAAACCCTGTCTTGAAACCCCCCCAAAAATAAACAAATAAATAAATAAATAAATAAATAAGCTAGTTGTTTGGTTATTTTAAAGTAAACCATTCTTCATACAAAGGCTGCTTTTTGGATTGAGCATCTAGAAGAGCTTCTCTGTAGCTTCTCATCCTCACGAGAAGGTGTGTGTCCATGCAGTGTAAGCTCTGGGAAGCACCACTCAGCATGATCTGGAGGCCATATTTGCCTCATAAAAACACTGCAGAGTTTGCTTACTTAAGTAATAGTGTCAGGGACAGTAACACAGGTGGAGCTCCCCAGTAGAAGCAAATCAAATGTGGACTGCCAGCTCAAGATCAGGGTCATGGAAGACCTGGAGGATGTAAAATGATGTCCTCTGGCTAAAACATGGATGTTGCAAACATGAATCCACGGCAGATGTGGTAACCTGCACAAGACTTGTATAAGATTAAGCCAGTTAAAAATTCCAGCTTGGGGAGTTACCCACCTATTGGCGGAACTGCCCCTCTTCCTAGATTCCGCTCCCCCCCCCCCCCCCGCCACCCCACCCCCCGGGGGACTATTCTCCTGGCCATCTCCATCCCAGCTCATCCCTGGCTCTCTTGCTGCTGGGCCTTGCCCCCAACCCCAGCAGACTTCTGACACTGAGGCACATAACACACCAGTCACAAACACCCTCACCAGTCATAGGCAGCCCTTACCCAGAATTCCAGCAGACTCCATAGGCCCAAACACAGTCCACACTAGTTGTAAGAACAGACACTATAGGCCCATGTACAGCCCCAGCAGCTCTACCTGAAACCAGATTGGTCTTAGGTACCCCAGAAGAAGACTCAGGCTTTACTAGAGGCCGGGCCAGATCTAGAGATCCAAAAAGACTTTGGCTTTACCAGAGGACCCAAAGCCCCCAAAACCCCAGTAGAGACACACTATTGGACCTGAAGACTCACCAGCCACCAGAACCCTTGGCCACTTATGCCAGAAGACCAGACAGGAAACAGAAATCAAGGAACAAAACACCTTTCTAACAAAGACAAACACAGGAATCAACACCTAGACCTGTGATCATCCCAAATCCAGATGCCTAAATGTCAGTGTAAGAACACAACCAATCACAGAAAGGGTGATATGTCACCAGTAGAAGCCAGCTATTCTACAGCAGCAAGGCCTGAACATTCCAACACAGCTGAAGCACAAGAAAATGACCCCAAAAATAACTTTATGAAGATGATGGAGGTACTTAAAAAGATGAGAAAATCCCTAAAAGAAATGGAGAAAAAAATCAACCAAAAATTGGAGGAAATCAATGAATCTCCTAAAAAATGTCAAAAGAATCAAGAAAAACAAACAACCAGTTGATGGAAACAAATGAAACTGTTCAAGAGAGTTTTTCTATTTCCTGAAAATGGAAATAGAAGCAATAAAGAAAATACAAACTGAGGGAATTCTGGAAGTGGAAAACCTAGGTAAGTGGATAAGAACTACAGATATAATCATCACCAACAGAATATAAGAAATGGAAAAGAGACTCTAAGGCACTGAAGATATGATAAAGGAAATAGTCATCAGCCAAAGAAAATGTTAATCCAAAAAATTTATAACACAAAACATCCAGGAAATTTGGGACACTATGAAAAGACCAAACCTAAGCATAATAGGAACAGAAGAAGGAGAAGAATCGCTTTTCAAAGGCCCAGAAAATACATTCAACAAAAA
The DNA here is from genome assembly GCF_007827085.1 of Peromyscus californicus insignis. Classification (NCBI taxonomy): domain Eukaryota; kingdom Metazoa; phylum Chordata; class Mammalia; order Rodentia; family Cricetidae; genus Peromyscus; species Peromyscus californicus. The sequence goes on along the minus strand of NW_026294469.1, from coordinate 5,192,863 downwards.
TCATAGAAGAAAAAATTTCCCAACCTAAAGAAGGACATACTTATAAAGGTACAAGAAGCTTACAGAACACCAAGTAGACTAGACTAGAAAAAAAGTCCCCTCACCACATAATAATCAAAACACTAATACAAAATAAAGAATATTAAAAGTTGCAAAGGAAAAAGGCCACAAAACATATGAAGGCAGACCTATCAGAATTACACTCAACTTCTCATTGGAGACTCTAAAAGCCAGAAGAGCCTGGACAAATGTCTTGCAGATTCCAAGAGACCATGGATGCCAGCCCAGAGTACTATACCCAGAAAAACTTCTAATCACCATAGATGGAGAAAGCGAGATATTTCATGACAAAGTCAAATTTAACCAATATCTATTCACAAATCCAGTTCAACAGAAGGTACTAGAAGGAAAACTCCAACTTAAGGAAGTTAGTCACACCCAGGGAAGCACAGGCAATAGATAATCCACACCAGTAAAACCCAAAGAAGAGAAGCACACACACCACCACCACCAACACCAACAACAGCAACAACAACAACTACTAATCAACAGTCACTGGTCATTAATATCTCTTAATATCAATGGACTCAATTGCCAATAAAAAGATACAGGCTAACAGAATGGATTTCAAACCAGAATCTATCCTTCTACTGCATACGGGAAATACATCTCAACATTAAAGACAGACATTACCTCAGAGTAAAGTTTTGGGAAAAGATTTTCCAATCAAACAGACCAAAGAAGCTAGCTTGCTAATGTAGCTATACTAATATGTAAAAAAGTAGATCTCAAACCAAAATTAATCACAAGAGACAGAGAAAGGCATTTCATTCTCACCAAAGGAAAAATCCATAAAGATGATGTCTCAATTCTGAAAATCTATGCCCCAAATAAAAGGGCACCCACATTTATAAAATAAAAAAAAAAATCACTAAATCTTAAATCACATATCAAACCCCACACATTCATAGTGGGAAATTTCAAAATCCCACTCTCATCAATGAACAGTTCATCCAGTCAGAAACCTAACAGAGAAGTAAGGGAACTGAAGTAGATAGCTGTTCTGTCTATGACTTGAAGCACTGACCCTAGAGCTGTAGCAGGTAACTGCTCTATCTTCCTATGACCTTGAAGTACATGCCCCTGGGACTTGGCCTCACTGCAACCCCAAAGACCTGAGATGTACATAGGTATGCTCTCCTTGATCCCTCATGGGACTTGGATGCTGGGAGAATCTCAGGTGAAGAAGAACAGCATGGGACCTGGCCTCACATTTTCTAGGACTCTTCAACAATTCCTGTAGTCTGTCTTGTGAGTTTCCCTTTCTTAATAAATCCCTTCACCCTTTAAGCAGACTTCATGAATTTCTTGCTATAGGGAACTAACAGATGTTATGACTCAAATGGACCTAACAGATTTCTACAGACCATTTTACCCAAACATGAAAGCACCTCGTGGAACCTTCTCCAAAACTGACCACATACTCAGTCACAAAGCAAGTCTCAACAGACTTAAAAAAAAAAAAAAGGATTACCCCCCTCTGTCTTATCAGATTACCATGGATTAAAGCTGGATTTCAACAACAACACTAACTACAGAAAGCCTACAAATTCATGGAAACTGAATAATTCTCTACTGAGTTACCTACCACTGGGTCAAGGAAGAAATAAGAAATAAGTTAAAGAATTCTGAGAATCCAATGAAAATCAATGTATAACACACCCAAACTTATGGGACACAGTTAAAATGGTGCTAGAGGAAAGTTCATAGCACTAAGTGCCTGCATAAAGATATTGGAGAGAGAGACTCCACCAGCTCCGATTAGAAACAAGAGTGAGTCTTTTTTTCCTAGCCAATCACCCTAGCCTCTAGGCTCTAGGCCTAGGGACACAAACAGCTCCAGTTACAGGCCAGCACCAGGACTCCTGTAGGCAGGACTGACTATCACCCCCACCACCAGACCCTGTAACCTACAAAACCCACCCATCCTTGGAGATCACAGCTGCTCCCTGAGACACAGACTCCACAATCTCCAATTGGACCAAGAGATCCAATTGGACCAAGAAATCCAAATGGGCCAAGAGGGGCTCCCTGAGACACAGACAACATTTACACTGATTGTAGAAAGAGATGGGTAGACACCAGCACAAGAATACATTCAACAACATAAAGAGCAATATGGCACTACCAAAACCTAGGTGTTCTACATCAGTAAGACCTGAACATCCCAACATAGAAGAAGCAGAAGAAAAAGACCTTAAAAATGACTTTAAGAAGATGATAGAGGTCTTTAAAGAGGAAATGAAAAATTACTTTAAAGAAATTGAAGAAAAGACAAAAAAGTGGATGAAATTAATAAATCTCTTAAAGAAAGCCAAGAAAAAGCAATCAAACAGGTAAAAGAAACAGATCAAGACTTGAAAACTGAAATAGCAGCAATAAATAAGACACAAACCAAGGGAATGCTGGAAGTGGAAAATCTGAGTAAACAAACAGGAACTACAGATGTAAACATAACCAACAGAATGCAAGAAATGGAAAAGAGAGTCTCTGCTATTAAGATACAATAGGTGAAATAGATTTGTCAGTCAAAGAAAACATTAAAACCAACAAAGCCACAACAAAAACATCCAGGAAATCTGAAACACCATGAAAAGACCAAACCTAAGAATAATAGGGTTAGAAAGAAGGAGAAGATTTCCAGCTCAAAGGCACAGAGAATATATTCAATAAAATGACAGAAGAAAACTTTCCCAATCCAAAGAAGGAAATGCCAATGAAGATATAAGAAGCTTATAGAAAACCAAATAAATGGGACCTCCCTCCCCAAAAGGCCCCTCACCACATAATAATCAAACCACTAGACATAGAGAATAAAGAAAAAAATATTAAGATCTGCAAAGGAAAAAGGCCAAGCAACATATAAAGGTAGACTCATCAGAATAACACCTGACTTCTCAATGGAGACTCTGAAAGCCAGAAGGTCCTGGACAGACATTATGCAGACACTAAGAGACCATGAATGCCAGCCCAGACTATTATAACCAGCAAAACTCTCAGTCATTGTAGATGGAGTAAACAAAATATTGCATGATAAAACCAGATTTAAACAATACCTATCCACAAATCTAGACCTACAGAAAGCACTAGAAGAAAAAATCCAACCTAAGGAACTTAGATGCACCCATGAAAACACAGGCAATAGATAATCCCACACCAACAAATACCAAAGAAGGGAAACATACAACACTACCACCAAAAGATAACAGGAATTAACAATCACTGGTTATTAATATCCCTTAATATCAATGGACTCAATTCACCTATAAAAAGACACAGGCTAACAGAATGGATATGAAAAGAGAATCCAGTCATCTGCTGCATGCAAGAAACACACCTCAACTTCAAAGACAGACAATACCTCAGAGTAAAGGGCTGGGAAAAGTCTTTCCAGTCAATGGACTCAAGGAGCAAGCTGGTGTAGCTATCCTAATATCTAACAAAATAGAATTCAAACTAAAGTTAATCAAAAGAGATCAAGCAGGACATTACATATTCATCACAGGAACAATTCATCAAGATGAAGTCTCAATTCTGAATATTTATGCCCCAAATACAAGGGCACCCACAAATGTAAAAGAAATATTACTAAAGCTTAAATCACACATCATACCCCACACACCAATAGTGGGATACTTCAACACCACACTCTCACCAATGGACAGGTCTGCCAAGCAGAAACTTAACAAAGAAATAAGGGAACTAGCAGACATTATGACTCAAATGGACTTAATGACTCTATAGAACATTCCACCCAAACACAAGAGAATATACCTTCTCAGCACCCCATGGAACCTTCTCTAAAATTGACCACATACTCAGTCACAAAGCAAATCTCAACAGATACAAAAAAATTGGAATAACCTCCTGCATTTTATTGGACCACCATGCCTTAAAGTTAGAATTCAACAGCAACACAAATTACAGAAAGCCTACAAACTCATAGAAACTGAATAATGCTCAATTGAATCATCACTGGATCAAGAAAGAAAAAAAGACATAAATTAAAAACTTCCTAGAATTCAATGAAAATGAATGTACCACATACCCAAACTTATGGGACATTATAAAAGCAGTACTAAGAGGAAAGTTCATACCTCTAAATGCCTACATAAACAAGTTGGAGAAATCTCACACTAGTGACTTAACAGCACAACTGAAAGCTCTAGAATAAAAAGAAGCAAACTCACCCAGGAGGAGTAGGTGTCAGGAAATAATCATATTGAGGGCTGAAATCAATAAAATAGAAGCAAAGAGATCAGTACAAAGAATCAATGAAACAAAGAGTAGGTTCTTTGAGAAAATCAACAAGGTAGACAAACCCCCTATCCAAACTAACTAAAAGGCAGAGAGAGAATATCCAAATTAACAAAATCAGAAATGAAAAGGGAGACATAACAACTGACAACGAAGAAATTCAGAAAATTATCAGGTCATACTTCAAAAACCTGCACTCCACAAAATTGGAAAATCTAAAAGAAATGGACAATTTTCTGGATAGATACTGTATAACCAAATTAAATCAAGACCAGATAAACAATTTAAATAGACCTATAACTCCTATGGAAATAGAAGCAGTCATTAAAAGACTCCCAACCCAAAAAAAAGCCCAGGGTCAGAAGGTTTCAGTGCAGAATTCTACCAGAATTTTAAAAAAGAGCTACTACAAATACTCCTCAAATTGTTCCATACAATAGAAACAGAAAGAACACAGCCAAACTCTTTTTATGAGGTTACAGTTACCCTGATACCCAAATCACAAAAAGATGCAACAGAGAAGGAGAATTACAGATCAATCTCCCTCATGAACACTGATGCAAAAATACTCAATAAAATACTTGCACACCAAATCCAAGAACACATCAAAAAAATCACCCACCATGATCAAGTAGGCTTCATCTCAGAGATGCAGGTATGGTTCGACACATGAAAATATGTCAATGTAATCCATCATATAAACAAACTGAAAGAAAAGGACCACATGAACATCTCATTAGATGAAAAAAAAAAAAAACCAAACCTTTGACAAAATCCAACACCCCTTCGTGATAAAGGTTTTCGAGAGATCAGGAATACAAGGAACATACCTAAGCACAATAAAGGCAATTTACAGCAAGCCGATAGTCAACATCAAATTAAATAGAGAAACTCAAAGTGATTTCACTAAAATCAAGAACAAGACAAGGCTGTTCATTCTTTTCATAACTATTCAATATAGTACTCGAGGTTCTATCTAGAGCAATAAGACAACAAAAGGAGATCAAGTGGATACAAATTGGAAAGGAAGAAGTCAAACTTTTACTATTTGCAGATAATGTGATAGTCTACATAAGTGACCCCAAAAATACTACCAGGGAACTCCTACAGCTGATAAACACCTTCAATAATGTGGCAGAATATAAGATTGACTTAAAAAAATCAGTAGCCCTCCTATACACAAATGATAAACAGGCTTAGAAAGAAATCAGATAAACATCACTCTTTACAATAGCCACAAATAATATAAAATATCTTGGGGTAACTCTAACCAAACAAGTTCTGTCTGACAAGAACTTTAAGTCCTTCAAGAAAGAAATTGAAGAAGATATCAGAAAATGGAAAGATCTCCCATGCTCATGGATGGGTAGAACCAACATAATATAAATGACAATCTTACCAAAAGCAATCCACAGATTCAATGCAATCTCCATCAAAATTCCAACACAATTCTTCACAGACCTCAAAAAAAACCCACCTAACTTCATATGGAAAAACAGAAAACCTAGGGTATCTAAAACAATCCTTTACAATAAAGCAACTTCTGGAGGCATCACCATCCCTGATTTTAAGCTCTACTATAGAGCTATAGTACTATGAACAGCTTGGTATTGGTATAAAAACTGACATGTGGACCAATGGAATCAAACTGAAGATCCTGACATTAATCCACACATCTATGAACACCTGATTTTTAAAAGAAGCCAAAACTGTACAATGGAAAAAAGAAAGCATCTTCAACAAATGGTGCTACCATAACTTGTCAGCATGTAGAAGATTTCAAATAGACCCATATCTATCACCATGAACAAAACTCAAGCCCAAGTGTATCAAAGACCTCAACATAAAACCAGCTATACTGAACCTGATAGAGGAGAAAGTAGGAAGTAGCCTAGAAAGCATTGGCACAGGAGACCACTTCCTAAATATAACACCAGTAGCACAGACACTGAGAGCAATGATTAATAAATGGGACCTCCTGAGAAGTTTCTGTAAAGTAAAGGACACAGAAAATAAGACAAAATGACAGCCTACAGAATGAGAAAAGATCTTCACAAACCCCCCATCTGACAGAGGGCTGATCTCCAAAATATATGAAGAACTTAAGATACTGGACAGCAAAATACCAAACAGTTCAATCTAAAAAATAAGCTACAGATCTAAACAGAGAATTCTTAACAGAAGAATCCCAAATGGCTGAAAGACATTTAAGGAATTGTTCAACATCCTTAGTCATCAGAGAAATGCAAATCAAAATGACTCTGAGATACCATCTTACACCTGTCAGAATGGCTAAGATCAACAACACTGATGACAGCTTATGTTGGAGAGGTTGTGGAACAAGGGGAACACTCCTCCACTGTTGGTGGGAGTGCAAACTTGTACAGCCAGTTTGGAAATCAGTATGGTGGTTTCTCAGAAAAGTAGGAATCAATCTACCTCAAGACCCAATGATACCACCCTTGGGTATATACCCAAAGGATGCTAAATCACACCACAAGGATACTTGCTCAACTATGTTCATAGCAGCATTATTCATAATAGCCAGAACCTGGAAGCAACCTAGATGCCCCTCAACCAAAGAATGGGTAAAGAAAATATGGTGCATACACATAATGGATTATTATCTAGCTGTAGAAACAATGACATCATGAAATTTGCAGGCAAGTGGATGGAAATAGACAATATCATCCTGAGTGAGGTAACCCAGACTCAGAAAGACAAACATGGAATGTACTCACTCATAAGTAGATGCTAGATGTAAAGCAAAAGATAATCAGAGCATAACCCCACAGCTCCAGAGAAGCTAGGAAACAAAAAGGACCCTAAGAGGGATGTACAGATCATCTTGGGAAGGAGAAACAGAAGAGATCTCTGTGAATTAACTGGGCAAGAAAGGGAAGAGAATGGGGGACTAGAACATGAGGGAATGAGATGGGCAAGCTGGTGGAGGGATGGAGTGAGAGAGAAAGAGATATCTTGATAGAGAGAGACATTATGGGGTAAGGGAGAAACCTGGTTTTAGGGAAATTCCCAGGAATCCACAAGGATGACCCCAGATTAGACTACTAGCAATAGTGGTGAGGGTGCCTGAACTGGTTTACCCCAGTAATCAGATCAGGGAATATCTTAACTGTCATCACAGAACCTTCATCCAGTAACTGATGGAAGCAGATGCAGAGATCCACAACCAAGCACCAGACTGAGATCTGGGAGTCCAGTTGAAGAGAAGGAAGAGGGATTGTATGAGCAAGGGGGGGGGGGGGTCAAGAGCATGATGGGACAACTGAACCAAGCTCATAGGAACTCACAAACTTTAGACCCACCACTGCGGAACCTGAATGGGACCAAACTAGACTCTACATATGGGAGACAGCTGTGTATCTGGGTCTGTTTGAGGGGCCTCTGGCAGTGGGATCAGGATCTATCCCTGGGGAATGAGCTGGTTTTCTGGGCCTCATTACCTATGATCAGACATCTTGCTCACCCTTGATGCAGAGGGGAGGGGCTTGGTCCTACCTCAACTGAATATACCAGGCTTAGCTGTTCCCCCAATGGGAGAACTTACCCTTTTGGAGGAGGGTATGAGGGATGAGCTTAGGGAGGAGGCGGGGGGGGGGGGGAGTGGGAGGAGGGATGAGAGGGGAATCTGTGGTTTGTATGTAAAATGAATAAGAAATATTTAAAAAAGAAAGTTTAAAAAAGAATTTATTAGAACAATAGATATTCGTTAAAAAAAAGAAATTGGAGAAATTTCATACTAGTGACTTAATAAGATACCTGAAAGCTCTAAAACAAAAAGAAGCAAACAGACTTGAGAGAAGTAGTTGGCAGGAAATAATCAAACTGAGAGCTGAAATCAATAAAATAGAAACAAAGAGAACAATACAAAGAATCAATGAAATGGAGAGTTGGTTCTTTGAGAAAGTCAACAAGATAGACAATCCCTTATCTAAAATAATCAAAAGGCAGAGAGAGAATATCCAAATTAACAAAATAAAAAATGAAAAGGGAAACATAACAACAGACATTGAGGAAATCCAGAGAATCGTGAGGTCATACTTCAAAAACCTGTACTCCACAATATTGGAAAATCTAAAAGAAATGGACAAATTTATTGATAGATGCCATATACTAAAATTAAACCAAGGTCAGATAAACAATTTAAACAGACCTATAACCCTTAAGGAAACAGAAACAGTCATTAAAAGTCTTCCAACCAAGAAAAGCCCACAGTCAGAAGGTTTTAGTCCAGAATTCTTTCCAGACTTTCAAAGAAAAGCCAATACCAGTACTCCTGACATTATTCCACAAAATAGAAACAGAAGAAACATTGTCAAATTCTTTTCATGAGACCACAGTTACCCTAATTCAAAGTTACAAAGATTCAACAAAAAAAGAGAATTACAAACCAATTTCCCTCTTGAACATTGATGCAAAAATACTCAATAAAATACTGGCAAACCAAATCCAAAAACACATAAAAAAAAGTCATCCACCATGAATTCATCCCAAAGATGCAGGGCTGCTTCAACAAATAAAAATCTGTCAATGTAGTCCACCATATAAACAAACTGAAACACATAACAAAACAAAAACACATGATCATCTCATTAGATGCTGAAAAAGCTTTTTACAAAATTCAACACCCATTCATGATAAAAGTCTTGGACAGATTAGTAATACAAGGAACATATCTAAATATAATAAAAGTAAGATCCATCAAGTAGACAGTCAACATCAAATTAAATGGAGAGAAACTCAAAGCAATTCCATGAAAATCAGGAACAAGACAAGGCTGTTGACTCTCTCTGTATCTATTCAATATAGTACTTGAAGTTCTAGCTAGAGCAATAAGACAACAAAAGGAGCTCAAGGGATACAAATTGGAAAAGAAGAAATCAAAGTATGACTATTTAAAGAAGACATGATAGTATACATAAGTGATCCCCAAAATTCTATCAGCTCATAAACACCTTTATCGAAGTGACTGGATACAAGATTAACTTAAAAAAATCAATAGGCCTCTTATATACAAATGATAAAAGGGATGAGAAAGAAATTAGGGAAAGAACACACCTCATTATAGCCACAAACAATATAAAATATCTTGGCATAACTCTAACCAAGCAAGTGAAAGACCTGTATGACAAGAACTTCAAGTCTTTTAAGAAAGAAATTGGAGAAGATATCAGAAAGCATATCCATATGCTCATGGATCAATAGGATTGACAGTAAAAATGGCAATCTTACCAAAAGCAATCTACAGATTCAATGCAATCCTCATCAAAATTCTAACACAATCTTTTTACAATCTTGAAAGAATAATACACATCTTCATAGGGGAAAACAAAAAACCTAGGATAGCTAAAACAATTCTGTATGATAAAAGAACTGCCATAGGTATCACCATCCCTGATTTCAAGCATACTATAGAACTATAGTAACAAAACCTGCATGGTATTATCATTAAAGCAGACAGTGGAACAATGGAATCAAATCAAATACCCAGATGTAAATCCACACACCTATGGACACCTGATTTTGGCAAAAAAAACACAAAATTATAAAATGGGGAAAAGAAAGCATGTTCAACAAATGGTGTTGGTCTAGCTGGATGTCTACACATAGAAGAATGCAAATAGATCCATATCTATTACCCTGCACAATAGTCACATCCAAATGGATCAAAGACCTCAACATAAATCCAGATACACTTGAACCTGACAGAAGAGAAAATGGGGAATAGCACAGGAGACAACTTCCTGAACAGAATACCAATAGTGCAGGCACTAAGATGACCAATTAATAAATGAGACCTCATGAAACTGAAAAGCTTCTGTAAGGCAAAAGACACCATCAATAGGCAAAACAGCAGCCTACAGAATGGAAAAATATCTTCATAACTCCACATCTGACAGAGGGCTGGTTTCCAAAATATATAAAGAACTCAAGAAACTAGACATCAACAAACCAAATAATCCAATTAAAAAATGAAGTATAGACCTAAACAGAGAATTCTCAACAGAAGAATTTTAAATGGCAGAGAAACACTTACTCATTACCCTTAGCCATCAGAGAAATGCATAAATCAAAACAACTCTGAGATTCCATCTTATATCAGTCAGAATGGCTAAAATCAGAAACACAAATGACAGCTTATGCTGGAGAGGATGTAGAGTAAGGGGAACACTCCTCTATTGCTGGTGGGAGTTCAAAATTGTACAGTCACTTCAGAAGTCAGTGTGGTGGTTTCTCAGAAAACCGGGAATGAATCTGCCACAAAACCCAGCTATACCACTCTTGGGCATATACCCAAAGGATGTTCAATCGTACCACAGGGATACTTGCTCAACTATGTTTGTAGAAGCTTTATTTTTTAATAGCCAGAACTTAGAAACAATCTAGATGCCCCTCAACTGAATAATGGATAAATAAAATATGGTACATTTACACAATGGAGTATTAATCAGCTGTTAAAAACAATGACATCAGGAAATTTTAAGACAATGGCATGGAACTAGAAAAAAATCATCCTGAGTGACGTAACCCAGAACCGGAAAGACATACTTGGTATGTACTCACTCATAAGTGGGTATTAACTGTAAAGAACAACCATGCTACAATCCACAGAACCAGAGAGACTAGGTCACAGGGAGGACCAATGGGGTGGCATGGATTTCCCTTGGTAGGGGAAATAGAAGAGATCTTCTGGGTGGACTGGGGGCAGGTGGGCATGGGAACTGCAGGGATTGGGTTGGGGGTAGATGGAGGGGGAGAGTACTGAAAGAGATGACTGGAAAGGGGCACATTTCGGGGTCTGCTGGAAGCCCGATGCCATGGGAAACTCCCACAAATCTACAAGGGTGACCCCAGCTAAGACTGCTAACATTAGGGTATGAACTGGCCGTCTCCTGTGATCAGGTTCATGGCTATCCCAATTGTCACCAAGGAACCTTCATCCAGTAAGTGATAGAAACAGATGCAGAGACCCACAGCTGAACACTAAGGCTGAGCTTAGGGAATCCTGCTGAAGAGAGGGAGAAAAGATTGTAGGAGCCAGAGGAATCAAAGACATCACATGAAAACCCACAGAAACAACTAACCTGGCTCATAGGAACTAACAGAGTCTGAACCAATAACTAGGGAGCCGGCATGGGACCTACCTAAGCCCTCTACACATATGTGACAGTCGTGTACCTTGGTCTGTTTGTGTAACTCCCAACAGTGGGAGCAGGGGCTGTCCTTTAATGCTTTGGCTGGTTCTTGGGAACCTATTCCTCATACTGGATTGCTTTGCTGAGGAAACTTAGTATAAGGGGCGGAGCTTAGTCTTAAGGCAACTTGATAAGCTGTGCTATGCTGATACCCATGGGAGGCCTGCCCCTTTCTGAATAGAAACAGAGGAGGAGTGGTTTGAGGAGGGAATAAAGAAAGGGGTGGGAGGGAAGGAGGGAGGGGAAACTGCGGTTGGGATATTAAATAAATAAATACCCCCTCCAAAATAACAAAACAAAACAGAAAAAAACCTGGAAGCTCCATGTTACCTTTTAAGGAAAAATTCTTTGAAGAAAGATTTAAACATTCTAATGCCCCAAAGCATTTAAAATTCGTTACATAAATCCTAAATTTAAATCTTATTAAAAAGCAGTTAACAAGGTTGTCTTGTTTTAATTTTAATTCAAAAAAATTTCAGGAAGGGGAGAGGCTGCTAAGGTGCTGTTGGTACTTGATGCTTGGAGAAGGAGGTGGGGGTGTCCCAAGTAGACCATGCCCCGTGGTTGCCCCATGGGCAGTAGGACAGAAGTGACTGGATAAGGTACAAAATTTAACATTAAATCTTTAAAAAGGACATGAAGTTGGAAAGGAGATCCTGGGGGACAGCTGTAGGAAGTGAGAGAAAGTAGGAGGCAGATATGGCCAAGCTACATCGTATGCTGTTTTAGTCAGTGTTTTGTTGCTCTGAAGAGATATCATGACCACAGCAACTCCTATAAAGGAAAACATTTAATCGGGGCTGGTTTACAGTTCAGAGGTTTAGTCCATTATCATCATAGTGGGACATGGCAGCACACGGAATAAAAAGATCACTATCAGGGTTTCTTAGGTTCACCTTTAGTTAGTACTTATGATTCTGGGGGCGGGGTTGATAGATAAGAACAATACATAAATACTTTATTTTTGCAAAATTCTATAAGCATATTATTCTTTTAGTACCTTGCTGGGGACTTCTCAAGGCCCTGGAAGCAGCTGTGTGTAATGAATGGACTCTGAGCTTAGCCAAGTCGACTTCACCGTGAAGCATTTCTGCTCTGTCCCTGGACAGAAGAGGCCACCCAAGTGTTACATACATTGTCACTTGTGCCCTGGTATAGAAAGAGGACTGGCTTCAGGCCCTTGCTCTAAATCAAAATCACAAACTATTCAAATCCATAAGTTGAATTGCCAACAGTAACTTATGATTGATTCATAACCTCCTGTGTACTTCATGTCATCCTTAGATTATTATAACATCTCATACAATGTAAATGATAGGAAAATGGTTATTATCTTGCATTATTTAGGAACTGGTAACAAGGAAAAACTGTGTACTGATGCAGTGTTTTTTTCTCTTTCTGAATAATATTTTCTGTAGTTGGTTGAATCCATGGGCACAATCCATGGATGTGTGTGGCCCTCTATGCAGGTTTAAATTTAATTTTTTTGTCACTGGGAATTTAGGAAAGTTTTTTAGGAAAATAAGATGTGCTAAATTATGTTCAATGGAAAATTAAAACTGAAAAAAAGAAAACAAATAAACATATACAATACTATGTGTAGCTGGACCCCAGTCTGAGAGCATGGCCCTGTTCACTGAAGACATTCCATGGCAAGATGTATTGCACTATCTCTGCAGCAGCTACTGATCCAAATTCGGGTGCTGAGCAAATCCTACATTTCAAGCTGCTCTCTGATAAGCACAAAGAAATACATTCTTGAATGTTGTACCATGGATGCTGCTTTCTTAGAGTGTCTAAACACCATCTTTTTTGTGACAATTTTAGAAGCTGAGAAACTCTGAGCATAGAGAGTGACTGGAGGTGTCACCCCCCAACTCATGGGCATAGGGAGGGACTGGAAGTGTTACCTCCCAACTCAAGAGTGAACTGAAGCTCCCAGAAGAAAGCCACAGCTGTGTGGAGGATTCTACAGGGCTGACAGAACTCTGTGATGATGGTACGCTGTGGATTACAAGCCAAAGTATCATGGTCTATCTCTTTCTTCCTTGGTTGCATTTATTATCCACCTCTGGTCTGACTTAACAATCTTTCAACTTGAGGATGAAACTTTTGAATATGTTAATTCAGCAGACACTGCTTCCCACCAATCCTAAGCTATGTACACCACCAAAACATCTAACACAAACAATGGTCTTTTTTTTGAGCTTGCTATGACCTGCCTACCTACTGTTCCCACCAAAATACTTAAAAATGCCTTGATTTATGACTTTCATTTGCTCTGTGACTATAAAAGTTTATGTAACCATTTCTACATTGGGGTGAGTTATTCCCAGCCTCCTGAACCCGTGTTCCCAGGCCATAGTTGCTTCTGTGTAGCTCGGAAACAGTTATCAATATATCATGCCATTTGAGGTGAGAGGCATGTTTTACTTCAACACAAAGATCTTCGTAAAAATTGTTTGTGCTTGTGTGTATGTGCACATGTGTATGTGTGTGTTTGAGTATATGTGGAGATAAGAGGTCAACACTGTGTGTCTTTTCTCAAAAGCTCTGCACCTAACTTTTTTGAGGCAGGGGCTCACACTGAACTTGTAACCTGATGGGATAGCCTTGAGCCTTGGGACTCCTTCTGTTTCCAGATCTGGGGTTGCAAGTGAACACTGCTGCACCCAACTCCTTATTCTGATGCTGGGCTCAGGTCCTCATGCTTACACATCAGCTCTTGACTGGCTCAACCATCTCCCCAACCACACCAAGAGTCTTAAAGTGTGGGAGTGTGATTCCTCAGTTGGAGGGTACATGCAAAGATGACAGCATATTCAGGAGACAGAGCCTAACACATGGACAAACCAAGACACTGGTGCTTTGGAAGAGGCTACTGCATGTACCCCTGGAATTAGTCCTTTGGTGAAGATCCCGGGTGTCAAATAAATGACCACAAGCCACAGGGTAAAGTGTAGGAAATCAACTTGCCTTAAAATGTCACAACTCTGTTGTTAATGATAAAGCCATGCCCTGAGCTAAGTCAGTTTTCCATACAGCTGGCAGGGTCACCCAGTGAACGGAAGTACGTATTCCTCCTTCCTCGGAGAATACAGCAGTGATCCAATCGCCTCAGGTTGCTTACTTCACAGGTCAGCCACAAACACTAACAAGCAGCCAACTGAGACAAATGTCACAGAGGCAAACAGCCAGGGGGGCCTGAGAATGGACCTAATTGGGTCTGGAGATTTTAGGATTTTTCTACTTGTGGTAGGTCCTTGAAGGTCCATTTTTTAACTTTCTTTTTCTACCTAGAGCTATCATAAAACCTGTCTCAGATTAAAGATCCCCACAGTCTTGCTCAGTTTCTGCCCTGAGAGCACTCAGAGACTCAGCCAGAAGTACCAGGAAGCCCAGGCTTTTAGAAAACTTCTGAGCTCTTTGTGGTGCCCCGGGACCCAAGGCTGCTCAGCTGGAAGGTTTGCAGGACAGGAAAACTGCAGTTGTGGGAATCAACCCCAAGGGACAGGCACTGTCTGGAAGCTGGTTATTTCCAGTCTGGAATAAGGTTACGTGTGGAGAAGCCAGCTAGAGAAATGTGCCTTCTACATGCTGCCTCCTCAGAAGTGTGTCAGCCAGCAATTGGGGCCGTGATCCGGACATCACAATGAGTTTGACTTTTATTACTTTTATTTTTTCAGTGTTTTTCCTCTGTGGACGTTAATGCTCTGAAAGTAAGCTCTGAGAATTAGAAACAAAAAGCCCTGGCCACTGCATGGGAATTGCTTGGGGGCTTTGAGCCATTCACACTCATTTAAACGTGTTTCTTTCTGTTTTGAAGCTCTGTCATCTACAGTGTGTTGGCTTTTGTCCCCAGAGGGGGCAAAATGGCTGCTGTAGAACCAGACATTTCATCCTCATAGAACGATGGTGAAAGGTTGGGGTGTGGCATTGTTTCATTAGAATGTATGCTCCTCACAGGCAAATCTCAGTCTTTGCTATGCCCTCCGTTCCACACCTGTACTTGGAACACGGTTCATTCTTGAGTCTTATTTGTACAATGAATAAATGAATGAGTGAATGAATGAGCCTCTTTCTTTTTGGTTTGGTACCATTTGATTTTGAAACAAAACTTCTGATGTGCAAAACACTTGCAATCCTTGCTCACCCAGAGCAGGACAGAGACCAAGGTGTGGTCAGTCCCCAGTTCAGTCATGTAGCGAAGATGTTATTGCCTCCTCTTCCTGTCACTTCTTGACGCTCTTAGGATGGTTGTGTATGGAGCTGGAGAGATGACTCAGAGCTCTGCTTTCCCAGAGGACCTGAGTTCAGTTCCCAGCACTGGGGTTGGGTGGCTCACAATGTCCTATGACCCAGTTCCCAGGAATCTGGTGCCCTCTTCTGGCATTGCAGGACATCCACACATATGTGTGGCATGCCTACACAGACACACTCACACACACACACACACACATACATAAAGAAAAAAAATAATTTAAAAAAATGATTGTTTATTTGAGAAAGTGTCATATGACCAAAGAAACTATAATAAAATGCTGAATCAATGAAAAAGAGAGGAGCTAATAATACCAACTAGAAAAAAATTAGTGTTCTTAGATGTAGTCCATTGAGGAGGAAGTCTTAGTGAGTCAACTGGGGATATTTTTCTCATGTCTGGCTCAATAAATTAAAGTAGCATTGCCAGTTAAAAAGAGACACCGTTTGAAGGCCAAGCAATCCATAGAATCATTAAAACCTCACAGACACCAGAGTCCAGAAATAAGTAGGGCTTTGTTAAATTGCATTGAATTTAGTTTCTAAATTTACAGCTACATTTTCTATCTTTGTGGTGTGTGTGTGTGTGTGTGTGTGTATGTGTGTGTGTGTGTGTGTGTGTGTGTTATGCACATATACATACCAGGTAGAAGGGTCAGAGAACAACGTAGGGTCTTGGTCCCTGTCTTTCATCATGTTTAAGATGGGATCTCCTGTCTGTTGCTCACGGTCAAGGCAAGCTGGCCTGGGGACTTGTGGGATCCTCTGTCTTCACAGTAGGTGCTCCAAGATCACAGACACACAGCAGCAGGTATCCGGCTTGACAAAGCTCCTGTGAATCTGCCCCAGCGCCTCGTGCTTGCCCAGTAAGTGCTTTATCCACTGATCTGTCTCTCCAGCCCCAACGCTGAATTTCTAAGTAGACAGTTACCTTAGCTTTTACATGGTAATTGTCACACATCTTATCAGAGCACTGGATTATTATTCTGGTGTGTGTAGCTGTGTGCGCACTTGTGTGTGAAGGCCAGGCGTCAACTTCTGTGTCATTTCTCAGGAACTCTCTACCTTGTTTTTGGAGAGAGGTTTTCTCAGTGCCCTGGAATTTGTCAAGTTGGTTGGTCAGTGAGTCCTGGGGATCTGCCTGTAGCTGCGTCTCAGGCATTGGGATTGTAAGTGTGAGCCACTGTGATTAGTGTTATCATTATCTTTTCCTGTGAGTTCTAGGGATGCAGGGCAGGTCTGCATGGTTGCATGGCAAGTACTGTACTGACTGAGCCATTCTCTAGCGCCTGGAGAACTCTTCTGTGTGCAAATGAAACTGGCATCTCTCATGTTTCATTCACTGAAAATAAATATTAATGTTTAATTCATATTAATAAATTATTTTGTTAATGTTAATCAAATAACAACTTAGCTCTTTAAAAGATGCTGAATAATTAGAGAAATTCAAATCAAACCCACAATGAGATATCACATGACATCCACTAGGGTGGCTAGAATCAAAGTCTAGCAATGTTGTGGAGAAAGTGGAGCTCTCAGATATCCCTGGTAGTGGGACTACAAGATGCTATGGTTGCTGTGAAAGCAGCTTAGCCCTTCTTTAAACTGTTAGATATGTAGTTACCATGGGGTCCTTACCTCCACTTGTAAGTGTATGTGGCTGTTTGAATAAGAATGGCCCCCATTGGCTCATATATTTGAATGCTTAGTCCCCAGGGAGTGGAACTGTTTGAAAGGATTACAAGGATTAAGAGGTGTGACCTTGTTGAAGGAAGTGTGTCACTGGGCATGTGCTTTAAGGTTCTGAAAGCCCATACCAGGCCCAGGGCCCTTCTCTCCCTGCCTATGGATCAGGATGTAAAGGTCTCAGATACTGTCCGTAGGCTTCCATATTCCCCACCACAATGATAATGGACTAAGCCTCTGATACAGTAAGCACGCCCACCCACCCCCAATTAAATGCTTCCTTTTTATAAGAGTTAACTTGGACATGGTATCTCTTCACAAATAGAATAGTGACTAAGACGGGTATCTGCAAGAGAAATACAAACATGGCATTGCGTACACAAATGTTAGCAGCAGTAATATTCATATGACCAAAAAGGTCAGAAGGATACAGATACGTATCATCTGATGAGCAGCTAAACCATTCATGTTATAAACATAACATGGTGTATTGTTTGACCATAGAAGGAAATGAATATTGATGCAAACTACTGTATCTTGGATAAACTTTGAGGAAAAACATGCTGAGGTGGAAAAAAATGGCCCCATATTGTATAGTTTTATATGAAATATTCAGAACAGTGATGTCCATAGAGACAGATGATAGATCAGTGGTGGCCAGAGGCCGAGGGTAGGGAGAAATGGGTAAAGATTGCTAGGAAGCAACATGCCAATCACTGAGATGAGTCTTGTAAAAGAGAGCTTATTCAAGTAGCCAAGGATGGAGGCGAAGGAGCAAGAGCAGGCAGGACAAGCTTGTACTGCCATGCCCAGCTTTTCCCGTGAGTTCTGGAGGGTGGAACTCAGATCTCAGGCTTGCACACAAGCGCTTGGCTGCCTGAGCCGTTTCCCCAGCCCTGAGAGCATTTTAGTGTATTTTCTCTGTTACCTCCTGCAATCCTTGCATTGTATGTGTGATATGGGAAGGAAAGTGTCCTCATTGTGTTTCACAGGTGTGGAGCCACAGACTGGGGACAGAGCATACTGTGCCTCAATTACAAATCCCTCTGTGATGGAGGTAGAACCAGGACCCAGTGTTCACCAACCAAGTCACCTAAATAGATGTCAGAGGCTGAAAAATAAACTATATTCCAATGAAACTGGTCTGTGTTTTTGTCCATATGACCATATGGGCAGATACATAATTTTAGCATTTATTAAAGATGAAAGCAATGTTTTCCATTGCAATCCATCTCCATGTTTATGAGATGGATGCACCTGTTTGCATGGATTTTAAAGTCATTGTTGAGAATGCCATTTTGCATAAACACAGTATAAAGTAGCAGAAGTGTGTTTAGAGTCATTTCAGAAACTTTTCAAAATTCTGTCCCAATTCCAAACCAAAATTCTTTTAATGATTTTTTCAAAAATGAGACTCAAGTTAGCAACTCCATTTTAAAAAGCAAACATTCTAACACAATATACTAACTTGATACTTAGCTGCCAAGGAGAGAGAGGAAAATATGAGAAGTGTTTGTTTTTCATAGTTCCGTTTTGTTCTATACCCGCAAGAGCAGGAAACTTTGTGTGTGCACTAAAAACACTGTGCTTTCTCACACACTGTAGTTCCAAATCTGAACTGAGGTGTTTCAGACAGCGGTCACTGGAGTGAGCACCCTCACAGTAGATACTCTGTGAAATTCTCATGATATGTCTTCAGAACCAAGACTGCAGTGGGGTCACGTGACACAACACAAGCGCATGCTGCCAGACTCACCTCCGCTTAGTTATACTTTCGATTCTGAATTAAGCTCTAGTGTGAACCTTTTACTCTTGGCAATTTTTTCTTTTAATGAACTTCCACATTGAGTTCCATGACTCCCTATGCAGGAGGGCAACTCGTAGTGTGAGAAGCTATGAGGGGGTATATGTGTGTTGACTCTGAGGCTGGGCTTCTGTGGCGGGGGAATCCAGGGCCTTGAGCCGCTTCAGCCTGATGCTCTCCCAATCGATTACCACTATTTAAGATGAGAAAAGTGCACTTGGTTTACAGTGGCAGACTCCGGGAAACACTTTGGCATTTATCGGGATGGAATGCTATAGTACTTTCCATATCGCGTATTCCATATAATGAGGATTTCTTATTGACTTTGGTATATTAATTATATCAATGTTCTTTTTATGACACTATAAACATCATATCGTTCTTGGTGTCAGTAAATCTATTCTTCAGAATTTCTTCCCATATGTCCCCTCTCTCATCTCCTTGATGGTTTTCCTCACTTTCCTTCCTTTTTACATCAGTTACCCCCAATTTCTCCGCCTCTTTCCTTTATCCTTTCCCTATAACCTTGGGGTTACCTGTGATGAGCCACCCCCTCTGATTCTACCCCTCTGTCTCTCTCACACAATGTGTCTGGAGAGAATGGTCCTTGGCTGGTGTTTTGGAGAACGAAGCTTCTACGTGCACAGGCCAGCCAACACTCTGACGCCAGCTATTGAGTACAGGACAAATAGAAGCAGGGAGAAGAAGGGAGGATGTTCAATGTGCCGAACAAACAGTCAGCATGACAGATAAGGGGGGTGAGACAGGGAGCCTTCCCTCTGAAGGCACAGCTCTGGGCAAAGCCCTAAGATCGCACAGACACAGGAAAGACCAGCCTACCCTGTCCACTTAGCAGTTTCTGTTCTTGCTTTGTGGATGTTTCTGGGAGCAAAAAATACACTCCAAACCAGGGGTTCAGAAGCCTTTACCTCTATAGCTCCAAACACCATCATTGTGTTAGAAAAAGAGAAACGATGTTATAAATCATAATTACTGTAGATTTGTTGGGTTTCATTATGACATTTTTATTCATTCATCCCTTGTACCTTTACTTGGCTAAGCAAACCATGTGGTAGCAGATATCCTGAGCTGAGGCACTTTATGCTGATGGGAACTTTCAAGTCTATGGCTGGAGTTACCACTAACGGGCAGCCATGTTACCCTTAGAGACCCATATGGGCTTGGAGTTCTCTGATGACTTCTAATGAGCCTGGTGTATTGATGTATTGATGATCATCAGCCTGATGTATTGATGTTGATAGCAGTGCTTGAAAACTGGGACTAGGGTCTCTAACTGGTCCAGACTTAGGTTTTTGAGAACCCTGATGCTTTCTTCTGAGAGCGCCTTTGGAATGAAGTTCGCTTTATTAGAATTGAGGCCCCAATCCAGTGGCATGACTGCACATACGCAGTTCAGCAGCAAAGCAAGGGGTCATCAGTGTGCGCTGGTGATTACGTGCTCGTGGCATGGTCACGCAATTGGTGCATGCATGGTGTAGCTCCATAAGCCCGCCTGCGCATGTGCACGAGAATCCTTAAAGAGCTGGACACATCTCATCTCTCTCTCTCTCTCTCTCTCTCTCTCTCTCTCTCTCTCTCTCTCTCTCTCTCTCCTCTCTGCACGTGCTTCTCCCCAGGCCTGGTTCTTCTGCCCCCGCCCCCCAATAAAGCTCTGATACTGGGTTTTGTTGTGGCTCGTGACCTTTCTACACGGTAACCAATGCCGGTAACCAGCACTGCTTGTCATTCTTAGCACGCTTATGTGGGCATGGCTGTTGGCACCCTTGGACCAGTCAGTCTCCGAGGCCATTGTCGTCCATGCTAGTGGAATATGAGTTACTCTGGGGTCAGCAGAGAGCGTCACTGGCTGTGGACTGCTCTGCCCTTGTTTGCTAGTAGAGGCTAGCATCACCCCCTCCTGTCTCAGCTCGGCAGAACCCATGGCATGGACACAGCAGTACCTCTGAGTCATCCGAGCGTCATCCCCTCCTGTCTCAGCTCCTCAGAACCAGTGGCGTGGACCCAGCAGTACTGCTGAGTCATCCCAGCATCACTCTTTGAGGCAGCCCTGCCCTTCTTGCACTAAACAGATCACCTTAAATAACCTCATTTTTTTCTACATTCATTTTAAGCGTTGCTATTGTTTATTAACTTATTAATTGAATCCTGACTTTGGCTTCATTGCTATTAACTACTGTGCATTTTAACGGTATCTGGTTCCCTCATTGCTGGCATTTATTGCTTTGCTATCAATTCCCTATTCCCAGCTGCTGTTTTGGAGCAGCATTACATATTGCTGTGTTTCTTCATTGCATCTTCTCTCTGTCACAGCTGACTGCCTGTTTACCTTTGCTGCTGTGGACACCCCTGCCCTGTTCTCGCGTCACAGTTGCTACAGATTCTTTACCTCTCTTCCCTTCTGGTGTGACGCACCTTGTTCTCCCATGCCCCCTTCCTTCCTAGTGCCTCGGTGCCTTGGTAAGCATTGTTTTGATGCCTATAATCCATAAACGGTATCTGGGTTTCCCCTCCCTCTCAGTCCCTCCTTTTGGAATTCAAGGTTTCCACTATGACTCATTCCTCAGCCTCAGTGTTCCATCTCCCAGGGTGGCTGTTTGTGCTCTTCCTTCCCCGTCATACACAGACTTTGGGTCTAGTTTCCACCTTGTTGGTTCCTGTCACTTCTACCTATTTATTTATTTATTTATTTATTTATTTATTTATTTATTTATTTATAATGTATTGATCTTTTACAAGGTAGTGACTCATCCAGCCATGGTTTTGCTTCTTTATGTACAATATTCCTTTCCCTCTCCCTCTGTCAAAATCTACCCTGTATGTACCCTAGAATTGATGCATCTGAGAACCAAGTGTTTGCTCTGTATCCAGACCTATACTTAAGGAACCACCAGAAGAGGCTCTGTGCTTGGTGTCTTTCAGTAAGAATACTGGCAGGCCACAGGGTGATCACCATTCTGCAGATGGGACTCTGAACCTGGGGGAGACGGCATTCTGTCCTCTCTTACTTGTTGGTGAAGGAGGGCTGGGATGCTCAGCCAGTTTAGCTGCAGAACAAAGTACCTGACCCCTGTGCTCTGCCAAGCCTGTGAACAACTGCTGTCCAGACTGCATGAAGGCGGCCGCTCCGTGTCCTTGGCCTTCAGCTAAAGCAACTTCCTTTTCCTAATGAAGGAGTTTAACCCTCTTTTTTTTCCCCTAGCAGTTTAGCTGGCATTTTCTCTCGTTACACTGCTTTGTTAAGAGCGTTCCATCTGTTCTTACCCCTCCGTAGGGAGGATGGCTGTCTGGCAGCAGAGGACAGGTACAGATGCCGGCAGGCAGGTGGGCAGGCAGGCGGCAGGTGGCCCAGGGAATCTGTCACCAAGCAGCGGGAAGTCACAGGACTGGTGATCAGGCAAATCTCTGAATGGACTCAGAGACACAAGGACCCAGTCCTGAGGGACTTGGAGCAGGAGGCCAAGAAAGGAAGGCTGTGGAGAAGCATTAAGGCAGCTATTAGAAAAAGAGCACACCGTGGGGTTGTACGGACTGGTGGGGCAAAACTCAGCGTCTGGGCTGGGGTCTCATCTCCTTTAGTAGACTGCTTGTCTAGCATATTCCAAGCCCTGGGTTCATCTCATCAGCTCTGAATCAAATCAGGAATGCTGGCACACACCTCCAGGGACAGGACTTGGGAGCTGGAAAGGGAACCTCAAGGTCATTTTTGGCTGCATAGCAAGCTTGGGGCCAGCCTGGCCTACGAGAGGCCTGGTCTCAAAACAAAACAAAAACAAATATGAAACCAGCCAGTCAAATACACAGCCACCATGGGCCAAGGTCAGGGTGATAGGAGGCGATGCTACTACATGGGATTCATCCAGAATCACAAAAGACTCTGAAGGAGCTTATGACCTACATGTGAAGCAGTGAGGAGCTGGAGAGTGTCCAGACCAGTGTGTCTGGATAGAAGAGATGTTGTCAAGAAGGTGGAAAATTGAAAAGGTTTGTAAGGATCTTGAGGTCTTCCTAATGGATTCCTTAAAAGACCCACATTTTATTTCTATTTTGTGTGCATTTTTTCTAGACTTGGACCAACTCATCTTCCTATTTAGAGACATTACAATTCATTTAAAGGGCCTAGGATGTGTCCAAGAGAGATACTACCTTCAGAAGTCAAGTAACCAGTAGCTTGGATGTGTACTGCGGAAAGCATTTTGCTTCTTGATATGGAAGGAATAATTTTTCCAGTAAAGGTAAAAATGGTATTGGATGAGTCATGTTTCTTAGGATCCCCCTGTGGCTAAGTGCCAGCTAGAGTTACAGGATTAGTCCGCATCTCTGAGACCAGAAGCTTTGCTTACCCACCCACACAGAGCTTTCCTCCATCGGGATTCCCTCCAGTTCTTGGTTATGTGAAAATAAGCAGTGAACACCCACAGGAGTTGACAGTGCTGGGCCCCACCTGCACCCCAGGAGCAGCTAGTGCAGGCACCCCCTTGGTTGAAGCTCCCTCGGTCACTCCATGCAGCCTGCAGCCAGAGCCTGCACTGACACATCTGTAGGGAAGAGTCTGGTGAGCCTGATTCTGTGCCTAACTCCTGCAGCTCACTGTGGCAGCAGTCGTCCTCATACCCTTCTCTGAAATGGTCTCCTCCACTGGTGAACCATGAGCACCCAAATTCCTAAAGCCCATGCAGGTATCAAGAATAGACATGGTATAGTTGGAAGAGTCAGTTATTACCCTCTCTGGACATCAGTATGTTGGTGGTAACAACATGCTGACCTCATGCTACCACTTACGATTTGACCTGAGCTATCCATACCTTCCTTTGGTAAAGTGAGCTAAAATTCAATCACTTTGTATTCTGTGAGTTGAAGTTTTGAATAGCCTTAATAGAGGTAAGATGTCTTAGTTACTAGAAGCCCAATAATAAGATGATAAAGATAATAGCTACCTTGAGTAATCAATGTGTATTGGTTTGAGGCTAAATAACTCACCTCCATAATCCCTTTAGCTCCTAGAATAACCCTACTAGGTGAGTGTAGTGGGGACTGCTGGCACCCACCCAAGTGCCCAATCCAATTTCATAGCCATGCATTGGAGTGAGACATCTGGGTAAAGACCATCCTTCTCAATCCCTTCCAGCTGGGTGACAGCCATTGCTAAGGTAGGGCCCATCTGGACCTTAATCCCTTTCTGCCTGTGGCAATGAAGTGTCAATGGAGCAGACAGGGACTATACCTTGGGAATTCCAGTTGAACTGGGCTGCAGAGAAACTCACTTGCTTTGAGAGTGGGGGTAGCAGAACCTTCCTCCAGCACAGGCTACTCTGTGAAGTGAGATGGTGTTGTTTAGTTTGTCCTTGTGTTTATTTGTTCAGAAGAGGGGGTATCTTCTTTTTATAGTAGTTTGTCCTAATTTTCCTAATATTTATTAATAGTATTACTCTTTTTGGTTTAGAAACAAAGGTTCTGAGGCACAGAAAAGCTAAGTGATTTTGTATGCAGTGACCTCAAATTAGATCCAGACCAACAGGCTTCCATTAGAAGGACCATTTGAGAATTAGTTTATCAAAAGACTTGAATTCTCTAAATTTTGGAACCCAGAAAAGTTGGTAGAGGAACCAGAGTGCCACGTGAAGTGAAGCGGACATCGCAGGGAGATTTGGAGAAGCCGGGGGAGAGGTCCAGGGGTGTGCCTCTGATCATCAGAGGTCACTCCAACAAAAGGGAGAGGCATCCTACTATTAACACTAACCAAGTGTGCCCCAAAATAAATGCCACACCATCTCTTCTGGTCTGCAGTGACCATGGGAAGATCTTAGTAAACTACAAATTCAAATCCAGGAAGTCTGGGTTGGCTGAGGCCCGAGTTTCAGTCTATTCCAGACACTCACAGAATAAACAGTGCAGACCAGAGAACCACACTTAGACTAACAAGGATCTGCAAGACTTTCAGTTCCTAGTACAGCATCTTATAGCTTAAGTAAGATCCAACCCCATCAAGAGCTCCAGATAGTAAAAGAACAAGCAGCATGTTAGCTGACCAAACTACAATTCCCAGGATGCTTTGCAGAGAAGTGTCTGTCTAGAAGAACACCTGGGTTGTGCCTTATGTCTGCTTTGAAAGACTGGCCCCACAAATTTTGCGTTACCATTTTGCAGTTGACGGGATTTTATAGTCATGAGATGCAGGGGTATGCTATAGATCAAAATATTTTTCACTTGTTTGACTGGAACCTATGGGGAAGGGGCGAAATGGCCAATTGATTATAATGCTGAATATAAAAAGATCAAAGTCCTAAAGCACACAGCCACAGCGCTGTCCGTGGAACAGGAGCTGGCGCTCACGGGAAAATGTTCATGTAATATATGAGGCATTAAAAATTCTGTTACATTATCCTTGCCACCAAGATTGTAATGAAAATGGGAAATGGCACCAACTTAACCCATTCTCATTACAATCGTTAGATTGTAATCTTGTGTTCTCCCCTCAAGAGAATGCTAAATGAGATTTTAAACAAAAGAGAGGACAGAGAAGTATGGAGAACAAAGAGGCAAACAGAAATTGGAAAGTTAAAAAAAAAGATGCATGATAGAGTTCCCCGTGTTCGTGGGAGGCTTTCTCTTTACTTTAGAAATGGGAACAGAGCATAGAACAGTACAGATACCAACTGAAGTACTGGCTGAAAATCTATAATGTAGCCCAAACACGGCAAGTATTTTAAACAACAAAAAGGTCATGTACCAATTTGGTCTTACCCTTTATAGCTTAGTCCACTTTAAGAAAAGTAAATGAAATTGACAGCCTAACCCTTCAACCAAGAACACATTAAAAGACAAAAAATAACCAAAAAGCCCTGAGAGAATGAATCTTGACAGGAAAGCTGTTTATGTATACATAGATCCATTTTTGCCCCACCGCACGTGGCTTAAATCATATGACTTTCCTTGCTTCATTTGTTTTTATATTGCACTCTGTGAATGAAAGCTTTCTGAGGGTAACACACAATTATGAGTAAATTAGTATTCACGTGGGTGGAAAACATTCTGAAAGATACACCCTGGGACTGTTGGGAAACCTTGGTATCCTGGCAATCCTGGTGAATTTTTCAGAGCCATTTGTACTAATCAAATCTGTAACTGTTTATTGAGCACTTTATAGGTCCACGTATTAGAATGGTTCATGCGAGCAGTGCAGTCCAAGCTCAGCTGCCATTTAATGCAAACATGCTTACGGACCATCATCACATGGACTGGACATGGTAGCAAGAGCCAGGGAAGTACGCTTCTCTTGGCTACTTTTCTATAGTCATGGTAAAAATATCACGGTAAAGCACCATGACAAAGGCAACTGAGAAAAGCAAGCATTTTATCAGTGCCTGCTTACAATTTCAGAGGTTAAATCACTGAACATCATGGCAGGGAACATGGCAGCAGGCAGGCATTGCCTCTAGGCTGGGCAAGTGGCCCTTTCCAAGTCCTTGCCTAGGAGGCCCAGGGCCTCTTCATTTTTCGGGGTGTCTTGCCGGAGACACAGCCATGCCAGGCCCCCGACCCATTCAAGTGCAAAAGGCTGCCTCTGCTTTGCCTAACCGGAACATTCAGGTGTGGAGGGCTGTCTCTGCTCCACCCGACCTGTTCTCCAGAAGACATTCTGTTGAAAGGAATTTCCCACCCCCACCTCCTACCCCCATTTTTATCAGAGTGGACGCATTGTGCTAGGCTTCGGTCCCCAGCATAGACTTGAGAAACAGCACTTGCCATTCGAAGCCTGATCCCCAAACGCCCCTGCGGGGTCTTTTACAAAATCTATTCAAATTGGGGTTGTCTGATACAATTGGACAGAACCACCCTACGTCCATGGTTTTTGGGTTCTGCATTCCTGCCCTCCTGACAGGAGCCAATGTCTCATAGCACCGGTCCATTCACTGCTGCAGACACTGACCCCTCCCCCACTTCCCCCCAAACTCTACCTACTCAAGCCTCTCCTCCAGAGCCAGAATCTAAGACCAAATTCCTCCTCCTTACCCTCCTTCCCTCCTCTCTGTCCTCCCCTCCGCACACTGCTCCCCCATGTCCCAATGCCTCAACCTACACCCTGTCCTAAGGCCCCAAATCTTCCCCAGTTTCCTCTCATACTCGATCTCACCAGACTCCTGCCTTCCCACCCATTTCATTTCTCAGTCAGTGCCAGATATTAGAAAAAAATTAAAAGGCTGAGGAGGATCCCCAAACTCCCCTACAGGAATTGGTGAAAATGGCATTTAATACTTCTAATGCTCAAGAATGACAGCTGAGTCAACCTGACAGACAAGGCTGCAACAGAATTTGCTCCAAGCCCAAGCCTTAGCAGCTGCTCTGAGGCCACCAGGGTCCCCACAAGGGGACAAGGGAAGTCAGCCACAAGGCTCCATCCTGCTGGAGTTCAGCCCAAATCAACTCCGCCAAAAACTTGCTTCAAATAGGGCAAGCAGGGCCACTGGTCATGGTATTGCCCTGATCCCCAGCCACCCAGGAGGCCATGCTCTGTCTGCAGACAGCCTGGGCACTGGAAATCGGAAAGCCCCCGTGCAGTCTCATTCTCTATGCCGTGCTGTGGAGGTCCAGACTCACCAACACCGGCAACTGAGAACTCCTCAGCCTGGCGGAGGACTGACACGGCCTAGACCTGCTGACTCCCATTGCCCTCTCGGAGCCTAGGGTGACGTTACAGGTAAGTCAGTTGACTTTCTTTTGGACACGGGGAGCTACCTATTCTGTTTTGACATCTCACTTGGGTCCTGCAATTCCCTCGACAATTTCTGTCACAGGGGTGGACAGGACTCCTTACTTCACACTTAAGACCCCAACACTTCCCTGCATTCCTGCAGGGCGATTCTTCTCACACTGTTTTCTGGTGACACCTGCTTGCCCTGCACCTCTGCTTGGTTGCAATATTCTCAGTCTTTTGGAGACCACACTCACCTTGGCCCCATACTCTCCTGAGTATCTCACAGGTCCATTTACAGAGGCCTTCCAGATCTGTCAGCCTCTGCACCAGCTTCAAGGACACCAACCAGGTGAGGATTGGCAGGTGGACTTCACTAACATGCTCACACCCAAAGAACTCCATTACCTCCTAACTATGGTTGACACCTTTATCCTCAGGAAAGGTTGAGAAGGCCAATGGACTCATCAAACAACAGCTCCCCAAGCTCTCCATTGAACTCAGGTTATCTTGGCCCTCCCTTCTCCCCATTGCCCTTACCTGCCTCCAGGCCACCCATACTCTTCTACAGGTCTGAGCCCTTTTGAGCTCCTTTACGGAAGGCCCTTCCTCCTCACTCACCACCTCCCAGCCCAAACTCCCCCACTGGCTGGGTACCTCCCCTACCTCTCTCTTCTGAGGTCCTTTATTCATTCATACTGTGATCCTCACCACCCCCTCGGCTGCCAAGCTCCTGGGACATCCATGCTGGTACCATCTCTCCAGGCTCAAGCAGGCACCTATTCAGGATACATGGTCTGTCCAGCAGCTGGGACTCTCCACCCTCCGGTTTTCCAAGATGTCCCACTAAAGGGCCTATCTGCTCTTCTGCTCTGTATATTCATCTTTGCAGTACAACTAGGGCACATGTTAATGATCTATTTTTCCTAGAAACTTGCTCTCTTTGCTTCCTCAAGAAACAGATGCCTGAGGTCTCCAGGATGACAATTAACCAGATGCTCCTCCACTCACACCTCCTGCTGAATGTGAACTCACCAATTCCTGACTCCTCTTCCCCACATCACCCCACGCCCACAGGAAGTAGTCAGACTTGAACTGGTGTCCCTACACCCAAAGAATCTGGATTGTTTGGGTGAGAGCTCCACCTCAACCTCTGGTACCCTAGCATCCCTATACCAAAAGAGTCTGGAATGTTTGGGTGGGAGATCTACCTCAACTCCCCTCCCCCATCTCTTTCCCCAAACTTGCCCCTTCAAAGCCCCCCAAACACAGCTCCTCCCCCAGAGAGGCTCAAGACCACTCCCACAGGGTATATAAGTGGCATCCCCAAAAACAGACATGTAGTTCTTCTGGTCTGCTATCCCTGTCTCCTCTCTGTGGGCTGGGGAATCGCTGGGGAGCGCTTTATCCATTAAACCTATGCTTTCCAATTCAGTCTGATTTGGTTTGCTGCATCAGCGGAGAGGCCTTCAGGAGGCCTAAGACTTATCAATGATGTGGATCTTGTCTTTCCTGTTCAGCACTTAGTAGTTTGAATAAGAATGGCCCCTGAAAGCTCATATATTTGAATACTTGGACCCCAGTTGGTGGAACTGTTTGGGAAAGATTAGAAAGTTTTATCCATTCTATAGACTACATGTAAGTACTTCATAACATTAAGTTATATGTGATAAAAACATAGAATGCACATTAATACATTTCTGATTGCTTTGAAACAATCCCTAACAGAAGCAAAATAAAGGAAGAAGGAATTGTTTGGGTTTCCAGCCTTTGAGGCAGGGCAGGAATGGTAGCAGGGACCTCTGTGTCTGTGGTGGCTGGAGTTCACAGCAAGTATTGCATCGTGCTGATCATATGACTTGGGTTGGGAGCTACAACCCTCAAGGCACAGCCTCCAGCCGCTCACTTCCTAGAGCTAAACCCCACCTCCTGAAGGGTCTACAGTCTGTCAAAACAGTTCTACCAGCTAGAGACTAAGCTGTCACATACAAGAGCCTGTAGGAGACATTTCCCACTTAAGTCGTGACATTCTGCCTTTGGCCCGCATAGGCTCCTGACCATCACATAATTCAAGATGCATTTATTCTAACTTCAAATTTCCCCAGAATCTCAATAGTCTTGACACTATTCCAAGTCTCAAGTCTCTTCTGAGACTCAAGGCAGACTCTGAGCTGTGCGTCCTGTAATACGGAAAAACAAGCAAATAAGAACAACAAATAGCCGGGCGGTGGTGGCTCACGCCTTTAATCCCAGCACTCGGGAGGCAGAGCCAGGTGGATCTCTGTGAGTTCGAGGCCAGCCTGGGCTACCAAGTGAGTTCCAGGAGAGGAGCAAAGCTACACAGAGAAACCCTGTCTCGAAAAACCAAAAAAAAAAAAAAAAAAAAAAAAAAAAAAAAGAACAAAAAATAAGCAAAGACCCACAGCAATTTTCATCTTTCCAGTATACAACGGGCACAGAGTAAACTTCTTCATTTCAAAAATGAGGAACAGGAGAGCAGCCAGGAAATACAAGAACACGACAAGGTCCAAACCAGTATGGCAAACACCAAACTGTATAACTCCATGCCTGACATTTAGGGCTCCCGGTGACACCCCGACATGCTCAACACCTGGAGTGCCCACGGCTTCTTTCTTGGCCTTCACTACTCAATGCCTCCAGCTACCCTTGGTGAACATCTTACGTTCCTGGGATTTCCAAACTCCGGTGGTCCCCACTGCAACTCAAACCTCACATTCACAGCTTTGCACATGGGCCTCTCAGGTCCTCTCTTCAGCCCCCGCCCCCCACCATGTCTACATATTGCCTGGCATCAGTGGAGTTATTATTTCTGGAACCATGGTACAAGCCTCCATGATCCAGTACTTTTGTATCCTGCATCTGTGTGTTTCTGTTCAACACAGTGTAACAGTCCTGATAATACCAAGTTCTGCTGCCAACTGGAGGTGACATCTGACCCTCATGGGTGGCTACAATGGCCTCAGTGTGTCTGCATGGCTTGACTAGGAAAAGCAATTCCCTAGGAGCTGGTTCAGCAACGATGCCCTGGATCCTGTTAAACAAATAGTTTCCAAATGGGCTTTCGTTTGATACCCTGAAGACCTTGGTGAATGGAACACTGCCCTGAAGACCCTTTCCTGTTGTCTTGTGGTAACACTCAGGGTTTCTCTTCAGTGACGTTAGTCTCTCTAGCAATATGGCTGCTTTGTCTTCGCCAGTCTCGGCGGCGGCTTTGACTGGGTTCAGGCTCCTTTCCTCACAAACTGCTGCACGTTTTTACTTCTTTCTCTGCCACTTTCTACTCTTTTCACTTAAATTTGACTAAAAGTGGTGAGTGGTACCGTTGCCATACCCTAAGGGACATAATACATAATTTTGAAATTTCCTCTGCTAAATAAATTAGGCCATTATCATTAAATTAAGCTTCACTCAAATTATCAGGCCAGAAACAGCTACTTTGCCAGACTATCCCTAGAATGGCATCTAACATGATTCTTGATAGTCTATACTCTTTTTAAACCTCATGAACAAGGACTCTCTCGAATTTCATGTCTATTGGCCTTCTCTTCCTCTGTTCTCCCATCACAATAGCTCATTACTCTGCTCACAGCATCCCTTGGCTTCTCTACCTGAAGCTCCAAACTCTTCTACATTTTCCCAGTGAATCAGTCCCAAAGACCTAGGAACCGCCTGGTCATGCTCGTTGGAGCAATGGCTGTACTTTACAGTACAGATCTGGTTCTCAGTGACAGAGTACCTGTAAAGAAGCCACTTAAGGAAGAATGATTTCTCTTGAGACATGGTTTAAAGGCCTATAGTCTATACAGCAGGGAGGGTATGGCAGCTGGAATAGTTTGGTCCACGGCAATGGGAGTGTATGACCGCCATAAGGAGCTGCTGCTTGTTATATATTGTGGAGTTGGGAGCAGAGAGTTCAGGCCAGAAGCAGGGCTGTCCTATGACCCTCAAGGCCTGTCCTCTAGCTAGACCCAGGTCCTCTAGCTCAACCCACTTCCTAACGTTTCCATGACCTCCAGCACCATCAGCTCTTCAAATACATGAGCTCCTGGGAACAGTTTCATATTCAAGTCATACATAACACAATGTTATTTGTCAGTTAAGGAAAAAAAAACATTGTCCATGCCATATGAGGAAAAACAAACAAAAAGCAGCCACAATAGAGTGGAAAGTGGTATCACTGAATGCCATTTGTATAGAAGAATCAGAGGGTGTCTTTGAGCGAAGAACATGTGTAGAAGGGAATAAGAATATGAAGGACAGAGTCAAACTTCTTTCCCTCTATGGTAGAACTTCCCAGGCAGAGACATTGCTGCAATGGTGCTGAGGCAGGAGACTGCCTGATAGATTGGATGAATGCATGACTAAGGTAGCAGTGTGTGCCATGGAGAAGGCAAAGGGATCAGGAAAGCACAGAGGGAGGGGGACTTGGCAGATGGAATGTTTGTGTTATAGCCGTGGTGAGAGTTTTGGTTTGTGATCAAGGGGGCTGAGAAGCTACTGGAAGCTCTGGAGGAGCGGGAAGGCTTGAGCAGATTCAAGGATTTAAAAGAGCACTTTGGCTGCCGCGTGGGCAAAGGGGAGTCAGCGGCACAACAGGAGCAGTGGTGTGCTGGTAAATGTTTAACAGTCGCTCAGCAAAGGGAAGAAGAAGTAAACAAACAGAATTAAAATCTGCTAAAAGAGAAGGCAAAGAAAATAACAGGGGAGTGAGAGAAATGCAAAGAGGGGAATCTAATTAGAACGGGTGGGAGGGGCGTCCTCTCCGCAGAAGTGACATTTAAGGAGAGACCTGGGCAAGCCAGGTACACATCAAAGGTCACCAAGGCTGTTTTCCTGGATTCAAGTAGGACCATCTGTCAGCAAGTCCAGATGCTGGGGAAATGTACTTAAGGAAAATAAACGAGCACTCACTAGGGAAAACACATTCTTCTGCTTCCTTTGGTAACGTATTCCAATGTTTACTAACCCACGTTCTCGGGGGATTTATCTTTGTTCTAACTTGTGTCCACCCCACTGCACTGGAAACCATTTCTTCTCTGCTGAGTGAAGAATGGAGAGCAGTCCTCAGAGCCCCAAATTCGGGCTCATTACATTCCAATGTGCCAGCATGTGGGGCTGAAACCCGGGGTTGCACTGCCTGCCACACTAGTCCCTGATGGCTGACACATTATTCTGGCAAAGTTAAGGGAGGCTATTGACAAATTTGAATGATGTTGTGAGTCACCTGAGCTGCTGTGACACCAGGCTGTTCAGCCTTACTCACAGCCCCTGGAGAGGAGCACTAAATAAGATGCAGAGTGAGCCACAAAGGGACCTGCCCTGAGGGTTTTGCAATTCCCACTGTCAAAGCCCGAGGATTCCTGAAGCGAGTGGAAGGAAATGAGAGGAAAAAGCAGCTGAACAGTTCATTGAATCTGTTCAGAGTTTATATGTCGAGTTGTTTTGACAGCTTTTATGAGTGTGTTGCATGGAGACAGTAATAGAGAAGCAAGGTGGTAGCTGAACGGGCACATGAATACAGAAAAATTACAAACACAACATATATGCAATTATATAATTATGTCAGGGTCGCGTTGCATTCAGTAACACTCTGCTGTGTTTACTGTTTTTCAGGTCAAGAATTCAGTTTTAAATGAGAGAGACTTTGGAGGGATAATGGATAAATAGGGGAGGAAAATGTAAATGTTGAGAGCCTGTGGTGGTAACAGAGCCTAAGAGGAGAGAAAGGGATTACCAGCAGGCCTAGGGTAGGCATGAAAATGTGGACCACTAGTGGTGGGAGTGTGGAGGAAGGAGACGCAGAAGAGAGGCTAGCCCAGAGAAACTCTCCAGGAGAAGCAGTGAGGTTACTAGATGACCTTCTTACATGGGATGCGTTTGTAGGCAGTGGTTACTCTGTGCCCATTACACAAGTCAAACTGAATAAATTGCTTGTACTTTGGTTCAACATTGTGTGTGTGTGTGTGTGTGTGTGTGTGTGTGTGTGTGTGTGTGTGTGTGTATTTACACATATCATGATAATTTTCTATCATTGAAATAGAATCTAGGCAAATTCTCCAGAATAGCTTTATATATTCATAAGGAATTACACAGTATAGTTTACAGAGAAAAGGGAGAAAATTGACTAAATTTAGTCTTCTAAATTATTTCGTAGCCTTTTGGCAAATACATTAATAGTGATGGCCATATTTTGTTACATAAATATGTATATAATCACAAGCTTAGTCTTATTGAAGAAACACACAAGTCGTACAGTAACTGCGTGCCAAGGTTAGCTTCTGTCAACTTGACACATAGCGAGGCACACCCAGGAAGAGGATAGCTCAGCTGAAGAAGTGCCTCCATCATACTGGCCTGTGGACACGTCTGTGGGGCGTTTTCTGGGTCGCTGATTTCTGTAGGGAGGGCCCGGCCCTTGTGGAATCCTGGGCTGCATAAGAAAGGTGGCCAAGGGAAGCAAGCCAACAAATGGCATTCCTCCATGGCCTCTGCCTCAGTTCCTGCTTTGAGTTCCTGCCCTGGCTCGCCTTCATGGTGGACTGTTAACCCACAAGCCAAATAAACTCTTTCCTCCCTGTGCTGCTTTTAGCCCGTATTTTATTACAGGAACAGAAACCAGACCACGGCAGAGAGCCTGGAGGAAACAAGGCTGGCATGGAGAATACTTCTGTGGTGCAGAAGGCTAGAGAGAGTCTCTGTAAACTTGTATGACCACACACCACAGCGGTGGCCACTCGAGCATCGGCTGCGGTGCCAGAGGCAGCAGGAGGTGGCTGTGCCACCCGCACATGTAGGTATAATTTTACAATTAAGCATGAAAATAAGACAAATACCTACAGGGAAGGAAGGACTGTGTCATCCAGATGAGTTATTTGACCTTGACAACAAACTGCACATAGATTGTAGCCAGTTATTCCCACCTCACTAGTATGTATCTACGTGAAAATCAGGCATGCATTTGTTTTCATGTGCAGAAGCAGCGTTTGGAAGTGAGAAGGCCCACTCGTATACAGCTGCCTCTCTCCACATTCCAAGATGTTTCTGAGGAGAGCATAGTTGGGCTCCCTCTCCTGACTTCTTGTCCTTTAGGTGTCTGATCAACTGTCACTTCCTCAGGGAAGTCTATCTTTAATTAGATGTCCCCTACCTACCACTGTCACAATCATATTGTTTTGTAAAGCCAGGTTTTAATTGCAAGTGTGCATGTACATGTGTGTGGGGCAGTGTGTGGGATCTAGTTTCTCTGCAGGCCCTGAGCACCTTCACTGAGGGGCATGTCCTTATTGTTCCTGCAGCATGTTAAACTCCCTTGACTCATCAGTCACCCAGTGAGTATTTGAATACTTAGAAGATAATTGTTTCTTTAAATTTCTAGTGTTTGTTGATATAAATGAAAGTACTAACAATATATAAAAGGCCAAAACGGTAATATCTACTCTGGTCTAAGTTTTTCTTCATCTGAGAGTAATTGTTTGTTATTGTATGCTCATTTATCAGGGTGAAGTTTGAACACATCCTCAAGACAGTGAGCTCTCTCTCTCTCTCTCTCTCTCTCTCTCTCTCTCTCTCTCTCTCTCTCTCTCTTTCTCTCTCTTTCAGGTTGCCTGGCTAAGGCTGTGAGAATATAAATGAAGAATGAAATCTGGCAGATCCAGGAATCTATCATTCCTTATTCTATGTTTTCCACTTATCATATTGTCTAAGGTCATTTGTTCTTTTATTTAGGTAGCTTAGAATGGTCATTCTTACTAGGTTATGAAGATTGCTCAATGTATCCATTTTATTCCCTCTTGTGACCTTTCAGAATCTTTGGTTTGACTTTTCATTCCTCAGGGTTAGTCAGTAGCACTTGAGTATGAAATACCTGTAACAACCACTGGAGGTTCCCACCTGCTGCCTAGCTCAAAACTCTCCGCCCTCAGATGTTCTTGGCACGGTTGGTGCTGTGCTGTGGTAGACAGTGAGAGAGAATGTTAATAAGATATCACACGAGGATTGAGAAAAGAGGGAATAAGTGTGCTATAGCACTCCACTGCTTTGATTTGATGTGAAGTGCCCCTCCCAAAAGGCTCATGTATTGGTGGCTTGGCCCCTGCTGAAAAAAAAAAAAAGGATTTAGAACTAAGATTTTGGGATGTGATTGAATTATGAGGACTCTGATTTAATAGATGAGTTAAGCTCTTTACTATGAATTTTGAATTATGGAGTGGTAATTCAATGACATTCTTGTGAAGTAATGGGGACATTAGAATGTGGAGTTATTGGAAGGACTGGGTCACCAGGAGCATACCTCTGATGCTCTGCCCACCACCACCCCTCCTTCCTGGATACGGTGAGGGGAGTAGCTTCCCTCTACCACGCCTTTCTGCCATGGAGTTCTGCCCAGATATGATGAAACCAGCTCACCACAGGCTGAAATCTCTGAAGCTGTGAGCTCAAACACATCTGCTTTTAGAGTATGTCCCTCAGGTGCTTGTCACACACGTTTGTCACTAACGCACATGCGATCTAGCAATCCTGTGAGTAGACACAGGAAGGCAATGGAATCAGGGGCTCTAAAGATGTCTACATCGTGTTTGCTGGAGCATTGTTCACAACTGCCAAGAGCAAATGAGCGCCTACCGCGGGGCACATGGGTGAGGAAAATGAAACCTGTGTACATCTGGCCTTAAAGGAGAAGGAAATCTATCATTTGTGATGATGTGACTCTACCTGGAAGACATTATGCTAAGTGAAATAAGCCAGGCATGGAACCGCACTCATTTGTGGAATCTGTATGATGCAGATGTCGTGGGATGGTGGTTTCCGGGATTGAGGGAAATGTAAATGGTCAAAGGGCTCAAGGTTCAGGAATGCACAGTGAGTGATGCTGAGATCTAGCTTGCAGCGTGGTGACCCTGAGGCATAGTTGATATCTGCTAAGATGTTAGCTATGAAGGGTTCTTCTACATTTGGGAAAGTTGAGGGGACAACTGTGTGAAGTGTTAGCTATATTAATTAGCATAACTGTAATGTGATCATTTCATAAGTTTTGCACATACCAAAACACTAAGTCACACACCTTTAATAGCTATCATTTTCATTTGTCAATGATGTCATTAAACAGCCAAGAAAACAAAAACAAAAACAAAAACAGAAGGACCATAACATGTACCTTGTGCTACAATTATTCTTGGGCCTGAAAATACCCTATAGATCACTTCAAATTTCCCTGTGATCCTGATTAAAACATACAACAAACTTAACAAAATACGGTTGCTTGCCATTAGTGTGTGAGTGCTCTCTCACACACACGTATGGCAGAAAAGCTGGAGGTAAGGAAAGAATTTGTCACGACCAATTATTAACGTCTTTAGACAGTTCTGAATGGAATGCTTAGGTTTTGCTGTATGGCAGGTACTGCTCAATAAATTAGCATCCAAAGAACAGGCGACACTGAACAGGACTAGGAACATTGCAGGTCAAGAGGCACCCGGGTTGTGGAAAGGTTGTAAACAATCTCCACAGTACCCAGCCCCGCTGAACATTAAGAGGCTTGTTCTCAGAGGGATCCGAGGATTGGCCTCATTGGAAAGTAAGTTATGTGCAGAATTGAGATGAAATTGTAGAGCAGGAGGTTTCACAGCGAGATACGATTTGACCACTGTAGGCTAGAGAATTCTGACCAAACGAACTCTTACTTTCCTGGTGTCTGTATGCCTATACTTACCAGCTATTTGCTCTGAATTATTTAGAAATTGTCTCAACATCCATCTCCCATGTTGGCAGAGATATATCCATAAAGAGTTATTATATAAGCAATATTATTATCGTAATTATTGTTATCATTAGCTGCTTCATTTCTTAGCATTTTCCTTGTGGTTCATTGAGGGTCTTATGAGGGCTATTAAAGAGCTTGAAAGAATAAGAATTGTACTAGTAGATATTTATTTCCATTGTATTATTTACAAGTCTATCCAAGGGAATCCTTCTAACTCTCAGTTGTCAAATCCACAAAAACCTTAAGCCCTCACCCCACTCAGCTGTAAGCTTTAACAGCAGCAAGATGGAGTGAGGGCTAGTATTACTCCAACTTCATTACTCATACACAGTGTTCATGAGCGCTCCCGTGCTGAGGGGTATGTCCATAAATAATTAAATCAGAGCTCCGCTTGTCAGAGGAACTGAGCAGAGTCGTCCTCTCCTGTTTTCAGGCACTGCGTTGGCAATGACTTCCTCACTGATGTGGCAGTTCGCTAAGGGTTGCTGTAGTTAACGGGAATTAGCGAAGCGCTAGTGTGCCCTTCTTCATCTGTGGAGAGGCTGTGCAATATTTGAAGCGATAGGCCTGTCGAATGTCACTTACCGAAAGCACCCTCCTCTTATGGTTCCGTCCCAAGCAGTACCCCGGGACTGCTGGTTTCAGGAGTGCACTGGAGGACTTTGTGCACGGGCTGCATGGTTGCAGAGTTCATTCGAGTTGGAGTCCAGTTTTGCCTGGATTCTCTGATTTCTTCCTTTCCACCGAGAGACAGGAGCTTTGGAAAATGACTTTGAGTCTGTGCGCTATAGAAAAAGATACTGTTTACCCCTCTGTGTAATTGTTGTCTGCTAAAAAGCAAACGACAGCAGTCAGTAGTTAATCACACTAGCTAAAGTGGGCAAGCACTTGTATAAGAAGAAAATATTTCAATGTTTATGAAAATGTTATAGATTTAAATTAGGCCAATTAAAATAATCTCCTCTAAGAAAATAAAATCTGGGGTTTATTCTGTCAATAAGTATTAATTAAATATTTACCCTGTGCCAGGAATTGTGTGAAGCAGTGTGAAACATGGACTGAAGTTCCTTCCATTGGGAAATTCATGTCCAGAAGGTCAAGGCAGTGGTTTGATCAGAACAAATTTTCTTTTATTTGACTTCTCCTAGCTTCTTATAATGAGTTAATTTCATGTGCTTCAATTTAATACAAAGAAAGTGTTTATAGGGGCGACTGGGAAGAAAGAAAATCGTTCTGGAGGGAATAACATTTTAGCCAATGGGAGAAGGATGGCAAAGCAGGAGATGGGCGTCTGTCACAGGATGTGGTACAGCTCAGGGGCCAGTGCAAACCTAATTACACCAGGGATCTTCAGTGTAGGGGCCGAGGTTGTTACTTGTCCCATTGCTATGACAAAATGCCTGATAACAACCGCTTAACGATAGAAGGGTTTATTTGGGCTCAGAGTGTGAGAGCGTCGTCCATCACGGCAGGCAGGGATGGCGACAAGAGCATTTGATGGCTAGTCACATTGCAGCTATGATCAAGAAGAGAGAGAGAGAGAGAGGGGCGGGGTGGTGAATGATTACTGTCCAGCTCTCTTTCTCATTTTGTGCAGTCTGGGACCTCAGATTATGGGATGGCACCACCCTCACGCAGGGTAAGCCTTTTCTACTTCATTAACCCATACTAGAAACTTCCCATAGACACACCCAGAGGTTGGTTTCCACTGTGATTCTAAATTCTATCAAACTGGCAATCAAGATTAACCATGAAAGGCACAAGAGGAGGCTGAGCCTGAGAGTACTCTTCAGAGAGGACAGGGTCAGATGGTGGAGGAAAACAACGAACTGCATCTAAGAATCAGGAAAATGTTTTCAATAGAAAGCCGACCAATATGTTTTCCTTGGTAGGAAATCATTCTTACTACAAAATCAAAGAGATGGGAGGGTGGCATGTGTGACAGTGGAGCGGTTGTCGGGAAGCCGTGGAGACGGTGTTGGTTTTGTCGTATCATGTGATGGGGAAATGAGGAGAAAAGGATGTTTGCAGCAGAGAGTTGACAGCTTGGTTGACCCAATATCTGAGGGGATCCGAAGGAACGAGGAGTCAGGGGAAGTGGGTAGTTTTGATTTCCTGGTGGTGTCATTTATTTTGTTAGGGAACCCCGAGGGAGAGTAGAGTGGGCCATTATTGAGGGTGAATGTAGATTTGAACATATCAGTGTTTGGGGTTTTCCACGTCAGAGGGAAAGTCCAAGGGCTGTCCAGCGGCCAACTTGGGAAAGAAGAGATGAGGATGGGGGGAGGGGGAAGAATCAGCTCTAGGTAGATTGCAACTGCAGCCGGAGAGCCAAGGTGTAAGGTGTGAGAGGAAGGGATAGATGGAGAAAGAATGAAAAACTGGGATTGGGAAGGACAGGGATATGATACCAAAAACCAGTGGGAATGTTGTGGTTTGAAAGGTGTGAGTTTTTATTAGTTTCTGAAGCTGGGGAGGCCTAGAAAGGAAAGATAGATGAGTAATTATAAAATTCAGCAAGCACCCCTGGTAATGAAATGGACAATTGACTTAGAGAAAAATTTGTGAGAATTTAAGTCTGGTTAAAGATTGATGAAGCTTTATGGTGACTTTAGTTATGTATTCAAATTTAAGTTTTTATTTACCAATCAGTGTTGGCCAACTATTGATTAACGTCTGCATTTTTGATTGACTGAGTGACAATGAGTCACGTGGCCAGGTTTAAATCAGTCACTGTTTTCTTCAGTTACACAGTTCATCAGTAGAATAACCACACTATGTGAGTTTTTTTCCAGAATGATCATTCCGTGTCTATTATCCCATTGGACTGGATCTTTTTACTCTCAAATGTGTTCCTATTAGATGGCAAATGAAATGGTTTTGTATGCCATGGGTACACTGCCTCTACTTTCTTCCAGAATTCATCTCTTGCTGCTCAGGTGGAAACATGTTCCGTCCCCAGAACCTGATTTGCTCTGTGCTCCAGGCCTAATTATAAGAACATCATGGGAGACATATTTATGGATTTTTTAAAAAATGAAAACACCAGTCAGAGGCAGTGTATGAAGGCAAAGATTATTTTCCATCTTTGAATGAATAATGTTCAATCATAAATAATCAATTTTATCGACCACCTATTATGGTAAGAGGCCGTGTTCAG
Organism: Peromyscus californicus insignis; assembly: GCF_007827085.1. Classification (NCBI taxonomy): domain Eukaryota; kingdom Metazoa; phylum Chordata; class Mammalia; order Rodentia; family Cricetidae; genus Peromyscus; species Peromyscus californicus. Next base: position 5,151,928 of record NW_026294469.1, on the reverse strand, counting down.
ATTCTCAATTTTCTGCTTGTGCTAGCATTTAGTTTTAGTACTCTGATTCAGTTTGCAATACTTTGTCCTGACTCTCATTGGCCATTGCCTCACTTAGGTTTTCTATCCTTTCTCTCCTTTCAAGTATCGGAAAGAGAATATTTCTATATATATAAAATGAACAAAGTGTTGTAGAAGTATGTGAGCGACTCTTCTATTCAGTTTATGCTCCCTTGGAACCCTTTTTAGTAAAGCTGTTTGAATACAGAAAATATGGAAAAGAGAGGTCCTCTAGAACAATGAATGGGACATTTCCCTCAGGAGGCAGCTATAGACTATAGAAATGTATGGAGGAGAGATCCTCTAGAACAATGAATGGGACATTTCCCTCAGGAGGCAGCTGTAGTATCCTTCCTTTCAGATGTTTTGGAACTAATTGAGTAAGAGAGACTGGAAGGAGGCTGTGGAGGCACAAGAAAATGAGGGAGATCTGGTGTTCCCATCAACCCAGCCAGAGACTGGAGGCCAAACTACAAAAGGGGGAGGGAGGTGTGCGTAGTCTCCGAAGGAACACTGAGAACCAAAAGCCTTTCTATCGGAGTCAGAGCTCAGAGCTCATGACAATGCACCAGAAACAGTGTGCTGGTTAGTTTTGTCAAGTTGCCACAAACTAGAGTCACCTGGGAAGAGAGAACCTCAGTTGAAGAACATTCTCCGTCAGATTGGCCAATGGCTTGTCTGTGGGGGCATTTTCTTAATTGCTAATTGATGCCGGAAGGTCTGGCCCAATGTGGGCATGCCATCCCTAGGCAGGTGGGCCTGGGCTGTGTAAGAAAACTAGATGAGCAAGCCCAAGCAAGCAAGCCAGAAAGCAGTGTTCCCCCTTCTGCTTTAGTTCCTGTTTCCAGGAACGGTACTCAAGAGCTCTTTAATTTGACTTAAGACCCACCCAAGCAGAGAGAAATTATTCCTGGTGCTGGAAACCTAGCCAGCTACCCAAGGCTGGTGAAATCATGAATCTTGGATGAGAACATGGACCCACCACATTACTAAACCGCATAACCCTAACTACACTCTAAATATCATCCGTATACCCACAGATAAGTGTAGTCTTTACCCCTCATCAAGAAAACTTCTCTCTGCAACAGAAGGAGAACATCATAGAAGATACAACCAAAAACTTGCAGTTGCGGAGCCCAGTCTCAGTGAACATATCTAGAAAACATCCCCACACCTAAGGCTCAGAGAACACTGAGGAAGAGGGGGAAGGAAGATTCCAAGAGCCAGAGGATCGCTGGGCAGTGGTGGTACACGCCTTTAATCCCAGCACTCCGGAGGCAGAGCCAGGCGGATCTCTGTGAGTTCGAGGCCAGCCTAGTCTACAGAGTGAGTTCCAGGAAAGGCGCAAAGCTACACAGAGAAACCCTGTCTTGAAAAACTAAAAAAAAAAAAAAAGCCAGAGGATCAGGAAGTTTGCTGTGAGGTTGTGTTTCCTACTGATGTCAGAAGCTACACTAAAAAATCTCACCAGCGTGACTGTCTAAACATGAGCTGAATAAGCACAGCAACAACAGACATGCCAAAGTGCACAGAGGAAAGCCCACGAGGTCTCAACCCTACCCAAAGGACTACAGGCACCAAGGAATGCTGAGAGTGGGAGAGCTAGTCTTCCCAAAGGAAGAGCGCACCAACTAGATGCCCAGTAACAAACGGTTATCAGCCCCCCAAACATACATATGAGTAACATTGTACAGACCGAGCGGGTCACAGTTAGGAATATACGTGTACATACACATTTGTATATGCATACAATAACAATTAGTGAAAAAAGAGGCCATGAATTTTAAAGAGAGCAGCAGGGTTACACAGGAGGGCTTGGGGGGAGGTAAGAAAAGGGGGAAATGAAATAATTATAATCTCAAAAATAATAGAAATATTAAAAATGTAAATGTGTTATTTAGCAAATGCTCTTTCTCTCCTTGGCAGGGTGTGGAGGGGAAGGATGCTAAAGTTCCTTTTTTTTTATGAAATAACTAAAAGAAATAAGACTCTCTTAGAGTCTACAAATGGGCAAATAAAACCTTTTCTTTCTTTTTTTTTTTATGAAATCTGTACCCTCTCACTGAACAAAAGGGAGGAAACCCATGGGAATTTTCTCTCTTTAAATTTCTCACATATCCTATTTTTTTTTCCTTAAAGAATAAACTTCTGTTCAGAGCCGGGATGGTCAGTTACCTACTTAGGAGTTATGTAGTGTGATTCAGTTGTGTGCCCTTCGCTTACTCCCTCGCCTTTGTTTACTTGTGTGTTCCAGTGAAGGCCCGCTGACCTCGTTCCCTCATTCACAGAACTCTTCACCTTGAGCAGTCCTTCAGAGTTTGTAGAACACCTACTGTGTTCTAGGGACTGATACCACAAGGGCCTAAGAAGATGGGGAACTCATCATGGAAGTGTAGGCCTGGTGGGGTGTCTTTCTTAACAGAGGTAAGTTTTTCTGGGAACACTGTTCACTGCCTTGGCTATCTACCTATTCGATTTACAGTTTCAAGCTTAGGGAAAAGCAAATTTGCACCAAATTCTAACGCCTGTGCGAATGTTCTCATCTCGGATCTCAGGTGCGAAGGTTGAGTCGGTTCATGCAAGCTACCCCAGGGTTTAATTATGTTTTTATATTTATTCACTTTCTCTGTTCCTACTTCCCTTCACTACTCCAATAATGTGTGTGTGTGTGTGTGTGTGTGTAAAACATGTGTGTGAATATGGAGTATGTGTTGTTAAATACGCTCTGTGCTTTGTGTTTCACTTACTGAATGATGTCACTGTGCAGGCTTTGATCTTAAATGTATTTTCACTGAATTCTTTTTCCCATCTTTCCGTGCTACTGTACATATATCTGGTTTGCTGTTCCTCAAGGCTTCACAGAATTCTATAGTTGTAACTACTCTGTTTTGCTCACATATTCCTCTAATGATATATACGTAGTTTATTCCTTTACCACAACCAAAGGTCTGGGGTATTCTTATTCATACACATTGGAGACCTGTATAGAAAGCGTTGAGGATTTTGTTTTATGTTTTACTTAATTTTATTACATATTTCTAGATACCTTCTAGAGCACCTGTACCTATTTACACTCCTATCAATAACATGTGGGAATTCCTGTTTTTCCATATCTCTGTAATCTATAAGAGATAGCTCATGGTTTAAATTTGTAGTTTTCTAATTGTTGATGGGTCTGTGTGCTTTTTTTTTTCCCAGTGTAGTGGATACTGCAGATCTTTCTTTAGGAATGAACTTGTTCCTTTGGGAGCTGGGGATACTTTTGGCCGACCATTCTCTAAGAACCCTCTCTAAGAATAACATTAGGGGACTAGAACTCCTTTGCCAGGTTTATGCATCTTTACAGAAATAGGCAACATCAAGTGACTAGTTCATCCCCCCTCCAGCTCTGTCACCCTAACTCATGACAAGTTGGCACTGTCAGACCTACAGTGCTCTCTGTGTGGTCAAGTAGCACCTTGTTGAGGCTCCAGTCATCTCTTCTCCTCTGTCCAATCCTGCTACATTCTTCTTTTCACTTGCACTGATCTTGGGAAAAGTGTTTAAAAGACTTTTGATGCTAATCTTTGTCTTGGAATTTGCTGTTTGGGGAACATAATCTGTAACCGTTGATGTCAATAGTGGGATGATTTGAGACAACGACTGCTAAGGGAGGAACCTAGTTAATTATCCTCTGGCTACCTGGCAGGTAAAGACCTCCTACCAGAAATAAGTAAAACATAGTTAGTACCCGCAAAAGGTAGCAATGATGTTAGAAGTTCCATTAGTCGTGAGCCAAAATGCTGAAAGAATGAAGGAAGAACATTAGTGGCTGCCATGCATCAGCATTTAAGAAACACTAGGAAATTGTAAACTTGTAAACAAGGAAATTGGATAGCTGTTTCTACGGGAAATGGATGCTGTAGGAAAAGACAGTGAATATTGGACATGAGTTGATCAACAGCTATAGCTAATTCTGAAACCAAGAGCACCCATTTGGCTGCTTGGGAGTAGGAGAGACTAAATTCCAAGCCTGTGACTCAAATATAAGGGAGGAAAAGTATCTTGGGATAATTTTCATTCTCAACCTAAGAAGGTCTCCCACCCCAAGATCAGGAACAACTTGGGAAGGAGTGAGATCTTGAACTGTCCGAGTGGATGCACTTGAAGATCTTGACATGACCATTTCATCATGCTGGGTGTTGAAGATCTTGACATGACCATTCCGTCATGCTGGGTGTTGAAGATCTTGACATGACCGTTCTGTTATGCTGGGTATTGGAATTCCTTGTTACTGGAGATTGCTCAAAGCCTACAAGTAAACCTTCCTTTTAAGAACTCTTAAGGAGTTCCTTTTTCCCTTTCAGGCTACAAGAAGTAGCCTAACTGGAGAAATACTGGGATTGTGCTAGAAAGGAGAGGTGCGTTGAAGCAACACCTGTGAGTAGGACATGGGGAAGTGCATGAAGGTTGGCTCATGAGATTGCTAGACTGGATAAATGGAACACAAGTTTGGATAAGGGAGACTTAGCAGCATGGGAGCATTCTCCTGAAAACAAAACAAAACAAAACAAAACAAAACAAAACAAAACAAAACAAAAACAAACCAAAACAAAACTCTACTACCTGCCTAAGAATGGAAGACATGCAGTGCTAAAATACCACTTAGGGGCTTCCAGAGGATAATGCTCCAGACTACACTGGAGTTACCATAGGGACTGAAAGAAGAATAAATAAGGAAGTAGAGGGCACATAGACTCTGAAAGACCTGACAAGCCTGTTGGCCCAGAGAACACTCCATGCACCTGTGCAGGAAGGAATGTGCTATTTAGAGTAATGTTAGTATTTTGGGGAAGGTCAATATTGGCCTCAAGAAGCTTAAGGGACTCCGAGATTGTTTTCTCTTTATCAGCTAACAAGTGAGCCTACCATCATGTCATGGAATCTTGCAGGAGATATGCAATGCCTGGGTCAGAGACTAGGGACTTTATTGTTCACAGCAACAACACTGGTGAGTGGATTTCCATTCACATCGGCTCCTCCAGCTTCGATCTGTCAGAGCGAAGAGGCCGGGGCCAGGCCTGCGCCCATAGCAAGTGCATGGCAGGAAAGGAAAACTTAAGTTTCCCCTCAAGCTCTTCTTTTTAACGGACAATAAACTGGTTTGACTTTTACTTCAGAGAAAGAGACACTATTATTTAGCAAGGCTGTTGATACACACATAACCTCTTCCTCCACCCCTGCGAAGAGTCTGGAACCAACTCAGTCAACACTTGAGAAAATTGAGAGACCAGTAGATAATGTACCACCCCCAAAGGACGTTCTCTGCTAGTCTAGGATTGACAGTGAGATGGCACTTGTGATAGTTTAAGACTGGACTCAAGGGCTCTGATGATTACGAGGCAGTGTCTGGTTCTCCTGAATTTGGACAGGACTTGGCAACATTCTTAACGTTTCATGCATGGGGCAAAGGAAGTTCTGAGATGTCAAAATCTGGATCATAAGAAACCTTGTACAACTGTTCTGGGCCTTTAGGGATCTTTATCAATAGAGCAAGAAGTTCAGCTAACTTGCTGGTGAGTGGGGGAGGGAGAAGGTCATTCAAATAGTACCATCCTGGCCTGTCTGGTGTGTTCAGTAGCCAGCTGAATGACTCTGAGTGACCCCGTTGATACCACTTTGATAGAATTGCCTAGTGGAGTCCTGTCTAAGTTTTTAACTCACAATATCTTTAGATATAATAAAATGGTTATTGTTTTATGCCAATATGAACAAATAGATATAACATATCACACTACAGGGCTAAGCTCAGGAATAATAGGATAGTAAAATAATGGGGGGATACAGTGCCTAGACCAGACACTGAGATGTCTGCATTGAACCATCAGAAGCAAGTCAAGCATAGTTTCAGTGGCAGCCATAGAACCTCATTGAATACCAATTACCTTCCAAGGTACCATATTTAAATACCAGAAATATATGAATTTGAGGGTTGAATTTCCAACACCTGGACTTTTGGGGGGACACCAAACCTTACAATTACATAGACCAGAAGAGGGTGATGGGAATCTAGAAAGGGTGGCAGAGAGGGACAGAGATGAAATGGTCCTACCTGTCTGGGGTGCCTGAAGAAGGACTGGACCCAAGTGGTACAGGCAGTAACCAAAGCAGATGCTGTGATCTGCCTAACGGTCCTTCTGCAAGGCGAGCAAGTTATTTACTCCTTACGCTAAGTCCTGTCAGCCCTTAGCTGACAACCCCTTTGGGAAACTGCCCTTGTTTGAAGAGAGCCATCTTGTTTAAAGTCACTCCTGGCCTTTGGGTCAATTGTTATTCAATGATTGGTAGAAGTAGGCCGGTAAACTTTAGTCTTTGGGCCCCAATACAGGATGATTCTGAAGGGCCATCTATTCTAGTTATCTATCCCAATATATCGAGTCACCCCAAAATTTAGTTACTTAAAAGAACAAGAATGACTTGACTCTTTTGCAATGTTTCTGTGGGTCAGGAATTTGGGGCGGGTCAAAAGAAAGTTGAGACTTAGGGACTTTTGCATGGTTCCCACCAGAATAGGCTAAGTAAATCTAAACCAACAGAGCTCAGCTGAATCTCTCTCCCCACTCCAGTAACCTCAGGGCCTCAGTGTCAACCTTCTCCATGAGGGCTAGTCCGGGCTTTCTCAGAGCACAGTGATCTCAGGCCAGTCTCAATGTTTCTATGGCAACTGAATATCCTAAGAATAAATGTTCAAGGGACCAACATAGAAGCTGCATTAGTCTTTACAGCCCTGGAATGCATGTGTCACTTTTATCATCTGCTGTTGGAACTCCACGGAAAGGAGACATATGCCCTCTCTATGTCCCACTGGGACAATGTCACAGTCACATTGTAAGAAGAGGATGTGGTGCCAGAGGTGGTATCACAAAGAGTTATGGAAAATACTACTGGATGCTATCCCAGTTTCTGCGCTCCCTGTAGGTGCACTGAATCCTTCACTGGGACTACATCACACACTAGCCTCTCCTTTACATTCTCTTGTCCTTCCCTGTCTCCAGCTATGGACTTTAAGGCCACCTAATACACCTCTTCATTATCATCTTCCTTGTCCATCTGCCTTCCCAGAAAGCCGGCCTTCAGCAACCCCGGAGCCTTCTATTTTTTCCTTGTTGTGGACAACAATACCCTCTACTCATTTCTATACTGTGTCCCTATCTTCTCCTTATTAATCTGCAGGAAGTTGTAGTGCAGTCTCTAAATATTTACTGAGTTTCAGACTTTTCAAATATCTTCTCCCAAATCACCATCTTCCTCCAGGCTTTGTCTGCAGTGCTCTGTGTTCGTGGATGTCCAGCCATTGTATGCTCTGTGTTCGTGGACGTCCAGCCATTGTATGCTCTGTGTTCGTGGACGTCCAGCCATTGTGTGCTCTGTATTCGTGGATGTCCAGCCATTGTGTGCTCTGTGTTTGTGGATGTCCAGCCATTGTATGCTCTGTGTTCGTGGACGTCCAGCCATTGTGTGCTCTGTGTTCGTGGACGTCCAGCCATTGTATGCTCTGTGTTCGTGGATGTCCAACCACTGTGTGCTCTGTGTTCGTGGACGTCCAGCCATTGTATGCTCTGTGTTCGTGGACGTCCAGCCATTGTATGCTCTGTGTTCGTGGATGTCCAGCCATTGTATGCTCTGTGTTCGTGGACGTCCAACCATTGTGTGCTCTGTGTTCGTGGATGTCCAGCCATTGTGTGCTCTGTGTTCGTGGACGTCTAACCATTGTGTGCTCTGGGCATCTGTTTCAGAGTCTCTTCTTACACCAAAGCTTTAATCTTTGAAAACTTTCTTCTTTTAGCTCTATAATTTTATCTTGTTTAGATGTTCATCTCATCTGTAGTTCACTTTTTATTATTATTTAATTAATTTATTTGTTTTTTAGTGATTAGAAATAAAGTCTTGCTATTTAGTTCAGGATATTCTGGAACTTCCTGTGTAGTCTAAGGTGAACTCAAATTTATGATCCTCCTGTCTCCATCTCTTGCATGCTGGGAGTGCTGGGATTAAAGTCATGTGCCACCACGTGTGGCTCTGGTATCTGCTTTTAATATGGTGATATAAAAATTCAAGATAATTTTTATCTACAGAGTGAAACAGTTTTCCCTGTGGGTTTTTTTTTATATCATTTATGTTCTTTTGTTTGGTTGGTTTTGTTTTTTTGTTCATCTGTCTGTCTGTCTATCTATTTTATTTGTTTGTTTGTTTTTACATCCCAACCATAGTTTCTTTTCTCTCCTCTTCTCCCAGTCACAACCCCTCCACTCCACTCCCCATCCACTCCTCCTCCATTTCTTTTCAGAAAAGGGCCTCCCTGGGATATCAACCAGCCTTGCTATATCAAGTTGCAGTGAGACTAGGCTCCTCCTCTTCTATTAAGGATAGATGAGGAAATCCAGTAAGAAGAATGGGTCCCAAAAGCAGGCATCAGAGTCAGAGACAGCCCTGATCTCCCTGTTAGGAGTTCCACAAGAAGACCAAGCTACACAACTGTCATATATATGCAGAAATCAAGTTTAGTTTCTCTTATTGTCATGTTTTAATTACTAAAATCTCAGATATATTGTTTCTCCATTATCTTTTTTCTTCTTTTTCAAAATCAGCTTTGCTGTTTGTAACTTTTTTCTTCTATAACCACTACACAATAAATTTATAGAGTTCCTGAAGAAGAAAAAAAACCTAATCCTGCTGGGAATTTTTATTGGAACTGCGGCACATATGTAGATTAGTTGGGGAAGATAGAAGTCTTTGGATGTTGTCATTACACCAATAATTATCGTGTAGCCCTCCATTTATTCCAATTATTAAAATGTTGTCAATAGTGGAAACACACCAACTCTTCATCTAGGGATGCATCCATTATGCTTTCATTTGCTTTTCAAGACTCAAGCAGACTGAGGACTCTGTATTGTTCATTTGACACTAGCTTGAGAGTGAAAAGAAAACCAACTAAGAAAATACATAAATACTTCCCTAGCATTGTTTAAAATTTATTTTGTAACTAAAAAGAGAAAACAATGTATGGACAAAGACTATGATGAGCACATAGGTTTTCAAAAGAGAAAACAACAACAACAACGTTTTGAAGTATAGGAAAAGATGCCCAACTTCTCAAATTAGAAAACTTTGAGTTTTAAAAATAATCATAGACTACAGTTTGATCATAACAGTTTGAAAAGAATCATGCTAATCTGTCAAGGGGTGGGGAAGCTGGTACCACACACATAACTATTAAATTCTGAATGATGCAATCTTGGGGGAGAAATTTCACCATATGCTTCAGAAGTTGAAAATGTGAAGAGATCTCAAACTTGCCATCTCATTTTATCATTAAGGACACTCAGATGTCTCTGCAAAGTTGTGTGACAAGGCCTTCCAGTGCACCATTATCGATGGGAACAAAAGACTAGACAATGTGAGAGCCTATTGGTAGCCTGTAACTAGAGCATCATTTATGTGTCCATATCCATACAACAAAATACCATACAATCTTTGAAAATAATTAGATGCTTCTTTCTGTGGTATAGAGCAATCTCAAAGAATGTGGAAGTGTACCCCAGCTTAATAAAGCAAAAAGAGAGAGAGAGAGAGATGCATTAATATACATGTTTGCATTCCCATAGAATATCTCTGGAGTGATAATTAAGAATCAGATAATAGTGGTTGCCTCTGGGAAGGACAGCTAGGAACTGAGGACTGAGGTGGGGAAGACACACTTTATACTCATATCCCTTTGAACTCTTTGATTAATTTTTAACAGTATGTATGTATTATTTTTAAAAATAAATTAAAAACTATTTTAAAACAGTTTCTTCCTCTCACTTAAGTTGTAAAATGTCACGTATTCAGAAGTTTTTTTTTTCTGTTTTGATTTGACCTAGAGGTTTATCCCATCACATCACTGTATGTTCTTGTGTGCCTTTCTACACACTCAAAGGAATCCCTGAAAGAAGTGTTTTTTCTCCTACAAGTCAAAGAAAAAAAATGTCATGGTTTAAAGTCCATGACAAGGTAACTCCTTTTATTTAAAATGAAATGAAAATTACAATGATGTTTCATTGTCTTTGAACAATGTTGAAATAAAATCTGAAGAATTCTTTTATTTTTCAGTGTCAGGGCTCAAACCCAGGGTCTTTCTCATGCTAGGCGAGTTCTCTACTACTCCATTAGAGCCCAGATATCTGTAGTATGTATATAAGCTTACTAGTGTCTCTCACCTAATGCCCATGTTGGGACTTAGTTGTCAATAAGCCATGGAAGAGGAAACCAAGCCTGACCTCACCTAGGATTTAAACTTGTACCTTTCAGAGTTGTGTGTGTATATGTGTGTGTGGATGTGTGCATCTGCATCTGTGTTCATGTGTGTGATATGTACATCTGTTGCATAAGCTTCCCATTTTGTTTCCTTCACCCTTTTAAATGATTATATAAAGTAATCACATGCAATGGACAAAGAACAGACATTTAATAGATGATGTTTTCTAGGATTGGGCTGTGGCAAATAGAACAGCCTTGGCGTAGATGATGTTTGTGCAGGTTGGGCTCAGCAGTTTTCAAGGGCCTTTCTGGAAGCTGCTGGGTCCTCTCCTCTAGCTGAGGTGATTTCAGAGACACTGATGTTTTTGATACTTTTGTAACCAGGGACAGGGTGGGGCTTGTAAATGTGGCTTCAGTGTCAGAGTTTGCTGGAAAATGGGAGAATTTCTGTAATCTTAGGAATGAGGTTTCAATCTTGTAAGAGACTGATGAATAGGTTAGGTAGACTGTTGAGCACAGATGGAACTCTTTCTCATAAGATATTACAGAAAGTATATTTAAAAATAAGGTACGCTTGTTGCTGAAATAAGGATGAGCATTCTAGGACAGAGGCCGTAGGCAATGTGAAGCCTGTACTGTCAAGACAAACTGGATGTCTCTGCTGACAGGATGCATGAGAAGTGCCTGACCAAAGGCTCTTTTACGGAAAGGCCATTTCATCGGGAAGCACCTCAGTCCAGGGCATCTGCTCTAGAGCTGCTTGCCAGTGAGTGCAGCAGACGATCCGACTGTTCTCCATTCTCAGCGAAGCAGCCTGGTACAGCTTCACGCGCAATGGGACTCACCCTGACCACATTCTCCCTAAAGGACCCTGCTTCTCTGCGCCACAGTCTTTTCCAAACCTGAGAAAACTTTCCTGGGTCCTGAGAAAACACCACAGAAAGTGTGGACGAGGCTGTATACTCAAGTGACACTTCATTGTTGGGGAATGGATGTCCTGTCTTAAACCATCTGGAAGCTCTGACATGCTTCTCAGAGGTCTTAAGACTGTCAGGATGCCTCTAAGTGCTCCCTGATATTAGCTCTTTCCATTTTCCTAAGCCATGTTTATGCTCTTCACTTTTGTTTCTAAGGGTTCCCTTCAAATGAACACCCTACAATCCTTCTGCAGACTCCGTTTCAAAGGAGACTGAACTATGATGATATATGGCACAATATTATCCTATATCTAAAGATGGCCAATGAGAGAGAGAGAGAGAGAGAGAGAGAGAGAGAGAGAGAGAGAGAGAGAGATCACCAACATTTGATACCCCACAGGTGAAAAATAATAGCAACATCAACAATAATTTTAAGAATATTATGGGATGTGTTCTTATAGACTTGACACACCAACAGGACAAATGACAAGAGGTTCAAGGAAAAAGGTCTGTCAGCTGACAACTTCTTAGAAATGAAAAACATCATGGCTGGAATTAAAAACTAGTCATGAAATGTGTTGAGTAGCACCCTGTGTATACCTGGACGTAAGTGATGAGTTATCAGAGGCCTGAGGAAAGACACTGGGGGTCTCACCATTCATTGAGTAGAACAGATTGGGGACAGCCTGGGACACTGACTGACAGACAGGGGACAGCCTGGGACAGTGGCATCAGCAGGCACAGGAAGAGCTTATTCTGAGGATTTCCAGAAGTGGTGGAAGAGTCAAGTGCTCTGGGAGCCATACAGGATGGAGAATAAACAACAAAACAAGCATTCTGAATAGACATTTTGGACATAGTGCTTAGAGCCCGGCTTCACTGTGACGTTAATCTTATCTGTGTGGGTGTTGGTTTTCAAAGACTTTGTTTTGATTCTTGACGAAAGGCTGACAGTAGCAACAGGCAATCCGAACTGAACGCTGAGGTAATGACTGGGCAAACCGAGGTTTTAAGGGAAGTCTAATTCTGGCTAGGAAGAGTCCTGCATTTTTGTCTACAGAAGAAGTGGATGGCAAAAACAAAAAAAACAGAACAGAGCATGTGCAGGTTAGGGGCTCTGATCCTCTGAGTGGGGAAACCCAGCTCGCTAAAGGGCAGCCCTGTTCATCTTACTGATTAGCTGGATCGGGCCAAGACTAACAAGCCAGCCGAGGGGAGCAAACGGGCAACGTCCCCGTCCCCACTACTGGCTTCAGAATTTCCTTCCCACGTCAGTCCCACCGTCCTTCTTCATCTCTGTCATAGAGAGAAGAGGTTAAACCAATAGCTTTCAGAGGTTTCTCTTCAGAGGATCGGTTCTGCCTGATGGCAGTACCTACATGATACCCCAGTCGTTCACCCTCGTCACAGAGAGAAAGCAAATATAGGATAGGTTTCATAGACAAAACATTTGTTTCTGTTGAAGTTGTCACCCTTTGACTGGCAGGTTGGACACTGCACAGACAGCCTGTGCTTGTTCTGTGGGCTGCTCTGCTCTGCTCTCCACAGAGGGGTCTATTTGGGTTAGCTGTGTTTTGACACATTGGCGGCACTGTCTCCTAACTTAGCGCTGAGGATGGACAAATCCACATATTACCCACAGTCTCAAAATCCTTTGCCACATTACGAGGCTCCTGCCTGCGTCTGGAAGAGCACTGGAGAGCTGAGCTGTGAGGAGTGATGCACACGTCCCATTGTATCTTAAGGGAAGAGGCAGTTCGTCGGCAGTGTTTGATGGCTTTCTTTATCTCAACACTACAATCTCTGGGGCCCACTATGGTCTCTCAACATGTCCCTCTTTAACTCCACTTCTTACTTTTTGCTGCCTAGACTCAGCTACCCAAGTGGGGGTGGAGATGTGGATAGGCGATCTTAAATCACCCTCCTTTTCCCAAGTTCCTCTGCAGTTTTGGGATGAACATATGGCAATGTTATGTCTATTTGAAAAAGCTTTGCATCATATGTCTGTACAACTGCTCACTCTCCCAAGACAAAAATTCTTTTCCTGTTATTGCCCATTTGCTGACTAAAGAAATTATCCTCTTTATGTATTCTGCTACTTTACCTTGATATTTTATGTTTAATTATGTAGCCCTCAGTCCATAATCTACATCTTCATCAACTCAGGCCATTTTGTTTCTGTGAATCCAAAGCTTAACAGTATGCTAGGAGATAAAAGAGAGAGGTTTTTTAAAAATTCCTCTACTTTTTCAAAGATTTTTTTTTAAATCATAGAATCATAAGAAACTGAGTCAATAGGGAAAGGCAAATAAATTCTTAGATGTTTCTTATTCATTCCCTAATTGTGATAACTAGCAATGATAACACACCTTCAAACTTTATACCAAATACTCCAACTCCACATCATCTGCAGGATGATGGAAACAGTTCTACTTACCCCATGAAGGTGGTCACCGCCGAGGCTGCAGAGTGCAAGGAAGCCTTTGACCCATGCCAGCACTGAGCTCCATGGAAAAGGCAAGAGCTGTAGCAAATCTAGCTGCAGCCAGTTTTTAAACAGCAAACTTGGGGGAACAATGGGGAGACTCTCTACTCATCTAAGCTTCAGAGCCTAATACTGGAGGCCTGTTGCAGGTTTTTTACCATAAGATGTGCAACCCGACACCTTCATGTAATATAAATCCCTTCAACCATGCTAACATATGTGAATTCTTCTTGGAGTGCACCTGTGCTGTGCTGAATGTCTTTTACCCATGTCACGCCTGAGTGAATAATTCTAGCTTGTGTTTTCTTCTGATGATGATGATAGAAACTTGAGTCTGCTACACTAATGGAACCAACTGTCAACTGAAGCTTATGATTTTCATGAGAGCCCATCAGGAGCGTAAGGTTGGGGCAAAGCACCATTTAAATATTTTAAGGTTGAAATTCAACAATTACATTGCTATCCAGCACTCTGTGGATGTTTTGCTGAGGTCTCACATCAATGTGTTTGAAATATGGAGGTTTAGCGGGTTGACCTGCAACTTCTTGGAGAAGTTCTAGTACATTAGCTAATGCAGGGCAAAACCTAATCAGAATTGGGCATCGTGTTTTGCATATAAACCAAAGCTATCGAATTTGTGGCTTTTGCTAGCTTTGCAGAAAAGGACTTTTAAAAATACTTCTCTTAATAGTGCAAAACTAGCAAAAGCCACAAATGGAATGGGTTTTCACCTCATGGAAAACCTTTTGCATCACGCCACTCTGGACAGCCTCTGTAGTACTTTGCGGTTTACAGCTCCGATCTTGGAAGCTTCTTAGTTCCTGGAGAAGCTGAACAAGTTCCACACAGACCACCAGAGTGGTCTATGGGAGACTGCCCACTGCATCAGTGGCTAATGTTTCTCCATCTGTTTCCAGCTTCATAACAGTAGGACCAAAAAGTCCTACTCGGGAAAGCAATTTGATGACCCCAGGTGAGCAGGTGGTGGGAATGCCAGGCATTGGTGTGTCTAAAAGTGAATGTGTGGTGGGATGAAATGGATCAGTCCAGCTGAAAGAGTGAGAGCTTTAAGAGATCATGAACAGTATTTGAGAATATTTCAGGATTCAAACATCAAATTATTCTATTGAGCAGACCTGAATAAAATATACGACAATGTGAGACAACTTGGTTTTGGGTTCTATCTATTGTCTATCTGCTTGTCTCTCTACATGTCTTTCTACTCATCTGCCAGGAAAACAAATAAAATTATAGTAGGTTATGCCCATACTTACCTGAATAGTAGAGCTAGAGATAGGAAATAAAATGATGAAGCCTCTTTCTACTGCATGCTATTGAAGGCCATGATTTAAACCTTTGATCAGGCTGCTTTGCTGGCCTTTCATCCACCTGTTGGGACAATTGCCACTTCACAATTGGAGCATCCTAACTTTCTACTTGATATTGCTGGTGGTGCTTTTTAATATTCATTAAGAGAACTGACACAATGAATTGGAAAGGGGAGCAGGTGAGTTCATTTGATCCTCTTAAAACCACGCAGCAGTAAAAGACTATGAGGAGTGCTGCCCGGTGAAGAAGGAGTCTTTGAACTGACTGTGGTATTATTGAGTTGGGCAGTGCTAGATGATTGATTGAATGACTTACGAGCCTTGACGCCCTTGACTGACTGAAAAGCAGCCATATGCATAGTGCATTCATTATACTGTAATCTCTCTGTGTTTATGCCAATGGTCAAAGATGAATGACTTACACTCTATAAAATAATACATGTGATCAGTGGTAACAAGGAGAGGGACATTGCTACTATCACAGCCAATCAAGAGCTGCCAGGGAGGTGTTGCTGGAAAACTGATTCCGGGCTGGGATTTGCTAGAAGAGCAGAGTTCACTGGACTGTGAAGGAAGAAGCCTTCCCTGGGCAGCAGAAATCATGTGCAATGGCCCCATGTTGTGCAGAGGTCGATGCCCTTGACAACCATGAAGGTACCAATACGTGCTTTGGAAAGTTCTGTTAGGAAAAGCCATTGTATGTATGCAGAGGGCACAAGGTCTTTCCAAGTGGTTTAGCAATGGAATATTAAAGTTTTGAAAATAGGTACTCAAAAAGCCTGCTTTGGTCAGGTCTAGAGTGTCACAGAACCCAACTGAGAAATTCACTGTACCAGTCTCCCCTTCCCACCACTAGGAATGATGACAGAAATGAAGGCTCAGCTCAGAGCTCAGGGTTTCAGCAGACCATGATCCAGTTCAAGACAGGCTCCATATCTAACCTGAAACCAGACATGATCCTTTGTTTCTCAAAAAAGAACTTGCTTAGAATTCGTTTTGAACTTCTGTTACTCTGACAGTGGGAAGCATTCTATCAGCGGCAGAACTGGAAGAAGACATCTACAGCTCTTTCCTCGAGAGTCAGAGCCAGATCCACCTTTCACCTGGGACCCTGCACACATAATCTGGAAAAGCCTGGGATGGGCGTGAACCCCCCCCCCCCCCCCGCCCCGTGAAGAAGCTGGTGTTCCGTCCTGAAAAGCGTGTGAGATCCAATGGCATTGCTCTCACCTGTGGACTGTACAGTGTTTAAGAGCAGGCAAGGCAAAGTCTGTGCTGTGCAACTGAACTGTTGAAGCCTAGGGGCTCCTTCCAGTAGGACCTCCTGGAGAATCTCCCCTGGGCAGTGCTGGAACTTTACTCAGCTAAGCCATTCTCAACCCAAGCTGCTCTTACTGAATGTAGGGGTCCTGCTGGCGTTTGCCATAGCTGACACGGAGTCTCAGGTTCACCAACAATCATTTGGGTCTGGCTAATGAGGTTGTCCTTGTCTGGGTTTTGAGCATGACACTGGGATGGGGCTGACTATGGATATAAGGTGCTGATTTCCCCTTCTCTCGCCAACCGTGTATAATTGATGACCCTTCCTGCCAGGATAAGTTCCTGAGCACGAGATTCACTTTACTAGCAGTTTTTGCTTATTAAACAAACCATCTCGGGTTTTTGTTTACTTCTACAGCCATCACAGAAGCACAAAACAAATCAGCCTAATTCTGCCGTGAACTTTGCTTTTGACATCTTTCTATTTTTCAAAGAGAATAAATGTGCTGCTACCGGCTGTTCTCTCAGACTGAAGAAGCAGAGAGCTATTTTTGAAGCACCTTAAATCAGAAGCTATGGCTTTTTACAAAAACAGCCCCACAGGACATCGAGACTGTGTTGCGAAACATGTGATAAAAAAAAAAAAAGGAAGAAAGAAACAAACCGTAAAAATGAACTGGGATCACCCTGTAATTGGGCAGACAGGGCTTCCCGCAGTCCTACGTGTTTTTAAAAGCCATTGCTTCTGCAGCCTCACCTTTTTGCAGGAAGACACTGTACACAAAATCTCCAATTGCCAAGCAAATCACAGCCAAGAGTCAGACCCCCTGTTTAGAAGAGACCTTTCTCCCCTCAATATTCTCTTTTATTGATGTTACGGGAAGAAATTAGAGACACACAAAGCATCAACAGTGGTTCTGGTGAAAACCCAAGTCAGGTACAAAGAACTCCAGAGCGCTCTCCCACAAGCCAGCATAGAAGCAGCCAGGGTGGGAGCAGATGATGTCGTAAAGTTAATTGTTTTACTGCTGTGCTTCAAGGCAGACACCTTGCCTGTGAGAATGGCAGATGAGTGCTTTGTAAATAAAATGAATTAATCATCCTTATTATTTTGCTTAGTTTTGTTAAATAGCTGCTATCTCTCTAGCCAGAATGAGGATAGGGAAAGTTGGAATTCTGTACAGCTTAGAAATGATGGCCATCATTCATTCATTAAGCTCATCCCAGAATCTACCTGGGATCCTGAAGATGGTAACTCCAGTAAGCTTGTCTCTCTCTCCTGTTTCTTCTCGGAAGTGGGTTCCCAAATAATTGCAACACTTTCCTTGTGGAGGGCAGAGCAGCAGGAAATGCTGAATATGCACATTGTTATTGACTACAGGTAATATTTAATGGCTGTTCACTCACTTGTGGCTCTGAATTCAAATATATTGAAACACACACACACACACACACACAAATGGGATAAACATTTAAGGTACTTCCCATCTTCCACTTATGGGAACACTTTTTAAGTCCCATTTTATGGGTGTACAGGCATGGAAAATTATTATTCTAGAAATCTGGGAAACTTGTAGGTCAAAAATTTTTAGGAATGAATAGTATTCAAGAAGGCTCTATCAGAAGACACATTGGTACTTTCTCCAGTTATAATTTCTTGGCATGTTCGTGTACTCTCTAAAATATATGACGGTGGGTAACAGTGTTCTCCTTAAAAGACTCTTGCTGGAGAGATGGTGCAGTGGTTGAGAAAACATAGTACTCTTGCAGAGGATCTGAGTTCGGTTCCCAACACTTAAACAAGGTGGCTCACAGCCTCCTGTAACTACAGCTCTAGGGATTCAACAACTTCACTGGGTGCCTGCATTCACATGCACACCCCTGTCCCCCAGACACACAGAATACACGTAATTAAAACCCCTCCTTTTAGAAATATTTTTGGGAAAAATCTATTGTACAGAGTTTTGATAGATAAACATGAATGTAACGCCGTCCTTCCACTGAACTGAATACATTTATAAATCTCACTGTTTTATGAAACTAACAAATTTTGCCTGAAAGGGTACACTTCACATTGGCTTTTCTGAAAGGATTTCACAAGAGTAAGGAATAGGGTTCAAAATTATGGGGCAGGGAGTTATATCCTACTTTTTAAAAGTAGGTTTTAAAATTTACTGTGGTTTCTCCATACTTTAAAAAACACCTTCTTGTGATACTGGTGAATTACAGTTTTCATCCATATGTTTATGGCATGTAAACTTCCTAGTACGGATGGATAGACAGGGACGTTATTCTTGGAATTTGTTGACAACATGGGTACAATTTTTCACTTCTCCTGTTCTTAGGGAATTCTGTAAAGTCATAAATTTAATGTTAGCGGGCTAGCATGTTTCTAGTTAGAAAGAAAGAAACTTGAACACAATGGACTGCCTGGTTTCAGGGACGTCTTGGTGCTATATTAGAAAAGGAATGTGTCTTGGCTGGTGACCATTAACCAGATGCTGGAAGGATAGTCTACTGGACTTGAACTTAGCCAGTGTGGCAGGGTGACCCCTGGTCAATGGTTCTGAGGTCTGTATACAAAGCAAAGCCACAGAAAGAACAAAACTAAACAGGAAGGAAGGCAGGTGGTTAGGCAGTGAAAAAGAACCTGCTGGAAAACTGGTCTGAAGTTTCTCTTTGGCATGTTCATTGAAGGCAAGATACTAATGCTTAATGCTCCAATTTAACCACCTCTGACCCTGCTCAGTAGCCAGTAGGAATCTGTCATAGGGCCATTTTCTCTGCTTGTGTGTGGTGTGTGTACATATGTAATCTTGAGGGTAGATGCGTGCATGCATGTTGTGTGTGTGTGTGTGTGTGTGTGTGTGTGTGTGTGTGTGTGTGTGTGTATGCAAGCAGAGGTCAGAGGTCATCATCTGGCATCTTTCTCAGTGGCTCTCTACCATGTTTTCTGAGACAGGTATTAGGGATACCATGGCTGTGATGAAACACTATGATCAAAAGCAACTTGGGGATGGAAGGGTTTAACTGGCTTACATGTCCTAACTCATAGTACATTAAGGGAAACCAAGGCAGAAATTCAAAATGAGTAGGAATCCAGAAGCAGGAGCTGATGCGGAAGCTGTGGAGGAGTGCTGCTTACTGGCTTGCTCCTCTTGACTTGCTCAGCCTGCTTTCTACTACCCAGGACCATCAGCCCAGGGTATCCCTACCCAAAGTAAGTTGGGCACTCCCATATCAATCATTAATTAAGAAAATGCCCTGCAGGCTTGGCTGCCTACAACATAATTTTAGAGAGGCATTTTTTTTCAACTGAGGCCCCCTCCTCGAACCTGATTTTAGCTGGTGTCAAATTGACATAAAGTAGCCAGTATGCGGGCAGGGGGATTATTACAACGAAGGGACACTGTCATTGTCATGGTTGGCATCTACGATGCTCCCACAGGCTCCAGCCTAGGGGGCTGTTTTGAGGCCATGGCATGTTTGTGAGGCAGGGTGTGACTAGGGTGACTTGGAATTTACACCTGCCCTGGCTCTGGCCACACACTGTGCTGCCGGGTAAGGCGCACGCTCGTGTAGCGAGAGAAGGACAGTGGCCCCCTTCCCCATATCAGTGACTGCAATCCCTTCGAAATCGGATGTCCAAACAACTCTCTCCTGTCTTCGTTACTTCTGCCAGGTATTTCATCATGCTAACGAGAAAAGTAACCAATAAATCTGCGTGTTTGTACGTAACACTTTTCGTTTCGAAATAGTTGACAAATGTGTAGAACTTCAGCATATGCTCTATACAGACTCTCTCAATGACAGGCACTTATGTAACCATACGTTCACAGTGCACAACAAAACCAGGCAACAGTCATCAACGCGATATTATCTGTTATTCAGACTGCCCAAGTCTTCATGAGCTTTAAAAACTATATGAAATTTTATCATATGTACAGATTAGAGTAACCAACACCACAATTAGGTTGTATAAATGTTCGTCAACATAAAGAAAATGCTTTGTATTGCCCTCAAATAGTCCAAGTCTTCTGATGCTGACCTTGGCAAATGATCCTCTCTTCCCCATTACAAAGCCTTGTCTCTGAGATTGTGGCACAAGAACCATTGTAAGGTATGTGTGTGTGTGTGTGCGTGTGCGTGTGCGTGTGCGTGTGCGTGTGCGTGTGTGTGTGTGTGTGTGTGTGTGTGTGTGTGTGTGTGTGTTGTGGGTAGCCATTCCAGCTTTGATCTGGAAGTTCCAACCCCCACTGAGACTTCGGCAACAGTCACGCCTACAAGGCAGGGCCAAGGGAGGCGCCTGGAGACTCGAGATCTGGATGGGCCAGTGATCTCTGTCTGTTCCGGGACCCTGGACTTTGGAGGTGGGTCAAGCAGAGCTCCAGAGAACACCGCTGGACTGCGATACACCTTCCCCAGACCCCGCGACCTACCTATCCCTTAATTTGTAAGTTACACCATTAATAAATCTCCTTTTAACTACGTGGAATGGCCTTAATAATTTCACCAATATCTGGCGCCCAACGTGTCGGGTACAAATTCATGAAAAAGCCTCTTGCCTGTGGTCTTGAGGGCCCCAGGTCAGATCTGAGCTACCCTCAGCCGGTTGTGGTGGCGCACGCCCGTAGGATTTACTGAAGGAGGAAGAGGCAGGAGGATCCTGAGTTTGAGGCCGAGGCTTGCTCAGGAGAAGCTTCGGCCAATGCCCAGGCACAAACGGTGGCAGTGGGACCATGGAGGCAGAGGCTGCTGCTCCGAGTTGCTGGCTCCTTCTCATCATGTTGGTGACTGTGGTGATGCTGCTACCTGGGAAAAAGAGTTTACCACTACTTATTCGGAGAAGAGTTGCCAGGACCATCATGTTACAAAAAAACATCGGCAAAGGTCAGTTTGGAAAAGTTTGGCAAGACTTGGTGGGGAGAAATTGCTATGAAGATATTCTCTTCTAGGGAAGAACATTCACGGTTCTGAAAGACAGACATTTATCAGACTGTGACACACACACACACACACACACACACACACACACACACACACACGTCTGCAGGGAACCATGACCACACCTAACAGCAACTTTGAAATCTTCAAAAGGATGACAGGACCCCACAAAGATGATTCCACATGGACTATGATAAAGCCATTAAGCCAATTAACACCATGGAAAAATCGACTTTGGACTACAAACTGGTCAGGACAATTTCAAGATGACTAGCTGAGATGATCCAGCCTGACAGACTACTCGAACAAGAACTTGTGACAAATGATACAGGACTTGACAATTAACCCAAAAATTTTCTTTTCAAGATATCTTCACCCCTATAAAGCAAAAAGAAAAAGAGAATATAGATATGAGATAGATCATCGAATCTACTCTGAGAAAAATGATAAAGAAATAATAGGATAAATAGGTAGATCACTGAATCTACACTGAAAAGAAAAGGGGGAAAATATAAAAATGACAAAAGGTAGATTACTGAATCTATTATGAAAAGAAAAAAGAGAGAATATGGTTATGATAAGATAAAAAGGGAGATTATGGAATCTACTTTTAAAAAGGAGCTAGCTACCTGTTTTACATAAGATAAGTAATGAAAATTTTTTGGTCTGAGTTTATCAGATGTTACTGGACTGGACATTGTTAGTATATATAATGGAGTTTTTTATCTGAATCTGTCAAATGTTAATGGACTAGACATCATTAATGTAATTTTGGCTGCATATATTGTATATACTTATTGGATAGTTTTTCTTGTATTAGTTATAAGCCTTTTATAATTTTAGACAAAAAGAGAGGAAATGTGATGGTATTGTGTTCCCCAAAATATTGTGTACCTTAATAAACTTATCTGGGGTCAGAGAACAGAAAAGCCACAAGATACTAGAAAATGTTAGCACACGCCTTTAATCCTAGCTTTCCAGAGACAGAAATCCCTCTGGATCTCTGTGAGTTCAAGGCTGCATTGGAAACAGCCAGGCATGGTGACTCATGCCTTTAATCCCAGAGAGCAGCCTTTAATCCCAGAGAGTGGTGGTAGAAAGCAGAAAGGTTTATAAGGCATGAGGACCAGAAACTAGAAGCATTTGGCTGGTTAAGCTTTCAGACTTTGGAGCAACACAGTTCAGCTGAGATTCATTCTGGATGAGGACTCAGAGGCCTCCAGTCTGAGGAAACATGACCAGCTGAGGAATTGGCAAGGTGAGATAGCTGTGGCTTGTTCTGTCTCTCTAATCTACCAGCATTGACCCCAATACCTGGCTCAGGTTTGATTTTATTAATAAGACTCTCTAAGATTCATGCTACATCTGTGTGTGTGCATATGTGTGAGTGTGTGTGTGTGTGTGTGTGTGTGTGTGTGTGTGTTCATCTTAAGATGACTCTCGATAGCCAAGGGCAATGTGTGTGCAGCTACTTGAAGCTGGAAAGGGGGAGGAGTCACAAGCAACACACTTAATACATAAGATAACAAGGCTTAACTCTATGTGACCTATAGGACATTCACTTAACATTTAAGGAAACTCATAGGCTTAGAGTGCAAGGGTGAAAAAAAAAATATTCTGTGACTGGGAGCCAAAAGCGAGCAGAGGTGTTGGTAATTCTCTTCTCTCTCAGAAGACACCGTAGTTAACCACTGCTAAGAGACAGATGTGTCAATCAACCAGAAAAAGGTTGTCTTAGTGTTTCTATTGCTGTGAAGAGACACCATGATCACTGCAACTCTTATAAAGGAAAAAACATTTAATTGGGGTGGTTTACATTTTCAGAGGTTTAGTCCATTATCATCGTGATATGACATGGTGGTGTGCTGGCAGACATGGTGCTGGAGAAGTTGCCTACATCTTGACTTGCTGGCAACCGGAAGTGGTCTGAGACACTGGACATGGCTTGAGCATATATGATACCTCAAAGCCAATCTCCACAGTGACACACTTTCTCCAACAAGGCCATATCTACTCCAACACAGTCAACTCCTAATAGTGCCACTCTTTTTGGGGGCCATTTTTTTTCAAACTACCACAGAAGTCATAATTAAAAATACACACACACATATGAACACTCAATATTAGAACATATGAACATATATGAAGGAGTCACACACAGAACTGAGAAGAGAAGTGGTCAGTAGCACAATTAGAGAGAATTCCAATACCTTGCTTCCAGTAACAGATGGAAAATCAAGGACAAGATCTCTTGACTAATACTGAAGACCACACAGACCATTCCATTTAACAACAGAGGAATGTGTGTCCCATAGCATCCATACTTTAGGTCATAAAATAGTTGATAATTGAATGAGTTGATTGAAATTCTCTCAAATATGTTTTCTGATCACAACATGAAAAATTAAAAAAACAGTGGCAAACAGAAAATTGGAAAGTTCACAGATATGTAGAAGTTCAACAAAACTCTTGAATTACCAATGAATAAAAATAATCAAAGAAAAATTGGAAATACCTTTAGAAAAATTTTAAAATTTTTTGAAAAATTTGAAAAAGCACATACTCCACTGAAACTTGGCATTATACAACAAAAGCAATATAAGAGGAATACCTGTAGTAATAAATTCATACATTAAAATTTTAAGATATCTTAAACAGATAGTATATCTCAGATAACAAGAAAAAAGAATTAACTAAGTTCAGATTCTAACAGAAGAGGGGAATATTTTGAAAGAAAGGTAGATGAAAGGATGAAAAGAAAATAATTGTTAACATTGACTTGGTTTTTGTAAAAGCTAAAATTCACAAAATTTCACAAGATTATTTGAGGAGAAAAGAGAGAATATTCAAGTAGCAAAGATCAGACTAGAAAGATGAGATGCTAAAGCTGACATCATGAAAATAAAAAGAATCATAAGAGACTGTTATTAAAAAAATTATGAACCAACACACTAGGTAATCTAGAAAATCATGAAGAAATTCCTGGAGACAATGTACCAAGATCGAGTCAAGAAGAAATAGAAATTTTTTATTTTTGGTTTTTCAAGACAGGATTTCTCTGTGTAGTTTTGGTGCCTGTCCTGGATCTCACTCTGTAGACCAGGCTGGCCTCGAACTCACAGAGATCCGCCTGGCTCTGCCTCCCGAGTGCTGGGATTCAAGGCGTGCGCCACCACTGCCCAGCTTGAAATAGAAATTTTGAGCAATTGACTAATAAGAAATCTAACTAGTGTTCAGAAACTCTCCCTTTGCCCTCCAAGAAACCAAAAACCTCCCAAACATGAAAAGTCAAGGATGTGGTGGCTTCACTGGTGAATTGGACCAAACATTTACACACAATATCAGAGGCGGGTGGAGAGATGGCCCAGTTGTTAAGAGTACTTAGTGCTCTTCTGTGACTCCAGCTGCAGGGGATCTGCTGCCTTTTTCTGGTCTCTGCCACATGTGTGTATGTGCGTGCGTGCACACACACATTAAATCATGAGAAGATGAGAAGAACATCAGCATTGGCAGAATTTGAAAACCATCTTCTGACATCAGGATTCCCTTATAACCTATGTTGGTAAAAGACAGTACAAGATAACTAAATACTAAGATCCTAGACGAAGTCAGGTATAATCCCCAGTGAGATGTCAGCAAGCCAAATTCAATAGCACGTTTCAGTCGCCCATCAAGATCAGTGATAAAATATCCCTGGGTTGTCAGAATGGTTCACCATTCAAAAGCCGATCAACACATCATATCACAGTAGAAGAACAAACGATAAACAGGATATGAACATTTCAAAATATCCACTTGACAAATTTCAACTCACTTGCATTATCAAAACAAACCAGGAGCAGCAGGAAGTGATATCAACCTGACAGAGGTGGTGTGTAAAGAGCCCAGGACGATGTCACATTCCGGTGTGAGAAAGGAAGGTTTTCTGTCAAACAAGGAACAATACAAGGATGCTCTTCCTATTCAATATGGTACCTACTGCATATGATAGAGAAATCAGGCAGTAAAGAAAGCAAACCATAATCAATTTGGGAAGGAAGAAGTAAAATGTTGTCTGTTCATACATGATGTGATGTTACATAGAAAACACACACATACATACACATATATATATGCAAACACGTACACACGTGTGTGCACAGTTAGGAGTGAAGTTGTCAGACACAAAACAGGCACACACAAACATGCATGCACACACACGCACACACATACATACACACACATGTACACATACACACACAAACCATACACACACACACCATACACATACACACATACATACACACACACCATACACACACACATACATACACACACACACCATACACACCTGCACACACACGCACACACACACACCATACGCACACACACCATACACACACACATACGCACACACACCATACACACACACATACACACAACACCACACACGCATGCACACACACACACCATACACACACACATACACGTACACACACACACATACATACACACACACCATACACACACACAAACACACAACACCACACACGCACACACACACACACACCATACACACACACATACACGTACACACACACACCATACACACACACATACACGTACACACACACATACATACACACACACTATACACACACACAAACACACAACACCACACACACACACACACACACACACGCACACACGCGCACACACATGTCTGTTGTGGGGTCTAGTCTGTTTGGTAGTCTCCCGGTGAGGCCCAATCCGGCTTCACACTTTGAGTCCCCCACCCTCAGTCTTCCGAGGGTTACAACATGCAATGCCATGCCTGCAATGTTTGTACAAATCATTAACAACCTCGAAAGGAAGTTCAATGAAGCACTCATGAGCAAATTTAACCAAGGAAATGAGAGACTTGTTTACTGAAAAGGAGAAAAATGCAGAAAGAAGCTCAAGACTCAATGAGATGAAAAACTAGCCTTCTCTAGAAATCAGAGTTAATATGGAGAAAACTATTCCCATTATCTAAGGCAATCTACAGCTACTTTTAAATGGAAATAGGGAAAACAGTCCTGAAATTCTGAAGACAAGACAAAGGATGCCAAGTAGTCAGAATGATTTTGAGAAAGAAGAATAAATCTGATATCTGGCTCCAGGTTTTTTTTTATTGTAAGACCATCTAAGTTTCGAACATTATGGGGGGGGGGGTTCGAGACAGGGTTTCTCTGTGTAGCTCTAGCTGTCCCTGAACTCACTCTGTAGACCAGGCTGGCCTTGAACTCAGAGCACCTCCCACCTCTGCCTCCCAAGTGCTGGAATTAAAGCCGTGCTCCACCACCGGCCAGCTCTAAATACTTATCTTTAACCCATAGATTAGTGTAGCTCTCAGCCCTCACCAGAGAAACTCCTTTTTATAGCTAATACTGAGACTCAGCATCTGTTAAACTTCAGAAAACAAGTAACCATAGAATATTCAGCCCTAGCTGGGCGTCAGTGGTGCACGCCTTTAATCCCAGCACTAGGGAGGCAGAGCCAGGCAGATCTCTGAGTTCGAGGCCAGCCTGGTCTACAGAGCAAGATCCAGGAAGAGAAACCCTGTCTTGAAAAACAAAAAAAAAAAAGAGTATTCAGCCCTAAATAAGATGTATATCACACTCGTTCCCCCCAGGGCTCAGGTACCATCCAGGAAGAGGAGCAGAAAGAAGGGCCGCTGCATGCACTGGTGAACTCACACAGCGGCTGCTGTCACCAGCACAAGGTCAAGCCAATCAAAATGCATGGAGGAAGGCTTACAGATGGATTCTGGGCATGAGAGAGTCATGTGACCTTGGACAGGTTGCCCACTACATGGCTTACATCCATGAACATGTGGATAGCACTCATTTTATTCAGTGGGTTAAGCATAGAAAAGGACAGATGGCTCAGTGGTTAAGATCACTTGCTGCTCTTGCAGAGGACCTGGGTTCAGTTACCATCACCTACTTGGGGACTCACAACTGTCTGTAACTCCAGTTTGCGAATCCGGAACTTTCTTCTTGCCTCTTCGGACACTAGGCACATATGTGATACACATATGTACATACAGCTAATAAATATATTTACCCTAAAGTAAAAATGAATTCTCTTTTAATTAAGGACATGAAGTTGGGAGGAAGATGAGTTGGGGACTCTGGGAGGAGTCTGGGAGGAGGTAGATATGGTCTAAATACATTGTACACATATATGAAATTCTCAAAAAAAAGTATTTTAAGAGTTTACAGGTGTACTGCATAAGGAAAAATAATCAAAAGTCACTCTTTGAGCTCAATGAATAAGTCATCAAATAAATATTTTTGAGAAGGAAAATTTTACAGCAGAATCCACACATGATCAGACAGTTTCACTTTGGTGTATTTAGGAGAAGAATCAAAGTCCAGATCTTTGCACTCTTGTGTCCACTGCAGCGTTAGTCCCAATGCTCAGCAGACGCAAGCAACCTCGAAGCTCAGGGAAGAATGGGTGAAAAATATACACACAGTGGACTATTAGTCAGTCATAAAAAAAGAAATCTTGTCACGCACTACAGCAGGGGTGACTTAGGGATATTACACTAAGTGAGATAAGCTGCTCATGAAAGGATGGGACCTGCCCACACTCCTCTGGGTAGCTAAAGTCATCAAGCTCAAAGAAAAAGAGAAGAACAGCAGTCATGGGGCTGGGGAAGTGGCAAGGCAGAGGAGAACTGGGTGGGAGAGAACTCCAGGCAAGCAGGGTGAAGAGGTTCTAGAGCTGCACTGTGCCACACTGAGCTCACACTTAACGCTCCATGCGCTTCCCTCACAACTGCATTCAAGGGGTTGATTTCTTGTAATGAGCTTTTAACCACAGTTTATTTTAAACAGTGTGGATATTTTCATGGCCAACTTCATGACTGACCCTTGTGCACTTGTGTGTGTCACACTTAAGACAAGGCCTTGTGTTCTGGTGGGTTTCAGAATTTAGAGATGATATGTTGAGCAAATTAGACATTTTAAGCAAGAGAGTCTAAACAACGGTCTAAGCACTTGAGAGCTTGTTAGGTATTGAAAGTGATATGATATGGAGGAAAGTCAGTGCTGTCTTATGGGAAAAAGAAGGATGTTTGCTGTGGAGTCAGTTCTAAATTCAGATGGCTTAAAGCGTTGTTTCTTTGACGATCACATAAGAAATCTTTGGGAGACAATAAATTACAGTATGTATGATCTTCTGTCATTCCCACTGCACTCTATGAAAACTGTACTTTTCCACATGTATTAAAATTACTCTTTTGTGACATATATGTGGTTATATGCATATCATACATATCCATGTACATATATATCATTATGTTCTTAGAAGAGCTAGTTTGTACATGGGTATGATGACTGATTAGGTCATTTAGAAAGCATTCAATATGTTTAATGATTGCTTCAGAGATCAAAAAAGTATTTCTATTAAAGGACTTAATAATCTACTGGGGGAGAATATTGCTACTACATTGTTATTTAATATTAGCATATTCCTATTTAAGTTCATGGATGCCAATGGTATGATAAGAGTCCCAGGCAGTAGCAGGTCATTGCATTTGGAGACAAAGCACTCACTGAGGGCTGGGTTCTGAGGCTTGCCTAGGAGTTTGAGAACCACTAGTGAGGCAGTGTTCTTCAGGGCAGAGCATGAGCAGCCAGCCTTCCAGATCATAGATTCTGTGTCTGCAGATTCTGCCAAATGTGGGTTGGCAGCATTTGAGAAACTGAATCAGTACTGAGCATGCAGAGATGATCTTCTTGTCCTTATTCCCTGATCAGAGAACTTTGTTTACATAGCATTTGCATCGCACTGCATGTTAGCAACCTAGAGACAACTGAAGTACATGGGGGGCTGGGGAGAAGAGGCACGCAGATACTCCGCCATTTTGTAGAAGGAACTTGAGTCTCTGTATATTCAACTCTTTCATCAAACACAAGGACACCAGGAGACAGCTGGCCTGCATGTAGTCTATGGTCTCAGTGCATGGCTGTGATTTGTTTGTTTGTTGGTTTGCTCTTCAAGACAGGGTTTCTCTGTGTAGCTTTGCGCCTTTCCTGGGACTCACTCTGTAGCCCAGGTTGCCCTCGAACTCACAGAGATCCACCTGCCTCCTGAGTGCTGGGATTAAAGGCGTGCATGACTGTGATCTTAGGTGATGTGAGACTATCCATGAGCACGGACCGAGCCCCTCTCACAGATGTCCTGTGGTATCCTATCAAGAGACAAAACTCCAACACCAACTCCGGGCTTGGCGTCTGGCTCTGCCAGTTCTTAGGCAAATGACCTAAACTCTGCCTTATCTTCTTCATCTGTAGAATGGGAATCATATGAGTATTACTTTGCAGGGTCAGTATGAGAATTAGAGAAATCAGTAGTTACACATCACTCAGAACAAGCGGGCACTTAGGGAGTGCTACACATGTGTTTGTTAAGTAAAAGAAACAGCTAATCCTGTCAGGAGGCCACAATTGACTTCTTCAGTGCTAATGTCGAAAGCAAGAGGAAAAGTCCCTGGGGCTAGGGTGACTTTGCCATCTGTCCAGCCAGGGTCCTGCACAAGCGACAAAGGCGGCTCAGGCTCCCAGCTCTGCGGGGAGACCCGCTGCAGAAGCACGAGCACACTTTCTCCTGGCCTGCTTTTCTCTCTTGCCTTTGATTGCTTGGGCTCGGGTTTGCTTTGGTTTGGTTTGGGGAAAGTTCTTGTGCAGCTCGGGCTGGCTTTGAATCGACCTCAAGTTTCTGTTTTTCCACCTTGGCTCCTGGGTGCTGGGATTGTAAATGTGTTCACCTAGGCCTGGCCTGTTACCTTTTATAGTTATCTGCTGTTTGTGTTACATTATTGATACTCCATTAATGGTAATTGTATTTAGCTTTCTTTAAGATTAATTGTAGTCAGAGTCCTGATAAATTTTAAAAGACTGATTTCCTTTTCTAAGATTTATTTTGTCTTTGCTTTGTGTGTCTTTCTTCTGTGTGAGCGTGTGCACATGTGCATTTGTGTGCAGGTGCCCACTGAGGCAGGTGTTTGTGAGCCGCCAACTTAGGTTCTGGGATCTTAACTCTGGTCCTTGTGACCGAGCTGTAAGCACTCTAAACCACTATGACATCTCTTCAGCACAAGAAGGCTAGTGTATAATGGCAGGAAAAAAAACATTAAGAAGAGCATAGTTTCTTGAAGGATGGTTTAGAAAACTTTGGCTTAGACAAAGGCACAACCTTGTGGCTTTTGCCTGGTTTTGAGACTAGGGTCTCATGCTCTTCCCTTGCCCATCTCGACAAAATGCATAGTTTTGTCTGTCTGCCTTCCAAAATCGCCACTTGCCTTGTCTAGGTAAACTGTATCATCAAACAGAAGTGGGCGGGGGCGTAAGCTCTACATGCTGTTGCCTGAGTGGACTCTTTTCTCTGCCCGGAGTGTTGGGTCCAGCTTTCTGAGGAGTTCCGCTAATTGCCTCATTAGGCAATCTCAGTGCAGAGACAATATTTAAGTACATCAGTGCAACTCCTGGGTATATGTAGCCTTAATAGCAGATGAAGCCAAATGAGCTGAAATGGAAAATTTATTTCTTTTTTAATAAACATTCTTAAATTCTCATTAAAAACAGACAGTACACAATGCATGCTTTTCAGCAAGATATAGTCCTTGTTGTAAACACTTCCAAGCCATTTAGAGAGGCTTTGGAATAGCGTCTGTAAATTTTCCAACACTTCCAAGCATCGGATGCTTAATAAGAGCTTTATATCTCTGAAGTTAGATGTGCAATATGTGATTCGTAACAACCCAATTCACAATGTATAAAGTTAAACGTAATGCAAGCCTTCACAAAGAGATGGCAGCCTTTAAAGATATGTGGGCTTTCTGTCGTTTTATGCCAAACCATCTCCAACAATGGTTACAGAAATCCAGACCTAGTTGCTTAATGTCCCTGGTGTCCCTGTGTTGAGGCACAATAGAAATGGGGACACTGACTGACACGGAGAGTTCATGTGCAGCCACCCATTTGTGTTCTAAGTTGATCATACAAAGAAAAGGTGCCTGAAGGTCGAAGGACCTGCAGATCCTTCCAAACCTGCGTTGCTCCCTCCCTCCCTCCCGTCTTGCTGTGTCCCTCATCCCCTGGTCCCCTACCCTCACACCAGTTATCACAGCAACGGCCAGCTTGCCCTGTATGCAAGCCTCCTGGCTGCAGCACCATCATCTTGCTCTCGGCAGAGAAACTCTCTCAGTCCCGTCTCCACCCTGGCATCTCTGACCTCGAAAGCCTTTTCCCTATTGGCTATGGCTGAAGTTCAGATTTGGTTTTCATTGTGTGCGGTAACCTGGGTTTGGCAGCCTTTCTAGAACTGTCCTCCTCTTCTCTCTACCCTGACATTGCCCCAGCAGGCAAAAAGATGCTCCTGGGGTTGTCATTGCTACCCCAATCTGTGACCAAGAAAACAATATACCCCCGCCCCCCCCCCCCCACCGCCTGATCCCGATCCCACCCCTGTGTGTTTATTTCCTTTACTCACATGTGTCACTATCCCAGAAGACCCAGGCCCAGGTCTGTTTCTACCCTCTGAAGGACCGCTCAGCCCAGAGAGCGTCAATCCTTGTGCCTGCTTAGTGGGACACACTTCTCCACTATAGGTTGTGGCTTAGCTTCCTTTGCTTCTCTGTGACCAAACATCCACTAGAAACAACCTGGGGGAAGGACGTATTTTGGTTCAGAGTTTCAAAGTTTCAGTCTCTGCCCACTGACACCACTGGCTTGGGCAGAGCATGACAGAACATGTGGTCACTTCACTTCCTGGGGGTTTGGAAACAGAGGAGGGAACACAGGAAGGGTCAGGTCAGGATATAACCCCCAAGGACGTGCCTTCAGTTATCTGCTTCCTCCAACGAGGACACACTCGGTACCTTTAACCATCTCCCCACAGGGCCTGCATATTCTGAGTCTATGAGGGGTTTGATGAATGACTTGTGAGATCAGAGCCCCGGGTTCCAGTTATCTCTGCAAACGCCATCACACACTCCCTCTAACCCTCAGGCCTTCCTTGTCCAATTGAGTTGATAACCAAACTTAACCATCACTGGTTGCCACTTAAATGTTTATGTTTCTGTGTGCCTTTTGTGACTGAGCTGAGGGGCCGAAACCACCCTTAGAGTCTATGTGTTATAAGTAAAAGAGGCCTCAGTTCCTGTGTAGAGTAGCATGCTCAGCAACATGGCTCCCTCGCTTTTAGAACACAGCTGTCATTGGGGACAACTACTAGATGCTTTTAAATTCCTCGTTATTGCTGTTGTTCAGGCTGGATTTGAACTCTTTCTGCGGCCAAGGATAACCTTGAACTTATGATCTGCTTCTTCTACTTTGTCATGCCTGGTTTATGTGGTTCTAGGGGACAGAACCCAGATCTTCATGCATGCAAGGCACACACTCTGTCCATTGTACTACTACCCTAGCATGCAAGATCCTGAATTTTTAAAGAACTCTCTAGGCTATCTATGTTCTGTAATCAGGACTAGATTGTAATTTCTTCTTCATTTTTAGCATAGTTCAGTGTGGTAGAGTCAAAGACAGTCAATAATAAAAAAAATGACTGCAGCACTGAGTTTTATTGTCCATTGTCTTGCTTTTGTTTATATGTGCTTATTATAGTCATCCTCAGAGTCAGGCCCAGAGTCACACATATAGAAAAAAATTGGTTGTGATAAGTGAGAGAATTCAGGTACGGTAAGACGAATAATGGATTTATCACTTATGTGTGGAAGTAAAAAGGTGGTCTCAGAGACATGGAACATAGTGGTTACCCAGCTCTGGGAAGGGCATGTAAGAGTGAGACAAAGGGGAATGGCTGATCGATGCCTGAGTGCACTGAACTGTCAGGTTGATTAATTAGTTCAGTTCTAATTATGTGTACACACTGGTTTCTGTGCATACGAGTAGAGTGTCCACAGGAACCAGAAGAGGGCAATATATTCCCTGAAGCTGGAGTTACAAGGAGTTGTGAGCCACCTGACCTGTGTGTTGGGATCCAAACCCAGGTCCTATACAAGAGTAATGCATGCTCTTAACTGCTAAGTGCTCTCTCATCTCTGTCTCTGTCTCTGTCTCTGTCTCTCTCTCTCTCTCTCTCTCTGTCTCTCTCTGTCTCTCTCTGTCTCTCTGTCTCTCTCTCTCTCTCTCTCTCTCTCTCTCTCAGTGTTCTTTTTTATGGTAGGATCATGTCGGTCAGCAGCAACTACTTCAGACTAGCTAGTGAGAAGATCCTAAATGTTATACAGAAAAATATGTCCAAGGTACAGAAATGCCAACACCTCTGATCTGAACACTACTATGTGTATTGACATGTCACACTCCACCTTATGAGTATATATGGTTATTATGTGTCAATTAATAAAAACATATTTCTAAAAGTTCGGTTAAAGTAATATGTTAAATATATCTCCATTTACCTTGTAGCATAACTAACAGTAAACCTTTGTGACCCTTTCAGTAGAATTATTATTATGTACCATAAATTGGTGTTAGGGTCAGGAAGTCAAATTATCATTTTTGGATAGGATCTGCTATTTGTCTCCGTCTTGAATATCTTCCTGTGCTGACTGCTGTGGGAGAGGCAGCTGCTATCAGGGTGGACATAGCAGGTGTCAGCATAAAACTTGAGTCCAGATCCTTAGATTGCAAAATTCCATGGCATAGAATTCTCCTGAATGTCACCAACATTTAGCTCTGAGTGTTCTCCTCAGCACTGTTTCAAACACATTTGCACAAGCTGGTTAAGTAATTTTATGTCCTACATAATGAAAGGCATAGAATGATTAAAAATAAATTTGGGGCTTTTACATAGTAGTTAATAAAACAGAACCAGACCCATAAGTGTGGTGTTAACTTAAAACAAACAAACGATGTCATGGGTAAAGGTGCTTCTCCCTGACCCTGAAGAACCTGGGACCCATGTAAATGTGTATGGAGAGAAACAGCTCACAAAGTTATCCTCTGATCTCCACACATGCACCCGGGCATGCGCGCACAACCACACACATGCATGCATGTAGGGACAACCCCTCACACAAAGACTAAAGTGCAAAAATATTCTAATATAGTTTGTAGAAAATGATGCATTTTAATAAATTTAATTGATATACACATATACATAGAACATGTATGTACAAATGTTACGTCTGATAGAGAGGCATATGTGTGAATTTTCATCTGATAATTTTTTGATTATATATCTGTGCATTCTAGATTTCCTACAACAGATATGATAGTTTACACTGAGGAAAATTAAATAAATAGATATTTAATGTTTCATTATTGAGTATTATTATTATCAATTATTTTTGCTATTTGTACCATGTAATATCTGCCATCAAGCAAATAAATCAATAAATACAGTAAGTCATCCTCCAGGAGTGGCTACTGTAGTTGCCTCTCAAAACTATGGCCCTCAAAGGGTTTCCAGATTGATATAACTCTCTTATGTCAATCTCAACAGTGAATTAGGAATTGAAAAAGTAAGGTTTAATTCAATACAGAAATATTTAAAAAACAAACAAACAAAAATCATGATCTCTTATTGTTTTTGCCCAAGATGGAGGTACATAGACTCTCAAGATAGAATCCTAGGGAGGGAGTTCTGATCCCTGCTACCAACATACTCTAAGACAGGGTTTACTGCTGCTGATGAAAGCCAGACGCTGCTTTCCTCTGGGAGTCCGGTGTGACTGCGTTCACTACCTGGGGGGCTCTGGGACATAACGGATTCAGTTTTTGCAACTTGAAAATTTCAAACATGGTCAGGACAAAAAAATTCCGTACATGTCACTTGTCCTTTGTTTCTCTTCCGATCTTTTCCTCGGTGTCTTTTCCTTTTCTTTGTGCCTTTCTTTCATCCTCTGTCTTTTTCTCTTCTTTTCCTTTTCTAAAATCTCCTGGCCCAACTAGAAATGACTGCATTAATACCCACCAGAGGGAAGCAGTCATGCATAATTAAAAAAATAATTACCCTCCTTTCTACTCTTCTGTCTTGCTGACATCTCCTATCAAAGTTTGGGTTTGTGGAGCCCAGTTCTCCCAGGGTGAGGTCCCTCCCAGACTGGAAGGTAGGCACTTGGGGAGATAAACATTACCACTTTCCAGCCAGTAGGGGACCAATTCGCATAATGCTTCACTAGACTGTCTTACATACTAGGCTGAACCCTGCTCTGCCCAGTGCAGGGGGTGATCAGGCCGGCAGCCGAGAACTGATTAAAACACACCTTGGAGGAAGGAACAGAGGGAGAAATGCATTCCCTCACCTCCATTGCTTCTTCATGCCTTGCTAGCACGCTCTGGAGTATGTAACCCGCTATTTTTACCTGGTCCCTTAATATTTGGCAAGGTCTCCTTTTTTTTTCCATCAAAAAGAGGGCAACACAATCACAAAACTCAGAAAACAACAGGTTGCAGCTTGATCTCTTCCAGGTAATTGAGACCATTTATTACCACAAAGGGAGTACACCGTCATTGAGGGCAGAGGAGAGGCTGATGTGTCAGGCCTGGGAGCGCAGACTCCTAGGACTTCCATTTGTATGAAAAATGGGAGTGTCTTAAATATCAAACTGTGGAAGCCACATGAATAGGTGACAGAGTGTAGCAATTACCTCTAAGAGGGCATCTCTGGCTATTAGCAGTCGACAAGGAGGAATAGCAGGACAATTAGAAGACCCACAAACATGTTTGACCAATTTCTCACGGTAAAAAGAACCCATTCGACCCCACGCCTTCACCCCTTCCACCTGTCCACCTTCCGCCTGTCTGTCCTGCTGACACCAAGGGCCCTTGCAGTCACTGGCCGAACTGCAGTGAGCCGCTGCCGAGTAGCAGCTCCCAGGCAAGGTTGCACTACTTCTGCTGGGGCTTCCAGGCCCTCTTAGCCTGGGAGAGCTCTGGAGCAGTGCTGTGATGACTTGGGGTTAACATCTCTTACCTTGAGAATGGTGTCAGTTACTCTCAGTTCCATCTATTTACGCAGCAGGCAGCTTTGCACTGGGTTGTAAAGAAGAAACGCCCCAGTAGGTTTTCCTCCTATGCAGAGAAAGTGGGATTCTGGCCCTTTGTGGGTCAGACAGAAAGTGGGCGGGCAAGCTGAGGGGAACGAGTGTCCCCCTAACTATGGACAATTCACCAGTGTCCACAGTAAATAGTTCATCCCGCTTTGTTCTGAATCAAAGTGATAAATGTTGATACATGCTCTGTTTATTTTCAAGTCTGTTTGCGTTTCTGTTCCCCAGCCCTATGGAAAGTTAGGAAAATGAAAGATTGCTTTTCGCAGATGCTTCCGCAGTGCCCATTAAGCTCAAAGGGCCGTGTGTGTGTGTGTGTGTGTGTGTGTGTGTGTGTGTGTAGGCCAGAGATCAGCACTAATTATCTTCCTCAATCACCCTCTACCTTATTTTTGGAGACAAACTCTCTTATTGAACCCAGAACTGACCAATTCTGCAAGACTGACTGGCCAGCAAATCCCGCGGAGTGGCCATCTCTACTTGCCCAGCGCTGAGCGTGCAGGGAAGTGCTGGCCTTCCAGGCCTTTTTTAGAGGGTCAAACTCCGGTCCTCCTGCTTGCAAGGTGAGCACTTTACCACTGAGTCACCCCCCCAGTCCACAGATAGGTTTTCTAAGATGTGCTTATGCTCATCAGATCTGAGCTGGAAAACCATTTGAAAAGAATCATCCAAACAAAGTGAATAAGGAAATGGGGTGTGGATCTGAATAAGCTACACTGTATAAATGTATAGGATTTTCAGGGGATAAATGTTAAAGAAACTAACCAAGGATGGAGAGGTGGTTCAGTGGTTGGGAGTGCATACTGCTCTTCAGAGGTCCTGGTTCCCATCCCCTGTGCCTGTGGATCACAATTACCTTTAAGTGCAACTCCAAGGGATCAGAGCCCTCTCTGGATTTCTTGGGTGTTCTATGTCTCTCTCTCTGCCTCTCTTTCTCTCTCTCTCTGTCTCTTTGTTTCTCTCTGTCTCTCTCTGTGTGTCTCTGTCTTTCTCTGTCTCTCTCTCTCTTCCTCCCGCCCCCACACACATTTTAAAAAGAGTATAAAAGAAATCTTAAAAAAAAAAAACACAAAGCAAACAAAAGCCCAAATGATTAAGGCGTGAGCAGCAAACAGGGCAGCCGGCTGCTCAGAAGTGGAAGCCAGCCTCTCGACACGATTTTGACATCCCGTGACTCGGGATTTGAGGTTAAATCAAAGTCCAGCCTGCCTGGGGACAGCACCATTGGGTCTGCTGGCATGGTGCGGTCCACATGATTTGGGGCAGTGATAAATTGGAAGGTTCGTTGCTGTGCACAAAAACCATCGCTGTTATTTTAAGCTTAAGTTTTATTTGGGCTGGAAGAATTGTCCATTGCCTGGAAATAGCTGCTGTAGCCACGGCCGCCACCCGTCAGCAGGAGTATCTGCCAACTGCCTTCCTCGGGGAGCAATTTGGTGTCCCGGGATAAGTACAAATTTTATTTTATTATTTTAGCTGGCTGGAGTCCTTGTTTAAGGGGGCATTGTGGATACAGGAGTGGTTTGTTTTGTTTGGAATGGCAACTCTCAAACGTTAGGGTGCATCCGGTCTCCCAGGGAGTCTGTCACAAGGTGGAGTCTGGACCCCACCTTACAGATTCGGATTCAACGGAGCCCAAACATTTCTGCAGGCTTTGTAATTGTCAATAATGCCCCAAGTGATGTTTGCCGGAAATCATGTACAGTCTGCACTTTGAAGAAGTACTGGTTTGTGAATTTTAATCCAGGTGAAATCCTTCAAAAGAAAGAATTCTCTTCTGACCGCAGTCCATTGGTGGAGTTAAGTTTCTCAAAGTCTCTCGGTCTGCTCCCTAGCGTGCGTGCGTCTGGTAGAAAGACTTCCTCAGCACAGCCCTTCCTGAGCTAGTCAGAAGGAAGCAGGGCTTCACACTGCAGCAAAAGTACGTTAATGCGGAGCCTGCGACCCTGCCCCCACAGAAGTCGGACGCCACTGAAGCCTTCACCTCTGTCCGCTCTACCCGGAGAACTTTCACATCCGGGGTCTCTTAGCAATGGCAAGAGGAACGGTGGGGTGGTTTCTGGAAAATTCTAAGCACTTCTTTCCACTTCTTACTTAATACACTAATTCTTGTGTCCCAAATGATGATCTCATGTATGCCTCCTTTCATACTGATAGTGGAATGCTCTTTGAGACTGAGTTAGTCACACAATGCCAAAGTGAACCACAATGCGGGCAAATATTTTATGCAAGAAGAGATTTCTTTAAAAACACAAACACACTTTAGAAGACAT
This sequence comes from Peromyscus californicus insignis, assembly GCF_007827085.1. Lineage (NCBI taxonomy): Eukaryota > Metazoa > Chordata > Mammalia > Rodentia > Cricetidae > Peromyscus > Peromyscus californicus. The sequence goes on along the minus strand of NW_026294469.1, from coordinate 5,113,355 downwards.
GAGTGGCATACAGCTCCTGCTGAGCTGCGGCTGGCATACAAACAGCATTCAATATTTACAGCTCATGGCGTTTGCAGAGGAGAATCTACCTGGAACCCATCATTGAAGTTTCTGTCATCTGTCTATGCACCGTGTTCAAAAGTCACCTTTTGAAATCATTATTATGGCTGTTTTTCTTGGTAGTAAGAACATTCACAATCCACCTCTGGGCAAAATGTTTAGTATCCAGTGCATAGCACTCAGCTGAGGCCGCTACAGTAATCACCTGGGGGTCTTTAATGCCAGACTTCGCATACTTTGACTTAGCCATCCAGAGTCCCTCTCCTCCAATCCCTGGACAACCCCGCCCCCATTCCATTACCTACCTGTAGGTGTTTGACTGTTTTCTGTGTTAAGTGTTTAATAGTAGTTTTCTGTGTTATTTTTCATTTTCTCCAAGTTCATCCACGCTGTAGGAGATGGTAGGAGTTCTCTGTGGTGTGTTTATACCACCTTTCGCTGGTGATCAGTCAGTGAACATTTATGCGGTTTCTGTACGTTGAATACCTTACGATGGACTGTAGCATGTAGGTGTCTCTTTGAGAATAATGCTGGATCACCTTGAATTCTCTTCAGTTCTTGAGGAACTCAGTACTGCTTTCCAGTAATGGCTGCTGCAATAGTTACATCCTCCCCAGCAGTGCACAGAGCTCCATTTTCTCTGGGTCCTTGCTGACATTTGCTGTCTTTTGTGTACCTGGGATTTTGTTTCTTTGGATGTTGTTTTATTTTGTTTTTCAGTATTGGGGATTGAACCCAGAACCTCTCACATGCCTGGAAAATAACCTACTACCCTGAGCTATATTCCCAGCCCTTCTTTACTTTTATTGGAGGCAAATTAGAGGATTGCCCAGGCTGGCGTTGAACTGACTTTGCAGCCCAGCCTTGCCTTTAGATTTCATTCTGGTCAAACCTTCTGTCACTGAATTATAGGCCCTAGCAGTAGCCTTGAACTTCGGATCTTCCTCCTGCAGCTCCCTTATACCTGGGCTTACAGGCCCGATGCAGGCATCTTTTGTGTATTCGGTACTGGAAATCTTGGTTCTGAAACATCTCATTGTGGTTTTGATTTGTATTTTCCTGCGAATTAGTGAGTGTGACCACTTTTAAAACATATATCTGTCTTTGTTTGTAGCTCTTCTTTGGAGAATTGTCTGTCTGAGTTCCTTGCTCCCTTTGAAGCTGAGTTGAATTGCTGGCAAGTTCCCGGGATTCCATCTCAGTTGCTGTCTGTATCAGTTGTATCAGTTGTTTAGTTTCCTGACATTTGCTTTGATACATCCATTGTCTTCCTGCCTTGTTGGCCCTCCCTTTGATGGGGTGAGGGTTGACATTTGGAGCAGTCGGTCTAGTTTTACTTATGTTTGTTTGGTTTTGCCTGTGATTTTGGTATCATCTAAGAAACCATGGGGAGGGGAAGGCCCATCTCAAGGAGCTTTCTCCTAATACTCTCTAGAATTTTTATAGTTCAAGCTTTTCACTTTTGTCTTTAGCTCATTGTCATATCAGGTGAGGTAATGATAAAATTTCATTTTGTGTGTGTAGATTACACTTTGACAAGACCTGGCCTCTCTCTACTGGGTCCTCTCGCTGCCTTATCTTTTAAAATCTTTTTAAAAGATTTGTTTATTTCATTCTATTTTTGGTTTTTTTCAGACAGGGTTTCTCTGTGTAGCCCAAGCTGTCTGGGAACTCAACACTGTAGACCAGACTGGTCTCAAACTCAGAGATCTGCCTCCCTCTGCCTCCTGAGTTCTGGGATTAAAGATGTGAACCACCATGGCCAGCTTTTTTATTTATAGATTTATTTGTATGAATGTGTGTGTGTGTGTGTGTGTGTGTGTGTGTGTGTGTGTGTGTTTGCATGCACACTCACACATGTGTACAGGTTCCCACGGAGGCCAGATGAGGATGCCATCTGACATATGTGCAGGGAACTGTACTCTAGTCTTCTGGATGAAGATGAACAGGAGTTAGGGCTGGGTTAAAAAGCCTAACTCTGCTCTCCACTGCTGAATCAGGGTCTTACTCTGTAGCCCTAGCTGACTTGGAACTCACTATGTAGATCAGGCTGGTCTTGAATTTGTGAGGAACCTGCTTCTGCCTCCCCTGTGCTGAGATTAAAAGTGTGCACTACCATGCCTGACTTTAGGAGTGGAGTCTCACTGGAGTAAGTGGGTCACTGAGGGTAAGTATAGCCCTGCCCCACTTCCTGTTTACACTGTTTCTTTAGTGAGAATGCAATGTGACCTTCCAGCCACCATGCTTTCTTTGTCTGTGGCCATGGTTTCTCTGTCACAATGTACTGTACACTTTTGAACTACAGGCTAAGCTGGACTCCTTCTTCCTTTGGGTCTTTTATCAAAGTATTTTGTTATAGCAACCAGAAAGTAACTAAGCCGTTATTGTTTCACCTTTTCCAGAATGAAAGCTTATTGGAATCACACGATATGTAAATTAAATTTCTTCACTTCACTTTATAAAATGCTTTCAGTTCCATCTCACGGAGCTTTCTTTCTCCATCTTTTCAAGGCTCAACAGCACACTTCTTCTAAGCATTCAATGGTAAGCACATTTTATTTCTCCATGGGTTTACAGTGGCATTCTTAGCTTTAAGGTGGGCCAGGGTGAATAGAGTAGCTGTCTAACTCATGGGCAGGTTTTTGTGTGAATATATTTGAATTCTTCTGGGTAAATATAAACTTTACAATTTTTTTTTAAAAAAGTGGTTATTCTGGTTTTCTTGAGTATCTAATACTCAAAGTATTGTACATCTATTTTGTTTTATTCTTATAATTACCTGCCTAAAATTATTTTCAAAAAACCAGGGTTTGGATTTAGTCATTTGTCAACTGTGTGGCAATGGATAGTTTAGCTGGTTACCTTAGACTCGAGATGGAGATAGTAATGCCCACTCAGTTCCAGTGGTAAAGCATCATGGAGGTAACCGTTTCTGTGGGAACCCTTTGCACAAAGAGACTTCTACCTGTCTTCTATCTACTCACAGGCATCTCTAAGAAATGAAACATCACACTGTGCTGGTGATTTTTCTTGCTGTGACAAAATATTTGAAAGGAGCAATTTAATTTTAGCTTATGAGTTAGGTGATAAAGTCTGTCATTGTGGGGAAGATATGTTGGTAGGATCATGAGGTGGCTGGTCACATTGAGTCCATAGTCAGGTGTGTGGGGCCCAAAACAGCTTGACCACACAGCTACCATGACAGGCTTAGAGGCCCAGACACAGCTTCTGTGACAGGCTTACCAGCAGGCAACACCATGATCCAGGAAAAGCCACAAGCTGACCCCACCCAGGGAGGGCCAGCATCTAAGGGGAAATACCTGACATTCCAAACATTCCCAGCACACTCTTATACTCCTAGACAAATGTCAACGAATCAGGGTCCTGAACCCAGGAAATCTCACCCCAACCTCTGCTATGATTAAAAACTCCACCCTGCCTGGGTTGGGGGCTCTCTGCCCCTGTGTCAGATAGACGAGAGACAAGTGCAGAGCTTGAAATAAAGGTTCCTTGCTTTTACACATGAGATTCGGTCTCCATGGTGGTCTTTTGAGGGTCCTTGTGATCTGGGCATAACATCAGGCACAGAGAAAGATGAATGCTGGGCTCCACCCTGCATTCCCCTTTTTCTCCAGTCCAAGGCCCCAAAAGATATGATGGAGCCACAGTAAGGGTAGGTCATCCCACCTCACTTAATCAAACCTAGACACTCCCTTACAGACATTCAAGCTCATCTTACAGAACAACCTTCTTGAGGAAGGGGATCCAAGGGTTACTTTCACCTAAGAGACTAGATTTTAAGTCCCTCTTCATTTTGAGCCTGGCACAGTGTGGTAGGGTCAAAGAAAGTCAATGAAGGAGTAATAAAAAAAAGGACTGCAACACGGAGTTTCTTCGTCCCCTAGTTGATTCCAGATTCCATCACATTGATGATACAGTCAATCCCACAGATGACAGCACACTTGGTCTTCCGTGGGTTCAGCCTGTTCTGTGAGATGGGCTTGAATACCCTTTGTATTGCCCACATAGGAAGAGTGGTGTGAAAGAGACGAAACTGTGAAATCCAAGGCCTGAAGATTGTAAGGATGTTAGAGTGTGCTCCTTGGTCGATCCATGTATCATCAGTACCAAACCCTGTCTCTAACCTGATTTAAACATGGTGCCTCTAAATGAAGCCAAGCAGGCTTCTGCAAAAGCAAGGAGCTTCTGGCCAGTTGATTCGCGTCCTGTAAACTGCTGAGTCCTGACTCTGCTGGTGTGCTAACTAGTGTCCTGGAGCTGTAATGCCTGACTGCGGAAATTGTAAACCTGGGGGAAGCCAGGCAGTGGTTCTGTTTTTAAAAAGAAGATGTAGTGTAAGCTGGGAAGCAACTTTTAATGTTAACCCTACCTCCTTTCTTTCCTTCCATGCTGGTGTCTCTGTATTTTGTACAACTAGAAAACTTTGGGAAAATGAAAGAGGAGAACATTAATTCCCCCTGCCACTGTTTGGAGATCGTTGAGTAGAAAGGGACATGGTTCTGGCAAGTGCCTCAACCAGACGAGCTTCCCAAGTAATTTTCTCTCATCCTAGCCTTTGGCTCTGTCTTCTGTGCTGCCCCAAACTGCTCAGTGTGGTGTCCTACAGTAGGGGTGTTCCCGAGTATGCTATAGGCTTGTTCTCCTGGAGGGCAGCTCCATGACTCACATAACAGTTTCCCCCAGCATAAGAGGTCGTGTCAGGGACAGGGCAGATGTCTGACAAGGAACTGGACGGAACTGGATGTCTATCTCAGTGCTTTGACTCCAGTCAAGCTGTGCACTACCCCCCCCCCCCCACGCACTGCCCCTCCATTTGGAGGCCTCACTTGCTGGACCAACAAGGAGGGCTCAGCAAATCGTCGCCCCTTACCGCATGCTTTTCCAATCCCCTAGCTGGCAAGGGGTCCTTCTCTCAACTCTTCTGGTTTTCAATGCTCACCTGTGTATGGGCACCACAAATGTCACCTACCCTTGACATTTCACATAGGACTTACTAGGAAGACTGACCTCTTTGTGCATTTCTGCATGGATACTACCTACTTCTTTAGGACTCATTGTATTGACTCTCGCACAAATAGAACATGGTAGAACCTATCCTTGCTTTGACATTCCTGAGCCTGTGACCAGCAGACCCCAGAAAGGAGCAGCACCAAGACCTCACAACCCCCCTTTATTCCAGTCTTGGATGCTGTGAAAACCCTCATGTTTAACAACTGGTGCTTTGGAAGCAGTTGCTCATGAGAGATGGGGGTTTAGAGAAACCGTGAAGCCAAAGGCGCTCTATTCTGCATCCAGCTGCAGCCCTGTTCACCGTTTGCTTCTGTATGTAATGGTAACCGTGCTGGGGACACCTGTGGACAGACACCCAGGCCAGGAAAAGGCAGATCTGGGCAGCTGTCTTCTAATAAGGTCAAAGGCACAGTGTATTATGCAGCTCTGCAGGCGGCCGGGCTCATTAGAGCCGGAGTGGGTTGTGGGGCCTGTGTGGGAGATTCAGAGGCAGGGTTTCATTTGGGTCTGTGCCTTGTGGGTGTCCTGGACTTCTTTTGCAGAACATGAACTGGGGGATGTGTGGGGGTACTAGGAACACTGAAGAAGCCCCAGAGGCATCTGGGAGGCCCATAGGAGCCCTTCACCCTTTGCATCTGAGGTTTAATTTTCACTGGTGTTTACTAAAGCTGGAAGCCAAGCAAACCGCAGAAACCTTCTTGCTGTTTGTGGGGGACACCCCACCTTGTTTCCCTTCCCCACACCCTGCTGAGGGCTGTGTTTTGGTGCACCTCAAGAGGAGTGGGAGGCAAGCTCGGCAGGCCAGGGCCTGACAGACTGACAGGACTGACTGCCATTTACATGCACAGCACTAGGCAAGCACAAGTGACAAGAGATTGATTGATTTGTTTTGCTGAGGCTCCTTTGTGGTCTTTTGGGTGGATTTCTGGCCCCACCTCTCAGCCTCAAAGCCCTTGCTCTGCCTGCTGTTGCTTTTTTATTTGGGGGTAATGAAAATTTGTTATAAGCCTTCCCTTTCGTCTGCATGTGGCAGGCTGTCACAGCAAAGCGGGCCATTCGGCAGTCTTGCTCCTGTCCAAATGGCTAAATGTTTTTTTTCCAATTGCTTCCCTAATGGGCCGAGATAATGGGAGCGGCATGCTCTCTGCCCACGCAGGAGATGCCAGCGCATTTGTCCAGCACACATGTGTGGTGGGCACCCGGCCCCTCTGTCTACAGAGGGGCCAGCGCCTGGCAGAGAAGGGTCTGCTTGTGCACCTGCCCCTTGCCCTTGAGGCCACCAGAGCTCTGCTCAGCACCCAGCGAAAATGTTCCGAACTCATCAGGAGATCCCTGAAAGGTGAGGTTCTGGAGAGGATGTAGGTGATCCAGGCCAGAGTCCCAAACCCCAGTCAACTAATGGGCAAGGACAGGCCAGCGTTTTATGGACTCCAGTTGCTTTCTGCAGAGAGGCGGGCTCTGGCACTCCCCACGGCCGCCTGTTCTGTGTGTTGGACACTCAACTGTGGCTGACCCACAGCTTTACGAGCCTAAGTGCTTACCCAGGAACAGAAGTGAGGAGGTTGTGTGTGATAAGAAAATAATTTGCCAAAACTGCAACAATAAAGAGGCCTGGTGGGATCTCTTATGGTATGAATAGCCCCGAGCAGCTGCGGATCTCCCTCTCTGCTTCCACAGTTATCTCATTTTTAGAACAACTAAAAAACTGAATGCCTTGTATGAGCCTGGTGCATCTTGCTTCAGTTTCCAATCCAGCGTTCCTTTCTCTTTCTGGGAATCTTAACATCCGTGCAGCCCGGACAGAATGTTCCTTGGCATTGTGACTTCAGCTGGTCTGTTCCTTGGCCCACTGACAGCTGCTCTGCTTGGCTCCGATGCTACCCTTCCCCGGAACCATCTCTTGAATACAGAGTGCTCCAGCCGCCCCTCTGTGGCTTGGGAACAGGTGTTCCTACTGCTGAGTTCTGGAGGCAAGGAGCTCTTCTCTGAAACCTTGGAAGCCTTGGCAGTTTCTACATTGATGGGGACACGTGTTGGACTTGAATGCCTCTTTAAATGCTGTAGTCCATCTTGAATCCTGAAGATGCCATCTTTCCTTGCTGTATGCTCACTGCTAGGAGCATTTACGTTTATGAAACACACCGGGCCAATGGAGGGGACTCTGATCTACGCAGTGTCACAAGCAGCAAAGGACACTCGTTGGCTAATAGTTTGTGACTCGATCATTCAGTGCATGTTGGACCAAAATTCTTGTTTCTCTTGTAAAGTAGAGCTAGAGGAGTACCCGATCAGTGGATTGTGGGTACTGACATTAACTACATAAGAAAATAATCATAGAACACCTGCCATTCCTCGGTACCTACTCACATGTGGCATTCCATGTGGATTAGGTATGATGAGGAGACCTGTATCCTTCATGAGCATTGTCAGTCTGGTTGGAAATATGTGTATAACACAGAGAGCTAGCATATGTATAACACAGAGAGCTAGCATGTGTATAACATAGAGAGCTAGCATGTGTATAAATAACACAGAGAGCTAGCATGTGTATAAAAAACACAGAGAGCTAGCATGTGTATAAAAAACACAGAGAGCTAGCGTGCGTGTAACACAGGGAGCTAGCGTGTGTATAACACAGGGAGCTAGCGTGTGTATAACACAGAGAGCTAGCGTGTGTATAACACAGAGAGCTAGCGTGTGCATAACACAGGGAGCTAGCGTGTGTATAACACAGGGAGCTAGCGTGTGTGTAACACAGATAAAGCTGCATGAGTGACAAGGAAAGTGCTCTATGACTGACAGGACATCAGTGCTCTCAGAGGGAGGAGCTACGCTGAGGACAGGCTTTTCAATTTACTGCATGATTGGACTCACCTAGAACACCGTGGGAACCACCTCAGGATTGTCATCCTGGTTCTGATCGGTTCCATCTAAGTCTGAGATTGGGAACCAGAACCAAAGTCCGTATTGTAATGAGAATGCTTTTTACATGGATAATATGTAAAACAGCATTGTCCCAAGAAAGGAAGTACCACATGAGTCACGTGTGTAGTTTAACATTTTCCAACAACTTTGTTATAAAAAAAGAAACAAAACAGGTAAATTAATATTGACAATATATTTTATTTCATTAAGTATATTAAAAATACCATGATTTCCATATGTAATCCATACAAAAATGCATAAGATATTCTCCATTTCTCCTTTCAAATCAAGTCTTCCAACTCTGGTATAGTTTTTAGTTTTATAGTACATCTTAATTTGGACCCTGAAATCTCATCAGAAATGTTTTTTCTCCATTTGAATTTCATAAAATTCATAATTGAAACAGATAAAATTCTAATTTTTTTTTTTTTGGTTTTTCGAGACAGGGTTTCTCTGTGTAGCTTTGCGCCTTTCCTGGAACTCACTTGGTAGTCCAGACTGGCCTCGAACTCACAGAGATCCGCCTGGCTCTGCCTCCTGAGTGCTGGGATTAAAGAAAAAATTCTAATTTTTAAAGATATGTCTAAAAGTTTTCCACTGACCTCATTATTACTGTTAAATTAAATTTAAACAAAATTTGGAAATCAATTCTCTAGTCTTACCAGCTAAACTTGAAGTGCTCTGTAGCCACAGGCTGCAGGGAATCACCATATTAGACATATAGATGTCTACACTCAGTGTTATACAGGCAAGATCCTCTCTGGTTTAGGATGCCAACAGTTTTGAGTACAGGAAGACATATGACGCAAGGCCAGTGGTCAGAGAGGGCTCAGCTGAAGCAGAAATTTTGCTTTGGGAACAGAGAAAATGATATTAGTGAAGGACAAGAACTCAAGCTTTAGGAAATTGCCCTTCTGAAGCAAGTTCAGACTTTGTTGGTTGGCCAAGAGGAGTTTAAAAGATGGTGGTTGAGCCGGGCGGTGGTGGCGCACGCCTTTAATCCCAGCACTCGGGAGGCAGAGCCAGGTGGATCTCTGTGAGTTCGAGGCCAGCCTGGGCTACCAAGTGAGTTCCAGGAAAAAGGCGCAAAGCTACACAGAGAAACCCTGTCTCGAAAAACCAAAAAAAAAAAAAAAAAAAAAAGATGGTGGTTGAACACCGTGGTGACCAATGGTGGCTGAGCACATGGTGACCAATGGTGGTTGAACACTGTGGTGGTGACCAATGGTGGCTGAGCACCATGGTGGTGACCAATGGTGGCTGAGCACTGTGGTGACCAATGGTGGCTGAGCACATGGTGACCAATGGTAGCTGAGCACCGTGGTGGTGACCAATGGTGACTGAGCACTGTGGTGACCTAAGGAAAGCACTGTTGTAAGATAATTTGGCTAGATCGTTGGACTGAGTGAGAAATGTAAATGAGTTAACAAGGAAAGAAATCTATTGTTGGTGTTAGTCATAGAAATGAAATAAGAGGAAAAATGCAATAATGTCAAAATGGAACATCTCTGGTGTGAAGAAGAGGAAAAACTTCAAAATGCTTTTGAAGTTATTATTATTTTTAAGTGAATGGAATGACCGAGTGATGGGAATAAGAAAATCTGATTCTGGAGAGAAGATGAACTCAGTTTTGATTTGAATGTTTGGAATTGATGTTAAGCTTCCAAATAAATACCTCCATACTGTAATCAGCATTGCGTAACACAGGATGGACAGAATAAGGCAGATGGGGGGCACATGCCTTGGAAAATGTCAAGGACACAGGTTTAGCACATACATGGGAGTCATCTGTAATGGTGCAAAGAGAACCATGTGTTCGCTGCCATGGAAGCACTTGGGAGCAATGGGTTTTCACAAGAAGGCAGAAGCCAGCCATAGTGAATGAGACACTGAGGTCAAAGGCAGTGAGGGCTGAGGCTTGAGACCGGATTGAAGTGTATAGATATGGAGCGGTCCATGTCCACCCATGATGGGGAGCGAACGGTACTGCCAGGCATCAGGGGTGAGAAGGTGAAGGAAGCAGTTCCGGCTTAGGAGCCGGTTCAAATGGCTGCTCTCCTTTCCCTGGGACCTAACGCCTGCCAAGAAGCAACATAAAGGACAGGTTTAGTTTGGCTCATGTCTGAAGGGATCATAGTGGGACAGCATGGGGCAGCATCCTGAGGCTGCTTCCTCACATCTGGATCTGGACAGAATAGGTTACAGAGATAGGACAGGAAGTGGGTCCAGGCCGTAGCTGCCTGGCCCATCTCCCCAGTGATCCATTTCCTCCAGCCAAGCCCCACCAGCCTGTGGAGACATTTTTCATTCAAATTGTGACAGCAGGTTACTAGGAAGTAGTAGATATGACATCTGTATTTGGTGGGCAGTGAGCACCTGTGTTTTTACCCAAAGCCGTGAAGCTGGTGGCAGGATGTCAGGCAGAGAGAGCATAGTATGTGGGTGCAGATAACCCGTTCAGTGGTCTCAGGTAACTTACCCAACTAACTTGGTCTCTGCATGATATAGTTACTTCCTCGAATTTTTCAGGGTCTCATACAATCTGCCAAAGCCCAAGGGAGCTTTTATAATCTACTTTCTCTATTGTAAGACTTATCTTTATCATTCAGTTTTGTCTTCTATTTATAAGATTCTTAAAATAAGACTATAATGCTTCTTGCCTTGTGATACACTCAGACTTTCTTTTGATAAAATTTTATAGTTTCTATTGCCCTTGTTGTCCCAGAATCTCACAGAGAGGTGAGCAAGAGCGAAAACGTTCCTTCTTTCACAGAGCTGTTTGTACAGTGGCAGGAAAGAGAGATGCAATCTAAGGTCAGATCTTTAGAAGTAAGGTTTTCAGACTAGCACCCAGCTTCATTCAGGTGACAAGGAAGCTTGGTTCTGGAAACACCTGGAGTAGCTGTGAAGGGCAGAGATGGGGAGGATTATGCGGAGCAGGAAGCTCATGCAAAGGTGTGCAAGGAGGGGGAGCTGAGGGAAAGCTAAGGAGCAAGATGAAGGTGGACAGGAAGTCGCTTCCATGCTAAGTGGGTGGTGTCACAGGTTAAAGAATGTGAATTCTAGCTACAACAGGAAGCCATTGGAGCAAACAGGGAGACGATTGTGTGTGTTCTGGTGAGGTTTGGAAGTTGGTGGGCTGGAAGAAAAGAACACAAGCAGGAGGGATGTTGTGGGGCTGGGTGGTGTCTTTGTCAGTAAAGTGTTTGCTCCGCAAACATGGTAACCTGAGTTCAAGCCCCAGACCCTGCATAAAAAGCCAGGCAATGTAATGTGCACCTGTAATCTGGGCAGATAGAGACAGGAATATGCCTGGGGTTTGCTGGCTAGACAGCAAACTAGCTAATCTATGAGTTCCAGGAGCAGCAAGAGACACTGTCTCAAAAATTAAGGGAGGGCAATGTTGATATTGACCTCTGGCCTCTACGTACACTCAAACACACATATATGTGGCACACATGTGAACACACACACACACATGCACACACACTGGAAGTGTGAAGTGGTCAGACATGGGACACACTTGGGAGCAGAGTGACCAGGGAGGATAGATGACCTTAATGAAGAGAGAATATAAGGACTTCAGGGTATTTTACCTTAGCACGTTGACTGATGGATGAATCCCAGATCAGAAAGAAGAAAATCCTGGGAAAAATGCTCCTGACATCATGACCTTTGAACTGCTTTTACCAGGAGGGACCCATTTGCCCACATAAACTCAGGATTCTTAAACTAAAGGCATAAACAAACGACAGCATCAATAATAACCAAATAACCCTACAGTGCTACAAATGTGGGAAATAATAAAACAAAAAGTATGAATAGGCATTAATCTGGTGACACATTGTTGTCACTAAATATATCTAAATATCTATAATATATAGATTTTTGATGAAACACTACAAAGTATTCCTTATAGACAATAACCAACAGATGAAACTGAGAGTCTTTCTAAATGAATGCCTGCTGAGAAGGCTGCTTGAGGCACTAGATGAGAAAGGTTCCTCATTCAGCCTACTAGGATCCCTCCAAGGTCTGGAGCAAACAGTTGTGGTTTAATAACCTCACACACTGAATCCCAGACTGTGCTGGAAAGGGGAAAACTAATAGCCTGGGAATTAAATGGCTACCAGCCTGTGAGCATGCAGTCCTCATACGTTTATTGATTTGGGCTCCAGATTAGTGCATGAGCTGTCTTTCTATGTCAAACTTTCCACAAAAGGCATGGATTATGCTAGAGAGGAGGGTTCAGCTGAAGGGGCTGGAGGTGAACTTGGGAGTCTTGGGTTCCAGTCCACACTCTGTGCACATCAGCAAGGAAACTCGAGCTACTATCTTCTCCATGCTTTACTGTCCTCGATGAAGTCATTGCACTAACAGAGGGTCTGTCTGGAAGAGGGTTGACATAGAAGAGGGATTCCTACGACTCAAAATTGAAAGAAAAACGGCATCTAGTGATTAACATCAAATATATACATGTAGTTCTTCCCAATTTTCAGATTGTTTTGCATCTCAGAGGAGACTTACAAGTGGGTGGGAAATGGAAGGTGATGTCACATAGTCTCCTGAAGGCATTCATTCTCCTTGAGTTGAACCAAAATGCTTCATGCATTGTGATGCACAAGGAACCTTCCTATGTCCTTCCAATCAAACTGTTCACCATTGTGAATAGGGGAAGGTTTAAGAATGACAACGTTGAGAGGCAACAAGTAGAAATGTATGTCCAAAGGAAGACAGTGATCACAACACAAGCAAAACAATGCCTTTTAAAACACTGAGATTTAATTATTTTTATTTTATATGCATGGAGTTTTGCCTATATACATGTCTTTAAGCAACCTGCGGTATCACATCTGAAGACCAGAAGAGGGTTTTGGATGGATTCCCTGGGACTGGGGTTACAGACAATTGTTAGTCGCCATGTGGGTGCTGAGAATCAAAACGTGAAACCTGGTTTTCTGGAAGTAAGTGCCTTTGTCCATGGAGCCCCACCTCCAGCCTAACAATGCTATTTTGAGGGTGGGATTAGAGCAGTCTTCTAAGATCTTCATAATCATTATAGTTACAACTGCCAGGTAGAAAAGAGGTGTGTGTGTGTGTGTGTGTGTGTGTGTGTGTGTGTGTGTGTGTGTGTGTGTATGCACATGAAGAGGCTGGAGGTTGATTGACTTCAGGTAGTTTTCTCTATCACTTTCCACCTCATTTTCTGAGACAGGATTTCCCATTAACCCAGAGCTCAGCGTTTCAGCCAGGGCTAGCTAGTGAACTCCAGGATTCACCAGGCTCCCTTCCCTGGTGCTAAGGTTGCAGAGGTGTGCTGTGGGGCGTTTATGTGGAGACCTGGGATCCAAATTTAGGTCCACATGCACAACTAGCAAGCACTTTATTCACTGGGCCATCTCCACAGCCCAAAAGATCTTAGAGGGCAGATTTCTCTCTTGTATTCCTAGTGATAATTCATGCTGCAGTTTTAATGAGTGGGGATGGTAGCCTGTGAGAGCTGAGAGTTCTGACAAAGACATCTTGGATTTAATGGCTCTGATTTGATTGAGCTTCATGGGGTAGACCCATCTCAGGGAGCATGGCAGCTCCTGACATTACATCCTTTGTAGCACATTGGTCCCTTTACAATGAACCTTGTTACCTGCCTACCAGAAACAATTCTTATCTTCAGTGAATAAGTCTAAAGGAAAAAATAAAAACTAACAAACAAACCTAAAAACATTTTTTTAAGATCACTAATAGTGGGAACTTGAGAAACTTGAGAAAAAATTATACTATATTTGGACATGATGAAATAACATGTGGTCATTAAAGATGTTTGTTGAGTGTGATTACATAGAAAATTACTTCTTTGATATACTATTCAGTGAAAAAAATGAGATATGATAGTGTGCATGTGTACATGCAATAGTGCTCAACTACATGCAAATTGTTTATCATATATTTATAGATGGTGTGTGCATAATTATAATGTATAAAATATAAATATATATTGTTGGAGATCACAGAGGTTGCCTAGTGAGATCTGAGCTTGCTTTACCCAGTAGGGCTGCATAAGGGGATGACTTGACCATGTGTGTGGTTACTAGGTGTGTGGAAGTCTCTGCACTTGGCTGTGTAGTATGCTATGATCTAGCAAGGGGGGGGTCTTTTGGCCCGCCCCTTGGCATTGTTATAAAAAGGCCTTTTGAAGAGACAGAAGAGGCCAGTTGATTTTGACCCAGGTCCTCCCAAAGCTATCCTGTGTTTCTGTCTGTCTCATCTCTGCTATCTTTCTATCTAGTATTTCCTTATCCCTCTCTCCTCCACATAGGAACCCTGTAAAAGGTGGAGGCTGGCCTCCCATAGATGGTGCCCTGAACCATCTTAGGTTCAGGGACCCCCACAGACGGTACCAGAACTAGGGACTTGGGTGCAGAAGAAGTTAAGTGAGAGTAGGGAACCCCACGGAAGCCATTAGACATGTCAAGTTTTGTAGTAAAAGTGAAGGTAGTGGTATTTTATCCTTTGGAAACAAAATTTGTATATAGAAAGGATTAGGCTGCAGCAAGTATCACTTTCTGTCTAGGCCTCTCTCTCTCTCTCTTAATTTCTAGCTATTAAAATTAGGTAAAAAAAATATAGGGTTAAGTATAGGAATATAATGTGGGGAGAAACATGGTAAGGTAGAAAAGCAACAAGTACAGAGGAGCTATGTCCTTGGTTCTCCAACTATGGGCTCCTGGGGGTGAATCAGAGTTGAAATACAAAAATACCATGAGGAAAATGAACCAGAAAAGATTCCTGTGGAAGCTTAGATCTAAGCCCTGAGATGCTAGGGGGAATTTTCCCTGAGGCAGACATGGGTGAGACAAAACCTTCTGCTCTGCTGGCAGTGCCTGAAAACACTTTTACAGCATCATATAATCAGGGTCAGTTCCCTTTTGGCCATGAAACTGTGATTAGGGACCAGAAGTCTTGGGATGAGACAAGGGAGGAACTAGGAGGCTTGAGAAACTTAGTAGTTTCTCTTACTCACAAAGGGGAAGCTCTTCAGGTCTCATTTTCCTTCTGTAGAGGTGGAATTAGACTCACCTGAGGGAACGTTTATCAGAATGGAAAAGCTGCCCATATTTATCATAGCACAAAAGTCTCCTGGAGCATTGCAAACCCTCACTGTTAGTGCTGTGTCTCCTCTTCAAGCCAGCATTCAGAAAGAAACTAGTGGAGGGCCAGGGAGCAGGCATCTCTGAGTTTGAGTTTGTTCTGGGGACACTGGGGTCCCTGTAGCTGCCAAGCAGCATCCCCAAGGGTGCAACCATGGCAGAGGTGGTGCGGGATGGGGGGAAAGCTGATGGTTGACAAAACGCTGGGTGGGATGAGCCCTGGTGAGGAGAGAGCAGCAGAGGCTTTGAAATCCCCCCTGTAGTGAAAAGAGCAGGGTCTAAGTCCCTATCAGTAGCTGCAATGGCAGCTTGAAAAATGCTGAGGTAGGTTTGAGGCAGAAATAGGGATGCAAGCCACCACCCCAGAACAGAAAGCAGCTAGCAGAGAGCCTGAGCAGTGGTAGCACCATCAGGGACTCTGCATCTGGGGGAAGAAACAAGCAGGGACAAAGGAGATCTGTCAGGGAAGAAATAGCTCTGAAAAGGCTCTTGTTTCAAATACTCTCATTTTTTCACTGACCAGGTGAGGCAAGGGGTGAGCCCTGAGGGGTTCTTGCTTCTGATGCCAAGTGCTGGTCCACATGTGTGAGCAGGCACGGCCCACTCTGGGGACAGTGCCAGCTAGGGAATTAGGGAGGTACACCTGTCAAATGGTAACAGTACACCTGTACTAAAGCGAACTCAGGGAGAACAGTAACCTCTCATGGCAAAAGGGTAAAAGCTTGATCTTGATTTCAGTACAAATATAGACCATGAAAAAAGAGCCCTCTTAGGCCAGGGTGAGTCCAGACAACTCCTTGTAATTGAGCAACAAGATGCCCTGGGAAATAACATGCATGTTCATGTTCCAATTCCTTTTAAGCAGCTTAAGGAGTTAAAAATTCCACTTTTTTCAGCCCCAAATGTCATTTTTTCACAAGCTTTTTTAGCCTCACCTCCCAGGAACTGAAACAGATGAACAAAGCTTTCCTGTCAGGAGGCAATTAAAATGCTAATGTCACTTGTCAGGCCTCCTTGAGACCCTTTAGAAAAGCAAGGGAGAACAGTCCAAACATCTAGAAGTTGCTTTGTGTATGGAAAAAACTTAAGGGCAAATAAGGAACCTGGGTTGTGCCAGAGATGCAAAAGAGGGAACCATTGGCCTAATAGAAATTTATCAAAGACAAGGCATCATTCAAAGAGCTCATGGCAGTCACAAAATTCAGCTTTAAAAAATTAAGAAGAGGGAAATGCACCCAAATGAAGCTCGATGGCTGCCTGAGCACTTGGTGTGATGTGTTAAACAGAGGAATGTCGACTTGATGTCACCATAGCTGCTAACAGAACCAATGTTCCTGATATTGATGTCCCATCCTGCAGTTGGGGAAAGTAGGAGACTGAGGAGCCCCCCAGACTGCTAAGAAGGAATTTGGGACAAAGGTTTTATTGCCATTTAGTAATGAAATGGAGCCCGGAGCCATACTGCTTCTGTTTACTAGCAGCAAATTAATGTGTTGCCCCTTTAAAAGGCAGTTCCTGAGTCTTACCAGCTGAGCAGAAAAGCAGCTCAATTACTATGGCAACCACCCTCATCTGGAAGCAAGGTTCTTGGGAAAGACTGTCATAAAGTGCTACTGTAGTGGGGAGTGAATTTTCATCAAGGTTTGTTTGAATTGTGGCACTCAGGGGAGCTGCAATGAGTTTGGATATAGAGATAGCTCTCCAGTTGGTGACTGTCTGCCTCTTTGTGCACTTTGCCAATTTCAGAATGGCTGGGAGGGCCCAGCAGGAAAGGAGGCTCTGGAGGAGCATTGGTACAGCCTCCTAGCAGCAGCACTCACCAAATTCCTGGGTCTCGAGCCACTGACAAATTAGGCTCTTATTTCAAACTGTTAGTAGAACTTGAAGGATTTTTTCAAAACTGACTCTGAACTTCAAACTTCAGAAATGAAACAGATTTGAGTTTACCTGCAATGTTAATTATGGTGACTTACAATTCATGTACTCTCTGTTTTGTTGGAAGAAAATGTGAACAGTTCTGTTAAGAGGTCTTTTAGATGTCTGCTAAAGTGTGCAAAGTAGTCCTATAGAGAATTTGCTCTTGAATGTAAGTTTGAAAGAATTGTAAGTATGTATAGTGATATTCATGCTAGTTGTAAATATGTATAGCAATATAGTATTATAGTAATATACTAGAATTATGTAATTTGTTGGTATTAATGAACCATAGTTTGGCGAAATTAAGGGAATCTTTAAGTTTGATTCAGTTTATTTAATGCTTTTGCATCAAGAGTTTATTGATTTAAAAAAAGGGCTTGGCACAGCTAAGGCTGTTATAGATATCTTAGACCCATTTAAAAAAGAACATTCCATCTTTATTATCTTTTTCTAGGGGATGTGGCAGCCCTAAGGATTGCTATGATTGTTCCAACTGCTTGCACGCTCTTAGTAGGGACCTGAGTCAGAGCTGAGTTAAGCTCTGTACCCCCTCCTGCTGGTATTCAGAGACAGCAATGCTCTGAATTACTTAGGTTGCTAGCTTCCAACCTAAGACAGAGTATACTTGATGGAAAGTGTATCTCCCTCACAGGTAAGGCTTGTCTAGCTGAAGAACATGACCTAAGGCAGGCAAAGTCTATCTGGGGGGGGCCTGAGGAGCCTTTTAGTATATCAAGAAGGTGGACCTGTGGGAGCCCACAGAGGTTTCCTAGTGAGATCTGAGCTTGCTTTACCCAGTAGGGCTACATAAGGGAATGACTTGACCGTGTGTGTCAAGTCACAGGTGTGTGGAAGGGTCTGCACTTGGCTGTGTGGTATGCTTTGATCCAGCAAGGGGAAAGCCTTCTGGCCCGCCCCTTGGCATTGTTATAAAAAGCCCTTTTGAAGAGACAGAAGGGGCCGATTGATTTTGATCCACGTCCTCCCGAAGCTATCCAGTGTTTGTTTCTCTGTTTCTCATCTCTGCTATCTTTCTATCTACAAATTCCTTATTCCTCTCTCCTCCTCATAGGAACCCTGTAAAAGGTGAGAGCTGGCCTCCCACAATATATATATATAGAAAATGTGTGTATACCTATGAATTTAGATATTTATCTGTGTACATATGTAATAAAAGCTTACTTATAGACTATACTTTTTATTAATATGTTTCATTTTATACAATATTTTTCTCAAAGTTTTGTTTATTCATATAGTATAACATACAATATAATTTCCAAATATGTGAATATCCATGGGCAGAAAAAATTATGAGTGTATTTTTCACTAGGTGGCAAGTTTTCAGAATGAACATGTGTTCCTTCTACAATAAAATACCATCGTTAATTTTTAAAACTCTTCTACGGCTCCCATGAGAAGTACTGTTGTAATGTCAAGCCCCAGAGGTAATGGTCTCAGTCTCAAACTTTCATCTTTGTCGTGGGTTCATCTCTAGCTGTGTGTGTGTGTGTGTGTGTGTGTGTGTGTGTGTGTGTGTGTGTGTGTGTGTGTGTGTGTGTTTCATGTCAGGATTTAGTGAGGCAGATTGAAACTGTGTCTCTGCAAAGCTAGTTCCACTTGCTCAAGGAGAATATGTCTTGTTTATGCTGCAGGCAAAACAACTATTTTTTTTTCAACCTCAGGTCCGTTGTGGAAACGAGCCATCTGTGGCCACCCTGGTGTGTTCCCAGCCTAATAGCACCTTCAGTATCAAATGCCTGGGCTTTTCCAGGCATCTCTGACAGCTGCTGAATTCATAACTTTTTTAGATGTAAAAACTGGTAAAAGGCTGTGTGCTGAGAAATCTTGCCTGTGTATGGACTGTGGGGAGCACAAAATGAGCTCCAAGCGAACCTGTTTGGTTTGTAGAGTACCACACAGAGGACAGAGCCTCTGGCCATCACCAGGCTGTGGCAACACTACCTCCTGTCATCACTACATCACTCCCAGAGAAAGGCAAAGGTCCTTCCAGCATATTTTAAAATGTGGCAGCACTTGAGGAACTTTCATTTCACTGACTAAAGAATGAATGAATTTCCAGCCAAGTCATTCCTTCCTTAGTGTGACTGGAAAACCGAGCTCTCAATTATCCCCCGCTGGAGGAGCAAGGAAGTTCTTCCTGATCGGGAGGGAGGGGCAGGATCTCACTGGCCTTCCCACCCCCAGGCAGCACTTGGAGACGTGAGATGTACAGCCTGCAGTCCTCAGTTTCCCCTGGTGAGTGGAGGCAAGCACTGACCCTCAGCAGGGTTACCTTTAGGGTAGCCTATCTACACTGTTTTCTTCCTTACAATTGTTCCTTCTAAAGACCAAGAAGGTTTGCGCCTGCTGCTATTAGGAAGTAACCTGGAGCAAATCTGACGGCCGGACCGGTTGCAGACTCACCTGTAGCCCCCAGGCCTGCCCTAACCCACCAGCTGTGTTGTTTCCCTGTTTGCAGCATCTTTAGACTTTCGAATTTTGGTTGCTTTCCCTGTTGTGGAAGAAGGCTAGCAGTACCTCCTTCTAGCTTTCCCAGTCTCGGCAGAGGCATTCCGTACATCATTGAACAGGGGAGATGAAGGATCCTGGGCAGTTTGGCTCCTCTCCCTCGGGAATGGCTGGAAAAGTCCATAAGGTGGTCTCACACAAAGCCCAAGTTGGCTTAACTAGCTAGACACTTCTACCTACGGAGGAAAAGTATCTTTGTCAGTCCACAAAAGTATCCCTTCCGGGCCTTCTTTGTTTAAACTTAATATTTCCTGCATTAAACCTTCTAAGTCATCACGGGGAAAGTTGAATGCTAAAGAATTCAGAATCAATTAAGACTCCACCAGGAAATCAGAACCTCTGTTAAGCTGGAAAATGCTCTGGGACGAATTGGCGTCACCTGATAATATTGCACCAGAGATGTATTGTAAAGCCAGATACTCAAGGCCAAATGTCTCTTTCCACAAAAGCTACAATCCCCTCATTGCACGAGACATATCAATGCTAGAAGAATAGAAACAATGAGTGATTAGATACATCTTCAATGGTGCCTGTCTTCACTAATATTTGGAGCAAAGATTCGTCACCCATGTGAATTCTTGCCACACTCTCAGAAACAGATTCTGTGGTGACAAGGAGGAGGCAGGACAGCCTGGTATCAAGCCATGAGTGTCTAATAGCAGAGTTAATCTCCTTTTCTCAAGTGCAATTCCAAGATCAGTAGCTATAGATTAAAGTAACTGTAGGGTCTCAGAGAGTGAAGGTTGGGGAACTCCCAGTGGCTGAACACAAGGTCAGTGTCCTGAGAGGGAGGCGCTCCCATACCTAGCTCTTGGGCATCAGGAAGACATGTCTACCTTTACATCAATGAATAAGCAGAACTGTGTAACTGCCACGGGTAAGAGACCACAGTGGGGTTCTAGCATGTCATAAAGATGCTAAAAAGTAACAGCACAGTTTGGAAAGAGTCTCCTCACCACAGGAAATTCCACAAAGAAACCTTTACTATGGCAGGTAACACAATTCTGATTGTAGAAAAAGTGGCCATGAGAAAATGCACTTTTATTTAAAAAACGTCAGTCAGGACACCCACCTCCCCCTTCAGTGGCCCTTGTGGGTTGAGTTCTCTTCTCCACAGGCTGTTTGAGATACGTCTTCCAGGTAAACACACGGTAACTATCTTTTCCATTGCCATGACTGACGACCTGACAGAGAACAGCATAAGGGAGGAGAGTTCCTTTAGCTCATGGTCCATGGTAGTGAGGAGGGCGCCCAGCAGCTGGTCACACTGTAGTTAGAGCAGAGAGAAATGAACACTAGTGCTCAGCTTGCTTTCTCATTTTATACAGCCCAGGACCTGAACTCCTTAAGAGTGGGTCCCCTCTCCAGTAAGCCCTCTAGAAACTGCCTTGCAGACACAGCCTGAGTTTGTTTCCTAGATGACTGTACATCCAGTCATGCTGACAATGAAGACTATCATGGCACATTAGCCCAAAGCATGCCAGGTATAGATAAATGCTTCAAGGCGGAAGTGGCTGAATGCTTGTCTGTGTTTCCTGTGTCTTTTGTAAGCCTGGATTCAGGGCTTGGGGGCAGGGGGATCTGTCTCTCCCTTTAACAGACCTCCTTTTTTGGCTTCCTGTTCTGGGAAAGACTACTTGGTTTACATGAAACCTTTCTGGCTTTGTTAACGAGGCAGCCATGGTATTTTGAACTAGCAAATAATTTTAGCAGGATATAGGTGGCTAATTCCATTGCCAAACATGCTGAACTGTCTACGTGGTCAGTTTTCCATGTGCTCACTCAGAAGATATATACAGTTGACTGCAGAAATGCCCACCTCCTCTCAACACAGCATGCAAGCTGTTAGCAATCTTCTTTACATTACCTGAGGCCCACTCCATCACCCCTTTCACTTAATATGATAGATTGCAGGACGTAATATAGAAAAATGTAGTGTGTGTGGCATATAAACTCACAGTGCATATCGGATTTAATATATAATGCACAGAAGCCACTCTGTAATACATAGTCAAAAAGGCTGCAAGCTGCTGTATTGATGCTGTGCCCAGTTTGGGAGAAAAGGCAGGTTTCCTTTGCCAAAAAATAGCAGAGTATTCAATTTCACATCCAGTATAGGGTATAAATAAAACATGGCCTATGGTAATACCAAACTGCATGAAGTGATTTCCCTGAGTACATAATGTATAGCACCCCCATCTTTGCTTCAAGTTGAATTTCCCCACTTCTCTCAGATGACTGTAGGGAATAGATGACCTTCTCCAGCAAGTTTGCCACTTACCAGAGTCTGGGGCTCCACTGGGCCCCACTGGGTCTCATGCTAATGGACAGCCATTAACCATCTCAGAGTCCCTGGAGCTTTTCAAACTGAGTTCCTGGATCTCTCCAGAGTCAGAAGTTGACAGGCAGCTGTCAGTCAACTGGAAACTTCTTAAAGCTATACCCTGTAGTAAATAAAAGTCTTCAGTGTTCATAGTAAGAGAAAAACCAGATTTCACCAACATGAATATGATTTAAATAAAACATTAACCCAGGAGATGTAGTCCTAAAGTCTAGTTATCTGTATAGAAGTCCATGCATGGTATATGCCTCCTCTTATTGAGAAAGACCTGTTGATTTGTTTTACCTGGTAATTTTGGAAGAAGGGCCATTCTGCTTGCTGTTGTAACTGCCCTTCAATATGGTCAGCTTTTAGCTAGAAAATGTAATTGTTGTGAAACTGTAAGAACTAGAGAGCTGGAAGAAGCATATTCCAAAGCAAAACTGGAGACACATTCACAGCTCTGCTTTCAGGGAATGGCCATCTGATGGAACCAGTTCTCTGTTTCTTTGTAATGTGCTTCTGCTACATCTGGTGCTTCTTTCTCCTATAACAGCGTGGTTGAGGCCTCAGATTTACTGCAGAGGACCCGTTGGTGAAGAGGGAAGCTGTAGCTAGGTGTTTGAAGGGAAGAAGAGAGGGGTGCTTCACTGGGCCCTGTGCACAAATGGAAACCTCTGTTCTGAGAACTCCTCTTAGGCAGACTCCAGCCTCCTTGGGAAGCTGTGGTGGAGAGGGACTTCTAAGTGACGGCTGCTGTGACTCCTTAATGGAGGTGACTGGTGCAATGTCTTTCCTTCCTCATGTCACAAACATTTGTCATCCCTGGCTCCACAACATAGGAAGTTAATATTAACCAGGAGGAAAGGGGCTCAGGACTATCCCTTCAGATCTTGGCAGATGAAGGACGTCATGGGCACTGTTTGCTGACCATTATTCTGACTTGTTGCTGCCAATGATATGCGTCATAAAGTCATAGGCTTGGTATGGCCAACCCTTACAGTCTAAATCTTTCCAAGTTTGAGATTTGCAAATGGTTTCAGGCTCTGGGAATACTTCACAGCCAGTGGAAGGAATTTCTGCACATTGCCCACCCAGATTGTGCTCAATTTCTTCTCTACTTTCAAAAGAATTACTATATTTTTATTCATTCAATGTGTTTATGTGTGTGTGTGTGTGTACTCACACATGCCATAGTGTGCATGAGGAGGTCAGAA
Organism: Peromyscus californicus insignis; assembly: GCF_007827085.1. Taxonomy (NCBI): domain Eukaryota; kingdom Metazoa; phylum Chordata; class Mammalia; order Rodentia; family Cricetidae; genus Peromyscus; species Peromyscus californicus. The sequence continues at coordinate 5,090,208 of NW_026294469.1, read as the reverse complement.
ACATCTTTGGAGAGTAGATTCTCTCCTTCTATCACAGATCCTGGGATTTGAACTCAGGTCATAGGTCTTGGCATCAAGCTATTGGTTTTAGTATTAAGGCAACTCCACGTAGTTAAAAGGGAGGTTTATTTTGAGGGGTAACTTACAAATAAAGGGATAGGTTACAGGGTCTGGGAAAGGTGTAGCACAGTCCAGCGGTGTTCTCTGGAGAAATCTGCTCGGTCTACCTCCAGAGTCCAGGATCCAGGAACCAAGAGAGCCGGCACATCTGGATCTCAGGTCTTCAGGGCTCCTGTCGTGGCCCCGCCTTGTAGGCGTGACAGTTACTGAAGCCTCAATGGGGGTAGTACTTCCAGGTCAAAGCTGCAACAGCTACCCACCACAGCAAGCTCCTTCTGCTCCTGAGCCATCTCACTAGACCTGTTTTCTCTAACATATCATTGACAGTTTCATACATTTACATAATATATTTTGATTGTAATCGCCGTTACTATTTCTTACACCCCTTATCACCGTTCCCATTTAGTCTTACCCCTTTGTCTCCACCAGCCCCTAAAGTACTGCTGAGTCTCTTTTCCCTTTTATGACCCATTGAGTTACTGAGTTTAATTAGGCTTGCTTGCATGAGCATGAGGCCAGGGCTACTCAAGGGAGCATGGACAATGTGCCAGTGGTGACACCGTGAGGAAAATGACTCCTCAGCAGCCATCATCTGCCAGCACCTTCTCAGTTAGGGGTAGGGCCCCACGAGCCCCTCCCTGATCCTTGATGGAGTGCTGACCCTGGAAGGATGGCAATGTGTATTTTTTGTCATATTTTTATGGCTCTCTCTGTGTGTGTGTATACATATACACACATTATTACATTATCCATATTTATTTTCTAATTCATTTGGAAAATTTACATCTGCACGAAGAACAATGGCATCCTCTAATAATAATGATAGCGTTGGCAAAACCAAGGAACTAGATTTGGGGCTGGTGATGTAGGCCTGTCATCTTCCCTTCTAAGGAGGCTAGAGCAGGAGGATCAGAAGTCAAGTGACTGCCTAGGGCATAGAATAAATTCTATAGACCGAAGCTCAACCAGGAAACTTAGTGAGATCCTGTCTCAAAAGTGAAATGAAAAATAAAATAAGGAAGTTTTCTACTATGTGAAGGATAACTCTTTAGGCAAATGAGAAACACTGGGCTCTGGTCACCCAGATTAAACAGTTACAGCAGACATAGGCCTTATGCAAGTTTTCCCAGTTGTAATAAAGTATCTTCCCATCAAAAGAGAACTGAACCCTGAGGTAGGTATAGTTAATATGTACCTTTAAGAACAGTGTCTTCTTCTTCCATTGTTGCTGGCTTTTTCTGAAGATTTTATTGGGGTGTGTGTGTGTGTGTGTGTGTGTGTGTGTGTGTGTGTGTGTGTGTTTGCCATACATGCCATACATGGCCTCCGGTGTCTGGAGGCCAGAAGAGGGTGTCAGATCCTCCTGAGTTGAGGTTACAGCTGATTTTAAACTCTCTGCTGTGGGGCTGGAATGGAACCTGAGAATCCCCTGGCAGAGCAGTGAGTTAAGAAACTGTTGAGCCATCTCCCCAGATCCTGGTTTTTGTTTGCTTTGTTTTTTTTTTTCTTTCTTTTTTTTTTTTTTAAATTTATTTTGCAATACAATTCAGTTCTACATATCAGCCACGGATTCCCTTGTTCTCCCCGCTCCCGTCCCCCTCACCTTCCCCCCAACCCCCCCCCCCCCATTCCCATCTCCTCCAGGGCAAAGCCTTCCCCACAGACTGAGGTCAACCTGGTAGACTCAGTCCAGGTAGGTCTAGTCCCCTCCTCCCAGGCCGAGCCAAACAATCCTGCATAGGCCCCAGGTTTCAAACAGCCAACTCATGCAATGAGCACAAGATCTGGTCCCACTGCCTGGATGCCTCCCAAACAGATCAAGCCAATCAACTGTCTCACCCATTCAGAGGGCCTGATCCAGTTGGTGACCCCTCAGCCATTGGTTCATAGTTCATGTGTTTCCATTCATTTGGCTATTTGTCCCTGTGCTTTATCCAACCTTGGTCTCAACAATTCTCGTTCATATAAACCCTCCTCATTCTCGCTAATTGGACTCCCAGAGATCCACCCGGGGCCTAGTCATGGATCTCTGCATCCAGATCCCTCAGTAGTTGGATGAGGTTTCTAGCACAACAATTAGGGTGTTTGGCAGTTTGCTTTGTTTTAAAACAGGATCTCACTCTGTAGCCCAGGCTAGCCTGAACCTCCTGGCGATGGCCCCTGCCACACCCCGAGCGCTGGAATTACAAGTGTGGGCCAACACTTGCGGTTTCTACCTTCTTGTCTTGTATCCTTTATGGCTGTCATTTTTGTAGACTGTCCTATGACTCGGTTTTTCTCACTGTTTCTCCATAAGCCAAATACCTCTCCAATGACATTTTTCCAAGGGACAGTTTTGAAAGAAACTGTCCATTTTTCTCAGAGCATAATATTGTCAGAATCTAGTGTAGAAGTCCAGGGCTCCAGAGGATGAGCGGATGAAGCCACCGTATCAGCTGGAATAGTCACCTGTGGAATTCACTTTGGAACTGGGTCTGTGAGTTCCTGCTGGACGCCCTTCCACTCTCAAAGCAGTGTGTGAAGCTCTGCACACTGTTGAGACAATGGGCAATAAAGAGGCAGCTCCAGAGTGTCTTGTACCTGAGCTTGGGATTGGTCTGAAATTCATACCTCACAGATGAGGGCCGATGCTTGTGTGCTTTTTGTTACTTCTAGCACCTTTTATTATCTTAAGACGGAAAAGTTAATAACCCAGTGTGTAATCATGCCATTATCAGTTTACTTTGTAGTAAAGCCCATTCAGTTGATGATTACATATGTTAATGAGCATCGTTATAATGCACTACACAGTACATTACCTTCAATAAATATAATTGTTTATGCGCTTTAATGAGGGGATATAATGCTCCAAAAGTAATGGTATTGACTGAATGGTGATTTATTGCTGTAAAACTTTGCCATTAGGAAAGGAAATCTTACAAAACCTTTTATGTTTACCTAACTTTCATTCGCCCCCTAAAAGCTGCCACTCATGTCTCCCTCCCCCGGTTTCAAGAAGTAAATAGCTCCAAGAGGCTTCCACACTGTTCCTTGTCGATGCTTTTCTCGACCTGAAGAAACAGGAGGTGGTTCGTTGAAAGGCTTAATGAAGATCATTATGTCTACCCCTAGTAAGGTTTAATGCATTATCTGGCAACCAAACTGATAACCACGTCAGAATTTTGGCTTCAAATCAAATAACAAGGAATGAAAACATTGCTTGTTAAACTACACACTAGGAATGGAAAATAAGGCCCAAGACGGTATTTGGCCCATGGTCCCTTATCGGGCCAGGGAAGAGCAGCATGATTAAGTTGTCTGTGATTGCACAAACCTGGAAACCAAAAGAGGGATGGCTGGGCCCCATATTGTTCACTCTACTTCCAACAGCTTCTTTCCCCCTTTCTCTGGAACTATTCCATGAGGAATCATTTAGAATCCTCTTGACAAGGAAACGAAAAACTCTTTGCATCTGATAAATTTAAAAAACTTGATTATTGTGTGATGACAGTTGGTTTTAAAACTTTATACGTTGAAATGCTAAAATCAAAGCCTCCAGTCTCCAAAAAGGCAGCCTCATGCCATGCATCTTGGCTTCTGCAGTCTTTGTATCCCTGACAGTTGACATCTGATCTCCTCAGCAAAGATTTTGTTATGGTCCTGAGGGTTCCTGGCTAATGTGTACAAAGTGAAAGTCACCACTTCTGAACTGAAACCCAACCAAACCCACTTATGCTAGCTAGTTAGCAACACAATTTCTTCTTTTCCACCTAAGAAAGGGCCTCTCATTTGGAGCAGTGTCTGGTCTCTGGGTTCCGTGTGCATATTATTCAGTAGATTCCCCGACTATCTTCCCAAGCTTGCTCACCTGAAGGGTAACTGGGTGTGGCCACTCCACAGGCTAAACCATCCTTCAGTCTCCAGGCGACACAGACCTGCTCCTGTTGAAAAGCAAGCTTGCTGGAACAACTTTCCCAGAAGTCAGAAGTCAACAGAAATGGAATTCTGTCACCTTTACTTACAAATTTTCATATGAAGTCCTTTCTCTCTCCCCCACCCCCCCTTTCTTCCATCTCCACAACATAGAGTCTGAAAGGATTCCAGGAGTCTTTATGAATAAATCAAACCTCAAAACTTAAAGCAGATTAATTCATCCAGACATTCTAAATGCCCAGTAGAAAAGACAACAGGGGATCTGCGCTGGCATCTTAAAAGGACTTTTTGAACAATAGCAGTTTCTTAAAGCAGAATCCCTGGTTGGAAAGGTAGTCATTTGAGAAACTTTCCAAGCTTTACAATGGTGTTCCAAATAGTTTGAAAGTCCGTTGTTTGGGGGCGGGGGCAGAAATGACATTGAAATGCAATTTGTGGTAAGATCTAATTAATTTTTTTGCTCCTAAGAATAATTTATTATTTACACTTCTTATTATATATGTATTTTAGCTTCATTAGTCTGCAATGCTGGAAAAAATTATACCTTCAAGTCCTATTTATCAAATTAATGGTGCAATTTCATAGTGACACATTCCACATTCATTAAGCCAAGTACAGTAAAAATGCATTTAAATTAGATTAGTGTGATGTAATAAAGATTCCAGTGGAGGGGGTGATATTCTAACTGAAGGGAAACACCCAGATCCTGTTGAAAGCAACTTGGAGATAATGCCTCAAAACTGACTTGGTCAGTAGTTTAAGCAGAAGGATAAGCAACCATGCCTCCTGCCTCAGCATTGGCTCAGCTGTGCTTTCCTGTGATGAGGGAGAAACACCTTTAAACTCAGCACTTGGACTTTGCTTAGCCAAAGGCTACGGCTCAAGTTTATCCAAAGCTTCTCGGCGGTGACAGATCTGCCCACAACAAAAATCAATAGCATATCCCTTATCATTTGCTAGCTAATTTTCATGGAGAAAGACCCATGGAACCACCAGGAATGCTTTGCTAGGGAAAATCAAGATGTTGCATTCTTTTCCCCATGGTGGGCTGGGTTCCTTTTCATGTTAAATGTAGTTGTGTGTTTGAGGCTGTTCCCCCTTTCATACACACAAGACACATGCTAAAGTAGATCCCTTAGGAGATGTTTGGGAAGTTCCTGAATTTAATGCAGTAACTGATGCAAGTTAGCAATTAATATGTTTAAGATGATAGGGAGTCTTGGTCAGATGAGGCGGTGTGTACCAGCGTCTGATGTATGAAAGACATTCATGGTGTCAGTCAAATCTGAATCCAGTCCACAAGACTGTAACAGTTGGTGCAGAACCCCTGCTGCAAGTCCCAAGATGAGGAAGGGTGGCACTGTTATAAAAACTGCTTTCTAGAAGTAGATCATGAGTTCACCCTAGGCAGTTCTAACAGACATGTTATTATGATTTAGAAGGACATGGTGAGTGCTGGCAGGGAATCGCATGGTCAGCATCACCCAAAAGCCTGCCTGCCTTGGGAGTGAGAGGCAAAAAGAAACATTGAAGGGTCCTGGCCTTGAATAGGTTTCTCTGAGCTTTGGTCATGGCAAAATTCCATTAGAAGTCAGACACAATGTCCTTGACCTCATTCAGCATCATATAACTGGCCATCTTATTACACACACAAGCACTCACAGAGGATCCACAAGGTGGGATGTTGAGAAATACACAAACATTAAGGAAATAGAGATATGAAGGTGACATTTAAAAATCTGTGTACTGGGATGATCCTTCTGTACACTGTGAATGTGTGTTGCTCTCATTGGTTAATAATAAAGCTGTTTTGGCCAATAGGTTAGGCAGAAAAGTCAAGTAAGAAGAGGGATAAAGAAGGGTGGAGTCAGAGGAGTCACCAGCCAGATTGAGAATGAGTCAGACATACAAAATGGGATAGAGATAAAGGCTATGAGCCTTGGATCAGTACAAGGATTAATAGAAATGGGCTAAGTTGTAAGAACTAGTTAGTAATAAGCCTGAACTATTGGCTGAGCATTTATAGTTTATATTAATTCTCTGAGTGGTTATTTGGGAATTGGTGGGTGTGGTGGCATTGTGTTCCCCAAAATATTATGCACCTAATAAACTTACCTGGGGTCAAAGAACAGAACAGCCACTAGATACAGAGGCTAGAAAATGGTGGCACTCACACCTTTAATCCCAGCATTCCAGAGGCAGAAATCCCTCTGGATCTCTGTGAGTTCAAGGCCACATTGGAAACAGCCAGGCAAGGTGACACATGCCTTTAATCCCAAGAAGTGAGTCTTTAATTCCAGAGAGTGATGGCAGAAAGATATATAAGGCGTGAGGACCAGGAACTAGAAGCATTTGGCTGGTTAAGCATTTAGGCTTTCGAGCAGCACTTCAGCTGAGATCCATTTGGATGAGGACTCAGAGGCTTCCAGTCTGAGGAAACAGGATCAACTGAGGAACTGGTGAGGTGAGGTAGCTGTGGCTTATTCTGCTTCTCTGATCTTCCAGCATTCACCCCAATAACTGGTCTTGGGTTTGTTTTTATTAATAAGAACTTTTAAGATTCCTGCTACAGGTGGGCAGGAAAGAAACATCTGATTACAAATCTGTTCCTAGTTTGGGAGGTGATTATGTTCAAAGTGATCAGGAAGCATAGAATTCATAAACAGAACCAGAGCGGGCCATGTGAAAACATACAAATATCCCAAGATAGGCAGGGTCCACTCTATGTGAAATAAAATGGTACCCAGTAGTCAATATGCATAGTAAAAAATAGTTGTTCAATGCACTTTAGGGATTTGAGGGCAGTGTGCATAAATCAGAGACAAATGTCTCTGGGGCACCAAGGATTTACTGGTTGGCCGTCAACAGCTGGCTATTCATCTAAAGGATTTTGTCTAGGGGCCCAGCAAAATGGTTCAATAGGTAAAAGTACTTGTTACTGACAACTTGAGTTTGGAGCCCCAGAACCTACATAGCACAACGAGAGAACCGACTCTTGCAAGCTGTCCTCTGACCTGTGTGTCATAGTGTGTGAACACACACACAATGAATGAATAAATTAATGTAAAAAAGTATCTTGCCTTTCACTTGACAGTATTCCTAGGTCCAGGTAACCTTTCTGTGGCGCCAGGATTCAGTGAGCTGATGGCACTGGTCCTCAGTCATTTGATGACTCTAGCTCCTGGACTTGAAGTGAATATTATGGAATAAAGTCCAAAGCCAGCTGTGGTTGCTCACATCTGTAACCCTGGAATTCAAAAGGCTGAGGAAATAGGATCACAAGTTCAGGGGGAATAAGCTATGTAATGAATTCTTGTCTCAAAAACCAAAATCCAAAACAAACTAATAAACAAAAAGTCAATAATTTCTCATTTATTTGAAAAAACTATTGTGTAAGTTATCAGACTAAAAGTGACTCTTTAGGTAAACCATTTCTATGGATTTTAATATATGTATAGGTTAATATAAGCACCACTACAGTCAAAGAAGAGGAGACAAAGCATTCTGCTTCCTCTAATACAATCCATGTTCTCTTCTAGTACCACGGATACACTATTGTCTATATAGTGTATATAGACAATAGTGTATTTTATCTTTGGATCCATCTAGATGTAATTTTACCAATAACAATAAGAAAGTACAAAAAAGCCATAACAAATCATATTATTGACTATTTTTGAAAAACATGTAATACATGTAATTTTGTAAATAAATACACACATTTAGATGAACTTTTCCCATCTGGACTGACAATGCCTCCAAGAGCCAAAGACCCCCTAACAGAAAGCCCAGTACCAGACACGAGAAGCCCTCTGATGGGTTGTTGGTCAGGGTTGCCCAAGAGACTCCCAGACATACAGCCTATAGCTGTTGCCCTTGGTTACCCCCAAGAAGTAAGTCCCTATTGCTCAAGACACCATGCATTTTGGACACAGCACAGAGACCTCTGAGCTGGAACTGACCTGGATGCTCTCCCTGAGGACTAGCTTTCATGGTATCAGAAAGCACCACACAGGCTTTAAAGGAGGGAGGCAACCGAGTCCCACCCTACTATGACACCTATGAACTTCAATGAGCACCATAGCATGATAACCCTATGGGTGCATAGTGACACCCACGCCTTGGCTAACCAATAACTCTCTAGTTGGACTTAAGACACACTAAACACGAGGAAAACAGCATACCTGGTACTGAAGACCTAGTTAACTACTTGGTGCGAGTGAAGTCATGGACACTGAAGTCACTACTTTACTAAACCAGCATCATCCCTAACACCAATCTAAATAGTTGTCTTTACATCCACAGGTCAGTGTCGTCTTCACCCCTCATCAAGGAAACTTCTCTTTGCAACAGACAGAAAGCACTGCAGGAAAACACAAGCTACCAAAATGAGGAGTTGTAGAGACCAGCCCCAAAGGATAGAAAACATGCCCACACCGAAGACTCAGGTAACATTGAGGAAGAGGAGGCAGAAAGATTGAAAGAGCCAGAGGATCAGGAGTTTTCTGTGAGACTGTGTCTCCTGGTAATGTCAGACACAACACCCATAAAGCCTCACCAACATGACTGCCCAAACACGAGCTGAACAAGGACCAAGGATAACACCAATAGACATGCCAAAGTGGATGGAGAAACACCACAAGACCTCACCCCTATGAGAAGAGCTACAGACAGTTAAGGAATGCTGTGTGAAAGACATACGCTTCCCCAAGGAAGAGCACACTGACTGGTTATTCAGTATCAAACGGTCAGCTCTGAAAGCACACATACAAGTAGCATTATACAGACCGAGCAGATATAGATAGATAGATAGATAGATAGATAGATAGATAGATAGATAGATAGATAGATAGACAGATTGAGATAGAGATACAATGACACGTAAAATTATGCTTAATGAAAAAAGAGGCCATGAATTGGAAAGCTGGGAGGGCTATATGGGAGGGTCTGGAGGGAGGAAAGGGAAGGGAGAAATGTTGCAATTACATTATAATTTCAAAAATAAAAGCAATACATGTAATTCTATTATGTGCAAACTGTTTGTTTTGTTTTGTGGTTGAGTCTCATTGAGTAGCTCAGGCTGCCCTCCAATTTGCAATCCTCCTGGTCTATTTCCCAAGTGCTGTGTCTACAGGCATGTCGCATCATGTCCATCTGACATGCAACCTTTGAAGTTGTCTTTCTTTTTTTACATAGAAAAATATTTTGCTGTACCCTAGTTTGTATACATATCAAAAGCATGTTCCTGTTTATCGATGAGTCGCATTCCTTCAGTTGTCCACACTGCCATCACTTTGTGTGAGTCATTCCACTGTGGGTATATGAGCAGGTACCACATCATGATTTTAAATTTTATTTCCTTATGATGTAGAATATTTTTCAGGTGCTTATTTGTTCTCTTCAAATCCTCATTGGTCTCGTTCTTGGCATGTGTGTTACACATACATGAGATATACATCTTCATATGCATTATACATAATATGGTAATGTCAGAAGCAAACTGGGGCTTCCCTCACTCTCAGAGTCTTAGAGGTCCTCTGTTTCATTCTTGGAGTGAGAGCCAGAGGGCTTCTCCTGGAATTTTCTCTGTGTAGCTGGTGCTCATCCTAGACTTGGGCTGAATTCTTCTTGAACTTGAGCCTTCTTGAGGTGAACACATAGTAGGCTCATGGTAGGTCCAGTCCTACTGCTGACCTACTAATGGCCCTGAGTAGCCACTGACCTTTCTCCCCAGGGCCTCACATCTAAGTGCCACATATTTGGATCAAATCTTTTAGTTGTATTAGTAGGTAAGATGAATGTGGGGTGCTGTCTTCCTCTTAGAATTGTCCCATTTCTCATATGTCACCTCTCCCTAGTTCATTTATATCACTATCCACAACCCTTTCCTCAGTCTGACTCCTGGGAAATGTCATTACTGATTTAGGTTGGCTTCATTCAGCTCTTTCATTTGTCTGATGGGTATATACTCCTCATGAGATCTCAGGGGTGCGGGGGTGTGTGTGTCTGTGTGTATATTCACGTGTGTGTGCATATGTGGAGGCCACAGTTCTGTGTTTGGTATCTTTCTGTATTGCTCTGTGGTGGTTTGAATGTGAATGGGCCCCATGGGCTCATATACTTGAATACTTGGTTACCAGTTGGTGGGACTGTTTGGAAAGGATTAGGTGGTGTCACCTTGTTGGAAGGGGTGTGTCCTTGAGGGAGGGCTTCGAGGCTTGAAAAAGGTCATTCTTAGTTGTCTATGCTTCAGGATTGTGAATAAAGGCATAAGCTTTCAGCTGTGTCTCTAGTGCCGTACCTGCCTGCTTGCTGCTGTGATCCCTGTCACGACAGTCGTGGACTCGAACCCTCTGAAACTGTTAGCCCCCAATAAACTCTTTCTTCTATAAGTTGCTTCCATCATGGTGTCTTAGCACAGTCATAGAAACATAACTAAGATCTAGTGCTTGAAGCTCATTGATCAAGCAAGACTCGCTTTGTGCTCCAGGAGTCCTCTTGTCTCCACTTGCCAGCACTAGGATTACAGGCACATGCCACCACATGGGCTTTCTCTGTGAGCTCTGGACTCAAGCTCAGCCCATGTTCTATACAGCAAGTGCTTTACCAACTGAGCTATCTTGAACCATTCTTCTATTCATGGTCTGTGACCCACAAAGCAATTAATGTCTAAGCATTCTTGCATCTTTCTGTTTTCCTTTGTGTCAACACAAACCCACATACCACAAATAAGTATGGTGTCATTAGGAAGGGCCCTATGTAATCTCATTGTCTTCTTCAGTCTTACAGGCACTTTGCTCCCACAGTGCCATAGGAAAATGATGTCTTAGCAGGATTCTGGTAACTGAGCTCAGAGCAGTTTCTATACACCTTCCTATGTGACACTGTTGTGGTGAAGGGTCTCTCTCTTTCTCGTTGTGTGTGTGTGTGTGTGTGTGTGTGTGTGTGTGTGTGTGTATACTAGGGACTCATACAGACCAGACTGGCCTCAAACTTATTATGTAGCTAAGGATAACCTTGAACTCTTGATCCTGTTTCTTCCTTCCTAGTGTCAGGATTGCAAGCCCATGTTCCACTCAGTGTTAACATCTTCTACTGTATGTTTTGCTCAGGTTGTAGTCCTTGCTGAGACTAAGAGTACAGGCTGTGAATATTTAAAGTAAAGGGATCAAGGACTTGCTTCAGTCCTCCTTTTACTTTGTTTAAAACCAAAACTTTAAAAAATGCATTAAAAGCTAATGATTGATCTTGGACGGCTCAAAAGTTCCACTGTGTGCCTGTTTCTGTCAAGCCATAGGATGGAGAACCAGTACCCTCTGCTGTGATTACTCAGACGTGATTTGGTCTGAATGTGCTCTTAGGAAGACACCGATAAACAGAAGACAAACTCAAAGTAAAACCAACAGTTGGACCTGCAGGGCCTGGAACCATAGTGCTATGGGAACCTCGGTGCCCTGACTGCAGAGGAAGCCCATGGCTTTGAAGGGAGAGACTCCCTCAGGGAAAATGAAGAAGTGGCTTTTCAGCCCAGCATGAAACTCTGTTTCTTCCATTCTGGCCCTTCCTGGCACTGTTTCTTCATCTGTTGCCTACTAGGACTTAAAGGTGAGAAGGACTGAAGCTGTTCTCCATCTCCCACAGCCTGCCCTGCTCTTGGAACAACATCACAGAAAGACTGGCAGAGTTCTCTAGAAACCACAAAGATGTTTATCTGGGTGTAGTTTGGATGTCATGTTCACAATACATTAAAATGTGGTTCTGTAACTGCTCCAATGAGGCGCAATTCCTCCCAGAGGTTCTGGAGAAGAAGGTTCCAGCAGTTTTGCCCCAGTGAAATGTCAGAGCCCATGCCTAAAATAACTAACACATTAACTTTTAACATTTTGAGATGGCTTTGCCCTGATCCTAGATAAATGGTGACATCTCCCTGTTAGTTCCATCATCCAAACAAGGACAGATGCTGCTCTTTCGCCCTGTGCAGTTCACTACAGAGAAAACTGTTAAAAAAAATTCTGAAATATTTTATAAGTGAAAAATGCTAGAAAATGACAATATAGTTCTATCTATCGGAAGAAAAACATGGGTAGAAAAGATAAAGGATCACAATACTGTGTCAAGAATAGAGGGATAATTCTAAAATATTTACAGCCAGAAGCTAAAGATGTGAGTGGGAGAAAGACAAAGAAATTAAAAACAAGCTATTTACACTTTCTGCTTAGAACATAAAGAGATAGAAAGATCACCACTCACCTTCTTGACCAGCACACACAAAAGCTGGACAAGCTTCAAGTTCATAATTTTGTAAAATTCATGAGCAAGCTAAGGTCATTTGGAAACTAGTCTCATAGCTAATGGGATTCAAAGACTTTCAGGAAAGATGGGAACTTGGCATTTGTTTGAGCCCAATGTAGCCAAACACAAATACTAAATTTCATCATGCTTATTAATAAATCAGTGGAGACTGAGGAGGATAGACCTGGAGAGAAGGTGTAGCTTCTCAGACAACAGATACAGAGTACATCTGCTCCAACTTTCGGTCTCTTTTCTGTAGATAGACTGAAAATAGATTGGAGAAGCCCCAGAAGCTATCCCTGTGGGACGTGGCATGGGGAAAGGAGAGGCATCTGCTATGAGGCAGACACTGAGCAGAAACCTTGAACTACAACGAGGGAGGGGAGGAACATCATCAGCCTGGGTGCTCTGGCTGGACACTCAGAATGGAGCACGAGCTTCTTCCCTTTGGAGAAGAGGAGGGTTGTGGGCTGAGAAGAGAGCTCACCTGCAGGAGGGGCAGGACACTGAGGAGACCACATTCTTGGACCCCATATGCACAGCCTGCACAGGACTGCAATTCGGTTAGCACAGCAGAGGACAGTCCCCTTACCCACTGTGGTGGTCACTCTTCTTTGTCAACTAGACTCTGTTTAGAATCACCCAGACATCACACCTCCAGGTGTGTTAATGAGGGTTTTTCCAGAGATAACTTACTGAAGGATGAGAAACCACTCTGAATGAGGGTGGTGCCGTCCTACAGTCTGGGTCCCCAGACTAAATACAAGGGGGACATAGTCAGTAGAGATCAGCATTCCTCTCCCTGCTTCCTGGCCCACCACGATGTAACTAAGCTTCTCCATTGTGCTTTCCTCCCCACGTGACTAAACCCTCTGACACTGTGGACCAAATGGCTTCCTCTTAGCCATTTATCCAGTTATCTTTGTCCATGTGATGAAAATCTAATTCGCACACTCCTCAGCCACATGATCGGAGTAACAGTGAATACCTCCAGGAGTGTAGGCAGAACTTAGACGTTGTCTCAACATTGAGGATGGAGCAGACAGTTTCAACCCCCCTGAGAAAGGTACAAAGTGTAAGGAAATAAGCTGAAGGCTGGAGCTCCGTGAGTGCCATCAAAGGCTCACTGAACACCATGACTAGTTCTATTCCTAACCATATCGACTCAGATTCCCTCCCACACTAAAAGCCTCATGGAAAGAAAATGTGCTTGATCCCATTTTTAAAATGCTATTTACTTTGCCTCAGTATGTACTGTCCTGTACAGAAGGCCAGGTTTTCAACAACAGCTTTTGAAAGCTTTTGCATATAGAGAAAAAGTTACGATATAAACGCACAATAGAAATGAGTCCAGATATGATATAAAAAGTTTAACTATAGGACAAGGAGTTTTAAGTAATTATGATCAATACTTGAAAGTCAGCGGAGAAAGTGTGGGAAAAATGAAGAGCAACAAGGGAACTTCAGTAGAAAAATGGAAATGAAAAGAAGTGGTAAAGTAGAAATGTGTGAAAGAAAATAGTACAGTACACAGATGAGGAAAGGCTTTGGTGGTCCCATTGGCAGAGTCACAGAGCCAAGAGGAAAACCAGTTAACAACAGAAGAGACTGAAACATAGAAATAATAAAAATAAAAATCTGAGAAATTCCCAAAGTTAAGGGTAGCCAGTAAGTCACAGATATGAAAACCTCAATGTATAACTTTTGAAAACTATTACTAGATAAATGGGTCACATTTCAACTTCACAATAACAAAGAAAATTTTAAAGTAGCTAGAAGACACATTAGGAGTCAAAGAGTTACAGCAGACTTCTTACAAAAGTGTGCCTAAGTCACCTGGCAATGGAATGCCATCTTATAAGTCCAGAAAGTTGAAAGAACAAAAGAGGGGAGGGAAGAGGGGTATGGAGGGTGGCTTGGAAGGGAGAGGGAGGGAGAGAGGGAGGAAGACAGCCTAGAGTTCTACGCTTGAGGAGGATCTTTCAAAAGTAAAGCAGAAATAAAGACACTTTCAGGAAAACAAACTGAAGAAATTAATTTCCAAAGGACCTACACTTTAAGAAGAAATAATAGAAATTCTTTGGGGAAAATAAATACAATTCCAGAAAGAAATCTAAATTTACACAGGAAATGAAGATTGCCAGAAATGAACAAGTGCAGATGATAAAATTGTTATTTTTTACCACTTTGAATTACTAAGCACATTAGTAATACTAATACAATTTGTATTGTAATATTATTCAAATGCTTCATTATTTCTCATAATGTATTTTGCATTTTTAGCAAAATGATAATATCTTGGGAACAAGGAATTGGAAATATGTATGTTATTTTAATGTTCATACACAAATGTGTAGAGTATTATTTGAAAATAGGCTCTGATTTGATCAATTAAACATACAAGTTATGAATCCTGTAGCATCTTCTAGACATAGTGAAGTCAGGGAGAGTCCTGAAAACAATCAATTAAACATTATAAGGCAGAAAAGGAAAAAAAATCAAATGGGCAGATCAAAAGCAGGTTCGCAATCAAGCGACCCAATAATTACATTGTCTCAGTAGTCTAAACACAACAACTGAAACAGATTGTCAGGATGACTTAAAAAGGAAGACCCAATCAGATTTACATGTAAGACATTTACCCTGAATATGAGACACATTGATGGGTAAAGAATGAAAGACCACAAGGCAGTCCCACTCCAATCCTATCAGATGAAAGATGTAGATGCTAATTAGTGTCAACAGAAGTAAAGGTATCATAAAGAGAGGAAGAACATCATACAAAATAAAAGGAAAAAGCCTTCAATAACACCTAAAATCTTAAAGGTATGCTCACCTCATAAAAGATATTCAAAGTACACACACACACACACACACACACACACACACACACACACACACACACATACACACACACACAAACTGATATAAAGTAAAAAGAAATTCACAACTACTGGGAATTCTTTCTCACTAATTGGTAAAGTTGGGACAGAAGAAAAAAGGAAAAGAAAGAAGAAAGTACATGTCATGAAGAAGCAGAAGGCTTAGGCAGTACAAACACCACAGACATATTAACCTACTGCTATTTACTGACTCCTCCATTAACAGCAGAAATATTCCCGTTTACTTCAGCCCCACACGAACATTTGCCAAGGTAGACCACATTTGGGGCAAAAAACCCACAAAACCCCAAAATGAGAACAGAAGTCATGCAAATTGAGTTTTGTAGTCAAAACTGATTAAATTATAAGCTGAGAACAGATATTATAAAATGTACAAATATTTAAAAATTAAAAGACACTGGTCAGAGTAAACTTTATGATCAGCACAACATTTATGTGACTGAAGAAAAATAAAACACAACGTGTTAAAATATATTAACTATAACTAAAGCAGTGTTTAGATAATAAATAGTGTTAATTGCTAGAAATTAGAAAGCTGGGCAGTGGTGACGCACACCTTTAATCCCAGCACTCGGGAGGCAGAGCCAGGCAGATCTCTGTGAGTTTGAGGCCAGCCTGGTCTAAAGAGCGAGATCTAGGTAGGCACCAAAACTACACAGAGAAACCCTGTCTCGAAACACCAAAAAAAGAAAGGAAGAAAGATAGAAAGAAAGAAAGAAAGAAAGAAAGAAAGAAAGAAAGAAAGAAAGAAAGAAAGAAAGAAAGAAAGAAAAAGAAAGAAAGAAAAATTTGAAATCAGCCAATTTTGGGCAAAGATATAATTGAATTTAATTGAAAAGGGGCATCCTTTTTAATAAATGGCACACCAACCTGCCAAAATTGAGTCTTCACTCACTCTCACACGTTATCTAAAAATACTAAAACTGATCATATTCTCAAAAATAAAACCCAATTATTCCGTTTTTCTCTCCTCTCTCTCTCATAAGTGTGTACATACATATATATAATATATATAATTAAATCATTGTGACCTTTGTTCAAAAAAATGTTCTTAGAAAAGATGCCAAAAGCTTGATCCAGAAGACAAAAATTAATATATTAAATTTTATCAGAGTTAAAAATGCATGACTGTTGGGGCTGGGGCAATGGCTTGGCTGGTCAAGTGCTTGTTGTGCATGAAGACCTGTGTTCAGATGCCAGTGGTCACATGAGTTCTGTATGGATAGCTTCAGTACTAGCAATTGTGGGAGGGACGACAGAGATGGTGGGTTCCTGGAGCTTTCTGTCAGTCCGGTAAATGATCTCCTGGTTCAACAAGCAAGCCTGCCTCCAAACGTAAGGTAGAGAGTCTGAGGAAGACATACAATGATGCTGGACCCTGGACTCTATCACCCAACTCACAAAACAGACACACACATACGCATTTTAAAAATTATCACTCTACAAAGAACAATGTTAAGAAAATAAAAATACCCGATAGATTTATTTTTATATAAATCACACATCTACCTTACAAAAGCTTAAATCCAACCTCCACTTTTCAAAAATCTTCAAGTTCAAGAATTCAAGCAACCCAATAAAAACTGACAAAATATTTGAATGCCCCTGGCTCCAAAAACATGGGTAGGTGATACAGAAAAACAGTATTATTTAACTAATGTAAGCCAAATGAAAAGCACAGTGAACTACCACAGTGTATCTATTAGAACAATAAAGAAATGACACAAAGCCCCAGATGCATGTGCCAAGTGCTGGCAGAGGTGAGGGAAGCTAGAGCCCTCTTACCAGCATGAAAACGAAGGTGGTGTGGGCAGTTTGGAAATAAATTGGCGTTTTATTATAAAATAAAATATGCACATATTCACTTTGTGATGTGGAATGCCACGTTCAGCTATTCACCCATGAGCAATGATCACTTACGGCTTCACAAAAACCTATTGAAAAGTTTAGAGCAAGTCTCTTCATAGTCAATCAGAATTAGGAAGAGGATCTAGCTGTCCTCCACCTGGTGAGTGGACAGCGATCAGTCCACACAGTAGACTGTTATTCCTCAGCTAATAAAAACGATGGACTATTGATGAATGTAATAGCATTGATAAATCTCAAATTTGTCACATGACAGATAGCCAGATGTAAATGTTTAGATGATATATGATACCATTCATCTGACATTTGGGGATGGAAGGGGAGAAATATTGAAAGGACAGAGGGAAAACTAGAAGATTGGGCTGGAAGTTGGTGCTGCTCTAGAGAACAGTGCTGGGAAGCTTCCTGCGGCAACGTGTGTGTTTTGTGTTGTGAGTGCGCTGATGGACTTCCGGCCCAATGCGTTCATTAACTAGCATGGAATTGGATAAAACAAAGAAGGGATTTTAGTGTGTGTGAATTAAAAGAAAAAAATGAAAGGAATGAGTTGTGACGAACATAGAGAGCGTGTGGCTGTATCTGTATACACACAACCCAGAGTAAACCTGGGTAAGGCTGTCGGGCAGCAGACATATGCTCTCCTTGTGATACTTCTGGTAAGTACAAGGACAATTACCAACAGCCCGCCAACGCAGCCGCACTTGGGGAAGAGACAAATGGGACAAGAAACTCGTAACGAGTAGTCTTTCTACCTCATGCATTCTGCTAACTGACTCACGGCTCAGTGAGACACTAAGAATCAGCATTCTCATTTTGCAAATGAAGAAACTGAGGCATTGAGAGGTTGAAACTTATTAGCATCACTAATAGACAGCAGAACGTGGATTCCACTCAGGTTGTTTGATGGTGGCTTTCCCCTTTATTACTAGGGCCACAATCCACTGGTGTGTGATAGAATAGCCAAAGCCAGGCATTTTATCCTTCTACTCTGTTAGCTCTCTCTCCGGGTGTGATAGAGTTTGTTCTGGATCTCTGGGTGTTTAAGATTGCAGGGAATAGATTACAGTATATACATCAGCTCTTTCTACCAAACACTATTTTTTTAATGAATGAAGGATGTAGCTCAGTGGTAGATCACTTACCTAACATGCCCAAGACCCCAGTTTCACTCTTAAGCACTGAATAATTTAAAAAAAAAAAAAACACTGGAACATTTATAAGTAAAAAGAGAAATATTGAATTATTACAAAATTTATAAAATCAATGTACTAGGATTTGCTTCTAAAAACGTTCAGAGATTTAGAAACGCCATACTTATAATTTAAGACTAGCTTTAAGAAATTGCATTCTTATAAATGGAGGCAAGAACTCAATGTGAAAATCTGGATGGTTAAAATGTTTAACTGCCGGCCGGATGTAGTGGCATACACCCTTAATCTCAGCACTGAGGACACAGATGCTGTCCTGTCCTGGAGGAAAATTATCTATGAAGACGCTCATCTCAGTGCAAAGTCAGCACTGTCCCAAATATATTTATTGCAGCCAACATGCCACTCATATTTATATTTAAATGGTTACACTAAAGTGTGTGCATATGTGTGTGTGTATGCATGTGTGTGTATGTGTATGTGTATATGTATGTGTGTAGATGTAACCGTCTTGTTAAATAAGAAACACAGAGCCAATGCAGAGATGAAAGCCCAAGAGGTCAGAGTAATAGCTAAGTGCTAAAAACCTTTCCCTTCACTGCCGCTCCTGTCCTCCTCAGCAAATAGCGCTTAGCTGTTACTCTGACCTCTTGGGCTTTCATCTCGGCATTGGCTCTGTGTTTCTTATTTAACAAGATGGTTACATCTACATATGTGTGTGTGTGTGTGTGTGTGTGTGTGCTCATGTGTGTGTATGTGTATGTGTGTGTGTGTGTGTGTGTGCTCATGTGTGTGTATGTGTATGTGTGTGTGTGTGTGTGTGTGTGTGTGCTCATGTGTGTGTATGTGTATGTGTGTGTGTGTGTGTGTGTGTGTGTGTGTGTGTGTGTGTGAAGGACATGCGCTCTTGGATGGCAATGCTGCCGAAACAGCTGGTCCAGAGAAGCTGATGCTCATCTCAGTGCAAAGTCAGCACTGTCCCAAATTCCATTTCATTTCATTTCCTCCTCTTCCTCTTCTTCTACTCTTATTTTTTTTTAAAGACATCATCTCACAGAGCACAGGTTGACCTTGGGCCATCCTCATCTCTGAGGATAACCTTGAACTCCTAACCTCCCTGCCTCTGCCTCTGGCCTGAGCCACCACACCCTCTTTCAAGTTCTCATTTCCTGTCTCTTGCTATGAGGAGTGATCTAGCCTGACAGTTGAACGTCGTTGGTCTGGACTTCTAATGTCTTCTCATCCGTGCCTTCTGATGTCCCACCCTAGTCCTTCTGCGCTGCGATGACACCACAGACTGAGTGGTTCCTGACAACGGAAATTCATTTCCCACAGTCCTGGAAGCTGGCAGCAGATTTTATATTCAGTCAGCTGCCTGGTTCCTAGGCAGCTGAGGGCCAGTTCCTCATTCATAAGCAATTGTCTTCTCATGTGGTAGAAGGGCAAAGCTTTCCCGGTCTCTTCGATAAGGCCACAACCCTGTTCATGAGTTCTCTGCAGAGGCCCTGACTCCTGAATCTCCCATTGGTGACGAGGACCCCACATCAACATGTGAATTTGGGGAGAAAGGTAAATGGTTACAGTGGGTGCCAGATGAAATCCCTTAATTAACTCCACTCTGTCTGTTTCCTCTAGAACACAATTGAAAAGAAGAAAGTGGAATTTAGAGGGGATGAAGATGCAGCTGTTCTCATTGTAAAAGCAGAGGTGAAAACAGCCACTCCACAAAATATAAATACTCACTGGGAGGAAATACAAAATACTCACCTGGGAGCACAAAGAGGGGTTGGGCTTGCAATGTTCTGGGTGTGTGCAGTGGCATGGTCAGCCATAAATATACTAAGCATTTCAAGGCATGCTCTTATTTGTGTGTGTGGCTCTCTCTCTCTCTCTCTCTCTCTCTCTCTCTCTGTGTGTGTGTGTTTGTCTGTGTCCATGAGTGTGTATGTCTGCATGTGTTCTGTTATTCTGTAGACAGCAGAGGGAGAAGAGATGAACATGAATCAGATGTTTATGTTGGACAAATATGTGTGTATTCACACAGTTATAGGGTATCCATTATGTGCAGTAGTGCAGAATGAAAGGTACTTCATGGCCTTGAGGAGAAAACACTCTGACAAAGGAAACGGACACAAAAGTAATTAAGAGACAACTAGCAGGGCACTGGCCGAATGAACAAACAACCCTGGGAATTCTGGGGGATCCGTTATTGTCCCAGTGGGAATGAGAGGTGAAGAGTATTCCAGAGAGTTCTGTCTTGGTCAGCATTCAAAGGCAAATGCTCAGCCACGCTGCAGTAGGGTTCTGGATGCTCACATGAGGGCCCATGCGGATCTCTGTTCTGCTGTGGTTGTCAGGAGGTGGGAAGGGTTGAGTAAGGAGGTCAGATCCAAAAGTAACAGTGAAGCAGGGGTGCTGCAAGGATAAAAATGGAAGCTAATAAAAAGAGAAGAAAGAGAAGCAGAAAGCCACCATCCTTAGCCACGTGCATTACTTTTTGACATCATGGACAAAGTCAGACATGCTAAGGTATCTTTATTTAAAATATTCACTTTATCATTTTAAAATATGTGCATATGTGTGCCTGTGTGGGTATGTGCACGTGAGTATAGATGAGGTCATGAGATTCTCTGGAGGTGGAGCTACAGGCAGTTGTGAGCTGCCTGAAATGGGTGAGGGGAACTGAAATCAAGCCCTCTGCAAGAACAGAACATGCTGTTAACCACCGAGTCAGCTTCAGGGTCCCAGAGGAGACTTTCCTAAAGTCCAAGTATGCCCGACAGTTTCTTTGAGCTTGAGGTGCCGGAGTAGTTTCGTACCACTGCCTGGTTCCTATCATCGGTTCCTAGTCACTCGTTGCCCCTGCGGAGGCACCAAGGACAGCCGGTAACTGTAGCTAGAGATTTCCTGCCTGGCCCACAGTCAGGACAAATCTCTCTCACCTGCCAGTCCCACAGCCATCAGACCCAACCAAGTAAACACAGAGACTTATATTGGTTACAAACTGTATGGCCGTGGCAGGCTTCTTGCTAACTGTTCTTACAGCTTAAATTAATCCATTTCTATTAATCTATACCTTGCCACGTGGCTTGTGGCTTACCGGGGTACTTTACATCTTCCTTGTCCTGATGGCAGCTGGCAGTGTCTCTCTCACCCAGCTTCCTGTTCTCTCAATTCTCCTCTCTGTTAGTCCCGCCTATACTTCCTGCCTGGCCACCGACCAATCAGTGATTTATTTATTGACCAATCAGCAACACATTTGACATATAGACCATCCCACAGCAGGTAACCACCTTTACTGCATCTTCCACAGATACCCACCATCACCGGGGGAAGACGGGAGAGACGGAGCTCAGATTACATGGACTGTGGAGTGGCTGAGGGGGCATGCAGGACAGAGAACAGAGGCCACATGTTAAGGTTGAGTGCAGTAG
Source organism: Peromyscus californicus insignis (assembly GCF_007827085.1). Classification (NCBI taxonomy): domain Eukaryota; kingdom Metazoa; phylum Chordata; class Mammalia; order Rodentia; family Cricetidae; genus Peromyscus; species Peromyscus californicus. Next base: position 5,068,533 of record NW_026294469.1, on the reverse strand, counting down.
AAAGGGGGACTGCGGGCAGCAGCCTTGCTGCTCAGCCACTAACAGAAGGGAAAGCGAATGTAAGCAGAGTCCACGCAAAAGTCTGCAGCATCGATCCGACACACCGAAAAAATGACATTGACAAGAACTTGGCCACGACTCAGCATCAGAACCATTTTTGTATTGATTATTGGGAAATTTCACGTCATGCACCCCAATCCCACTCATTTCCCGGTCCCTCCATGTTTGCCCTCCACCCTTGCAGCCTCCCCTGCAAAAGAAAAAAATCACTTCGCTCCTCCGTCTTGCTGCCCCTCCATCACATACTCCTTTGTTGTAGCGGCCTTGGGAGCTTCCGTGCGTCACGCAGTATATATACCTTTTTGTCCGAACAGCTTCACTTGTAAATGTTCATTGCAATGAGTCATCCATCGGTCTATTTTTTTATTACTAGTGATAGAACCTAGATCTTTGCGTGAGGCAAGTGATCAACCACAGAGCCACATCTCCAGTTCTGTTTCAACTTTTTATTTTGAGGCAGGGTCTCACTAACTTGCCTAGGTTCAGTTTGAAATTACTGTGAAGCTGAAGCGGGTCTTGAACTTTCTACCCTCATGCTTTCGGCCCTGCATAGCGAGAACTCCAGATCTAAACCACCATGCCCAGCCAGCACCCTTGATAACTGCTTAGCTATATCATGACCATGTATGTGCACTCACATGTGTGTACATGCCTGTGAGGGGGGCATGGGCGCATTCTTGTGTGTGTACAGGCATGCGTGTGTGTGTGTGTGTGTGTGTGTGTGTGTGTGTGTGTGTGTGTGTGTGTGTGTGTGTTTGTGTGTGTGTGTGTGTCTGTGCATGTGACAGACATACTAATGTCTTCAAGAGGTAATCGGTAGCACTTAGAGACATGGACCTTTGCCACCAGCACCACCAGGAAAGGGATAAGATGGTGGGTGCCAGAGAGACTCCAAGACGTCATGACGCAAGTGTGAGTGTCACCTGGGTGAGCTTCCGAATTATTTCTGGAGGTATTTGAGAGTGCTAGGTCTCTGCAGGGAGGAAAGGGAGCCAGCAAATGGTGATTTATGACCATCATCGTGGCTCCATTTTTATGACCCCAGCCGCCCTGTAAGTTAAGGAGATTTAAGACTTTAGCCCCAAGTCAGAGAAGGGATGAGGACTCAGACTCAGGCCCGTGGAGCTGATCGTGCAAGGCTGGAGCCCAAGTCCCTTCCAGCGGCCTTTGTCCCTTATGGTGTTTTTCACGCATGCTCACCCTCTCAGCACCACCTGTCACCTGACGTGAACAAGTAAAGCCTGGAAAGGCACCTTGGGTGCCACAGAACCCGGCTGCACCATGGAGTGGCTCCTCTGGTGTCACACCCAGTGGGTATGCAATGGATTTTAAAGAATCCGGTCATGGTCAGCCCCGTCATACTGCTGAGGACAGGGGCTGTAACTCACATGCTCTCTTCAGGGAAGCAAGAATAGCAGGCGACTTTTGGGAAGTTAATCCCTGCATGGGTCAGTGAACTTTAGACGCTTCCTCCTATTCGTTTCCTGTGCCTTGTGAGTTTGACCTTGCAGAGTCAGAGAGAATTTGAAGTCACATACTTCTATAGCCAGCCAGATATGAGATAAAAGTTTTTTTTTTATAGACAAAGCCGTCGATATTATTGCTGGTAACTATAGATTTTAAAATGGTTTTCAGAGTCAATAATACTCATTTCAAGTGCTGCTGTACCATAATGCTTTCTCTAAGAACTGCTGGACATTACCAGAAGGAGCAGGCCTTACTGGCTCTCAGTGTCTCTTCCCCTCTGCTCACATGGGCAGGCCCTAAACAGCATTAGGCTCAGAAAGGCAATCTGATCATCAAGCAGAAGCAAGGCCTCCCCCTTGTACTCACACAGGCCTGCTTTCCCGGGAACTCCATCTTCCACCTTCCCTCAAAGATAAAAGGCAAAGGAGGGTTTTCTTTGAACTCAGTTTTATGTAGGAAGGGCTTAGGAACAAAAAAGAGGGTGGGTAGGGTAATCTACCAGCTTTTGGAGGATGTGAAGAATGTTGTAGACAGAATAAGGGAATGTGATTTCAGATCAAGGTCACGGAGTTCTGGAGATAACAGGACAAGCCAGTCCTCTTTCAAATGTACTTTTAATATTTGGTGAGGTGACCCATATAGACCAGCACAGAACCTAGTCAGAGCCCAGGTGATTTCTTCTAGAAGAAAAGGATGTGAAGTAGCCAGGAGCAAGAAGTGGTGTTTGATCATCAAGTTTATGGCTACCTGAAGTCTGTGGTCTCCTAGTATGTGTGTGCTGGAGGGGAGGGGAGCTACTCTATGCCAGCGTCTCCTAAAGCACATCAGTGGTACAAAATGGCATGTGTCTCCCTAATTATGTGACTGTGTGATTGCAGGGGCCACCAAAGCTCAGGTTCACAGTGGGGGTGGGAAGGGGACAAGAGATGACATCATTGAAATGGAGGATGGGGAGTACTGACAGCAGGTGTCCCTAGCTCTTCCAGCTTGGGTGGTCATCCTCTCCCTCCCTTCTGTTCAGACAATTATCCCTTGAGATATCCACCCCTGAAATCACTCTGATTCTTTTAAATTGTGATTATCCAAGAGCTAATTATTGGCTTTTGCACCATTGGTGGCTTTCTCTTGCCTTCCCAAGTCCCTCCTGCTGGTACCCATTTCCCTGTCATTAGCACTTCCACCAGATACTAGGGACAGAGCAGCAGAGGAGGCTGGGCTCCAATAAGCCCTGAAGGTTGGCAGACGCTCTGTGCACAGGTTCCTGGTTGGAGGGACTAGAGTCTGAGGTGCACTGTGACCCCAGTACTACCATTTGCAGAGACCATTTGAGAATGGCGGGGGTGAAGCCTCAAGTCAATAGTTTCCCTTCATCATGCTGGTGGTTGGTAATGAGGTGGGTGTCATCCTTATCTGGCCAGTTCTGGGTCTCCTGGTGTCTCTGCTGTTGCTAGGCATAAGGTAACATTTGTACAGATTCAGTTTATTTATAGACCCCATTTTGAGAACAGCATTCTGCATTAAAATCGACAGGCACCCTTTTCTAGCCACTTGAACTCGGGTCTTTTAATATCGAGGATGGTTTGCTTTGGCCATGTCAGCATTCCTTCCTGCTTCAGCCATGGAAACTGCATTTGAGTTGGGGAGAAACAGAAATAATCTCCAAGTCTCTCTGGCTCATGAGGTTCAAAACCTCAGCCTTTAGAAGGGGATTTCTGGGCATCGAAGAGTTAGAAAAACAGCGAGAGCCATGGGAGGGAGATGTAGGCATGTCTTCCAGTAGGTTGGAAGTCAGTAGATCTCAGAAATGTCGATGTGGTGTGTTTTGGCAAAACAACATGAGCTCCAAGCACGACCCACAAGAAGTCCTAGTACTAGACATGGAAATCTGTGTGGCCCAGGGAAATAACAGTGAGTTGTACACTCAGTATCCTACTTCATCTTTACTTAAGGTCCTTGAGGGAAGCCTCCTGAAAGACCTAGGCTGATTGTCATACCATTGTATGACATACAAGAGTAGCATTCATCGTTCTCAAGAAAGCTGTTTTCTATGCATTTCAGAGTAAATTATACCATTGGTATTTATATAAATAGTAGACGAATCTGCGATAGATACAGTTTTGAAGTATATTCTCAAGTACTTTAACAGTATGTTGTGGCTTGAATAGTAATTATCTCCCAGAAGCTCATAGGTTGAAAGCTTTGTCCTCAATGTTCAGTGGTAGACCTTCAGAAGCTGACTAAGTCATTAAGGCGTTGGACTCATGAACTGGTTAATCTACTCATGGAGTCCCAGCTTAGTGGGCTGGAGGGAGAAGCTTTGTTAGAAAAGTGAGCTCTTCTCTCTGCTTCCTGGCTGCTATGGAGTGAATAGTGAGTAGCTTTCCCTATCAAATGCTCCGCTATGACAGACTGAAACTCCTGAAGCCAGGAACCTTCCCACAATCTCCTTCTCCCCTTCAAGGGGGTGACTCCCTTATCTTGGGTGTTTTGACAGTGATAAAAAGTTAAATAGCACAAATTATAAAAGGAGAAAAGGGCTGAGGAAATGGTTCAGTGTGAGGATAAGTGTGAGGACCAGAGTGTAGATTCCCAGAACCTACGTAAAAGCTGGGCAGGTCCTGGATCCTACCTGTAATCCTAGCACTTGGGATCCCAAGGCAAACTGGCTGGCCAGAATAGCAGAACTGGTAAGCTTAAGGTCCAGGAAGACCCTGCTTCAATAAACACGGTGAGGAGTGATTGCAGCAGTCACCAACATCAAATTCTAGCCTCTGCATGAATGAATGCCCCCACACATGCAGACATGCACACACACATGCATGCACACCACACATAAATAGACATGTAAAAACCTGAGAATGTGCCGCCTTTATAAAAGACAAATTTCAAAGTGTATCAACAACCCTATAGACATGTGTATATACACATATATTTACATATATAAATGTGTATATGTTCCTCAAATTCCACTTTAGGAATGTTTACCATAATGTAATAATCATGAACACATTCAAAGATTTAATTAAATTAAAGGATGCTTATGAGGGTTACATTGTTCATTTATTTTCCTTTTTCTAAATGTTGCTTAGTGTGGCATGATTTGGTTATAGTAAAATATGTAAATCGTTGCTTATAGTAAAATATAAAAATCTTAAGTGTACAGTTTTCTGAGTTTCCAAAAATGCACATATCTGTGTAACTTAGATGCTTATAACATATAGGATATTTTTGCCATCCCAGAATATTCATTAATACCCCTTCCCACTCATCTTGCCCATAAATAACCACTGTTCTGATTTTATCATCATAGTTTAGTTTTGTTTGTAAAAATAGTTTGTGTCAATACTAAATTTAATTTTTTAAAAATCTCCTTCTTTGGGGTCTTGGGGTTGGGAAGATGGCTCAATGGATAGAGTCCTTGCCGTGCAAACTTGAGGACCAGTATTCAGATCCCCAGAACCTGTGAAAAAAGCCTGGTGTGATGGCAGACCTCTATAAACTCACCCTGGGAAAATAGAGATAGGAGGACCCCTGGACCCACTGGCCAGATTGCCCAGCCAATCAGAAAGCTCTGGGTTCTATGAAAGGCCTGTCCCAAAAAGTAAAAACAGACCGAGAAAACTGTAGAGGGAGTTACCTGACATAGAACTCTGGAACACACACACACACACACACACACACACACACACACACACACACACACACACACTTCTCTGTGAACAGTAACTCTGAGCTGCTGTAGGATTACACTTCCAGGCTCTAAAGTCTAGGAAAGACAAACTCCAAATGTTGCCTCAGGACAGAGGAAGTGACAGGATTCCATCCTAGACAGAAACAGTCCAGGTTTCTTTGTCTTGTCATTTTCTAGGAGCTCACCTTTCCAGATGTTGCCATCTTCTAGGAGCTCACTTTTCCATATGTTGCTTAATCAAAAATGATTCTGCCTGGACCCACAAGAACAGAGGCACAGCATCCTCTCTACTCAAGGTGGAGGCCAGACTACCCTGTGTGTATATTCATCAGCTCACCTTAGTCTATTTACCTTCAACTCACCCCAATTTTCCCATATCTTTCAAAGCTTTAGAATGTGGGGAACCCTCCAGTCCTGAGTGGCATGGATAGGTGCTTGACCATCTGTCCACCCAGCCCTTCCCTCCCTCTGCCACTGTCAGATTTGGAAGTCTCCATGCCCCATAAGAACACAGGCCTCTGCTTCCATTTTCACTTTCCCAAAGTGAACACCAAATGACCTATCAATCACTGACAGTCACAATGCATCACTGTGGCCATATGGGTGGTGTTTTCTTTATGTCATTTCTGCTATTGGTCTTGAGAATGATTTTTTTAAGAGAAAGAAAGAAATCATACTTACTTCAATAAATGGCACAGGCTGAGAATGCTATGTGGGTCTCTTGTGCCTTCTCTCCCAACAGAGACAGAGCACAATGTACATCTACCAAAAGTCAACCAATAGAATGGATTATACCACAGGCAGCCAAGAGGGCCTACCTCCTGTATGCCACTCCGCTTACTTTAGGAACCCGGGCTGTCCGTCCATTTTGTCCATGGTCTTACTGCAGCCCTACTTCCCAAATCCACACAGAGAGAGGTGGCAGCGTTTTGGTGCTGGCATCTTGCTAACAAATTCTGAGACTGCTAACTCCCAGGGAGCATTGGATCACACTAAGGAGTCGGCTTAATGAAACTCCCTCAAACACAATAGAAAAAGCAATATTTTTCTTTTGTTCTTTTTATCCATTTTCACATTTTAACAAATGTTATTTCCTGAAATGGATATTTAGATACACTCACTGCTGAAATATTCCATTATTACTCTGCATTCTATTAGCCAGCTTGCTTATTGTATTAACGTTCAGTACAGGGATCACTGGAAATGACATTTATTTGAGAAAATTAGGAGAGAACTCTTCAGAATTAAACAACTTAATCCTTGTTTCTGATTGCAATTCACTCTAGTCTGCATAGTTCCTAACTCCCTTGGCGACCTGCATTTATTCTGTCTGTGGCAGCTCTTTGCCAAGGTGGTGTGTGTGGTTGGGGGGGGGGGGGGCTGCATTCAGGAGCCAGAACTTACTCTAGCCATGTGCCTCAGACATTAAACTCTTATATTCTGTTCTCACTACCTCAGGAAGTCCTGCGCCCTCCCTCCAGAGTGCTTGATTTTGTACAATGGTGTGTGGCAAGAGGTCAGGAACAGGTGTTGTGAGGTTTCTTCACCACTCTTGAGCACCAGAAACAATTTATTCCTACTAGCACTCATCTGTGATTTCAGTTGAAATGTGTGGCTTTTGTTCTCACAGCATCCCTCTTCCTTACACTTCTCTCCTCCTTTTTCCATTCCCAGACAGAGTGAGCAGAGAATCCAGCTGATCAGACACCACAGAGTACTGTTTCTATACCATTGAGTGATCCAGCTATGAGCTGAGTATTACCTAGTTTTAAATTGTTTCTATGTGTGCATGCCACCACAGGACTTTTAGGCAACTCAATGAGTTATTCTGTTTCTATTCCCAACTCTTCTCCTAGGTGTCTACATTCAGTTTTCACCTACCAGGGACTGACCCTTCACAGGCTAGCAAGGTTAAATAACCTCAACAAAATCAAGGAAGAAAACTAAGCAATTGGCGAGCTCCTAAAGATCTAGGGTTCAGAGTGGCCCGCAAGGCAGGAGCAGGAGGCTCACAAAGCTGATTCTAAAACAGCCCATCCTCTTTGTCTGGAGAACTGACATCTTAAGGAAAGGCAAACAGTTAAAACCCTGAGAGCAGAAACTCAAATTTGAAACTGAGTGACATCTTTGTGCATGAGAAATTGAGTAATGACAAGATGATATCACAAGTTTTGGAGTCAAGTCCAACCAGGAGTCAAGTACACTCCCGCCTTCAGGAAGCTGGTGTCAACTGCTTCTTCTGTTGGTAAATCCCTGCCTTCCTCTCCAACTCACTCTCCCAAACTGCTTCCTCAGGAGGCTTCTCCTACTCGCCTCAGCTAAAAGGCTTCACATCATGGAGCCTCTTCAACCCTCCCTTGCCGTCACTTACATGACTGTCCTGTAAATGCGCTTACATATTCGCTCCCCGGACACCTGCAATTAAGCCAATTGGGATTGCGTATTAATGTTTCTTAAGATCCAGCTAGTGTTCTGTGCTCTGCACACAGTGTCTAGTTTAGATATCCTAGCAACCTTTTTGACAGGTTGGTTTTCAGAGACAAGACTGAAATGATGGGATGTGAGAAACCTACCCAGTTAATGAGATCCCACCTGTTTTTGAAGATCTATAGGCTGCTATTGGACGAGGGGGTGGGGTGCGGGAGAACGAGACATTTTCTTCCGTGGTGTAGCCACTAGTAAGTCGCCCGTGCTCCATTAAATAATCCTGTCCCATCATCCCTTGCACATGCAGGCATCCCTAATTAAACTCAGTCTCACACACACACACACACACACACACACACACAGAGAGAGAGAGAGAGAGAGAGAGAGAGAGAGAGAGAGAGAGAGAGAGAGAGAGAGAGAGAGAGGTCAAAGAAGGGGGACCAGTTGTGAAGACGAAGGGATTCATATTGAGTGGAAGGAGGACAGCAGAACATAATGAAGTGAATATGATCAAAATATATTATACACATGATGAAATTGTCAAAACTTTAATTAGTTAATATTGTTAAAAGTTTTGAACTTTAAGGACATAGAGGCCCAAAGGCAACACAATACATTATGTCCTCCACTCAGAGGTGTTTCCAAGAATTTATTGTCTTAATCACTACACTGGTTGATTAAAATACTGCGTATGTGAGTGTGCAGGGTGGTGTGCATGCATGTAAGTGTGTGTACAAATTCACCCAACACCCCTTTGCCCTCATGATGATTGTCAGGACAATCTTCGTGTTTTCTTGCGTGGTCATTCTTTACACTTGACTCAGAGTGAAACCTAGTCTTCAGAGTTTCTATGCTGGTTCCTTCCCCATGATCAATAAGGAAAATAGAAGCAGGTTTCAGAAATGACTCCTTGGGTCTATAACAAATCACATCTCAATTTCCTTCCATTTGGCAACAATTCTCCCAACTAAATGCCTCCTGTGTAACTCAGATAACTAGATCTCATGGCTCCTTCCCACACCCATGGTACAGAGACATCATTAAAGACTCAATCTAGGCTGGCTCCTAACCCAGGGAGGCATTATTAATTAGGTGGCCTCGGCATATTGTATAAAATGTATCTGTCACCCTTTTTTGATTCTGTCCTTTTCTCATGCCTTCCTCTCCATATTAAAGACATTAAAATGGGAGTATTTTTTCAATTAGAGGAAGAAAAAAGCCTTTGAGAAAAATTTTGACATACAAAAGTATTCTTCAATCTTAGAAACAAATTTGAACTAAAACTGTTCACTAATACGTAATAATTTTGAGATGGTTTCTGATTCTCTCATGGATTTTATAATTAATATAAATTTTATTACCCCTTCTTAAGAAAGCATCTAAGAAATGCCTATTTATGTATGGTCCCATGCTAAGCACCAGATAATTAGATTATTCTGAAGCAGCTTTAGAGGTCATAGACACATTATTTTAGTCCCCTATTTTCAGAAGTTACAAGAAGCTTGGTTACAACTCAAGACATTGTTTTTAAGGTACTATTCCTTGTTAAGTTTATGTGTCAAGAATTCAAAGGGCTAAGTTACTTTCTGAGATGGTGTTTATGATATCTGGGTACTGCTGGAATCCGAAGTAGAATGGCCCCTCAGCCCAGGTCCATAGAAGCAGTTTAACTGTCAATTGCCCCCTCCACCTCCACCATTTCAGAAAAAGTGTTAGATTACTGCCCAGCTGCTGGGAAAACTAATGATCAAAAGTCAGGACAATTCTACACTTTAGAGGGTTTCTGACAGGGAAACCTATACTCTGGAGGGAAGGATACTTTGGTGAAAATGACCATGTTTACACCAAAGCCACCAATAGATATTCATTGGATTCCTGTCTGTCATGGTATACCCAGAACATACTGACTGAAGTTAGCATAATGGAATACCTCCCTGCTCTCTCTAGGGGGAGAAACTTCTCCTTTGTGATATGTTCTTAACAGTAATGATCTTTACAGCGTTGTAGGCTACTATCAATAAACAACCTCAGAAATGGAGTAAATGATCTCTATTGGCTTTAACTCTTAGTCTATCGTGGAAACAGTTTTCTACCTCATGTGCTGTATACTGATAGTGATTCTGTTTCTAAGGACCACTACCAGGGATTCAATGACAATATAAATAGCAGGATGCTCCCGAGTAGCATAATAATGACTTTCTTACCAGTTATTCAACTTCATATTTCTTTGAGGTTTGAGGCGGTGAGCCAAGGGAGAGGTGGGCATAGAAAGTTCTCTTCTTGAGAACTCTGTCTTGTTTGCCCTTAAGAGTCAGCCATCAAGAGTCTACACGGACCAAAAACCCGAAGCAGAAGCACAAAATCATTTTAGATCTTGGCAGACACTCACATGCCACCTCAACACCAACGTAATAATGGCATTCTCTCAGGACTATGACCCACCACGGGAAAATCAGGAGGGTCACACAATAGCCAGAGATTAACTCTTGACATACTTGTCGTTTTTTCAGCAAGCATCAAGGCTTAATATTCCAGCTCCAGAAGAGTTGATCTCCCCTGGTGATAGCAATCTGCCTTTCAATTTCACTGTCTTGAACAGCCAGCTGTGAGCCTTTATACAACATTTCACAGTCTCTTAATTACCGCATGACAACCTCGGGGTTGCTAATCCTAATACTGTTCTGAAGCAAGGGGCTTGTGGCAGAGCAGCGGTTGAACACAACTCTTTCTGGGGTAATCATGTTTGGTGGGAAATAAAGCTCTTTCCCAAACATGGTGCATGGCGATCTTAAAAATGTTAAGATAAACTTGTAGTTTTGTCCTTTATCACTGGAGAGAAATGACCTCTTCTGTCCTAGGCGGTAGGTGTACCAGGGGTATTAAATCTATAATGAAAAGTCAAATGAGAGTGACTTGGAGGGAGAAAGTGGAGCTAAACTGGCAGGGGGATTCCTTGGATGGTTTGTTTTATTGCTCTGGCGGAGCATGCTGGTCTTCTTTCTTTTCTTGGTAGAAATTAGGTCATAGATGTAACATTCTGGAGCCATGCAATGACACAAGAGGGCTGTAGGCTTTGATTGTCTTAACAGGGCAAGCAGGATGAGTTTTATTACTTATGGGCATATCACAGAGACCAAATGGCCAGTTCTAATCGTTCAACACTGATATTTCTTGAGACTCAAGCTAGTTGGTTTGCTCAGCCTCACTCATGATTTGCTCATGGTGTTATACTACCAACAGCTAGAAAGAGGTAAATCAAGTCTACACTTCAGATATAGCTGTGGAAATCTAATGCAAGGTATGAAGTTTGGTGAATTTCCTGATATCTCACAGTATGTTGACCTATCAACAAACACTGATGCTCTGGCATGCAAAATTTTGTTAATGAATTCTGTTGCCATCCTCCAACCAAATGCAGCAAGATGGCTGGAAGTCCAGAGGGCTTGGCATCGGATCTTACCTGATTGACTTACTAGGTTGGTTGGTGACATGGAACTTTATTACTGCATGAGATTTTAAATGTGTTTTTTGGGGAGATGGCTCAGTCATCTTTGCAAGCATGAGGACCTGAGTTCAAACCCCCAACACCCATATAAAAGCTTGAGGCAGTGACACGTGCCTGAGAAGGAAGAGACCAGAGGATTCTTGGCATTTGCTGGCCAGCCACACTAACAGAATCACAAGCTCCATGTCCATTGGGAGACTCTGCTCATCTCAAAAAATGAGGAAAGTCATTGAATAAAACATTGGACTTTCATCTTTGGCCTCTATGTACGTGTGTACACACACACACACACACACACACACACACACACACACACACACACTCACACACACGTTTTATGATGGTGGAATTTACAGCTCATGCAGGTTCGATGAGCTCCACACTTGGGTGTACAACAGTTTACTTGCTGTCTCCTCTCAGATGTGAAACTCAATCACAGAGCAAGCATACCCAGATGCTTGAAGACTGCCCACCCCACCCCTGCTGAGATCCCCGGTACAAAGAGTTTCGTCTCTCCTGAAATGGCATCACAGATGCCCTGCAGGTCCTTCATTTCTTAGGTAATTCATCAGCAGGTCCTGTTGGTTTTCCTCTGAAAAAGCTTGGTCTGTTTTCTTTTTCGACTTCCAGGTGTCATTCAACAGGACTGGCTGCTCTAAGAAGGGGCAGCGGCGCTCTCTGACTCAGAATTAACCTTTCAGGACACCCACTACAGTGAAGTTATTGCTCTTGTTATTGTTAGTATTAATATTATTTTAATTACATTTACTTACTTTGTGCACGTGTGTGTATGTGTATGTGGTGTGTATGAAGGCATGTGTACCATGACATGCATGCAGAGGACCATATGCAGGCAGTTATCTCCTATCTTGTGGGTCCTGGGGATCAAACTGAGGTCATTAGTCTTGGTGGCAGGTGCCTTTACCTTGCCCACCTAGTAGTGAAAGTACTTTTAGTACTTAAAATTGGACCTTTGGTTCTGGTGAAGACAGGGAATTCTAAATTTCTAGTTTTTAAAAGTTTACAATTTATCACCCCCCTCACTTTGACAGTTTATCCACACTTGACCAAGGGCAGGTCCTTCAAAGGACCTTCACATCTCAGTGGCATACCTCATTACTTGTTAGAGCCCTTTCTGACTCCTGCCATAAGAAGGCTTTCACACTCTCTGTGTGCATGGTATCCTAAGTCTAGAAGAAACCATTCTTGGGCTCCCTGGTTCCTTATGGTGATATATTGTGTACCCTAATAAACTTGCCTGAGGACCAGAAGACAGAGCCAGCCACTAGATTAAACATAGAGGTCAAGCAGTGGTGGCACACACCTTTACTCCCAGCACTTGAGATCTCACGCCTTTGCCTGGGAAGCACACATGCCTTTAATTCCAGGAAGTAATATGGCAGAGAAAAGTATATAAGGCGTGAGGAAACAGGAACTCACTCTCTTTAGGCTGAGGATTTTGTAGAGGTAAGAACTGGTGACTGGCTGTTCTGCTTCTCTAATCTTTCAGCTTTCACCCTGATATCTGGCTCTGGGTTTTTTTTTTTTTTTTATTAAAAGACCATCTAAGATTTGAACAACAGTTACTTTTGCTGGTTAACATTATTAGTAAGTGCTGGGAGCTAGATATTCTCTGTACTCCTGGAATAAATGGCTTCTTGGTCATTGGAGAGGGCAAAGCTAGAAATATGTACTTCAATATGTGTACACATATGCACATGAGAATCTAATGCGCACGTATATACACAATCGCTGCAATAGGAATTTGTAGCTTGGATATTGGCAGTTTGTATTGTGACCTCCAATGGCTGTCTGTCCTCTTGAGCCTCGCCACTCTTCACTTTATAGCTGCACATCCTTTATTTTGCAATGAAAACCCTCACCCTTTATTTGCCCAATCCTTTAGCATGTTTAATTTTTTCATTCTTACCTCTTTGAGTACAAAAGAAGCCAAAGGACCTTGAGTGCTTGCAATCCACTTCCCACATCACATCCCACCCGTCACTGACAATCAAGTTCTCTGTTTAGAAGTCGTCTGCTCATTTTCTGTTTCCTTCTTGCCCGAAGTGTGATGATGGTGTTTTCTGAAATGCCATTGAATCCACTGGCTTCATGATTAAGTTAATGTTATTTTTTTTTAAATATTTAGAACACTAACATGATCCCAAAGGCTGAATTGTAGGAGAAAAACCCATCCTGAGAAGTGACACTCCCCCGCGAGTCCCCTTCCCTTTAGTTCTTCCCTCCTTTCTTCAAGGATGATGGATGTTTTGTTTCTGGTTCATTTTCTCACATTCTTTAGTAGAACGAAAGGAGGTACATTCATGAGTTCTCTTCTCTCCTACCCAAAGGGCGGCGGCGGCGGCAGCGGCAGCGGCAGCAGCAGCAGCAGCAGCAGCAGCAGCAGCAGCGTCTTGGTCACGTGTCACTGTGATGGAATATCTGACTAACATCTCAAGGAGAGGCTTTGCCTCAGCTCATGGCTGCAGACAGGGTGCTCAGTCAGGAGTGTTTGGTCCCATGAACTTGGGCAGAATATCCAGGCAGCAGAAGTTTCTTCACCTAGAAGACAGGAAGCAAAGAAGAAGGAAGCAACTGGTAATCAGGTGTAAGTACAACCTTAAGGCATCCCCTCAGTGCCCTACTTCCTCCAATCAGGGCCCACTTTCTAAAATTTCTAGAACCTTCCAAAGTAGCATTACTACCTAGTGGTCAGTTGTTTGATGGGAGACTTTTTTTTCATAACAATTCCTTGTGTCATCTTCTATACTTTATTTCTTGGAGCTCTTTCTCCAGTCTGTGACATGTTTGACACCATTGGCTGTATGGGCCATGTACATCAACCCATGAACATTTAAAGAAAGACCTATAGTTTGCAATTACATATATATTCTGTTGTGGTGAATGGATCTGTACCTAGGTCTTTCCACATTATTAGAAATGCATCTTGAGTGGGACGTCCCGAAGCCCAGGTTGTTGAGTCGAGGAGTCCGTGAATTCTGCTTCATGTGACAAGTTTATGTTGCACATTGAGCATCTTGCATCTTCTCCCCAAGTCTCTCCTCCTCCACTGCCCACCCCATTCCCATTACTCCTCTTTCTATTCCTCTCAAAAGTTTATCTTCTCCGTTTATGTCATATGTACATACATGATGCCATGTATCTATATAAAACCCAGGAACCATAAATGAGAGAAAACAAGTAATATTTGTCTTTCTGAGACTGGTTCAGTTATTTTAGGGTGTGTGTGTGTGTGTGTGTGTGTGTGTGTGTGTGTGTGTGTGTGTGTGTGCGCGCGCACGCTCTTGAGTGTGTTTCTGTACTGTGTCTGAATTTGGACTTGTGGTTAGAAAATCTTCCCTCAGATATGTAGGAATCCCTGTATATAGTTTTATTCTTTTACATTTAAGGTTTCTAATATGTTTACTTTCTGTATATGAGTAAATGAGGAAATACCTCATTTTCTCAACACTCTTCAGAATGAAGAACACAAGCTTTAGGTATAAATGTCCTTGGAATACCATCTTTACCATGTAGTAAATTTCTGTTTATAAATGAGTCCACTTAATCCAGTTAGTTGCTTTCTAAAAACAACCCTTTAGCAAGCCTTTACCTGATTCACTTTAACTTGATATCTAAAAGTGAACGTTTCATGTTAATGTAAATGTAAAACGTATTTAATGCTGGCATCTGAGCTGCTAGGAAGGTGGCAGACAGTTCACGAGTGCCCCAGGCACTGAACATGTCAGTGCTGACTTGCCAGCTCCTTCCCAGGAGCCCTTGCTGAGTGCACAGGGATGACATCCTAATATCTGGGGACAGGGCTAGAGATCTTTAGAGAACCGTACTACCCCCGAAACACAGCTTATCTCCTATATACAAAGCAGTGGTGTGGTGAAGCCGCCCCCTCAGCTCTGTCTGAGTTATTAATAGTGTACGAAGCTACTAAGCCTTAGCATATAGGCAGCAAAAGATTACTGACGTATCAGTTCTGTTAAGCATTGTTCTGAAAGTCGTGGTCAATAAACTAAAGCAAGAAAGATAAATAAGACATAAAGCTTTCATTGTTTGCAGATGGCATGATTATGCACACAGCAAACATGACTGGAATTCAGCAATCAAATAAAAAAAAAGACTGTAATAAGTACTCAATGTAGCATGGTTGCCAAACACATGGTTAATGTGTAACTTGAAAAAAAAAAAGAATAAAAATAAAACATTCATAGTATCAGCAAAAAATAATCAAATACCAGAATGAAATCCAATGAGACACAAGTGTTAAACACAGTGCAAGTGCTCAGCACTGGAGGTGATAAAGCATTACTGAGAAGCGGCACGTGCCTAAAAATAGACCACTCCCACACCGGTGGACCTGAGACTCCATGCTATCAAGATGCCATTCTTCCCAAACTGGTGTTGAGATTCAGCACAATCCTAAACACTATCCTGGAAGGGGGAGCTGCAGTTCTTGCACATATGGTTATCTAGGATAGCCATAACTAATTTTTTAAAAGAACAAATTTAGAAATTCACAATACTTGCTTCATGTCCTAAACAGTGTAGTCAGGGTAGTGTGGTGCTGGTATGAGGACAGCAAATTGATGCATGGAACAGAACAGAGAGTCCAAGGCAACCAGAAAACATCAGGGTGGATTGGTTTTCACATAGCCTTCAGTCAGCCCAATGACAGAAAGTTTTTCTAACAAACTCTGCTGGAACAACTGACATCCACCTGGATGGATACAAACTCTACACATTCATACACTCATACATGTTCACCTGCAAGTAGAAATGTGCCTTTAAAATTAATATGAGATGATCACAAGTCTAAAAAGCTAAAGCAATAATTAAAACATGAACAAGTAAGTACCATACAATGAGGACCCTGGCAACAACTCCTTGGGAAATTAACAAAATACAACTGATAAATTTAGCTACATAAAACATTAAGAAAATGAACAGGTAAGTCACAGACTGGGGAAATGCATTTTTAAAACGTATCTGACAAAACATTCATGTCTATATACCTAAACAACTCCTACATCAACATTGACAAAGACATGAAGAGATTAGAGAGGATCCCCGTGTGTCCAACATGCACAGGAAAGATGCTAAGTATCACTGCAGATGAGAAGAGTGGGATATCATTTCCTTCTCGGTAGAGCAGCTCATCTTAAAAAACCAAACCTGACACTGTCTTTTAAATGTTAAAGAGAATGTCTGCCTATTTCCACACTTGGATAGTGGCAAAACTCTCTGAAAACCTGAGGGTCCTTCTAAAGCTTCAGCTACTTCCCCAAGGGCGTGCATGCCTTTATGTTTACCCAATAAAAACAGACGTCTGAACACAAATGTGGAGACACCTTTTTTTCTCATGGCTAGACCACACCCAGAAACACTGCTATTCAGTAGTTGGAAAGTTCAACAGGGACCCATGCATGCAGTAAAGTATCCTCCAGCAAAAATACCGAATGTGCTATCAACACACACAAGGGTAAATCCAATAAGCACCGTGTTGAACAGCAGAACCCAGACATACAAGCAAGCACACAGTACTGTTTCATTCTATTTAGATGAAGTCCAAGTGTGAGCACAATGATAGAAATCTAATCCCTGTGAAATCAAAAGGGCAGACTTGTCATTGTTGACTGCCAAGGAATGAGAGAAAGCCTGTTCGTGGGTTAAGGTGGCAGTCACCAGGTTACACAAACTGACATTAGATCATTCCACTCTCTTTGATGCTTTGCTGCCATTGGACATAAAACAAATGTCTTAAGTGTGTCTTTCATTTGCATTTACAACAACTTGAAAGTAGTTTATATTTCCTAAAACAAAGTTTCATTTCTTTGATTTGAGGGGACTTGGGTCACCACAATGTCTGACACTACTGTGGATTTCCACTGCATTCACAGTGTTAGAAGCTTTGGGGAGCCTCTATCATTTTGTTGCTGTCTCTTTTCTCCCTATTCCATCCTGCAAGGATCTGGAGTTAACCAGTGTCAGAATTAGAGCTATGATATGTTGTCTTTCGTGGATGTAGCTTAACTATTTTTATCTGACTTTTATCACAGACATGCTGTACATATTGACGAGACATGCACTCCAGATGAGGGACAGCAGCAGCTACCAACCTGGAGACACATATTGTATAGAAGTTCTCAAGTTGGTGCTTTGGCAAACCTCTTGTATTAGAGATCAAGATCTGATTTTGACTCCATGTGATGAAAAATTAGTACTTTCTACTGAATACAGTGAATAGAAATGGTAGAGCTGTTTATGCTGTCCATTCACCGGGGTGAATTCATTTAATCATTTCCACAATTGGCATCTTACAGAGCAAGAGTAATTATCTTGAAGCTCCACCACCTGTACTGGGTATCAGCGCCTAGACTATCGATCAACTTGTCAACCACGCTCACCGTGCTGACTTGGATGAGAACAGCTCCCAAAGACTCCACGTGTTTGAATGCTTGGTCCCCAGTTGGTGAAGAGGTTTGGCAACGACTAGGAGGTGGCCCAGTCGGAGGAGCTATGTCATAGGGAAGTGGCTTTCAGCTTTCAAAAGTCCACACTAGGCCCAGTTATCGCTCTGTCTTGTGCTTGTGGATCAGGATGTAAGCGCTCAGCTCTGCTCCTGTGTCATACCTGCCTGTCTGCTGCCTTGTGCCCTGCCATGACAATAATGGACTCTAAACCCTCTGAAACTTAAATCCCAATACAGTTTCCTTCAATAAGCTGCCTTGGTCATGGAGTCTGCATGATAGAAAAATAACTAAGACAGTCATACATCAAAAAAATAAAATCTTATGCTGCTACAAAGCCATTTAAGAACAAGTGCCCAAGTACTACTTCTGCATTTTGTACAAAATAAGTATTTAGTGAACCATTGTTGAGAAATATCTTAAAATATCAAGTTAATAATTTCTTTGTGGAAATGGGCCCATTGATATGGTAGGTAGGCAAAGGCCAGGATATAGCATTGAGTTAAAGATTTCATTCAAACCCAAACCAGCAGTTCTGAGAAGTATTGACACAAAGCCAGTCAGTCAGGACAGCTAGGATGGTACAGCAACAGCAATCTTCAAGTGTCAATGGAAAAGAAAACCAAAATGCATTTCTATTCATCGCCACCATGGATCCTGTGAACTAGGAAACCATGTCTTCTCTGTGATCAAGGAGGAAGAAACAACTATGACGGGGAGTATTGTTTCTTGTCATAAAGCGGGTAAAAGAGTATGTGCAGAACATTCAGTGGCTCCTCAGAGAGCACGGAGGTTCTTGCATTTGTATCTTCTCAGCCAAAATGAATCACAAGGCTAATTAGTAGCCTTCATCAACCCACCCAGAGCCCTCTCTCTGTGCCTGATGACCCTGGCTCTTCCAACTATGGAATGGGTGACTCTGAGTCATTTCCAATCACATACAGTTACTGGAAGAAAAACAACATGTCCTTTCCCTGCCTCCCTGCCCTTCCCCCTCTCATCTCCTTATTCCCTTTACGTGTCTCCATCTCCACAGTTCACTGCTGGCTCGCTCTTCCTGGTCCTAGGATTTTGGAGGGACACTAAGAGATGCCCTACACCTAAATGGAGTTTCATGGAGAAACTCATGAAAAATGTATTTCAAGCCTGTGAGAGAAGACAGGTTGAACATTTTGGAAGTTCAAGTTTCTTTAAAAAAAAAAACAATAACAACTGATGACATAGATGTCTAAAGCAGAAACCCAGGGTTCAAAGATGGCCAATGAGGCTGCACTTGGTTCTTCCCAAAGTCGGAGTGACTCAGAAACTGATGCCATGCTGACCCTAAAGGAGAGGTGGAAAGGAAGCAAGAGCCATATGTGCTAGGCCACTTCAAAATTGCAAGAGATTCTCAAAAGTCCTTTATACAGCCCTCCTAGCACATGGGGAAAAGAATGAAAAATGGAGACAAATAATTTAAACAGATTTTTGAAGGAAATGCAAATTTTGTGGACTGAAACTTGCATTCTGAAGCATGTGTGTAACTGTTAATGCTTTGGGGCAGTTTTGAAGCTTCCATTCATCATTTGCTCCCCATCTGGTGAGAAGGGCCACTGCTGTTGGTTTTGGAGCGCTTGATGCTACTCACAGGTGTGCCCGGTTTCATGTATGGCTCTGTCTACACTCTGGGCCCGATTGCAAACGCATCATTCACAAGCACCCAGTGTATTCCTCACTCACCCAGAGTGTTTGCCGCCACAGGAGTTCTGCTTGGGGAATGCTCTTCCAACTCTCCCAGCTCCATCTGTTCAAAGATTTGCTTCAGAATGCAAGTTTCAGTCCACAAAATTTGCATTTCCTTCAAAAATCTGTTTAAATTATTTGTCTCCATTTTTCATTCTTTTCCCCGTGTGCTAGGAGGGCTGTATAATGGACTTTTGAGAATCCCTTGCAATTTTGAAGGTAGGCTTACTATTCTCTTCTAGTGTCTTACATGCAATACATGCACATTATTACCATACCTAGTTCCAGAAAGTCTTGTCCTCTGTCTGCCTCTTTTCATGTGTTCAATGACATAAAAAGCCTTCAAATCCCCCTTCCTGTCTACCATATTTAGACAGTCAACAAGGTCTGTTTTCACCTGATTCCACCTTGTAGAGTTCTCATATCTCTTCCTCACCCCTCGCCTTTATAACCTCTCTCTCCCAATGACCTAACAGGCCTTTTGCCTCAGTTTTCCACAACCCAGCCCAGACTGATCACACCATAGTGCAAACATGGTTGTTTTCTTCTTTGCACAATTCACCCCCTTGATTTCCTGTCTTTCTCTCTCTCTCTCTTTCTCTCTCTCTCTCTCTCTCTCTCTCTCTCTCTCTCTCTCTCTCTCTCTCTCTCATTCTCTTGGGCTTTAGTTTTGTTTAAGAGGCCTGTCTTGTCTTCAGGCTTCAACTTGACATTTCCTTCAGTGTTCTTCCCTGGATGCCCAATGCAAACTGGACAATGTGTCCATGTTTTGATTTAATTGTCTTCCCAGCTACACTTCAGAGTATGAAGGACAATTTTGCTGATCTTGCTGTCTTTCTGATCATGCACTTCTCTGTCTAACAAGATGACTGGATTTAGAGTTGATCAGATAAAGGCTTCAGATATTTCCCCTGTATTATTAAGAGAAAAGGCATTATACAAAGTTACAATTGGACATTTCTGGCCCAAAGTCCAGTAGCATCCTGGAGGTGTTAATTTAACTCAGTCAATATAAGCTAAGGAATCATCTATAAGGAAGCCTCATAAGTGCTTTTATGTTTCTCAATGTGGGCTACTATAACATTACTGTGTATAGAATGCAATAGTATATATTTTGGATACTTACTTAATTGTAATTTCTAATGCCATGGCTGACTTTTCTTTTTATTGACTCCCATCTCTGTCTAGTTGGTTTTTTTCTCAGTGAATATAGAAAAGCTATAAAGGTGATTTCTGACACATTCATGGAGCATGTCTCCTTTATGCTCTTCTTCTGAAGTTGTTGGGTTGTCGCACTGGTGGAGAGCTTTGTCTTTACAGTTAGCCTGTAAATGTGCTAACATCCTCCTCTGTCACCCAAGTCTCCCTTTGCGCTTTTCCTTAAATATGATGGAGGTATCAGCCTCGAGTTCTTTGCAGAAATTCATACACATACATACACTTCTTGTATTTATGTAGTGACTAGACAGATGATTCTGGAATTTAAAGAGTAAAGCACTGCAAATGACAACATGTTTCACAAGTATGATTGTGAAGATTTGCAGAGAAAACATTGAGGGAATACTTACATGGGCTCAGGAATTGGATATGCATGTGTTCAACATACTTACAAAAGAATGTTCTCCCATTTTCTTCCTAAGAAAGCTGAGTGCCAGCCACGTCTCATATGTAGCAATTAGTGGATCTGGGATCCAAAGGATAGTGGAGTTGGAATTTATGTCTCCAAACTGTGGTGATATTTTATTCATGCTGAAATGTGATATTTTATTTGTATGTTAATAAATAAAGTTTGCCTGGAGATCAGCGGTCATAGTCAGCCATAAACAGAAGTCAGGTGGTGGTAGCACATGCCCTTAATCCAATCACACGGCAGGCAGAGTGTCTGTGTGTTCAAGGACACAGCCAAGTGTGGTGACACACACCTTTAATCCCAGTACCAACCATAGAGACCTGGAGGTCTGTATAGACAGGCAGTGATGAGGAAGTGATGTGTCTGGGCTAAGAGCCAATGAGAAGGCAGAACAGGAAGGCAATAAAGGCGCAGGTTGGACAGGAAGAGGCTCTCTTGGGAAGCTATGGCGATGTGGTGAGCTAAGGTGAGTTGGCGGCTATTGCTCTGATCTCTATGGCTTGCACCTCTGTATTTAGCTCTGTGTTTCTTATTTAATAAGGCTGTTTAGAAATTCGTCTACACCAAACAGCAACCTCTATTTTGCTTTTGGCTGTGTCTAAATTCCCAACCAATAGTTACCAATGGTTGAGTGAGTGTGCAAGCACCAACTGGCAAGCAGCTAATGTTTTCCTTGTCATGGGATGTGAACTCAGCAGTAAGAAGCAAGAAGAAACAGCATCCATTTTTCTTGGTTCTTCCCAGGTTTCTGCCCTTTGAATTCAATATAGATCTCAACATTTCTTTTCAGCTGGTCTTAACACACATAGGGTTTCAGCTCCCCAGAGATATGAATCTAGCACGTGGGTATAACTGAGAACCCAAGCTAGGTTGTATCTTTGAAAGGGGCATGTCCACTTCAAATGACAAGAGCAAGCTGGCCATCTTCTTGTCTAAGAAAGGACTATTCCTAGAGTGTGCTAAGTCATTTATACTCAGAGATTCCACTGGCTGGATCTGCAGACAAGAGACAGGTGGGGCAGTGAGGATGCAAAATGCCCCTTCTCAAGCCGAAGACTTCAATTTACATGGTGGCAAATGAGTTCTCGATGGGGACAGTCTTCCCCATACAACATTCCAATTGTGCCGTCCGTCTGGACACATCTCTCCGCCTTCTTTTGCCTTTCAAGAGGGTCCTTGATGACATTTATAATTCTATTTAAAATATCGGGGAACAAGAACACACTATGATGAACTGCAGGCCCTGAGAGCTATGGTACCTTGTGTTTATAACATCCATTCTGTACTAATATTGGATAGGATGCCGTTAGTTTTCTATTTCTCTATTTGAAAAGATCCTGGAAGATTCACTAAGGAGTATTTACAGGGTAATAATGTCACAGTCTTCACTTCTTAATTTATTGATTCTCTGCAAGCCTTCTTTTACTTTAATGGCTGCTTCCCACTTTCTGCTTCCATGAGAATTAAGTCATTTGGTTTGTTGTTGGCCTTAATACAGTTTATTATTAGCAAGGTTATTATCTGAAGTCTAAGGGATGGATAAGATCCTAAAAGCCACTTTGAACAAACAGTGGACACAATCTCTCTTCGTTATTTTTAGTCAACCCTCACATGCTCTTTTCTTGGCACTCCTGAGGATTCTTTTCTATGGATATCAACGATTATTTAAAATGTAATCCAAGGGTATTGAGGGAGAGATTCATACTGTAAAATCCTGACAGGCTTTATTCCATAGAATAAAATAGTAAGTACATTCATTTCTACTTCACTAATGCTGGTGGAGCCTTTAAAAAATGATTGTAAGAAGCACTCTTCCTATCTGAATTATTTGGCTTTGTTACTGAAATGCCAGCTAGTTACCTAAGAAAAAGAGCACAATTTAACTAACAAACCCATTCCCTGAGCAGTATGGTTGCTGTTCACCCCTTTCCCTGGAGAGGTCACTCTGTAATCCAGTCAGGAATTTTTTCTGGACACCCAAACTAAAACTTTCTTTACCTGAGATCATCTTATTAGTGAAGAGAGAAAAGGGGGAAAAATCCCTCCCTGGCATCCAGTTTTAAGAATTAGCTCTGGGGCTAAGAAGACAGCTCAAGAGGTAAGAAATCTTACTATGAAAGCAAGAGGTCCTCAGTTCAAGCACCCAGCAGTCATGGAACATCTAGGTGTGGTCATATGTGTAATGGGGAGCAAAGAGAGGTGGATCCTGGCATCTCACTGGTCAACGTAGCCAAAATGATGAGCTTCTGGCTTAGTGACAGACCCCCTATGAAAACTAAAATAGAGAGAAATAGAATATGCATCCCAGTATCCTCCTCCTCTGGCCTCTGTATGCACACTCATGGGCACAAACATCTGTATTCACACATGTATGTACACCACAAATGTGCACACACACACACACACACACACACACACACACACACACACACACACACACACCAGCATTACAGAATAAACATCTATTTCAGTCCATTTCTTTGTAATAATGGACTCACGTATCTGCTGTTGGCTGCTGTCTGGGACTCATTCCTCATTGCTACTTTTATGAATGCTATGGTTTGATTCTTTTGTATGCTTAGTCTGCTTTTCCCTAAGGGTAAGTAGAATTCTAGATGCCCATTTCTCTGACTGATTCATAGGGTATGTTTATTATATCATGTTCAACTTGTCTGAGGCTGCGTTCTGAGTGGCCAGGCCAGGACTGACTCTGTCATCCTGGACTCCAGCATCACTGCCTCCGATGGACACCTTGATTCCATGGCCCCATCTGCCGACTGCCCAAGAGCTGGGCAGATCCCAGAACGATCGTGCCTGTGCAATTATTTCAACAGGGCTTGATCTCTTCCCGCATCTTTGAACCTCCTCTCCTCTTTCTCTTCCTCTCCTCCTCCTCCTCCTGTTTCTACTCATCCTGGTCCTCTTGTTCCCCCTCTTCCTCTTCATCTTCCTCCTTCTTTTCCCCTCTTTTTCTCCTCCTCCTCCACCTTCTTTCTCTCTCTCTCTTTCTTGTTTTCTTTTCTCTTTATTTTGAGGGGGTGCTTGTTGTGGTGTTTTTTTTTCTCTTTTGAGACACAGTTTCTCTGTGTAGCCCTGGCTGTCCTGAAACTCACTCTGTAGACCAGGCTAGTCTCGAACTCACTGAGATCCACCTGCCTCTGCCCCTTGAGTGCTGTGATTAAAGATGGCACCATCGCCGGGCGGTGGTGGCGCACACCTTTAATCCCAGCATTCGGGAGGCAAAGACAGGCGGATCTTGGTGAGTTCGAGGCCAGCCTGGTCTACAGAGCAAGATCCAGGAAAGGCGCAAAGCTACACAGAGAAACCCTGTCTCGAAAAACCAGAAAAAAAAAAAGATGGCACCATCATGCCCAGCTTCTTTATTCTTCTTTAAGATTACTTTTTAGAGCTGAGGATAGACCTTAGTGGCAAAGTATGTCTATCAAGCACTGAAGTATTTGGAACATTTTTTTAATTTTTTTTTATTTTATATAAGAGATTTTCTAGTTGTTTTACATATCAGCCATGGATTCCCCTGTCCTCCCTCCTCCCACCCCCAGCCTTCCCCTGCAATCCACGCCCCATTCCCACCTCCTCCAAGGCAAGGTCTCCCCTGGGGAGTCAGTCCAGCCTGGTAGATTCAGTTGAGGCAGGTCCAATCCCCTCCTCCCTACACCAAGGCTGAGCAAAGTATCTCAGCATAGGTCCTAAGTTCCAAAAAGCTGGCTCATGCACCAAGGACAGGTCCTGGTCTCACTGCCTGGGGGCTTCCTAAACAGTTCAAGCTCATCAACTGTCTCACTTATCCAGAGAGCCTAGTCCAGTTCCATGGGGGCTCCTCAGCCATTGGTTCACAGTTCATGTGTTTCTGCTAGTTTGGCTATTTGTCCCTGTGCTGTTTCCAATCATGGTCTCAGTATCTCTTGCTCATATAATCCCTCCTCTCTCTCTCCAGTTGGACTCCTGGAGCTCCACCTGGGGTTTGGCCGTGGATCTCTGCATCTACTTCCATCAGTCACTGGATAAGAGTTCTATCATGACAGTTAGGGTGTTCGGCCATCTGATCGCCAGAGCAGGTCAGCTCAGTCACTCTCTCGACCATTGTCAATAGTCTATAGTGAAGGTATCTTTGTGGATTTCTGGGGACCTCTCTAGCGCTCTGCTTCTTCCTATTCCCATGGGGTCTTCATTTATCATGGTATCTCTTTCCTTGTTCTCCCACTCTGTTCCTGATCCAGCTGGGATCTCCCACTCCCCTAAGCTCTCTTTCCCCCAACCCTTGCCCTCCATTCCCCACACCACCCCCAGTTTGCTCATGTAGATCTCATCCATTTCTTTGTTGCTGGGCTATCCCTGTGTCTTTCTTAGGGTCCTCTTTACTAGGTAGCCTCCCTGGAGTTGTGAGTTGCAGTCTGGTTATCCTTTGCTTTACATCTAGTATCCACTTATGAGTGAGTACATACCATGTTTGTCTTTCTGAGTCTGGGTTACCTCACTCAGGATGATATTTTTTAGTTCCATTCATTTGCCTGCAAACCTCATAATGTCATTGTTTTTTTCTGCTGAGTAGTACTCCATTGTGTATATGTACCACATTTTATTTATCCATTCTTCAGTTGAAGAGCATCTAGGTTGTTTCCAGGTTCTGGCTATTACAACTAACACTGCTATCTATGAACATAGTTGAGCATGTGTCCTTGTGGTATGATTGAGCATTCCTTGGATATATGCCCAAGAGTGGTATAGCTGGGTCTTGAGGAAGACTTATTCCCAATTTTCTGAGAAACTGCCACATTGACTTCCAAAGTGACTGTACAAGTTTGCACTTCCCCTAACAGTGGAGTGTTCCCCTTGCTCCACATCCTCTCCAACACAAGCTGTCTTCAGTGTTTTTGATCTTAGCCATTCTGACTGGTGTAAGATGGTATCTCAGAGTCCTTTTAGAAAGCTTATTTTATTTTAATTAATTAATTAATTAATTGTATTGTGTGGGGGAGGGTATGAGCACACAAGTGACAGTGAGCTGCTCTAATGAAAGTGCTATAAAGAAACTTGTATCCTCTACAAGGGCTGTGTGTACTCTTAAACACTAAGCCATCTCTCCAGCCCCAGTATTACCTTTTTAGTCCACGAGTCTGAGAAGCAGGGTTTGTTGCTTCTCTTCTTTTGGTGGATTGTTGAGCTCCCAATACTATATTACTTATTTCTCAGCACTCTTCTTAGTTCAGGAACCTCTCATCAAATGGGAAATGGTTTCTAACCTGATGTGAGTGTAGGTGTGGATATATGTATGCCTGTATATAAAATAAAACGCAAACAGTATTAGAAATACCCTTGCATATATTAATTTAATTAATAGATTCAACTAGTTAGGTTCACAGTGAATTTAAGATAAATGTACAGAGCTCCCACAGTCCCCTCTCTGCCATAACCACAATCTCATCTCCATTCATGTCTCATCTCCACATGACATGTTTGCTATAATCTGTGAACAAACTATCACACTTATCCTTACAGATTAAAACTGTATGGACTTCCAAATATCTAATGATTTGTGCCCACCAATAATAATGTCATTCAGAACAGTTTCATGGCACTAACAATAAAACCCCTGATATATTCTTATAATCTCCAAATCTTGTTTATTGATCCAGTTTCCCTGGTTTTGTGCAAGAAAATCATTAAGAGACAGTTGTGAAAAGCTGTGTTGTCTGACAGTCAGAATCGTGGATTCTTAGGCAGCAGCCTGACTGCTAGATCCTGGGTTTCACATGCTTCAAAGACCTTGAGGTGATTTGGTGTTATGATGACTGTTTCATTTAATTACAGTACCAAATACTGTAGTTTGGAGACACTGACCTGACTCCCAGTATTTCTAAGATAATATATTGTATCATAATTAGATCTCCAGGTCCACACTACGATCTGAGTGCTGAACTGGGAGGTGGTTCAATGGGAAAAGCTCTCACTGCACAAGCGTGAGGAGCTGAGTTTGGATCCCCAGCACCCACAAAAAAGCTAAGCATGACCGTGGATATCTGTAACTCTAGCACTGGGGGTGTGGAAAGAGACAAGAGAGTCCTGAGTACTCACTATCTAATTAGTAAGCTCCAGGTTTAGTGAGAGACCCTATGTTCAAACAATAATGGTGGTGGTGATGATAAGGATGACGACGATGATGATGGTGGTGGTGATGATAAGGATGACGACGATGATGATGGTGGTGGTGGTGATGATGACGATAAAAATAAGAAAAACAGCTGACAAAAGATACCTGACATCAACTTCTGTCTCTACACCTGCATGCCTGGACACACACATGCATGTAACACACACACACACACACACACACACACACACACACACACACACACACACACACAGGCACCAAAATATTTAAAAAGAAAAATCTAAATTTTACCGAATTATGATGTCCACTTTCATATTGAATCTATGCTTTTTAACTGAGCAGCAGGGGAACAGTAAACACAGTAAGACTTTTATTTGTCTCATGATTATACCCTGCTTTTACTCAGATACAAGAAACATCCCCTCAAAGCAAGCACCTTGCTTTTGCCCAGTGTTTGCTGGTGACGGAAGTACACGTCTGACTGTTACAGGGTCGGCAGCTGTATTTTTCTTTATTCTGTTTTTAGAAAATGTCTGTTTAATCAGCATTTGTTGAACAAAATTGTACTGCATTTAATCCATTTTCCCCTGAATTTGAGTAAGGATTATTGTGCAAGCTTAGACAGAATGAACAGAAAATGAGAGAAAAGGTGTAAGCTGTTGCAAGGGTTTAGGAAAACGTTCCATTTAGCCTGTACTGACTGGTCTCTGCTGGTTTGTGGGTGCCCCTTAAATTCCAAAGTGCCCAAGTTTTCTTTCTCTGTAGCTGAGGGACTCTCAGATACTCTTAAGGTTCGGTTCTCAACTGTTTCATGAACATATATACCTTAGATTCATTTCTTACTATGCAAATTGCAACCTGGAGGATGTACTCCAGACATTAAATGTTGGACTAAATTTCACATTTAATAATTAAATAAGATACCACTTGAATGATGGTATGACCAAGTGTTCACTGTGTTGTGTTTGTGTCTTGCCAAACAAAATACTCCCAGATGTTGTGGCCCTTCATCATGCTTCTGTGTCTTACTCCAAGGTGCTCTCCTTCAGCAAATACTGACTGATCCCTGTGCATAAGGCACCTTACAGTGAAGGGAAGTGAATTGCAAAACACAAATCTTGCCACCACAGTGCTTGTAAGTTAAGTAGATAATTTACATTCATTCATCAAATTCTGCAAAATGTTATGCAATATCATAATATGAGAGCTGTATCAAATAAAGAAGGAAGAATTATGCTTGGTGTGTAGTCTCGTCTGATGGTGCCGGTGATGCATCTCCCACTAAGCAAGAGCTGAGGACCACAGCTTTTGACATTTGCCATAAGAAGATAAGTTTGTAGTAGAATTTTCTCTGCTTCTTCTGCAAGTGAAAATGACTTTTTAATCCATTGACTTTCTGAAAAAGCCAGCCTCACTTGTCTGCCTCATGTCCGTTTGTTTAGTTCTTCTTAGGATTTACAGCAAAGCTGTCTAAAGAAATGCAAAACAAGCATGTGTGTGCATATTGTTAAATTCACTCATAAGTTCCATAAAAATAGAAAGCAATCAAATTTATTGCAATAGATAACTCACTTAACCCAGTATATCTCAGTTGTTATCATTTCAAAGTAATCAATATAAAATTATTAATGAAATACTTTATATTCTTTCTGTCATATGAAAGTTTCAAAATTCAAATATATTTTACACTTCTGGTACAACTCAATTTGAATGCTTTTTATGTACTCAGGAACCTCACGAGGCAGCAAAGATCTGGGGTGTTTAAATCTTCCATTTGAACTACCATGGATTATGTTTAAGTTCCCTGTGTGATGATAAAGAGAATATTTCATTCATTCCAAGAAACTGATAGGAACATTTCTTTGTAGGGAGACCGTTCTGAAAGAGAAGAAAAGAGTTTTTCTAAACCAGTGGAATAAAGTCAGTGTCCAGTATCTGGGGACACCTGGATTGTGTCCAGTTTTCAGGACTGAAAGAAACCCGACATATGCACAGGGCACACAATTTGCTAACTGGACAGGAGATGAAGAGCAGATGAAATCAGGAGAGAAGAACAAGCAGGTCTAAGGGGTCAACCGAGCAAATGCAGGAACAGGCTGGGTGAGCCATCCCTGCCAACTTTTATGAAACATGCATCATCTGAACATCGTGTTGTCTCCAGACATTTTTATTTCTGATCATGCCAAGAGTTAGGAGAAGCTCAGAAAGGAGACTGGTAGATAGCTGATATTCGGGTCCCTGCATCATCTCGAAAAACATGACTTTCCTACCGAAGTGAAACCCCAATACTGCAGCACCAGTAGGAAACGACCTACTTTCAAGTTGTGTGCTTGTGGACCCCCACCCCAAATTTCTGTGGTTTGTAATGTGGCACTACTTGTTATAGATTTGTCACATCCCTGCTCCTAATCGGCTATTGTGGTTTGAGTGAGAATGGTTTCCCATAAGCCTCATTCCTGTGTTTGTGCTTGGTCACTAGTTGGTAGAACAGTTTAGGAAGGATTAAGAGGTATGGCTTTGTTGGAGGAGGTGTGTCACTGAGGGTAGGCTTTGGCATTTCAAAAGCCCACACCATTCTCAATCTCTTGCTTCCTGTCATCTGCTTGTGGATCAGATGTGAGCTCTCAGATACTGCTCCAGCACCGTGCCTGCCTACCTGCTACCATGCTCCCTGCCATGGTGGTCATGGACTTGCCCTCTGAAACTATAGCAAAGCCCCAATTAAATGCTTTCCTTTATAAGTTGCCTTGGTCATGGTGTCTCCTCACAGCAATAGAACAGTAGTAACTAAGACATCAGTACAATTTAATGTAAAGACTCAATTCCTAATGAGTTGTGTTTGAATGTGCCTGCTGACTTTCCTTGCTGAGTGACTTGGGTGACGTGTAAAGGTCTCACCTTCAGTTTTGCTCCAGAGTAATAAGGATGAAAGTAGTGTCTTCCTGAGACAGTATGAACGGTTGGATCTCAATACACAATTTTCAATGCAGTCCCTGGATCTACCATACCAACCTTTCTCAGAACTTTCTGAGAACATTAGCCAACCCTAATGGCTGCACTTACAGAATCAGAAACTCTGATGTGGACGTGGAAATCCACATTAGTAAGAAATCCATTTTAGTAAGCCCTCCAATAGCTTAAAAACCACTGGATCCCAACAATTTAAGATAAATAATATGCCACCCTGTGTTGAAGATCTTTAAAACCCAAACCTCAAGCTTCCTCCGGGCAATTTGTTCAAATACTTAACAGTTGCTGTTGTTGAGAACATCTTATTGTCAGTGTGATGCAAGGCATTTTGAGATCCTCAGTGAAAAGATGCAGTTTGAAGATAAATGCCATTACCATAATAACTATTTCTCACCATATCAAATCCAGCTGGTGATACTGAGCCCTTCAGAGCCTAACTCGGAGAAATGCACTTAGAGCATGCGTAAGTCAGCTCTTCTATTTCTACTGTTTCTGCTTCCTATGTTTATTACATGAGTCTAATTCCTACATCTTGAATCTTTTCTGGAACTGTGCTTCTGGGCTGAGCTTCTTCATAGGCCCATTCACTTGCTGGTTTTCCTTCAGGGGTGGTGCCTCTATGTCCTTGTGATTAAATTAAATAAATCACAAATGGCTTGTGTCCCGAATAAATTTGATAAGCATTGAATAATGGTTGGTAGAGCCAAATGCACTTAGAAAAAAAAATAACTGTAAGAGGAAAATAAGTTAAATTTTCACCTCCATCCTGCCATCAAAGTACCATGCTGGTCTAGTCTCATGCCACAAAAAGACAATTATTTCCCCTTGAAATAATGTTTTTCAGGTACAAAGAAAAGCTATGGGGAGGAGAATCCCTAAGGAATATCATTCTCCGTGTCCTTCTCTTTAACGGGCGTCCATAGTTTTCGCGCACCACACAAAACCATTGGCCTCTTCCTGTTGCTTCTCTTTACAGAAAACATTGACCTGCTGCAGAAAAAACAGCCCCTAAAACACTCTTGCTCATCATAGGAGGTAATGGAGCAAGACAGCGCTACATGCAGTCAGAAATCTTGATTTTTTCCCCCCAGTGCCATCTGCTCGTCTCTCTTCCATTTTAGCCTCCCTGCCCCACCTCTCCAGCCCTGGTATATAATTTTTAAAAAATATACTTTTCTCCAAGAGAATCACTCATATATTTCAATTAAGACTTGATAAATGATGTCTCCGTACCCCTCCTGCAGATTGCCAAGCACGTTCTACAGAACGCTGTATGCCAGGCTCCAGCGGCAGGCCCGGCAAGGCGCTGCAGCTGGTCCTGCACAAACTGAGGGTGGTGGAGGGCGTTGCGCAGCGCAGCCTCGCCGCTCTGCCCCGTGCACACTCCCTACCCCTAGCACCAGGAGGAAACTGGAAGCGGTTCCAATTCATCATGCTAATCCGTTCTTCAGACCCTAAGATTGGTTCTAAGTTGATTTGTGCAGCAGCCACCACGCATTTGTTCATGAAGCCTGCCGTTTCCATTAATATTTACATACGTGGAGGCTTCCGTTCTAATATCTAATTGACAATATTATGATCTGTTTTATGCAGCCTGGCATATACTATCTCAAGTCACTGTTCCTGTCACCATCGTTAAAGGCAGTTTATTCCCCTGTCACCAGCCCTGGAATTCATGGGTTTATAACAGTCATAAAAGCATTCATATCTTCTGCCATGACAGAGCTGTACCTGGGGAGTCAATCGGGGTGGAAGAGCAGAGAGTCCTTGCTTCCTGTTTCCAAAACCCCAAAACATTTGTGTTTTCCGGGCATTTTCCATTTCCACTCTCTCCATCAAAATGAAAAACGATTTAATTTAATTTCTTAAAAGAAATATGAGAAGCTCTGTAGTCATTATTGGCTCCTTTGCTAGATTTTTGAAGTCATTTCATTTTCAGAAGGAATTGTTGCCTATCTGGAATAAAATTATACTTGCATAAAAAATTGTCACATCATTCCCGTTCATTTTACCGGCTTTTTAATCTGCGTGGATGCTGCAGTCACAGTTGGCTGTGTGCTAGGCTCATGCTTTGAAGGAAGGTCTCTTCCTGAGTTCTCCTGATTGTTGTGGTCACAGAGAGTTAATGTTTCTATTTTTTAATCTCTGTTAATTTTGGCATAATTAGCATGAGGAATTTATTAATATATCCGTGGAAGCAAATTTCACTCCCAAAGTTAATAATTAAAAAGCCTCTGAGGCTGCATATTCAGCTCTGTCAAATGACAAAATAATAGACGATTAAGAATCACAGAGATTGTGGGGTTCATTTGGTCATTTCGCCCACCCTCCATCTTTGGGGCTCTGGATTCTCACCTTCATTATTCTCTAATTTATTCACTCATCCCCCTTGTCCCTATTCAGCAATCAATAGTCATATTTATCTAATAAATTATGTCTCAGAGGGCTGTACAGACTTAGGCATTGTTCCTATAGGAAATGGATTTTGCAGGGCATATAAGGTCTGTGGTCACTACTTTCCACCAATAGCTTCTTTAAAAGGCTTGGGAGGAGGCCAGCATCCTGAACCCCAGGTAAGGCTGCCCCCACCTGGCTCACGCTCACCCCGTATAACTCCAACAACCTCTCCTCTCCTTGTCACTTTATCCCTACCCATATCTCTGACAGAGGTCCCCTACCCCACCATAGGCCAGGCCAGCTCCCTGAAAACTGAGGTAAGCCAAACACCCTCTTTCCTGACCATGACTGCCCAGCATAATCCCTACCACTCCTCCTTTCCTTATTCCCATATCCTAGCCCACACCTCTGGCAGAAATCTTCTACACCACCAGAGGCCAGGTCAAAGCCCTGAACGCCAGGTAAGACTGTACCCCATCCCGCCTGCACCCACCCAGCATAATCCCAAGCACCCCTTCTCTCCTCATCACCATATCCTGGACTACACATCTGGCCGAAGCCTCCTACTCCACCAGAGGCAAGACCAGCATCCTGAATCCCAAATACCAGGCCAGCTCTCTGAAAACCAGGCAGAAATCTACCACCCCACCAGAAGCCAGACAAGTATCCTGAATCCCAGAGGACCACTGGCCAGATCAGAGGCTACACACATCACCAGTACTCTAGCCCCCAATTTGGGAAGAAACTTCCTGCTGGACCATAGGCCATCCAGGCCATCAGTACTCTAGCCCCCAACTTGAGCAGAGACCGTCTATTCAACCACAGTCTACTTCAGCCA
The DNA here is from genome assembly GCF_007827085.1 of Peromyscus californicus insignis. NCBI lineage: Eukaryota > Metazoa > Chordata > Mammalia > Rodentia > Cricetidae > Peromyscus > Peromyscus californicus. The sequence goes on along the minus strand of NW_026294469.1, from coordinate 5,035,214 downwards.
GAAGACCAGAGTAGAAACAAAAATCAAGGAAGAAAATACTCATCCAATGAGGACAAATCCAGTAATTATCACCTAGATCTATAATCACTTCAAATCCAAATACCTAAACATCAGTATAAGAACACAGTCAATATGTCACCACCAGAGCATAGCCATCCTACTACAGCAAGCCCTGAATATTCCATCCAACACAGCTGGAATACAAGAAAATGACCTTAAAGCTAACTTTGTGAAGATGATTGAGGTCCTTAAAGAGGAAATGAATAAATTCCTTAAAGAAATCAAGAAAAAAGACAATCAAAAAATTGGAGGAAATCAAGAAACCCCTTAAAGAACATCAAAGGGGGAAAAACAGTTGAAGGAAATGAATAAAACTGTTTGAGATCTAAAAATGGAAATAGAAGCAACAAAGAAAACACAAACTGGGGAAATTCTGGAAATGGAAAGTCTAGGTAAGCGAAGAGGAACTACAGATGCAAGCATCACCAACAGAATGGGAACTATTAAAGGAAAATGATATGTGAGTGTTGTGAGGGGCTCATTCCTCTGTTTTCCATCCCGGGTAGTTAGTGTTGCCTTAAAATGTGATGTTAGCTGGTGCTCTTGGAAAAGATCCCTACTGGCTTTCTATTCATGCTTCACTGAAAGCTTCTATCATAAATGGGTATTTCACTGTTTAAATGTTTTTTCAAAAGGCTGGAGGGATTGCTCAGTGGTTAATTACTAAAAAGCCCTAAGTTCAGTTCCCAGCACCCACATTGGCAATTTACAATCTCCTGTACTATAGCTCCAGAGGGCCTGATGTCCGGTCTGCCCTTGGTCACACATGTGGTATTCACTCACATAACACACATACACATATACATAAATAAAACATAAAAAAGAAAAAGGAACAGTTTTAAAAAATTAAACTCTTTTCAGCATGTATGAGTGCTGTTAATAATTAAATTATATTAATTGATTCTTGAGTTGTAAGCCAACCTTGCATTTCTGCAATGAAAGTCACTTTGTTTTATTTATCACATTTCTGATATCAATTATTTTTATTGTTTTCTTATTTTTACTTGATTAGACCAAAAATTTGTCAATGTTAAATCACTTTGGGTTTGTGGCCTTTTTCCTATCACTCTTGAGTTTTTCCATTTCATTAAATTTGTGATTATCTTTTTAAAAAGATTTATTGAATGCCTGTCTGTATGTGTGTCCACCTTGTGGGTACTTTTGTGGTGCCAACAAAGGCTTGGAGAGGGTGTCAGACCCCCTAGAGCTGGGGTTACAGTTTGTGGACTGCCATGGGGGTGCTGGGAACTGAAGCTGAGTCGTCTGCAAAAGGATCAGGTGCTCTTAACCTCTGAGCCGTCTTGTCTTCCAGCCCCCTTTGTGCTTGTCTGATAACAGCTCTGCCTTCATGCGTGTATCGTTCCTTCATTCTTCTCTGTGCATTGTATGGACAAAGCTCAGGTCATTTTATTTTGGATGTTTCACCTGTTCCAATTTGAGCGTTTGTTGCCATAAATTTTGCCTGAGTTCCTTTGAAGGCGGATCTGATATACTCTGATACACATAGTTTTAGTCATTGATCATGTAAAAGTTATTTCCAGTACCCTTTGAACAGTATTGGTTGTTTATAATTGTTTCATTTAGATTCAAAATATTTGGGGAATTTGCAACTGTATTTCTGTAATTAATGTCTGAGTTTCATAACTGAATGCATACTTAATATGTAAATGATCAACATTCAAAAAATATGGAGACTGTAACATAGTCTACCTTGTTCACTTGAAGACATTTTTATATTCTGTTGTCACTGCAGACAAACATTCTGTGAAAGTCTGTTATGTCGAGTTAGTTGACAGTGTTTGTCACTTCTACACCTTTCCTGAGTTCTGTCTGCTTCATCTATAAATTACCACAGAAGGAGTCTGAAACTCCCCCTGTAATTATTTCTCTATTTCTAGTCACTATTTTTGCCTTACACGTTATGAAACTGTTATTAGATACATAAACTTCAGTTTTTCTATTCCTGAGTGATGAATTGTCTCCTTTATTGTTTTTTTGCCCTCCTTTATGGCTCACAATATTCATAGTTTTCAAATTTATTTGCAGGTGCTTCAGCTGGGTTGGTAAATCTGAGTTCTACTGCTCTGTGTTGCTTAGAAGCACACAGTTCTCATCTCCATTCTATAAGGTGCTTGTGTGAGGATGGAGTCTGAATGGGCTCTTGCTTCCTTCTGTCCTGTAGACAGATTGCTGCCTTCTCTTCTGGATTGTGCAGTTTCTGACAAGAAATCCACTTTCATCTGGTTGCTTTTAATTTATAATTTTATTAATTCTTTGACAATTCCATATATGAATATAATGTACTTTTATTATATTCACTCCTCACTATACCTCCTCCCAAGTCTTCCCATATATACTCCTCATCTCCTCCAAACTTCTTGTCTTTTATTTATAACTCACCAAGTCCATTTATTCATAGGCATGGGATATCTGGTGGAGTATGGTCAATCTACCAGGAGCTGCATCCTTAAAGAGAACTGCAGGGAACCATGACCTAGCAGAGAACTGACTCTCCCTCCTCTATAATCCATCAACTGTCAGTAACTCCATAGCTAGGGCTGAGACTCATAACCCCCCAAATGGCTTGGTCTTTGACAGGTCTTGTGGAGGCAGCAACAGCTGCCATGAGTTCATGAGAGCGTTGGTTCCATCCTGTCCAGAGATGCTGTTCCTGGAAGGCTGGTAAGCGGTGCTGGCGGCAGTGCTGGTTACTGGGGAAAGGTCATGGTCATGACAGAACCCAGTTGCTTAGTAGCAGAGAGTTTTATGAGGAGGAAGAGGGGTGGGGGAGAACCAGGCCTGGGAAAGAGCACGTGCAGAGGGCAGAGAAAGAAAGACGGGGGGGAGCAGAGCAGAGAGAGAGGGTGGGTCTGCATCCGGCTTTTTAAGGCACAGATTGTGTGACCACACATACATAGTCGCCAGCACACACTGATGACATAAGACACAAGACCCTGAACTGCGCATGTGCAGTCATGTAGCTGGAGTGAGGGCAGAATTCTAACATCCCAGACTTTTTGCTTATTACAAAAAGTGAGTGAATAGGAATAGGGGCATCGTTTCTCCCAAAACTGCTTCCAGCTGACTTGGTGGGCATCGGTTGGCTCTTCGGGGGTAGGCATCCTGGGATGGTGGGCTGTCCTGCTGCCTTGGAGTTGTCCATCTTTTCTGGCTTGGAACTCTTTGGATGACAGGATACTGGTGAGACAGAAAAGGCTTAGGAAAAAAAGAATCATTATTATTTTTATTTTCTTTGGAGTGTTCCCAGACCAGGGGAGTTGTCATTTATCTGTCCAGATGGATTTAAGCTGGTTTTTGGAGCTTGGGAAAAATTTTGAACATGCTAAGAAGCAGCCATGAGAAAATTAGTGACCATTGTAGTGTTTAGTACTCTGCTTGTATTGGTTAGTGTTAATGAGAGAGACAGAGAGATTGGAACATGTTTTTTGTTTTTTTTTTTTTAACCTGAGATAAACTTTATCAGAGACAGATTATTTTAAGGCACCTGTTTCCTTTACTAGTTTAGTATCCAGGAGACAGGTGATCAATTGTTGAGAGCACTTAACAGTAATAGATGGTTATATTAAAGTCTGTTTTTGCAGAGCCCAGACACTTTTGGGTCTGGGGGTGTAAATACCTTTTAGCTGTTACAGTTTCTTACTTGACAATCCCTTGGACTCCAATTCTGTGGTGGTCCAAAGCAGCCATTAGCTGAGCAGTTAATTGGAAGAGGGAACCAGGAAGAGAAATGCTTGTGGGGTGAGAACTCATTCTTTTGGAATTAGGGACAAGGCAGAGAGCAGGGCCCTGTCTGTGTCCCTGTGCATGAGGAGGAGAAGCACTTCTGTCAGGTCTGGAGTGAGGCACATGGAGGGAGCAATGAAATGAAAGCTCCTATCTTAGATGAAAATCTTTTCCCATTATGTAACCCTGAAAGTACAATTAAGTCTGGTGAGGTGGGTAAGGGAAATAGGGAAATGAGGAGAGGTGAGTCCCCAAAACTCCCAGGACTGGGTTAGTGGCTCTGGTCTCCAGAAAGAAAGAAATAGATCGCTTCCATGCTACATTCTCGGTTCCCTTCAAACCAGCCTGTGGCCAAGCCTAGGTCTGCTAGAGGTTTTAGTTGATGCTCCCATGCCCCTTGGTGCCTGGGTACAGTCAGCTGACCAGTTGTCTTTCTAGATGGCACTTTGAACAAAGCTCAATTGATGGCCTGGCAGGGCATGCACTAGCCCACATGGCCTTTTTTTTTTTTTTTTTTTTTTTTTTTTTTTTTTTTGTTCTCACTTAATACAGGGACCTAGCAGCTTTGTGCCAGCACTTGGCAATTCTGTTCTTGGGTTTTTTCATCTCTCCCCTGGTACACCTTAAAATGCCACAGCTGATACTTCTGCCTGTGGGGTCAGGAGTCTTGCTCTTCAGATGCTTAAGTTTTAGCCCTTATGTCAGGGAGGTCTGAGGGACAAGAGATGGATTTTATTCCATGTCTTGAATTTTTTTCTTGATGTCTGCTGGCTTAAGGACAGCTTTAAGAAGACCTGCTAGGAGACAGGGTATGAACTCATCTCTGGCTGAAGAGCCATCCTGATTACTGTGATCCCCATGTGGGTCCTGATAGTAAACTTATTTGCATGCAACCTAGCCCACTTTCAGACCCGTCTGTGCTTCTCAGGGCATCTTGAGAATGAGTGGGAGGAGTTAAGGTGAGAGCCCGATACTGGGGAGAAGAGAGCAGAGCACAGAGCCAAGAACAGATAAGATAAGGTTTTTGGAGTAAGTGATTCCTTAGGTTTAGGAATGCACATCGTCAGGAGAGAGAAGGAGAGAGAGAGTCAGAAAGGGAGAGGGACTTAGCTCAGGTAAAAGCATGGGGATAAGGTAACTCTTTTCATTTGCCCGTTCGCTGGCAGAAGTTAGATAATTCCCGTGAAATATCAGGGTTGAAACAGCCAAATTTACTGGTATCTGGGGATATTTAAGGCATTTGTCAGAGGAGGTGTGGAACCACAAGAAGGAAGCCCTTGTCCCATGGCTGCAGTGCCAAGAGAGAAAAATAAAAAAATTAAAATAAAGAAACGGGATCAGACCCCAGTCCCAGGTGTCACTGAGGTTGGAGAAGGATTTATGAATCAGCATGGGTTACTCCCTGCTTCATCAAGAGAGGAGTAAGGGCTAGGAGCATATGGAGCACAAGGACACCCCAGGGGTCCGACAGCATTGACCTCTTCGTCAAGAGAGAGAATGAGTCAGTACCAGCACAGTCTGAGGACACCCCGGGGGTCCGGCACAAGGAATATATCTCAGGCTATAGTAGCAGGAAACAGCAGGGGTCAAAAGTGGAAAAACTCACCAATCTGGTTGGTGGGTGTGGTGTGTGGGTCCAGTGGCTGGGCAAATGAAAAAGCAGTCTCAGGTCCTTGGTTTAGGTTTCCAACAATGCTCAGCCCCAGACGCAGAGCAGGTGGAATATCCTCTCCGAGTCACGGCACCAATGAAAGGATGATAAGTGGCACTGGTAGTGGTGCTGGTTACCGGTGGAAAGGTCACAGTCATGACAGAACCCAATTGCTTAGTAGTGAAAAGTTTTACTAGGAGGAAGAGGGATGAGAGAGAACCAGGCCTGGGAAAGAGCATGTATGGAGGGAGGGCAGAGAGAGAAAGATGGGAGGAGCAGAGCAGAGAGAGGGAGCAGAGAGAGAGGGTGGGATATGCGTCTGCCTTTTTAAGGTGCAGATTGTGTGACCACACGTATGTAGTCACCATCACACACTGATGATGTAAGACCCTGAACTGTGCCTGTGCAGTCATGTAGCCAGAGTGAGGGCAGAATTCTAACAGTTCCTCTCTGGTCCTCCCTGGCGTCTGGCTCTTTAGCATCTTGTCATCCCTTCTCCCTCTATAGTCCCTGAGACTGTTATGCCCAGATCACAGGGACCCCCAAAAGACCACCATGGAGGTGGAATCCCACATGTAAAAGCAAAGATCCTTTTTTCAAGCTCTGAACTTGGTCCCTCTGTCTGTCCAACACAGCAGTGAGAGCAGAGAGCCCTGAGCTCAGGGGGGTGAGGTTTTTATCATAGCAGTGGTTGGGGTGAGGGGATTTCCAAGGTTCAGGACCCTGATTGGCTGACAATTGTCTAGGGGTATCTGTAAAACAAAAATAGGTGTGTGCTAGACTCAAGGACATCTGACCACCTTATCTAATGGTTGAAATGTTTGGAATTTTAGGTACTTCCCCATCCCTGGTTGGATCTCTGGGTGGTGTCAGCTTATGGCTTTTCCTAGGTCTGGGTATTGTCTGCCAGTAAGCCTGTCACAGAAGCTATGTCTGGGCCCCTAAGCCTGTCATGGCAGCTGTGTGGTCAAGCTGTTTTGGTGCCCCTCCACAAGACTAGGGTGAGTGGCTGTGACATAATTGTTCATTTGTAGCCTAGCACTCCACAATGCTTGTTCTCTGCAGTGTGACCAGTTGTGAACTGCCCCCTTGACTAACATCCACTGTACAAAGAAAGCTCTCTAACAGATTTGAGAGCTGCACTAACCTACAGGTAGAGAGATACAAACTTAGAGAGCAGTTTGATCTATGTCCATTTAGCAAAATAAGAGTAGTAGGCTCACCACTGTGGTCAAGGAACTCCCAGCCATGGAGAAGGCTAGAACTTTGAGGGTGTCACCAAAGAAGCCTCAGAAAGAGGACAGATTTGAAGGGTCATTAGTAACATTGAGAACTTGTTCATTAAACCATGCTCTATCTCTGTCTGCATAGTTTCCCCTGTGTATGGATTTTGTGGTGTACCCCTTACAGCTGATAAGGAAGCAGCTCATGCTGCCCTTAGGCAAACCATCAAGAGGCCGTATGTGAAGACAGACCTGATGACAAACAGGAAGAAGAAGGTATAGGTTCCCCAGGCCATGGGATGATGTTCAGCATTCAGCTAATGCTGTCTCCAGGCAGGCCTGCTTCTCGCCATGAGCAGCGACCATGAACAAATACTGGGAAAGGTATTTTGGGAGCCAGCAGAATTTCACCTTTCAGGAGTGGATGGACTAAGCCATAAAAAATGAAATATTCTATAATAGAGTATTTGGTCCCCTGAAAAAGTCCTTTTCCCCAGGTCAGACATTTAAACAAAAGCCTCCATTTCCTCAGGGGCTTGAAGAAAGTTCCTGCTTGCTACAAAGGGAGTCAGTCATTCTCCTCATCTCTGGCAAGAGGAACTTGTGGCCCTTCCATTAACATATGACTATGGGGCCAATTAACTTGTCAATGTCAGCTCCCTCAATCCCTGCTCACAGCCCCACCTCAACTCTCAAGTCCCCTTCTTCCCACTCACACTTAATCCTTTTTGCAATTACAGAGTATAGATGGTGTAGCCTTTTCTCAATAAATGGGCTATCCTGATTCATCCTCAGATTATATCAGTCTCCTTGCCTTGTGGACTCCACACCTCCTCTTTGGGACTTGAACCCTAGTAGAGCTGGACTCCAGCACAGAGCAGAGACTTTAGCTTACAGAGTAACCATGGGTCACTTTTGACAGTGAGGTAGGGGAAAGGTTGGAGGTGGTGACTTTAGCAAGCCCAATCAGAAGTATGAACTGGTAGACTCCTGAATAAACTGAGACATATGGTCCCCAAAAGAATTGTGCCCCCAGATAAACACATGTTTGACTTTTAACTCCTCAGTGTTATAGTTTTTATTCTATAGATGAGGAAATGGAGGCATAAAGAGGCCCTTTGTCCTGGGTCACATAGACAGAACCAGATCCCCTGCAGCCAATGATTGCAGAGTCCAGGTTCTTGGTCATCATCCTATACTGGAGATGACTTCCAGAGCAATACAGAGTAGGAAATGCCTCCTAGTAGCTAAACTAATGTGCCTGCACCATGTGGAGGCATCAGAATCCCTGCATCTGATTGCAGGTGGGCCTTAGCTCATCTGCTATGATGTTTACTCCCAGGCCTGGCCACATACACCCTTTGCCCTGACCAGACACACAGATACACACTGAAAGACAGAAAGAAGAAAAGGGCCAGATATGACTGGACTGGGGCCAGATCTAGAATGAGTACCTGGGAACCAGGATCAGGCTAGAGAGTGATGGACTGGGCAGCAGAACCTTTGGGGGAAAGTAGGGATAAAAGTTGAAGAGAATGAAGGCAAAGGACCAAGTCCGGTGCAGCATCAGGAAGCGCTACAGTGTTGGCTGCAAGGGCTTCCTCAACAAGGTGTAGTCCTGAAACAGCAGGGATTGACTGTCTCACAGTTCTATAGGATAGGTATGAAGTAAAGGTGAGAATAGGATTGGGGTGTGTGTGTGTGTGTGTGTGTGTGTGTGTGTGTGTGTGTGTGTGTAGGGTGTAGTTGTGGAGGGGACCCAAAACAGCTTGACCACACAACTGCCATGATAGGCTTAGAGGCCTATAAACAGCTTCTGTGACAGGCTTACTGGCAGGCAACACCATGATCCAGGAGAAACCATGAGCTGACCCCACCCAGGGAGGACCTGCATCTAAGAAGAAATATCCGATATTCTAAACATTCCCTATATCTCTAGACAAATGTCAGCCAATCAGGGTCCTGAACCCTGGAAATCCCCTCACCCCAACCTCTGCTATGATAAAAACTCCACCCTTCCTAGGCTCAGGGCTCTCTGCTCTCACTGCTGTGTCAGACAGAGAGTCCAGTTTTTACATATGGGATTTGGTCTCCATGGAGGTCTTTTGGGGTTCCCCACAAGTGATCTGGGCATAACATTTGGGGGCTTGTCTGGGATCCCCCCCAAACCCACTGGAATTACTGCCCATAGAGCCTGAAGCCAGCTGGTATATTTTCTGTGTGTTTGTGTTTACTTTTGTGTTTTCTATGTTTGCTTTTGTTTGGATATCCTTTTGTAAGTGAGCCCAAAATATGTAAGTACCTGCAGAAGATCCTTTGGATAGGTTTGGATCCCTTTGGTTGATTTGTATTTGAATTTGATTTGAATAGATGATACAGGTTACTTCCATGGGACTGACATGAAGCTGGGGGTCTTCCTTTTGGTTTTGTCTCCAGGAGCCAGGAGACCTGTTTCGTTGTCCTGTGTGTTGTAATTTTGTTCTTTTCCTGACTTACAAAAACTGCAGACTCTCATTTTAGGATTTCTGAGTGGGTCAGCTGAGAAAATTGTTTGCCTTTCTGTTGGAATGTCCTGCCTATATGAATGTGTGAATGTGTGAAAAATGTGGCCACAAATATGCATGCTTTATGCCTGGGCTTATGTGTGTGTGTTATGACTCCTGACAGACACTGACAGACAGTAAGAGTCCTCCTACTCCCTACTGCTTCCTTGCTTTCTGACCCAGAGCACATACAACAGTGGGCAGAGGAGCACACTGTTGCTGTGCTACATGTTGGGTGAGCAGTGGCCAGGGCAGGGTCACCACTGAGCAGCTGGGTGCTGGGGAAGGCCATTAGCACTGCAGGGCTGGACACAACAGGTTTGAGGCCAGGCCCCTGTGCAGGGAGCTTCTGGGTGGGGACTTTGTAGTGCAGGGCAGGCAGAAGACAGAGGGGGGCCTTAAAGAGCTCAGAGAGTGCCTGACCATGGGACTTGGGGATGGTGGAAAACTGCCCCTTTGGGGTCACAATAGAGTAGTGGCCTACAGAGGCCCTCCCCTGGATTAGAGATTTACACATAAGCATTCATATCTTTGCCAAGTGTTCAACAGCAAGCTTCTAGAAAATTTAAATAAATGACTACATATATTTACTAAATAAGGTATTTGATACATATTAAAGCTGCACCTTAGTGCTTTTATACACAAGAATGTACCTTGCTCTGGCAGCTAAACTTTGTAATTTAAGAATCACTCAGGTAATAGTCACCAGAAATTGAGATGTTCATTCCTTATGATGCAGCAAGAAAATGACCTAGGCAAAGGGCTTGGAATAGCATCTGACTCCATGAGTTTTGGGGGTTGAAAAACCTTTTTACAGGGGTAGCCTAGGTCCACCTGTATGTCAGATGTTTGCATTGAGATTCATAACAATGGCTAAGCTGCAGTTATGAAATAGCAATGGAAAAATTTTGAAATGGGGGGCTTTCACATGGGGAACTCTATGGAAAGGTCAAAGCATCAGGAAAGTTGAGAACCAGTGGCTTGGAGGACATGTCTCATTACTCAAGGTCTATTCAGGCTTAAGAATATACATCTAGCCTCTTTGTCTTTGCTAAATTTGTTAGGCTTAAGCTATTTGGATAAACTGAGTCATATAAATGTTTTATATTGATACTAAAAGGAGCTTCACCTGAGAATTTTTTTTAAGGCTCAAACTTAACAGAGATAAAACTACAAAGTCATTTTCCCAAGGTCAAGCATTTAGATAAAGCTCCCCCTCCCTCAGGGGTTTGGAGAAAGTTCCTGCTTGCTAAAAAGGGGGTCACCCTCCTTATCTCTGGTAAAAGGAACTTAAGGTCCTTCCATTAACATATGGCTATTCTGATTTGGTTCCTTTACTGAACCCTTATTTGAGCTTCAATTCAAAATCATTGTTTTTTTTTGTTTTTTTTGTTTTTTTTTTTTTTGGTTTTTCAAGACAGGGTTTCCTCTGTGTAGCTTTGCGCCTTTCCTGGAACTCACTTGGTAGCCCAGGCTGGTCTCGAACTCACAGAGATCCACCTGCCTCTGCCTCCCGAGTGCTGGGATTAAAGGCATGCGCCACCACCACCAGGCCTGTTTTTTTTTTTTTTTAAAGATTTATTTATTTACTATGTATACAGTGTTCTGTCTGCACATATCCCTGCAGGCCAGAAGAGGGCACCAGATCTCATTACAGATGGTTGTTAGCCACCATATGGTTGCTGGGAATTGAACTCAGGACCTTTGGAAGAGCAAGCAGTGTTCTTAACCTCTGAGCCATCTCTCCAGCTCAGACTGGCTTTAGCTCAGCGGTTACTTCGACAATGCTTCAGTTCGCTACTTTGCCACTCATGGTTGAGTTCGAGCACCATCAACCAAAATCATTGTTTTTAAGGCTACTTATTGTAGACTGTTTAGAGAACACAAGTAAATAGTCAGTCATCTTATAAATAATAAAATTCCTTAATTGTAATCATGCTAAGTACTGATGTAATTAATTACAGAGATAAGCTTTACTTAGTCCCTTGTGTATGTTTTCAGAGTTGAGCTTAAAACAAGTAAAAACAAAGTTCATCTATTCAGATATACCTGGACATCCCTCAAATACTTCAGAGATCTGCAAAATATGGCATTTAAATGTTAGATTAAAAAGCTTATTATATCAGACAGAGATTCCCAGATCGTAGCAGTGACTTAAATTATGAAAAATATTTTGGATTGATTTCCCCTTCTATGGTATAACAGTTCAGAGCTTAACATTTAATAGAGTTCTGATAAACTGGTAGAGTGTAACTGCTTACTGTTCAGTCACAAGCTCAACATTTTAGATTTATTTTGGTTGTCACCTAAATATATACTTAAAAGTGCTTCTCATCAGACTAGAAAAAAAAATCTCTGTCCAATTTATATCTGGTTCTCTGGACAGAAGAATCCACATGCTTTTAACCCAAATCTGTAGTTCTTGCTAGGACTCAAAGGTAAGAGTCCACTTCTGTTGTTTTACAGATACTCATTACCTGCTTTGTTTACAATATGGATTTCAGTACACATTGGTAATACTAATGTATCTAAAACTTTTATGCCATTTTGTAAGATAATTCATATAGGCCTCAGAGGATTGAATCCTTGAGGATTCAAGGATTCAAAACTTGAATCCACTTCACAGAGGTTAGAAGGACTCCAGATAAGTACAGCTTAAATTTTCCTTACTTGTCTTTTTCTAAGGGTGGTATTGTGGTGATATTGTGTTCCCCAAAATATTGTGCACCCTAATAAACTTATCTGGAGTCAGAGAACAGAACAGCCACTAGATACAGAGGCCAGAAAATGGTGGCACTCACGTCTTTAATCCTAGTATTCTTAAGGCAGAGATCCATCCTGATCTCTGTGAGTTTAAAGCCACACTGGAAACAGCCAGGCATGGTGACACACGCCTTTAATCCCAGGTGATGGCAGAAAGCCGAAAAGTATATAAGGTGTCAGGACCAGAAACTGGAAGCTTTTGGCTGGTTAAGCTTTTAGGCTTTTGAGCAGCATAGTTCAGCTGAGAGGCACCCAGTCTGAGTAAACAGGATCAGCTGAGGAATTGGGAAGGTGAGGTAGCTGTGGCTTGTTCTGCTTCTCTGATCATCCAGTATTCACCCCAATACCTGGCTCCAGGTTTGTTTTTATTAATAAGACCTTTTAAGATTCATGCTACATGGTATTTTTCTCTCTCATGGTCTACTACCCTTCCCAATTACTAAGACTATAGGCCTTAAAGTTCCAAATAAGTTCATAAATTTTAACTTCTGTTCCTAGTTTAAATTTGTCTCAACAGGTTTCCACTTGGCTGACAGACACCATCAAGCTTCAGTTGTTGACTACATTGCTCCAAACAACTGTGAGCTCTGGACTTGCTAAAAGCTGACGTGGACCAGCCCAGTCAATGTGATTATTTCCTGTCTCTCCTGCTGGGTCAGATAACCACATGATTCTGACAATGCCCCATTGCCTAGCCTTTGACTAGTCTTTCAGTCTTTGACTAGCCTTTCAGCCTTTGACTAGCCTTTCATCATTTTGGGAGCCCTGACAACAACCCCCTAGTGTCAGCTCAAAGCAGTTCCATGCTCCCTGCCCAAAATAGGTTGAAATGCTGAGTCAAAAAACAAAACAAAACAAAACAAAACCAAAATCCTCCCTGGCATAGGGAACAAAATGGCTAACTCTAATGCCCATTAACATACCAGGAAAATAGGTTCAGATTTGTCAATTGATACATTCATTAACTAAAATGGTTCTGCAATAAGATAAGACACTTGACCTTCTTTGTGCAGAACCAAGGAGGTATTTAAAAATTATTATTCAGGATTATAATCCAGTTGTACTCAAAGATAAAAACTACAAGTCCTTAAGAATGGCAATAGACACAGATGTTGCTGTCCTAGAAAAATCTGTTAGCTGATAGTTCTTGGGTCTCAATACCCTTGAACCTCTGGACAGATAGGACTCATGATTGAGTCCTGTCATTGGTACTTGTGAAGGGGGGTAATGTGTGGGGGAGCAAAACAGTTTGACTACACAGCTGCCATGACAGGCTTAGAGGCCCAGAAACAGCTTCTGTGACAGGCTTACTGACAGGCAACACCCTGATCCAGTAGAAGCCATGAGCTGACACCACCCATGGACCTGGGTGAAATACCTAAGGGGAAATACCTGACATTCCAAGCATTCCCTATACCCCTGGAGAAATGTCAGCCAATCAGGGTCCTGAACCCTGGAAATCCCCTCACGTGGTCATGTAGGTGCACATGTGTGGAGTCCAGAGGTCAAGTTTGGGCATTATTTAGGAGTTACCCACCTTGGTTTTTGATCCAGGCTCTCTCACTATGTCCTGAGACTCCCTGATCCAGGTATGCTGGTCAGTGAGCACAAGTGACCCACCAGTCTCTGCTTCTTCATCAGTGGTGTTACAAATATACACCAATATGCCCTACTTTTTGTGTGGGTGCTGAGGACCGAACCCACTCTGCTGACCAAGGCATGTTCCCAGTCCCCAAGGTTGCTTTTTTTCTGAGGACAAGGGGAAGAACCTATTTCCTGACTCTCCTAGATTTAGATAGTTTATGAGCAGTCTCCCATGATTCTTTGCTTGTAGCTGCATCCCACCCAGCTATCTTTACATTCACATGGCCTTCTTCCTGAGTGCATCTGTGTCTAAGTGTCTCATTCTAAGCAGGATTCATAATCCCAAGTCACATTTTGTGTTGCCTCACTCTGACAATTTCATCTTAATATGATCATATTCAAATAATTTATTTTTAGATAGTTTAGACACACAGTATTGAAGGTTGAGACTTTAGCATCTTTTGAGGAAGGAGCAATGCCACTCACAACAACTAAGAATAAATCCTAGTAGAAACAAATATGAAAGGAAGGTCCAAGGGAAGCAGTGTGAAGGATTTGCTGCTGCTCAGGTATGTCTGTTGGTCTGGCTTAACGGCCAAAGCAAGGTAGCAAACAACTGGTTGGAACCACTCTGGTGTGTGTGTGTGTGTGTGTGTGTGTGTGTGTGTGTGTGTGTGTGTGTGACTATGGCTCCCAAAGAGATGAGATTAACCCCCTAGTGCCTTATCTCACCTCATACTTCCATAGCTCTCACCTCAGTCCCCTGCAGAAGAACTCACAACTCAACAACATCTTCCTTTAAAGATTACAAATGACTATGTATGCCTGTAGCTTAATTTTGTACCTGCTTTTATTCATGAATCACATTTCTGCAAAGACATTAATCCTCACTCATTACTGAATGCACTGTCAGCTTGATAATTCACTGATGTGCTTCTGTGTGTCGTGTTAAAAACAAATAAGGCTAATAGACTTCAGTGGCACTCATCCCGTGAAACCTTCTCACTGACAAAAATGAAGAGACGGAGGGAATTTTTAAAGGTATATTTGATCATCTCTTCATTCTCTCTTGTTCTTTGGAAAACTGATTCTGCAGGTGGCTTGCAGTTGTGCATATTAGTCACATAAAGAGGACTCCCAAACTCAAGAGACTTCCAAGGAAAAGGCCACATTAATCTCCTATTTGTATTCAGCCATGTTTACATCCATGGCTTCTGTATTTGTTGATACTTTTGGAATTTGATGAGAGATGATCCCCAGTTTCCTTCTGCTTTGCACCAAATGTAGTTGCTATCCAGTCTTTTACCCACCAGTCAGATCTGTTGAGGCATATCCTTAAAAGGAAGTAAAAATGGAGACAGATTCTTTTCGCCTACTGTCATAAGCCCAAATTTACCGAAAATTTGCATTTTATTTTTTCTTTGATTTCATATTTAGAAATGCCTCAAAATCTACATTTGATTTGATAATAAGTACATTTTTCTAATACCTTATTCTATGGAATACTCAGAGGTATTCATAAATAAATATGTCTCTAGTATTACAAGAGTGGTCATTTTATAAGATCTGCCTACACAAAATTGGAGGTACCCTAAATGTGCATGAAAATAAGAACTTAAAAATAAACAATAAATTTATTATTTATTCAAGAGAAATTCAGAGGGAAATGAGGTAAAATCACATGTGTAATTTCTATTCACAAAAGGTAATACTTGAATAGATGAGCTTATGGTGTACTGTCATAATCAAGCTTAGTGCTTGGGTACATGTTATTCTTAGTTTCTTCTTTCTGCATTTCTGAATCCCACAACTGACATATATTAACTCTCTAATATAAGAGTAACTCTGATGCAACCAGCAGAGAGGAGGCGCCCTGTGGGCCAGGTTTGCTGACCCTGACCTGGGCTCTCCCCACTTATTCCTCAAACCACTGTGCCCTCCGCCATCTCAATTCCTTGAGCAGAATACCTGAGGCTTGGATTCAGAGATTATTTTATTGCAAACCAGCCAGTTGAAGTAGGAGGGATTCGTCCTAAGGATTCCTTTCAAAACTTAAGTCAGCATGCAGCTTCCTTGGTGTCTGCTCTAATAACTTCGTGAACAAGCTCTCTGATTGGCTATTCAATGGATTGGCTGCACCTGTGCCGGTACCCTACCTGGACCACTATCTGTGGCTGCTTGGGTGGGATTTGGGAAGTGGGTGTTTTAGGGTCTAGCACACTAAAGAAGCCTCTATCTTCTGGGCTGGCCTGTGCGGAGACTCCTTTCCTCCTACCTCAGTGTGAAGAGCATCAAAGTCGAACACAGACCACACAGGTGACCAAATGTGCTGAGCACAAGATGCACAGGTGATCACACGTGCTGAGCACAGACTGTAGAGGTGACCACATGCACTGAACACAGGATGCACAGGTTACCACACACACTGAACACAGATGCACAGGTGACCACATGCACTGAACACAGGATGCACAGGTGACCACAGACACTGAACACAGGGTGCACAGGTGACCACAGACACTGAACACAGGGTGCACAGGTGACCACACACACTGAACACAGGACATACAGGTGACCACAGACACTGAACACAGGGTGCACAGGTGACCACAAACACTGAACACAGGGGCACAGGTGACCACAGACACTGAACACAGGGTGCACAGGTGACCACACACACTGAACACAGGACACACAGGTGACCACAGACACTGAACACAGGTTGCACAGGTGACCACACACACTGAACACAGGACACACAGGTGACCACAGACACTGAACACAGGGTGCACAGGTGACCACATGCACTGAACACAGGACACACAGCTGACCACAAACACTGAACACAGAGTGCACAGGTGACTACATGCACTGAACACAGGGTGCACAGGTGACCACAGACACTGAACACAGGACACATAGGTGACCACAGACACTGAACACAGGACACACAGGTAACCACATGCACTGAACACAGGACACACAGGTGACCACATGCACTGAACACAGGACACACAGGTGACCACACGCACTGAACACAGACTGCAGAGGTGACCACATGCACTGAACACAGGACACACAGGTGACCACAGACACTGAACACAGGGTGCACAGGTGACCACACGCACTGAACACAGGGTGCACAGTTGACCACACGCACTGAACACAGGGTGCACAGGTGACCGCAGACACTGAACACAGGGTGCACAGGTGACCACAGACACTGAACACAGGGCCACAGGTGACCACACACACTGAACACAGGGGCACAGGTGACCAAACACACTGAACACAGGGTGCACAGGTGACCACATGCACTGAACACAGGACACACAGCTGACCACAAACACTGAACACAGAGTGCACAGGTGACTACATGCACTGAACACAGGGTGCACAGGTGACCACAGACACTGAACACAGGACACATAGGTGACCACAGACACTGAACACAGGACACACAGGTAACCACATGCACTGAACACAGGACACACAGGTGACCACATGCACTGAACACAGGACACACAGGTGACCACACGCACTGAACACAGACTGCAGAGGTGACCACATGCACTGAACACAGGACACACAGGTGACCACAGACACTGAACACAGGGTGCACAGGTGACCACACGCACTGAACACAGGGTGCCAGTTGACCACACGCACTGAACACAGGGTGCACAGGTGACCGCAGACACTGAACACAGGGTGCACAGGTGACCACAGACACTGAACACAGGGCCACAGGTGACCACAGACACTGAACACAGGGGCACAGGTGACCAAACACACTGAACACAGGGGCACAGGTGACCACAGACACTGAACACAGGACACACAGCTGACCACAAACACTGAACACAGAGTGCACAGGTGACTACATGCACTGAACACAGGGTGCACAGGTGACCACAGACACTGAACACAGGACACATAGGTGACCACAGACACTGAATACAGGACACACAGGTAACCACATGCACTGAACACAGGACACACAGGTGACCACATGCACTGAACACAGGACACACAGGTGACCACACGCACTGAACACAAACTGCAGAGGTGACCACATGCACTGAACACAGGACACACAGGTGACCACAGACACTGAACACAGGGTGCACAGGTGACCACACGCACTGAACACAGGGTGCACAGTTGACCACACGCACTGAACACAGGGTGCACAGGTGACCGCAGACACTGAACACAGGGTGCACAGGTGACCACAGACACTGAACACAGGGCCACAGGTGACCACAGACACTGAACACAGGGGCACAGGTGACCAAACACACTGAACACAGGGGCACAGGTGACCACAGACACTGAACACAGGACACACAGGTGACCACAGACACTGAACACAGGGTGCACAGGTGACCACATGTAGTGAACACAGGGTGTACAGGTGACCACATGTAGTGAACACAGGGTGTACAGGTGACCACACGTACTGAACACAGGATGCAGAGGTGACCACACACACTGAACACAGGGTGCACAGGTGACCACAGACACTGAACACAGGGCCACAGGTGACCACAGACACTGAACACAGGGGCACAGGTGACCAAACACACTGAACACAGGGGCACAGGTGACCACAGACACTGAACACAGGGTGCACAGGTGACCAAACACACTGAACACAGGACACACAGGTGACCACAGACACTGAACACAGGGTGCACAGGTGACCACATGTAGTGAACACAGGGTGTACAGGTGACCACACGTACTGAACACAGGATGCAGAGGTGACCACACACACTGAACACAGGGTGCACAGGTGACCACACGTACTGAACACAGGGTGTACAGGTGACCACACGTACTGAACACAGGATGCAGAGGTGACCACACACACTGTGTTTAGTTGGTGAGTGGCAACCCCCAAGCTCTGCCTAGAAGTTATCCTCTTGCTGTGAACTCTCCTCCTGAAGGTGGGGATCTCTGTCTGTCCTTGGGCCTGGACAGCAGAAAGGCTGCCCCGGCAGTAGAGGTGAAATTCTGCACTTACATTAGATTGTTCCCATTCTAACCACGGGGAGGAGAATGGCGCTCTTCTTCATGCTATCCTCTAAGTGCAAAATCTGTGAAGTGACATGAATGGACTCTCAGGCTCCCCTCAGGACAAAACCCACTCTGATGTTATTTTATTTATTGGGAATGGAAGGGTTTCTTTCTAATCATATTAGAGACTCATATCCAAGAAAAAACAAGGGAAATCAGGGAGGAGAGAGGAAAAGGGCAGAAACAAGAAAGAAAGAATGGGAGGAAGAAGGACGAAAGGAGGGAAGAGCGAAGGAAGGAAGAGAAAGTGACTGGGAAGAGGGAAAGGGGTGGCGGAGGCCAAAGGAAGTGTCTGTCAAGTGTCACTCTGTGTCACTAAGTACAGAGCGCTGGGTCCTCTGCAGGAGGGAACAGTCACCTTTTCCTGTCTATGAAAGAAGAAATCTTGGGCTCCAGAAATAGTTCAGCAGTCGAGTGCTTGCCGTTCCTGCAGAGGCCCAGAGTCTAGTTCCCAGCACCCTGTTCACAACCTCTAGTCACTCCAGTTCCAGATCTTCTGATCTCCAGGGATATCCAGACACAGACAGACAGACAGACAGACAGACAGACACACACACACACACACACACACACACACACACACACACACACACACACACCACAAAGAAATGTGTTAATTTGACTCTAACTATAAGGAAAAATGCTTGTTACAGGTTTGTTCTTCAGAGACCCTAATCCCCTCTGGAAGCTCCATATGCACCCTCCTGTGACAACGGGGATTCCCTTCCAGACTGAGTGTGGACAGGCAGGTTAGAGGAGAAGAGGCTATTCCTCTTGTCCGGCCTTCTGTGGCCAACTCTCATCCCCCCAGCTCCTGTAGTTTTGACAGTTACAAAATGCTATGGAGCATTTAATTATATTTTGTCTTGTATTATTTCTAAATGTGTCTGGGAGACATTTAATGTCTGCTAGATTTTTAACACCTTATAGCAGGAACCATGTTGTGTCATTTATAGAAAAAAATACACTGCATAGTTTTTTGCCGAGTACTGAACACAGAACTGGTCCTCAGTTAAACAGGATATCAGGGAAATTCAGCTCTCCAGTAGTAGGCTAAAGCAGTTACTGAGCAGCAGGAAGCAGGCAGAGGAATATCTCTTTCAACTCTAGAGGAACTCATATGTGTACTAACTTGTGTTTCCATAACTTAGGCAGGATAACCTGGCCTTTGCTGTGTGGTCATATATCAGCTTGTGAAAGTTTGAGCCCAACTACAGTTCATTGTTTAGGTGAATAAAATGAATAAAAATGAGCCCACTAAGTCATGAGTAAAGTAAAACAATAAATGACCCCCGTATCTAGCATTCCCTCTGTTTTATTATCTAATGATAATAGTTCATATTTATGGAGAGCAATGAGATAGTCCAATGCAAGCAGACTACCTGTAATGATCACATCAAGAGCATTACCATTTGGAACTGAGCAGACTTCTTGCTGCACATTTTTAGATGAATAGTAATTGTATGTATTTAGGAGATACAGTGTAATATTCCAATGCATATATTTGATGGGACTCTCTAAGTTGGGTGACTCTACTGTTGTATTACTCTTTGTTTGGAACCTTTGTACATTTCTCTCTTATTTGCTCATGAAGCATATAGGCTATTGGGAGCTCTGCTTGTCCCTCTGTGATTTAGAACATGAGAACATTAGGATTTATTACTTCTGTCTAGCAGAGCTTTAGTATTAATTATCCAGCTTTTCTTTCTTCTTCCAGCCCCCACTCTTCCCAGCCTCTGGTGACTGCCATTCTACATTCAATTGACTTTTTGTTGTGTTGTTTTGTTTTGTTGTTTTGTTTCCAACTCACTATGTAGCTCTGGCTGTCCTGAAATTCACTCTGTAGACCAGGCTGACTTAGAACTCAGAGTTCTTCCTGCCTCTGCTTCCTGAGTGCTGGGACTAAAGGTGTGCACCACTATACCTGGCTCAATTGACTTTTAAAAGGTCATTCACTTATGGTTTAAGTCATGTCCTTGTTGCTGTGATAAAATACTCTGAGAAAAAGAACTTGGGGAAGAAAGTTTGCCTAAGCTCACAGTCCCAGATCACTGCATTATTTTTGGGAAGTGACAGGTACAAGAGCTGGAGGAACCTGGCTGCCTCATGTCCCCGGTCAGAAGAAGTGAGCAATAAACTCTCACACACTAGTGTTTAGCTTGCTTTCTCCACTTTCATGCACAGCAGGATTCCCTGCCAAGGGAATGGTGCCACTCACAGTGGACAGGTCTTCAACACACCAACATACCCCGTTACACATACGCTTACAGGCCACTCTGGTACAGGCAACCCCTCTCTTCAAGATGCTCTTCCCAGGGGATTTCAGATCCTGTCAAGTTGACAATTGAAATCAGCCAGTGCAACACATGAGAGAACATACAGTGTTTGTCTTCCTGTGTCTACCTTATGTGACTTAACAGAATGCCATTCAGTTCCATTCTTTGCAGCAAAGGATTTGAAAACATTATTTTTGCTGGTCAAATAGTATTCCATTGTGTATATATACCACATTTTTATATAGTCATAATCCATTCATCAGGGATTGGGTTAATTCCATATCTTGACTTCTGTGAATAGTGTCGTAATAAACATGATGTACAGCTATCTTTTGATACCTAACATACCATGTGTTAAATTTTTGCAGCCTTTAGAACTGCAAAGATACAGGGGAAAACCCACAAACTCTAAATGATGTTTCTTGGTTGTCATGGAAATGTCTACTGAGCACCAGCAGAGGAGACCCTGCATGACCCTCCTATTTGATTATCAGCAATAGAGAATCAATTTAGAATTCCCAGCGAGGGCAGTCACTTCATCCCCGCTGCGCTGAGACCGCAAAGGACTTCCCGAGGTAAGCCCACTCTCAGCCCGGTCTACTGCCCGGATAATGTCTGATCTGGAATATGTCACTTGCGGCGTTTGTACCTTGTCTTGCAGTGGATGAAGAGAGACAATAATGCACTATTTGAGCAACAGGTGCAAGGATTAGACAATAGCAAGGACATTTGTGAACGAGTGAGGACACAGCATAGCAGTGGTCCCACACAGCTGTCTTGAGTGTTTTCTCGTAGGGCAGCACAAAGCACTTTTGATCACAAGTCATCGAGCTTCTGTAAGAAGGAAAGTTCATGGCACAGAGTAAGTGGCAGGCCATCCTGGTGTCTGTTTCCTTCTCTAACGATTGCCTCAGGTATGTGCTATTGTTTGTCACCATTTTACAGATCAGGAAACTGAGGTCACACGGCTGACAGATGAGAACATATAAGACCCAGGTCTCTTAGTGAGCGCCAAGGCTCCAATCTGGGTTCTTTAGCACAAACAAGTTTTGTGACGAATTCTCAGACTGTGACTGAATGAGTAAGAGATGCCAGTCCTTAAGCAAACACTTGGGAGAAGGCGCCAGGGAATTGGGATTATGAAGGAATAGTTCCTTGCTCTCCTGGGTGTTTACGCTGGTGTTTTGTCCATTCATGATTAGCAAAACACAGGAAGCCTGGGCTCCGAGTCGCCGAGATCTGAGGCAGCCCGTGACTGACTCATGTGTCGTTCCTCTAGCGGTCTTGCCAATTATATTTTTAAGCAGCGGCTACTGTTGTATACTTTTTTCTCTCTCAGGAGTTCACAAACAAGTTTTTAATTTTAAGGTCAAATCAGAGGTCACTCTCAAGGTATGGGAAATTCCATTCCCATAGCTGTGTCTGGACACAATTTCCTTCTCCCCCAGGGCATTCTGGAATGTAGGCTCACAGGCTGACAGGCAGTGTGAGCAGGCAAAAGAGGGCTGCAGAAATGTGCTTGCTGGGGAGTGCTTCTCTTCTCTTTCCACACAAGCACGGGAAAACAGAAGACGTGGAGAATGCAGGTTTCGTGAGTACCTGGAGTAGAAAGAGGGCTTTTGCAGAATTAGCTCCTGCCCTCCTATTATGTCATTAGCTACGTTACCCCCTCACAGCAGCGGACATCACGGGGGACTCGGAACTACGTGTGTCCTGGAGGACGCATGGCGAACACCTGGCTTCTTTGGGTTTATTAGCTCAGCTAATATTGATGAGGATGAAATTAATTATGATTATTTGTAGCTTGATGATGATAATGGTGGCCGTGGGAAAGCACCCTCATCTGCTATGGAAAGATTTGTCAGTATTCTAGCCCTGGCAGAATCAGGGCTAATCAATACCACCCAACGTGCAGGGGGACTTTTCCAAAGTCTCCCTAGTGCATTGTGCCTTGAGGACTGCCCACTGGCTCAGCAACCAAGCAGCCAGGCAAGGCAAATGCCCTTAATTATGGGCTGTAAAACTGAATAAAGATATGTGATGTGTGTGTATATGCGTGTGTGTGTGTGTGTGTGTGTGTGTGTCTGTGTGTCTGTGTGCACATGTGCATGGGTGTTCATGTATGTCACATTTATGTAGAGGTGTGAGTACATGTCCATATGTATACATACATGTACATGGGGAAGCCAGAAGCAAATTCCAGGTGTCTCCCTCAGTTACTGTTCACCATATTATTGGACACAGGCTCTCTCTGTGAACCTAGAGCTCATGGATTCGGCTGCATGGCCTGACAAGTGAGCTCTCAACATCTACCTATCTCCATCTCCCTACACTTGGATCACAGGCCATGATGCTGTACCCAGTTTCTAACATGGGTGCTGGGGATCATAACCCAGAGTCGTATGCCTGTATAGCAAACAGTGTACTGACTGAGCCATCTCCCAGCCACTCCCCCCCAGACTTATTTGATAACCATGGCATCTCACTGAGACCACTCACACCTTTGCCTCCTAGAGGCTGAGGTTAATCTCTAGAACAGGCCTGCATTGCATGCATCATTCTTTCCCAATAAAGCATCTTCTTAACTTTCACTTTGAGTCCACCGATCTATTCTGGGATGTCTTGCATGAACTTGACTAAGTTAATTTAAAAAAAATCAAGGTTGCTGAAATCTGACCCAGGATTTTAAAAAAAGAGCCATACACACGGAGAAAAGACTCAGCGTTCTCTGTGAAACCCAGCTCCAGGCTTTATGGGGCCCATGGCAAATTACCCACCTGTTTTCACTTACATGACATTAAAAAACACTTACACATCATTACATTTTTGTATCATATTAGTGAAAATGAATGCAAACGCAATGTGAGATAAACAGCGCTAATGAGATGGAAGCTTGCTCCGATGTAGCTCTGACAGGATTATGTGGCCCTGATCAACTTTTGGTCATTTATAAGGAACTCTTGAACTTGTCACCTTGACAAGAAACAGAATGAGACCTTTGTTGCCAGCACCTGATGTTTCTCCCCACACTTGGCTCTCTTGCCAGCAAAGTTAAGTGAAATCACTGCCAGACATTGGAACTTTAAAGACTGTGTGGAAATCACGGTGTGTGTGTGATTTAGAAATACAGTTTCCATGTACACACCATGCTTTTTATGTTAGAGACTGTGATTAGAGTGCAGCCAGAATATTTATTTCTGGTTTTTGTTTATTTGCTTTGTTTTGTTGGTTTTAAGATAGGGGGCCTACAAGATGTGCTCGGTGGGTAAAGGAGTTTGCTGCCAAGCCTGAAAGGACACCTGAATTCCATCCCTGGCATCCACATTATAGAAGGACAGAACTGACACCTGCATGTTGTCCTCTGACTTCCACATGCACACCATCACCATTGTACACACACACACCAACAAAATATATTGGATTAAAAAGAAAACCCACAGGGCCTCTTGAATTCCAGGCTGAACCTGAACAGGGGATGATATTGAACTTCCAGCTCTCCTGCCTCTACTTCCCAAGTACTGGGGTTACAAGTGCACACCACCACCCCCAGTTTATGGGACACTGCCATCAGATCCAGGGCTTTCCAACGGCTCTGCAAGCACCCTCCCAGAGAAGCTGCATTCATAGCCCAGAATTTTCATTTTGAGTAGCAGTAGCTTTCACTAAGACTGACAAAGTATCCCTCCAAGCATTCTGAGATTAAGACTACCCCCTGAAAAAAATCATGACAAGCCACACTGTACCTTCAATAGCAATTATCAACTGTACAAACAAAATCTCTACTTTCCTGGGAGAAAACTAATACAATTACTAATACAATTACTGGAAAGAAGGAAAAAAACCCACCCCACTTGGCTAGTGTGCTTCATATTTACCGAAATACATTGGGTTCTTCACAGCTCCACTGTCTACCTCACCAGCCAGACCCCATGAAAACATTTGAAGACCGGAGGGGCTCAATTTCAGTTTTGTTTAAACAAGTGCTGTGGTGTATTTGTCTAATGTTGCAGGGGTTGCAGGAAGCATGGGTGACTGATCTCGGAACATGGAGCCCTGTCTCATAGACTGACTTCACCAGATGACTCCAGTCCGCAGATGATAGAGTGAGAGGGCTCTGGTAGGCAGCCGCTCTGGATCCTTGATGCACATCCACATGGACAAGGCCGAACTATTCTCTTTACTGACGAGCTCCAAGATCCATTACTCCAGTGCCTGAAAGTAGAACGGCTGGTCTAATTTTGGACTTTGCGCGTTGTTTATCACAATTTAGCCATAGTCACCTCTAGAAGCTATCTGAGGTTTAGAAGAAACCCATCATCAACGGGTAAGCCTCCACACTCAAGCTAGCTCTCCAACACCCTAAATCTTTTACCACCTCTCCCACCAGGTTAGGTCTTACTCCTGTGTCCCACCAGGATCGGTTGTCTGTGTGTTTGTTGCAGTGGTTCCTGCTTTGGCCTCAGGGCATGCATTTTATAGTTTTATGTATCTCTCTTACCTGCCTGACTGAAAACATTGCTGTGGCCCCACTTCCTCTGGCTTCTCACAAAAGAAGGAACAACGCCAGGTCCATGCCGAAGGTTGGCTGTCGGGGACTTGCTGATTGATTGACTGGGAAAGTGGTACAATGTCTGGTGACAAAGCCACGTGGAGCCACAGCAGCATCCCTGACGGGAGCAGCAAGCCTGAGGCACTGACTGGGTTCAGGGGTCAGTGAGGGTAGGCAGGCACGAGGGGAGAAAAAGGCCTGGCAGAAGAGGGGCACTCGGTTGGGGCTGGGGTGACACAACCATCGAAGACTGACGTAACAAAAGGCAGGGATGGCTACAACAGTACTGAGTAGACGTGTGTTTGAAGGACCTTGAGGACACTTTCTCTACAAAGGGTTGAGTGAGCAGGCTTGGGGTCTGTATTAGGGGGTAAACTATTTAGGAGACGATTCTGGACCAAACAAGGAAGTTAGTTACATTTTCTTCTTCCTAAATGAGAGTAATTTGGATTATCAATAGAGTGGGGGTGTGGTCAGTGTGTTGTGGGGCTTAGGAGGCTTCCGTTGTCATATATTTGAAAGACCAAAAAATTTAAAACTTAGTTTCCCCCGTTTTTTTCTATTAAAACGTCGATTTCCCCGAACTGTGAGAACTTAGATGATTTACCAAAAGGAAAGAATGGACATGTGAGAGGTTGAATGGGAATGATTGAGAGGTCGCACCAACAAGATTCCCCAGACCTGTGGCCATGGTCCTAAGCCTGTCCACAGAGCTACAGTGCTCATTTCAGTGACAACCTGGAATTGATGGCAGAGCGTGCCAACATGCCCGTGTGGGTGACAAAGAAGAAGGCGGAGTGGCAGCTCAGAGAGGACACGACGCAGCCTGCGCATGCGCGATGCAGCCTGCGCATGCGCTGGTTCTCCAGTTTCCTGTTTGGAAGTGGCCAAGGGCTGAGGTAATGATTAACAAATGACTGGGTTTTGGAGCATAGATGTATGTCAATGCAAATCACGTTTGACGCTTACAAATACTGCATACACTTATGGAAAGCAGTGTGCCTCCAGGCTCCCTGGAAGTCTGGGCAGGTCGGGTGATGGGGCGAAGAAGGAATGAAAACAAATCGCTCCCTTCTTCCCAGGGTCTGACAGTGTCACCATTGAACGTCCGTAGCTAAAAGACTGGTTGGACCAGAAGAGGCTTGATTTGGGAGACGGCTAACACTGCAGCTTAAGAAAGGTTCACGGGACCTAGACAGCCAGAAATCACTGCTAGAGCAGGAACCAGACATCTCATTTTAAAGAGCAGATCTGAAAGGATCAGGGAGGTATGCTGGGAGTGACGTCATTAAGTAGTGAGATGGAGTCAGTAACAAAACTTAAACCTGAGGTATGGGGAGAAGACAGAGATGACTCTGGATGGCAGGAAGCATGACCTCAGAGCTATCAGTCTTGAGAACCAGGAAATAGGAAATGGAGAAAAGAGGGAAAACAAGTTTCAAATGTAACAGTGAATAGTTTTGTTTCATTTTTCACTTATTTGTTGATGAAGACTTGTATTTCTTTTGAGAACTATTTGAGTCATTTGCCTGTTAGTGATTGAATTATTATTGCTATTATTAGTAATTTTTGTTTTTTTTTAAACAAATAAACATATTACTCCCTGACCAGAAAAAGCGCTGGCGAAGAGTTTCTTCTGGCCTCCCCACTCCGCAGGTTGTTTCGATTCCCACAGCAGCTGCGCTAATTTACCTTCCCGCCAACAGCAGGCGAGGGTTTGGTTCCTGTTTTTATGCTTCACGTTTGTCAGCCTTTCTTCTGCTTGATTTCTTGACAATAGACATTGTGACTAAAGCAATATGGACTCTTGATGTAGTTTTGATTTGCAATAGAAGGTTTAAACTAGATTCCTACTTCTTAGCATATACAAAAACCAACTTAAAATGGACCAACGTCCTTAATGTAAGACCTAAAGCTTTGAAACTGCTGAAAGGAAACACCTTAAGTCATGGGCACAGTCGAGGACTGAAGAGGGGATTCCTCATAATAGCAAGAATTGACAAATGAGATTTTTTTGAGATTAAAAAATTTCTGCATAGCTTCCCTCTGGTATCTACTCAAACTCTGTACCCTGTGTGCCAAGATGGGAGGAGCCATGCATCAAGCTCCCTCGGTGTGGACTGCATTGATTCAACTGCTAAGTCACTTCCACTAGGGAATGGTGAGCCAAAGCAAGCCTCGGCTTCCTAAGGTGGTTTCTGCTGGGTGTTCCGTCACAGTCCCACAAGAAAAGCAACCCATACACCCTTCCATGTCCTGCGTTGGCTTCTCTAAAAGCTAAGCTAGACTTGAGTGTTCCTGGGAAATGATCCCTACGAAGGAAGAGTAGGAGCATGACTGAGTAGGACTCTACTTCAACCCGTAGACTAAGTCTCTGTTGATCCAACCAGAACCTCTAGGCAGGCTGCCCAAGGGAGAAGCTCTGTCTTACATAGACTTGTCCAGGCCCTTGCAGCAGGCCAGCCCTAGTCATTGGCTGAGGCCTCCTTAAGAAGAACTGACATCTTGCTAGGTCTTTTGGTGCAAGCCTCTAAACTCAGATGCTCAGGAGGATGAGGCAGGAGGATCACAAGTTTAAAGAGTGTGGTCAAGGTTAGCCTGGGCAACCTAATGAGATCCTGTCTCAAAATACAAAGTGAAAAGGGGATGGAAATATAGTTTTGAGATGGGTCACTGGCCTAGCATACATAATGGTGTCCAGGTTCAACACCTAGTATGGAAAGAAGAGGCAGTGACGAAGAGGAGGGAATGAAGAAGGGGAGAGAGAGAAGAGGGAGGAGGAGGGGAAGAAAGGAAAGCTGAAGTATATCCTGAAGTTGCTAAAAATCTGCTAAAAATCTAGAAGATAAAAACTAACTCCACTCCTTAAAGCTGGGCAAAGGGTTTTATCAGAAGTTCAGCTTATGTGTTTTTAGAAGTCCTGTGATCTATTTTTGGCAAGATGGAGGACCAGCAATGATGTGGTTGGGAGACCTGAGATCAAGGGAGCATCAAGAGCTGTTGTTGATGTCCTGGCTCAAGCAGTTAGGCAATCCTCCTCCACATTTTCGTTTGATTCAGAGCCTCAGCAGAGTAACTGATGGTCACTTACCTGCAGAGGTCTCTTTACTATGTCAGTCAGTCCAAAAACTTCTCTCTTCCTGAGATACCCTCACAGACATAACAGGAAACTGTGTTTGAACAACTGTCCAGTCGTCAGCTAGTAGTTAAGTATCCATACTAAAACTCCTTCTCAGTACGTTCTTTCTAGACCACTTCAAGATACCAACTTCAGGAGGTGTCTGTCCTCCAAAAGGTAAGTGTTGAGGCAAGATTGAGAGTGCAGAAGTTTATTGGATAATAACATCTCTGAAAAGAAGATAGAATGGGCATGGAGGACAGAGAGATTCAGGGGTCCAGAATGTAGGCTGGTCAGGATTTGCAAGTGTGCTGAGGACACCAGAGCAATGATTGCTTCCTAGAGAAGCCGTGTGTTTGGCAGAGGTTCTTAGGTCCTTGTACTAAAGATTTGCTCAAGCATTGGCTGGGGATGAAGTGACCCAGCAAATGTCTAATAGTGGCTTTTAGGAAGTGAAACCTGACCTGTAGTATTGGCCAATCTGTGATTAAATATGTGCATTGTGGTAGATTGCAAGTCATCAGTATGGTATCACTGGGTGCTGAGTCTAGAGGACATGCACACATTGTCAACCCTTAGTGAGCTGGAATGGGCCAGCATACACTGGCTGGTGGCCAACCTGGGAAGCTTGTGACTCATACTCCAAACCTGAGGCCAGTCTGCCTGACGATCGCAACTGTCACCTAATCATACTTCTTGAGGCAGGGTGATAAATCTTCCATGAGAGGGTGTGTGAGCAGCTCTGTGACATGGGGACAGCCTTGCTGTCACCTATCATATGCGCACCTGATAATACTGCATCTCTATCAAGACTGAAGGCACATGTGTGCTTTGTTGTAAGCATGATATAGAATGAAATGAAGGAGGGACATGAAATATAGTTTAAAGGAACAAGAGTCTTGCTTTTCCCTGCTATGAGTTAATTCATCACATTGAAAGGAAACATGGAATCCTCATTCAGTCCTCTTTCCTTCCCATCCTTCCCCTTGGAGTAGTCATTTCTGATTTCAGTCCCTCGGCAAAATATCATCTTTATTCATTCTTCTAATTTGAGGGCTAGGAGCAGGAGAGAGGACCACCAAGGCGGCAGCCAGTATTTCTTACTATTCATACCACTCTTTATTTATTATATTGATAGTATAACTATCCATTCTACAGGTGTTCACTTTATAAATAAGGAAACGATGACCCAGGGACATCCAGCAACTTGCTTATCCCTGTTTCTCTTCTTCAAATGGTCAAACACGAATCCTCTCTCTTCTGATGTTCACTTAACTACACACTTCAATTCTAGCGTTTGCTGTGCTGTGTTATAATTACTTATGTCTTTTTCATCATGCAAACTAGAGAGCTCCTTGTAGCAGTGATTCTCTGTCCAGTGTCTGATGAGTCTGGGACGTAGTAAGAAAACGACCAAGCTAACACTGGGGCCCAGAACTTCCTGCTGCAAAGGCTGCGCTGCCGTTTGTACTGGTGTTTCCAATCAAGGCATGTGTGTGGATGTGTAGCATGAACACACACCCTCTGCTCATAGACTAATACATACAGACGAATGGATGGAAGACTGGGAGATGGTGCAATGGATAAAGATCCAAGTTTGGACCCCAAGAACGCACATAAAAACCAGACCCTTAGAGAGCACATCCTCAATTCCTATGCTTCTGTAGTGAGAGGGGAGGCAGACATGGGAAGATTCCCTGGGAGATCATGGGCCAAATAGCCTGGTGTACACACTAGAAAACAGCAAAAGACTCTGATGCAAGCATATGGAAGATGAGGATGGACACCCAGAGTCAGTGTTTGACCTCCATGTACTCATGCACACGTTTGTACATACATCATATGCACATACACAAAGATCACGTACATATTCACAGTTTAAAAAAACATAATTTACAAATTTTAAAAAGACACATAGGCAGACACCAGCCACGGAAGGGCCTAGGTGCTGTGACAGACAAGAAGGATGTGCGTCAGCTTGCAGTGACTTGCCCTTCTTCCTTTCCCATTCCCTCACAGGGGCCTTGTCATGACTCAGTGACAGACATGGACATCAGGGCACTTGTGTGGGTGAAAACAGCCTCCTGTGGCCCAACTTCTGGTGAAATGGGCTGCGGGCCGCAGAGGGATCTGCATGTGGGTGGGCAAACTGCCGGCTTATTTCTGAACTGTGACTCCTGCTCGCCTCCCTTCCCCCTTCGAGCTGCCTGGGAGCCTCAGAGGGAAGAAGCCAAAGGAGCTTAATTACAGAGACCATTATTGACTAGGGCTCTGGCTGAATCCATCCAACTCACTTCACTTTAACCTGAGCCAGATTTGATTATGAGGCCTGTTTATCCAACGTTTCCCTGCCTTTGGCTGTGTATGTTGTGATTTAGGTATACACACATGCACACACACACACACACACACACACACACACACACACACACACACACACTATTTGAAAGGTAGCTTTGTTCTGACACATTTTATATTTTTTAAAGTAATATTGCGTGTGGCATAATTGGGGGGGGGGGGTACCCACATTCAACATCAACAAACAAACAACAAGAAAAGGGCCTTTGAATTTAGAATAATGGAACCTGTAAGGCAGCAAGTTGCTTGAGAGATTTTGCTCGAGTAACTTATAACTATCAGTGAAGCCCCTGGGGATGCCCGGCTGTTTTTGCAGAAGCTGTTTGCAGTGGAATAAACAGACAAGTGCTCTATACATCATTTTAAGTAAGACAAATAAAGCCCCGTTTCCACCTTACAACGATGTCATTGTCAGTTATATAAGAATAATTCTGTGTGACTTTTTATGAATTCTTCCCCTGTGCAGAAACACAATGGCCTAATTTTCCACTCCCTGGATTATAAATAAATAGGCTTCTTTGACAGTCTCAGGTCCACCCCAACCACCTCATCTTGAGCAGACAGCATCGTTCCTAGCTCTACAAGCTCACCTGTGGAAAGCAAAGGCTTGTCCACCTTCGGACATTTGAAACACGAGTGTCTTGTCACCTGCCACATCCTTTTCTCCAGCTAATAGCAAGTCCTCTAAATGAGCGGTGACCCCGAGGCTGGGGAAGGTGCAGCCAGAACCCAGAGGGCTCCAGTGATGTCCTTGGTTAAGATACACAAGTCAAGGAATCATCTGCTAATCAATGTAGTGGTTTAAGGGCAAAGAATGTCTTCTTCAGAAGATGACAGTTGTTGTTCGGGATTTAGTTCATGGGAGGAGAAGCAGCGAAAGTAGCAGCCATAGAAACTAGAAGATCATTTGAAAGAGTTGTGGAAAAACAGATCAAAGGCAGAGGCTGACAAATCAAATCTTGTAGAAGAAACAAAAAAGGCAGTGTATATGTTCATTGCTTTTATTTTCTTTTAAAATCTTACTTTGTTTATGTGTATGACTGTCTATGTGAGTGATGTGCATGTGCTGTGCAGGTTCCTGAGGAAGCCAGAAGAGGGTGTCAGATTCCCTGAAGCTGGAGTGGTAGGCATTGGGAGCCACCTGACACAGGTTCTGGGAACTAACTTCAATCCTCCGTAACCACCGAGCCATCTGTTCAACTCCATAAATTAAGTTTTAATTTTTCATCTTAGCAAGCTTACTGAGGTATAACTGATATACCAAAATCACACATGTTTGAAGTATACAGTTTATAAGTCTGATACATCAAGAGCTATAAAATGATGACTACAGTTGTGATAACTAAAGTGTCCACCCCCCCTCCAGCATCTACTTTCCCTTTGTGATCCCTTTTCCTAACCACCGTGTCTCTTTGTCCCAATCTCTAGGTAACTTACCCATTTGTTCTTGGTCACCTCCAATTAGTTTGCATTTTCTAGAATTTTCTATGAACAGTGGGTGCTCTTTTGGTTTTCTTCTTTCACTTAACTATTTTACGTGGTTCTGTTCATGTTGCGATGTGGTCATTCCTTTTCAGGGTTAAGTTGTGTTCTGTGTGGATAGACCATAGTGTGCTTATGTAGTCATTTTGATTTTTTTTCCCAGATTTTAGCTATTGAAAATAGAGTTGCTATGAAGAACCACACTGAAGTCTTTGTGCAGTGATATGCTTTCCTCTCTTCAGAATGATGTGGGCAGAAAATGGATATGATATTTAGTTTCATTTCATGTGGTGTTTGTCTAGGTTTGTTTTTAGAAAAACATGTCTTGCTAAATGGGTTAGGAAATCTCCTTTTTTAATCAAAAACACAAAAAAGGCATTATTTCTGTTCTTATAAGTCAAGCCACCTAGGTTTGCTGTCTTTCTTGTACACATTTGAAAAATTCAAATACTGCTGTGGGATGTTCTGTATGGCAAATGTGTTGCTGATTAGTCAATAAATAAAACACTGATTGGCCATTGGCTAGGCAGGAAGTGTAGGCGGGACAAGGAGGAGAATAAAGCTGGGAAGTGGAAGGCTGAGTCAGAGACACTGCCAGCCCCCAGGATGAGAAACAGCATGTGAAGATGCCGGTAAGCCACAAGCCATGTGGCAAGGTATAGATTAATGGAAATGGATTAATTTAAGCTGTAAGAACAGATAGCAAGAAGCCTGCCACGGCCATACAGCTTGTAACCAATATAAGCCTCTGTGTTTACTTGGTTGGGTTTGAGCGGCTGTGGGACTGGCAGGTGAGAGAGATTTGTCCTGACTGTGGACCAGGCAGGAAAACTCTAGCTACAAATGGCGTCCAACGTGGTGGCAAGAGTTTCCACCTAAAAACTGAGAAAAAAGATTCTAAAACTGAGCTAAAAACAGTTCCTAATTATCTCTCTCAAATGAGCGGCTGCTCCTGGTTTGAGCTACTTGTGGGTTCCTAGCATACGCCCTGTGGCGGGAATGAGGCCTCTGCAAGTGGCACATTAAGCTGCATGGTGGATTTAGACTTTGCTAGTACAAAATAAAAAAAGAAGTTTCTGGGCTACACGCTGCTTGGCTAAAAGCATAGACCCAGGATAGCTCCCAGAGCTGGCGGTAAACCACCACCATGTTGGGAAGCTGAGGTGGGCGGAGCCAGCAGCCACAGCTGCTGCAGTTTAAAGCAATAGATTCACAATAAGACAGATTCAGATGTAATAGTTTAAATGTGTGTAAAATAGACGTAGGCTTGAAAGAGACAAAAAAGGTGATATACACAGTTATATAAACAAATACATAGTTTTAAAAAATAGTCTTTAAAGAGACAGTAAAATTAATATAAAAAATAAACCACGTAAAGATGAATATTACACAGAGAATCTGGATTGTGTTGTCTTTGGGATTTTTAACTGCAGAAAAACATTTGATTGTAAAAGCTGTTGAGTTATGCCAAAATGTATATGTTAAAGGTAACTTGACTTCAAAATTTGGATATAAAGATATGTTGCTTTGGAAAAGAGTCTCTGCTTTTGTTCCCACAGAAAGCCAGAGGCTATGGATTTGTTCCAGATTAAGATACATCAGGTTTGACCAGCCAAGACCCCCTGAAAGGTCTCCGATGACACCATGGCCCAGATGATCCAACATCCAGAATGGTTTGAAGGCAGCTGGCTCAGACAATACAGCTTCATGGACTATTCCATAATCCTAAAATTTTCTTTGTGTCCCCATAAGATACAGTGCCCTCCTCCAGCAGGAAGTAGTAAGAGAAGCTACGCCCAAATTCCCAAATTATATGTAATTTTACTTTGTTAAGGTTAAAACCTTCCTTTTTGAAAAAAAAAAAAGGGGGGAATGTTCTTCATGGCAAATGTGTTGCTGATTAGTCAACAAATAAAACACTGATTGGCCATTGGCTAGGCAGGAAGTGTAGGCAGGACAAGGAGGAGAATAAATCTGGGAAGTGGAAGGCTGAGTCAGAGACACTGCCAGCCCCCAGGATGAGAAACAGCATGTGAAGATGCCGGTAAGCCACAAGCCATGTGGCAAGGTATAGATTAATGGAAATGGATTAATTTAAGCTGTAAGAACAGTTAGCAAGAAGCCTGCCACAGCCATACAGTTTGTAACCAATATAAGTCTCTGTGTTTACTTGGTTGGGTTTGAGCGGCTGTGGGACTGGCAGGTGAGAGAGATTTGTCCTGACTGTGGGCCAGGCAGGAAAACTCTAGCTACAAAATAAAGTCATTTTTTTCTTCTCCTTTCCTTTACCCTACTCCTTTGTTGTATTAGGACTGAACCTAGGGCCTTGGGAATGCTTGGCAAGCACGCTACCATTGAACTATGCATTCAGCCACTCCCCACCCCCCAACCCCTACCCCTATACACACACTTTTTAGTTGAAAGGCAGTCTTGCTGAGCATCTCAGGTAGGCATGGAACTTGCAACCCTCCTGTCTGGGCCTCCTCAGTGGCTGGGATTACAAGTTGTTAAATAGGTAAAGGGCTCTGAAAGCCATTCATTCTTCTTAAATGGTGTTTGATAGCTTGGGTTATTCAAGGAAGTTGCCCATTTTATTATGGCTGTCAAATTAACTGCATTGCAGTTGTATAAAACATTTTCCTCTGGCATAGAAGTTAAGAATACTGGCACCTCTTCCAGAGAACACAGGTTTGATTCCCAGCATCCACATGGCAACTAACAAAAGTCTATGACTCCAGTCTCAGGAAGGCTGACACTGTCTTCTGGAATCCTCAGGCATTGCCCACTAGTGGTGCACAGACATACATTCAGGAAAACATCCATACACATAAAAATAAATGAGTGAATAAAAATAGTTGATGGTGGCATTGTGTACACACACACCACCACCACCACCACCACTAACAACACCTTCAGACACACATACCACTTTGCTTCACATATAGAAAATATCTAGTCATTTCACATCTCTCAATTTTTACATTCGTAATTTCTATCTTTTGTCTCAAACATCAGTCTAACTGCAGTTTATTGTTCTTAAAAATGGCTTAGTATAGAATAAGACTTGTCATGAAAGCATGAGGACCTGAATTCTAATCCCCAGGACACACACAGAACAGCAAGGCATAGCTGTGAGTGCCTGTATCCCCAGCATTGGGGGAGCACAGACACAGGTGGATCCCAAGAGCTCACTGGCCAGCGGACTAGCTGAAACCATGAGAGACTGTCTCAAAGCAACAAGGCAGACAGAGCAATGGCCTCTGCATGGGCCTACAAAGTTGCACATTCATGGGTATGCACCATACAAACACCATGCACGCACACACACACCACCACCACCACCAACAACAACAACAACAAAAGTTTCAGTCTTGGGAGATGGTTCAGAGGTAAAGCATTTGCTGGGCAAGCATGAAGACCCGAGTTGAAATTCTCAAGAGCCCACTAAGCCCAGTCACGGTAACATGGGTCTGTAATGTCAGTGCTCCCGGTGGAGACAGGAGAATCAGTGGGAGCTTTCAGGCCAGCTAGCTTGATGTACACAGAGCTGAACAGCAAAGACGGACCCTTCCTCAAACAAGGTGGAAGAGGAGGACTAATACCAGAGACTATCCCTGACCTCCACACATGTGACGTGTGCAGAGGTGCCCCCACTCTCTCTCACACACACATATATATTTACATATACTCATAAAAATAGATTTTAAAAGCACGCTTTTCCTTTTTTACTCTCAGTGGTTTTCTCTGTTCATTTTTTTCTCGATCACTCTTCCTGTTTTGATTTTTGTCATTTTGTTTCTTCTATGTACTTTACACTTACTGTAGCCGTCCTTTTCTGTCTCTTAAGATAGAGACAGTGGCCAGTGTTTTAACGCTCTCACTTTAAAAACTCCAAATGCACTTCAGAAGTTGTCCGGGTTGTCACCGATGATCTCTTTACTTTCTGGGAGTCTGCTGGTGCTTCCCTGTCATTTTGCTGACTTTCTCCTCCACCGTGTTCTGTGACACTGTGGCGCAGGAGGGACACCTTCATCCTGTCCAATACTCTGCCTGTGAACTGGCAGTCATTTCGGTTTATACATCATTCACAATCTTAGCCTGGTGATTTACAGGAGCAGTGGACAAGCCGAGCCAACTGAGATTTATTGTATCTTAGGTACAGCACGTGTCTATACTCACATTTATGTGGTTTTCAGTTCATGCATGTTTTATATGCAGGAAATGCAATAATATTTGATGTAGGAAGTGTATGACAAATTTAAAGTCATCTTCTCTGAAAATCCTTCAAATCTTGGAAGTCATGTTAGGACAGTGTTTCCTTTTGAACGTGTTAGATTGATACACAAACAATGGACTGAGTTGTGGCATCTCCATGCATGACTTCTCATTTATCCTCCTACACAGCCTCCCTGGTCCTTGCTTCTCATTTCAGCGGGTCATCTCCTTTTGCCCAGCTAGTCCCCACTTCCTCCTTCTTATCACATGGATTCCATCGCCCTCTCTGTCCCCACACTCTCTTAAGTCCCTTTCTCTCCTCAAGCCCCACTTTCTGCTTTCATGATCTACGCATATACATACATGAATGCACACATCCATATACAAATATATATATGTTTAAATTCAGTTTCCACATATGAGAGAAAAAAATGCCATATTTATCTGAGTCTGCCTTATTTCACTCAGCATAATGATTTCCAGTTGTGTCCATTTTCCTATAAATGTCATAATTCACGTTTTCTTTACAGCTACAAAAAATTCCTTTGTGCGTGTGTGCCTGCACGCGCCAAATTTTCTTTGTTACTTAATCTGTCGATTATTTCCTATGCTGCTATATTCATTTTACAGAAAACCATGCCTGTGCCTGTATCTTGAAGTCTTTCCAGCATTTTTAAAGGTTTGTGTCTTACGTTATGGTCTTTGTTCCAGTTTGAATTGATCTTTGTGTGATGTGAGAGACAGGTATCTAGTTGTCCTGGTGCATGTGGTAAGGCAGTTCTCCCAACACCATTTGTTGGAGGCTCACTCCCCCCACCCCCCGCAGTGTACATTTTTGACAGTTTGTCAAAAATTAGGTAATCTTTAACTATAAGTTTATTGTGGGACCTCTGTTTTATTCCTGTTATATACATGTCTGATTTCTGTGTGTTGACTTTTGTATCCTACCAATTTGCAGAAAATAGTCATTGGTTCTAAGAGATTTCTGTCAGTCTTTATGATCTTTAGGTAGAGAGTAATGCCTGTAAATAGGCACAATTTGACATTTTACTTTCCTGTTCCTTTCATTTCTTTACCTTGTCTTATTGCTCTAGCTAAGACTTCAAGCACTGTATTGAACAACAGCAGGGCCAGTGAGCTGATATTCTTGTCTCATTCCAGATCTTAGAGGAAAATATCTCAGCTTTTTGTTAGTTAGAATGCTGTTGGCTACAGGTTTGTTGTAATACAGCGTTTATTATGTTCAAGTACTTACGTTAACTCTGAGTTTATTTAGGGCACTTAAAAAGAGATGTTCTTTGTCAAAGTTGAGATGATCATGTGACTTTTGTTCTTAAGTCTCTCTATGTGCTAATTGTACTTCCTGATTTACATACATTGATCCAATATTGGATGCCTGTAATAAACCAACTTGGTCATGGGATATGGTCTTCTTAATGTGTTCTTAAATTTGATTTACAAGATTTTATTGTAAATTTATGCATTTGTGTACATCAGTGTGATTGGTCTATATTTCTTTTTCTTTGCTGTTTTCTGATCCTGTTTTGGTATGAGAATGATACTGGCTTTGTAGAATGAGTTTTCCAGTCTTCCTCTCTGGTTTTTGGAACGCTTTAAGAAGTATTGGTGAGAGTCTGTTAAAGGTTTCGTAGATCTCAGCAATGAATTCCTCTGGTCTTGGGTTTTACTTTGTAGACTTCTTTATTCTGCCTTGATTTCTATGGCTATGTTTAAATTGTTTTCATCTTTGTGATGTAATTTTGATAAGCTATCTGTGGCTAGGAATTTATCCAGTTTTGAATACAAGTTTTCAGAGTACTTCGTAATGACTCTGTATTTTTTGCAATCCATAGTAACTTCCTTCTCATCTCTAATTTTACTCATTTGAAGTTTTTGGGTTTTTGTTGTTGTTGTTGTGATTGTTGTTATTTCGGCTAGGTGTTTGCCAATGCTGACGTTTTTTTTTAAAGAAGTAATTTTTGTTTTATCAATTCTATATGTGACTCTTTTAGTATCCATCTCATTAATTTCTGCCCTGACGTTTATTATTTCTTGCTAACTACTGCTTTCTTTTTTTAATGAATTTGAGTTGCATCATTAGGTTATTTATTTGGAAGTAGTCTAAATTTTTAAAGTAAGCACTCATAGCTATAAACTTTGTTCTTACAACTGCCCTAGCTGTCACCAAAGTATTTGCTAGGTTGTGGTTTTATTTTCATTTGGTTATAGAAGTTTGTTATTTTCCTCCCTGATTTCCTGAACAGCCAATAGTTCCTTAAAGAATATGTTGATCAGTCTCCATTTATTTGTGCTCTTTCTGTAATTTTTTTTGCTATTGATTCTTAGGCTTATTGTAACATGATCTGATAAGATACAAAAATTCTTTGTATTCTTTCATATTTGATAAGATCTGATTTGTGCAATGGAATGTGGTCTATTTTGCAGAAGGTTCTGTGTAGTGCTGAGAAGAATGTGTATTCTTTTTCTGTGGGATGGAATAGTCTGTAGATATCTATTAAGTCAACTTGATTAATGTTGTAGATAAATTCTGAGATTTCTTAGTTGATTTTTTTCATTTGATGACCTACTTAGTGGTAAATGAAGGCTATTTAAACCATCTACTAATACTGTATCAAGATCTATTTGACCTTTTATATCAATTACAGTTTATGAAATTAGGAGAACCAATATTCCATTCATATATATTTATAATTACATTTTCTTGATAAAATTTTCTCTTTATTAATATGTCATCTTCATCATTGCTGATAAATTTTTATTTTAAGTCAACTTGAGCAGATATCAGAATATGTATGCCAGCTTATTTTGGTTTCCATTCACTTGATAGATTTGTTTTTGCTCTCTACTTTTAGGTTGTGGGTGTGTTTTCCAGTCAGGTTGTTTCTTGGAGACAACGGACTCAGCTTGACCAATCTGCATCTCTTTATTGGTGAGTTGAGACATTAAAGTTATTATTAGAGATCTGTTTGCCTTTACTTTTTTGTTTCTAAACAGTAATCTGTTAGGAGGACTTTGAGCCTCCAAGGAATTCCACTTATATGGAAAGGGTGCACATGTGTCTCTATGTCTATGTAAATGAGCAATTTAAACATGGTATTATGAAAATGGGTCTCAAAGTTGACTTCAAACCTGTACATGATTTTATGTTTATTTCTTCCTGTGTTTTTATCTCTAATAGCTCCTTGATGTCAGCGTCTAATATTTCAAGTATCTCCAAAGTCTATGAAATATTCTACTATAATTTTTTCCTGTTGTATAAGTACAACATTAATACAGTATACATTAATCACTTTATGAGATTTTTTTACGTGTGTAAAATAACATGCTCCTCCACCCACCAGTCTGATCCTGGTGAAAATTTGAGAAAGAAAAGTGGGCAATACTCTCATGGTAGACTTCCACGCTGAACTAGATGCAGGCCCCTGACTCTTAGGCTTCTGTTTTTAAATTCTAAGCCAACCTTGGAGGAGAGAGGAGAAACAATTGATTCTTAGTACTTTTCCAGCTGTCAAGGGGAAAGAAACAGAAAGGAAGATGAATAAAAAGAGAAATAGAAGGGGAAAGAAGAAAGTAAAGATGATGGGAAGAAAGGGAGGACGGTGGGAAAGCCGTTGTTTCCAGTTTTTCCCACTTAGCCAGTTGCATTGACTTTCATTTTTATTTTATATTGATGCTTTTTGTCTTTTGTTGGTTCTCATAATGTAAATTTAGATCTTCTAAAATTAAAAAAATGGTGCAAAGAAGTAAGAGAAAAGGAAAGAAAAATGGAAAAGAAAATAGGGAAGGAAAAGGGAAAAGAATAAAGAAGAGGGGCTAGAGAGATGTCTCAGAGGTTAAGAGCATTGGCTGCTCTTCCAGAGGTCCTGAGTTCAATTCCCAGCCACCACATGGTGGCTCACAACCATCTGTAATGAGATCTGGTCCCCTCTTCTGGCCTATAGGCATATGTGCAGGCAGAACACTATAAAAGTAATAAATAAATAAATCTTTTAAAAAAAATAATAAAGAAGATAATGAAGAAAAGAAAGAAACCAACTAGGTATAAGGAGGGGGATAGGTGGGAGAGAGGGAGAGGACTGGTAACCTGGCTTGGGTGAGCAGAGCGTCGGAACTCTTCTGCTCCTTAGCTGTGAGGATGTTAGGAGCTCACAAATCCCCTTTCAACTCGGAAGTTCTGTGGGGATTAAATTAGATTAGGCATAAAACACAGACAGCAAGCTCAGTACATGACTCGTAAGAGATAATTAACTATTTTAATTCCCTTCACTTCATCTGAGACAGTAATTCTGGGCATAGATTTCAAACACTTTGTCTGCCACCATCGCAGAGTGCTTGACAGACACTTTCTAAAGGTAAGGCAATGGTGCTTGTGATTCTCTGTGCTCCATCCAAAATGTCTGGTTTCCTATCAATATAAGAAAAAAATTTGTGTTACTTTGTGACTATGTACAATGGAGTTTCCAAAAATATAATCAGTTGTTTGGTAACAGCATTTTGTAATGAAACAGAAAACCAGGGCCAATTATATAACAAGCTGGCAGTAGCTGCTTTTGCAGCGAAGTTGAGCGCATTGGTTTCTACTAGGTTCTACCTGCGCTGGAATGCTTCGCAGGCACTCTTTCTCTTTGCTGTTTTGACCTCAGGCCCATTAGAAGGAGAAAAGAGTGAGGAAGCTGCTGGAGAATGGAAGCAATTGGAAACAAGTGCAGTGGTCCCTCCCCCTCCAGCACAGTTAATGCCATTTCAAATGCGACGCCAATTCTCACAGCTTCGTTATCATGAGGGATTTTGCAGCCATCTTGGGATCTGAGTGAAAACATCTTTAGTCAGAAATTTCACTCTTAACTGAAGAACGTAATGTGGCAATATTCACTTTGGGGAATTTTAGTAGATGGCAAAAAATGTAATCTATTTAGATATTAAGTTGAACATAGGCCTGAATAATGTGGTTAAGAATAATTGGGAACCAATTATTCAAAGCTTCAAAGAGGACTTTGACAAGTGGAATTCCCTAAATTTACATTTGTGGGGCAAAGCTAGAGTGGCGTGATGATTTCAGCACCACAGTTTAATTCCAGACTCCCCTGGTCCCTTTGGGAGATACTTCAGTAAATTGGAGAAATTTATTTCTGCATTTATATGGAAGAAAAATGAAAGGCAAGACTGTGCACTTCTGAAGGAAGTGCTAAGTTCCAGGCAGAAGATATAAAAAAGAATCACACACACACACACACACACACACACACACACACACACACACACACACACACACAGAGACAGACAGACAGACAGACAGACACAGACACAGACACAGACAGACAGACACACAGAGAGAGACAGAGAGTGCACATCCAGAAGGTCTAAAACAATATCTTTATTTAGCAGATTCCCCAAACTATAGCAACATCAGTTTGTGTATTTCAGGCACTTAGACTATCTGTACCATTCATCCTGGATAAGTCAGATTATTGATTTTTTTTTGAGCTGGTCAAAGTAATTAATTTGATGATGTAAGAAACATAAATAAAAACAAGTTAGCATGTAGGAAGAGGAGAAGGCTAGAGGATGTTTCTATTATGTAATAAACTAGTTGTGTGCCAGATAAAGTTCTTCGAAGGACTTTAAACAGGCTATCCTATTAAAATTCCCATATCTCATATGGAAAACCTGAGCTGTGGGAACTGGAGAGAAGGTTCAGTTGGTTTAAGTATTTTTTATGTCAGCCTGAGGACCTGACTTCAGATGCCCAGTGCCCACACAGAAGGCTGAGTGCCATGTTGCCCAGATGTACTACTCTCTCTGCTAGGGAGGTGTCAATGAGAGGATCTTGGAGCTTGCTGGACACTCAATGTTCTCAATAGGTGATCTTTGAGTTCAGTGAGAGATCCTTTCTCAAAATTCAAGATAGAAAACGATAGAGAAAAACACCTGATGTCAACCTCCATGTGCTCAGTGTATACACACACACACACACACACACACACACACACACACACACACACACACACCTCTAAGCCATGATTTAAAATGGGGAATTAGGCAGATTCATCATGGAGGGACATAAGTGCGTATTCAGTCATTTTAAAAATAATACTTATCATTTAATAGGCAACTGTTGCATTTTGTTCTTGCACCAACTCCTGAGGCAGCTTTAGGGAATGCTTTACAGATGAGGAAGTTAGACATCACAGGCATTAATGCAGATTCCAGATCAGTAGCCAGAAGCAACATGGACAGGGCCAGGAACAGGAGACCAACCTGATAATTCTGACTCCTGTTCTGGTAGAAGCTCCACCTGAGCCCCTGGCATCCATATACTCAAAGAGTCTGGGATGATTAGGTGGAAGCCCCACCTCTCTCTCTCCC
Source organism: Peromyscus californicus insignis (assembly GCF_007827085.1). Taxonomy (NCBI): domain Eukaryota; kingdom Metazoa; phylum Chordata; class Mammalia; order Rodentia; family Cricetidae; genus Peromyscus; species Peromyscus californicus. The sequence goes on along the minus strand of NW_026294469.1, from coordinate 4,992,179 downwards.
CAGACTCTGTCCCATTCCAGAAAGTCCAGCCATCAGTGGCTCCTCTTTCGGAGATGCCCGGGACCATGCCTACCAGCTATTTAAGACCCAGCCAATAGATCTGCCACACATGCTCTCATGTTCTATCCCCTGCCTTCCTCACGGCCACCCAGGAGTGCTCTGCTTTGCATTGACATGATTATTAAATCTGGATTTATTAATTCAGTGAGATTTGACTTATTGCATCAGTGGCAAAGGAACCGAGCACCAGGGGATCCAACATTTATCAACTCCTGCAGCACCTCACGGCCAGGAAGTTCATTCTGAGAGGGTAAAGGGCAGAAATGGTGGCACACCACAACTCAGATGGCCCAAGGGAAGTGAAGCGGGCATAGATAAACTACTGCTCTTCTAGGACAGAAATACAGTATCGGTGCTCACATGCACCTGGGGACTTCAAAAGCCTATGGACTGCGCAGCTGGGCATCTCTTTTCCTCTCTACATCCCTTCACAGCTTTTTTGAAGTAGTGTCATCCATAGCGGCACAACTGGCACTCAGTCCTTAGAACTTTCCTGGTGGCTTGTCCTGCTTAATCTCACTTTGAAGGTGGCTCTGATGCTCATTCAAGCATGCTCCAGGGCCTTTGATGGAATGAGAAGATAGGGGGCACTATAGAGGATCGAATTAGGTCTGATCTACCCTGTGACAACACTAAACTATTGTGACACCAGAACCCACCTCAGCTGTGCCTCTAGCCACTGCTCAGCCTGTCCCTAAATTCTCTGAGACTTCTTGAGGGTAGGCTAGCTCCTTGTCTCTCCTCTCGTTCTCAGTCGTGTATTCTATTTTATTTATTTATTTATTCATTCATTCATTTATTTGTTGTTTGTTTGTTTTTTCAAGACAGGGTTTCTCTGTGTAATTTTGGCTGTCCTGGAACTCTCTCTATAGGCCAGGCTGGCCTCGAAGTCACAGAGCCCCAGGGCTGGGATTAAAGGCATGCGCCATTGTCGGGCTCAGCCATGTATTATTAATTCTCCCCACAAGCACACAGGTTTCTATCATTCAGTTCAGTGAAACGGAACTAGGTAACACTTTCAGTGACCTCCTACTTCCAAACACTAATGAACAATATTCAACCCTTAGCTTACTGGACCATATATATAACAGCATGCAAACCCATAAAATCCATTCTTCTTTTGATTATTTGTTTTGAGACTGGGTCTTAGAAAGTAGTCCAGCTCTCCTGCAACTCAGGATAGCACTCAGGCTGGTCTAGAACTCCTGGAAATCCTCCATCTCAGCTTTCTAAGTGTGATTCTTTTATTGTTTGGTTTTTAGAGACAGGGTTTCTGTGTGTAGTTTTGGTGCCTGTCCTGGATCTCACTCTGTAGACTAGGCTGGCCTCGAACTCAGAGATCTGCCTGGCTCTGCCTCCCAAGTGCTGGGATTAAATTCGTGCGCTGCTACCACCACATGACTCCAAGTGTGATTCTTATTTTTCATTTTTATCTCTTGAGTGCATGTGAATGTGCACACGTATATGTGTATGGGAATGTGCATATCTGGGCAGTCATGTGGAGATCAGAGGACAATCTTTGGTGTTAGTCCTTGTCTTCCACCTTGCTTGAGACAGGGTCTCTTGTTATTCGAAGCTGCACACACCAGGCTAATTGGTCTGCAGGCTTCTGGGGACTCTCCTGCCTTGCTTCCCGCATGTAAGAATGCTGAGGTTACAGACGCATGCTCACATGGCAGGGTCCTGGGGATCTGAGCTCACGTCTTCCTTCCTAAAGCTGTTTGCCCTCTTCTTATTTCACAGTTTATTATTATTTCATATACACTCTTTGAGTCCTGGACTCTCATCCTTCCTCTTGGCCTCCTTTAAGGACACTTCCCCGCTCATCATTTGAAATCCACCCCATGTGACCTTTCCAGTAACCCTCAGCTACGTCCAATAGACTTTGAAATTCATGGCTTCAACCTCCAGGCTCTTGCAGCTAATCATGTTCCTGATGGCTCCAACTTGACACCCACAGGCACTCCACACTCTACAGGAGCAGTCTCAGCCCTCAGCGTCTGGGAACCAGACCATCCTCCTCGTGCTAGCTCAGCGACTGTTAGCATTTACCCAGCCAAGTCACAGCTGCTCTGCCTCCTCTCCTTCCCCTCCAGTTCCCTCCCCTTCCCCTCTCCAGTAAAAGCTTATTTCATGTTACTTCTTCATCAACAGCTCTCAAATCCAATCTTCCTCTACACGGCCATTCTCTTTGCCTGTCGTCATCTTCCATGTCTGGGTTACCTAGTAACCCCTGACTCTTCTCCATGCTCTGCCTTTTACAGCTTGTGATACATTCTCCAGTGGCAGCTGGACCTCCACAAGTCTGACTGGCCGGCCTTGATTAACACAGTATCTTTCCTTTGGATTTAATATTAGCAGCCAATGCTTTGACTCGGCTTATGAAACCATAATGATTACAGCTCCAAGGCTTACTGTTCACATAAGTTTGTACTCCGTGTCCACCATTCCACCATGCCTCAGTCTCTGTCCCCATCATCCTGTTCTCCACTTCAGGCTTCTGTGTGCCAGGAAGGCACTCACCCGTTCTCCTCTGAATGCTCTGTCTTTGTCGAGTTCTGTCTCTTTGACATAGTTATTTTTTCACTGGTAAAGATTTCCCACAATGCCACATCTCAGCTGTCCAGTCTCCGATGTGAGCCCATGCCCCACTTCCTCTGTTTCCATTGCTGAAGTTTCCACATTGCTTAATATGCCGGGCTGTGTCCACACTGCTTACATCATAAGATGAGAGGAATGAAGTCTTATTTAAGACTGAAGCCTTAACCAGGGTGGTGGTGGCACACGCACGCCATCCCAGCACTCAGGAGGCAGAGGCAGGCAGATCTCTGAGTTCAAGGCCAGCCTGGTCTACAGAGTGAGTTCCTGGACAGCCAGGGCTGCACAGAGAAACCCTGTCCCAACAAACAAACAAAAAGCCTGAAGGCCTAGTTCGGGGACAGGCATGGAGAAAATACTCAATAGATTTCCTAAACAAATGGATAAGTACAGAGATGCGGGTTTGGGAGTGGCTCACCCAACACCTCTGAGTCTCACTGTCCTTACCCATCATTTTCTCAGAGAGTTTTTGGAGAATTAAATGAAATAAGGAAGGCAAAACATATTGTATTGGTCAATCTCTGGTTCAAGGACTATGCTCTGTAGATGTTTGTGCATGCCAAGGGTGACCCCTTGTATTTAACTGTAGCTTAGCCATGGTGCATGATTCACAGTGACACACTTAGATCCTGTCCTGCTCAGTGAGATACCCTCAAACCCCAGGCAGCCTTCTTCAAAGTCTGGTTGTGTTTTCCTGCTGGTGCTCATCAGAAGTCTGAGACTCCAAAGTAGAAGCCTAGAAGACACTGAACGTGATCTGTAGAGCCAGTTTGAGGATGAGGCATGGATTTCAAAGATCTGTGTGTGTTCAGAGAAGGTTAAGAAGAAGCAACCCCTGGGTGACACAGTGAGGTGGGCTTCTACATGGGCGTTCGGGTACCACCGGAACAGACACTGAAATGAGTTCAGTGAAGCATTTATTCACCTGTTCCGAGTTGGTGGCACACTCTGTTCCAGATGTCTCCCTTGGCCACCATTGCCAACAGTTAGCAGAGTAAACTGTTTATCTGGGCGCTGTGTTAATGGGACATCCCAGCCTGGTGCACACGGCAAGAAGTGAGGGAACTGGAGCTGGGACTCAACTTTCCTCCAGTTCCCAATCCACCACACCAGAATGGCTCGGCATTCATTGGCTCATTTTCTTCTGCCATGCTTTAACAGAGAGGGAAAAGTGCCTCTTAAAAATATGCATCCTTTCCCTAGCCCATCCGGTAGCTTTCCCTAGGTTTGCCAGCCCTTAGTGCACAAATGGATGAGATGAGGATTGCAAAAGGCCGGAATGATACTCCTGCAGCTTCTTCAGTATCATTCTCTCTCTCTCTCTCTCTCTCTCTCTCTCTCTCTCTCTCTCTCTCTCTCTCTCTCCCTCTCTCTCCCTCTGTATACGTGTGTGTGAGAAATTTGATACAATTTTCACTGTATGACCCAAATTAACCTCCGTGGGGTGTTGGTATGTGTTGTGCAGTGAACACATAGTGTTTGGAAGACACAGATCAGGAAGAGCTGCACTGGCTCCCACAGTTAAGTGAGGCCCCGTTTGTTTTCCTCAACTCTTCAAGGCACCAGCTTCACAGTGCTGAACAGCATGTCAAGCCTGTTGGACCCGAGCTAAAGGGAGAGACTGACAGGAAACACACAAGGCTGAAACTGGCTGCCTAGAAATGGTGATCAGGGATTAATCTGTGTTACCTCACCAGGAGCCTGGCTCGGAATGGCATACCCAGGGAGAAATACATAACTCTGCGTGTAAGGGCCGACTGCTGGAAGGGAAGCATGGAAGGAGAAATAAGATGAAGGGATTTACAGCGTGGGGTCAGAAAGAAGTCTGAAGCTGAAATATTGGAAGGGAAGAGGGGTTCATTTTTTTCTTTACTTCTCACCCTCGAAATGGGATCCTCTTAGAATGGAGGACAGGGATGAGATGCCCCATTAGCAGCTGTGAAGTCCCCAGTTCTGCCATTAGGACGGCAGCGCCAGGCCAGTTTTCACTCTCCTCACTCCTCGTAGCTTGGGGGCATGTCACACACTAGTGAGAACTTTACCGGAGTGTTGATGCAATATTGTGTCAGTAACTGAGTGATTTGTTTTTCCTCTGGACATTGATTGAAGAAATTCTTATTACATTTTATAGCTTGCTTGGCCTTCGTATGAGAGTCAAGACATAAATTGGGCCATAAATTGGCCTCTGTCAGAATCTACATCAGAATGATACCAAATACATGTCACAAGACTGTGTCCTGGCTAACAGCAGGGATCCACTGGTGCTTGTCACCTTGTTCACATTTTTTACCTCGCTCTCTTTTCCAGTTTATGCCTTTATGTCTGAAGAAAAGACCATAAAGACCGCGATAAAGATGCTGTTTGGACCCAGAAATACTATGCATCCAAAAGACTATCAGTGAATTTAATTGATTGGTTCCTTGTTAAATCTCCACTGTGAGTATCAGGGGTAGGCTGCATATAAATAGAAGTGAATACAAAGACAGAAATACACACTTTCACAGAAAAGACAAGGACATATGCACAGCAGATACATTCACCCCACAAGTAGATCTGCGATTGAATGATTCTTAAACGGGTGAACAGCAGAGATATGATTGACTTTCAGAGATTTCTTCTCTGGGGCCAGGTAAATTGTCAGTTCTTTCTATTACAGACTCTGAACAGAAAATACAATATTTTTCAAGAGTTAGCTAATGTTATTAATGCACACACTGCAGCCATCTGAGTTAATTATAAAATCCAGATGATATATACATATATAACACAAGGTTGAAACTGGCTGGATAGAAATAGTGAGATTTATATGTCTCCAAAATAAAGCTTACCATTTTGAGAAGAGTAAGATTTGATCACTTATGAGGTCAAATTTATAAATTTTAAAATCAAGAAGTAAAGGTTTTGTGTTAATAAAGTTACTTCTTGTTGGTTTTTACCATCTGTGACCAAGTTTGACCTGAACTTGAAATAACATCATACAAATACCACACTCAGAAGATAGCTCCCAAGTCAAAAGTTCTGAAAATCATTAAGGCATTGGTGGAAAACCTTACTAAAATCACAGCTTCAGAAAAAGTACTAGAAGATTTTTTATCAAAATATCTCCTAGAAAAAGAAATTTTAGATCCAAGTGATTTTATGGTTGAGTTTTTTTCAACTGTGAGACAAATCCCATGCTAAGTAAACTGTATTAGTCAGGATTTTCTAGAGTAACAGAACTTATAGAATTCATATATATATATATATATATATATATGAGATCAGGATTTATTAGGATGATTTACAGGCTGTGGTCCAGCTAATCCAACAGGGGTTGCCTATGAATGGCAAGTCTAAGAATCTAGTAATTGTTCAGTCCCTGAGGCTGGGTGTCTCAGTCAGCCTTCAGTGTACTCTGGAATCCCAAGAAGTAGGCTGTAATGTCAAAGAAGCAACAGATTTGCTAGTGAGGATAAATGCAAGCAAGCAACAAGAGAGAGGGAGAGAGAGAGAGAGAGAGAGAGAGAGAGAGAGAGAGAGAGAGAGAGAGAGAGAGAGGTTCCTTCTTCTATGTCCTTTATATAGGCTGCCAGCAGAAGGTGTGGCCCAGATTAAAGATGAATCTTCCTACCTCAAAAAATCTGGATTGAAAGTTTACCTTCCCATCTCAAAGACCCGGATTAGACGTGGGTCTTTGCTGTTTTTCTTCAGGCACAGTGGCTGCACCCAAATCTACTCCTGTTTTAGGCAGTAATTGTGGCTCTGTAATTATCGGCCCTCTTCTCAGGCAGCGGCCTGCTGGTACTTTAATATCCACCAGATTCCTTTCTTGCCACTACCACCAAATGTAGTTTTTAACTAAATCTCTATTATTATTTTATTTATCAATAAGACTTGGGAGTCAAAAAATTATATAAAAAATTATAAAAAAACAAACTTGGGAGTCAGAGGCTGGGGTGAAAACCTGTTAGCTCAGAGAGGTTAAGGAGCAACTAGCTGACCTTCCCTCTTGATCAGTGTCTCAGAAAGAGTGTCCTTCCACCCTGACAAACTAAGAAGGATGACCACACTCAAAGTGCCCCTCCTACTTCCTATGAGTCTCTCATCTGTTTTCCAGACTCCCTCTGACTCTCTAGGATTACTTTCTGTCAACTAGTTGCTGGCTCTATCTCCTGACCCAAGGTCGATTTTATTTAATTAATGAAAATGCAAACTCGGGGTTCATAGTGTGATTGAGTATCCCACAACAGGTCTTCACCCTTCAAATGATTTGATTAGAAAAAAAAAAATCCCTCACAGGTGTACCCAGTCATTTGGGTTTTAGTTAATTCCAGACATAGTCAAGTAGACAACCAAGAATAAGCATCACATAAACTTTTGAACACAGAAATGTAGTGGATACCTCAATTTGCTTTGTAATACTAGTATGTAAACCCGACTCTCCCCAAAACCATCACAGCTAACCCCATCTGCTGCAAAGCCACATAATTTATTACTGATGATACACACATGTGGAACAGGGCACCAGAAAACAGGTTTCCTCGTCAGAAGGCAAATAATAAAATATCACAGCCAACGAAGACAGTTTAAATCAGACTTGACATAAAGAGGTCTGATGATGAGACTAATGTGAAAAGAAGAGCACATGGAAGGTCTGGAGGAGGTCTCAGTCATCAAGAGCACTTACAGCTCTTGCCCAGGACTCTGCTGGACAGCTCACAACCATCTGTAGTGTAACTCTAGCTTTAGGGGATCTGATGTTCTCTTATGGCCTCTGGGAGTACTTGCACTCATGTGCACACACACACACATGCATAAATTGTGTGGACCACAAGGAGACCATTACAGCTTGACAAAGTTCCAGCACTTCAACATTGCAGACCACACTTCTCCAGCACCTTTTTACTTTCATTTTTAATGATTCTCATTATTAATGCCTTTCCCTTTGGGAAATTTTGTGCAGGATAACAATGTGTGCAACGGTAGCCTCTCTAAACAAAACAATTCTTTGGAAAAAAATCCTCACCACTATGGAACCAGGAATCTCATTGAGCCCTTCTAATTACACCAAGAACAGGAAAGTTAGAGATTTACTAGGCACACTTGATCTCAAGGATGAAATGCCTACAATTCAGATCCAGAGCCTGAAGCCATTAAGGGCAAGAGTTCAGTTAATAAAAAATAGAGAAATCAGAATGGTATAGTATAAGAGGAAAAGAGTAAGACATCAGGACCTTCCCTTTTGGAAGCATTATGAGAGAAACAGGCCCATATAGTAAGACTAAGAGTCATGTCTGGTCCCCAGAAGTCCTTTTCCCAAGGTCAGGCTTTTGGATAAGGGTCTCCATTCCATTAGGGGCTTCAGGAAAGTTCCTGCTTGATAAAGCACCCATTCTCCTTATCTCTGGTGGGAGGAATTTGTGGCTCTTTCATTAACATATGACGGGTGCCTTTGTCAAGGTCAAAGCTAGATTCCTCAACCCCTGGTCTCAAGCCATACCACAGCTCACATGCCCCATTTTCTCCCTGTTTAATCCTGTGTGCAGCTATAGAGTATAAAAGATATATTCTTTTTTCAATTAAACACTGCTGGCATCCATCCCAATTCACCTAGATCATGCCCATCCCCCCCCCTTCCCCCACAACTGCCAATTCCATACATCCTCTTTGGGACTTGAACCCCCACCGAAGCAGTTCTCCAGCACCTGTACATAATTGTAAAATAAAATAATTTTTAAAAGTGTACTTAAAGTTCTTGTCATATAGGTCCTTCACTTGCTTGGTTAGTGTTACCCCAAGGTATTTTATGTCATTTGTGGCTATTGTACAGGGTGATGTATCTCTGATTTCCTTCTCAGCTTCTTTGTCCATAGTATATAGGAGGGCTACTGATTTTTTTGAGTTGATCTTGTATCCTGCTATGTTGCTGAAGGTGTTTATAAGCTGTATCAGTTCCTTGGTTGAATCTTTGGGGTCACTCAAGTAAACTATCATGTCATCTGCAAATAGGGAAAGCTTGACTTCTTCCTTTCCAATTTGTATCCTCTTAATCTCCTTATGTTGTCTTATTGCTCTGGCTAGAACTTCAAGTACTATATTGAATAAGTATGGGGAGAGCAGACAGCCTTGCCTTGTTCCTGATTTTAGTGGAATTGCTTTGAGTTTCTCTCCATTTACTTTGATGTTGGCTGTTGGCTTGCTGTAAATTGCCTTTTTTATGTTTAGGTATGTTCCCTGTATTCCTGATCGCTCCAAGACCTTTATTATGAAGGGGTGTTGGATTTTGTCAAATGCCTTTTCAGCATCTAGTGAGATGATCATGTAGTTTTTTTCCTTTGAGTTTGTTTATATGGTGTATTACATTGACGGACTTTCGTATGTTGAACCACCCTTGCATCCCTGGAATGAAGCCTACTTGATCATGGTGGATAATTGTTTTGATGTGTTCTTGGAGTCTGTTTGCCAGTATTTTATTGAGTATTTTTGCATCAATGTTCATGAGGGAGATCGGTCTGTAGTTCTCTTTCTTTGTTGTATCCTTGTTTGGTTTAGGAATCAGGGTAATTGTAGCCTCATAGAAGGAGTTTGGTATGTGGAACAAGGATGACTGGACTGCTACTCACATCACCAGGGAGGCTACCTGGAAAACAGGACCCCAAGAAAGACATGGGGATTGCCCAATGACGGAGAAATGTAAGAGATCTACATGAACAGCCTGGACATGAGTTGGGGTAATGAAGGGCGAGGGTCAAGGGAAAGAGAGCTTGGGGGAACGGGAGATCCCAGCTGGATCAAGAACAGAGAGGGAAAACAAGGAATAGGAGACCATGGTAAATGAAGACCACATGAGAATAGGAAGAAGCAAGGTGCTAGAGAGGACCACAGAAATCCACAAAGATACCCCTACAACAGACTGCCGGCAATGGTTGAGAGACAGCCCAAACTGTCCTACTCTGGTGATGGGATGGCCAAACACCTTAATTGTCGTTCTAGAAACCGCATCCAAAGACTGAGGGATCTGGATTCAGAGATCCATAGCTAGGCCCTGGGTGGAGCTCTGGGAGTCCAATTAGCGAGAAAGAAGAGGGTTTATATGAGCGAGGATTGTTGAGACCAAGGTTGGATAAAGCACAGGGACAAATAGCCAAACGAATGGAAACACATGAGCTATGAACCAATGGCTGAGGGGTCCCCAACTGGATCAGGCCCTCTGAATGGGTGAGACAGTTGATTGGCTTGATCTGTTTGGGAGGCATCCAGGCAGTGGGACCAGGTCCTGTGCTCATTGCATGAGTTGGCTGTTTGAAACCTGGAGCCTATACAGGGTCACTTGGCTTGGCCTAGGAGGAGGGGACTGGACCTGCCTGAACTGAGTCTACCAGGTTGATCTCAGTCCTCGGGGGAGGCTTTGCCCTGGAGGAAGTGGGAATGGGGGGAAGGTGAGGGAGGCGGGGGGGGGGGGGGAGAACAAGGGAATCCGTGGCTGATATGTAGAACTGAATTGTATTGCAAAATAAAAAAAAAGTGTACTTAATTTTTATTCATTGTTGATTTCTTTTAGAAACATCTCATAAATTAGAACTAAAGAAATGCTTAAATAAGAAAACAAATGTTATTTTGTTCTTTCAATCTGTTTATTTTTATTTCAAATGTTTTATTGATATAAATGAGACAAAATCCAAAGGGCACAAAAATTTATTCACTGAGCATGCTCCTACAGTGTATTTGACCTCTCTTCCCATCCATCAAACCCCTTCCCAGAAGCAGCCACTGTAACTGATTCCTGAATACTCATCCAGAGATATGCTAGACATGTACAAATGCACATATATCTGTTAAACCTGTTTATTTTATTAAATAATATATTTTTAGTTATATGCTTACATATGTCTGTATGGGGACATGTGCACATGAGGGCAGGTTCCTCTGGAGGCTAGAAGAAGACATCAAATCATCTGGAGCTGGAGTTATAAGTGCTTGTGAGTTGCCCATGTGGTTGCTGAGGTTGTTTCCAAAAGCAGTGCATAGTCAAAATCACAGAGCCATTCCTCCAGCCCCTAATATATGTTTGTTAAACAGTCAACGTCGTATCTAATATAAGATCATACACTTCCCAAATTAAGTACAAAAAATCCTCACTCTTTGTAATATTTTCTGACATTTCTTGACAATATAGTAAGATATATAACAGTAGCAAAAATATATATTCATTATAAATCAATGTAATCATTTCTTTGCAGATTATATACCAAAATGGTCTTTTTCAGATTCATACACAGCAGATTGCAAAATTGTTAAAATTGCTAAAAGTTTTTTTATACTTAAAATTGCTAAAAGTTTTTTTTATAAAGTTAAGAATTGTGATAAACATATGAAACCTCACTATCAAAATATGATGGAAAACGAAAATTACAATGTAATTTTCACCACAACAAAACAAAAATAAAGAATCATCCAAGAAAGAAATTAACAGGAAACATGTAAGTTCAACAGTTTAGCCCTTTGCTTAGAGGGAAAAGATAGATATGAAAATCTGGAAGAAAAAGCTTGAAAGCATATAGTTATCTATATTTTCCTAAACTAATTTATAAATTTAACAAAGTCATGGTTGTGCTATCATTTGTCAGCTATCCCATACCATTTGGTAAAATAATTCTGTTTCATATCCTTGTACCAAAAAAGAAATAAAAGCCAAAACAAAAATGAACCCTTGAGGTTCACTAAGCCTTGCCTCACAGCCAAGGCATACTGTCTTCAGTCTCTTCCATTGGGGCGGGGGGGGCTGCATATTTGTACACGGGGAGCTTGGGGGTCAACCCTAGCTATTACTCCTCAGGTTCAGGTTCTGTTCACCTTACCTGGGCCTGGAGCATGTCTGTTTAGTTAAGCCAGCTGGCCAGTAAGCCAGGACTCTACCTATCTCTGCTCTGTCTTCCTGTGTTGATGCTGGGATAGAACTCAGAATCTCAGGCTCATACAGGGAGTGCTTTCCACCTGTGCCCCAGATCCCTGCCTCTGCTCTCTCTTCAGACCCATCACTGAGTCACCTATTGCCCCCCACCAACCCATATCATCCCTGTAATACTACAGCCACTTATAATTCTGCAGAGAGAGAGCCCTGGAGGTGGAGACAGAGGTTACTCAGAGGAGGCAAGCACACACTGGGACACGCATTTGAGATTTGCTTGTCATTTTCCAAGCACTGGAACTTTCTGTGTAATTCCATTTTATTCCTGAAAGTCCCCAGGCAGATACAACAATGGGTCAGGGACTGGCGGAGCCTCTACTGAAATTTTCAGGCTGAAAATGGGAACTGAGGTGAGAGTCCCACTCTCACTTAGAGACTTAGGAAATCCTAGATGGCCCCAGGGTAGATGCGGTCATGACAAGTTTTGGTATAGGAGAAAGAAGTCAGCCTTAAATAAAATTTACAGTGCTGCACTTATTTCTACAGAAAAATCTTTCAGACCATCCTTAAACCATTTTCCAAAATCTCAGTTTGTTCATAGTTAACAAGGGGCTCCATGAACACAATTCACTGGTCATGAACTTGTCTAATAAGAAATCTTAGGAAAAATTCTTATTAAATTGCATGTTTCCAAACATTTGCCTCTTCCATGTTCTTTGAGCATGAGAAAGCCATCAGCTGAAACCACAGCACTGATCAAACATGGTCACAAAATTAGCCTTCATTGTGATTCATCTAGGTACTTTTAAAAGTTCCAGGTAGAACAGCAGTGTATTCCAAGTGCTGAATAACTTGGCCCTCTGCTACCTGCAGTCTGGAACTAAGGAAAAGAGTCTTAGTGCTAGATAGACAAGAACAGTAGCCACAAAACAGGACGAAGTAAATAAGTGAGTGTGAGCAGGGTTTTCCTGTGCTGCAGCAGCCACTTGCAAATAAACATTCAGAGACTTATTACTAATTATAAATGCTCAGTCAGTAGCTAAGTCTGGTTACTAGCTAACTCTTAAGCTTAAATTAACCCATTTCTATTCATCTATGTGCTGCCCCAAGGCCCGCGGCTTTTATCTCTCTTGCATGTCCTGCTTCCTTTCCATCTGACTGGCAATTCCTCTGACTCTGCCCTTCTTCTTTCCTGTGTCCTTATTCTGGTTCCCCCACCCAATCTCTACCTATCCAGCTATTGGCCAGACAGCTTCTTTATTAAACTAATCATAATGACATATATTTACACAGTGTAAAAGAACATTCCACATTTCCCCCTTTTTGTCTAATTGAAAAGAAAGGTTTTTAACTTTAACATAGCAAAATTATATACAGCAGTTATTGAGTAAGAATTATAGTTACTATATCCAGTCTATTTGTACTTGGCAAATTTAGAGAAAATGCTATTTATGTTATCTTTGTGAGTCTAAAGTTTTATACCTAATTTACCTTTTATCTTAACTAAGGAAAAATTTAAGTATAATTATTTAGTCTTCAACTCCATCAAAAACCCCAGAAGGGTGAAATGTTACCTAATGACAGGGACATCTAGTTGCCTACACAGTCACCCAAAGTTCTTCTATAACATTGGGACATCCATCTTTGGCTACAGGCCTCATATATCTGACAGACTTATTTGAGAAGCAGGAAATTTTGAAGGACTGTCCTACCTTGTCTTGACAAAGTTTGGCAGTCACTTTCTTTTGTGTCCTGCTAGTCCAACTTGGACAGTATATTGTCAGCAATTGAGGCAAGGGTAGTTTCTTTGCTCAAGTGTCTAGCTTTTGCCATAAAGAAAGTAAATTCCATATGGAAATTCTTTGATGCCCATCATCTTGTTTGAAGTAAATTGGTGCTGCCAGGAGCAGACATGTTTCACTGTCATGAAAAGGCTTATGTTATTAAACATATTAAATTCTGTATTCTGTATGTCTTTGAAGTTTTTGAAGACCATTTATCTATCTAAATATATCTGTGTATGCCCTTGAAAACATAGCTAACATGACTCTAAGTTTGACTATTATAAATAATTATTAATCTATATTTCTTAATTATACATTTCATTTTTAAATGAACTGCATAAACACAATACCCCAAACAAGAGTAGAAACATACATATAGTATAACGAAATTAACTTTAAATTTGTATCAATATGCCAAAATCCATACCAATGTAAAGTATTTATAATTAATAATATTTGGATTAAAGTAGATTAAATGATCTACCTTTTTAATCTCATCATTTCTATATTATATTTCCCTTTTTTCTTTCAGAAAGAGATCTTTGAATCTAACTCCTTTGTTTAGTTTTTTTTCTTTACCTTAACCAATAATAATTTGTAACCCCCCCCACACACACACACACACAAAGACAAACATCCATAATCTATCTTTTGGGAATGATGTTGTTGTTTTCTCTAGACTGCTTCTTGTTGTTTGGGGGCAGGCATCTTTGGGGGAACCTTGAGAAAATCAGGATAATTGTTAAGTTTGGCTGGACTATTTTGTGAGGGTAGATCATCTTAGCCAGTAGTCTTGAAGTTGTTCTGGATGCTGGATCACCTGGGCCATCCATTTTTATTGGTGTCTGGCCTCCTTGCTCTGAAAATACATACACTTTTAAAGGTAACATGCATATCTTCAATAATACAAGTATAACCTGTGCATTGTACAAAAGTCAGCCAAAGATGATTTTTTTTGTTTTATGTTTGAGCAGATAAAATATATATCATATGTCTTGTAGTTCTTCTAGGTTTATTTCTTTATGTCTATATTCAGGATTTTCAGGGGGTCTTCCTCAATCAAACTTGATTATCTTTAATCTTGAATGAATCCATAGCCTTTTATTTTCTGTGGAAATAAAAGCATAACCTCCCCTCCAAAGCAAGACACATTTTGACTTCCATTTTGAATTCAAGATATTTTTATAATATATAGATTGGTTTAATCCAGCAGCTTTCATAAACCAGTGTCCCTTAGCAGCCAAAAAATTTAAAGACAACACAATAACATACAGGATCTAGACTCTCTGTATTTTTTATCATTATATAGCTTTTATTTTATTACTAAATCCCTTTTTAAGAACTTTATTTATTATTTTAAAACTACACACACACACACACACACACACACACATATATATCTATATATCTATATATCTATATATATATATATATATATATATATATATATATATATATATATATATATATATATATATATATATGACTGTCTATACTCTTTTTCCTCTCTCTCCCAAGCCTTTGTACATTTTTAAATATACCGTAACTCATTTAGAGTTTTTTTCTGTCTGGATCTGTCTTTACTGAGCATCTGTAACCTTTTCTGTCTACATGAGCAAAACCTCAAACCCACCATCCAGCACACTGGCGAAGTTCACACTGGTGGCTCAAGCCCATAGGCAGCAGCTGGGAGATGCCTCTCTGTACCATGGCCCATGTGAGAGACTGCAGGAACCCACCAAGAAGCTTAGCTCAAGGTGTGCTGGCAGCTGCCAGGAGATTTGTCTCTTTACTGTGGCCGGATTGAGAGACACAAAACTAGGAAGCCAGGTTTGGCTCTGTTTGTGTGTGTTTAGGACCTTTTAAAAGCTTTTCTAGATCTTATGTAGATGTAGGTATGCCATGATGGAATGCCATCTGTACTCAGACTTTTCTTTCCCACCAGCCAGTTCCCGAATAACCACATAGAAATTTAATATTAATTATAAATGCTCAGTTGATAGCTTAGGCTTATTACTAACTGACTCTTACAACTTAAATTAACCCATTTCCATTCATCTATGTGCTTCTCAAAGCTTGTAGCTTTTATCTCCCCTGCATGTTCTGCTTCTTTTCTGGCTGGCTGGCTACTCTCTGACTCTGTTCTTTTTCTTCTCAGTGTCCTTAGTCTGGTTCTTCTGCTTAACCTGATCCTGTCCAGCCATTGGCCAGTCAGCTTCTTTATTAAACCAATCACAGTGACATATATTTATACAATGCAAAGGAATATTCCATAGGTGAGTAAGGAGGATCAGGAACTGTATATTAGAAATTTGTTATATGAACACAACAAACAGGCATATGTACCTACCTGAAAAAAATGCATGTGCATGAGCCATATACTTTTATCTCACTGGGAAAACAGCATATTTAAAGGCTGTTAATATCATTACTACCATTTACTAAATATCTTAGTCGTGTTTGAGCTATGCTAGGTAAATAATTTATGTATATTTTGAATATTAAATCTTCACATAAATATTATTAACACTTTTATTGTGAAAGAGAACAAGGTCTAGAGATTAAAGGACTCACATAGGAAGTAAGTGGCAGGAAGGGCATTTAAACTCAGGAAATTTTGTCTCCAACTTCTTCCTTTTACTCTTGCCCTGTTTATGGAACAACAAAAAAGATGACTCCATTATGATGAATTTAAAGTGTGCAAGATCATCAAAGAGCAAACCAAGACTTAGAAGACATAAGAGGCCAAGAAGGTGGTTTTAGGTCAATTGTCCCCAAAGTTTAGTACCTAGAACATTCCCTTGAGACAGTTTTAAGATAATAATTCCAGTACGTTTTCTGTCTTCTAAATGTACAGTTTTGTATTTGGTTTTTGAGTTGGTACCAAATTATTTTTTTAAACAAACACTGGAGTAACTTTGGTACAGGCAGCCATTGACTCATCTAAGAGGGACAGGCAGCCACTGACTCAGCTAAGAAGTACAGACAGCCACTGACTCATGTAAGAGGTCCAGGCAGCCACTGACTCACCTATGAGAAACTCTACTTCTTGCTGTGGACCACAAAGGATAGACCACGCTGCTCTAGAGCTAACACCTTGGCAAGCAAATCAATTAATCATGGAGCTTGCGTCTAAGAGTATATAGCTTCCCTCCTTATCTGAGAGGGATATATTCTAAGGACCAAGCCCCAAGGAATGCTTGAAGATGTCAGTGGTGTGTGTGTATATGTGTGTGTGTGTGTGTGTGTGTGTGTGTGTATTTTACACATTTTTCCCTTAAAATAGTACTAACAATAAACAGCAAAATGGAATCATTAAAGCAATAGACTGTAATAAAAATTAAGAAATAAGTTGTTTAGTTCTGGAGTTTTTGGATTGCAGTTGACTATGGGTATCTGAAAGTGTGGAAAGTGAAACTACAGAAAACAGACTTACTATATTTGGGAAAAGAAAGTGGGAAACTGTACAGGAATTTATTTCTCCAACGATCAACAAGTAACAGAGGTGAAATTCGTTATAGCCTTGGTAAGTGAGCATCAGTGGTGAGAACAGCTCAAAGAGTCATAGAGTCAAAACGTAGCAGCAAGGGCTGCTCACCTGAGTGTTGTATAATTACCATCACTTTGACATTTGATGCAGCCAAAACAGCTGTTTTCTGGTTTGTATTAGAAAAGTTAAAAAAAAAGAAGAATTCACCCCACCCCCCACTGTGATGTAATCAGCCAGTATATATTTTCTGAATATCAACTATGCCCTAGAGTCAGCAGAGAGACTAGGACATAAACTGTGCATTAGATATTCATGTCCTAGAATTCTAGTCAGAGAAAGAACATCCAGAAATCCTCACAGCCCAGTGTGACAATGACTATGCATACTTTAAAGGGAGAAAGGAGGGGGTCAATGGAGAGATCAGGCAATCCTTGTCTTGTGCTGTAACCGCCAAGGGTATGAGGCTGCTGATAGGCTTGGAGCAGATATTGAGAGACACAGATGTACTTTCCTATAGCCTAAGGTCCATCTATTTAGAGTCTGTGGACCCTGAATATTTTGCTAGATAAATAATTTCAGGGGATCCCTGTAGCATGAATCTTAAAAGTTCTTATAAAATCAAACCTGAGCCAGGTATTGGGGTGAACACTAGAAGATCAGAGAAACAGAACAAGCCACAGCTAACCTCACCTGGCCAACTTCTCAGCTGGTCTTGTTTCCTCAGACTGGAAGCCTGATATCCGAATGTCTCTCAGCTGAACTGCTGCTAGAAGCCTGAAAGCTTAACCAGCCAAATGCTTCTAGTTTCTGGTCCTCATGCCTTATATACCTTTCTGCTTTCTACCACCACTCCCTGGGATTAAAGGCTCACTTTCTGGGATTAAAGACTTGAGTCACCATGCTTGACTGTATCCTTGAACAGATGGATTTCTGTCTCTGGAATGCTAGGATTAAAGGTGTGTGCTACCACTGCCTATCCTGAGTATCTAGTGGCTTTTCTGTTCTCTGACCCCAGATAAGTTTATTAGGGTACACAATATTTTGGGGAACACAATACCATCACAGATTCCTAAATCTCCTGACATTTATTCCTGTACTTCCTTGTACATTTTTAGGAAGTTCATCCACAGTGTTAGACTTCTGATAGATTTTTGGATCCCCTTCCAAGAAAGTTTGCAAAACTTACAAAGAGTTGACATAGATATGTCAAGAAATTGTGTCATATTTGCCTTTGGAAATACAACTCTGACTGCAGAGTGGTAAAGGGGGCATGTGGAAATGGGCTTTTTAAGTGATATAGGTAGAAGATAAAGAGTACATGTACTAGCGAGCAGAGAAGGACATAAAGAAGAAGAAATGGAGTTGAGAGCCACGTCTATGGACTTGGAACTCATATATTCTACAAGGTGGATGGTGAAGAATGAGGAATCAAGGATGAATTACACACACCTTACTTTAAAATTTAGTAGAAAGTTCTTTAGGAAAAGAATAAATCAAAGTTTTATCCAATGAACACTATTGGCTACTGAACTCCATTTTATTAAGTTAATGAAGGGAGGTTGAGGGAGGAGGAAAGGAAGAAGATGTAAGAAGAGGAAAAGGGGAAAGAGGAGGAGGGGAAGTGAGGAGGAGAAGGAGGAAATGGAGAGGGAGAAGGAAGAGGAAGAGGAAGAAGACAAAAAAGAATGAGAAAGAAGAGGAGGAGGAAGGAATGTTATGAAATATTAGTTTAAGATGTGTTATGTTCATTTATGCTGTGGAATATTTGTTTAATGATGCAAAGATGTGCTGCATTCTTTTATGTTGCATTTGTTTAACTCTGTAAAGCTCTGTTACTTTGCCTGCCTAAAACACCTGATTGGTCTAATAAAGAGTTGAAGAACCAGTAGCTAAGCAGGAGAGAGAAATAGGCAGGGTTGTTAGGCAGAGCGAATAAATAGGAGAAATCTAGGGAAGATAGTAAGGACTGAGAAAAGAAGAAGAAGAGAAAGACGTCAGGGGCCATCCACCCAGCCACACAGCCACACAGCCATCCATGGTGCAAGAAGGAAAGAAAGATATATAGAATAAAGAAAGGTAAAAAGCCCAGAGGCAAAACATTCTTAAAGAGAAACAGGATAATTTATGTTAGAAAAGCTGGCTAGAAATATGCCAAGCTAAGGCCAGGCATTCATAAGTAGGAATAAGTCTCCATGTATTTATTTGGGAGCTAGATGGTGGGTCCCCAAAGAGTAAAAAAAAAAAAAATAACTACAAAAAAAGTAACTACAAAAGAAGAAGAAGGAAGGAGGAGGAAGAGAAGGAAGAGGAAGATGAAGAAGAAGAAGAAGAAGAAGAAGAAGAAGAAGAAGAAGAAGAAGAAGAAGAAGAAGAAAAAGAAAAAGAAAGGGCCTCTCAAGATATTTTTAGGGTAGAAGCTGATCACATGAAATCCATAGGCCACTATAAAACGTGTTTTTACTCTAGGTGTAGTTGTAAGCCAATTGTAAGGTGTGGTGATTAGTCTTCATTGGTGGCCCAAATAGATTAGATGCCACCTGGGAGACACACCTCTGGTGCCCCAGATTGAACACAAAAGAAAAAAGAAAGGAAGCCAACTGAATATCAGCAGCATTCATCTGATATCTGACTGCAGAAACAGTCATGGTTTGTCTTTATATTTTCCCTGCTGTCACGGAGTATATCTCCTTTAACCATGAGTCAAATTAAAACTTCCTTTCCTTCCTTAAGTCACTACATTTTAGTAGGGCCATAATGACTGCAATAGAAAATAAACTATAGGTAGATAAAATCGGAAGTAGAGAAAGTGCAGCAATTCTGGTGAGACAAAAATGACAGGATGAGTCTAGCATCATGGAGAAAACAGGTTGGATTCTGAATATATTTTGACTATGGACCTAACTAGAATTTCATTCAGATTGGATCGTAATGGAGGTGTATCAGGAAACATGCTCAGGTTTGCTCATTTTTTGAGTATTAATTGTAAAATATCAACTTGTCATTCCAGAGTGATGCCAAGAAGTCAGTTGGATGTATGAGTGTGCAATACATTATAGACTTGAGACTTGTCAATAGATGTGTGTTGTTAAGAGCCATAAGAATGGTTGTGGTTATGTCGTGTGTGTGTGTGTGTGTGTGTGTGTGTGTGTGTGTGTGTGTGTGTGTGTGTGTGTGTGTAAGCAGAAAAGAGGGATCAAGGCATTTTTATATTAAGATCTAGGGAGACAAGAAGTGCTACGGGATGTCTTTCTGTACACTGTGAACATGTGTTGCTCTGATTGCTTGATACAAAGCTGCATTGGCCTATGGCAGGGCAGGATGGAGCCAGGCAGGAAAACCCAAGAGAGATAGTGAGAGGAAAAAGGAGAGTAAAGGGAGACACCAGACTGCCGTCCAAGGAGCAACATGTAATGGGACGCAGGTAAAGCCACGGAACATGTGGCAATACATAGATTAATAAAAATGGGTTAATTTAAGATGAAAGAGCTATCTAGCAAGAAGCCTGCCATAGGCCATACAGTTGACAGTTAATATAAGCCTCTGAGTGATTATTTTATAAGCAGCTGCAGGACCTCAGGGCCAGTCAGGACACAGGAAAACTTCCAGCTACAAAAAAGAAACTATTCTTTCAATGGTTTCCATCCTTAGACATTGACCATCATCAATATCAATGTAACATCTAAGAGCTGGTGTTAGTGGTGAGAATGCACAAGTTCAACAAGTCCATCGCCTGTTAATTACCTCATGATTATTTGTTGGTTTTCTCATTTTCTTTGTGGAAATAGCAAAGTGCCTGCTCCATAGGCTTGTTGAGATTACACAACGTACTTAAGATACCCAGTATGATGTTGACACATATATACAACCAGTAAGTGGTACCTATGGTTACTGATATTTCACCTTTTCTCTTTCCATTGACATGGAGCCAGAGAATACACTTTTTTTAATAGTGATACTCAGAATTGAGCCCAGGACCTTACACATGCTAGATAAGAGTTCTATCACTGAGCCTCATCCCTAACTCTCCAAATAGATAGTGGTGGGGGGTGTAGCAGAGTCCCAGTTACTGGTCCACATAAATCACAAAGAATGTGAGTAGTTGAGCAGGTTCTAAAATGCCTTCTTCTCCATCATGCAGTTACCTTGCCATTCTCCTAATACACCTTTCCCAACCCATGCTATTCATTGGGCATCAGAGCACTTAACACTAGGGGTTGTGTTTGTTGCTGTTATTACCCTGAGGGCAGTTTGCTACTAAATCGACATCTTCTTAATGCTTGGAGGACTATTTTGCTGTCCACGAGAGTAATTTGAAATGCAAAGCCTAAAAATCTGAACAAGGAGCTCTCAGTTAGTAATGACTGAAGAATAGCCAGTTGTGGGGCTGCCAGCACATGTCTATGTTCTTCCTCATGACCCCTTCTCTGCACCAGGCTGGGCAGTCAGAGCCCTGTTTGCTTCTGATGCTCAAGAAGCAAAGACTGTGAAATGTGGTAGCACCACACTCCAGATCCTACACAGTCATTCTTGTGCGTCATCATAAAAATAATATATGCATGTGAATTAAAAATAAGTGATGACAAGGAAAGAAATATTGGAAAAATATAATTAAAAATACGGTAACAGCTGACAGATTAGTGGGTTCAGGGAAAAAAATGAGACAGTAAGAAGACAGCTCTGAAAATAATGAAGCAGCCGAGAGTGAAGTTAATGAGATTGAGAAAATGAAAAAAAAAAAAGAGAGAGAGAGAATTTACAGCACTATCACATACGAAAGATCAAAAATCAAAATATGGCTTGAGTCTAATCTCTCCCAATTAAGGTGAGGCACCTCAGCCCCGGGGCCTTGCTTCCAGGCCACTGAACGACTTAGTGCCCCCCACCCACCCAGAAAGCAGATTGAATGGTCCATCCACAGCTCAACACATCACTCATGTGTGAAGATCAGGCTGTCTTCATATATCCCCGTGGGTTAAATGCAACTTCTGAGCTATAAAGGAGACAACCAAATTTTCTTAAAAAGAAATAAGGCCATGCAATTGCCAACTGTTTATCTCCCAATTTCAAGACTGTGAACCAGAGGGGACTTTCCAGAAATTTCAATGATAGTGTGTTGTCTTATGCATTATTTGGAGGATTTTCAAATTGTTTTTCCTTCAATTTACACTTTATATAATCTAGCATTGGTTCGTATTTAATGCCAACAACCTGTTGTCAATTACTGGTTTAGGCATGAGAATATGAAGAGGAACTTAACATCCTGTCCCCTCAGTGTCCTTGTCCCTTCCACTAGGAGAGGAACATGCACGTGGTGATCACAATGTAAAGTGACAGACACAGTACAGATACATGCTGTACAAGTCAAGAGTTCTGATACTGGGGTGTGAGTTGAAGGGGAAACACCAGAGGAGGCCACAGGATAAGGACGAGAGAGTCTGCTGCTTTTTCCAGGGGCCCAACATCTTTGACTTGGGTAAGTGTTACTCAGAGAGTAACATAGAGGAGGCTGGACACCTTCCCAGACCATGAAGGACAGTGAGTACCAACTGAGACATTCACACTTTACTCCTAATGGAGTGAAGCCCTTTGTACAACGTTGAGGGGTGATGTGAACAGATTGGAACTTCAGAACGATTATTTTGACTGAAATGCTAAGAATGGTTCCAAGGGTGTCATAATGCAATTAAAGGGAAGATACAGTCGAGATAAAAGACAACAGATCCTAAAAGTAAGCCAGTGGTGGAGTGGGCAAAAACAAGAGAGGAATGGAACAATTGAAGCCAGTCATGTGATTAGCCAAGTCTGGAGTCCAGTTATAACGAAAGATGAACAAAACAGGCCGGGAGTTGGAGGAGATGTATAAAGATGTGTAAAGTTATTCATGAACATGAGAATTTCAGGAAGAGAGACATGGTATGCCACAGAATGAGTTTAGAGTTTTCTAATTTATTTATTTGAAAGAAGCATTTGAATTAAAGAACAGAATGAATATTTATTAAGTTCTTGAGAAAAATTCAGCCTAGAGCTATAGATCCTAGGAAACTGAATATATTAGTTTGTAGTTAAACCATAAAAGAGAGGGAGGCTTTCCTCAGTGCAGGAGGAGTGAGAAGAAGGGCTGACGACATGACAAGGCCTTTGGGGGCTAGTGGAGGAGGGGACTGCAAGACCAGTGGAGGAGGGATTGCATAGACCAGTGGAGGAGGGACTGCAAGACCAGTGGAGGAGGGGACTGCATAGACCAGTGGAGGAGGGACTGCATAGACCAGTGGAGGAGGGACTGCATAGACCAGTGGAGGAGGGAACTGCATAGACCAGTGGAGGAGGGAACTGCATAGACTCCTGGAGGAGGGACTGCATAGACCAGTGGAGGAGGGGACTGCATAGACCAGTGGAGGAGGGGACTGCATAGACCAGTGGAGGAGGGACTGCATAGACCAGTGGAGGAGGGGACTGCATAGACCAGTGGAGGAGGGTACTGCATAGATCAGTGGAGGAGGGGACTGCATAGACTCCTGGAGGAGGGACTGCATAGACTCCTGGAGGAGGGACTGCATAGACCAGTGGAAGAGGGGACTGCATAGATCAGTGGAGGAGGGACTGCATAGACCAGTGGAGGAGGGGACTGCATAGATCAGTGGAGGAGGGACTGCATAGACCAGTGGAGGAGGGGACTGCATAGACCAGTGGAGGAGGGGACTGCATAGATCAGTGGAGGAGGGACTGCATAGACCAGTGGAGGAGGGGACTGCATAGACCAGTGGAGGAGGGGACTGCATAGATCAGTGGAGGAGGGACTGCATAGACCAGTGGAGGAGGGGACTGCATAGACCAGTGGAGGAGGGGACTGCATAGACCAGTGGAGGAGCGGACTGCATAGACTCCTGGAGGAGGGGACTGCAAAGCTGAAACAAACAAGAAAAGGGAAGAGTGAGTTTTAGAAGCCAAGATGAGCCCTTGTGGAGAAGTTCAGTAAAACCCCACTTTGTCCCCAAAGAAAGGGTAAAATGGTCTAACAACGTGAAGACAAGTCAGAACGAAACACCTTTGCTTTTACCTGCTTTAAGATAGTGGGGTTCGAGTTTGAAAATGAAAGTTACCTGCCTGGGATATCTGGTAAAGGGACAGAGCTGGATGAGAAAGACGACATGACAAGCAGCGTCCCAGAGGAGAGAACGGGACACATGGCTTGAACAGAGACAAAGCACCTGAATACAAGAGAGAGAGATGACACTTCTCACCCTGAGTCCAGTAACAAGGCGGGATGGGCCCACCAGTGAAGCTGGTCCAAGGACTCCGAGTGAAAGGTCTACGCATCTACTTACTTTTGTAAAGAAATGGAGGTAGGCTCCATTCCTCTGGGACTGTTGAGGTGGTTATTAGTTCCGCAGTAGCCATGAAGAACTGATGAAATAACGCGTGTCAGAAGCTTGGTGCCCAAAGTCATGCATAATAAGCCATTTTATTACTGTTATAATCAAGAACCTATTTTCTCTTCCTATACTTTTCATTCTTGCTTGGATATTTTCCACTTTGACACTGTGAAACCCGTTCATATCAAAACCACTTCCCAGTATTCATCACGTATGTACTATGAGGTCAAGACCAATACACACTTTGTGAAGTCTTCAACTATCCCAATCCACAGTTGTACTGAATTCCGAGTACTTTAAAGTTCCACCTTACTCAGGCTAATAGTTAAACTGTGCCATGCACAAAATGAAGATTTTGGTTAGGCTGTGCTAGGTTGTACTGTGATAACAAATCACCCTAAAGCTTCAGTGGCCTAGAAATAACAAAAAATGTAGCTCATGCTACAGCTCCAAGGGATGCACAGGGAAGTCCTAGATGATCAATACAAGCTGATTCAGGCTTTATGCTGTTTCATCTTGAAATCTGCTCCGTCACTGCTGCATTGGACAGGACAGGACAGGGCAGGAAAGTGAGACATACTTCAGCTGTCTATCAGAGGCTGGAGTCACTCTGTGCTATTCATCCTTTCTGTTTGCACAGTCAACACAAGTCAGTGAATCCAAAGAGCTGAGGAAAGCAGGCAGCTACTTACAAGGGCAGAAAATCCAGGAATATTGGGGAATATCAGAAATATCTCCAGTAAGGAAAACGGGCTGGTGGGTTAGATTTGTGGTCACTGTGATAGAACGTCTGACATAAACAATTCAGCGGAGGAAAGATGAACTGTGTTCATGGTTTGAGGTCACAGACCATCTCGGCAGGGAGCGTGTGGCCAAGAACAGCTCACATTGCTGGGACCGGGAGGGAGGGAGGGCTGTGTTACAGAGGAGCTTTCTCCTTTCTTTCCTTTTTATCCCATCTGGACCCCCAAGCTTATCAAGTGGTGTTATACACATTCAGGAAGGATCTTTCCATCTTAGTATTCTCGGGAACGCCATCTCAGACACATCCCGGAATGTCCCTTACTGGTCTAGATGCTTCTCAGTCCAGTCAAGTCAATCAAAATTAATTCTCACAAGTGGGTAGAATTTAAGGCTCTTCCAGATATTACAGTCATTTCTATGTATTTAACTCTTCTGTCAGATTTAGAAAAACCTTGAGTGCTGGTACTATGTCAAATACACCTGATTAACCTCAGAGCACAAAGTTTAGCATTAGGCAGGAGACAGTTACCTGACAACTCTCTGGAAGGCATTTAGATTTAACAACAACATTCACCGTTAGTCATATTGCATCTATGTTGCATCTGCAATGTCTGAGAAATGCATATTAGTTTCTTTGAGAAGGCATAAGAAGAGATGAAGTCCTCATTCTAAAATGAAAATTTTATCTTCTAACTGGATAACCAATTTTCTGAGAACTAAGTGATGTGTAAATACAGGCAAAATAATTTAGCACCCTTGAAGGCAGCTGGGAGTGAGCTTACTTTTTAGAAGATGCTTTTCTCTGATAGAAAGCAAGTTATTTCATGACATTGCATTTCCTGTGGAATGATGTTCGTGGTTTATAGCTGGAAGATGCAATTGGCCTCTTCAGATTTGTTTTGGTCAGAAGTAAAGTCAGAGTGTCATCCCATTGCTAAAGGAAGCCACTAAAAAGTAATCGGTCTGGGAAAGGCTGAGTTTTAAAAGACCAGCATCAATTCTGTCTCTTTATTTTCTTTTGTAACTAAAGAAGTCAAAAGGAAAGAATTTATTCATTGGGAACGATTTCCCATGGAAATCTCCAAACTCTGTGTGTGTGTGTGTGTGTGTGTGTGTGTGTGTCTTACATATGTGTTCATGTAGGTGTACTGAATGTATATGAATATACAGGCTAGAGATAGTATTAGGTATATCTTCCCAAATCACTCTCTGCCTGTTTTTTGTTTGTTTGTTTGTTTGTTTGTTTGTTTGTTTTGAGATAGGCTTCCTCATTGACCATAGAGCTAATCCATTTGGCTATACTGACTGGCCAATAATCTCCAGGGATCTGCCTATCTGTGACCCACTTCCCAGTCAGGGGGTTACAGGCATGTCACGTCTGTCTTTTACACAAGTTCTGAGGAATGTAAATTAAGGTACTTGCATTTATGTAGCAGACATTTTACTGAATGGACTGTCTCCTCTATCCCCATATCTTCAATCCTTTGATTGAAATTAAAATCTTCTGTTTGTAAACTGACAAATAAGGATAAGTAAACTATAGAACAATCTGGAAAGACTGAGAATGGACACGGCTCTAATGCATAAAATTGGAAAGCCAGGCTGAGACTGAAGGTGATATCCAACTCTATCTTGGACAATCCCCGTTGGATGTGTGAGAACAGGGGAAGGGTTGGAGAGACATGGGTCCACAGACTGGCTCCAGGTGAAGGGTTATCTGAAAGGAACTTGGAGAATAAATCAAGGCTGGGTACTACCCTATAGTCAAACAGAAGGCATCCACCACAAAGGCAATACTCCAGGCCAGTTGCTGCCCCCTTCATGGTAAGGCCATGAGCTTAACAGGTTGATACACTGCTGTGGAAGATCTGGCTAAAAAGATTCCAGTTGGTCAGACAGTAAGACAAGGGGTTGGGGAGGTTGTGACCTGGGTCTCAAAACGAAGCCCACAACAGTGAGTTACAGGGGCTTTGCTAACAGAAAAGGAATCAAAGGAAGCTGGTTTCATGAACCCTGTTCCCTGGTCTCGTCATCCTTCAGATACAGAAATAGAAGGATTTTGCTCAAGATTGCATAGCATGGACCTGGCGTGATATGGGCTTACTAGATATCTGTAGAGCTAAGAAACAGATAACTTCCATAAGACATAGCAATGCCTAGGAAGATTTTGTATTATCATGAAGTTTGTTACCAACTTACCAGTAATCTTCACAAGTCCCTTAGACTGAGATTTTAGTTTCCTTTGGTGATGTGGGCAGGAGAGCCAGCCAGATCATTGACATCCCTTTATGCTCTGTTAGCCTGGGAAGCTGTATGGACATTCAGCCCTCAGGTTTCATCAGAAAACATGGAATATTCATGGGAAGTCTGAGATGAAGAGCAAACAATTGCCTACTGCATGATGTTTTTTTTTTTTTTCTGACCTTGTTGAAATAGAGAGTTGAACTCCCGAGAGGAGTGGTCTGTTATCTGGGCCACTGTGGTGACCAGTTTTGAGTTAGTCTCTGCTTTTCTTGAGCACAGGGACCCATGTTCATATTTTATGTGGCCAACAACTGGTGCAGTGCTCTTAATGAACAAATGTATGTTTACCCATTAAGTAGGACTTAATTACACTATTTCCTGAAGTTTCTTTCCTCAAATGTAAAAGTTGGCCAGGTATTCCTCCTAATTTTCTGTACCTATTGCCCAAAGACCCCTAAATCCCTCACACAAATAAAATCCCATGAATAAAAGATAAAAGATAGCTCATCTCTTCTTCTTTCCTCTTTGCCATAGGTCCATGTTTACTGACCAAGAGTTGTCTGGGATGACCTACACAGTCTAATAAAATACAGGTTCCCAGGTATTACCCAGAATTATTGAGTTATAAATTTCAGAAGGAGTTGGAAAGTCAGGATTTTAAGAAGCCCTTCTTGGGTAGATGAGGAGGAAGAAACAGGATACTGGCCCCAGGTTAGTCTCTGGGATGACTGCAAGTCAGAATAACATCTCATCAGTGCAGGACGACACAGGTTATGATTTGGGCATCTCAGGAGCATCAAGGAGCCACTGCTGGTTCTTTTCTCCAGTGTCTTTACCATCTTAGGAGACCGCGTCAGGTGCCCTGATCTGGTATATAGGATGTTAACAGTGTGTGAGCCACGAGGGTTCTCAGGAGGGTGAACAAAAGCAAGCAACACAAATAGCTACATGTGGAAT
Source organism: Peromyscus californicus insignis (assembly GCF_007827085.1). NCBI lineage: Eukaryota > Metazoa > Chordata > Mammalia > Rodentia > Cricetidae > Peromyscus > Peromyscus californicus. The sequence goes on along the minus strand of NW_026294469.1, from coordinate 4,964,042 downwards.
CTGAGCATACTTATGTGGTTGAGGATTGTTTATTTTTCATCTCTTCCACAACAGAGTTTCACAGTCAGGAGCACCAGAGTTAACAGTAAATTTTATTTTCTTGTAATTTTGAAATACACAGAGTAGAGATGAGTCAGCATCCATCTTTGTCATTCTACAGAAGGCAGCAACGTCTTTTCCATGTCCTGATTCTTGTCATCTTGCTAGGATCATCTGCAGGGACTGACTGGTAGCTGGAGTATTCCTGTGTCCACCTGGCTCCTGCATCCACTCAGACCCAACCAAGTAAACACACAGAGACTTAGATAAATTATAAACTGTATGGCTATGGCAGGCTTCTTGCTATCTGTTCTTATATCTTAAATTAACCCATTTCTATAAATCTATACCTTTCCACGTGGCTCGTGGGTTACCGGTATCTTACATCATGCTTCTCACCGTGGTGGCTGGCAGCATCTCTCTGTCTCAGCCCTCCTGTTCCCAAAATTCTCCTCTCTCTTTGTCCCACCTGTACTTCCTGCCTGGCTACTGGCCAATCAGAGTTTTATTTATCAATCAATCATAGCAACATATATTCACAGCATACAGGACATCCCACAGCACTTCCCCTTTTCTTTTTTTTTCAAAAGGAAGATTTTAACTTTAACATAGTAAAATTACATATAACAAAACAATTATCAAGCAAGAATTATAGTTACAGTATCTAGTCTATTTATAATATCTAGTCTATTTGTATTTGGCAAAATTAAAGATATCCTACCTATCCTATATTTGTGAGTCTAGGGTTTCATATCTAACTTATCTTTTATTATAACTAAGGAAATTATAACTATCTAGTCTACAACTACATCAAAGACCTCAGAAGGATATAATACTATCTGAGAAATGGGAGAAGGAAGCAAGCAACTTTCGGGAGTCTTGCGAGAGTAGACAGAGACAGCTGGCAGCCTGGACAGTCATCCAAAGCTCCTTTGTAAAATTGGGGCATCTGTCTTTAGCCCACAGGCCTAGAGTCTCCCAGTCACTTTTCTCTGTGTCCTATAGAATGTTTGGCAGTTTCCTCTGTGAGGCAGGAACCTGAAGGACCATTTTGTCAAGCAAAGTTCAGTGATCACCTTCTTATGGGTTCTGCATGTCCAGTCGATCAAGTAGTCTAGGCAAAAACAGTCTCTTGCCCAAATGGCTATTTTTGCCAAGAAGATAAACTCCATATGGAGTGTCTTCGATGCCCATCCTCCTCTCTGAAGTAAATTGGTGCTGCCAGGAATAGATATGTCTCACTGTCTAGAAAGTCTAAATTTTTAAAGTATTTTAAATGCCATATTCTGTAGGTCTTTGAAGTGTTTGAAGATTACATACCTAATTGAATCATATCTATGTATACTTAGAAAACTTAACATGACTACAAGTTTGACTATCACAGAAAACTAATTATTAATCTGTATTTTTTAATTATCTATTACAATCTAAATGAGTTACACTAACATAATACCTCAAACAAGAGTAGAAATATATATACAGTATAACACAATTAAGTTTAAACTTGTATAATAAACTAAAATCCATAGCAATGTAAAACATTTTAAACAAATTGTTGTTCTCTAAAAGCAGGTTCATTAATCTACCCTTTCATCCTGACATATCTTTACTATCCCCTTTTCTTCTTTAGAAAGAGATTGCATTTAACTCAACTGCTTTAAATAAAAATATTGGTTTTTCTCTGTCACACACCAGAGGACTTTTCTGATATGGGACACAAGAATATCAACCTTTTGTTTTAGGAATATGCTTGGGATTAGAGAAGGAGTGAGCCAATTCCATCTCCAAAGCTAGCTTGGTATATTTGGGAATTTGGGCATAGCTTCTCATACTACTTCCTGATGGATGAGGGCACTGTATCTTATGGGGACACAAAGAAAATTTTAGGATCATGGAGTAGTCCATGAGGCTGTATTGTTGCCTTGAAACTGTTTTGGATGTTGGATCATCTGGGCCATGTTGTCATTGGAGACCTTTCAGGGGGTCTTGGCTGGTCAAACCAGATGTATCTTAATCTGGAACAAATCCATAGCCTCTGGCTTTCTATCGAAACAAAAGCAGAACCTCCTTTCCAAAGCAACATATCTTTAGATCCAAATTTTGAAGTCAAGGTATCTTTAAAAATATACATATTGGCTTAACAGCTTTTACAATCAAATGTCTTTCTACAGTTAAAAATCCCAAGGACAACACAATCCATATTCTCTGTGTAATATCCATCTTTATGTGGCTTTTTTTTAAATACTACCTTTACTGTCTCTTTAAAGAATTTATTTTTAAAAACTATCCATTTCTTTATATAACTACATATATTTTTTCTCTCTTTCAAGCCTACATACAATTTTACATACATTGTAAACTGTTTAGAGGTTCATCCCATCTGAATCTGTCTTATTGTGTCTATTGCTTTAAACTGCAGCATTCTAAGACTGAAACAGCAGCTATGGCTGCTGGCTCCACCCACCTCAGCTTTTCAACATGGTGGTGGTATGTTTACTGGCAGCTCTGAGAACCATGCTCCCACAGACTCTGGGAAGCAGTGGGTCTATGATTCCATCCAGCAGCGTGTAGCCCAGAAACCTCTTTTTAAAAAAAAAAAAAACAAAAAAACTAGCAAAAGCTATATCCAACACACAGCATAGTGTGCAGCTTGGAGACACCTCTCTGTAACATAGTGTAGGTCAAGCCCACATGCCATGAACCCACCATAGAGTAGTTCAAACCTGCGGGCTGCCACTAACTTGACAGAGACAAATAGGAAGCTGTTTTTAGCTCTGTTTTAGAATATTTTTTCTCAGGTTTTATGTGGAAACTCTTGCCCCATGTTGGGCGCCACTAGTAGCTGGAGTATTCCTGTGTCCACCCGGCTCCTACATCCACTCAGATCCAATCAAGTAAACACACAGAGACTCATATAACTTATAAACTGTATGGCCATGGCAGGCTTCTTGCTATCTATTTTTATATCTTAAATTAACCCATTTCTATAAATCTATACCTTTCCACGTGGCTCGTGGGTTACCAGTATCTTACATCATGCTTCTCCCCATGGTGGCTGGCAGCATCTCTCTGCCTCAGCCCTCCTGTTCCCAGAATTCTCCTCTCTTTTTGTCCCATCTATACTTCCTGCCTGGCCAATCAGAGTTTTATCAATCAATCTTAGCAACATACATTCACAGTATACAGGACATCCCACAGCAGTGACTGGAGCGCAACTATCATGCATGTTACACATTAAATTCTCTTGAAGTTATTTTGGTTCTGCACAGATACCCTATAAAGGGTCTGGAGCTATTATTTAGATCAGGTCTGACATCATAGAAGAGGATTTTCCCTTTGCCCATGCCATTTTCTTCATACTTTTTCTTAGAGGAGGCTCTCCTTCCTGGTTGTTGGAGAAGACAGTTTAGTTCAAGAGATATTTGTGCAGGGCATTGGTAAGCTGTTGTGTGTACAGAAGGGACACACAAAGTGACAAGAACCTAATGACGGTGCTCTCAATGTGACATAACATTGCTTATAGAAGTAACAGGGTGCACGTGAGATGCCGATGGGGGTGAGATGAAAGAACAGAACTTACTTCACTAACAGTTTTTGGACTGGGTTGTGTGTTGGTGTTCACAGCCTGGCGATGTTTTATCATCATTATTGACTTAGGATTCATACCTTTCCAACAAGTTTTAACTGAGAAGAAAAGGTCCACTCTAAGTATGACTGGCATCTAAAATGAGGGGCCTTTGCCTAAATGCAAACCAGAAAAAGAGAGCAAGAAGAGCACCAGCATGCATCACTCTGCTCCCAGCTGCTGACACAAGTGACAGATGCCTCATGTGACAGTGAGAGCTGAAACCCTTGATTCCTCTCCTTCTTCAACATAATGACTCACACTGTGGGCCAAAATAAGCCCTTCCTTCCTTAAATTGCTTTTCTCAGATATTTGTCACAGCAATTAGAAAAATAACTAATGAAAGCCTCAAAACTAAAAGGGGAAGGAGAGACCTGGAGTTGTCTGTTTCATACAGTAATAAAGTAGCCATGGAAACCATAAGAAATCACTAACTTGGACACTCAGCACAAGACTCACAAAGCAGCACCCTCTCACACTGAAGGCACATGGAACAGACTGTAAGAATCGCACATCATCAACAGTTTGCAGAGGTTCCCTGTGATCTGTGCTCTGATGGCTCCTCTTCAACTGCGCCTGAATTCAAACATTTTTCTGCTTAGCTGGTAAAGCACGGCAGCTCACGCTCTTGTGAAGCTGATGTGGAAGAATGGGGACGGTTTCAGTGGAGTCCAAAGGTCTGTGCAGAATCCAGCAGAGCCAGAGGAGGGGAAAGAAAGGTGTTTGTTTTCGGGTTTTGTTTAGGTAATTATTCTAGAGGAGTCTGTAAAATAATTTTCATATCATATTTAGTCCAAGAAAAGTGATTAATAGAGATTTCTAATTCTCTTCTGATGATAGACTCAACTAAAAATAATGTCATAATCTATATGGTGAAATTGTGTGAGTTTCTGTTTCAAAATACCAGGGTGCATGATACCATACACATACACAAATACATGCATATAAGTATATGAGTTTTATATAGCTATTCAACATGTTTCCAGTGTGTCCCAGATGCATATGTTCTCTATAAGAAATCTAGTATGAAGTATAAATCTATAATTTCATGTGTATCTGCTCAGTGGGTTGCAATAGCTCAAATTTTCATATATTTCTTATATAATATTTCATACACACACACACACACACACACACACACACACACACACACACACACATAACAAGGGACTATTAACCAAGTTCTAACCCTTGGTCAGGTCAAAAAATTAGCTAAAGAATATGAAATTGCCAATAGTGATACATATTGATTCATCAAAAATGAGTTTGACCAAACTCTGAAAAGCCAAGTCCTTCTGAGTTAAGTTTAAATTCATCACGCCCTGGCGCAGTGGTACCTGGCAGGGTCGGTCTCATATGTGCAGTTTTAGGCTAACTCTTCCCCTCAGGGCTGTCTCTGGAAGGCGTTGTAAACCTGGGTGTCTTTTTCTGCCCCCTTCCCTTCTCACCTCCCTCCTGTTTCTTTCTTTCTTCCTTTCTTCTTTCCCTCTCACAGTTTGATAAGCTTTGGAGGCTGCTCCTGGGGAAGCTGATGGAGTTGCCTTGGGGACTTCAATAAACAGCCCAGGGAGTGCATCATGAATTTCCTTTAGCTGCAGGTAAACCAGAAGTTATGTTAAGTGAGAAAGAAAGGTAACATCTGCTGAATTCTTTCTGCTAGCCCGAGGAGATGTGATAGTGTGTGTCACAGGCTGATTGGCAAGACCTTCACTTCCTCTGACCTGTGAAAAATCAGAAAACTGTCCCAGGAATTGTTTTTCCAAAGGTACAATTCATAGTCTTTAATGGGGAGTGATTTCTTTTTCTTTTCCTTTTCCCTCATCTCCTGCTATTTTTTCAAAGAGAACAGTCTGTTAGTAAAGGAATAAATTGGAAAGAAGTCGGGTAGAAGGGCCTGGATCCTGGGAATGTCATTTCAGCAGACCGGTTCCCTATCCTCTGTGTTTTTTTTTTTTTCCTCCTTGAAGGAGATAACTTGATTTTGCACTTTACTGTCTTATTAACAGAATGCATTTTGGAATCCTGCCACTACTAACAGTATCAGAAGGATTTAAGGCCGCTGGAATCCACTTGGAGATTTAATTCTGCTGACTTCAGCTTGGGTCTGAAGTAAAATCTAACCATAGATTAAATGTTTAGCATCGTATATTGTAATTGGTGCTCCTGGTCATAAATACTCACGTCTGTTTCTGTTTCAGACAGTTCTCCATAGGTTTCCTCCCTGGTGCCTCGCACAATGCTTGCTTCCCAAATGAGGTTATTTTCTATGAGGGTACCCCTTACATAACTCTTTTTATAGACTCAAGCCCCACGCTGTTGTGCAATTCATTATAAACTCCCGGTGCGCTCAGCGATCACAAACACAGGGTTTCTAAGAAGAGGCTTCTAGAGGGGGAAGCCTGTATTTCCTTCCAGACAATATTTAATCTCATAGCAGCACTGACTAATAAAAGCCAAAGATCAATACAAAGCCATATTGCTGGGATGAAAATTTACTAACATAGTCATTCATATCACAGAACATCTGGTTAAAGCTTCCGGCTCCCTTACTTTCTTCCTTATGATTTTATGGGTCTCTTCAGACTCCTTTTTAGGAGTTTAGCAGGCATTTATAGCTGGCTGGGCATTTTAATCTTTTTAATGTGGTTATCTGATCTACACTTAGCTTTCTCACACTGACTGGTCATCCCCACTTTCCGCTCATTGCACCTGAATCAAGTTCTGATGAGCTCACACTGTAATAGCCCCTAGTCCTAAACGGGCCTAACTTCATGTAAGTGGCCTCCTGAGCTACTATTGGTGGTCATTTCTGTGAGACACTGTCTTTAAAACCTTGGCATTTAGTGTGTTCTTTCTACCTCCATGACTTGGACTACCCAAGGACCATCATAAATCACACAGGCCGGCTTGTAGCTCTAACTCCTTGCTGTAAGAGCTTCCTGAAGCTGGAGGAGCAAGCTGAGGCGTCCAGGTTTATAACTCCAAACTGCACAAGCATGTATGAGGTTAATCAAATGACTCAGGGTACTCAAGAGGCCAGTGTGACCCCAGCCTGTAGTTGACAGCCTGGTGCAGAGCTTTGGCGGGTAGGGAGTGGGTGTTAATTCACTTCTTTGTTGTATGTGAATCTGAATTGGGTCCCTTTGGAAGTCACATTGATTTGAAAGTGGTAGTTAGATGCGATATCAAAGTGCATAAGATAATTAAGTAAAATATTCTAATGTTTGGGAAGTGTGATTTTACATCTAATGTGTCAATAAGTCTAGTCACCATAATCCTGCAGAGAGATATAAAAAAAAAACAATATTAATGATTCCTACCGTGAGTAGGTCCCTTGCATATTATTATCTGAACTATGACCAGTGTATTGAACAATTGCTGTAAAGCCATCATGGGTCAAGGTGATTAATATTACGCTGCACTGGCCCCTAAGAATAATTCTATAAAGCAAGGCATTTTATAACCCTAACTTGGAAAGTTTGGAAATGGAGTCTTAAAGAAGTAAAGCAATGTTCTTGGTCAAAAAAGAGGACCAAACCTGGGGGGTGAGGAGATGGCTCAGCAGCAAAAAGTACATTCTGCTCCTGCAGGGGACCTCACATCCATATCCAGTAGCTCACAGCTATCTCTCACTCTAGTTTCAGGGGGGCTCTGACACCCTCTTCTGGACTTCAAGGGTACCTGTACTTATATGCATATATCCACACACAGATGCATATACAATTTTAAAAATAAAAACAAATCTTAGAGAGAGAGAGAGAGAGAGAGAGAGAGAGAGAGAGAGAGAGAGAGAGAGAGAGAGAGAAAGAGAGAGAGAGAGAGAGACCCAACCTGGAATGTCTGGTTGTGCTGTCTTTCTATACAGTATATCATTTTAGTGGTAAAACACATTGCATACATGGGTATGTTGCTGACCTAAAGTATTATAAAATCTCTTTGCTAGCTTTTAATATGTCATCTACTTCTACAGCAACTCAGCGTGGAAGATTTGTTGGAGAAGATAAGTTACCACAGATCCTCAGGCAGAGGAAGTGTCTCATGAATTCACACAAGAACAGGTTATTCAGAGGTAGAGATGGAGTAACAGCTGTGATTCCTGCGTTCTCGTCCAACACTGTGGACCAAGGTCCTTGTTCACACATGCCCAACCCCTTCAGCCCATGTTTTGCATGGGTTGTGAACAAATTCCTCCCCCTCCCCAAGACCCTATGGTTCTAATAAGATGAACACATGGTTGTCCGCAGTTGGGAAGGCTTTGTCATGCATCAGTCCCCCAAAGTGGCTGCTTGGCACTGAGGAGGATCAGAGTAAAACTGAATTGTCAAAACTGTAACTTAAGCTGTAGCAGCATGTGCCAAGAGCTGTTAGACCTGGACCCCCAACACCTTCTTGGCCCCCATGAGCAACTCCACTTTTCTTTGGTCACATTAATTAGCTCAGTTGTTCTAGACAGAAAGTTTGGATGGGGGCTCCAGCTCTGGCAGCCCAGTCTGTGGCAAACCTCCACAGGCAACATTCTGGAATACTATGGATGATAAATATTTGCAGACCTGTTGTTGACAGAGTGTCTCCCTAGTAGATGACCCTTTTGCCTTTACACAAAGTTTGAGGGACAAAGGAAAAACGGAAAGCCAGTGTGAAGCCAAAGCCACACAGAGCAGAGACACCGGCCATTCAGCAGCAGCGGATCATGTGACCTCTGGTTTCTCTTCCTTTTGAACCTCACCCATTTCTATCCCTGTTGAGGCAGTTGGGTGGTGACACATTCCCCAAGGAACAGACCCCAGTTGTTCGAGCAGCTGTGCTCAGACGGCCATCGTCCAGGCCTGGCAGCTGGCAAGCTTCCCACCAACCAACTTCAGGCCTGAAGCAGTTTGCTGTGCCAAAGAGAAGAGCGTGAGGATCGTGTTTCTGAACACTTAAACATGACCATGGTTTCTAACCCTGATTGACAAGAACACACTGAAGGATGGTCTGATGGAACAAACACTGTTTCCGTTATGCTTGATTTAGTTTTCAAAAGAATTAGAAAAACACAAACATCAAAACAAACAAAAAACTGAGTTCTTTTCAGTGAAAGAAGTACCTTTTTGCTTTCCCACACTGAAGCCACACTGCTGAAAAGATTCTGTCACCAGTGTGAAAAAGCATGTGGGGAAAAACAGCATCTTGGGCCAACAAGGTGGCCAGTGGGTAAAGGCACTTGCTGCATGAGCTTAATGACCCAAGTACAATTCCAGGAGCCCCCACAATGGTGGAAGGCAAGAAACAACTCCACAGAGTTGTCCTCTGGCCTCCACAGATGCACTTTGGCATGCACATGCACTTCTGCAACACACACACACACACATTGCTTGAAGGATATCTTTTTATTCTTTGTAACTGTTTTCTTTGAGTAAGTGTGGAAGGCAGTAAGGAATAGGAGAAGCATGATAAATATGCACAACCATGTTACAGGTTTTGATTTCCAGCAACCAAGTGAGGCCTAATAGACTCAGGTCCCGGGAATGACCCTAGAGTCATCCTACAGATCCAAGTGTCCTTGCATTCTCTGTGTGTGGCATAGCTCTGGAGTCAGAGAGCCTGGGCACCAAGTTTAACAACGACACTGAAGAACAGGACTGTCTATACAAATGCAATAAGTTCTCATAGTCCAAACCAAGTCACCTGAAAAATGGGGTTGATAAAGCCATTGGCGGGCTTGTCATACAGACTGAATAAGATAATGTAGGTAAAGTCCCCAGCGGGGCTTTCCATAATTAATAAGATTAACATGTCGGATTCACAATACTTCTGCACGTGCGAAGTTCTCATTTTAAGGCTTAGAGGGAAGCTGATGCCACAGGGGTCTCTTCAAGTTGTGGAGACAGAAGGCTCCCTTTTCTGAGAACAGTTGAATAGCCTCTTTCCCCTTTCTCAGACTCGGTGCCTGGTCAAAACATCTGGTCCCTTTTGTCTTGGTTTTCCCTGCCCTTAAAGCCACTTCCTGGTGACCTAAACTTATTAATTTTTTAATTACTCACCTTAGCATTTCAAGATGATTATTGCAGAAGAGAGAAAGAAAAAAAGATGAAGGTTGAACTTGATTTTCAAAGGCTAATTTAATCCCAATCCCAATTGAAAAACAAAACAATCACAAAACCCCTCTATATTTTTATCTGATAAAACTGAAGAAAGCATCATTTAAAAAATATTATCTCCCTGACTTAAGATTAAGAGTTCAGTAACAAAAGGTTGGTGTCTGGCAAAATATTCTCAGTGGGTAAATGCACTCATTCCATTCTTCTAGAACTTTCTTCTGGCCAGGTGCATCCCAGGCCGGTTTAGTCAAGTGCTGCTTATCTTCTTGCTTAGGAACAGTGGGGCTGTGAGGACGTCGGGGTTCACCAGCCAATGTGCACATTCTTTCCCACACCTAAGCTAGGAGTTTTTCCAAGAGAAATTGCTTCAAGTAAGTGTGTCAGTACAAGAGTGGGTCTGAATGGGCCCTAAGAACTTCCCTCATGAGGGCTTTTTTTTTTTTTTTTTTGTCTACTCAGACTATCCTGTGCTGTGGATTAAGCTACTGCTTATTACAAATTCAAATCCTATCTATATATTGTTCATGGTTCCTTTGTGTCATCAGGAAATTAAAGTTTGCAGCTGGCCCCTTCATCTTGTCTAATCATGCGGACATAAAGTCCTTAAAGGCCCTCTGAGTGGCCCCTGCGGGGTCCCCACTCAGCACTTCTCTTCTGCAGGACATTGTTCTGGTGTTTTCAGCCCATGCCTCCTGGGTATTAAGCCCCTGCTGCTCTCAGCCCCAGCATTAGACTGTCACACATAATTTTACCATCCCCAGACCAACACCTACAGGAAACCGCTCTGATCCTGAGCCCTGCCACCTGCTGGAAATATCTCCTTGGAGGGTGACAGGTGTTTGTCCAGCTTCCGGGGATGGAGGGGACACATAACCACATACCAGGAGCTGGTGGCTGTGTGAGCACCTCACTACCTTAGCCTAGTCAGAGCTCTCCAGTAAAAACAATTTAAACTATTTGGCTTAGTTAGAGAAAGGTCCAGGCTACTCCAGGGCAGCTGCCAATTTGCCAGTTCCTCGAAAATTGATCTGACGCGCTACAAAACTCCTCTTAGAGATCTTTTAATATCCGGCAGAGTTCACACCTGGTTTCTGAGATTCCTCGAATTAATTGAATTCTCATTAGAATGTTTCCTGCGTTCCTCTCTGTGCCTTAACTGTGTGTGACCCGAAGCTCCCCGTAGAGCAAATGGGCCAAAGTCAAGTGCCCTCCTCCTCTGTTTTTTAGCACTCCATCAAGGGCTCACCTCCTAGCTGAGTGACCCAGACACGCCACCGCAGAGGGGAGAGGCTGTGCGTTCACATGCTTTCTGGAAGGGGACTTCTTACGAACTTTCCTCTGGTCTCCTGTTTGCACACACCCTTCCCTGCTCTGCTCCACTCCCCTCTTCTCTGTGCTGGGGATTGGAGCCAGGGCCTTGGTGTGCTAGGCAAGCACTCCACCACCAAGCCAGCCCCTGGGAGGCGTCTTCTCTGGCATTATCTTACTGTGTTTCATCTAACATTCTTCCTTTTACATATTTAGTGATACCATTGTTTCCAAATAACTGTATTTTTTGACATCTCACTGGCTTCAGCTATTCTTATTTCTCTACTCGTTTCTGGTTGTGATCTATTTTATCTTTATTTTTATTTACTTTGTGAACTCTGTAGCCCATGTAGCCTGTGAGTCCCACCCTCCATAGGATGTCATTCCTCTTCTGAAACTGTTTTCTGCTTTTCTTTGTCCCTGGAAGTTGCTTATTGAAAATCCGAATGCAGGACATGACTTCCTCAGCCCCTGCTGGGCTGTGCACTGAGCAGAATTGGCAAATTGGCAGCTGCCCTGGAGAAAGAAAAGAAGGAAGAAAGGAAGGGAGGGAAGGAGGGAGGAAGAGAGAAAGGGAGGGAGGGAGGGAGGGAGGGAGGGAGGGAGGGAGGGAGGGGAGGAAATAAGCAGCCTTCTTTGCCCAATACGTGTTATTAATAGTCTCAGTGTATACCAAGTGTAGATCTACTTTAGACTTGAGAAAGGAAGACAGCAATGATAATATCTAACTCAAATCTCACTGATTGGAGAAATACAAAATCCAGCTGTGATTCCAGCGCTTGGGAGGCTGAAGGATCGAAAGTTTGATGCCAAGCTGGGCTGCACTGCAAGCCCTGGTCTAAGAGACAGAAGGTGGGAATGGAAAGGAAGAGGAATGGAGAAGGGGGCAAGGAGGAGAAGAAAAGAGAGGGAGGGGGTAGGGGAGAGGGGGAGGAGAGACAAAGAGGGCGGGGCAGAGAAGAACAAGGGAGGGGAGAACAGGGGAGGAAGGGAGGGGAGAGGGGAGGCGGGGAGAGGAGAGGGGCAGGTCTAACTCACATGGGTGGTGTGGAACTACCTCTCCAGCCCCTGTGCAGAGGTGGGACAATTGACATGGTCCTAAGGCGACCAGTTAGAAGCAGCTGGAAAGTTGAAGCCGAGGTTAACAGTGGAGATCTGGAACTGCTGTCATCTGCCTTGGTGGCATGTGACAACCCTTCCTTCTGGAACTTGTCACATGGCATTTGCTCTTTCCATTGTCACCCACCCTTCTTTGCTGTTCTTCACCTTCCCTCATCGCTTTCCTATTCTCTTGTGACTACATGGGATTGGGTCGATGACTCCCAGCCAGCCACTCTTATCTACTTGTCCTTGCCTGCATGGGACAACCCATGTCACTGACCTCTGGAGCGGTCTCACCTTTGCTGGAAAGAAGGCTGAGCACCCTTCCCCAACCATGAAGGAGAACCTCATCTTAATGGTCTATGTCGTTTGGGATCTGAACAAGGAACTTGCAATGCAATCCCCTCAGATTAGACATGACGGATGTCTGTTGGTTTTCTCAAGGTGGCATATAAGATAGGGGAGCCTCGGTATTTCCTTCCAGATTATTGTCACCTTCGTATGATTCCCATGACAGTCATATGGGGCCATGGAAGAATGCATACATGGTAGAGGAGAAAATGAACAAAGAGGAGAAAATCTTATTCCCCGAAGCTGTAGTTTAACCAACTATCCCTGGGCCCATCGGCGATGGTCAGTTAAACTGTCAACTTGACACAACCTAGAATCATTCTAAATGAAATCACAGTAAGAGACTGTCTGGATTGGGTTGGCCTGTAACATGAATCTTAAAAGGTCTTAATAATAATAGTAATAATAATAATAATAATAATAATAATAATAATAATAATAACCCAGAGCCAGATACTGGGGTGAAAACTTAAAAATCAGAGAAAGAGAATAAGCCACAGTCAACCTCACCATGCCAATTCCTCAGTCAACCCTGTTTCCATGAATCCTCAAAATGAAAGCCTCTGAATCCTCACCCCTGAGGGTCTCAGTTGAACTGCTGCTGCCACTAACTCACCTCTTTGAAATCCTCAGTCTAGAGAGCATGAGTTCCTGTTTCCTCATGCCTTATATACCTTTCTGTGTCCTGCTATATTACTTCCTGGGATTAAAAGTGTGTGTCTTTTCCAAGCAAAGGCATAATATCTCAAGTGCTGGGATTAAAGGTGAGTGCCACCACTGTCTGACTCTGTTCTTAGTGTGGCCTTGAACTCACAGAGATCCAGAGGGATCTCTGCCTCCAGAGTGATAGGATTAAAGGTGTGTGCCACCACTGTCTGGCCTCTATGTCTAATCTAGTGGCTGGCTCTGTCCTCCGATCCCCAGATAAGTTTATTAGGGTCCACAATATATTGGGGTACACAATATATCACCACATTCCCTCTTTTTTGTATACCCCAATAAAGCTTGTCTGGAGCCCAGAGGACAAAGTCAGCCACTAAATAGTCAGCTTTTGCTACTGTTAAGTATTTGGGAAGCACACACACCTTTAATCCCAGCACTAGGAAGGAAGTAAGATGGCAGGGCACAGAAAGGTATATAAGGCATGAGTAACAGGAAGTCTTGCTCTTGAGACTGAGGATTTCATACAGGTAAGAACCTGGCTGCCTTGTTCTGTTTCTCTGATCTTTCAGCTTTCACCCCAATATCTAGCTCCTTTTTTTTTTTTTTTTTATTATTAATAGGACCTTTTAAGATTCGTGTTACATTTAGCACTCACCATTGGGCATTGATCCACACAAACCTGAAAAAGCCTAAAGATTTTGAATGCACAGAAACGTAGCCAAACTGGGCCTCCTACTCTCACAGTCTCATGCCAGCAGCAGCACAGAGACTCATCTCCCAATAGCTACCTGTGAGATGGAGCTGGCCGCCGGCCACCATAAGCTAACCAGCATGGCAGATTCCTGCCACAGTTCACAGTAGCGTCTCCAAGCCACGCAGCATGCTGTGTGTTGGATTTCGCTTTTGGAAGTACAGACAAAAAATAATAATAAAGAGGTTTCTGGGCTACACACTGCTTGATGGAGGCATAGACCCACTGCTTCCCAGAGTCGGGCAGTAAGCATGACTCCTCAAGAGCTGGCAGGAAAGGTACCTTCGCCATGTTGGGAAGCTGAGGTGGGCAGAGCCAGCAGCCAGGGCTGCCACTTCAGTCCTAGCCACACTGCAGTTTAAATCAATGGTCAAAAAATGATTACAGATTCACAATAAGACAGATTCAGATGGAATAAAACTCTAAACAATTTACAATGTATGTAAAAACATACATAGGCTTGGAAGACAGAAAAAAAGGAATATATACAGTTACATAAAAAATAGCTTTAAAACATAAAGTCTTTAAATAGAAAATAAGAATAATGATGGGGGAATGTCTTTCGTATGCTGCGAATATGTGTTGCTCTGATTGGTTAATAAATAAAGACTTTGGCCTATGGCAAGGCAGCTTAGAGGAAGAGGGAAATTCCAAAAGAGAGACAGGAAAAAGGCCAATAGAGAGACACCAGCCAGCCGCTCAAGGAGCAACATGTAATGGGACGCAGGTAAAGCCTCGGAACATGTGGCAATATATAGATTAATAATTATGGGCTAATTTAAGATATAAGAGCTAGCTAACAAAAGGCTTGAGCCATGACCATACAGTTCATAATTAATATAAGCATCTGTGTTTATTTGGGGGAACATGAGTGGGAGAGATTTGTCCCAACCACTGGGACACAGGAAATCTTCCAGCTACAGAATAATATAAAAGTTAAGCCACATAAAGATGAAAATTACACAAAGAGTCTGGATACTACAGATTATTATATTGTCTTTGGGATTTTTAACTGGAGAGACACATTTGATTATAAAGGCTACTCAGTTAAACCAGTATTCTAAAGTTATCTTGACTTCAAAATTTGTGTCTAAGGATACGTTGCTTTGGAAAAGAGGTTCTGCTTTTGTTTCCACAGATGAGAACCTATGGATTACTTCCACGCTAATATGATTTGATCAACCAAGACCCCCTGAAAGGTCAATACAGCCTCACAGACTACTAAAGCCAAGATTTAACTATAATTCTTAATATTCTCAGAATCCCCATAAAATTGCCAGTGCCCCCAACCAGCAGGAAACAGTATGAGAAGCTACACCCAAATTCCCAAAATACCCAAAATAATATTTATGAATGTTTATTTTTATTTAAAGGGGGTTGATTATAAATGCAATCTCTTTCTAAAGATAGATATGAATGTATAAAATGATAGATTATTGAAGGTACATTTAAAGAGCAACAACTTGTTTGAAATGTTTTACATTGCTATGGATTTTAGTTTATTGATAAAAATTTAAAGTTAACTTTGTTATACTGTATGTATATTTCTATTCTTGTTTATGGTATTATGCTTATGCAGGTCATATAAAAATGTAATATATAATTAAAAATACAAATTAATAGTCATCTATAATAGTCAAACTTATAGTCATGTTAATTAGGTTTTCTAGATATGCTAAGATATATTTCAGATAGATAGGTAATCTTCAAACACTTCAAAGACCTACAGAATATGACATTTAAAATGTTTTTAAGAACTTAGACTTTTCTGGACAGTGAGACATGTTTGCTCCTAACAGCACCAATTACTTCAAAGAAGACAATGGGCATCGAAGAAACGCCATGTGGAGTTTCTTTCTTTATGGCAAAAGTTAACCATTTGGGCAAGAAACTGCTCTTGCCTAGACTGCTTGATAATATGTTGTATAAACTGGACATTCAGGGCCCATGGGAAAATGACCACTGAATTTTGTCAAAACAAGGCAAGATGGTCCTTCAGGTTCCTGCTTCACAGAGGAGACTGCCAGACATTCTGCAGGACACAGGAAGAAGTGACTGAGAGACTCTAGGTCTATAAGCTGAAGATGGATGCCCCAACATTGCAAAGAAACTTAGGGTGACTGTTCAGAAATTTGAACTTTGGCCGGGCGGTGGTGGCGCACGCCTTTAATCCCAGCACTCGGGAGGCAGAGCCAGGCGGATCTCTGTGAGTTCGAGGCCAGCCTGGGCTACCAAGTGAGTTCCAGGAGAGGCGCAAAGCTACACAGAGAAACCCTGTCTCGAAAAACCAAAAAAAAAAAAAAAAAACAGAAATTTGAACTTTGGAAATTGCTTAGTGCACTTCCTGTCTACTTAGGTAATATTGTATCCTTCTGGGGTCTTTGATGGAGATGAAGACTAGATGGTTATGATTTTCCTTAGTCATGATAAGAGATAAATTAGATATAAAACTTTAGACTCACAAAGTAGGATAAATGATAGAATATTTTCTAATTTTGCCAAATACAAATAGACTAGATAGTGTGACTGTAATTCTTGCTTGATAACTGTTTTGTTATATGTAATTTTACTATGTTAAATTTAAAATCTTCCTTTTTGATTAGGCAGAAAAGGGGAAGTGCTGTGGGATGTCTTTCTGTATGCTGTGAATATGTGTTGTTCCCATTGGTTGACAAACAAGCTGCTTTGACCTATAGCAAGTCATCTTAGAGGCAGGCGGGAAATCCAAGGAGAAAGACAGGAAAGAGAAAATCAGAGTGAGGAGAGATGCCAGCTTACTGCCCAAGGAGCAACATTCTAGCAGACTAGTAACACAATAGCTATGTGACGAAACATAGATTAATAGAAATGGGTTGATTTAAGATGATAGAGCTAGCTAGCAAGAAATTTAAGCCATTGACCATACAGTTTGTAATTAATATAAGTCTTTGAGTGATTGATTATTTTATAAGTGGCTGTGGGACTGTGGGGCTGGGTGGGAATGGAGAAACTTCCAGCTACATTGGCATATGAGCATGTCTGTGAGGGATTGTCTTGACGATTACATTAATTGATGTGGGATGACTCAGGCCGCTATGGGAGGCACCATTCCCTAGATTTGAGTCCTGGGCTGTATAAGAGTAGAGGAAGCAAGCAAGCAAGTAAGCATTCAAGAATTTCTTATCTCTGGTCTTGACTGTAGATAGGACAAGACTAGGAGCTTCCGGTTCCTACAGCTGTGCCTTCCCTGAGGTGATGGGCTCTAACCAAGACTGGTGAGGGAAAGTAAACTCTTTCTCCCCTAAAATGCTTTTCTGTTGGGATATTTTATCACAGAAGCATAAATGAAACTAAACCCATTTAACTTTGGACTTCTCATTATCTACTGAAGCTGCTTCTAGCTGGCTTGGCTTGCCCCTGTGTCTTTTAACATCCCCACACATTTGGCCAAAGGTCATCTGGTCCAATCCTTCCTTTATAAAGACAGGAAAATTAAGATTCTAAATGGTAAAAGGATTTCTCCTTTGCTCTGTGAATAGTGGAAGCCATAAAATGGAAACTGTAACTTCATGCCCAGGCTGTACATCACTCCTTTCTGCGACCTCACCCTGGAATGATAGCTGCTAGTTTCTCAGATTTTTCAGAAAAACTTTTAAAAGTATTGCTGAGACTCACTGACTTTATTCCCAAATGACAAGACAGGACAATAGAGGGAGATATTTTTTGATCAGTTAAGTAATTGAGTATCTGTCTTACTGGGTAGAAAAAGAGTGTTTCCTCTGCCCTAGTACACGCTGTCTTCTCACTCCATTTGCTCAGTGCACACCAACTTTCCTAGGCACCGAAGTAATGAAGTCGGTAAGGCAGACATTAGGAACCTAAATATAAAACATCACCCTGCTCGTTCTGTTTCTGTGGAGTTGAACTTCATCCTAAAAAGGGAGAAGGCTCTCAAGGTCAACCTCAAGGTCAACCAAAAGAAATGGAGAAGGAAAGATCTACAGCCATGGAAATAGTAAAGTCTATTTGGTCTGAGCCAGTCAGCTGAATCGAGAGACAAGAAGACTAAAGGGCTGGTCCCTTCTGATGTGGCTTTGTCCCTAAGGAATATGAGGAGAGGACATTTGAAAGCATCCACCCCCTGCCAGTGCTCTGTTTGCTCCTTCGGGACAAGGACAATTTGGCTCCATTTTGAAGCATTTAGGGAATAAAATCGCCTTCAGCCTAGCTGGGAAAAGGCATAGTGCCCACAGCAGAAGATGAGGCTGGATTGATGCCAATGGCAGGGTCCACAGGGAATGGCTCCAAGCTGAAGGTAAACAAGTTCAAAACTTATATTTGGGAACTAGTTCCCTTGGGACTTCAGATTGCCTGCAATTCCACTCAGGGGTGGAATGTACCCAAAGGCATCCAGGAAGCTCACAGTCCCCTCCTCTACTAGTCTCGAAGGACTGGGTGCTGCCAGCACATTGCTTGAGACCATCTTGGACTCAGACCCAACTAAATAAAAGACTCTCTTCGAAAATTAACAAAGGGTTTCTTTTGGTTCCATCTGTCTCTTGAGATTTCAAAAACTTAATGCAGTCATCTTGGGACTTCTTACTGAAAAGTAAGATAAGGCAACCACCTAGATCAGAGTCTTAGCAAAGATAATGTCTAGGCCATCTCCATGATACTCTAAAACAGAGGTAGCACCACTCTTGGATCTCATCTAACATTCCAATAGAGATGAAATTAGAAGAAAGCCAACACTAAATGCAGCCTGAAGCAGAGGCGATTCATTGGAGAGAAGCAGAGCAGGTTTATTCCTAGGTAGAGAGGAACATGCAGTCCACTGTCTTGCTTTGTAGATGGCGTGAGAGGGTGGACATAGAGGGTGACATGATTGCACATCGTAGAGGTCAAGAGGAAAGACCAGAGCTCAGTGACTCAGCCACTAGCATTGCCAGATAGACTAGACACCGTTGTCTCATAATCCTTGAACTCCATCACCTCCAAAGAAGAACGAGGATGAGTTCTGATTTCTTGACTCATTATGAAAGCTAAACAACTTAACATTTAAAAAAAAGCCACTTAAACCAATTTTAGTCAGGGACTACATATATCATAACTGTTAAAGATTAAAGAATAAAAGATTTCATCCAGCTCATGTTCATCTTCTTTTCCTAAGTCTCCATGAGTGTTAGTCCCTCTGCAGCATCATGGAAGCCACCACTCCAAAGTGTGGGGCCAGGGGACTGCCATCCATGTATTACTCCCCAACACAGCTTTAGTTTGGTACCTGGAGATGACAGAGATGAGGTTGTGGTGGACTCAGACACACTTCTTGACACCTTGGAGACACTTACTAACTATTCCTTGAATGAACCCGGACACCACACTGCTGAAACAAGAGATGACGCTGCTGTAACCAGAAAAGAGAAATGACACCATGCTTTATAAGGCGGTGCAGTCAGGGACCATCCTCAGACTCACTGGAACTACATATTATTTAATTACTTACAGATATGCCAGGATGAGTGATAGGTAAAGCAAAAGTCACATGTCAAATGTCTAAAGAAAGCAAAGGCATTGGTATCTAATGTAACAGCTCTGGGTGCCAGTCCATAAGCCAGGCACATTGCATTGGTATCTAATGTAACAGCTCTGGGTGCCAGTCCATAGGCCAGGCACATTGCATTGGTATCTAATCTAACAGCTCTGGGTGCCAGTCCATAAGCCAGGCACATTGCATTGGTATCTAATCTAACAGCTCTGGGTGTCAGTCCATAGGTGAGGCACATTGCATTGGTATGTAATGTAACAGCTTTGGGTGCCAGTCCATAGGCCAGGCACATTGCATTGGTATCTAATGTAACAGCTCTGGGTGCCAGTCCATAGGCCAGGCACATTACATTGGTATCTAATGTAACAGCTCTGGGTGCCAGTCCATAGGCCAGGCACATTACATTGGTATCCAGTGTAACAGCTCTGGGTGCCAGTCTATAAGCCAGGCACATGGCATTTTCTGCTTTAATTCTGACACTAATCCTGTCATCTAAGTGCCACTGCCCACATTATGTGTAGGTGAAGGTTTTGTCCAAGGTCACTCTGGTGAGGTAAGAATCCTGGACTCTGTCCCACATGTATCTGACTATAAAGCCCTGGAACTTGCCGCTGTGTCTTGCTATCAGGCTTTCATTCTTTCTGCATAAATTGAAGTATTTAGTTGACTGTTCTCTGTGTTGTACAACTGGACAGGATGCCAAACGCACCACAAACATTCTTCTCTTCGCCTCAAGGATTAGTCACAGGGTCTCCAAACTTGGATTCTGGCCTTCCCACCACCACCGGCTTCCTAAGTCCTTAGGTAGACATCCTCCAATTCAACTCCATATGTCAAAAACTTGCTCCTCCTCTGTCAGCCATCATATTTGAGAGCTGAGAGAGAAACAGTGATTGATTTATTTTGTAGTTTTGGTGATATAGCCCAAAAATTAAATTCAGGACCTCATGGCCATCACTGTACCCCCAACTCCTTTTGCATTTTTAGCTTAAAGGATCTCCTTAAATTCTGAGGTATACCTAGGGTTACCTTTGGATTCTGCTAACCCTGTCATACTTAGGGACAAGCACCAACTGAATAGTGTTGCTAAATTCCACCCTTCCCAAGATCATCAGCCAGAAGACTAGATGCAAGAGGAAGGGTGCACACAGGACTGCTCAGATGCAATGCCATAGCCAGGAAGGGTACACACAGGACTGCTCAGATGCAATGCCATAGCCAGGAAGGGTGCACACAGGAATGAATGCCATAGCCAGGAAGGGTGCATGCAGGACTGATCAGGTGCAATGTCATATCCAGGAAGGGTACACACGGGAATGAATGCCATATCCAGGAAGGGTGCACACGGTAATGAATGCCATAGCCAGGAAGGGTGCACACAGGACTGCTCAGGTGTAATGCCATAGCCAGGAAGGGTGCACACAGGAAGGAATGCCATAACCAGGAAGGGTGCACACAGGACTGCTCAGGTGTAATGCCATAGCCAGGAAGGGTACACACGGTAATGAATGCCATAGCCAGGAAGGGTGCACACAGGACTGCTCAGGTGTAATGCCATAGCCAGGAAGGGTGCACACAGGAAGGAATGCCATAACCAGGAAGGGTGCACACAGGACTGCTCAGGTGTAATGCCATAGCCAGGAAGGGTACACATGGTAATGAATGCCATAGCCAGGAAGGGTGCACACAGGACGGAATGCCATAACCAGGAAGGGTGCACTCAGGACTGATCAGGTGCAATGTCATAGCCAGGAAGGGTGCACACAGGACTGCTCAGGTGCAATGTCATAGCCAGGAAGGGTACACATGGTAATGAATGCCATAGCCAGGAAGGGTGCACACAGGAATGAATGCCATAACCAGGAAGGGTGCACACAGGACTGATCAGGTGCAATGTCATAGCCAGGAAGGGTACACACAGGACTGCTCAGGTGTAATGCCATAGCCAGGAAGGGTACACATGGGAATGAAAGCCATAGCCAGGAAGGGAACACACAGGACTGATCAGGTGCAATGTCATAGCCAGGAAGGGTGCACACAGGACTGATCAGGTGCAATGTCATAGCCAGGAAGGGTACACACGGGAATGAATGCCATAGCCAGGAAGGGTACACATGGAAATGAATGCCATAGCCAGGAAGGGTGCACACAGGACTGCTCAGGTGTAATGCCATAGCCAAGAACACCACATTAGGGAGAGTGGAGAGTGTTTCCTAAAGACACATGGTAGAATTAGACCTTTTCATAGTTCTTTCTAGTCATTCCGTCATCTGGAGGTATTCTCTTGCCTCACTCCCAGTCTAAATCCAGAAGATGTTTTCCACTTGGCTGTCTTTCAGAACCTTTAAAAAGGCATGGTCGGTGTTGGGACCTGATCAGCACTGCTGGGCCTGGGCGTATAGAATACAACCAGATGGGTAGAGGACGCCTGAGGTGCCCCCATCTGCAACCACGTGGTGCAGCTGGGCATGAGAGACACTGGAGAGGCCCTCGCTCACAGTCGTACAGGACAGGCAGGCAGATGACACCCAAGACGCCCCATTTTGCAGCCACACAGCGTGGGCCAGGTGTGAGAGACACAGGAGAGGCCCCTGTCTGCAGCCACGGGGATGATGAGCAAGTAAGTGCTGGAGAGATGGGAGAGAAGACACGCAGAAGTGTTTGTGTACTACGATGTAAGGGTGGCGAGGAACTGCCTGATGTGAGTAGTCTGAGCAGCCACCTGAGGCCATGGAGATGCCCTGGACCATGCTGCCACTGAGAGCCATGTCTGGGTCCATGACCCTGAAGCACTAGTGGTTTGAGTTGACATCGGTGGCACGTGCTACTACCGAAAGCCATGGGTATGTTCCTGGTCTGGGCTTCCTCCTGGGCCATGTTGACGTCCCAGGGCTATGCAGAGCTAGCCCTACCTCTTACCAGCTGCAGCACTCTGGAGAGCTGGCCCTGACTCTTGCCTGGGCAGCATGGTAGAGCTAGCCCTGGTGGTATGGGTGCAGATGAGCCCGCCCAGACGGTGTGAGCAGACGAGAGCTAGCCCCACCCCTCACTGGCTACAGCACTTGGGAGAGAGGACCCCACACCTCGCCTGGGCAGTACAATAGAGCTGGCCCTGATGGAGTGGGCACCAGAGAGATGGCAACACCCCTTATTGCCTGTGGCACATGGGACAGATGGCCCCGCCCCCTGCCTGGGCACGTGGGAGCACTGGCCCCACCCTTTACTGTGTGAGAGAGCTGGCCCTGCTCCTTGCCAATTGCAGCACCTGGGAGTGGGCCCTGCACCTCATATGAGCAATGTGGTATAGCTGGCCCCTGTGGCGTGGGCACAGGAGAGCCAGCCCTGAGGGCATGAGAGCAGGAGAGCTGGTCCCACCTCTTGCCAGCACAGGCACTCAGGTGAGCTAGTTCTGCTTCTCACCGGGGCAGTGATGGAGAGAAGGCCCTGATGGTGTGGGTGCAGGAGAGCTGGTCCTGCTCTCTGCCAGCTACAGCAGACAGGAGAGCTGGTCCCATGCCTCATTTGGGCAAAGTGGGAGAGCTGGTCCTGGTGGTGCTGGCAGGAACGAGAGTCAGCAGGTTCACCAACTCAGGTACCACCCAGTCCCAGATCCAGGGCTTTGAGGCGTCCCACACCAACATCTACCCCATTCATGAAGTGCTGAAGCATGGGGGGGGGGCAGCCTGCAGAGCCAAAGCAAACCTCCATGACTTGTGGTAACAAAGGGGTATCTGAGAGGATTCCCATTGGGGATGCAGTATTGATGGTGTAGCAGAAGCTGGAGACCTTGAAACAGACTGACTCATTGCAATGAACACTTGTAAGTAAGGCTGTTTGGGTAAAGAGATAGACTGGATGACACGCCATGACACACCGAAGCTTCCATGATGAGATGTGGCTTTGTTGTTGTTGTTGTTGTTATTCGTTTGTTTGTTTTTGTTTTTTTTAATTTTCACCTTTATTTCTTATTTTTAATCATTTTTATTTGGGGGAAGGAGGAAGTTCCAAGGGTGGAGGGTGGTTATGGAGGGACATGGAGATGAGTGGGATTAGGGTGCATGATATGAAACTCACAAAGAGTCAATAAAAAGTTTTGTTTTTTTTTTTAAGATGTTGTTCGCTTAGCACTCTGCTCTTTGAAATTCTCCAGTGTCACAGGAACACAATAAAGCTCACACTAGCATGTGCTACCACTGTCCCTAGAACATACTAGGCACTCACCAAAATTGGCTGGTGTCCCAAGTGTGTAAGAATTCAATGAAAGAATGTCATCCCATGATGACCAGAAGTAGGACCTTGGAAGGGCCCACCACCAAATGCTCACTATAGGCTATTTGAGAGCCTTCTTCCCCTTGCCTTACAGTTATAACTCTTTGTATTACAGAAGTGGAAAGGGGGCTGAGGGCATTTTGCATGAAGAGTCAAGGCTCAACGTCAAACACCGGGTACAGATATTTGACAAATCTATTATTTTGGATTTAATTGGTCTTCATGATTCTCACAGGTCAATGGGAATGAGACATAATCCCTTCTAACCCTCATGGGTTTCTCTTATCTCACAATGCAATATTGCATGAGTGCCCAGTCTCCAGCAGAGTCACAGTGAACACCCAGGACTTGGCATAGGCCTCTCACACTGCAGGTCACTGCATAGGCTCACCAGATTCCATGTGTTGTGTACACATAAGCTTTCCCATCTAGTCTCTTCACTTCTCAAAGTTCCTCTAAGTGTATGCTTGTCCCGCCTTTGAGGGAACATTTAAGTGTAATATACAAAAAGCCACAGTGTTGAGCAGTGTGCTGGCAACTCTGAATAGTGTGGAGAAAATTCATCCTATTACATGAAAATTGTGGTTATTTTACACCGATGCTTGGCTGCCAACAGATGCTTCTCCTCAAGCTGGGATAAACTCTCCTGAACCCTGAAGTGAGCATCATTCTTTACCTCTCTCCCCGTAGCTGCCGTCTCCACTGGGCTTCCGCCAGATGCACACTTCGCTGCTCGTTGAAGGCCACTTATTAACTCTTTACACATGATAATATTTCTCTTATTGGCTGAAACACCCACCTATTATTCCAAAGGAATAATTACTCCTCACTGAAGCCACAACAGGCTGCTTCTCCACTGCCTTCCAAGATCAGATCGCTGAATTGGGCCATGCTCAGTATCTCTTAACTTTTGCCCTTGGCATCCATACAAGTACTGGACTGTCAGGATGCTTGCCGCTAAACTTCCTGTCTGTATCAATGCGCTCTGGGAGTCTCCCACTCCTCTGGCCTGCTTCTTCCTGCTCCCAGAGCTTCCCTTTCCCTTTCCATACTGAGCAATTATTCTTATTAATTATTCCAGCTAGCAGTAATTATCAGCAGTCCATGCCCCAAGCCACATTACTAACAGAAATCTCTAGGATGCTGAGGAATCAGCTGGGAGGCCCCCTCTGCCTTCTGATTTGCCTGCTGCTGCAAGTTTTATTTCTGCTGCACCCCACCCCCATGCCTGTGCTCCCCAGGTGGGACATTCTCCAGCCTCTGTGGCCAGTGACAAAGCAGGGGTAGTGTAATCTAGACTAGTGTGGGCCTGAGCAACCAGTGGCTGATAAGGCAGTGGCCTCCTGGAACAGGCTGCTCTTGATCGGCTCCAACACTGAGTCCTGACCACACCTAACATGCCACTACCCCCTCAGTCCTTGTTTGCTAGAGTTTTTAATTCGTGTGTTCTCATTTGTCCTGTCTCCATTTATAAAATACTTGAAAATGATAGCCATAATTGATGTTTAAGGTAATTTTCTATTTTATAGAAAAAAAATTGAGACAGAGGTTTATACCCCAGGATGGCCTCTGACTGACCGTATAGCTGAAGATGACCTTGAACTCATGACCCTTCTGCCCCTACGTCTTCAGTGTTGGGGTAATAGATGTCCTCCACCATGCCAGTTTATGCAGTACTAGAGTTCAGGAATATAGGGCTTCCTGTATACAAGGCAAACACTCTCCTAACTGAATTGCAGGCACAATACCTTAAAAATAAAAGAATCAATTTGGTTTTCACAAAATTTCAGGATAATTCCATAGTTAAAGAAGTTCATTCATATCAACTTGAACAGCTGTGCTAATGGCAGCTTTCTGTTGAACCTGGCTGATTCATTCAAATAGTTTGGAAGAAACAAAAAAATAGGGAACCTGTTTAGATCTGTCCATTTTTGTCCATGTACCAAAATGAACGTGTGTGCTTGAGAAATGGCCGGGTGCTTCCTCAGCGTAGCTCCCAACAGTGATTCCAAAACCATCTGCCTGTTGGAACATTTTTCTTTTTTAGTCCCAAACAACAAAGTTTGAAACACTTGGATGTAGCATCAACCCTGACTTACTGCAATTGCCCGCCATCAGCAAGTTTCCAGAGAGGCTGCAAAGCAAGGTGCTCACTTGCAGATGGTACAGCAACAGTCCTATTACTTACTCACTTGTAGACCACATGTGGCATGGGAAGAATCAGGTGGAAAGAAAGGGGGAGGGAAGACTTCAGCACTGCCAAATGAAAATAAAAAAGATAAGCTAAAATTCTTTTTCTGTTTTTTGTTTGTTTTTTAACAATTATGTTAAGATGAGGTGGAGTATGTGGAGGAATCAAAAAAGATAAAAAGTTTTAAGTGACACTAACAATATGTCATTTAAAGATACTTTGAAAACAAGCATCATAGGATGCCTGCTTCAGTCTGACACGTGCTTACTAGTTTACATCATGAAATACTGATGCATAATTGTTGAGGCCAGTAGTAAAAATTCAGTCCTTTGCAAATTTATTTAATTTAAATAAGCTTTCCCAACATTGGGGGAATGCGTTCTCTCAGTGTGCTTCATTAGTGTAGCTTACACCACAAAACCGGCTGTATTGAGAAAGATTGCACCATTATCAAATAATTAGGAATGCCTTAGCAGGTGCATACACTTACCTTAGTAATTAAACCCTTGTTAAAACACCAAAATCCAGAGACTTCACACGGTTACAGCGTCCCAGAGGAGGTAGCCCAGAAAGAGATTCTATAAGGCAGCATCATCTGGGAGCAGGGATATTGAACAGAGTCTCTCTACCTCTTGGGATGCTTACTAAGCACATCTGTGCACATCATGAGATGCAATAAAAATCGCAATGGCAGTACTAGACAAACACCCCCGGCACAGGACGCTGGGCAGGACCGGGCCATGCTGCGTGGAAGTGGGTCCTCTGTAACTGGGCTTTGTGCAGCCATTGTTTCAAGCATGGTTCATGAGACAAAGGGAAACACAAGTGAGACTCCAAAGTAAGGGCTCAGCACACACTTTCCACAATAGGTGACTATGGTAGCTGGTACCAGTTTGTCATTGATGTCACCATAAAGTCTGACTTGGTTTCATGAAGTGAAAAGTCAGATAGCTGCTTCCTCTGATGGCATTTGAAGGTATTAATATAAGGAACCACCAATAAACCAACATTCAAGTGCATTAAAATCTTGTTACAAGCACAAAGAGTGTTAGAGTGGTCCACATAATTGCAAATGTGGTTCATTTGCTAGGGTATGGTTGCCTAGGAAGGGCTTGTCTTCCACATAGAAATATAATTGTGATAAATCTGGACTCAACAGCCATGGGCCATTCTGAAGATGATATCTAGGGGTTGCCATGACAACTCCCTAGAATTCCTTCAGTCTTTTCATGGTGGAGTTCCCAGGTAAAGCCTGGAAGGTATCTGAAATAAATCATCAAAAGGAAGGACAGCTGGAATTAGTCCATGGAAAAAATCCAACGCATGAGCACATAAGTTCTGTGGTAAGGAGGCTGTCACTTGAGGACAAATTTCCATCACTTTGTAGAATTTAGGCTGAGTATTTGATGCACTGGAATTTTTATGGAGTCTGATGCTCCTGAGGTTGAGCTGAGATGGCACTGATACTAATGGCTTCTGCTAAGCCACCAATGTCATCAATCACTTCCTGGGAAGAAAATATCCCACATGCCTGGGACAGGAACATGCCTCACTATGGACCCAACCACGTGGAAAAAGATATTGCCAGCTCCATCACAGGTAACTCACCTGAGGACCATCCTTAGACTTGGGGGTGGGATTTAGGATGCTAGCGATGGAGTTAGAATAGTAACCTTTGGATAATTCTTCTCACCAGAGCTTAGGCTGGCTCCCAAGTGAAACCACAAACTATCCAGAAGACCTTGTAAGGTCACCATAGTATCACCACATGTATACAGAGGAGTTACTACTCTCAGCTAAATGCTGAGAGCTGAATAAAACTGACACTTAATGAAATACCTGGCATTTAATCACATTTCCTTTCCTTTCTTCATATAAAAATATAAAATATGATAAATGTTACATACAATTTATGTGTGCTTATCCTAGAATCTGCAGATCTAGGCACCATTGCTAAAGCAGACTAATATCTTCAGTGTTATTGGTACTGACCATAATAATGTAACGCTTTGAAAGGGTGAAGGGAATTGGTGGTTGCCATCTCAACAATATTGGTGGACACATAGATGCCATACATGATAAGCAGCTGAAAAGACCAGAGTACTTGAGTCATCCATATCTTCATGTCAGACACTTAGGAAGAGGTTGATTATACCTCTTTCATGCTGCCCTACAGTAAAGGAAATTTGGATGAACAAAAAGCACATTACTGTTGTATGAAATCATGTCCTAATCTTGGACCAAGCAGATCTTGCTAACATGTTATGGAACCAATCATTTTTTTTCACCTGTACAATAGTACATCTACACTAAAGCAAATGAATCACTCATTTATGTTTTAAAGTTTTAGTGAAATAAAATGCACATCCAGAAAAGTACATAAATCAGAAATGTATAGGTTGATCAAATTTTTTTATAGATAATGATAAAGGTATATTTTATTATCATTTACACATATGCTATTTGTTAAAACAAATTAAGAATTTCCTTTGAATGTCTTATTAGTATTAGAATTCAACAATGACAGTGTTTATTGTTATTGTTTCTAGTCTCTCTTTATATTTCAAGTTACAATAATTTTGATCCTTCAGTAAACAGGTCTAAGACTTTTAATACACACAGACAGTCGGTAACACGGTTAGGATTCAAAAAAGTCCATCAGCCCTAAGTCTCCCTGTGCTTTCTCTTGTTAGCGGCTGCTAAATTCACACTCTGTTCTTCATCATGAGTGTTAGATTTACAAGAACATCATAATATGAATGGAATCATATAGGGAATAACCTCTGAAGTCCAGTTTCTGTGTGTGTATGTGCGTGCATGTGCGCGCATGTGTGTGTGTGTGTGTGTGTGTGTGTGTGTGTGTGTGTGTGTGTGTGTGTGTGGTACATATGTGTATTCATATGCAAAGGCATGGGGAAGCCAGAGATCAAACTCAGATGTCTTCTTTGGTTGTTCTCCAACACATTTCTTTTAAAACGGAGGCTCTCACTGAGCCTGGAGATCACCAATGGGCTTGGCTGTTTTCCAGTGAGCTCCAGAGTCCAGCCTGTCCCTGATTCCTCCCAGCACAGGTGTTA
Source organism: Peromyscus californicus insignis (assembly GCF_007827085.1). Classification (NCBI taxonomy): domain Eukaryota; kingdom Metazoa; phylum Chordata; class Mammalia; order Rodentia; family Cricetidae; genus Peromyscus; species Peromyscus californicus. The sequence goes on along the minus strand of NW_026294469.1, from coordinate 4,935,063 downwards.
CAGGTGTGTGCCACCACGAACAGTTTTTATGTGGGTGCTAGGGATCTGAACTCGGCTCCTCATATCTTCACAAGTACTTTACCAATTGAGCCGTCTTCCCAGCCCTGGAGTCTGGCTTCATTAACTTTGTATAACGCTTTTCATCTCTGACCATCCTGCTGTATTTATCCATAGTTCACTCTTATTGATTTCCCACTGAATGGGCATAAAGAATCCTTCCAGTCACCCACGAGAGGACTTTTGGTATGTGTCCAATTTCAAATGACTGTGCATCAAATGAAAAACTGCTTTTCATGGACTTAAGTTTTCATGCTATTGTGGTAAATATGTAGGGGTGAGATTGCAGGTATAAACAATTTCCATGATTTTATCAAATCTATCTAGTATCGTGCTTTACATTATCTTGACCAATAAACTATTTCCTTCTTGTAGAAGGCAGAAGGTGAGATTTTTTTTGAGACTTGGGAATGGTCAGAAAATGTCGTTTTCATAATTTAACAGTGAAATCTGTGTTTATCATTTTAACAATTTTCTATATTGTTTGGTAGAACAATAACAGATATATTTTTAAATGTATTGGTCAAAAACAGACCCAGGTATATCTAAAAGCTCTGTAGGAGTCATTTGGACACTGGTCTTCTGATCCTAGCTCATAAAAGCTTGATTTTTTTTCCAGCTACAAGGCCGTTATCATAGTCAAGACACACCTAGGCTCATTCTATGGTGATCCAAAATCAGTCAGCTGAGGATTCTTTTCAAGCATCTTCCACGTACACTTCATGGACAAATCTCTCCAGTTATCTTAACATGATCATTTATTATCTTCACAAATCTAGGAAACAAGCAGGTTGTGTTTGATTGCCAGATCTCTCAAGTGTCCTTTAAGTGAAACAATCCCTCCCTCCCCACATTTTCTATCTTTAAGACCTTGCAAGAGCTCAGGGTTGTTGTACTAAATTGGTTTTGTCATTAGAACCAGTTAAACATCTGGAAAGGCTATGACACAGTGTCATATACCATACTGTATGCTCTAGGCTTCCCACCGTACCCCACACAAAGAAACACCCACTGACCATTTGTTTAAGGTGGTGATGTTGAATTTGAGATGTATTTGAGATGGATATAGGGTATGGCTATTATAAGTAAGCATTTTAATTTTTGTAATCAATAGGAAATTAAGGTGACTCAAGTGTACGGGAATGTCCTCTCCCCCAGCCACCCAGTAGTTTTAGCTCACACTGGCAATGCTTCTGTTCCACTGCAAGTGGTCATTTTCTAATTCTATCATTATCCTACGCTTATTTATTCATTTGCTCTTTTTGTACTTATGTGCTCTCTCTTCCCTCTCTCTTTTTCTAACTCTGTCCTTCCTTCCTTCAGCTTCCATGGACTCAAAGACTTCTTTCTTACTACTTACTCATTTATTGTTATGCTCAGTTGTCTCCAATTCAGTCAGTGATGTTCTCTTTCCAGTCAGCTCTCCAGGCTCCCTGTGTCCTTTCGACATGATCCCATTAATCTTTGAGTACTTCGTTGCTTTCTGGCATAGGATAGCATCCTAGGTTCACCTTGGACTTTCTCTGTCCTGGCTTTGGAAATCAACCAAGGTCAAAATGTTGTTTAGAAGCCACTATCTGGTGGCACTGATAATTTGGGGGGTGGGGTATAGTAATTGTGCAGTTTGCCTTACAGACTAAGCCTGTGCCTTCTAAGTCAAGATTTTCAATGTGCTCCATCTACAACTCTCTGTTCCCAATGTACCTTTGATCCCTGTCAGCTCGGATTCTGTAGAAACCTCCCACTGGCCCCTTGTGTCAAGCCTCTTCACCTTAAATCCAATGGACTATGGCCATTTCAACATAGACAGGAGTCCTCTAAGTCAAAGCCTTGATCCTGGCTCTACTCCCCAGCTGTCCTTGTGACCTTTCTGACTTGGTTTCCTCCTCTGAAAAGAAATGGAGCAGCAAGTGCAGGGAGGGAGACTCAGAAGATGTGCATCCGATGACGTGATGACATGACCACATCTATAAAAGCTGGCCCAATGGCTCACCTTCCAGCCATTTCTAGAGGTTCTATCTCACTCGTGGGTGCTGAGGAGAATGCCGTGTTTAAGCTGACCCAGGTACCTTACAGCTGCTTGTGCCTGGGTTGGATAATGAGGATTTTAAGAAAGAGACAGACGGGGAGATTATAGTCAAGTGGTTCTCAATCTGTGGGTCATGCCTTATTCTCAGATAAGACTTTCCAAAACTCTGACCACCAGAATGTTGTCTCTTTTACAGGATCATGTTACTCTGCTTCCATAGAATTGTTTTCTACATTACACTTTTCCAAAGCTGTTTCTACTCATAGAATCCTGACTTTATCCCTTACACTCCCATTTGCACTGTGAATTCCTATGAAGGTAAGGACATCCAGATATCAGCCAACCAAGATGCTCAAGTCACTCGAGTCTAGCAGGTGACACTGCCCTCCGAGGAAAACCCCAATCCATTGACAGCTTGTGAGTCACAGCCTGCACCCCCTCTTCTTCTCCTCTCCCACCCTGCTGAGTTTCTTCCCACCCCCCACTCACACACAGCCTGTCTGTCTGGCATGTAAAAAAGACTGTCCACTGTGCCTAGATTCTTCTTGGTTTCCCCAAGGCAGCAGCTGCTCCCAGGCAACACCTCCGATGGCATCCTGTAGCACACAGGCATCCCTTGCACCCCATAGCTTCTTCATCTCTCCTGTAGACTTTGGAATCGAACCGCCAAGAGTTTGACATCAGCTTCTCCTGCCTGGCAGTTTACGATCTTAGTCAGATTGACGCCCCTCTGCCTCAGTTCCCTCATCTATAAAATGAGAGTGATAATGCCACCCTCGCAAAGTTGTTGAGTCATAGATGAAGCTGAGGCCTGGCTCCAAGTGTTGAAAATATTCAAATAGTAAGTGTTTTTAAAATGGTAGCAGTAGATATTTTTTGTTTTGTGGCACACCACTGCTGATGCTATTAGCACTGCATCTTCTGCGTGACATCTGGGGTCCAAAAGGCCTCGGAAGTGCTGTATTTCTTATAATATTAAGCAAACACTCACACAAACAGGCAAACAAAGTTATTTAGTCTAGCTCTACATTCTCCAGATTTATCTGCCACCACTTCCCCTGTAACACCGTGTTTCAGCCAACCTGGACTCCCTCGGAGATCTGCCCCAGGCTTTGTTTGCTCATCACTGCTAGACCTTTCTTATATTTTACATCCTTCTTTTCTTGTCTCCCAGATTTAAGCTTGCACGGTCTCTCCAGTATCCAGGTTCGTGTTCAGGAAAGTTCAACCCACCATCTTGCACGTCAGAAAACCCTCAGGCTCGGGGGTTTAAACACAGAACACCCCATCTTAGGCGGTCATTGCATTTCTCGTTTGGTGTCAGAAGCCTCAGTGCGGGGCCAGCGGGATGGCTCAGCAGGTAAAGGTGCTCGCTGCCAATCCTGACGGCCTGAGTTCAATCCCTAAAACCCACATCTCCTTCCTCAAGCTATTATCTTCTAATCTCAATGTTCAGGCTGGGACATACGCATGTGTGTGCACAGATTGAGGTGGGGGGTGGCTATAGATATATATATATATCCATTCACCGAACCTCCAGGAGGTTATTGATGAAAGCTGATTTTTTTGCTTTTAAGTTTTGGTCACCCTCTCTTCCTTCACCATTTACCCTCAGGCTCCCTGTGGGCTCCTTCTCTCTGTCTGCAATGTGAGGTTCTGGAATGGATTCTGGCCATCTCCATCTGCCTTCTGCTCCACACCTGTTAGGGACTCATTATCCACAGAAGGCAGCCGGAACTCCTTAGCTCTGCAAACACAGGCAGAGCTACCCCTCTCCGTTTCCCTCAGAAACACACTGTCTCCTCCCCAATGTGCCTCAGCTAGCCTGGCACACTGCGTCCTCTTGCCAAGACATCTTGTCAGGCTTCATTTGCACAAATCACTCACCTGGAGCACCATTGCGGAGTCTGAAGAGATAGCTCGGTGACTAGGAGCACACATCCTGTTCTTATAGACCACCCGTGTTTGCCTCCCAGCATCCATGTTAGAGAACCCCTAACTGCAGGTCCAGGGGATCTGCATTCTCTTTTGGCCTCTGTAGGGATCTGCACTTATGTACACATACTTACACACACATATACACATGACAAAAACAAAGACAACATTTGTTTTACTTTCCCTTATATAATGATGAGGTTTTAATTTTACAGAAACTAGGAAATTCAAATAAGTAAAAGCAATAGTGTGAAGACTGAAACAGCTTCCTACTGTATTGTCACATTAAGACAAGTAATGGTGACTTTTTTCTAAACTTACAAAAAGTTTTTATGAAAATGGGAATTGCTTTGCATGTCATTTAATAACTCAGTTGCATTTAATCACAAATAACTTCTGATACCATTTAATATCATCCCGCAATGTGGCATGCAGGACAACATGAATGTCTCCTGTGAGGCAATATCATGACTTATTCAACCCACCCCCTGCTGCTGGGTATTTACACTGCTTTCTATTTGACATAGTTGTGAGCAGTGCCATGATGAATGTCCTCGCTGGTGGACTTATTTGAACAAAAATTTCAATTCTCTTCATATAATTTCCTGAAGGTATATTTGCTAAATTAAAAAAAAAATGTGACCTTTTGAGGCTTTTGATGGAAAGGCCATAGCAATAATTAGATGAAATGTCTTGCAATTTAGTGAGTGCAGAAGGGATTTTGTTTTCCTTTTGTTTCTTGTTAGTGAGGTTAAATAGTTCTACATACTTGGAAATAATTTAATTCTCTTTTATGAATTTCCTATTAGTGTTCTATTCATTTGTCTACAAGTGTTTACTTTTTTAAAATAACCAAAAAAAGTTACAATTAACATTGAAAACCTTTCTCCAGATAACTGCCTTCCAAGATCCCGGGACGTGGATTTTGAGTTCTACTAGCTTGCCGCCCGCCTGCTCCTAGAACCAGCTTCCTGGGCATGAGACTGAATTCCCACCCTTACGGTTTGTGTGACCTTGGAAAGGTCATTTCTATGTGTGTTGGTTTTCTTATTGGCTAATGGAGATACCAACAATAACCACCTTATAGGATTGCTGTGAGGAGATGAGAGGAGGGCCTGGGCATCCATATTGAAATCCGGGTGGGGAGGTGCATGTCAGTAATTCTAGGACTAAGAGGCTGATACAGAAGGATCCTTGAGGTCAGCTTGCTCACCATCATCACCAAATTAGTGAGCTCCATATTCCAGACAGAGACCTTGTCACAAAAAATTTTGGAAGCAATCAAAGAAAACACTCAGTGTCAGCCTCTGACTCTGCACACGGATGTACACACATGCAAGCATACATCTACACACCACCCAATAATAAAAGGATAAAAGAGCATCTATGGATACAGTCCACATCAATGTTTGGTACCTGCTAAATGCTGCATGATCAACAAGGGCTCAGCTTTGGGGTTGTCACCTCAGGGAGCCACCATGAAGCTCCATTTGGGGAAAATGCTCACCTCATCTTCCATGACATTTTTATTAATTGTGCTCATTTAGGGCTTGCAAAATGGCTCAAGAGTGAAGGTGGTTGCCACTAAGGTTGACAACCTGAGGCCAATCCCTGGGGCCAGCATGGTGGGAGGACATGGTGGCTCCTGCAATTGTCCTTTCACCACCACACGTGCTGCGTGGCACCCACGCGTACATGCATGCATATGCACAAATGCATGCACACACACCAAATGTGATAAATAAATTTTAAATTATTGTTCATTTTATGACAATATGTTTACATACCTCTTCCTCAAGAGGCTGGGAACTAATCTACTGGTCAGGGATGCTGCTCTATTTATCATTACATTCCCAGTACCCAACACATGCCTTCTTTAACTGGATGCCCACAAAGCATCTGAGAACTGAGTTTACAGCCCCTTGGGGCCAATCTCAGGGCAATTTCTCATATAAAATCCTCTCAAGTATAATCACATGCACACTTAATTATTCCTCCCAACAAGAACATATATTTCTTAAGAGCACACACTCACATTTGAGGACCTGCCTTGGGAGATCTTCCCTCTGATTACCTAGTGTGGTCTAGTCAAATCAATACAACTATGCACCAGATAGAATACCAAACTCTGAAGCTGTGGGTCTAGCCAACTGTGGACAGTCACTCGGGCCTCTGTCATATTTATTGACCAGACGTGACCCAGGGCATCATGCAAGCTCTGACAAGTCCTTCCTTCCCTGTACAGATGGTTGGATTGTTAGGGAATATTATTTTAAGTGTGTTACTTTTGTTTATGTTGCATTTGTATAACTCTGTGAAGCTGTGTTATTGTGCCTGTCTAAAATAGATGATGGTCTAATGAAGAACTAAATGGCCAATAGCAAGGCAGGAGAAAGGACAGGTGGGGCTGGCAGGCAGACAGTATACATAGGAGAAAAAAAGAGAAGAGAGGAAGAGGAGAGAGCAGTCAGAGAAGGAGGACACCAGGGTCCAGCCACCCAGCTGCACAGCAAGTCACAGAGTAAGAGTCGGATTTGCAGAAATAAGAGAATGGGGAAAGCCCAGAGGCAAAAGGTAGATGGGATACGTTAAGCTAAGAAAAGCTGGCTAGAAACTAAGTCAAACTAAGGCCAGTCATTTACAATTAAAAATAAGCCTCCATGTGATTTATTTGGGAGCTGGGAGGCAGGGCTCCCCAAAAGATTTTAAAAAAACCCAAAGAACAACATCAAATGACTGAACCCGAAGGGAACCGTTGGTCTGAGCATCTCTGGGTGGCACACACAGAGCCCTGGGTAAAGGTGTGCGATGCCACACAGCCTTCATTGCACTTGGAGTCTCAAGCTAGTTACTAACCAAGTTCAAACAGATGTCAACCCCAGACGTCTGTGAGTCCCCTATGCAAATCACCAACACTAAATTCAACATAATTTTAGTCAAATTGACCCAAAACTTTCCGTTTATCTTGTGATGGTATTTTTTACTTTGACTATTCTGATAGATAAAGTTAGTACATATGATTAAATGTCCTGACTGTTCTTGAACCGTGCCATAATTCATTCATTTAGTTAATGGGTCATTCAATAAAGAGCTAAAGCACTTACAAAAGCAATCGGGAAAGATGTGGTTGCCTGGGCTCTCCGACCACGTGTGGCAAGTGACAAGAAGTCATCATTAGAGTATGTCTTATAAGCATTTTGATAGAATTATGCCCTAGCTCTTATTGAAACACCAAGGGGGTGTCTATCAAAGCTGAAACAGGGAATTCATGAAGTCCATGGAGGAGATGAAGCTCTTCTGAATTTGGGAATGGTCATTCATTCATTAACTATTTGCTGGTATAAAGTTAAAAAGCTGTATTCCATTGAGGCATTGAATTCATTTGTTAGTAGCAAATAAGATGAAGTTTCTGAACACATGGAACTAATTACTAACACATCAAAAAGGGATATGTAGAAAAACAAAGTGGAGGGTGTGATGTGATCAAGAGTGACAGGGGAGAGGGAGGCCAGATCACTAATGCTCAATGTGAGAGCTAATTCCATTCCAAGCCAAACACCACCATTAGGGACACAGCACTCTGCCCACCACCTAAGGGTCAAGCTGGGCTAGTAAGTACAGGAGACAGAAGGAAAAAATGAAAGCTAGTTAGATTGTGGAGGAAGAGGCAGCCTGGCTTCAGGAGGACATTGCTGAGACAGGTTTGAATAGAAGAGCGTTTCCAACAAGAGGAAGGGAGCTGTGAGAAGAACCTGGCTTGAGGAAGAAGGTTTTAGTGCTAAGAAGAAGAAAAAGCACACTTAATAAGCACTCCAAAACAGGGAATGTGTGTATGCACATATGTATATACGCATAGACAAATGAATGGGGGAATGATATGGTAGTGGCACACAGAAAATCGAAATGGCCACCATTTTCCTTTACACCCACCATGTCTTGGATTCAACACAGAGCAAGTCAGGAAACCTGTATGATTTCTTGACATTTTCATCTCCCACTAAACTAAGCCTCCTTAAGAGAAACAATTATGTTGTCCCCCTAGGGCCTGGAGCCAGCCTGACCTCCCAGCTTTCGAAATAGCAGCTGTTGATTGCAGACTCGGCTGCCCTCCCTTCTCACCGACCACAATTTGCTGTCCCTTCATGACTGCCAAAGAGGGCTCTCCATTCACAAGGCTGGAGAAGTCTGCTTTCTCCCAGGGTCCATCACTGACTCTTGCCTCCTTCGCTGACATGTCTTTCCTCTTAATCGCACAGGCACTGGGGCCTAGCTGTCAAAACGGAGAACCTGGATTCATCGTGGCATCTACCGTTCAGGTTAGAAGGAGCCCATTTAGAAACTGCCAGCATACACAGCTGAGTGCACCACTCGAGTCACTGGGCCAGAGCGAGTACCAGTGGCTTAGCTGAGGCTGTAGCTGTCCCGTGGAACTGGGCAAACTGTGCTCTGTTAAGCCAGCTTCTATCCTAGCAACACCTGTTAGTGCGGCGACAGTTACGGACCTGTCACTTTTCCCGTTGTAAGGCCCTGTCGCTGAGGCTTCTGGCTGCCACTGAAATGCACCTCTGCTGGAAACTTGACACATGAGTGTGCCTGTAGCCTTTGGGTCTATTTTGAAAATAAGAATAAAATTTAAGTGATGGGGTTGTTTCCCTGAGCTGTGTGGCCTCTGTTTGCTATTCTGCAAGGAGAATACTGTAATAAGCCAAACTCACCCAGGTGGTGGACTGTGGCTGACATGACAGATAGTCACACTTTAACACTTTTCTCATTGTCATTACATCCATCTTGTCAGTAATCTCCTGGTTAGAGAGCACCTGGTGTCATGATGGGCTAATGGCTGCCTGGCCAGCTTTATGCTGTCACAAAGTAACACAAGGTTTGGAAGTTCCTCTACACTGCACGCAAATGACTGTGGGAAAGGTGTGGAAGCATTTTTGATAGTACAAAGGTCTAATAGGCCACTCTGGTAGTGGGCTCCATGGCTATAACACTGTCTGTTCCCTGGGTCTTGGGCTTGTGTAAGAGCAGTGAAATAAGTGTCCCTGAGATTGTTGACTCAGAATTAGGTCCCTGCTGCCAGCAGATGGCCTGTGGTACCCTAGTTAGTGCCATGTGGTCTAAACCATACATTTTCTGTTAGAAGAGGGTAACGGAGAGTTAGTTAACCCACCTTTCAACCCTGCCCCTAAGCTAAAGTACTGACGTGCAAGTAGGATAAGATATAAGACATGAACACCTAGGAAGTGGGGCATGTCTCAGTGGGTAAAACTTGTCCTGCAAGCAAGAGGATCAGAGTTCAGATCCCAGCACCCCCGTAAGTGTTGGATGGGCATGGCAAGCTATACCATTTAGCTAGTTACAATAGTCAAATCAGTGGGCTCTGGGTTCAAATGAGACCCTGACTCAATAGGTCAGGGGGTGATCAATCAAGGAAAACCCAGTGTTAACCTCTGGCCTCCACATATAAGTACACACGGACCCATACATATGCAAACACGCATACATTTATACTTATCATACACACTCACATATAAACACAAGTATTTAAAAAATCATGTGCCACTATGCTAAAATATTATGCATATTATAATACTAGACAAAAATAATTTCAAAAAGTAGAGGAACATATTTTTAAAATATTTTATTCTACTCTGTTAATACAAAACACATTTTTCTACTCAGGGAAAGTCATTACTATACTTAAATAACATCTCATATTATCATATTCATCTAATATTTTTATAAAAGCAATATGCTCTAAATGGTTCATTTAAAAAACATAGGCAACACATTAATGAAGGACAGACACATTTTATAGCAGAAGAAAACACAAAATTTTGAGCCTACATTTTATGTTTCAAAATTGTGTGACTATTTTTAAGTTTAACAACTTGACATGTCCAGACGTTAATTGAGACCCTCTGTGTAACTCCAGACATGTCACAGTCGCACCCTGTCATTACACAGTGATGACAATTCTCCTCTTTAGAGAGGATGCATGTTTTCTTTCACGTGCAGAATCTAGATTTAACAATATGTGGTACACATACCCGGATGTATATGACTTGTAAGAAGACAGGGGGCTGTTTGGGAGAGTGAAGGAGAGTGGTGGGAGGCGGAGCAGACGGAGATGGAGAGGTAAATAGGAGTAAAGTACAGTGACATGCGTGTGTGCAAACGTCGTGTTGAAACCTGTTATGTTATGAACAAAGGAATACAGGGTATAAGCAATCCCACTAATTTTGCTGCATGCAAGTTACATGTCACAATAAACTAAAACATGAATAAATGCATGGTGGAGCCATTGTCAAATTTCCCTATACATTGCTGATTCTCCCCATTTCTTCAAGACCCCTTATCCTAATACATACGTTGAAAGGGCACTGGTGTGAAGTTCAGAAACGCTCAGCTCACTTTCTCCTTTGCTTAGCAGGCCATCTTGCTTATCTGATGAATGTACTGATTGGGCTCTTGGCCCAGTACTGCTCTGGGACAAGCAAGCATGAAGTCCTCATCAGGAATGCTATTGTCATTTCCGATGTGCATTAGTTTTCTGGGCCAGTGAGTGTAGGTGTGTGTCCGCCTACATTTGGTGCTTGTGTTGGTTACTTGTCTGTTGCCATGGCTACATACTTGACAAGAAGCATCTTAAGGGATGAAGGTCTTATTTTGGCTCATGGTTTAACAAGGGCTGTAGCCCATCACAGAAGGGAAGGCAGCCAGAGTGTGAGGTGGTAGACAAGTCTTGTTCACTGTCAGGAAGCAGAGAGCAGCCAGGAAGTAGGCTGGTGCCAGGAAGCAGAGGAGAGCAACCAGGAAGTAGGCTGGTGTCAGGAAGCAGAGGAGAGCAGCCAGGAAGTAGGCTGGTGTCAGGAAGCAGACAGTAGCCAGGAAGTAGGCTGAGCTATTAAACCCAAGGCCCACCTGCACTTCATCCAACAAGGCTCCAGGACCTAAAAGTTCCACAACCCTCCAAAAATGGCGCCACTAGCTTGGGATCAAGTGTTCAGGGACATGAGCCTATGGTGGCATTTCTCTTTAAACTACAACAGTGCCAGAAAAAGTTATGGTTTTATATCTTCATAAAGCTATCATGTGCCTCTTGCATTCCTTCCTGATATCCCTGCCTTGAATTTCTATAATGTTCCATGACCTTTTATTTCCTATATGAAGTTGCAGATAGAGGCTATTGCTAAAATTCCTTCTCAGGGGGAGGCATAAGCAACACCTGCCTATCTTTCTAAGGTCCCAATTATAAACTGAGGAACAAGTCTGCCAAAGTTCTCTCTAGGAAACCAATGGGCTTATTGGGACTCCTTACAGAGCATAGGTGAGTGTTACTTATAGGAACGTGGGTGCTCCTCCACCAGCGGGCTTCATTTGAAAGCCTTTACCCAGCAGGGATGATGGCTTCTCTACCCACACAGATGAAGCCCACTCCCTCTCCTCTTCCTTGGCCTTTATACTCTAGCTCCTCCCCAAGGCCACATGCAGTTAGGGCAGAATTCCATACAACAGGTTATAGGGAACAACTGGATACACTTGTGACCTTCCCCATCCCTCTGCAAGGGGGTTTAAACTGTCAACAAGACCTGATGGGATGCTCTCCTTACAAAAGGGCACAGCTGAGCACCCCAACATGCAGTTGCTTGGCTCAGAGGTTAGTTTCATACAACACAGAAGTCTCTCTAAAACAGAAGAAAAAATACTGATCACTTCTCAGTGCATCTCCGAATCAAATCCCAGAGCTACACGAACGTTTTGTTACAGATGGGCATGTGAGTTATCCATGTCAGTGTGTATTTAAGAGAGCTACTGGTTTTTAAAATATGACTACTTTTCTCTTTACCTTCCCCCAAACAAACCCCTTCTCAGACCTCCTTCTTAGACAACCTTCTATCTGAGGTGGATTATAACACCGACTGAAGGAAGGCAGGAGAGACCCAGGTAACTTTTAGCTTTTGAAATTCAAAGTAAAGCAGGCTGCTGTCTAGAGAGAAGATTTCCCACATCCCCTTATCTGCCAGTATCAGATGAGCCAACTCCACAGTTAGTCAAGGGACTGGGAAACTCCTTTCTAGCTTGAGGCATGATAAGAAGAATAGGGAGAAAGGACAGAGCAGGAGAACAGCTTTACCCAGAGAGTTGGCCAGATAGAGAGGACTTCCATCTTCAGAATGTTCAGACACCCACGGTTCCAGTGTGGCGTGGGGTGGGTGAGTCTAGATGTTCACATAAATTCCATTTCTTTACTATAATACTAGCTCAGTTGTGGGTCAAGTCGGCAGGGGTAATTCACCATGTTCTGAGAACACTAACAAATCTTGACTCAGTCCAGCTGCAGATTTTAGATTTGAAAGCCATCAGGGCAAGTGGCCCTGATGAACAAGGAAGAACACAGAAGGACAGAGGAAGCTGAAAAGATTTTGTTTGCAAAAATGGACTCTTTCCAATTACCCAGAGAGTCTACACGGTTAATCACTTCCACATGCCCCAGCATCTTAGAAGAAAAGTCCTAAGGAAAGAGTGCAGCTGAAAGCCTGATTAGCCATGTCTGAGGAGCATGCTCTGTTTGTCTTAGGGATTTGACTATGCATTAAGCTGGACTGACCATTTCCTTAACAGTGTTCTCTCTAGCCAGAGGTAGGTGAGTGCATAGGAGGTACTGGAGAGTGGATGGAGCAGGTCGTGTGGGGGAGAAAGGCCAGATAAGTCACACACTGACGCACACAGAGCTACAACAGAAACTCAGCTTCGGGCCTCTGCATGTGAGCGCTGTCCGCTGCATGTGAGCGCTGTCCGCTGCATGTGAGCGCTGTCCGCTGCATGTGAGTCTCACTAACTGCAGAATCACATAGGGTGAGGCCCATGTCACAATTGCTCTCTAACTTCTGAGCATTCAAAAAAGCGTGTCGGTACTAAAGTAATTACTAACTTCAAGATAGAAAAACTAAGAGCTGTCTCCCACTAATGTAATTGACAGGCCCAGAAAATGCTTTCATTTTAATCCTACTTAGAAATATTGGTTTCCTAACATGTCTCCCGGTTGATAACAAAAGACTTGGCTAATTTCTGCTTATGTTACTGAATTCCTTTGGAAACTAGCCTGCCATGACCATACAAACCTACAATCCCAGAATTTGGAAGATGAAGGCACGAAGATCAGAAGTTCAACAAACTCAGCTTTGTGACAAAATCGTGGCTAACATGGGCTACATGAGAACCTGTCTCAAAACTGGGGTGGGCAGCAGCTACTATATGTGCAAAATGAACCTACTGTCCCAAATTCCTTCATTTCCTAGTAGTTTAGCACATCCAAGGTCACACAGAGAGGCCATCACAGGCTATGGCATGGTGTGTAGGTTAAAGCCCGTTGTTGGGAGCCCAGAGTGTGAGTGGATGGATAGTCGCAGAGCCTGGTGGCCCTGCCTTCTGTCACCATCTCTATTAAGATTCCCAAGCCCTAACGTTTTAGCATTAATTTTTCATTAGAATTAGACATAGCTATGGAGTCGTTTTTAATGAGCTTTAATGGCAAATAGCCAAAACATCAGGCCTCTCCCTCTGCATGTGACCTGAGGGGATTCTCTTCTGATACATCTCTTTATCTGTAATGAAAATCTCCTTAACCCTTGATATCCCAGCAGGATTAGTCCACAGCCTGCTGGGGCCAGAGATGCTTCCTAAATGGACAAATGGGGAGGAGAAAGTATGCATAAGAAGCTAAAAAGAAATGAGAAAGTAATACGTAGAGGAAAACCATACCAGAAGCCCCACAAATAACAAGCCTACTAGAAATCAAGTGAACTCTGATTAAGGATTTTCTCCCTCTCTGAATTTCCCAATTCAAAATCTCCCTGATAAAATATACTATTGCTTAATATTTGCATATACAACTTTCTTTGAGGTACACACATGCTCAAATGCATACGTGGTAGCTAATGGACAGATTTAAGCAATAGGACTAACATTTTCAGGAGCACACCATAGCCTATATTCTAGGTTATCATTTATAAAAACCATGCACAGTGGAATAATCTCTAGCTTTAATTTATTTATGTCCCTTTCTAGTAAAATTACCTACAAGAGAAAGGGTGAACTTGTCAGGACTCTATAGTACATTTCCTGTAAAGCCCTCCTTGGTTCCCCAAAGTTGAAGTGAATGCTTCTCCAAACACTCGGATGACTTTGTGAAAGTGGCTTACGCACCTGGGGAGAAGCAGAGTGCTTGTTTGAAAGTATCTGGCCAGACAGCGTCGCAGGGCAAGCCTAGCAGAGCTGGCTCCACGAAGCCGGAGGCTTGGACGCTCTCTTTATGTCTTGGTTGGACTGCAGTACTGGCAGGCAGCAAGTAGGCAGAAGTTGTTGCTATGACTCTGTGAACAGAAACAAGGGATATAACCATTTTAAAATCACGCTTGCTTTCCCAGAATCAGCATCGTGTGCACAAATAGAACTTGGAGGGCCAGAGCGCTAAAGAGATAAATACTCTTCCAGTTGCCAGATGTCTGGCTATAGAACTTTTTGGCATTTTACGCAACATAGAGACAGATCTATGGACTGAGTCTATGAACATTACGGCTACCATCTGACAACCGCTCAGTGGCTCCAGTCCAGATTCTAGTGGACAGGTGTTTGAATTACCCCCACACATCAAAATGCCCTCACAATTGGAGCTACTAATTGATATGCTTGCCGGAACACTCGGCAGCAAGGCCAACACTGAACGGGCATGAAAACAACAATGTCCCTATTTGCTCATGGTCTCTCCCATCTGAGCTGGAGACATTTGAGGAGCCTTGGGGAGAGATTAACTTGGCTATTATAGAAGAATTTGATTCCACAGTATCCATTCCCACTACTGGATTGGAGGTCTTTCTCCAGCCCTTCCCTAACTCTCCAGCCTGTTAAAGATCACAGGACTCCTTTACCCTTCCAGACCAGCTTCAGTCATTTCTCCGCTGCCTTGACTGGTTCACAAACTTGAACTTATCAATAATGGACAACTTATGCTTTGTTGGCAATTCAGAATACTTAGTGAATTGCTGATGCTGTCTCTTTAAGGATGCTGAGACAGAGGAACTCTGTGGCTGTGAGGATCCACCCAATTCTGGACATCTTGAAGACATTTGTGTCCCTCACACCGGCAGAGACAGAACACTAGGCCTAATGGACCAAAGCAAAGATCCAAGGAAGCATGTGAGGGAGCTATACATGTAATGACACAAGAGCACATCTGAATTTCTACAACTCTGTCTGCCCTGGCAAGAGCCTGAGTGGGATGGAGAATGAGTTATCTTGCTCTGTGCCAGCACAGCTTTAAAGAACAAAGAGACCTCACCCTCCTTTGAAACACGGGCACTCCAAGAGCTGGTCCCAGTTTTAGCTGTCTGATAAGCTTCTTCCTCCCCACATTTCCAAGTGAGTGTGGCTCTGAATCACAGTCAATGCAGTGGAGAACCCTGGAAGCAGCATCAACCACAGGGTGCTTCTCACTTTGGTGGGGTTCCTGCTCTGTCCAACCACTGTGAAGGTGATTTTAATGGTAAGAGATGATGGGGAACTCATTCCCTGTTAACTTTTTCTTCACTGTCAATATCAGTGTCAGACTTAAGAACATCTGGCTGTAAAGTTTCCATGGAGAAGAATTACAGTGGATAAGAGACCTTGAACAAAAGAGAAGAGCAGACAGGAAGTGTAAAAGTTGACTGACTTAAAAAAAAAGTTGACTGACTTTTAAAAAAAAGTTGACTGACTTCAAGAGCGTCATCATTGACTTTTGATAAATGCAATACATTTAGGCTGTAATGAATAATTTCTATTAAAAAAATCAAATAATGTGAATTGCTGCCAACAACAGTATTTACTTTCAAAAGAACTTGCATTGAAGAGTCAATGATATGGATAGTTTCCTACGAGCTTGACTGACTGGGGTGGATCTTTTTGTTGGGTAGATAATTAACTAGTTTGTTGTGCTGGTCATTTCTTAGCAACGTGACATAAATTACCTGGGAAGAAGGAACCTCAGTTGAAAAACTGCCTCCATCAGATAGGTCTGTGAGCATGTGTAGGGGGCTGTTTTCTTGATTACTGGTTGACGGGAGAGTCCAGCCCCCTGAGGGTGCTGCCACTCCAGGGCAGGTGGCCTTGGAGTGTATAAAAAGGCAGGCTGAGCAAGCCGGGGAGTGTAAGTCAGTAAGCATGGTTCCTCCGTGGTCTCTGCTCCAGTTCCTGCCTCTAGTTCCTGTCCTGACTTCCCTTGATGTTACCCTGTATCCTGTAAACTACACAAACCCTTCCCTCCCCCAGCCTGCTTTAGGCTAGTGTGTTATGACAGCCACAGTGACCTAAGGAAGAGACTTGTCAACTCTGTTAAACTACCAAACCGAGTGACTCATGTAAGATGTTGAACCGGAGTATAACATAGCTGATTTCAACCAACTATTCCCTGTAAATTGTCAAATAAGCAGTGTGTGGAGGCTAAGACCTAGGTTATATGTGGAGGCCCTTCCTCTTGACTTCTCTGCTTCTCTCTGGAGTGGCCACAGACAGAGGGCCAGAAAGAACAGTGGTTGGAGTCTCTAGTTTTCATCACTATAGTTCAGTGTGCTACATACTTGGGTGAAGATATATTTCGGGATGGTGGTCTTTCCAGAAAATTCAAAATGTTTTAAAGGCCACATTGCTTAAAATGCAATGTGAAATATTCTACAGAGTCCAGGAAGAAACATTTTATACATTATTTCTAATATAGAAAAATTTGAAATACTCACATTGACCAACTCATGTGTTGGTTGTGACATCTCTTATAAACTGGTAGTTAGACTTGAGTTTCCATGAGTCCAAGGCGGGCTCTCTGGCAACATGCCAGACTACTCCAGCACCACTCGCAGGTGTGGTCAGGTGCCTCCATCGGGAAGAGTGGTATCTGTTTGTTTCTCTTTGTGATGTTAGCAACAGCTAACGGTACCCAGGTAGGTCAGTTAATATTAATCCATCCGTGCATTGAGGCTTGCACAGTGGTGCCTCTGTCTTTCTTTGGCTGTTGAGATGCTTCTGTGAAGGGTATCTTCCCCTCAGCTACTGAGTTATAACATGGCACTTTTCTCACAGGAGAGCCAGAGTTCCTGCTGGGATCTCTGCCTTTGCTTACCAGTTTTGAAAGAAACACATCCTCCAAAGTGCTCTGAAGGTGAGCCATAATTCTTAATTTTCAGCTGTCACTGAGAAATGATAGATTTAAACAAACCCAATACGTTTTGTTCATCATTTTCATTTTCTTACTCCTGACCAGATTGCTCCACCTTTGCCTGAGGAGAACTCTTTTAATTGGCTCCTGGGTCTGTTTGGTGGAGCTCCAATAACTTTGGTGGCTGTCTTAGATAATTCCACGGTCAGGTTGTCCATTTCCTGCTGAGACGTGGATCTGAAATCTCTCCAAAAAGTCTCAGTTCCTTGTGTGGTTGAGAGGTGTGTGGGGACTTCAGTGGAAGGTGGAAGCTGAAAGCAGTCCTGTGCTTTGTTCCTGGGCTCATCACTTAGACTCTCTATCCTATCAACCAATAGAGCCAGAGTGGATAGTCTTCTATTGTCTACTATGAAATATGTGTGCTTTTCCTAATACAAAGTTTGGAATAATGAAAATACTCCCACTCTTCTCTCAACTTCAAAAATTAACTCATATGCACATGAAAATGCATACAAATGCACAAATTTCTATATAAAAATATATTATCCAGCAAGGAAATAGAATCAGCCTAGATGTCCATCAACAGATGAACAGATAATGAAAATGTGGTACATGCACACAATGGGAATTTATTCAGCCATAAAGAAAATGAAATTATGAAATTCACAGGGAAATGGATGGATCTGGAAATTATTTTGTTAAGCAAAGAAACTCAGACTCAGAAAGACAAAAAACACATGTTCTCCCAAATGTAGATCCTAGCTTTTAATGTTTATGTGATGTATG
Organism: Peromyscus californicus insignis; assembly: GCF_007827085.1. Taxonomy (NCBI): domain Eukaryota; kingdom Metazoa; phylum Chordata; class Mammalia; order Rodentia; family Cricetidae; genus Peromyscus; species Peromyscus californicus. Next base: position 4,917,064 of record NW_026294469.1, on the reverse strand, counting down.
TGTGGATGTGAGTGTGAGTGTAAATCAGGAAACTAGAAAGTGGACCACAGGAAAGAAAGGATGCTGAGGAGAGAAAGATTGAGTACTAGAAAACCAAAAAAAAAAAAAAAAACCATGAAAGGAAAAAGGAGGCTATCGGTGGGGGAGGACACATGGGGAGGACACGGAGGAGGACACGGGATGGCACAGGAGAAAACATATGGGAGGTGAGCACAGAGGGATGGGGAAGAAGAGGTGGTCAGAAGATTAACCAAAACAGACAATGTTTGAAATTACCATAATGAAACAATCCTTTATGTGCCAACTAAAGTGGACTATATTGTCAATTCTTATTAATACTAGAATATAATTCATATTAATATTATACACTTTGATTTAGCTTCAACACTAAATGGTTTTCTTAACTTGAAAATCACAACTGTCGTTAATGTCAATGGTATCAACTGCTTAATCCCACAGGTCTCAGGAGGACAGACAGTCTTACTGCTGGCCAATGTTGGTAGTTCTCTTGTCTTTACCATACATCGTAATAAAGCTACACTATTAAATAACTATATATTTTTAATTTCCTGAACACTTTGCTAGGTGTTTTGTGCCCCCAGCTGGCACCAGGTTTTATGCCTGCTAATGCTGCTGTCCCGGGATCGTTCTTGTGCTGTACTAGGTCTGTGTCCACAGCTTGAAGTCTGAGCCAGTCTCCACTAGATGGAGGTAAGCAGAGTTGTTGGATCAAGGGGTAAATTCATATGTGATTTGGGGGATTTTTAGACTCTCTCTCATAGAAGGTGCACACATTCCATTCCCTCCTGTACTCTGTGAGGACAGCTGCTCCCAGCAGCCTTGGAAGTGGGTGGGTTGTCTAGTTGTGGGGTTTGTTTAATCTGATGGGAGAAAGGGTATTTTGGTATAGTTTGAATTTGCATTTGTTCTATCGTGAATAAATCTTAACCTACCTGTGTTTAAAAGTTACTTGTACTTCTTGTCCTGTGTGTTTTCTTATTCCACATCTGTAGCCCACATTCAGGCTGTTGACCTGTGATTTATATTTAGAAGCCCTCTGTATAGTAGGAAAACTGACGGGAATAACGGCAATGCTAGCTGTAAATACAAAGCACTGGCCTGGCGTCATCCGTCTTTTTCAGATGTGTTGTGTGGCCATGTGCCTGTGTGCAAACATTTTAATTTATAGATCCTGATGTACTTTTTGCTCTTATTCATTCTGCATTGTGGGTCTTAGGCAAGTTTTCTTTATTTCTGGCTGTAGATGAGTTCACTCATGTTTGCTGTGTGTGCTCTGCGATTTGGTTACTTGCTTTTAAATTACTATTCATTTAGACTTCGTCCTGGCATAACCTGTGAGGGACAGATCTAATGACATCTGTTTTCTGTATGGTGATCTCGTTATCTCAATATTAGTCCTTAAATAGTCTGTCTTTTCCCCTGTGACTTGACATCCGCTTTATCATAGGATATTATACACACTCAGCACGCTTGCTTCCTATGAGCCTCACATGTATGTGGCTTTGTGTCTCGAGCTCCTCCCCCTTCTCAATGCTCTCTGTATTAATATGACACTATCCAAACGTTTTATTTACAAAAGCTTTATTGTCTATTTGTGTATCTAAAACACTTTGGCACTTGCTTCTTTTTCTTGTGATTTTGATTATTCTTGTTTATTTGTTATTTTACTTTGGCTTTATAAAAAAATTCTCTAAACTCAAAATTTAAAAATCCTAATGAGGCAGGTACCACCATTCACTTGCTCTTCCAGGTACCTTCTGGTGAGCCATCAGTGCATGAGGTGATGTTAAAAGTCCGCGTCATAATCTTTGCATCTTAGGGAGTTGTGAAGAAATTTGACTCCTTAGGAAAGGAGCAGTTGTGGGAGTTGGAAACTGTACCTGCATGGATGTGTTTTTAGGAATAAAGTGTGGGCACAAAATGAATTCCAAAACAAATCTTAGTGGTATTCTCTCTCTCTCTCTCTCTCTCTCTCTCTCTCTCTCTCTCTCTCTCTCTCTCTTCTACTTTTCTTTTTGCAGTTCTAGATACCAAATCTGAAACCTTTCACATCCTAGGCAAGTATTCTACCAAAAAGGTACACCTCAGACCCTTAATTGTATTTTTATTAGGAATTCTTTTATCTAAGCTCTCTCTCTCTGTGTGTGTGTGTGTGTGTGTGTGTGTGTGTGTGTGTGTGTGTGTGTGTGTGTGTGTGTGTGTGTGTGTGTGACATGTGCACGCCACATGGATGCAGTTGCCTCCAGAGGCTAGAATAGGGCACCAGATCCTCTGGAGCTAGAGCTTCAGGTGGTTGCCAACCATCATAAGTGGATGCTGGGAATGGAACCTGAATCTTCTGAAAGGTCACCAAACACCCTTAAGTACTGAGCCATCTTTCCAGCCCATCTTATGGGAATTCTTAAGTTTATACATTAACTTGAAGCTGATACCTTCCTTGTATTGTAGTCTCTTATTCAGGCTAATGGTAATGACCCATTGTCCTTGTGTGTTTTGTCTCTTTCAGAAGTGTTTGGACTCTTCCTGTTCACTTTATATTTATTTTTTTCTTTTTGCCAGTTTTATTATACACACAGTATTATATACAACTAGAGTAGTTTTGTCACATTCTTCTTGTAGTTTTCCTTTGCTAATGAATACAGAACCGTGTTAAATAGTATTTAGATCCTATCTATCTATTATAGTCAAAAGTTTTCTCCAGTCCTGCCTGGCCCTGTGGTCAGGATGAATCTCTCCCAATAGCATCTCACAGCTGATTGACCCCAAGTAAACACACAGAGGCTTATATCAATTATAACTGCTCATCCATTAGCTCAGGCTTATTACTGACTAGCTCTTACACTTAAATTAACTCATATTCTTGTCTATGTTTAGCCATATGGCTTGGTACCTTTTCTCAGTTCTGCCTTGTTATCTTGCTTCCTCTCTGTCTGGCTGGCGACTCCTGACTCTGCCCTTCCTCTTCCCAGAATTCTCCTAGTCTGCTCGCCCAGCTAATACTTCCTGCCTGGCTACTGGCCAATCAGCGTTTTATTAAGCCAGTATACAAGAGCATTATCCCATAGTATTTCCCCTTTTTTGTTTAATTAAAAGGGAAAGTTTTAACTTTAACATAGTAAAAGTATATATAGCAAACAGTTATCAAGCAACAATTGCAGTTATAATATTTAGTCTATTTGTATTTGGCAAAATTAAAGAAAATATTTTATCTAGCCTATATTTGTAAGTCTAAGGTTTCATATCTAATTTATCTTTTATCAACCAAGAAAAATTATAATTATAACTATATAGTCTTCAACTACATCAAAGGCCTCAGAAAAAAACAAGAAGTGCATTGTAAGCAATTTCCAACAATCTAGAATGACAGAAACAGCTGGCTGCCTGAACAGTCACCCAAAGTTCATCTGTAACTTTGGGGCATCCATCTTCAGCCTATAGGCCTAGAGTTTCTCAGTTGCTTCTCTGTGTGTCCTGTAGAATGTCTGACAGTCCCTCTGCAAAGCAGGAACCTGAAGGATCATCTTGCTTTGTTTTGGCAAAATTTAGTGGGTCCTGCATGTCCAGTTGATACAATGTTTTGTCAATCAGTCTAGGCAAGAACAGTTTCTTGCCCAAATGCCCAGTTCTGCCAAGAAGAAGATAAACTCCATTTGGAGTGTCTTCAATGCCCATCTTCCTCTTTGAAGTAAATCTGTGCTGCCAGGAGCAGACGTGTCTTATTGTCCAGGAAAGTCTAAGTTTTTAAAAAATTTAATTGCCATGTTCTGTAGGTCTTTGAAGTGTTTGAAGATTACCTACTTAATTGAAATATATCTATGTATACCTAGAAAACTTAGCTAACATGACTATAAGTTTGATTATCATGGATGAATAATTACTAAATCTGTATTTCTTAATTATATATTACAATTTCAAATGAGCTGCACAAACATAATACCTTAAACAAGAGTAGAATATATACATACAGTATAACAAAATTAACTTTAAATTTGTAATAAACTGAAAATCTATATCTATCTATCTATCAATCATCTATCATCTATCCATATTTACCTACGTCTGTATACTTAGTTTGGTTACTTACACTTAAATCAAACATCTGTCTATTACTGTTTATTCTAACCTATGAAGTAAGAAATGCATCTAATTTTAGCCTTTCCTACATGGTCATCCACTCGTCCTAACACCTCAGATTTTCAGTCATTTGGTCACATTAATGAAGTGAGAAGGATATATTCTTACTTTGTAAATCAGGATATTGTATCTTTGTATGGCTCCATTAGCTTAGCACATTGAGGCCTAGAGACCTGCTTCATTCTACTCACACGTTTCCACATGCATCCAGCGCTCATACAGGACCTGCATAACCTGTGTTTGTCCCTTCTCATTAGGGACAACTGTTGGGAGTTGGTAACTTATCAAGTGATTTCTTTTGGGGCTAGCTGCCCAAGTTGAGGTGGCAAGGTTCTTGTAGAGCACAGAACTATGTGCCGAACCAGTTGCTCTTTGTCCTCATTTGATGACAACTGGCCGTAGAGTATGCCTGCTTGGGAATCCTTCTTTTTCAATAGAGAGGTACCTACCCAGCATGCTCAGTTTTGTCCATTGGCATCAGTTCCTGAAAGATTTGCTATCTGGCCCTTCACAGAATACCCAACCTCTGCTGTAGATTTTATAATGGATTGGGTTCTTTTAATGGCAAGCATGTTATATTTTTCAATGCTACTTTCCATTATTTGTTTCTATGAATGTAAAAGTTCATTCTTATTTGTCAACTTCTGCTTATACCCAATTCCTACAGTACACACTCCTTGATACTTATTCTGTATCTGCTCACTGAAATGGCCTAAGTGCTAAAGGCAGCTGCTGTATTAAGTTGACTTGGGTTTTCATAAAACCACCCAACTATTTCCCACGTGGGTGTAAGTCTTTATTCTCCCTTACTATTCATTTCCACATTATTCCACACTATTGTTGCTTTCCCCAAGTCAAACCCATCCCTGGTCTGGTCGTCGTCGCCTCTTACTGATTTAGTAGGACTTCTGCCTCCCCTGTCTCTGTCCCCTGTCTCTGTCCCCTGCTCCCACCTTCTTCACAGCAGTAATTAATCTACTCCCAACATCAGACTCAGTAGCTTTGTAACCTCCCTTCTCCTTCACTTCGTGGAAAAGATGATTATACATTACCAGCCTTAAAACGTAAAAGGAAAAGAAAGTTCGTGCTCACTGAGACACTGTTTTCAAAGAAGTGGATTCTAGGCTTCTAAGAAAAATCTCTGCTTTATACTGTTGAGCACAGCAGAGTTTTCTAATAATGACTCAGTGTTTCAACACTGAAGTAGGTCCCCCCGAATTTCTGGTTGTAATATGGAGCACTCTCACAGCATGTGTCGTGCCTGCTTATATAACTTGCTGAATTTTTACAACAGGTCAGGTGTCAAGGTAGACTTTCAGTGAAGTTTAAGGTTAAGAAGGATTTTCTAAGTCAATGTATTGACGCCGTTAAGTCAGAAGCTGCCATGAACCCGACAGGGGGGATGCAATAGCAGGCAGGTACCTGAGTCCTGCTTCTCAGCCTCCTTACAGGAAACTATTTACACAAATTGCCTGTCTTTCTCCTGGAGTGAAACCCTACCTTGTTACCCTGTGGTGGGACTCCTGTGTAACTGTCATTCCCTGATGCTGTTGGCCATGGTCAAAGTTTGGCCCTTGGCCCAAGTACTCCAGATCATAGAGCTGCCATGCTTTGACCATGCTTCTGAGGCCTCTGTGACTCACTTTGCACATCCCAGATTTGACAATGGCTAGCCTCGTTGTTCACTGCTGATTGAATTTGGCATGGTCCTACTGAGTGCACTGAATTCCAAGACTGTTTTCTAGTGACATTTATTAAAATTTAGCTCCTGTCACCCACCTAGTTCTCAACTTCCCAACCTGCCATTCATGGTGGTCAAACATTATCACTGATCTGTAAATTCAACATGACACAGTGACGTTGACCTAGTCTCCTTGTCCCCCTGTGAAGCTGACAATTCCAGTACTCAGTAAGTTTTGACAACTGTTCAGCAAGCACTACTCCCCTCACATTACTTATGTGGATTTTCCGACTGTAAGAAAACATTTTCTAGAGTAATAAACTGTGCCATCAGAGAAGCTGGGAGGGTTGAAGAGACCCCTAGGAGTATCTTCTGTAATTCACTTTTCGCCTGAGGTCCAGTGAGGCTACAGTAACTGCCCAAGGTCACAGAGCAATGATAGCAGGAGAGGGCTTGTCCTGAGTGTCCACCTTCTCTGTGCAACACTGTTTCACCACACAGGGCAATAGTTCCTCCTGATTTAGCAGCTCTTCTTCTCGACAATATAAACCTGAAAGCAAATGTCTAAATGTGCTACATTATTTAAAATTAAATTTGCACAATCACCGCCCACTCAATTCAGGAAACTTTGAACCTTAATTCACATGAGTCATATTTTTGCATTTTGCAGAATTTTGGCCACAGAGAATTCTAAGTTCTGAAGATGAGCTGAGCATGTAGACACCTCTCAAGATCTCTGTTACTAAAGAGAATTCAGCAAGTAGTGAGTAAGCGCCTCTCTGTCCCCAGGCATTCCAGTTTGGCTCAGAGTCTGGCCACTCAGCAAAGATCTGTTTTCAACACTATCACTTGCAGGACTGATAATCTTATATCTGTAAGCCATTGACGGTGATGCAGACTTACAATCCAGTTGGAGCCTTTGTGATTCCTCCATGGAAGAGTTCAGCCTCTATATTAGTCATTTAAAGTGTTTTGACTTGGCCTGGTGAAGTGGCCTGGTGGGTGGTAGTGCTTCCCACAAGGCCTGACAAAGAGAACTGATTCCAGCAAAATGTCCTCTGAGCTCTACATGTCTCCCATGGCACACACTAGACAGACAGATGACAGACAGACAGACAGACACACACACACACACACACATATACATATACACACATACACACACACACATATATACATACACACACATATACATACACACACACATATATACATATACACACACACACACACACACACATATATATATATATATATATATATATATATTAAAGATAAAATGTTTTGACTTAGTATTCTCTTCTCCTAACCTTGTGTGATTCAGAAATGAGAACCAGTAGATTCCACTGTTAAGGAGACTCTGATGTTTCACCATGGCACATGCTAATATTACTAACTACCAATATTTAGTTTCTGTATTTCTATATTTTCTCATCCACTTTAATGGATTTGTAATTTTGAAATATTTCTTTTCATAATTTCACATCGGGAACCTTCAGAGCATCCTCCAAAGCACTGTAATTTCACACCTCGTGTTTTAATTTGAGAATGAATAATTTAAATTATTTTAATAAACCAACAGGTCCCTTGTGATACCTCTAATCAAGATGAAATGGAGAAAAGTATGTATTTCCAATAATTACATTACAGTGTGAATTGGATCTGACACACCCAGTTCTTTAGAAATATTGTTGAAATTGGCAGATTAGATTTAGCAAACTATGTAGACTATATTTTGAAAAAGAACTAAGATCAATACTTTTTATTACATTTTTAAGCTTAAAAGAAATGTGGTGAGGGGAGAGACTCAATCAATATGAAGACTTTTTAAAGATTAGCTTCAATATTGGGTCCAAGGGGCTATGTCTATAGGGTTAGCCCTAAAGCAACTCTCCATGAAGGACACGGGTTTTGCAGACGTCTGTGAATAACTTGCTTTGCAAATAGCAATGGTGAAGAAGGTAAATGAGTCTTGATTTAAACTAAAATTTTGTTCTAGTTGGAAAGCAGGAATATTGAACAGTGGTGGCGTAAAAGACATCCTGTGTAACTCAAAAAGAAAAAGAGAAAGGAAGGAGGGAAGGAAAAGAAGGAAGGAGGGAGGAGCGAGTGAGGAAGACCAAACAAAGCAACATTACAGCAGGGGTAAGTGAAGGGAAATGCGCTTTGTAGGTCACACTATGGAACAAGGCAGTAGAGACTGCAGATGCTTCGGATGTGGTGGTGAATGTGAGAGAGCATGGCCGGCATGTGAGAGGAGCTGGAGGGAAGAAAAGGAGGAATTATGTAACTGTGTCTTAATTTTTGAAATATTAATTTTTTAAAAATGATTCTAATATGTAGAAGTGTTCTTATGTCTAAACCACTACTCTCGCGAAGGGACCAGAGCAAGGATCACAAAGACCTCAGGAGTCACAGGGCATCCTGCGGACACTTACCTTGTGGAGCATCCAGTTACCTACCACCTGCATATAGTTTACAGCTCTCATTCATCTGCTTGAAAGTGTTTGGACCCCTTGGAGGTGCGTATACACGTGACTTCATCAGTACCTTACAGCAGCATCTACTAGCCTTTCACGCCAACATGAGAGGATAAAGGAGCTTGGGAAAGTGAGGAGAGCACGTATTCGTAGTGAAGGACATTCCTGGAAAGACAAAGTAAGGAGTTTGTCTTCTGGCATGAGAATAAGGAGTGTAGAGGTTCAGGGAAAACAGAAAAGAGCGAGCATGGATCCCTGAGTCCAGTATAGAAGACACGTGGATCCCTGAGTCCGGTATAGAAGACACGTGGATCCCTGAGTCGGGTATAGAGACACGTGGATCCCTGAGTCCGGTATAGAGACACATGGATCCCTGAGTTCTGGAGAGACAGAAGAGTTGCCAGGATTCATCCGATCTGGCATAAGGGTTTTTCCTCTATACAGTACCAACTAAGGGACTAGTGAGAAGGTCCAGAGAGTAAAAGAGCTCGCTACTAAACCTGGTGACCCAAGTTCAATCCCTGGAAAACAAATAGCAGAAAAAGAGGATCAACTCCTGCAAGTTGTCACCTGATTTCCATACTGATGTCACACACACATGCACACGCAACTGTAAAATGCCCATTAAGGCTTACATAGCACTTACATTTTATAACACACACACACACACACACACACACACACACACACACACACACACACACACACACACACCACTGCGTCTTCATGAGAATCCTGAAGAGTATTACTATCCCAATTTTACAAACAACTAAGAAGTTGACACTCAAAACTTTAGCCAGTGTGCCTCTTAGTCCTGTCTACCCAGCAGCCCTGGGATTTGAAGTGGGATCTATGAATTGCAAACCTGATGCTCTTCACAGCACAGTGTGTGCACTCATTCTTATCAGTTATATGAAATTAGGCGATGTTGTCTTAGTCCAAGCCTTGGGCTTGGACCTTAATTGCAAGCCGGGTATGCAGGAGAAAATAAAAGGCCTTCAGAGCACAGGTCTCAAAAGTTCAAACCTATAAACCTTAAAGTGACGGGGAATGTTGCCCTTTCGAGGCTTACAATAGTTCTTTGTTCTTTGGAGGCAAATTACACAGGGTATCCTGGACTCAGGCAAATACATCCCAGTCATCTCTCAGCTTTGCAGGGACTGCTTCTCAAGAAAATGGAGCACCCTCTGCTGTTCCTCACACTTTTATTCCTCTGTTTCTTCTCTTGTTTTGCCATTTCCTGGCAATTTATACTCCCATTTCTACAGGTGCAGAGAGAGGGTGAGAGCAGAGATAAAACTCAGTGAGTATCAGTGACTGGACAGATTTGTGAGAAAGTATTTGCAGCTATCACCTTCTAGCAGACTTTGGAATTATATGTGTTTCAATTACCTTTGTTGTTTACGTGTCGCATAATCATAGTCTAAAGGAAATAAGTACTACGTCACGGTATTGACATAGCCTCTTAGCAGGCACATTGCTGCCGGCTCGGTGCAATTGGCTGTGATAAATCATGACTTTTTAAGCCAGACACAGCATGAATTATCTTAATCCGACTTTCATTTAGTCAAGAGTTAATGATCTAGAGTGTGAGTCTACAGCCCTTTGTGCCTCCTCTGTATCATGACACCCCACCCCCATTCCCCAGCTTTAAATCATTCTGTTACTTCTCAGCATCTCCATCAGACAATATTTGTGTAAAACTAAATTCAAGCTGATCTTTCTTCATGGCCATGGCTCTGGATGTCAGCACGGGGAGAGAAGGCAGTCAAGAAGAATACTTTTGTCACTGTCAGAGAAGAGCCCATGCCTTGGTGATGTAGCGTTTCTTAAGAAAGTCCCACACGACTTCTTGGGAAATTGCACTGCCAACAATTTTGATATCAATGATGCCTATGTAAAGGAGCAATGGAAAATTTGTGAGCAAGCACATGTATGAGAGTACACAAGGTTGGTCTTATTATGAATGCTTTAATGTGGGGAGTTTAATGTGGGGAGCATGAAGAAGGACAGAGGTGAGCCATTCACAGAGTTTGATCCAAAGGGAGGAAAGTTTAGCACATGTGTATGGATATATTTTACTCTTATTTTCCATATCATATAATCATAGAGATACTATTATATATATTAACGCAGATGAATACAATTGTGTGAGAATTTAGTAAAAATCTAAGTGGAAAAAGAAAATATATTTTTAATTAAATTTCAATTCTTTGCTTCATTAAGACAGAAAATTTAGAGTTCACTTTAGTTATCTTGTAGAAGAGTGATATTTTGAATCCTGTCATTTTCCACATCTTTCATTGAGCCTTTAGGTAAACTGAAGCAAACTATCTCACTTCTTTGACCAAGCGCACAATGTAAATTACACCAATAGATGAGCAAGATTAAAAACAACTTTAAGTCATCCAATAAAGTAGTCAAGCAATTTAGCATGGTATGAAAGTCAAGGTTAGAACCTCCAATGGATGAAGTTGAGTCTCAGTTGCCCCCTTCTCTACCTACTTTCTTGGGCACTGGGGTCACTATAGACTGGCCGTGATCAACATATGGACTGAGAAGTCAAGTCAAGGAAAGGATGCCAGTACCCTTCACACAGATAAGAGTGGAGCAGTCTTTTCCTCCCTTCCCGCCACATTCTTGGGTGATATCTCCTCTCCATCTAGACAAGATTAAGATAAGAGACTGGCCAATTCCTCTAACACAACTGTTACCCATAGACTAGACACACTATGACACCACTAAACACATCTTATTGCTACATAATACTTGTTGGTATTCTGTGTATGTCTGTACAGACTAACAACAATGTCTAGCCCCTTCAGAAATGCCTGGCCTTCAGTATCCTCAGAGTATGAGGGACTTGATACATATCTTATTAGCCAGGATATGGTATCATCTTGTGGAACAGGCAAATGAAGATGGATTTAGCAGTCAGGCAGAAGTAATCCATTTCCTAGTGATGGGTTCCTGGATGGAAATCTCTTCACTTCTCTTTTAGGGCATTCTATTCTTCCTGTGAGTTATTCTAATGAGAGACATAGCAATCATCCTGGCTCAGAGGATCTATAACTACCCTGGAACAGAATTTATGACTTCTACCAAAAATAAATGAAGAGATCAGGGACAGACACCAGCTCTAGCTAACATCTAAAGGCTCACATTGAATAAGAAGCCAAGCCCACTGGGAAAGAGTACTTACTTGCTACCTGGTGAGTCATTTTTAACCAGGTGTATAAAAAAATTAGATTTATGAGACTAGCACTACAATAAAAGAAATGAAGGAAGGAAACAAAAGTTATGATAAAAAAGTAATATTTTTCACCCATTCCAAGCTCACAGCCCAATCAAGTACAATGTGGGCCACACTGAATTTTTGCACATTCATTGATTGTATTGTATTCCAAATCTATGCAAGATTTTTACCTTGTTTTAAAAAAGAGGCTGAATCATTACTTTCCAAAAGATAGAACTATTTTAGAAAAAGAGAACTCGGCATTACTGACATAACTTAAAATTAATTTCAGATAAGTTGGATTTTATACTTGTCTTGATTAAAAAAATTCTATATTTCCTTATTTTATTAATCCATAAAATGGGGTAATAATTGCCAACTTATTTGAAAACTCCTTGGCCAGCACTGAAGAGATTATAATATTATAGGTTTTGTGTCCCAGGGGCAACTCAGGAGTGAATAATCATCAAAGCCTTCAGCTCAGTATAAGAAAAATAATACTGTGTGGACTTCACAGAGCATGATTTTATTAAATCTAGACTTCATGTCTCCATGGCAAGTGGATCCCCAAAGCCCAAGCAGCAAAAATGTTAGTGCTGCCTCTGAAAATAACCCTCACAATATCTAAAAGCCAGGCCTTATCATCCATTGTCATCGTTTCAAGGGGAGCTTAGGTGTGGTGTGTTGCGAGGATGGTCTGTTTTCTTTAAGATGTACTATCCATCTTCCCCAGGCCCAGAAATTACATCCTAAATAATTAAAGTTACTATGCACCTGCACTGAGACTCCAGCTAAACTATTTTAATAGTGGAAATCTGGACAGTTCGTGGATGGGAGTGAAAGTGGCCAGGACAGAATTCACCTCTGTTGTGCAGTGGAGCCTGCTGGCTTGGAATCATCTCCTTTATGGTTTTTCCTGATGTTTCCAGAAGAAAAATGAATCCACAACACCCTTATTCCTCAACATTCACCCTGATCCTGATGGAGATAAGATGAGGCGCCATGTGTCTGCCTGACTCTGGGTTAATATGTGCAGTTAAATGATGCTCTTGTCCCAGGAATTCTAATTGACTCTGCACCTTACAGATGCAAAGGCGTGAGATATTAAAGAAGTGAGGATTATGGATGCCCTGCCTTGCAGGCCTCCTTTGAAGACTCCAGGGGATATGAAGGTGTTTGGCTGTTTCCTCTGCTCTCCCTCTAGAGGGTCTGGCTGAATCAGTTGGATCACAGGCCAAGCTTTCCCATTCATTATGCTTCTGCCCCGGCTTCCCCACTTTGCCTCTGTGTCTTGTTTAGTTCTCCCCCAATATCTTTATACAAAATGTTCTGTTTGTTTTTGGGATTTTCACTAGGGTAAAGAAGAGGGAAAGGCATTGGGATTGCCCACTAAAAAATCAACAAATCAGTCATTCACAAATGTACACCCAAGTGCAGCAACCAGGGCCTCCTCTTCCGGTACACCTTGGCTTTACATACCTAGTGCTGAGAAAAGTCTTCTGTGCAGGACTGAGATTTATTTAGCAATTCCTCAGACATGTATCTCTCCCAGGAAGACAGAGTCTTGTCCTTTAAGGATGCCACAAAGAATAAAACAGAGCCTGCCTAACTGGTAGCAAAAAACTTGTTATTGTCAAGAGTTCACCTTGCCTGCATACTTCTCAAGTCACCATAGACAGCAGGATCAAGGAACTCCCATGAAAATTGTCTCAGGAATATCGCTTTCTTCATGTCGATCTCCATGAGGATGTTCAGGCTCCTGCCACAATGGTGTACAGAGCATGAGGCCTCTGTGGAGTAAAGAAAACAATGCAACTGAGAAAGGCAAGATCAGGAAAGGGTCAAGTGTTTCCAGGACAGACCTGTCCTGAAATGCATCTTTTCTTAAGATTACACACACGCGCACACACAGAGTTATATACATATACATATACACACACAGAGTTAATGTGTGTATATGTATGTGTAATGTATATATACATATATATGTATATATATGAGGGAGGGATAGAGAGCTAGAGGAGATAGATTTTTTTTTTAAGATAAGGTCTATGTAACTCTGACTGTCCTAGAACTCACTCAGTAGACATGGCTGGCCTCAAACAGAGATCTGCCAACCTCTGCCTCCCAAGCGCTGGGATTAAGGGCAGGCACTCCCATTCCTGGCTTCTTAAGTCATACATTTTATTTCTTTTGCTAGTGTACAAAACACTAGGTTTCATCTGTCCACATGGATATGTCATTGTATCATGCTCGTATTTGCCCCACCAACACCTGGATGCCACATGTGGAAACAACAAACAGAAACCGACCGACGCTGTCTTTCTTTCCTCACTGTCCTCTCTTGTTCCCTTCCTTCACACAGTTCTCTTCCCCTCACAACCTCCCTCTGCTGTCTGTCACTCATATACGTGTGTGTGTGTGTGTGTGTGTGTGTGTGTGTGTGTCTTTAAGTCTGCTGTTCTCCTCTGCAGTTTGCACTCTAATTAGCATCCGGCTCCCCTTGTCCCCTCTGTGGGCTCTCTGCCTGCATCTGCAACAGTAAAGGGGACCAGTGGAGGGGAGCTGTCTGCTTGGCAAGCCAGCAGCAGGCCCTCTTTCTGTTCACAAAAGCGGCAAGGCGGGGTGGGGCAGACGCCTCCATTCCATCTACTGAGGAAGGTGATTTTTCTCCATTTTGCAGTTTGTTCCTCTTGTGAATGTGCTGTCAGAGGAACCAGGAGACTTCTAGATACCTGGACCAAGTCCATGTGGTGAAAATCAGACGTATTTTTTTGCTAATAGAAATATGACTTATTTGGATTATTCTTCCCCCTTCAAGATTTCCTTGCCAGAAAAAAAAAAAAAATGAATGACCAAAGTAAAACACAAATCGAAAAGAAGCTGCCGGGCAGTGGGACCTGCTCTTGGGGAGGATGCTGTGACTATTGCTGACGTGACGACGCAGGGCAAGGATTTAGAACTCCGAAAGACCTGATTGGCGAAGCAGCCCACAGAGTTTGAAAGGATGAACGCCAGTTTTTAAAAACAGGTTCTAGGTGGGCAGCAGGCTCTCAGCTACATCTCCTGCTATGTCAAGAGCCTCTGTGGAAGGTAAAGCCAACCGATATGGCAAACGTGCTATTTCTAAAACTCATTCCATCCACCAACCTCCAGCAAGCAACCTTGGTCAGTCAGCAGCCATCAACAAGGGGGAATTCCCTCTACCATCCAAGATTACAATTCCTAGTCGGCTCAGAAAACCAGTAAAACATTTTAAAATTAAGGTATGTACATTTTTCAGGCATAGAATTATCATACCTGTAATAGACTATAGTATGGTATAAACACACATACACACTGGGAAAATCAAAGAGTTCATGTGATACACTTTCTCGCAATTCTTCTTCTATCACTGTGTTCAGAGCGATCAGAAGCTAAATCCACCTTATCTTGGGGTGTTACCCATATCAGTGTGAAGCTGGGCCTTAGGAAAGGGTTGGCAAACGTTACCTGGCCAGCAAGCCGAAGAACTGGGCTGGAGTCAGAGGTTCTGATGCCCGATCCGGGCTTTACAAACTCCAGCCCTCCTGACGCATGGTTGAAAGGGATGCTCCACTCCCTCTAGGCGACCAGGGATTCATGTCGGTTTGTTGGTTTCAAACCTTGACCAACCCATACTGGAAACAGACATAAAGGTCATGGCTTGGATTCTGGTTTTCAGCCCAAGGTTTAAGGCAACCTCTTCTTTTTCGCTGGCAAGCTTTTCTGGATACCTCACCTGGTGTGGGAAAGCTGGTCTACTTCCCCTTCCCATGGCTCTTATGTTTAAAACTACAGTCTGCAGTGAAGATCTTCCTCCCTCTCAAGTGAAGTGAAGCAGCTGGCCACGTTAGGATTTGCCTCTTATCATTTTTAGCATTTAACGGTCCTACGCAAACACAGTATGCCCAACTACAGCATGCCACAGTCAGCATCTTGCCATCCAAATTAGACACCAATAGATCTACATAAAAGGGGAAAACAGAGGCAGGGGGTGAATGGGAATGGATGAAGCAAGGGAAAAGTTGGGGTCCTTGGCACAACACTCTGACTCTCGTTGAGCGTAGACTTCTGAAGACATCCAATTTTAAGCCAAGTAATATAAAATCATCACTAATGAAATGTCATCTTTCTTTCTTTCTTCCTTCCTTCCTTCCTTCCTTCCTTCCTTCCTTCCTTCCTTCCTTTCTTTCTTTCTTTCTTTCTTTCTTTCTTTCTTTCTTTTCTCTCTCTCTCTCTCTCTCTCTCTCTCTCTCTCTCTCTCTCTCTCTCTCTCTCTCTCTTTCTCTCTCTCTTGCTACAGAACTTAAGGGCAATACCCTTTAGTGAACGGAATTCTTCTAAATCTCCGCTCAGCTGCATTTTTCATCCCCCCCAATGCCCACAGCCCCCCTCCCTGTGCACTTTCAGTTTGAACTCAGAGAGCCAGCAGGGAGGCCAGGGAATAAAAGTGTGGGGCAGTCTGCATGTCTAATTCCATGACAGACATGTGGTGAATCTAAAGGCCACCCCTGGAAGCATCTTTGATCTCTGGAGCCCTCTACACATTCTATTTCCCCTCCACAGGGTCAGTGACTATGGGACCCCCCTCCCCCAGGCTCTCAGAGCCCCCCACCCAATTTAACCTGCCCCTTTTGCACACCCAGTGTTGCCCTTACACAAGATTTGTTTTCGCAGCTCATTCTTGTTCCCTACATTGTGACTCTTTATCCTGTTAATTCTTTTTGCTGTATATGTTTACCCCCTCCAATTTGAGACTGGAAAGGGATCCTATCCACAGCTACAGGGAAATACGTAAGCATAAAGCCAAACAGATTCATCAGACTAGGAACAGAATCAATAATTGAACACTTTAATGAACTAAGGCAAAAAATAAATATTTTAAGTGGCAACACTTCTAATAACCTCCTGTTCGTGAAGGTTGTCCATGATCTGCCCAGAGGGACCCTCCCAACACAGGGGAGGAACTGGGAGAATTGCCCAGAGTTCTTGTATTCTCAGCTTTCATGGGCCACTTGGTTTTTCTCTTTTAACAAACAGCAAATAAAAACCCTGAGCCCCTGGTGATAAGCATGAAGGAGGACAGGGAAATAACAGAAATGCTTTCCCATCCTTGGAGGAACTCAGTTCAAACTGAGGATCTTCGCCACATGAAATCCTAAGTCACAGAGCGTGTCTGAGACCGAATGAGAGGTGCAGGGGACAGGTGAAGCAGGAGGAGGGCGTCCTGGGGGACATCTGCATGGCACCAGCCTAACACCAGGGAGTGGCGAACACAGAGAGGCACAGGGAAAAGCTTTTCTAGGTTTTCTCCTCTTCCCCTAATTTGTATTGTCTCCTCTGCCTTCCCAGGGCCTAAACTGGTTTAATCCTGAGGGAGGAGGAATTAGCTCCAACAGGAAAGTGCTTGCTATGGGAGCTTTAGTCCAACCCTCAGTGCTCACATAAAAAGCCAGGTGCCTTGTGAGTGCCTGCAATCTCAGAACTGGGAAGACAGAAAGGGGAAAACTTCTGGGACTCAATGGCCAGCCACCCTACCTCCAGACCAAGTGAGACTCTGTTTCAAAAACAAGGTTGATAGTACCTAAAGAATGACACCAGGCCGGGCGGTGGTGGCGCACGCCTTTAATCCCAGCACTCGGGAGGCAGAGGCCGGCGGATCTCTGTGAGTTCGAGGCCAGCCTGAGCTACCAAGTGAGTTCCAGGAAAGGCGCAAAGCTACACAGAGAAACCCTGTCTCGAAAAACCAAAGGAAAAAAAAAAAAAAAAAAAACAGAATGACACCAGATGTTGACCTCTGTCCTCCACAAATGCATGCATTTGCAAACAAGAACATGAATACATAAGTGTACACACACACACACACACACACACACACACACACACACACACACACCACAGTGGTTGAACATTTGATTATTCTTTGGAAGCCCAACTACAATCTAATTAAATTGGGTTCTAAATAAGAACTCCACAAATCTCAGTTGCTGAACAACTGCATTAGCCCAGGTCTGCCAAGGAAGAGCAAGATGGGGTCACATGTGGAAAGGAATCCTGGGGGAGACAACAGGAGAAGACAGGGGACACCTGCAAACAATGGCACAGGTTTGGCGTCTGTGGGAGGAGAAAGAGAAAGAAGGAAGCCAGCTAAGCAGTTTTGAGAAAGATTCAGCCAGATCATTACCAAGGCCTCTACTTAAATTCCCATGATGCACCTGTATTAGAATCAATACCATGCTCAGAAGACTAGAGAGGACTGTGGAGGTGTGGCTACCACAGTGGCTACAGAACCTTGAGCCAACCATCAATCATCCTCCCACAGCCAATTAGAATTCCTCACCCTACCTACCTGACTCAGCTTCATTATGGACAAAGGAAACAGAGTAAAGGATCTTGGTCTTCAAGCCACACAGCAGTTAGCATTGTTTTATGCTAATGGATACCATTCCTATAAGTTTCAGAAAAAAGTGTGTGTGTGTGTGTGTGTTCCATATTAACCATTGCAGAATTCTTAGGAGGCTAATTTTAGTAAAACTTGTTTTACACACAGAATATTGAATGTTAGGAGATAACAGCCGTATACCTATGGATAGTGAACCCAGAATTCCAACCTAGCTCTGGTTCCAAAGCCATATATAAATGACTTCTCAACTGCAATGGCTCATAATATATTGAACTACCATCCAAACTGTACTCTTCTAATCCTACACTGCTACAGAAAAAAAATCACTCATCAGATTTTACATTCATACAAAAAAAATTATTGGGAGCAGATAGCTTACCTACAACTGCTATCCTCCTCTGTGAGGGACCAAGGTTAATTTCTGGCAGTCTGTTGAGACTGTGGCTTCCTAGAGCAGTCATGCTAATTGAGTGTACTTCTTGGTGATGTGGAGATAATTTCTCAGAAGCTCATATGCTCTGTATTAACAGCCATGTTCTAACCAGGACCCAGCTGCCAAGACCCAGCTCTTGGCCACTTACAGGGCTGAGGCAGTGATGAACCCTCTGCCAGGCTCTCGGAGGCTGGTAATACAGGAGAGTAGGTATGGTTCCCTATCTACAAGATGCATAATCAAAGAGTGACAAGCCCAAACCAAGGATACAGATTTCCATTGCACTGAGAAGGTGTTACAGCAGAAACCCAGTCTAGTTAGCTACAGAGAAAGTACAATGAAATGTGCATATCAACATGCAGAAATCTGTCATCGCTCATGGAGGACATTGCTTGAATATGGGGAAGTTTTCTCTTGAAAAGCCTAAGAGGACACTGTCGAGTTTGACAGGCCTAAAATTCAACATCCCACATACCCTAGCATGCAAATATTTCATTTCCTCTTATAGAATGGCCTCTTATAGGTACTTCACTATCAGTCTTTGGAAATAATCTCAAATGGAAAATAAATAAATAAAAAACAAAGAGCTTTTCAGATCAGAATCCCTACTAGCCTGAGAGAATAGATTTGGCAAGAAGACTGGTAGTCACAACCACCACAAATCCAAGTAAACTGCTTGGGTTCTTCCCACATCCAGCCAAGGACAGGCATTATCATGCTATCACAATTCTCATGTTGGAGGACTTCTACTTTTCACTTTCAAGGGAGCATCCTCAAATGAAAATATACAGTGATGCTTTATACAGTAGGTGTATCTTCAACCTGTCACGCTCAAACCATATCCTTTGAGGAAAGCATTTCTTTTCTGTATGAGGCAATTGCATGTGAGCAAATCTAAACTCAAAGGCTAACAAAGCTGTCTTACGTAAGTTTGTCCCAGCTATACCTCCATACTACCAGTATGCTAGGCAATAATTTCTAGGCTTTACCTCCTTGAATGTATTTGTAGTTAAGTCTCATAAAGTCTTGCTCAGAAAGCTCAACAGTCACTTAGCACACATATGCTGAGGACCTACCTGGGACCTCCAGTCAAGGGGAGGAGAGCTGTGTAAGTAGGAATTGCTGGCTTGCTCAAGAGTGTCAATGCTGACCCATCAGTTAGAGTCAGTTCATTCCATAACACTCAAGGTCCTGTACAGCATGATCATAACCTATCTTTCTACCCTTTCCTCCAAAATCCAGTATGGCAGCCGCAGTTCACACATGGATGTCAGGCACTTGAAAAAAGACGACTCTAAATGAGTAAGTGCTTTAAAAGCAATCTGCATACAGAATGGTCATGACCTTGTACCAAAACAACAAACAAGTGTAAAACAGCTCAGTAGAGTTTGACTTTGATACAATGGCATTTGGGATACATTAGATCATCATAAAATTATAGAATTAAAGTGTTTCTTTTGTAATATAGCTTCTGGCAAATTTAAAATTGTGTGTGCGGCTTTGGTGATGCTTCTGGTGGACAGAGCGACTTGATTTTGTATTTCCCCTTCACCTTGTCTACTCTGCTTTCGCCTCAACAAGTGTCAGTTCCTCACTTAGTGAAATCTTACCCATACCTCTGGTCCTTATCAGATAGCTTTGTTCTAAGTCAGTATCGGGAAGACCTCTTTAGAAAACCCCCCTTATAGTCCTCCAAATGGCTGTGTGTCTATTTTTGCCTCTCTATCCCAATGTTGTTTTACACTATTTGTTTGCAAATATTATAATACCTTTGGGCCAAACTTTCCAACTCTATCAAAGTTCTTAGAAGGCAGTTATCATGTCTGAAACATCTTCAGTTTCTGGATTGATTTTTAGCATAATATCTTATACAATGAAGATAATCAATAAGTATTTATTAAGGAAATGATAAATGAATGGATGAATAAACACATGAACAAAAATTGGATATATGAATCAAAACATTATGTTACTGGCAAAATAATAGACACAGAGATCAATGGAATGAAATGGAAAGCACATAAATTAACCATATAAACACAGCCAACTGGTTTTTGACAAGACTACAAAGACAATTCAATGGAAGAAAGATAGACTTTGAACATAGGAAAATAAAACAATTGGATAGCCTTATGCAATGAAAATGCACCTAGCCGTTGGCCTTTTACACGATGTAGTTTTTGTTGTACACCGTAGATTCAAACACCAAGTGGAAAGCTGTAAAACCTCCTGGAGAACAGGAGAAAATCTACAGGACCTTGGGTTAGGTGCTGAAATTTAGATACCACCAGAAGCATAATCAATGAAAGAAAAATTGGCAAATTGGATGCTATGAAAAGTTGATATTTTTACTCTGTGAAAGGCACTGTTAGCAAAACAGATAAGGCACAGATTAGTAGAAAATACTTGCAAAGCATTGATCTCATGAAGAATTTGTATCCAAAAAGCACAATCAACCCTTAAAACCAAATAGTAAGAAAATGAAAATACTAATCTGAAAATGGTACTGTGTCAAACATGGCAAAGAGCTGTCAATGTAAGTAAAGAGATGGTACCTCACACTGAGAACAAAATCAGCAGTCACTCTCTGGCTGGTCCTCAGCACCGCCATTAGTAGGTAAATGTAAGTAAAGTGATGGTACCTCATACCTGAGAACAAAATCAGCAGTAAGTCAAAGGCCAGAATGGAAAAGCTGAAAATAAGGGGAAAAAATAGGAATAGATGTACTGTATGGCCATGCATTTATTTCACTAATTATGTTTCATTTATTAAATCAATGACTAGTTATTGATTTTTTAGATTTGCTACCAAATATAAAGTCGCATAAGTAATATTTATAAATTATACATCAAAATGAAAAGCTTTTGTACCTTAATATCAAGAAAATATAAGGCCAGTGCTGGGGAGACAGTTGTTGGCAAAGCACTTGTTTCATAAGCACAAGAACCTGAGATGAGATATCTAGCCACATAAACTCCAGATGTGGGAGCACGTCTGTAACCTCAGAGCAGGGCTGGCAGCCAGTCCAGTAGGAAAGTGGGATCAATGTTCAGTCAAAGACTATCTCAAAAAGAAAGAAAAATGGAGAAGTGATTGAGAAAAACATCATCCTCTGTCCACCACATGTGCCTGCATGAGTGAGCATATCCGCACACAAACATACTCATATATCACTCTCTCTCTCTCTCTCTCTCTCTCTCTCTCTCTCTCTCTCTCTCTCTCTCTCTCTCTCTCTCTCACACACACACACACACACACACACACACACACACACACACACACTGCATACATACCATACACACAACACACACAACATACACACCACACACACAATACACACACACCACACACACACACACACAAACACAAACACAACACGCAATCTGTCTGATAAGCACATGAAAGGTCATCAGAATCAATCGCAGGGAAATGAACATCCAAGCACAATAGGAACCACTGAGTAATAACAAACGTAGATGTGGGGATAGCAAAGTTACAACATTCAGACACTGCGGGGGTCAGACTGTAAGACAGTGCAGACACCTTGGCAAACAGTCCGTGGAGTCCTTGAAAAGGTGTACAGACAGCATATGACCTACTTAGTATATTCCCTCAAAACTGAAAACATGTCCAAACAAATTCTTACACGCAGAGGGTCTTAGTGCCATTATGCTTAGTAGTCAGGATATGGGGACAACTCAAATATCTATCCTTAACTAAGGGTAAGTAAGATGTGATAAATCTATGCAGTGAATATAATCCAAAAATGAAAATGAAGTACTCCTGGTAGGTGTTAGGCATGAATGAATCTGGAAAGCATTATAACTGAAAGAAGCCATACAAGGAAGGACAGAACTATAGACAATAGTGTTGCATTTATATGGAATATTCAGAAAGTACAAATCTATGCAACCAGAAATAATAACTGTAGGCAAGGGAAAGAGAGAGTGCCTGCCTGTTAATGTGGATTTCTCTTGTCAGAATGGTAAAAATATTCTTAAAGTAGATCATAGTGATGGCCAGGTAACATAGTGAATGTGTAAATACAAACTCTCAATCATATAAAGAGAGTGAATTTTTAAAGATTTATTTTAAATTAGGTTCTGTGTGTGTGTGTGTGTGTGTGTGTGTATGTGTGTGTGTGTGTGTGTACACGAGTACAAATGCTTGCAGAGACCAGCAGAGTGCCTCAGATCTCTCTAACATTACAGACTGTTAGGAGCTACCTGACATGGGTACTGGGAACAAAATTCAGGTCCGTTGAACCTCTGAGCCACCTCCCTAGTCCTAAGAGAATGAGTTTTACAATATATGACTTACATGTAAATAAAAAATGAATATCACTAAATGCCATTAAAACAGCTAAAATTCAAAAGCTGAGGACAGTAACTGTTGGCACAGACATGAAGTAAGAGCTCTCATTGTTTCCTGGTGATACAATGACACAGACTATTTTAAAAAACAATTTGACACTTCTTTACAAAAGCTAAATATAGCCTCCCCACTTGACCCAGCATTGTGCACTCGGACAGTTGGAAGTAAATTCTGGGGATGTAAGAGCATGTTTACACCAGGCGGTGGTGGCACATGCCTTTTATCCAGCACTCAGGAGGCAGAGCCAGGTGGATCTCTGTGAGTTCGAGGCCAGCCTGGGCTACAGAGTGACATCCAGGAAAGGTGCAAAGCTACACAGAGAAACTCTGTCTCAACAAACCAAAAAAAAAAAAAAAAAAAGCATGTCTACATCAACACCTAAAGGTGCTTGTGTCTCTTTGTTAATGCACTCTCAAAGCTGGAAGCAACCTTAGGGTCCTTTCATAAGTGAATGAATAAAAAAGATATCCACGTAACAGAAGACCAGTGACCAAACAAAATCAACTACTAAGCCATGTAAAGATATGAACAATTCTATTGTGTGTATTGGCAAGTCACTGAATACAGTTGACACAGCAATATGCTGATAGGAAAATTTCCTCCAAAAGGATCAAAGACCTCAATGTAAAAGCCAAGACTAAAACTTGTAGAAGAAAACATAAGGGCAAAGCTTTGTGATATTACAGCTGATAATTTCTTTGATATGGCTCAAAGCATGGAAAACCAAAGAAAAATGGGTAGGCTACATTCAAAATTTCCATGTACCCAAGAACATTATGAACAGAGTGAAAAAACAACATACAAAAATATTTGGAAATCATACATTTAACAAGGGGTTACTCAGAATATATAAAGATCTACATATACTCAGAATATATAAATATTTTTTAAAACTTCTAATAATCCAATTAAAATAGACAAAGAAATTGAGATATTTCTCCAAATACAGTCTATTAATAACATAAAACTTCATTCAACATCACCAGTTATTGGAAGATACAGATGATCAAAGTTTCAAGGAGATATCACTCATCACTTTACACCCATTATGGTTGGTACTTTTCTAATTCATTTATTTTTATTCTATGAAAGTTTATATATAATGAATTTTAATCTTTCTCATTCCCTATTTCCCTTTCTCACCCCCTATCCCTTCTCACACTGAAACCCTTCTCCTCCCTGCTGTGGGATGTTCTGTATGGCAAATGTGTTGCTAATTAGTCAATAAATAAAACACTGATTGGCCATTGGCCAGGCAGGAAGTATAGGCGGGACAAGGAGGAGAATAAAGCTGGGAAGTGGAAGGCTGAGAGAGAGACACTGCCAGCCGCCAATGAGAAACAGCATGTGAAGATGCCGGTAAGCCACGAGCCATGTGGCAAGGTATAGATTAATAGAAATGGATTAATTTAAGCTATAAGAACAGTTAGCAAGAAGCCTGCCACAGCCATACAGTTTGTAACCAATATAAGTCTCTGTGTTTACTTGGTTGGGTCTGACGGCTGTGGGACTGGCAGGTGAGAGAGATTTGTCCTGACTGTGGGCCAGGCAGGAAAACTTTAGCTTCAAATGGCGTCCAACGTGGGGCAGGAGTTTCCACCTAAAAACTGAGAGAGAGGATTCTAAAACGGAGCTAAAAACAGTTCCTGGTTGTCTCTCTCAAATGAGCGGCAGCTGCTGATTTGAGCTGCTTGTGGGTTCCTAGTGTGGCGCTGGACCTGCCGCCATATGGTGGGAAAGAGGCCTTTGCAGGTGGCACATTGAGCTGCGTGGTGGATTTGGACTTTGCTAGTGCAGAACGAGAAGAGGGGTTTCTGGACTACACACTGCTTGGATGAAAACATAGACCCACGATAGCTCCTGGAGCTGGTGGTAAACTACCACCACCATGTTGGGAAGCTGAGGTGGGTGGAGCCAGCAGCCACAGCTGCTGCAGTTTAAGGCAATAGATTCACAATAAGACAGATTCAGATGTAATAGTTTACAATGTGTGTAAAAGATATGTAGACTTGAAAGAGACAAAAAAAGATGATATATAGAGTTATAGAAACAAATACATAGTTTTAAAAAATAAAGTCTTTAAAGAGACAGTAAAGGTAGTATAAAAAATAAGCCACGTAAAAATGGATATTACACAGAGAATCTGCATTGTGTTGTCTTTGGGACTTTTAACTGCAGAAAAACATTTGATTATAAAAGCTGTTGAGTTATGCCAAAATGTATATTTTAAAGGTACCTTGACTTCAAAATTTGGATATAAGGGTATGTTACTTTGGAAAAGAGTCTCTGCTTTTGTTCCCACAGAAAGCCAGAGGCTATGGATTTGTTCCAGATTAAGATACATCAGGTTTGACCAGCCAAGACCCCCTGAAAGGTCTCCGATGACACCATGGCCCAGATGATCCAACATCCAGAACGGTTTGAAGGCATCTGGCTCAGATGATACAGTCTCATGGACTATTCCATAATCCTAAAATTTTCTGTTTCCCCATAAGATACAGCGCCCCCCTCCAGCAGGAAGTAGTAAAAGAAACTACGCCCAAATTCCCAAATTATATGTAATTTTACTTTGTTAAGGTTAAAAATCTTCCTTTTTGAAAAAAAAAAGGGGGGGAAGTGCTGTGGGATGTTCTGTATGGCAAATGTGTTGCTAATTAGTCAATAAATAAAACACTGATTGGCCATTGGCTAGGCAGGAAGTGTAGGCGGGACAAGGAGGAAAATAAAGCTGGGAAGTAGAAGGCTGAGTCAGAGAGGCACTGCCAGCTGCCACGATGAAAAACAGCATGTGAAGATGCCGGTAAGCCACGAGCCATGTGGCAAGGTATTGATTAATGGAAATGGGTTAATTTAAGATGTAAGAACAGTTAGCAAGAAGCCTGCCACGGCCATACAGTTTGTAACCAATATAAGTCTCTGTGTTTACTTGGTTGGGTTTGAGCGGTTGTGGGACTGGCAGGTGAGAGAGATTTGTCCTGACTGTGGGCCAGGCAGGAAAACTTTAGCTACACCTCCCCAATAAGCTCTTTGCCTACTTTGAGGTCATTGGGGTGTCTGTAACCCACGGGTTTAAACAGGATCACAGGCATGAGCATGGATAAGAACTTGTTTACTGGAGCCTAGGCAACTCATCAGCAGTTACATCCCTGAAGAAAGTGACACTCTTTCTCTGACCCACCATCAACTGTCAGTAGTCTCCTAGGGAGGGGCAGGGCCTTGTGAGCCTCCCCCACCCTTCCATGATAAGATGCTGGCCAGCCAGTCCTCTGCAGGTCTCCTGCAGCTAACCACCTTTGGAATGAGTTCACTGGTGCAGCCTCCAAATCCTTTCCAGAAGACTCATATCTCACATCTGCCCTCCCCAGGCTCTGCCCTACAGGCTCTCTGCCTTCTCTTCTGTAGTGTTCCCTAAGCTCTGAGAAGAGTTGGTACAGTGTCTTCTTTGGGCCCAGGCCCTCCACACTAACCTGTTCTCTGCACCATGACCAGTTAGGAATCTTGTATTAATTACCATCCACTGTAAAAAGGAAGCTTTTCTGATCTATGAGGAAGGTAAATATTTAGAAGACAGATTGATACAATGTCCATTTAGCAAAATAATAGCAGTGGGTGCTCTTCTAGAATGCTTGTGCCTCACCGGCAGATATAAAATAATCCTGTCGCTGTGAAAACCAGTGTGTCAATTCCTCACAACTCTAAATGAAGAACAGCTCAGAAAGGTCCACTTCCAGATTGATACCTAAAACAACTGAAAGCAGAGACTCAAAGAGATATTCATAACCCCACAGTCATAACAGCCTTATTCACAAATGGCCTGGCAGATGAACACATAAATATGCTCCATGTACACGAAGAAAGGCTAGGCGACCTTAAAATACAAGAGAGCTCTGACGCATGCTACCACAACCCAGAATAAAGTTGACCATTTCGTGTGAAGTGGAAAGTAAAGCAGATAGAAAAGAACACATATGTATCCCATTTACACGAAGTCACTAGAGTAATGAAGTTCATAGAGAAAGGAAGTAAAATGACAGTGTTAGGAACTGGAGAATGGGAACACAGGGAATGTCCTTGTTTGCCTTTTGGTGTTGTGATAAAATGCTAACTGACACCCACTTGAGGAGAAAGGGTTTATTACATATAACAGTTTAGCATTCATCATCTAGGGAGCCCTGGGCAGGAGCTCATGCAGGAGCTGAAGCAGAGGCCATGGAGGAATGCTGAGTACTGGTTTGCTCAGCTTTCTATCTTATACAACCCAAGCCGAGCAAACCATAATCAGCGCTCCTCCATGGCCTCTGCTTCAGTTCCTGCCTGAAGGTTCCTGCCTTGAGTTTGTGCCCCGACTTCCCACAGTGAAGCACTGTGCTGTGGAAACATGAGCGGAGTAAACAGTTTCCTCCCCAAGTTCCTTTTAGTCACTGTCTGTATCACTGCAAGAGAAAGTCAACTAGGACAAAGAGGAACCAGGGTTCCTGAAAGACTGGTTGATTCTGGACCTGGAGCAAGAGGTATACCAGATATCACTGCAAGATCCCGAAGTTTCAGAAAGTAAGAAAATGATCAAAGGAAACAAAACAAAACAAGCCCACAATGGTTGAAGATATCTAAGGAACATGAGGTAAATGAAGGAGCTCCCAATACTACGGTGGAACAGTTTGAAAACAAAATAAAGTAGCTTCAGATTTTAACCCCAAAATACAACAGAATAATGTGTGTGTGTGTGTGTGTGTGTGTGTGTGTGTGTGTGTGTGTGTGTGTGTGTGTGTGTTTGGTGAAATATTATTTTAACTGGGCAAAGATGTGTTACATTTGCTTATGCTGCAGAATATTGCTTTAACTGTGAAAGGATGTGTTACTTTTGTTTATGCTGTATTTGTTTAACAATATAACAATCTATGTTTAATTATGGAAAGATGTGTTGGGTTTGTTTCACCTTGCCTGCCTAAGGCACCTGATGGTCTAATAAAGAGCTGAATGATCGATAGCTAAGCAGGAGAAAGGATGGGCGGGGCTGGCAGGCAGAGAGAATAAATAGGAGGAGAAATCTAGGCTCCAAAGAAGGAAGATTCGAGAAGGAGGAGAGAAGGAGGAAAAAGCCTCGGGCAAGAGTCCAGGCAGCTGCCAGCCAGCAGACATGAGAAACCGAAAGTAAGACATACAGAAGGAAAGAAAAGTAAAAATCCCTGAGGCAAAGGGTAGATAAAGAGAAACAGGATAACTTAAGTTAAAAGAGCTAGCCAGAAACAAGCCTAAGCTAGACTGAGCATTCAAAACTAGTAAGAAGTCGCTGTGTCATGATGTGGGAGCTTTTTGGTGGGCCAAAAAAGGAAAAGCCTGGTACCTGTGTGTGTACACATGCACATAAGAGTAAGCTAAAGTGATTGAACAAGCAGCTGAGTGAGAGAAATGGAAGTACTTCCTCTACAGCAAAGTCGCCAGCGATTCACTCAGCTTCTCCTCAGGGAGTGGAATTTAGCTATCCATCCCATAAAAATAACTTGGCTCGTGTGACTTCTTCCAAAGAAGTGTGGAGTAGCAAATGGAGGAGAGAAGAATAGATCAAAGAAGGCTGGCAAACAGTGTCACATAGAGATAAAGGCTGACGCTGCTCTTCTCACAAGGTCAACATCATGAATACAGCACATCCCCTTGACGGAGTCTGAGGAAGGATGACTTTTACATTCATGGACTTCCTCTCTCAAATCTGTAACTCCAGTATAAGCTCACAGGAAACATAAGACAACTCTGAATTGAAGAACATTCTACAGGACACCAGATCTGCATTCTTTCAAATAGTCAATATGGGGCTGGAGAGATGGCTCAGCTGTTAAATGCTAGGCTCACAGTCAGTTAAGATGATCAAAACCATGAGAAATCTGGAAACTTGTCAGAGTGAAGCAGAGCCTAAGGAGGTGACAAGTGAGTGAATGTAGTCCTGGATGGGGACCTGCGACATTAACAGGGACACGAATAACAGGGAAATATTAATGAAGTGTGGATTTGGGTTAATAATAATCTGTCAATATTTGTTCATTAATTGCAACAAAAATGCAATGTTAGTGACAGGAGGAAGGTATATGGGCCTCCATAATGCTAATGCAAATTTTCATTAGATATAAGAGCATTTGAAGATTAAAAGTTTATTAAAAACTTTTTAATCCTGCTGAGAGGAAGGCAGAAATTGGATTTTCAGTCACCTCTCTCATGCCCACCCCTTGCCTGACTGTCTCTATCCTGGAAAAGATGGTTGGTGGAGGAGGTTCCTTCAGGGCGATGCACCAGAGAGGGCATGGAAGCTCTCTTCTCTGTCTTTCATGCGGTAATGTATTCCCTTCTTCCATCGGGTTGTTCATCTGTACCCTGTAAAATATCCTTTAACACTAATGGACAAATGCAGGTAAAGCACTTTCCTGAATTCTCTAGCAAGTTAAAAAAAAAACTCCAGGGCAAGCCCAGTCTATGACAGGCTAGTCAGAAAAGTACAGATGACTCCCTCGGCCAACTGCCATCTGCAGTGGGCAAGGCAGCACATGGCGACAGCGTTACAAAACTACACCCCAAGCCTGGAGAGTCCGACAGTAACCCCAGGGTCAGAATTGAGCTGGGTAGGGTGAAACTAGCTTGTGTTGCCTGGAGACCAGCCTCTGGTAGGAGGGAGAATCCCACCCCTGTTCAAGTGCTGTTTTGGGTGGAGACGAGAACAAATAAGCACACACCTTATTTTTCTTCCTTATATGTATTAACTACCATAGCTTGGATGAGCGTCCCCAGAAAGGCTCATGAATTCATTGGTTGGTCCCAAGCTCTGATGCTGTTGGGGAGGTGATGGGACTTCAAGGAAATGGGTTCAGGGGAAGAACAGTCATGGGGGAGAGATTTGATTCCCTCCTGCCTGTCTCTCTTTCATGTCCTGGTTAGCATTAGGTAAGCAGTGGCCTTTGCCTGACACTCCCACCATGGCCATGGTGGGCTGTCTTACCACGGGACCAAAAGCAGCGGGTCAGAGCGGCCACCCCTGACATCTCTGGAACCATAGGAGAAAACAAGCCTTTTCTCCTTTTTGGTCGATTTTTTCTCAGACATTTTGTCACAGAGACAGAAAACTAGCTAACACATTACCTTCTGGGCCGACAACACTCCTCCTGGTGAGGAACTGGTCTGGCCCTGCCCTTCTCTTCCCACCACAAGAAAGAACTAAACCCACCCATTACCATTTTCTGGTTCCATGAGGATGCTTTTCTTTCTATCCCCCTCACAGTCTTATGTTTTCCTTCATGCGCCATACTCTTAAAATTTCCAGGACAATTCTTATACATCCTTTCTTGGATGTATACCTAAAATACTTGAAGCAAATATTGAATCACAAATGTACATCCAAAGCAATTCTGTCATCTCCAGAAACAAAGTTTCAAAGTGTAACTCAGACTTCAATCCCTTCAAGATACAAGATTTTATTTTGTAACATGTCCATTTACCAAATTTACAAATGAAAGGTACAACAAAAGCAAACAAAACCATTTAATATCTGAGACAAGAAGGTGATTAGAGAAGTATCTTATGGAATATTAAAATAATACATAAAGATGTAACTGGCAGAGTAGTTGCACCTCAGCATAGCCAGAGACTGTTATTAAAACCCAGCTACATATCTAATTTTTACCTGCAGCCACTTAAGCGAGGGGTTGCCTCCAAAATGTCAAATGGCCATTGTGGGGGGATTTATTGTAAGAGACGTAATTCCCAGTTCTAGCTGGTAAAACAAACTGCGGAGGACTCCTGGACTTTTATAACGATGGAATACAACCCGAGGCAATGTGAACTCATAAGCTCTTAGGACAAATAGCCTTTAAAATTTCAGCCTAGTATCCAATTCGCCATTGAAATGAGCAGAAGTCTCTGTAGAAGTCACATGACCTCCCATTAGCGTGACCTCAGGCCCACCTCTGCACAGGCTGTAATTTTACAGAGTCCGTAACAGCGTCTTGGAGCACATGTGCTTCTGAATGGCTTGTGCTTAAACTGATACAGCTTTCAGGTAATAGCTACTTGTTTGAAATCTGTTATCAGGGCCTACCTGCATGTTCTCTATGTCACTCTGATATTATGCCGAAGGGACCTACCTATAAAACTCAAATCGTCACTGTCACTAAACAAATCTCTTTAAATAGAGGCCTACCCAATCCAATTAGATGGTGTGTGGAGAACTATTAGGTTGAAATGCTGCAACAATGAAAGCCGGGATTAACTTAACCTTCTAAAAAGATTAAGTTACAGGCAGAGCCATGCTGGCGTGTAGAGGACTGTGAGTTGATTCAGTGTTCTGTAGAGTGGAAAACAGCAAGTGTTAAGTGTATATGGAAAGCCCCTGGGGTGGGCTGGAGTCTGGGTTCCATTTCCTTTTTCCTGAGCTTGATCATCGCAGCCTTGAAGACCCAAGGACAGAGGCCAGCTCAGTGTCACACAGTTGCAGCAGCTGGACAGCTGGTGACCCCTCCCCTCCCTGCTGGTGCTTTTGAAGTGGCCACAGGAAACTAGCAGCTATGCCCACCCTACCCCTTCCAGGGGAATTTTCCATCCCAGAGAATGTTAAACACTACCAGACCTGGAAAGGATCAGGTTTAGGGCAGACTAATGTCATTTTATATTTTAGTGATACTGGGAAGATAAGCCAGGGAAGGAATTAAGACAAAAATTTGGTTTTAGATTTATTTGCTTTATTTATATGTAGGGGTGTTTTGTCTGCATGTATGTACCCCACCTGCTCACAGTGCCTGTGGAGTCCAGAAGAAGGAATTGGACTCCCTAACACTGGAGTTATGGATGGAGTTATCCACAAGTCACCATGTAGATGGTGGGAACTGAACCCAGGTCCTCTGCAAGAGCAACCAGTGCTCTGAACTACTGAGCCACCTCTCCAGCCCCTATAGGATGAAACTTTTAAGGGTACATGATCAGTGTTTTGATGGTAATAACAGTACACCTTTAATCCTAGCACTCAGGAGGCAGAGGCAGGCAGATCTCTGAGTTCAAGGCCAGACTGGTCACTGTCTACAGAGTAAGTTCTAGGACAGCCAGGGATACACAGAGAAACTCTGTCTCAAAAAAAAAAAAAACCACCAAAAACCAAAACAACAACCAAACAACAAAAAATGCCTCTCCACTCCCTTTTCACATTAATTCTAATATGAAATCTGAAGTCATTAATTATTTTCCTTTGCATGATTTTATTTTTATTACCAGTTTTGAGCCATTTCATGAGGATGAACCTTGGTGCATTTTACTTGACAATTTTTATGCTTGGGATTCATTGAACTTGTATGTATGGATGTATAGGTTTCACCAAACTTGGAAAACTTTCAGCAATTATTTTTTCAAATATTTTTGGTCATCTTCTATCTGTCAAATGCTCTGAAGATTCAGCTTACATGTATACTTGTATACTTGGCCACTCAATATTTCCCAGGATTCACTACCACTCAGTTTTTTAAAATGTTCATGCTATGTTTTTTCATTGTACCATCTAGTTCACTGTTCTCTGGTCTCTCTCTCTCTCTCTCTCTCTCTCTCTCTCTCTCTCTCTCTCTCTCTCTCTCTCTGTTTTGTTTTGCTTTTTGAGACAGGGTTTCTGTATGTAGTTTTGGTGCTGTCCTGGATATTGCTCTGTAGACCAGGTTCTCTCTCCCTTTTGGTACAGGGTTTTGTGTAATCCAGGCTGGCCTTGAACTTAGTATACAGTAGAAGATAATTTTGAACTTTTGATCCTCCTGCCTCTGTCTCCCAAGTTCAAGGATTCCAAGTGTGCACCATGTGGTTCTGAGACTTGAACACACAGCTCTGTGCACAGTGGGGACTGTCCTAACAGAGCCACATCCTCAGTCCATGTTCAGTTTTTGAAGATCATATTGATTCTTTCAAAAATTATTCACTTCTCTAGTTAACTTCCTGATGATATAAAATGAAAAGTTAGTAACTATTTAGTGCTGCTCTTTGCTAATTCGGTACCAGTAGTGAGTCAGTTTCAACTGACTGACTGATTTCCTCATTAGACATCCCATGTGTTGTAAATTTGACCTTTTGAGTACTGGATGTTTTTGTACTCTTTTGATATTCTAAAGCTTCATGCTGGAATGGAAGTAAACTGCTTGCAAATTGTTTGCTCCTGCTGACTTGGTAACTTTGTTAGACGGGGACTGGGCCCATGCTCAAGCCACTTCGCCCTCACTGCCCAGACAAGCCTCGTCCGTGTACTGACTGTGTCCAGCAAGTCTGGTGAGTTTTTCTGCGCTGGCTGATGGGACGCAGCTTGATTCCCACCTCTGTGTCAGGGTTAAGCCTTGTCTCCTTTATGCCAGCACTCTCCCCTTGTCCTCCCGCAGCGTCTAGCAATGCTGAAACATTTGGGGGTGTCATCAGTGTTCTGTGATGAGGATATAAGCAGAGGCCAGGCTTGTTCATCAACATCCTACAAAACATGCCACCAAAGAGGTCACTAGTGCCAAAGTGAGTAACTGTGCTCCGGTCCCAGCAAGTCAGTCTGATCTAGATCTCCCTAGGGCTCCCCTCCGTGCACTACGGCCTGGAAACACTCTCAGGGCATTAATGAGGTCTTAGACTCTTCTCATTCACTTCCTATTTTTTTGGTTGTCTGATGTCCAGTGTTTGATTAACTGTGTTCACTTTTTTCCTTCACTTACAACTGTTTCCTGGCTAGAAACTAAGTCTGCTCCTTGTTACTCCATCTGAACCATAAACTCAAGTCTTTATACGTCTTCCTAAATGTCTTTGATCCTGCCTTCCTTTCCCTGTTGGCTTGCCAGTGTGCAGCAAAGGACTGTTAACTATGCAAGCATACAGTATTTGCAAGTCTGCGGGCCTCCAGAGCAGCTGTGCAGGCCTGATGTGCCGCACCGAGCCCGCCTTGACAATCTACACCTCACTCACCTTTCCTCCATGGTTCTTCTTGGGATTCTGTTAGGGCTCTTGAATTTTTAAAGTAGTTTACCCAACAAGCACTTTAAAATTTCAAAAAATAAAATGCCCTTGGCCTAAGAATTCATATGCCAGTTGTAAGTTTTATTTGATGGTAAATGGTTGAAATAGATGCCCTGGAGAGAACTGATCCTTTCGGCAGCACTGGCCTTAGGCGAAATTGTTAAGTAGGTGAAGTCTATCTTCAGGGAACTCATGGATTCTGCTACCTCTCTCCTGCATGCCAAAGCCCTGGAGTTCTCTCCCTTAATGTTAGAACTAGCGCTACTTCCCGTGTTTTGGGTTATTTTAACACTCAGTTGTCAGTGAGTGGTAACAAATTTTTACTCTCCTTCAAATGTTTGCATTTCCATGCAGAGCAAATCATTAAAGCAAGCAGAGAAAAGATGGTTCGAACTCCTCTGATTGGACACGGCTGTTTGTCGCACCCAGTGGAGGAAGGTGACTCAGCAGAAAAGAACGGTGATTGATTGGTGATGTCTGCACATGCAAACAAAGGGGGTGAGAAATCTGCTATCTCTGCCCTAATCTTGAAATGTTCCTCCTATTGGACAGTTGCCAAGCACTAGAAATCAAGTGTAAAAAAGACACTGGGGGGCAATTGAAACTCCTTAATGACCTTGAAATCAGCCCAAATCAGGCTATTGTCTGGCACCATATAAAAAGTTAAGGGTTAAGAAAAACCAAGGATAACAAGATCTAGTGAAATACCATAGGTGGACTATAATGCCACAGAGGTCCTTTATGTGGCCCCTTGGTGTGTGCGCAGTCTTGGGGAGCATTTCTTCTTGTTCCTACTTGCCCTTTTAGCCATCTTCTTTCAGGCTCACATCGTAAACCATGCATACTAAGCACCCCCAGAAGCATGAAGCCCTCTCTTTCATACATTACTGTCTCAAGCAGGAAGACCCATCAAAGCCCCAAAAGTGTCACTTGCTTATTTCTAAGCTATGCAACACCTCTATAAAATAACAAGTGTATTCAATGGTATAATTTGACATTTATATTTGTCTTTTGTTATTTGAAAAGATGGGGGACATATTGGTCTGTACAGTATAAAATCATAGAAAGGATGGCCTGACTTTGAATCACCAGGATTTGCATGGTGGAAGGAGAAAGCCTGCTCCTACAAGTTGCCCTCTGACCTACACACACACACACTTTGGCATGTGTGTACCCACACATGTAAACACACACACATATACACACATGGACACACATGCATGCACATGCACACATGCGAGCACACAGACACAAAGTAAAGTATAAAAAAATTCTAAGTTAACCTCAGCAAAAGACTACAAGGTAAGATCAGGCTTGAGAGGAACAGTGCTAACACATTTTCATACAAGTTGTCTCCTTGGTTCTTACTAAGACTTTAGGGAAGAATGTCTTTACAAAGAGTCACTGCCTGTCACCTGAGGTTGGTTGCCAGAGCCCACTGGCCTATAGAAGTGAATAAGACAAGACTGATACAATGCCTGTGAATTATAGGTGCAGAGGCTTCACCTGTATCCCTCAGACTGTCAGTCCTCTATACCTTGGCCCCGGGGGACAATCAAAGACATTGCCCAATGGCCATGATTTGTGTGTTCCTGTCTTCCTACCTCAGCATCCAGAAAGGGTCTTGGGCACGGCTCTGCTGCTAGTCCTTCATGAGAACTTGTGTTCTCTGTTGAAGTGCCTTTCCCTGAGCTCGAATAGTTCACAGTTCCTGCTGTCGAATCCCAGGCTTCCTTTAGTCATGACTCTGTCGTAAACCGATGATGCATCTGCAGGCAGGGGAAGGCTGTTTCTCCTCAGCTTTCGATCAGCACTTAATGTTTCTAGCTCTGAACACGTTGCTTATTCATCAAGCAAAGAAAGGGAGGGAAGGAGGGAGGGAAAGAGGGAAAGAGGGAGGGAAAAAAGGAGTACTTCCAGGAAACAAGTCTCTTGGCTTCTGCTTGCAGCTGTTCGTGGTCTTGGGTTGGCTGGGGAAGATAATTTGGACTTTTTACCATTCTTCCAATCAGAGTGTCTTCTGTATGCATCTCCCCTACCCATGACAGTCAAATTTCATGGAATCCATGCCATCAAAGATCCACAGGAAGGGACTATAGTATGTACCCTAACTCCTTATCATTGTCTCCTGGCTCTGGACCGAGTATAGGACTAGCTGCCGTGACACCCAGATACTCAAAAGGAGGGAGTGGACGTGGGGGGTTAGAGCACTGGCTTGTAGCACACATGCCCTGCAGGACCCCTCGAGAGGGCCCCCCAGGAAAAGCCTGCTCTATAGCACTGCATGAGGCTGACTCCCACCTCAGAGCAGGGAGTAGCTGCTGAGAGTGATGCTCCCTCAGTGGACTCCACATTTTAAGTGGCAGAATGTGAGGCTGCTCGTGGACTAGCCCCTAACCCTCCATATTCAGTAGCTTTGTGGCATTTTGTGAAATTTTTTTATCATGCCAAGATCTGATCTGTTGTGAGTTAAGGATGGTGAGTGAGTAGCCTTCATGAGGACTGTAGCTGTTGTCATGAGTGTTGTGGAATACTATTTTAACTATAAAAATGTGTTACATTTGTTTATGCTACCTTTGTTAACGATGTAAAGACATGTTACATTTGTTGGTGCCACATTTGTTTAATTGTGTAAAGATGTGTGTGTTGCATTTGTTTCACCTTGCCTGCCTAAGGCACCTGATTGGTCTAATCATTATTAATCATCAAGTTGACAGATAATGTGCCTCATCTCCACAAAACTTATGCTGTGCAGTGATGAGAAGCCATAAGCATGCAATAGGTTTCATCTCACTCAGAGTTACCATTAGTCTGTGTGTTCCAGCATTTGCCGGGAAGTACATAATTCTATGTGCAAATACCCAGAACTACATAAGTCCGTGTGCTCCAGCACATGCCCAGAACTACATAAGTCCGTGTGCTCCAGCACATGCCCATTAGATAACAGCAGCTAAAGAATTTGCTTTCTCTACTTAACAAAGACAGAGTAAGAGAGAAAGCAGAAAGGCAGAAGAAATAAATAAAATAAATAAAATTTTCTGATTTAGTAGAGTTGGGAAGAATCCTATACATACATGAATTGAGTTTTAAAAGCTACACAGTGTGTCTGTCAAGGGTTTGACAATTTTTAAGATGTCTTGATGGAACTATGTGAATATACTCTTCAAGGTAATAATTAATTCCCTAGGGAGAGCACTCATTAAAAAAATCATGTTACCAGAGAAGAGAAAATACTGAAAAGCTAGGAAATCATCCCATAAACTGGCTGACAGTTAAGTCTTTCAGAAGATTATAAAGGAAAATTAAAGCTTGAAGTATAGGTAGCTGAGTAAAAATTGGATCCTCAGATAAGAGTCAGATAGCAATATTTCAGTTGTGTCAAATCCCACTGAAATGGTCCCAGGAGTGTCTCACAAGGTGTCTGTGGTGCAAGGATGCCTGTAGTCACATGGAAAGGTGCATCAGAAATAGCAGGTTAAACAAACACCTGTGGAGATAGGAGACTGAAATATGAATCAGGAAGTACAGAACAGCCAACTGAGATGGTTTTCAGAAGTGTGTGTGTGTGTGTGTGTGTGTGTGTGTGTGTATGTGTGTGTGTGTGTGTGTACATATACAATATTTAAATACCCAATGATACAAGTGGTTGAAACCACACTTGTGATTTTGAATTAAGTCCTTCACAGGTGTGCAAAGAAAACTTCAATTAACTTCTATTTGTATATCCATTCTGTGAGAGGAGCAGAAACTTGGCCATCTTGGGAGTTCTGATCTCCTCTACAATCTGCAGAGCTGTGTGAGGCAGATGAGCATGGTCACACAGGATCCTTGAGGGATCCGTCCCTTCTTCCTCTTATTCGTTATTCGACGGACTTTGTATCACGGAGACTGACATTGTGATGTCACCATTACTGCTTGTCTCTCCTCTTCCAACGCTGTTGTTTATGAATACCTCACAGGGCAGGGTCACCTGGAAGCTCCACAGGGTCTTCAGGATCCCCTCAGCCTACAAGCAGCCACAAGGTCTCTGGGGCTCACAGTACTGGGGACGCGGATGCATAGGGAAGTAGGCTGTAGAGTCTTCCTGATCCAGTGGCCTCCAAACGTGTTCAGTTCCTGTCTTTGGTACCAACGGCCTCTGCTCTTCATCTGCTCATTCTATTGTTACCCCAGGCTGAAGGAAGCTTTGTTTAGATCCAAGGGGAAATGTCTATTTCTCTTAATCAAATATTTTATCTGTTTCAATATTAAATTCTTCATGAGTTTTGAATTAAAATAAAAGCAAGAGACAGTCTGCTCTGTCATATTCTCCCTCTAAGTGATAAACCCTAGCCAGTAGCCTCCTGAAAAAATGGTGTGTCCTGAGACGGGAAAGAGGGAACTTGGAAGGACAAAATGAAATGTGGATAACTCCTTTAAAATTAGCCTTGATGCAAGTCAGTATTTAAGCAATGAACTCATAAATTTAAGCAAGACAAAGACAAGATGAGCATGCTCAAAAGACAGCTGATCTCTTTCTGTTGTGGACACTAACAACAGGATAACGTCTGCATGGTGCTAGGTACGCAGAGGCCACAAACATGGGTAGAAAAGGAAGTAAAGAAGCTCGGACATTCTGTTCTCTTACTTTACTTTTGCTATGCTGAGGATCAAATCCAAGGCTTTGTCCATGCTGAGCAAGTATCCTGCCATCGAGTTTCATCTCAAGCCATAGTGTTCTTCTGGACACATGGAATCTCTCTTGTAATCCATTTTATTTCATTGTAATTCCATGAAAATGATAAAGGAGCACTAAGCAAATTTATTGGTTTATTTCAGCTAATTTTCTGTATAATTTAAAAAATGACTTTCAAGCAGTATTGAGGCACCCCACCTCCCCTGTGGTCAGGGGGCAGCAAACAGAATGGAAATTCCATATGAAAACAGTAGAAAGTATTTAGCATCATCTAAAATATATAGTTAGCAATTTTAAAAATTGTGGTTAATTGATCTAGTGAACGTTGTAGTTCTCCTGAAGTCATTAGGAGATGGTTTGTAAATGGACATTTAATAAGTTAAAAAAAAACAAAAACTCTCACACAGCCCACAAAATCTCAGTAAGCCCATTTTTAAACTATCCACCAGCTATGAGTAGCAGTCTAATTTGAATTCAGTATTTATTAAGCTTCTACTAACTTCTACTACTCCACAGTGCATCAAATTTTATTCTGTCTCCGGAATACAGTAAAGAGGGTATCATCCTGTTTTTAGATAGTGATGATGAGGCTTAAAGAGCTAAATGCTTTGTTCGTGTTACAGAGCTGGGCATCTGGGAATTGCTGTTCCAAGTCACATGTTCCGTCTTTCATTCCAGTGTATGTTCTGCCAACAACCTAATTCAGGGATTTGGATTTTAGGTGGGCCTCAACAAATGGGAAGTCAGAAATTAATAGGCGTGGGTAGCTTGAGAGAGACAGAGATAACTTGAAAGTAGCATTACCTGAAGACTGATAAAAGGCAACCTTCTCAACCTGTAGTTCCTGGGTAGGGCTCAAGAGTGTGCTCCTCTTCCCGGAGATGAGTTCCTGCTGGTGTGAAGTCTTGACTCTGAGAATGAACCACTGTTTTTAAAAAATAGAACATTATGACCTTGGCACGATGGCGCATACTGGCATTTCCAGCACTTGGGAGGCTGAGGCAGGAGGATCATAGAGTACCAGGCCATCCTGGGCTCTGACAGCAAGACCTCACCTAAAAAACAACAAGCAATCAAACAAACAGAACCCTGACAAAACCCTGCATGCAAACTGGTTGTAGTAGGCTAACGGATGCTGGGGAATAAGAGACGGATGAGACATTATGAAAGAGGGGGAGACTCCACACGAGGAAGACCCATTCGTCTGGAAGAAGACATGAAGACGGAGAAAGGAATGCAGAAGGAAGGAAAGATGGCGGCTCGCTCACGTTGCCTTATTTTGGTTTCAATGACTGTTTTCCTTTTTTCGAGGAAAGTTAAACTTGTTGCCCAAGTTGGGTATCGCCCCTCAAAAATAAGGGCAGCTCCCAGACATCCCTCCAGTAGATGAACAGTCAGACTCTCCTCAGGGTGGTAGCCTAGGAGACCAGTGGGCCGCATGGGTGGGCTACTTGAATGTAAGGCCTACTTCCCATCCACGAATTTACTCAACTCACTTCCCGATCTGTGAGAATAGGACAGGTTACTAATTGTTGCATTTAAATTGCAATGAGGAAGATATTCGCTGATGCTGAATTTTCGTATTCGCTGGGCCATTTCTTTTTCACTCATCCATCAGCAATAAGGTCAGGGAACACCATGTGTAGATGGGGTTAATTTGCTTTAACCTACAGACACTGGGACAAGGGAAGCATCAAAACAATGTTTATTACCATCACCCACCATCATAGCCACTATTCATAAGAGGCTAGGGCTCAGGGACCTACCTATGTCACTTACCTGAGATGTAAACAGGGTCTGGAGATGATCACAGCAAAATGTGGCTAAACCAGGTATGGCAGAAGGAAAGCTTAGAGAAGTCTAAGACCAGATGCTTCTGGGATCCCCCTGGAAAATACTTATTGAGTGAATGAGTGTGAAGTTCAGGTGGGAACAAAGTATGGCCCCTGTCCTGGAGTATCCTGATGCCATGGAGACTCTAAATGAGAGAAATACATGTAACATGCAGCATGTCTAGTCATTTTGATAGAAGACTTAAAGAAGGTGAGAAATCCTAGAGAGAAGTGGAATTCAGGACAGAAACAGCATGGCATGGAGGGCTTACAGAGACCCTGGAGAACTTTTCACTTATGTTTTCTGGTCAAGATGGAAGTATCAACCCTTCTTGTCCACTGCTGACTCATCTAGAACAGCAGAGGGAGTTGGTCCTCAGTCGTGTTAACGAGCTCACCCTCATCAATTATCTTAAAAATAGGAACGCTCAAAGATATTCTACAATATTTGAGAGGAGTGGAGCTGAGCCTCGGGACAGAAGACTTGACTAGTCTGAGCCTCATACCAGCGCCTGATCTCTGCTCTTTCTTGGTACTCTGTTTCTCTCACACTTTTAAGGACAATCACACTTACCTCCAACTATTGTGGCATTTGTTGTTTTGTGGCACCCAGATCGTATCTGGTACCATGTCTGTGCTTCAGAAACAGTCCTCATTCTTGTGTATCTCTTTCCTAATGATAATGATAATTTATGAGCAACTTGTCTAAGGTCAGTGATAAGGGGCAGGACTGGCTGTGGAGAAAAGCTCATGTCTGTTCCTGCTCAGACTGTCAGCTATCAGCTAAGAACCTTAAAGCCCTGAGCGTAAGTGTCACAACCTCAGACCTGCCTTAAATCCATCAAGAGGCCATAGAACAAACACGGGTTCGAGACTCTGATTGGTTTAGGGTCAAGGTCCCATCTCATCTCTACAGTTCATGTGACTTCAAACAGGGTGAGCATCCTCCCCTACATCCTTTCTCTACTCAATGGTACTCAAGCTTGTGGAGTTAGAGTGTGGACATAAGAGGTCCCCTTGTTGCAGACTCTGAATCAGCAAATGGTCATTTCTCTTAGGCTTGCTAGGTTCATAACCTCTACCCTAGCTCCGAACTCCACTCCCCGACCCCTGCTACACACACAGAGTGGACAACATTGGAAGGGAGGCAGTAGTTCAGTACTCCACCCCTCACCCCTGCCACACACACAGAATGGACCACATTGGAAGGGAGGCAGTAGCTCAGTGATAGTGAGAAACGGCAGGGAACTATTACAAGGGTGGCTCCATCTTCACACCTGTAGAACTGGTTGAGGATCTGTTGGGAGAGACAAAGAATGTCCTTCAGCTCTGCTTCTCCTTCCTTCATTATTACTCTAAGAGCCACAATGGCCTGGGATGCTCCCTGAAACTGTTTGATGGTGAATTACTCTGGGTGACCGCTTAGGGTTTGAGCTGCATGTACTGGAGCCATCACCAACGTTCTGCACAGATGGGTGCTGACCATGTGTAGCTCTTCTGGTGACTCAAACAGTGCTTCGTGCCCTTTATCCTGATTTCTTCACCTCCCTGCATGCTTCACAGGGACTGATCCATAGGTAATGCAAACGGCATTGGAGTCAATGCCTTTATCCACGGGGCAACTAACGTGCCTATGTGTTCAGTTCCAGGAGACAGACTGCAGCTGATGTAAGTTTTTATCTAAGAATTGAGAGGGTTCGTGGTCCTACCTTTCAGAACATACCCAATGCTTTAAGGAAATGTCAAAAGGGCTGATATACCTCAGAGTATGGGAAAATTTGAAATGCTTGTATCTTTCTGCCTTTTCAATAGACAATAGTCATGGATAACACTGCTCTAAACATGGTATGTATACTTGTGCTTAAGTCAAAAAATTGATTGTGGCTTTTTATTCTCAGATAAGAGCTACTACAATATTAACAATATAAAATATCTTTAGTAATATAGAATATACGTAATAGTATGTATGCTACACTCATGGAGAATGGAGGGAGAAAGGGAGGGAGGGACGGCAGAGAGAGACAGACAGACAGAGACGGAGAGTTCAAGTATTAGGGAGATGACTCGGTGGGTAAAAACACTTGCTGTAAAAATGTGAGAATCTGGGTTCAAATCCCCAGGACCATATAAAAAGCCATGAATGATCATATGCACACCTGTAACCCAGCCCTGTGGGAAGGCAGAGAGAAGAGGATTGCTAGGGCTAGCAGCTACTAGCCTAGCTCAGGTCCAGTGAGAAGGCTTGCCTCAAGGGAATAGGGCATCCTCTTCTGGCCTCCTCCTGACACCTACACATTCACCATACATACATCCACACCCACACATCCACATCCACACCCACATATCCACACATAAAATAGGAAAGCAAAAAGAAAGAATTGTCAAGAGTAAGAGAAACTGCTATGGAATCTCAAAAATGTTGATCATTTATGGGTTTGTAGTATGATTTGGTCCTACGATGAGACGTTTGGAACAAGTGCACATGTTTTCGATCAGCATAGAAATCAAGGATCTAAGATGATCTACATCAGTTTAAAAGCAATGAGAAAAAGAAGTGACCTTATTCTTTCTGTGTGCTTACAACACAAGTGCTTCACAAGACGCCCTAGGTAATGTTGGCTTATACACCTCCCTACATAACAACCTCACTGAATCCTGCAGGGTGAGTCCTCAGCCAACAGGAAGCCAGCAGCAACGCTCACACCATTGTCCATCACAGTGGTCTGCTCCACTTTCTGCTTGGATGTTATCTTTCTGTGACTATGATAGCATAAAGCCAGAGACAGTTTCGGCAGGTCATTGTCGCTACAACTTGCTCAAACAGAAATAAAACAGTTTTTCATGCTTATTGATCTTGGCCTTTTGGCCATTTTTATGCTCTGCTGACCCGGTGCTCAAGTAAGGATGTATTCTGTAAAACGCACTGGAAGTTTTCTTCCCTGGAGCTGAGACAGTTCACATTTTTGGCAGCATGCAGAAACAATTTGATTTAAAAAAAAAAAGTCCAAATGCATTTTCTCTGTGACTTTCAAAGAATAGTTGATCTTTAAGTAACACATGTGATATTAGTTTTTCCATTTTAAAATAATCACATTGTTGGAGACATTTTAATAGCTGGAGAGGCTGCTCTCTGTATTAGCACGATTCATGGTCCTCGACAGCACTGTCTCTGAGAGTCCCCCAGGACCGCGAAATACAAAACTCTGTGCACGTTCCAATTTTACTGCCTGCAGCTAAAAGAAAGGAAAGAACTTAAAACTGTTGAAACCCTTCAACTTTAAAAGCATTAATAGATGGTCCTGGGGGATTAAATCTAAATCTTAATGTGTAAAAATCAAGTTAATAACCAGAGAGATTAATATGGCTGCATTTGATTATTGTGATAAGGCAAACAATTAGTGCCGTTAAAGGGAGATGGCTTAGCCTCCCCCTTGCCCGGCGCAGGGAGAAATGGGAAGAAAACATTTTACTCCAGGATTTTTCCCTCCTCCTCCTTTGTCTCTCCCTCACTATAGCTGATTCCCTTTGAAGACTTTATTTCAGCCTAGAATCACCATTGCCTCTCAAAATTCCACTTTGATGGCGATGAGCAAGTGTCACTAACTGGACAATGTCAGAAAAGTGGCCCTCCATCCTTCCTCCATGTCTTTATAAGTCTTCAGGATCAAGCAGATGCTTGTCTGAGGGGGCGGGGGCAGAAAGAAGGAAAGACACAAAAGAAAGTTGCAGATGACCAAGGTGCCTAGACCATTCTGTTTAGTTTTTTTTGGTTGTGAGCTTTATCCTTTAACAGCTGAGTCATCACCTCTGCAGCCCCCAACAGTAAGATGTTAGGGCTTCCCCAAGGGCACCATCAGCCTTACAATGTTAGCCTCACTAAGACTCAACCTCGTGAGGACGGTTCTGTAGAGGTGAGGGCATCTTAGCAAACCCACCATTAGCATACATATATCCCTCTTGTAGTAGGTTCCTACATTTTGTTCATTGGGTTTTCTGAAACAGGGTTTCACTATGTAGCTCTGACTGACACAAACTAGCTACGTAGAGCAGGATAGCTTTGAACTTGTATGGGCCCTCGAGACTGCCTCCTGAGGGCTGGGATTACAGGCATGTGCCATCATACCCAGTTAAGGAGTTCCTACATTTTCTGGTATCACTCATGCACGCTTGCGGGCATGCACACATGCACACACGCACGCACGCACGCACGCACAGAGGGAGGGCTTCTAGCTGGACCATAGGGAAGGAATCCCTGCAAACGGAGGAAATTCGGCCATGTGAC
The DNA here is from genome assembly GCF_007827085.1 of Peromyscus californicus insignis. Classification (NCBI taxonomy): domain Eukaryota; kingdom Metazoa; phylum Chordata; class Mammalia; order Rodentia; family Cricetidae; genus Peromyscus; species Peromyscus californicus. The sequence continues at coordinate 4,872,497 of NW_026294469.1, read as the reverse complement.
TAAGTGAACCTGTTCTGCCAATCAACAGCTGGCTGTTGTTAAAAGACATTTGCACACTTCAAATTGAAATTGACAAGAGGGAAATATAAGCCTTAATTTTTTAAAGCCATTTAGATAGACAGCCTCAGGAAACCTTGGCAATAAGCAGGCCCAGCAGTGAGCAGAAGTCTGTCTGCAACAGAATCCAATATTACCTTTTTATGCATTGACAGTGTTTTACCACTTAAATAAGAGGGTGAGACTAAGATAGAGTGAGTGATGGATTAATAATACATGTTTTGAAACTAACAAATACCAAGAAAGCTTAGAGAATGGATGTTTTAAGTGATTTGTTTTTTGGGGTGTGTGCTCAGACATGTTCTGGCCTATGTCACTTACATTTTACTTCCCAGTTCAGGTCTGCACTGGGCATCAAATGGGTGTCTCATTCATTGGTTTTGTTTAAGCAGGTCTCTGCAGGGAATGCCTGGGGGCCATTTTAATAAACACCAGGAACAGTGGAATATTTGTTCACTTTCATTTCACCAAGTATCCTAGAAGTGTGTTTGGAGGTAGGAGTGAGGAGCTACCCGTGGCCGTGGCCATGGCTCCCGGAGAGCCCCATGACACTCACTAGCATCAACAGACTAATTGTGTTTATTCTAGTTGAGAGCTTTGAGGTTTGTTTTTGACTTTTTGCCTCAGAAGTGCATTTGGACAGAAGACTACGACTCTTTTTCCTACCATTCAGAGTCAGGAAACTTTTACCTTTGCCCGTGATGGAAGTTATAGAGTCGGTGACGTAATGTTTGCTAAGATGGTCTGCGGAGCTTCAGCACCAGAAGCTGCGCAGAAAGACAATGGCCGAGGCGTGTGACTTTATCAGTAGCTGCGCCCTGCCTTGGTTTGTCTGGACTCTCCAGGGACCGGGGAAGCGCCGCGATGCCATCTAAAATCTTCATGTTCTTCTGTGGAGCCCATTTGGAAGAGAACATAAAAACCTCCGAGAAACTGGGACAGAGGGATTTTCCAATTTACTACCCGCAGTGAGTCTTGGGTACAGCTTTGTTTTCCTCGCCACAGCTTTGGTGTCAGTGGTGATTGGCTGGTTTGGTGGTGGTGTTTGCAAGGGCAAGGACTCACTAGAGTTTTTGCTGGCCTGGAACTCAGAATGTCCTCACGGTGGCCTAGATTGTGCAGACTCCCTTCAGCCTCTTGAGTCCCGGGATTACAGGCGTGCTCCACCAGGCCCAGATTTCCTTGCAACACTTATACCGTTGTTCTTTCCTTTGGTATCAGCTTGCTTACTTGTCTGTCTGTCTGTCTATTTATTTATATAACTTTCCTAGCCTGGGATTCACTATGTAGCCCAGGATAGCCCCGAACTCACATAGAGCCACTGCTTTGCCTCCCAAGTGCTTTTGGATTGTGGATGTGCGTCACCACACCTGATACCTTGCTACCCATTTAGAGGCTTCAAAAGTGGGAGCCCACACTTTTCCCAAGCCCTTAGAAATGACCTGAGATCTTCCTTAGTGCTGGCTTTTTGGAGCCTACTACCTATGGTGGGACACCTCTCACAGCCTTGAGGCAAGGCTTGGACCTGCCTCAACTGAATGTATCAGGCTCTGTTGACTCCCCATGGGAGGCCTTACCTTCTTGTAGGAGGGAATGGGGGTTTGGTTGTGGGGGAGGATGGAGGGGCAGGAGAAGGGAAGAGGGGGATCTGTGATTGGTTCGTAAAATGAATAAAAAAATTCTTAATAATAATAATAATAATAATAATAATAATAATAAAGAAATGACCTGAACTCCACCCTTCTGTCTTGTGTTTGTTGAGCAGTCAAATTCCTTATTTAACACAGTGTTTTATTTTGTGGTGGATTACATCAGGAAAAGCTGAGGATGTACACAGGTAGTACTATTATTTTATAATTTATAAATCGTATATTCTAACTAAATGAGCAATAATATTTGTCCCAGATCAGGGAAAAAAAGGATGAGGAAGAGAAGTGTTTAAAATTGATTTGTCGAGGACCCATTTGTGTTTGTTTTTTCCTCTAAATAATTCCATTTTCATATCTAAAGCCTTATTCTGGTACCCGTGTCCTCATTTTATGAATCAATAGATAAATAACAGAACTAGTGAAGACTATGTTCGAAGAGTTCCTTCAGCCTTGGTGCTCTGACAAAGAACACCTTCATGCTAGCTGACGGTAGGATCTGTGTAGATACAGAAGACTCATAGATTTGTGAAGGGATGATAAATAGCTATTGAAAATTAAGGTTACAAAAATTGCATAGCTTGGAAAATTTGGGGGGGCACACAAGTTGCTTGGATTCTGAAGCAACTGCCATCAATTTTTATATATTTCCTTTGTCTATCAGAAGAGTGTTAGGCTTTCCTGTGTGTGGAAAACCATGCTGCATATTTTGTATCTTCAGAGTTCAAAAAGGGGAGATCTTGTTTCTTTAAAACAAAGGTCTTAAAAATCCGGCATGCCCCAAGGGGAGCTGGGCAGTGGGATGAGATGCAGCCTGCCTCCCGTGTCAGTGGGTGGTGGGGTGCACCCATCTTTCTCCAGCAGGAGGATTTCCTGCTGTTTTTCAGGAGTGACCTAGAAGGAGGTTAATGACTCCAAAGGAGGACTTTTCCCTTAGGGAAAATTTAATCTTGTGACCTTTTTCTCTCCGTGTCCATTTCTCTGAAGTCATAGACGCCCTTCGTTTAACTTACATCAAGCTGTTTTATTTTCTTCAAAAACACAGTTGAAGTGACTGCTTGGCTTGCATTTAACCCTTGAACTGGATGCATTTTAAAACTAAATCCCTACACAGAGGATGGTTTCCAGACCTCCTTTCAGATCTCTGCATTCTTCATTCTCAACAAAATATGAACATTGGATCAACGCTGCCACAGGGAAATCCAATATCAAAGGCTACTAGTTTGAGTCTTAGAACGGTCTTTCCCAGTGGCTGGAACATGTGCACACATTCAAAATGGCATCCTATGTTAGATATTAACACATTTGCACCACTTAAAAATGGGTAAATTAGCCGGGCAGTGGTGGCGCACGCCTTTAATCCCAGCACTCGGGAGGCAGAGCCAGGCGGATCTCTGTGAGTTCGAGGCCAGCCTGGACTACCAAGTGAGTTCCAGGAAAGGCGCAAAGCTACACAGAGAAACCCTGTCTCAAAAAACCGAAAAAAAGAAAAAAAAAATGGGTAAATTGTTTTAAAACACTGATGGGGTTTTTTTGATTTTTTTTTCTTTTTTGTAGTGAGAGTTACTCTATTGGTATCTTCAGGGTACAAAGATCATTGACAAAAAAAAATCTTTTAAGAACTGTATAAATGAAAATAAAACTCTTCAGAGAAGATTATAGATTATTAGAAAACCTCACCTTGATGTAGCTAAACACTTTCATTTTTTTCTATCTGAAATACACAGACACAAATGGATCAAATTGAATGTCAGAATGGAGTAAAATAAAACTGTAATTATTTTATTATTCTCAAGGGTTCAGATTCCTGGTGCAATGCATTCTTGAGGGTAAAGTGGAAACAGAAACTGCCTTGTGCTCCAAGTTGTCAGTTCTTAAAAACAACTTTTTATTCTGCAAGAGATGGGGACATTTTCAGTGTGATTATATTACTCACTTTCACTGCCAACATAAAGTGAAAAGAATCTTTCTTAACTCTTAGCATTAGAATGTTCCATTTGGAAACAGTAAAACCAGAGTAGTGTGATCCCTGCTAATGCATAACAGTCTATGCGTGGATTCTCTACGTGGTATGTTGCTTGGAGAGTCCCACTCCCTCCCTTTAGAGAAGGGGTTCTCAACCTGTGGGACATGACCTCTTTGTGAGGGAGTTGAGCAACCATTTCACAGGGGTCACCTAAGACTATTAGAAAACACAGATCTATACATTAGGGTTCACAACAGTAGCAAAATTACAGTTATGAAGTAGCAACAAAAATCATTTTATGGGTGGAGGTCACCACATCATGAGGAGTTGTGTTAAAGGGTTGCAGCGTTAGGAAGGCTGAGAACCGGTGGTTTCGAGCAAAGCCCATGCAGAGGCACATGAAGATGGCATAAGCCTGAAAGCTCCTGTTAATCAACTAGCTGGTTTTTTGCAGTCTCAGCTCATCAGTGGACCCAGGCTGAGAACGGCATGTGCCTTCCTTTTCTGCTCTGTGAGAAGACAGCTAGGATCTGTTTTTGTCCCCAGGTTATCCCCAAACTGTGGAAACCATTATCATACTTGGAACAAAGACCATTCCTATGAATGATGGTGTTGTGACCCTGAATACAAGAAGAGGAAACAACTGTGAAGAATGAGCATCTTTTTACAAACACCGTCAGTACTTCAGGTTTTTGTTTTTGTTTGTTTGTTTGTTTGTTTGTTTTTTGAGAATAACAGTACTTACAAAACCCCACAGGAGTTATAAAAAAAATCAGATAATGCAGAATTATTTTAGACTAGGCACTATGTGTTAAGAGCATTATAAATGAGGAGTTCAAAACCACTAAAGGGACACAAATTACATAAGATGTTATAGTAGTGGTCAGTTTTCTACCACTGTGACAGAAGCACCTAAGATGATCTGTTTAAACGGAGGAAGGTTTTGCCTTATGACGGTAAAAGCATTAGTCTACATTGATGTGACGCTGTTACCTCTGAACCTGTGGTGAGTCAGGGCGCTACAGCAGGAGCACATGGAACTCGTGTGGGGACAGGGGTGCGCATGTCCTCTTCAAGATCACATCTCCAGTAACCTCACTTCCTCTCCTCAGACCTCACTTCCCACAAGGCCCTCTGCCTCTCAAGGGTGTGACAGGCTGGCTAATGAGCCCTTCCTGCATGGGCTGGGGGACACTTCCAAAGTGTAAGCGTGACAAATCAGGATTGTTAAACACCTATCAGCATATAATGTCTGGCATTTCTCACACTAGCAAGTCTCCCCTTCAACCCTGCTCTGCCTTCGCCAGAGCTTCAGATGGTGAAAGTCTCCTCTACGGAAACCAGGAATCAATAGCTCTTATCTTCCCTTCATCTCCATCTTCTGAGGAGTAGGCTCAGTGTCTAGATTTCTCCTACATGCTCTTGTCTTTGTCTTCACTGTCCAGCTCTGAGGTGTCTTTGTCCCCATTGTCCAGCTCTCGGGTGATCTGTCCCCAACATCCAGCTCTGGGGTGATCTGTGCCCACTGTCTGACTCTCGGGTGATCTGTCCCCACATCCGGCTCTCGGGTGATCTGTCCACAACATCCAGCTCTCAGGTGATCTGTCCCCACTGTCTGGCTCTCAGGTGATCTGTCCCCACTGTCTGGCTCTGAGGCGATCTGTCCCCACCATCCGGCTCTTGAGTGATTTGTGAGCCTCGAATGCTGGGCTCATTGTGATCATGGCTTACTCGCCCCTGCCATCCTCTTTCCCTTTCCCATAACGAGTCGTGGTGATTCTTTGCGCCCATCTTTGCTAGGCTCTTGGCATCTCTAGGCTTCTCCCAGTCCAGTCTTACAATTGACAGGTTTGCCTTTCCCGTTTTACCCTCAGTCTAAAGCACCTGCCAGCCCACACTCATTCTTACGTCCATTATTTTTACATCAGAAGATGTAAAATCTAGGAAGCCAATGCTCAGCCATCCTTTGTTCTCTGGTTTCTCATGAAACAAGTTCCTGCTTTCTTATTGCCACACGGCGGTATTCCTCAGTCCATTCTCTATGCCCAAGAGCCTGGAAGCTTCTTCTTGCGTTTATCATTAGAATGTAGTTGTGGAATTGTTTACCCATCTGTCTCCCCCTTGAGACAATGGATTTTTATCCTGGTGATCCTGTCACATAATAAACTCTCTACAAGTGCTGAGTGACAAAGAAAGAGAGGTCTTTGGGGGTGAACCTCCTACCTGAGGCAGGAGTAGAGAAGGTGGAAAGAGGCTGGTGAGTTCTGCGAAGACTGACGCCTGGGCTCCAGAGTCCTGAGGAGGCGGTCACAGGCATGTGGTAGGGTAAGGCTTCATTGCCAAGGTCTGGTTTAAGATCATGCAGATGGGGATTTTGAAATATCAAATCTTTTAAAAATGGTAAATTATTCTGTCAATCATAGTCCTGTGGATGCTTTTAAAAAATATATACATTTTTAGTCTATAATTTAGGTAGTATAAGTTTATAATAATTGCAAAAAGTAACAAGTAGTTTGTTTTTGTTTTTTAAAAACAAATTCTTGTTTTAAAAAGGATTTTGGATTATAACATAGCATAGTCAAAATGTGCCCCTAATTCATATTCCAAGGTTAATCAATATTCTCCTTTCTCAATTGCTTTCAACATATAGATATTACTTTATCATTTTTATGATAGTACCATGTAACTCGATGCTTATCCCTTAGACTGTCTAGAATGAGAACTAACTGTGGGAAGCCTTTATGGATGCATTTGTCTGGACAGCGCAGCAAGTGTCAGGGAGGTCTCAATCGACAGAGGCAAGTTTAGGAATGTGGGCGGGGGGGTGTGGATGAAGAGGTACATTGTGTACAGGCATCTACAGGGATACCAACGGCTAAGCTGCCACAGAGGAGGGAAAGTTCTGCTCTGTTGGGAAGAAACCTGAGAGTCCCCCAGACTGGTCATGCAAGGAGCCTCCTGGGTGGCAGTTGCTTGCTGGAAACCAGCTGCAGAATTGGAAGTTGTATCTACAAGAGAGGACTCTGCCATGTAATTCCCACTAAAACACCATTTGGATTAACACTTCCCTGGAAAGCCCCTTGTCCTAGTTAGGGTTGCTATTGCTGTGATAAAATACCATGACCAAAGCAACTTGGGGAGGAAAGGGTTTACTTCAGCTTCCGCTTTCAGGAAACAGTCCTTCACTGAGGGAAGTGAGGGCAGAAACCCAAACACGGCAGGAACCTGGAGGCAGGAGCTGATGCAGGGGCCAGGGAGGGGTGCTGCGGGTTGGCTTGCTCTCCATGGCTTGCTCGGCTTGCTTTCTTATAATAACAGGACCACCAGCCCAGGGATGACATCACACAAAATGGCCTGGTCCTTCCCCCATCAATCAGTAATTAAGAAAATGCCCTATAGGCTTGCCTGTAGCCTGATCTTATGGAGGCGTTTTCTCAATTGAGGTGAGGTTCCCGCCTCTCACGATGACTTCAGCTTGTGTCAAGTTGTCAGTACACCAGCCATGTGCACTAGCCATGATCATGTATTTTATGATATTCCTTTAAAGGTCATGCATAGTAGACTGGGTCATTTGACCCAATTTTTAACCCATTCTGTTTCCATGTCCTCTGCTGTGTTTTTCTGACTAAAGGCTGATGTGCTTTCCTTTGTCTAGATGTGGACCATTCCATGAACCTTGTTCCGACCAATGAGGTGTTCTTGAGTATGACGTCAGTGGAAGCTGAAAATGACTTTCTGTCTTCTCTGTCCTCTGCCCCAGCTGTGAGGGGGAGCAGCCCTGGTAATTTGCTAACGCAAGGAGGAGGAGGAGGAGGAGGAGGAGGAGGAGGAGGAGGAGGAGGAGGAGGAGGAGAGGCAGAGACACGTCTAGAACCAGCCCACCCTTCTGCTGCTCATCCCTCAGGTGCACTGCACTGCACCAAAGAGACCCAGGGATGTATGAGCAAGAATGAATGGTCTTTGTTGGAAAGCACCAGATTTTAAAGTAGGCTGTTCTAGAGTGTGGCTATGATGACAGTTAGCTGACACATTCTGAGATTTTCATGAAGACCAGAAATTTGGCATTAATCTCTTTCATTTTTTCAAATCAAATAAAAAACTTTCAAATAAACAGATTAAGAAATATTTTTTAAGGAGAATAATTGAGAAGTAGTCCTTGTCAGTCAGCTAACAGCTGCTGAGTATCTCCTAGGTACTGGTCACTGTTTTCAGAGCTGGGGAGGCAAAGGTAAGTTGAGAAAGAGAAGTTCTTCTGGGGGTTGTTGAGACAAGGTTTCTCTGTGTAGCCCTGGTTGTCCTGGCACTCACTCTGATGTGGAGGCCCACAGAGGTTTCCTAGTGAAATCTGAGCTTGCTCCACCCAGAGCTGCATTAGAGGATGGCTTGACCATGTGCATGGTTAGTAGGTGATTGGAAGGGTCTGCACTTGGCTGAGCTAGGGGGAGGTCTTTTGCTCCACCCCTTGGCATTCCTTTAAAAATCCCTTTAGAAGAGACAGAAGGGGTCAGTGGATAAGGATCCAGGCCCTCCTGAGGCTATCTTGTGTTTCTATGTTTCTCTTCCCTCTATCCTTCTGTCTTATCCCTCTCTCCTTAAGAGAACCCTGTTACAAAATATGGAGCCAGTCGCCCAGCCGGGTGCCCACACTCTGTAGACCAGGCTGGCCTTAAACTCGGAGATCTGCCTGTCTCTGCCTCCCGAGTGTTGGGATTAAAGGCGTGTGCCACCAACTACCAGTTGAAAGTGAAGCTCTTACTTTTATTAGTTGCCATTATACAGCTGTGCACATATAGTTTGAATCTTTATAGTGGACTTATAATAAATTTAAAGTTATCCAGACAGTTCTTTAGCTAGAATTTTTATAGTGGGCTTATAATACATTTAACATTATCATAGACAGCTCTTTAGCTAGAATCTTTATAGTGGACTTAAAATGAAATTTAACATTATTGTAGACAGTTCTTAAACTAGAATCTTTATAGTGGACTCATAATGACCCTCAACACTATTGTAGAAAGTTTTGGGGTGTTCTTAGTCTAGAGAAGAGTTTCTCAAACTTTTTCTACTTCCCATTCCTTTTACCTGAGAACATTTTACATGACCCTGGGTATAGAGGAATATGAGTCAGGTATACAAACCATTCACTGATAATAAATAAAAAATAGATTTATTTTAAAATAATTCTTTAAAACATAGACATATAACTTCACCATTCATTAAAGATTAATGAAAATCTGCATACTAATGAGATGAACATGCCTGTCTATTTTAACATAAGGCATGAAATCTTGGCTGAGTAGCTCATACAGCATGCTATAAAGCCTCTTCAGCAGTTTCTGGAACTTATAGATGTTTTGATTTTATATTAATTTAATTTTTAATCATCACTGCTGAGAACATGGCTTCACATAAATACATAACACAAAAATTATGTTCAGGGCCATTTTAGAAATTATTAAAAATCTGTTTTCATCCAAAGCCAAAATTCATGAAACTCAAGTCAGAAGCAAGTCAAGCACTAGTTTTTAAAATCAAGAATTCTGGGGCTGGAGAGACTGTCTTGGTGGATGAAGGTACTTGAGGACAAGCCTGGTGACTGGTTGGTCTCTGGAACCCTTCTAGGCAGAAGATGTGCCATCCAGCCAGGATTAGTTAGTGCCATATTTATAGTCTATCCCTAAATCATTTGGAAAACATAAACCCTGTGTGGACTTCTGCAGTTTGTGGCTGAGAAAGACTAGCAGTGCTAACCTGGAGGGTATTGGGGATTCTCCTGTGGGTCAGTAGAATGGTCAGGAGTCTGTTTGTAGGTAGAGCGCTTACATGGGAGCTCAGCCAGGCAGGGGCATCACTCTACAGAGGAGTGAGAAAATGATAAAAATGAAAGAAGCAAGAAACAAACAACAGCAACAAACCCATAACAGGAATAACATCCAGCCACAAAAAGGAGTGAAACCCTGGCATTTGTGGCAATGTGGATTGCAGCTGGAGTTATCTCCAGTCCCGCCTGGGCCCACAGCTGCTCAAACCCAAATAAACACACAGATGCTTATATTATTTAAACTGTTTGGCCTAAAGACTCAGGCTTCTTGCTAGCTAGATCTTACACTTAAATTAACCCATAATTTTTATTTATGTTTAGCCATGTGGCTAGGTACCTTTTTTCAGTTCTGCCTTCACATCTTGCTTCCTTTGTGTTTGGCTGGCGACTCCTGACTCAGCCTTCCTCTTCCCAGAATTTTCCTCTCTCTTTGTCCCGTCTATACTTCCTGCCTGGCTACTGGCCAATCAGCACTTTATTTATTAACCAATCAGAGCAACATATTCATAGCATACAGAGCGATATCCACAGCAGTGGATGAGGACCAAGGACACAGTGTTAAAGCAAAATATGACAGGAAATTAGAGACAACTGTATCAGGTTCTCACTGATACAGGGAAATGAAAAAGAAAACATTGATCACAGACAAGTAGAAAGTAGCACAGTGGTTACAGAGCCTGGTGGGTGGGGGCGCAGGTAATCAGGCAATCACCCTTAATTAAGGGGATCAAGGCTTGAAACAGAGGCTAAAATGCTGGTGAGAATGAGGAACAAGTTCCAGTGTTCGATGGCACCAAGAATGACTATAATTTGCAACAATTTTTAGTGCATTCCAGACTAGCTACAAGAGACGATTTTGAGCATTGCCAATGAGAAGAAGTAGTAAATGTTTGAGGTAACAGAGATGCTAATGACTTTGGTTTGTTTATCACCCATCATGGTCATGCATTGAAAATGTCACACTGTGCTCCACACATGCAGTTATGATAAGTAAATGAAAGTAAGAAAGGAGGAAACATGATAAATCATCACAAAAGTGAGGAAGGAAGAGATGACGGGGAGTGAGCTGGTGGGAGAGAAACTCATTCCTGGAACAGCAGAGGACAGAGTGGGCCACGGGGATTGAGCACTCATTCTCAAGATGTGCAGAGGTTCCAAAGAAAAAGTGGAAATCAACGTCTAGGAGAAACACATCCCACCTAAAACTCCCGAGAGGAATGTATGATTGAGCAGCAATATAGAAACAGCAGGGTGGTCCTCACTGGAACTGTGATACAACTGTTTTTTTTTTCCCCCTAGGGTAACTAAGGATGATTCTCCTGTTAAATAAAACTGTGACTTGAGGCAAATCTTTTCCATTGAAGACTATTTCTGCATTAGAAAGTAAAAGAACAGAGTTTTGCTTTTATGTCCTGAAGTAAAAAATGAATGGAGTGAATGAGTGAAGACAGGAGGGGGTGTGTGTGTGTGTGTGTGTGTGTGTGTGTGTGTGTGTGTGTGTGTGTGTGTGTGTTTGTAGTTTAGAAATGGAAAACTTTCCCAAAGATTTCTTTCCCAAAAGTTTCTTTTGAAAGAATTATATACAAAGTAAAAGAAGGGAAGGAATTTATGGATGAACAAATTGTCATCGTAATAAAATTCTATAAAGGACATTAGACACGTATTTGGAGGTAACAAATGGCAATAAGATGGCTAGAGATGCATCTTGTTTAGCATTATGCATGTTCAGAATCATTACAAATATGACATGAATGAAATACTGTCAATGATCTGCCTAGAAACATCATCTGGAAATCACCTTCCCCATTTGTGTCTGACAAAATTCTATTTCTCTTGAACACCCATGAGTTTTAGAAAGAGCTTCAGTTAGGGTCGGGGTGCTGGACAGAGGGTTAGGAGAAGACAGACTGAGTTCTTAGGACAAAGAATGCAGAAAATTATTCTTCCTAAGAGAGTGGAAATGGGCTTCATGGAAGAGGCTAGTAATTACAGATACAGCAAAGGCAAAAAAAAAAAAAAAAACAACAAAAAACTAAACAACTATAATAAATCATTGGGGGTCTGGGCAGAAGGGATGACCAGAGGCCACCTGAGGAGGGGAGGAAGACAGAGGTGCCCATCAGCCCCCAAAATCAAGGCATTAGAACTCACTGAGAGGAGGGACTGAACGCTTAGGAAGATCTAGGGGAGCAAAGGGGGTCACTGGTGCGACTTCCCCACTCAAGCCTACACGTGGGAGATTTTGAGAACCAAGGGATGACAGGCCATTGTCAAGCATAGATATCAGTGGGAGAAAACACATTCCTAAGGGCTGGTTTTAGTGGGTGATTTTTTTGTAGAGCCTGAAAATAATTCAAGGATATGAGTGGATATTAATATTCATAATTCATTCCACAAGGGAAAAGGTGCTACTAGAACACATTGCAGGAAGCATTCAGATTAGTTTTGGAAAATACAGATAACAGAAACAGAAAGGAAACACTAGTCTACATCTTTGCAAGAGACATGAGGCCTAGTACCCAGCACTTTTCAATTATTTCCTTAGACTACAAGTATGCCAATACACTTGAGCACAGAGGTCATATATGCACCCCTACTTCACTCATCTGATTAAAACTGACTATAATAGATGGAAGGCTAGTGGGAAGAGGGGAACCGTAATTAATGTATATGCCTGGGCCATTATTTTAGAAAGTGGGTACTATATATCTATGCATACATACAGCATATGGTCATATGTGTGTATGTATGTATATATAGATGTACAAACACACATATATTATATATATTATGAAGTGATGTGGAAGGCAGTACTAGACCTGGGGAGGCAGCTCATTTGCAGAGCACTTGCAGATTATTTACCTGCTGGCATTGCCAATTTCTGGGTTGGGGAAAGAGAAGAGGAGAAGGGGAGAGGGAGAAGGAGAAGTCAAATTAAACCGTCCAGGGAAAGAACTGTCTCAAGGGATGAGTTTACTACATTTTAAAACAGTTCATTTATTTCCGGTGGTTATTTTTTTGGTCCCCCATCCTGCATCTGACTCCTTTAGGGTTTCATATTCCTGAGTGATTTTGGAGGGGGAGCAGAACTCACATCTCTGCACTCCAACATGGGGTTGACGTGTGTGGCGCCAGCTCAGCCAGCAGATGTCCCACTCAGAGAATGGTGAGGAGAACCTAGCAAGGTAGTCGTGCTCCAGCATGCTGAGGCCAGTGTCCGTGGCAGGACCTGGCCTGGCATTGATGGGTTTACCCTCTCATTCCCGTGGATTCTTCAATGCACATTGATTCTAGAACCTGCCAATTCTTTTTTAACATGCTGCTTTCCTGCTTAAAGTGGTTCAACTTAGTCACCCAGAGACCCAGCTGTCACACCAACTTACAGCCAGTGGGTTTTTTTGTAACATTTTAGAGAAAGGGAAATTCATTAGGTCTACACACACACACACACACACACACACACACAGAGTTGGGTTTTAACTTTAAGAAATTATTAGTGTTGCATGTATGTGTTATGTGTGTGGGCACACCTACTATGGTGTACAAGTAGAAGTCATAGGGCAGCTTTGTGGAATGCGTTCTCTCTTTATACCTTTACATGGGTACTGAGGACCAACTCAGACCACCAGACTTGCATAGCAAGCCATCATGCTGGTCCTGTATACAGGTGGGCAAGAGTACGTGCACGCTTGCATGCATGTGTGTGTGTGTGTGCATGCTTGTGGTGTGTGTGTGTGTGTGTGTGTGCATGCTTGTGGTGTGTGTGTGTGTGTGTGTGTGTGTGTGTGTGTGTGTGTGTGTGTGTATGTTGTCCACTTCTCATGTACCAGAATTACAGGTGTGTACAGCTTCAATAAATTTTGCTGTTGTTGTTTTGAGACAAGGTCTACTATGTAACTCTGACAGGCCTGGAATTCACTGTGTAAAACAGAACCCTAAGAGTTGCCTGCTCCTGTTTCTGCTTCTGCCTCTGCCTCCTGAGTGCTAGGATTAAAGGAATGTGCCGCTCTGATTCAGACATTACTCTACACCCTGAAGAAATGGAGTTGACTGCTTCATGAGAGCATTGCTGCTGCTCATGCAGAATAACAAGTCTGATACACACACTATGTCCATAACATGTTTCTATGACATTCAGCAAATCAACTACAAACAGAGAGACATAAATTAACAACCGTTTTATTACATCTCAGTGGTTCAGGTGTCTGTTTGCAGCTTGGGTGGTTCTGCTGATGGGTCCCTTACACAGATTTGACACCCTCAGAGCCAGGGAGCCACACCTGTGGTGTGGCTGGAAGAGTAACCTCTAAGCACACTCCTAATTGCTTGCATGCTCAGTCTCTCACTGGCTACTGGACCAAGAGCCTCAGATTTCTGAGGAGTATTGGTAGGGTATCCCAATGAAGATATCCAGACTGAGCAGCTCACACTGTGGGAAGAAGCCAATGAGAAGCCTCAAAGATGGAGACACCAAGATGGAGACCCAGAAAGAAGGGAGGGAAAGAGGGGAAGGAAAAATGAGAAAAGAGCTTCACGGAGAGTCAGAAAGATAAATTTTCATAGTCTAAGCCCAGAGTAGCTTCTAGAATCCCAACATTTTCTCCTGCATGCCATTACTTAGAAAACAGCTCCTGTTCAGGATCTGGGATGGTACTACAGCATGGCTGCTGGAGGCAAGGATCACTAGGTACTGTGGTACGAGCTGCCTACCATACCACAAGGGGTTCCTGTTTCCGTGGATACTTCGGTTACATGGAAGTCTGAAGGTGAGAAGCTAGGTGGAAAGAAAAAGCCAAATGAAAGGGTCTGGAAAAGAAAGAGAGGCTTCCAGAAAAGCCAGTCTTCAATGGAGCCACTTTTAAAATGGCTTACCTGGAGTATTTCTTAAGAACAGAACCGTGTGAGTGATGAGAACTCCTTAGGCCAGCCGGTGCCATCCCATTTTAGCCCCACCAGAACCTTACACTGTCAGATAGACAATGTACATTAAACACTGACACAACACTCAGCCCAGTCATAAATGGGGGAGAGACTAAAGGCACTTAACACACTCGCGGAGGGGGATCTGCAGTTTATAAGGAATACCCAGGAGGCAGGGCAGTTTCCCATTTAAGCCTGAAGACATGGGGCTTGGCATCCAAATGCGTGATGTGGAGATTTAAGAAATGTGATTAGGAAACTGGTCAGCTTAGAAGCAGGCAAAATCTGTAAGGCTGATGGCATCAGCATCCCCCACTGGCACCCTGAGTCCATTGATGAGAGTCTCCCATGAACAGATGTTCATTCATGTATCTGGTCCATCAGAGGAAGGGGATAATCACGGGGACCTCAGGTCACACTCAGTTGACAAATCAGAGAAGGTAGACTAAGACTTCTAGCTATGATGACTACTGAAGAGGACTAAGCTAGAGTCCACAGGGGGAAAACAAAGAGTATGCTGATAAGGAAGAAGAAAAGCAGGAGAGCCGGGAAAGGAAGACTTTAATTCCTAAGGGGATGTTTGGGAGGAAGAATTATCTAAGACAAAATTAAGAAAGACTAGCAGAAGGCAAGAAGAAAATAAAACCTTGGGAAATACATGGGGTCCCTGTGGAATGAATTCTACATCATCAGACATTTTTAATTCCATTTTTTTTTGTACTTAAGTCATATCTGGAAACCTCTGTTGAGACTTTTTTTTATTGCCTTACAGAAAAGCAAGGGCAATATGATTAAAAGGCGAGGCATCCACCTCACAGGGAAGGGGAGCTGGGAATGGTGAACCCAAGGCTTTCCTTCAGAGTGACATTTTTATGCTGCAATTTTAATAAAAAATAAAGAAAAGGAGGAAGAGTGAGAAACATTTACATTTCATCTTCTTCACTAGAGGCCAGTACCCTTGTCAAGGAACAGGAAGGGGCTGGATATGAAAATGGCAAACCAGCAATAAAAGCGTGATCATGGAAGGGGATTGGAATACCCCAAACTGACACCACCAGGTACACACTGGGAAGAAGCAGCTCACAGCAGGGAGTGTCACCAGGAAAGCCGTGAAATAACAATGGGTAGATTTCGCATGAGCGGCATGAAATTTCTAGGCTTTTCCTCAGCTTGATAATGTGAGTAAAAAACAACAAATATGGAGTTGGAACTGAATTGGTGGAAGGAAATGCAGAATTTTTTTAATTAAAATTTTTATTATGTTTATACGCATACTTCTCTCCATATGTGCACATATGTGGCAGCCAGAGGACAACCTATGTCAGTCAGTTCTCTCCTTTCATTTTTGGGTTCTAGGGATTAAAGTTAGGTCACAAACTTGGCAGGAAGCACCTTTGCTCACTGAGCCACTTGCCGGACCGTTGTCTGTATTTTAAGGACAGACAACAACGTAAAGATGCCATATATTAGACTAAGAACTTGGATAGGAACTTTCTGCTCAGAAATTTTCCTTTAAAAGAATATTGGCTTCTTTTACCGTGAATTGAGGCTGTGAATTGAATGTCCCTGAGTTGAATGACAAATGTCACCAGTGGTCTGAAGACATCGGTTTTTTATGACATCAACAGGAAGATTAAGAAGGCTTCTTCCACTTTCTCAGCCTCTCATTGTATCCGCTGCCTTCACTGCCTGTTTTCACTGGCTGGTTATCTTCCAAGGAAATCACCAGCTAGGAACTTAGGACCTGGAACCTGGGTTAAAAGGATCTCAGCTGGCTTTATGAGTTAAAATAAAAAATAGAGGTTAAAGAAACGTATATACAAAGACTTATTTACTTTTGAATTAGGGCATTATATTTAGGAAAATAAAGTTGTCAAAATTGACAACAACAACATGGCTATTGAGGGCAGATGAGAATGGATGGTCCATCGTGGAAGCTTAGGGGATATAACAGCTCTCATCAGAATTCTCTATTAATTGGCATCTCTGCATGCCTTGATTATAGTAATAATGAACATTCATAAATATTCATTCAAATTTACCAAAAATGCATGAAGTGCCTCCAGAATCATCAAAGACAGGCTTCGTGCTCTTTCGGAAAATGTCACAAATGGGTAGCTTGGTTGTGTTGTAGTTCTTTGCAAACCATGAGTCCTTATAAAGACAGCACCCATGTCTAGGCCTTGGGAAGCAAGCAGTCTATTCCATTTAACTCTTCACAATATCTAAACATGGATGAAAATATATCGCTGTTCCCCAAATCCTATGGTTGAGAGTGCTGTCAAGCCTGATGGCCTGAGTTCTGTCCCCACACTATCAGAGGCTGTGGTGTGCATCTGTAATCCCAGGGCTCTGTGTGGCACGAGGCAGAGGCAGCAGAAGCTGTGGATTCATCCAGAGGCTTGCGGATCAGCTCCTTGAGACACAGAGCCTGGCAGATGCAAGAAGAGCTTGCCTCAAGAGAATGGGAGAGAACTGACTCCCAAAAGTTCTCCTCTGGCCTCTACACATGTTCTCTGGCATATATGCACATGTTGTGCACATATGAACACACACAGTAATAAATAAATAAAATTGAAAATTTTGTGATTGTTAGTATGCCTCTAATGATCTTGTTCCCTCTCTTTCTCTCTCACCCTGTCTGTGACAGGAAAAAAAAAATCTATTTCCTCCCTCCAAAAACCCTCTAGTTACATGAGAACATTTGATATATATAATATATATTATACAATACATATAATGTATATATAGTGTATGTGTGTGTGCATGCAGAAATGTAAATAAAAGATCCTCAGTAATCATTTGAGCTTGCCAAATGAAACTGTAGCATTTTGAGTTCTTTGTAAGAGGCAAAGACAAAATATCTACAGCCTTTTCATTCTGCTCCACTCGGCCACAGTAAAAGGTAGCTGATGTCTAAAATAGCTGGTCTCACACATGGTCACATTGCTCACACATAGCTTTTAACTTCCAAATTTAAGTTTGTTTTTTTTATTAACAACAGTTACCATTTACATTATAGGGTTTCTTTTAAATATCTTCTGATTCCAAGTGCCAGTGTTCTTGTTTATGTGACCTGTAGGGTTAAGCAGATATTGTGGCATTTTTAAAATCTGGTTAACTATGTGGATCATAGAAATCCCATTCTGTTCATCTCAATAAATGTTTAAATATAAAAATTTGGAGCTATAAAACAAATTATGTATTTTATGAAATACATGAAATTAGTTCAATTTATATTAAACTTCAGAAATATTTATCCAAAGGTGCCATTAGCTAGATCCATATAACTAATGTAAATTTTGTTCACAATGCATTTTAATGGTAAAAAACATTTGTCCTTTTTAGAAAATATGAGTGTTTCCTCATTTCACCATCTCTCTGTGATATATTTCTGATAACAGTAATTATTTTTTAGCAGGTGTCAGTTCGCTGTACAACTGATATTAGTAATGTTTAAATAAAGGATTCAGTTTCCACCAAATGTCTTGTCCCTTCCACAGACTCTTTAAGGTGAATGTTGATCTTTTTATTAGTTGCTCACTTATCCACATGATTAATCCTTTAGGATTCTCAGATGAATACCATCTGGTTTGTCTAATACGCTGTAATCTAGTCACTTGAGCTGATGTCCCACCTTTTAAATAGACTTTAGAAAGCAGAGCTGGTTATCTGCAATGATCATGCTATTAGAACCCCCTTGTCACAACTCATCGACTCAAGAAAGAATAATTTTCCCTTCTGGTATTTAGATTAACATAGATTAACAAAGACCTGGAAGCAACAAGATCCAAAGACAACACTCCAAACACCTCCAGTCTTAATTGTTTCTGTCCGTGAAACACCGTTGAGTTCATTACTGTGCAACATAATGAAGAAATGTATCCTATGCATTTTAAAACATTATCTTTCTTTGATACAGCCCACCAAAAAAAGGAAAGTACTTAGAAACACTCATCAGACATTTGTGAAAGACATAAAGATCCAAATTTCATGACAGGAAAACCCTGTCAAGTAAACACTGATCAGTGGGGAAAAAATGAAAGTTGAATAAATCATTCATAGCGGCAAAACTCACTTATTGTATTTATGCATTTGGTACCTACCTTCACAGAAAGTGCTTAAATGTTTTGCAGTCAATGTTGCTCCCCAGTTCGTAGATTAGGAAGAGAGGCAGGGAGTGGCTAAGAGTGTGGAGAACAAATATCAAGTGGCTTATGCGGGATTACCTGTGCAAGTAACATGGTCTCCAGTAAGGAAGGGGACTAGGATCCAGCAGTTTCTGCATGCGAAGAACATCACTATTCTGTACACATCACTGACATTTTTCAACACAGTAATTTAAAATCTATCTAGATGTTCTAATGATAATCCATTGATATGCATCTGATTGTGATTGCATATATATACATACACAAATACATATGTAACATAGTTCATAAAGCATTTTTTTGATGACAATGCTTTGTGTGTGTGTGTGTGTGTGTGTGTGTGTGAGTGATATGACTTTTAAAGATCTTTGCTAAATGGTTCTCATTAAAGAAAGCTTTAAGTAAATATGGACACATTACTCATGCAACTACCTACCATACTAGATCTGAACAAACATAAACTGTTAAAATATCTTTTGGATCAGTTATTAAAATAATCTGAGAAATGTTGCATAATATTGTAGTATAGTTAACTAGACACTGGTTAAGGATGTTTCTATAATATTTAAAGTACTGATGTCTTTGCAACTGGTTTAGATGCCAGATTGCAACATGGACACTGTTTCTTATAACTTATCAAAGAGATTCATGCTTTGTAACTTTTTAATTTTAAGTTGAAGATTTATTTGAACTGACACTTTATAGGTTTTTCTATAATTAATTCCTTTGAGGTCAGATTTCATGGACACAGAATTCCTTTTAAATTAACCTGTCCTACAGTAATATCTTTACTGTTGGAATGAATGGTTAAGGAAAAGATTAATCTTGTTCAAGTAGGATTCTCAGTTTCAGGCACTGTTTGTTTCATTCATGTGAAATTTTCCAAAGAACCCAAATATCTTAAAAGTAGATACTTTGGAGTTAATGTAAGAGAAAAAAAGGTGAGACATTAAAACGATTGTGAGTAAACCAGAAATGGAAATTTTCATTATGCAGATGGCTTAAGTACTTGATAGAGAGCCCTGGTGCAGAGCATTCCTCATTTTAAACTTCATGCCATATTCTGAATAGATTATCTGAACAGTGGACCTTGAACTTGCATTTTTTGGGACATTCTTATTCATGAGATATGACATAGAGCACTTGGTGGGTAGCACAAATAGGTGGATGACAGTGTTCAACTGTTGAATGAATGATGTTTTGATTGTGGGTGAATTTCTACTTGGAAGAATGGAAATGATATACTTTAAAGTTGCAAGGTAAATAACTGAATAGATAATGGTACACTGTCCTCAAAATGCATTTTATTAAGGAAGAAAAACCATTTACTCCTTAGGCATGTGTTTTCAGGTGACAATTATGTTTTTGAGCTGGTGAAACAAAACAGACATAAAACTCAGGGTTCCTGGCTTAGCAACTGCACTGTCTTCATCACA